>NC_137505.1:2518750-3847500 GCF_041902795.1 Electrophorus electricus | reverse complement strand
AACAGGAGAAGAAATCTCTGGAGGAAGAACTTGAGAAGCTCAGACTGTCACTGCAGGTAGAGATCCCTTATAGTGTCAGTACACATCCACCAGTACCTCCACCTTTCACTTATAACGTCAGTACACATTCAGTACACATTCCCACCTTTCCATTGTACTGGCTGTAGTGATGATTCGTGTGTGTGGGTTATACCAGCCCATAGAGGAGGACATTATGAGTCTGAAAGTGGCGCTGGAGATAAAGAACCAGGAGATCAAAGATCAGCACGATCTTTTGGTCAAACTATATACTCTGTATGTATACTATATACTCTGTATGTAGTACCTGGTTTAACACTATATCCTCTGTATATATACTATATACTGTTTATGTAGTACCTGGTTTAACACTATACCCTCAGCTTACTCTAGTCTGCAGATGTGAAGAAATTAAACAGAATGTGTATCTGTGTATATGTGCCCACCTGTATGTGTCTGGTTTAGTTTTATTTAAACGGTCAAACTGCGTCATGTGTGCCCAGGCCCAGAGCTACTTTCCTGGGCATGACTGTGTGACCTCTTGGGCCTGGAAGTCTGGTTGTAGTATGATTTTAAAGGGTCAAATGGTCTCCATTGTGTTTCCAGGTTTAAGGCTACTTTGCTGGGCATGTGATTTGGACCCATCGGGTACGGAAGCCTTTCCGTCACGTGCTCGTTTTCCACGCCTTCAGCGCAGGTAGCCTGCGAATTTAAAACCGACGTGCATTTTATTCTTTTCCCCTTTTATCCTTTCATATCTCTCCGCTACCTTGGAGAAGAGAGACGCACGCGGGTAAATAAAATGTAAATATCTGTACATATCTGTATAATATCTAAATAAAAGGAAGAAGTGGTTGTATAGTGTAGTCGTTTGATTATAAATAATCTCATAATAATTTTATCCTCATATTCTTATACATTTATACATGTTTATCTCTCTCTCTGTGTGTGTGTGTGTGTGTGTGTGTGTGTGTGTGTGTGTGTGGTTCTGTGTCACTAGTGGGGCCTGTGGCCCGATTGGAGTGTTTGCGGTGTGAGAAGGAGGAGTTGGAGAACAGTTTGTTGGAGCAGCTGAAGGAGTTGAGGTTGCAGAAGCAGAAGGAGCTGCAGGTTCTTCAGGAGATGCTGAAACACAAGCAGCAGGAGGAGACAGAGCTCCTGCAGAAACAGCAGGAGGAGGAGGAGCATAACAGGTCCATCAAGAGTAAGTACTATGGAAATGCAATAATACTAACATAACTAATAATGAATGTTAGCCTTTAGGCTCCAATAAAAGTGACACTAATATATGTATAGTACTATATATATTATATTTTATATATTCAGTAGTAATTATGTAGTATATACAATCTGTGTTATATCCAGCAGTAATGATACTTGCTCTGGCAGATATGAAAATGGCCTGTGAACAGGAGAAGAAATCTCTGGAGGAAGAACTTGAGAAGCTCAAACTGTCACTGCAGGTAGAGATCCCTTATAGTGTCAGTACACATCCACCAGTACCACCACCTCTCACTTATAACGTCAGTACACATTCAGTACACATTCCCACCTTTCCATTGTACTGGCTGTAGTGATGATTCGTGTCTGTGTTATACCAGCACATAGAGGAGGACATTGAGTCTGAAAGTTGCGCTGGAGATGAAGAACCAGGAGATCAAAGATCAGCACGATCTTTTGGTCAAACTATATACTCTGTATGTATACTATATACTCTGTATGTAGTACCTGGTTTAACACTATATCCTCTGTATATATACTATATACTGTTTATGTAGTACCTGGTTTAACACTATACCCTCAGCTTACTCTAGTCTGCAGATGTGAAGAAATTAAACAGAATGTGTATCTGTGTATATGTGCGCACCTGTATGTTTCTGGTTGTAGTATTATTTAAAGGGTCAAACTGCGTGAAGTGTGCCCAGGCGCAGAGCTACTTTGATGGGCATGATTCTGTGACCTCTTGGGTCTTGAAATGTGGTGCTTTGAATGATTTAAAGAGTGAAACGGTCTGAAGTGTGCCCACGTTTAAAGCATCCTTGCTGGGCATGACTGTGTGACCTCTTGGGCCTGGAAGTCTGGTTGTAGTATGATTTTAAAGGGTCAAATGGTCTCCATTGTGTGTCCAGGTTTAAGGCTACTTTGCTGGGCATGTGATTTGGACCCATCGGGTACGGAAGCCTTTCCGTCACGTGCTCATTTTCCACGCCTTCAGCGCAGGTAGCCTGCGAATTTAAAACCGACGTGCATTTTATTCTTTTCCCCTTTTATCCTTTCATATCTCTCCGCTACCTTGGAGAAGAGAGACGCACGCGGGTAAATAAAATGTAAATATCTGTAAATATCTGTATAATATGTAAATAAAAGGAAGAAGTGAATTATGTAGTATATACTATCTGTGTTATATCCAGCAGTAATGATACTTGCTCTGGCAGATATGAAAATGGCCTGTGAACAGGAGAAGAAATCTCTGGAGGAAGAACTTGAGAAGCACAGACTGTCACTGCAGGTAGAGATCCCTTATAGTGTCAGTACACATCCACCAGTACCTCCACCTTTCACTTATAACGTCAGTAAACATTCAGTACACATTCCCACCTTTCCATTGTACTGGCTGTAGTGATGATTCGTGTGTGTGTGTTATACCAGCCCATAGAGGAGGACATTATGAGTCTGAAAGTGGCGCTGGAGATAAAGAACCAGGAGATCAAAGATCAGCACGATCTTTTGGTCAAACTATATACTCTGTATGTATACTATATACTCTGTATGTAGTACCTGGTTTAACACTATATCCTCTGTATATATACTATATACTGTTTATGTAGTACCTGGTTTAACACTATACCCTCAGCTTACTCTAGTCTGCAGATGTGAAGAAATTAAACAGAATGTGTATCTGTGTATATGTGCGCACCTGTATGTGTCTGGTTGTAGTATTATTTAAAGGGTCAAACTGCATGAAGTGTGCCCAGGCCCAGAGCTACTTTGCTGTGCATGACTGTGTGACCTCTAGGCCCTGGAAGTCTGGTGGTAGTAGTAGTATGATTTAAAAGCACAAAGTGATTGAAGTGTGCCCAGGCCCAGAGCTACTTTGCTGGGCATGACTGTGTGACCTCTTGGGCCAGGAAGTCTGTTTCTAGTTTTATTTAAACGGTCAAACTGCGTGAAGTGTGCCCAGGCCCAGACCTACTTTGCTGGGCATGACTGTGTGACCTCTTGGGCCTGGAAGTCTGGTTGTAGTATGATTTTAAAGGGTCAAATGGTCTCCATTGTGTGTCCAGGTTTAAGGCTACTTTGCTGGGCATGTGATTTGGACCCATCGGGTACGGAAGCCTTTCCGTCACGTGCTCGTTTTCCACGCCTTCAGTGCAGGTAGCCTGCGAATTTAAAACCGACGTGCATTTTATTCTTTTCCCCTTTTATCCTTTCATATCTCTCCGCTACATTGGAGAAGAGAGACGCACACGAGTAAATAAAATGTAAATATCTGTATAATATGTAAATAAAAGGAAGAAGTGGTTGTGTAGTGTAGTCATTTGATTATAAATAATCTCATAATAATTTTATCCACAAATTCTCTGTTTTATCGTTTTTTCCTGATCAATAATAGAAAAAAAGAAAAAAAAAGATGAACAGCACCCTCTAGCGATGAACCTCAATTATTTCAAGATAACTGTAAAACATGGCTAGGTTAAGTCGGCGTTAGAACAAAAAATGCTCAGATTAACTTGTGTCTCATGGCACGCAGCTGAGTTTAAAATTAAACACAATTAAATCAAATTAAACTGACCCAGCTGCAACAGGCTCAGCAACCACATTTAATTTCACTGATTGGTCAGTTAGCCAGGCTATACAAAACAGGCTATTGTTAGAAATTCTGCACATGTGCTTCGCTTAGCTTCACATCTCACACTGCTTATAATTATAAGATAACGTATCCACGTTCGTAATAACGTGGTGAAATCTGCCAAAAATGGTGAGACTGAGCATAATACGTAATAAGACAATCTGAGCACTTAGTCCACATATTTCTAAATGAGAAGAAAAAGTTCCTCCAAACAATACACACAGACACCCCCATACCAACATAAGCATAGTGCAACTCTTTGTTTACGCACCAGAGACTGAGTGGGCAAGTGCGTGTATATGCGAGTTTAAATTATTATACACAAATGTAAGTAGTAGGCTATTTATGTGAAAATGTTTCATATGTATGTACAAGTAGTGTTTCCCTGATTTCTCCCTAAATGGCCCCTCATAGTTCAGCAGTAATGAGGCTAGTTAGATTTTGCTCAGAATTAAGTACACTTTGGGATGTTATACGTATCACAGTCTCCGGTGAGCCGTACATGGTTGATCAATCCAGGTTGAGGTAGAGTCACTGCATTAATGACACGTCTGTTTGCATTGCCAGTTGTTGCTATGGCAGCAATGAAATTAGGAAATTCAAAGAAAAACAACTCATCTACGCTCTTGGAACTTTAGAACCCCATATGTCCTGTGGCCCGATGTCACACGTGAGGGGAATCCCATGAACACCTTTACAGATCAGTCTGTGGAAAGACACTGAAGAAGACAGAGGAAAAATGAGGCGTTTCTGGAGATGGTGTGCTGGACGCATCGAGGACGAATACACAGACACAAAGGATGTGGAGGGTAAATGTAAATATAATGCCACTCACACCTGCGGTTGCTGGTGCTGCCACTCATACCTGTGGTTAAAATTCCTTTTTTGTCTTTAGCGCTGCATTGTCGCCTCTATCTCCCAACAATTCATACTCGAGGCTTTAGAAATCTAAGTTTTTGGGGGGTATATGCCATTTCCTGTTATTTGTGCAGAATACACACACTTTCACTTTGGAATCCACAAAGTTTTATAAATGAGGTCCCTGAATAACATCAATCTATTTCTACACTATATGGCTTGCTAATTTCATATGTCTGTGTGTCTTTCTGTTTGTCTCTGTGTGTGTGTGTGTGTGTGTGTGTGTGTGTGTGTGTGTGTGTGTGTGTGTGTGTGTGTGTGTGTGTGTGTGTGTGTGTGTGTTATACCAGCCCATAGAGGAGGACATGAGTCTGAAAGTGGCTGGAGATAAAGAACCAGGAGATCAAAGATCAGCACGATCTTTTGGTAAAACTATATACTGTTTACATAGTACCTGGTTTAACATTATACCCTCAGCTTACTCTAGTCTGCAGATGTGAAGAAATTAAACAGAATGTGTATCTGTGTATATGTGCGCACCTGTATGTGTCTGGTTGTAGTATTATTTAAAGGGTCAAACTGCGTGAAGTGTGCCCAGGCCCAGAGCTACTTTGATGGGCATGACTGTGTGACCTCTTGGGCCAGGAAGTCTGTTTCTAGTTTTATTTAAACGGTCAAACTGCGTGAAGTGTGCCCAGGCCCAGAGCTACTTTGCTGGGCATGACTGTGTGACCTCTTGGGCCTGGAAGTCTGGTTGTAGTATGATTTTAAAGGGTCAAATGGTCTCCATTGTGTGTCCAGGTTTAAGGCTACTTTGCTGGGCATGACTGTGTGACCTCTTGGGCCAGGAAGTCTGTTTCTAGTTTTATTTAAACGGTCAAACTGCGTGAAGTGTGCCCAGGCCCAGAGCTACTTTGCTGGGCATGACTGTGTGACCTCTTGGGCCTGGAAGTCTGGTTGTAGTATGATTTTAAAGGGTCAAATGGTCTCCATTGTGTGTCCAGGTTTAAGGCTACTTTGCTGGGCATGACTGTGTGACCTCTTGGGCCAGGAAGTCTGTTTCTAGTTTTATTTAAACGGTCAAACTGCGTGAAGTGTGTATAGGCCCAGAGTTACTTTTCTGGGCATGACTGTGTGACCTCTTGGGCCTGGAGGTCTGGTGTTTCCATTATATAAAAGGTGAAATGGCCTGAAGTGTACACAGGCCCAGAGCTACTTTGATGGGCATGATTCTGTGACCTCCTGGGCTTTGAGTTCTGTTTCTAGTTTTGGTTAAAGGGTCAAATTGCATGGTCTGCCCAGGCCCATAGCGACTTTGCTGGGCATGACTCTGTGACCTCTTCGGCTTGGAAGTCTGGTTGTAGTATTATTTAAAGGCACAAAGTACATGAAGTGTGCCCTGGCCCAGCACTACTTTGCTGTGCATGACTGTGTGACCTCTTGTGCCTGGAAGTCTGGTTGTAGTATTATTTAAAGGGTCAAACTGCATGAAGTGTGCCCAGGCCCAGAGCTACTTTGCTGGGCATGACTGTGTGACCTCTTGTGCCTGGAAGTCTGGTTGTAGTATTATTTAAAGGGTCAAACTGCATGAAGTGTGCCCAGGCCCAGAGCTACTTTGCTGGGCATGATTCTGTGACCTCTTGGGCCTTGAAATCTGGTGCTTTGAACGATTTAAAGAGTGAAACGGTCTGAAGTGTGCCCACGTTTAAAGCAACCTTGCTGGGCATGACTGTGTGACCTCTTGTGCCTGGAAGTCTGGTTGTAGTATTATTTAAAGGGTCAAACTGTGCCCTGTAAACCGCACTGTGCCCTTCTGCTAAGAGCAAAGATGGTAAGGAAATCTCACAATTAATATCGTGATATGTCATCAGCTTGGCAAACGTCACATCCGGGTCAACCCTACACCATCTCAGCCTGCAGATGGCGTAAGTTTACACGACGGATTCTTTTATTCTCTTCAACGACAAAACTCAGGTCTATACACCAAAAATATGGCTGATTAAAATGCACGTAAATTAAATTTTGAGTCAATAAAATGCATATGAATTGACGTTTTGACTGATAAGTAGTTTTATTTGACTCAAGTTTAATCAACTTATCTTTCAACTTTATCCATTTTTATTACTTGCCTTATTTATCGTTTATTTGAAGTTTGCGGGCGCAACGTTCTGATTGACATTTTTGCGTCGAGAGGCGGAAGTAACGAAAATTGCTTGGGTTAAACCATGGATTGATTAATTAATGAATGTTATTGGATAAACAAGGCAACTAAAACAGTTACTAATGTTAAGTGATAAAAGAGTCCGGTAACACAAACGGCTTGAGTTAAACGTTAAATGACGTGACACAAAGTTATTCCAATTATTTAATTATATACCACTGTAGTATTTAGTTCACATGCATTTGTTGTTTACACCCTCATAGAAACTCCCTTGGTCATGAATGATCAAACTTGATATTTGATTTTTAAAAATATATCAAATCAAGACTGTTTTAATCCTATCACTTACATTTTCAATTCACAAGCATTTTTTCATGACCAGTTTATATTTTCATGGATTTTTATCAGCTTCGATTTCATCATTTAGAATTTGCTAGTTCCTCCACTCATGTGCCTGAAATGTTACTAAATTAGTAGATTCATTCCTGTTTGAGGAATTCTGGCTTGTGTTTATTGTCTGTGGGCAGAAAGGCTTTCCTAGATGCCAACTGGCAAAATGTTCCAAGATTTCTAAGAAATTATTAAACTTCCCTGAAAAAAACACACACACAAAAAAACCAAATAAGTAAGCTGAGAGAACTAAAACGAAAGCTATAAATACAACTTGACAGTTTTCAGCAGCAGGCGAATTTGTACGGTTACTGAGCTGCTAGCTAGCTAGCGAGCTACCGGCTGCAAGGTTAACAGTGCAAAGTCAGTAGCTAGCTAGCTAGCTACAGTAGCTACTAGTAGCTAGCTACTGACTTTGCACTGTTAAAAGTGCTTCCGGTAGCTAGCTAGCTACAGTAGCTACTCCTAGCTAGCTACTGACTTTGCACTGTTAAAAGTGCTTCCGGTAGCTAGCTAGCTAGCTAGGTAGCTTGGTAATGGCTTTGCACTGTTAACCGTGCAGCCGGTAACTAGCGGTATCTAGTGGTTTAAATGCTTGCGGTTTAAATGCTTGGTGGACATTTGATTGTATGGTTTACTGAGCTGATAGCTAGCTAGCTAGCTACGGTTACTGAGCTGAAAGCTAGCTAGCTACTTTACTGGGTATGATTCTGTGAGCTCCTGGGCTTGCAGGTCTGTTTCTAGTTTTGGTTAAAGGGTCAAACTGCGTGAAGTGTGCCCAGGCCCAGAGCTACTTTGCTGGGCATGACTGTGTGACCTCTTGGGCCTCGAAATGTGGTGCTTTGAATGATTTAAAGAGTGAAACGGTCTGAAGTGTGCCCACGTTTAAAGTAACCTTGCTGGGCATGACTGTGTGACCTCTTGGGCCTGGAAGTCTGGTTGTAGAATGATTTTAAAGGGTCAAATGGTCTCCATTGTGTGTCCAGGTTTAAGGCTACTTTGCTGGGCATGTGATTTGGACCCATCGGGTACGGAAGCCTTTCCGTCATGTGCTCGTTTTCCACGCCTTCAGCGCAGGTAGCCTGCGAATTTAAAACCGACGCGCATTTTATTCTTTTCCCTTTTTATCCTTTCATATCTCTCCGCTACCTTGGAGAAGAGAGACGCACGCGGGTAAATAAAATGTAAATATCTCTAAATATCTGTATAATATGTAAATAAAAGGAAGGTGTGGTTGTGTAGTGTAGTCGTTTGATTATAAATAATCTCATAATAATTTTATCCACAAATTCTTATACATTTATACATGTTTATCTCTCTCTTTGTGTGTGTGTGTGTGGTTCTGTGTCACTCGTGGGGCCTGTGGCCCGATTGGAGTGTTTGCGGTGTGAGAAGGAGGAGTTGGAGAACAATTTGTTGGAGCAGCTGAAGGAGTTGAGGTTGCAGAAGCAGAAAGAGCTGCAGGTTCTTCAGGAGATGCTGAAACACAAGCAGCAAGAGGAGACAGAGCTCCTGCAGAAACAGCAGGAGGAGGAGGAGCATAACAGGTCCATCAAGAGTAAGTACTATGGAAATGCAATAATACTAACATAACTAATAATGAATGTTAGCCTTTAGGCTCCAATAAAAGTGATACTAATATATGTATAGTACTATATATATTATATTTTATATATTCAGTAGTAATTATGTAGTATATACAATCTGTGTTATATCCAGCAGTAATGATACTTGCTCTGGCAGATATGAAAATGGCCTGTGAACAGGAGAAGAAATCTCTGGAGGAAGAACTTGAGAAGCTCAGACTGTCACTGCAGGTAGAGATCCCTTATAGTGTCAGTACACATCCACCAGTAGCTCCACCTTTCACTTATAACGTCAGTACACATTCAGTACACATTCCCACCTTTCCATTGTACTGGCTGTAGTGATGATTCGTGTGTGTGTTATACCAGCCCATAGAGGAGGACATTATGAGTCTGAAAGTAGCGCTGGAGATGAAGAACCAGGAGATCAAAGATCAGCACGATCTTTTGGTCAAACTATATACTCTGTATGTATACTATATACTCTGTATGTAGTACCTGGTTTAACACTATATCCTCTGTATATATACTATATACTGTTTATGTAGTACCTGGTTTAACACTATACCCTCAGCTTACTCTAGTCTGCAGATGTGAAGAAATTAAACAGAATGTGTATCTGTGTATATGTGCGCACCTGTATGTGTCTGCTTGTAGTATTATTTAAAGGGTCAAATGGTCTCCATTGTGTGTCCAGGTTTAAGGCTACTTTGCTGGGCATGTGATTTGGACCCATCGGGTACGGAAGCCTTTCCGTCACGTGCTCGTTTTCCACGCCTTCAGCGCAGGTAGCCTGCGAATTTAAAACCGACGTGCATTTTATTGTTTTCCCCTTTTATCCTTTCATATCTCTCCGCTACCTTGGAGAAGAGAGACGCACGCGGGTAAATAAAATGTAAATATCTGTAAATATCTGTATAATATGTAAATAAAAGGAAGAAGTGGTTGTGTAGTGTAGTCGTTTCATTATAAATAATCTCATAATAATTTTATCCACAAATTCTTATACATTTATACATGTTTATCTCTCTCTTTGTGTGTGTGTGTGTGTGTGTGTGTCTGTGTGTGTGTGTGTGTGGTTCTGTGTCACTATTGGGGCCTGTGGCCCGATTGGAGTGTTTGCGGTGTGAGAAGGAGGAGTTGGAGAACAGTTTGTTGGAGCAGCTGAAGGAGTTGAGGTTGCAGAAGCAGAAGGAGCTGCAGGTTCTTCAGGAGATGCTGAAACACAAGCAGCAGGAGGAGACAGAGCTCCTGCAGAAACAGAAGGAGGAGGAGGAGCATAACAGGTCCCTCAAGGGTAAGTACTATGGAAATGCAATAATACTAACATAACTAATAATGAATGTTAGCCTTTAGGCTCCAATAAAAGTGATACTAATATATGTATAGTACTATATATATTATATTTTATATATTCAGTAGTAATTATGTAGTATATACAATCTGTGTTATATCCAGCAGTAATGATACTTGCTCTGGCAGATATGAAAATGGCCTGTGAACAGGAGAAGAAATCTCTGGAGGAAGAACTTGAGAAGCTGAGACTGTCACTGCAGGTAGAGATCCCTTATAGTGTCAGTACACATCCACCAGTAGCTCCACCTTTCACTTATAACGTCAGTACACATTCAGTACACATTCCCACCTTTCCATTGTACTCGCTGTAGTGATGATTCGTGTGTGTGTTATACCAGCCCATAGAGGAGGACATTATGAGTCTGAAAGTGGCGCTGGAGATGAAGAACCAGGAGATCAAAGATCAGCACGATCTTTTGGTCAAACTATATACTCTGTATGTATACTATATACTCTGTATGTAGTACCTGGTTTAACACTATATCCTCTGTATATATACTATATACTGTTTATGTAGCACCTGGTTTAACACTATACCCTCAGCTTACTCTAGTCTGCAGATGTGAAGAAATTAAACAGAATGTGTATCTGTGTATATGTGCGCACCTGTATGTGTCTGGTTGTAGTATTATTTAAAGGGTCAAACTCCGTAAAGTATGCCCAGGCCCAGAGCTACTTTGATGGGCATGATTCTGTGACCTCTTGGGCCTTGAAATGTGGTGCATTGAATGATTTAAAGAGTGAAACGGTCTGAAGTGTGCCCACGTTTAAAGCAACCTTGCTGGGCATGACTGTGTGACCTCTTGGGCCAGGAAGTCTGTTTCTAGTTTTATTTAAACGGTCAAACTGCGTGAAGTGTGCCCAGGCCCAGAGCTACTTTGCTGGGCATGACTGTGTGACCTCTTGGGCCTGGAAGTCTGGTTGTAGTATGATTTTAAAGGGTCAAATGGTCTCCATTGTGTGTCCAGGTTTAAGGCTACTTTGCTGGGCATGTGATTTGGACCCATCGGGTACGGAAGCCTTTCCGTCACGTGCTCGTTTTCCACGCCTTCAGCGCAGGTAGCCTGCGAATTTAAAACCGACGTGCATTTTATTCTTTTCCCCTTTTATCCTTTCATATCTCTCCGCTACCTTGGAGAAGAGAGACGCACGCGGGTAAATAAAATGTAAATATCTGTACATATCTGTATAATATCTAAATAAAAGGAAGAAGTGGTTGTATAGTGTAGTCGTTTGATTATAAATAATCTCATAATAATTTTATCCTCATATTCTTATACATTTATACATGTTTATCTCTCTCTCTCTGTGTGTGTGTGTGTGTGTGTGTGTGTGTGTGTGTGTGGTTCTGTGTCACTAGTGGGGCCTGTGGCCCGATTGGAGTGTTTGCGTTGTGAGAAGGAGGAGTTGGAGAACAGTTTGTTGGAGCAGCTGAAGGAGTTGAGGTTGCAGAAGCAGAAGGAGCTGCAGGTTCTTCAGGAGATGCTGAAACACAAGCAGCAGGAGGAGACAGAGCTCCTGCAGAAACAGCAGGAGGAGGAGGAGCATAACAGGTCCATCAAGAGTAAGTACTATGGAAATGCAATAATACTAACATAACTAATAATGAATGTTAGCCTTTAGGCTCCAATAAAAGTGACACTAATATATGTATAGTACTATATATATTATATTTTATATATTCAGTAGTAATTATGTAGTATATACAATCTGTGTTATATCCAGCAGTAATGATACTTGCTCTGGCAGATATGAAAATGGCCTGTGAACAGGAGAAGAAATCTCTGGAGGAAGAACTTGAGAAGCTCAAATTGTCACTGCAGGTAGAGATCCCTTATAGTGTCAGTACACATCCACCAGTACCACCACCTCTCACTTATAACGTCAGTACACATTCAGTACACATTCCCACCTTTCCATTGTACTGGCTGTAGTGATGATTCGTGTCTGTGTTATACCAGCCCATAGAGGAGGACATTGAGTCTGAAAGTGGCGCTGGAGATGAAGAACCAGGAGATCAAAGATCAGCACGATCTTTTGGTCAAACTATATACTCTGTATGTATACTATATCGAACCCACGGTTTTCACGCTTCGATTTTTTTAAATGTGGTGAGCTGCGGAGAAAAGACGCGCGTCGGACGTCATTGCGGCTTAATATCTCTTGTCTCCTTGGGAGTAGGAAGTCTGTTCATGGCTCTTTGGAAAGGGATGCATCTCCCCTGTAATCGCCTTCGAGCGGCACGCGGATCGAACCCACTGTTTTCACGCTACGATTTTTTATATGTGGTGCGCGGCGGAGAAAATGCGCGCGTCGGACGTCATTGCGGCTTAATATCTCTTGTGTCCTTGGGAGTAGAAAGTATGTTCATGTCTCTTTGGAGAGGGTTGCATCTCCCCTGTAATCGCCTTCGAGCGGCACGCGGATCGGAACCATCGTTATCACGCTACGATTTTTTAATGCCGCCAGGGACGGGCCGAAAGCGTGGCAGGTGGCGTTCGTTAGGGACAGTCATGGAGGTGATGGGCACCGAGCTGCAGGCCGTTTGGACCTGGCCCAGCCTAGATGTGAGTATTCAAAGTCAGCGCGTTTGTTTCAAAGTTCTCCACCAATTCGTTGTAATTGCGTGTGTGTGCGTGAACACCAGGTTTGTGGAGGAGTTCGTCCCTGGACGGTACAAGGGGAGACAGTGTGTGGCCTGGCTGCGTGAGGTTGCAGTTTGCTGGGCATGAGAGATTGGCATGTGGTGCCCTGGAGGTGTGGTTGTTCCAGGACGGGCAAGGTGGCGTAGTGTGGCTGGGTGACGGTGCGCTTCACTGGGGATGTGGTTGTGAGTTGCAGGCCCATTCCTTTGAATGACAGAAAGGATCTGATTTGTTTCCAGGTTTAAACGTACTTTGCTGGGTATGACTGTGACCTCTTGGGCCAGGAAGTCTGTTTCTAGTTTTATTTAAACGGTCAAACTGCGTGAAGTGTGCCCAGGCCCAGAGCTACTTTGCTGGGCATGACTGTGTGACCTCTTGGGCCTGGAAGTCTGGTTGTAGTATGATTTTAAAGGGTCAAATGGTCTCCATTGTGTGTCCAGGTTTAAGGCTACTTTGCTGGGCATGTGATTTGGACCCATCGGGTACGGAAGCCTTTCCGTCACGTGCTCGTTTTCCACGCCTTCAGCGCAGGTAGCCTGCGAATTTAAAACGGACGTGCATTTTATTCTTTTCCCCTTTTATCCTTTCATATCTCTCCGCTACCTTGGAGAAGAGAGACGCACGCGGGTAAATAAAATGTAAATATCTGTACATATCTGTATAATATCTAAATAAAAGGAAGAAGTGGTTGTATAGTGTAGTCGTTTGATTATAAATAATCTCATAATAATTTTATCCACAAATTCTTATACATTTATACATGTTTATCTCTCTCTTTGTGTGTGTGTGTGTGTGTGTGGTTCTGTGTCACTAGTGGGGCCTGTGGCCCGATTGGAGTGTTTGCGGTGTGAGAAGGAGGAGTTGGAGAACAGTTTGTTGGAGCAGCTGAAGGAGTTGAGGTTGCAGAAGCAGAAGGAGCTGCAGGTTCTTCAGGAGATGCTGAAACACAAGCAGCAGGAGGAGACAGAGCTCCTGCAGAAACAGCAGGAGGAGGAGGAGCATAACAGGTCCATCAAGAGTAAGTACTATGGAAATGCAATAATACTAACATAATAATGAATGCTAGCCATTAGGCTCCAATAAAAGTGATACTAATATATGTATAGTACTATATATATTATATTTTATATATTCAGTAGTAATTATGTAGTATATACAATCTATGTTATATCCAGCAGTAATGATACTTGCTCTGGCAGATATGAAAATGGCCTGTGAACAGGAGAAGAAATCTCTGGAGGAAGAACTTGAGAAGCTCAGACTGTCACTGCAGGTAGAGATCCCTTATAGTGTCAGTACACATCCACCAGTATCTCCACCTTTCACTTATAACGTCAGTACACATTCAGTACACATTCCCACCTTTCCATTGTACTGGCTGTAGTGATGATTCGTGTGTGTGTTATACCAGCCCATAGAGGAGGACATTATGAGTCTGAAAGTGGCGCTGGAGATGAAGATCCAGGAGATCAAAGATCAGCACGATCTTTTGGTCAAACTATATACTCTGTATGTAGTACCTGGTTTAACATTATATCCTCTGTATATATACTATATACTGTTTATGTAGTACCTGGTTTAACACTATACCCTCAGCTTACTCTAGTCTGCAGATGTGAAGAAATTAAACAGAATGTGTATCTGTGTATATGTGCGCACCTGTATGCGTCTGGTTGTAGTATTATTTAAAGGGTCAAACTGCGTGAAGTGTGCCCAGGCCCAGAGCTACTTTGATGGGCATGATTCTGTGACCTCTTGGGCCTTGAAATGTGCTGCTTTGAATGATTTAAAGAGTGAAACGGTCTGAAGTGTGCCCACGTTTAAAGTAACCTTGCGGGGCATGACTGTGTGACCTCTTGTGCCTGGAAGTCTGGTTGTAGTATTATTTAAACGGTCAAACTGCGGGAAGTGTGCCCAGGCCCAGAGCTACTTTGCTGGGCATGACTGTGTGACCTCTTGGGCCTGGAAGTCTGGTTGTAGTATGATTTTAAAGGGTCAAATGGTCTCCATTGTGTGTCCAGGTTTAAGGCTACTTTGCTGGGCATGTGATTTGGACCCATCGGGTACGGAAGCCTTTCCGTCACGTGCTCGTTTTCCACGCCTTCAGCGCAGGTAGCCTGCGAATTTAAAACCGACGTGCATTTTATTCTTTTCCCCTTTTATCCCTTCATATCTCTCCGCTACCTTGGAGAAGAGAGACGCACGCGGGTAAATAAAATGTAAATATCTGTATAATATGTATATAAAAGGAAGAAGTGGTTGTGTAGTGTAGTCGTTTGATTATAAATAGTCTCATAATAATTTTATCCACAAATTCTTATACATTTATACATGTTTATCTTTCTCTGTGTGTGTGTGTGTGTGTGTGTGTGTGTGTGTGTGTGTGTGTGGTTCTGTGTCACTAGTGGGGCCTGTGGTCCGATTGGAGTGTTTGCGGTGTGAGAAGGAGGAGTTGGAGAACAGTTTGTTGGAGCAGCTGAAGGAGTTGAGGTTGCAGAAGCAGAAGGAGCTGCAGGTTCTTCAGGAGATGCTGAAACACAAGCAGCAGGAGGAGACAGAGCTCCTGCAGAAACAGCAGGAGGAGGAGGAGCATAACAGGTCCATCAAGAGTAAGTACTATGGAAATGCAATAATACTAACATAACTAATAATGAATGTTAGCCTTTAGGCTCCAATAAAAGTGATACTAATATATGTATAGTACTATAAATATTATATTTTATATATTCAGTAGTAATTATGTAGTATATACAATCTGTGTTATATCCAGCAGTAATGATACTTGCTCTGGCAGATATGAAAATGGCCTGTGAACAGGAGAAGAAATCTCTGGAGGAAGAACTTGAGAAGCTCAGACTGTCACTGCAGGTAGAGATCCCTTATAGTGTCAGTACACATCCACCAGTACCTCCACCTTTCACTTATAACGTCAGTACACATGCAGTACACATTCCCACCTTTCCATTGTACTGGCTGTAGTGATGATTCGTGTGTGTGTTATACCAGCCCATAGAGGAGGACATTATGAGTCTGAAAGTGGCGCTGGAGATGAAGAACCAGGAGATCAAAGATCAGCACGATCTTTTGGTCAAACTATATACTCTGTATGTATACTATATACTCTGTATGTAGTACCTGGTTTAACACTATATCCTCTGTATATATACTATATACTGTTTATGTAGTACCTGGTTTAACACTATACCCTCAGCTTACTCTAGTCTGCAGATGTGAAGAAATTAAACAGAATGTGTATCTGTGTATATGTGCGCACCTGTATGCGTCTGGTTGTAGTATTATTTAAAGGGTCAAACTGCGTGAAGTGTGCCCAGGCCCAGAGCTACTTTGATGGGCATGATTCTGTGACCTCTTGGGCCTTGAAATGTGGTGCTTTGAATGATTTAAAGAGTGAAACGGTCTGAAGTGTGCCCACGTTTAAAGTAACCTTGATGGGCATGACTGTGTGACCTCTTGTGCCTGGAAGTCTGGTTGTAGTATTATTTAAACGGTCAAACTGCGTGAAGTGTGCCCAGGCCCAGAGCTACTTTGCTGGGCATGACTGTGTGACCTCTTGGGCCTGGAAGTCTGGTTGTAGAATGATTTTAAAGGGTCAAATGGTCTCCATTGTGTGTCCAGGTTTAAGGCTACTTTGCTGGGCATGTGATTTGGACCCATCGGGTACGGAAGCCTTTCCGTCATGTGCTCGTTTTCCACGCCTTCAGCGCAGGTAGCCTGCGAATTTAAAACCGACGTGCATTTTATTCTTTTCCCCTTTTATCCCTTCATATCTCTCCGCTACCTTGGAGAAGAGAGACGCACGCGGGTAAATAAAATGTAAATATCTGTATAATATGTAAATAAAAGGAAGAAGTGGTTGTGTAGTGTAGTCGTTTGATTATAAATAATCTCATAATAATTTTATCCACAAATACTTATACATTTATACATGTTTATCTCTCTGTGTGTGTGTGTGTGTGTGTGTGTGTGTGTGTGTGGTTCTGTGTCACTAGTGGGGCCTGTGGCCCGATTGGATTGTTTGCGGTGTGAGAAGGAGGAGTTGGAGAACAATTTGTTGGAGCAGCTGAAGGAGTTGAGGTTGCAGAAGCAGAAGGAGCTGCAGGTTCTTCAGGAGATGCTGAAACACAAGCAGCAGGAGGAGACAGAGCTCCTGCAGAAACAGCAGGAGGAGGAGGAGCATAACAGGTCCATCAAGAGTAAGTACTATGGAAATGCAATAATACTAACATAACTAATAATGAATGTTAGCCTTTAGGCTCCAATAAAAGTGATACTAATATATGTATAGTACTATATATATTATATTTTATATATTCAGTAGTAATTATGTAGTATATACAATCTATGTTATATCCAGCAGTAATGATACTTGCTCTGGCAGATATGAAAATGGCCTGTGAACAGGAGAAGAAATCTCTGGAGGAAGAACTTGAGAAGCTCAGACTGTCACTGCAGGTAGAGATCCCTTATAGTGTCAGTACACATCCACCAGTACCTCCACCTTTCACTTATAACGTCAGTACACATTCAGTACACATTCCCACCTTTCCATTGTACTGGCTGTAGTGATGATTCGTGTGTGTTTTATACCAGCCCATAGAGGAGGACATTATGAGTCTGAAAGTGGCGCTGGAGATGAAGAACCAGGAGATCAAAGATCAGCACGATCTTTTGGTCAAACTATATACTCTGTATGTATACTATATACTCTGTATGTAGTACCTGGTTTAACACTATATCCTCTGTATATATACTATATACTGTTTATGTAGTTCCTGGTTTAACACTATACCCTCAGCTTACTCTAGTCTGCAGATGTGAAGAAATTTAAACAGAATGTGTATCTGTGTATATGTGCGCACCTGTATGTGTCTGGTTGTAGTATTATTTAAAGGGTCAAATGGTCTCCATTGTGTGTCCAGGTTTAAGGCTACTTTGCTGGGCATGTGATTTGGACCCATCGGGTACGGAAGCCTTTCCGTCACGTGCTCGTTTTCCACGCCTTCAGCGCAGGTAGCCTGCGAATTTAAAACCGACGTGCATTTTATTCTTTTCCCCTTTTATCCTTTCATATCTCTCCGCTACCTTGGAGAAGAGAGACGCACGCGGGTAAATAAAATGTAAATATCTCTAAATATCTGTATAATATGTAAATAAAAGGAAGATGTGGTTGTGTAGTGTAGTCGTTTGATTATAAATAATCTCATAATAATTTTATCCACAAATTCTTATACATTTATACATGTTTATCTCTCTCTTTGTGTGTGTGTGTGTGTGTGTGTGTGTGTGTGTGTGTGTGTGTGTGTGTGGTTCTGTGTCACTAGTGGGGCCTGTGGCCCGATTGGAGTGTTTGCGGTGTGAGAATGAGGAATGAGGAGTTGGAGAACAGTTTGTTGGAGCAGCTGAAGGAGTTGAGGTTGCAGAAGCAGAAGGAGCTGCAGGTTCTTCAGGAGATGCTGAAACACAAGCAGCAGGAGGAGACAGAGCTCCTGCAAACAGCAGGAGGAGGAGGAGCATAACAGGTCCCTCAAGGGTAAGTACTATGGAAATGCAATAATACTAACATAACTAATAATGAATGTTAGCCTTTAGGCTCCAATAAAAGTGATACTAATATATGTATAGTACTATATATATTATATTTTATATATTCAGTAGTAATTATGTAGTATATACAATCTGTGTTATATCCAGCAGTAATGATACTTGCTCTGGCAGATATGAAAATGGCCTGTGAACAGGAGAAGAAATCTCTGGAGGAAGAACTTGAGAAGCTGAGACTGTCACTGCAGGTAGAGATCCCTTATAGTGTCAGTACACATCCACCAGTAGCTCCACCTTTCACTTATAACGTCAGTACACATTCAGTACACATTCCCACCTTTCCATTGTACTCGCTGTAGTGATGATTCGTGTGTGTGTTATACCAGCCCATAGAGGAGGACATTGAGTCTGAAAGTGGCGCTGGAGATGAAGAACCAGGAGATCAAAGATCAGCACGATCTTTTGGTCAAACTATATACTCTGTATGTATACTATATCGAACCCACGGTTTTCACGCTTCGATTTTTTTAAATGTGGTGAGCTGCGGAGAAAAGACGCGCGTCGGACGTCATTGCGGCTTAATATCTCTTGTCTCCTTGGGAGTAGGAAGTCTGTTCATGGCTCTTTGGAGAGGGTTGCATCTCCCCTGTAATCGCCTTCGAGCGGCACGCGGATCGGAACCATCGTTATCACGCTACGATTTTTTAATGCCGCCAGGGACGGGCCGAAAGCGTGGCAGGTGGCGTTCGTTAGGGACAGTCATGGAGGTGATGGGCACCGAGCTGCAGGCCGTTTGGACCTGGCCCAGCCTAGATGTGAGTATTCAAAGTCAGCACGTTTGTTTCAAAGTTCTCCACCAATTCGTTGTAATTGCGTGTGTGTGCATGAACACCAGGTTTGTGGAGGAGTTCGTCCCTGGACGGTACAAGGGGAGACAGTGTGTGGCCTGGCTGCGTGAGGTTGCAGTTTGCTGGGCATGAGAGATTGGCATGTGGTGCCCTGGAGGTGTGGTTGTTCCAGGACGGGCAAGGTGGCGTAGTGTGGCTGGGTGACGGTGCGCTTCACTGGGGATGTGGTTGTGAGTTGCAGGCCCATTCCTTTGAATGACAGAAAGGATCTGATTTGTTTCCAGGTTTAAACGTACTTTGCTGGGTATGACTGTGACCTCTTGGGCCAGGAAGTCTGTTTCTAGTTTTATTTAAACGGTCAAACTGCGTGAAGTGTGCCCAGGCCCAGAGCTACTTTGCTGGGCATGACTGTGTGACCTCTTGGGCCTGGAAGTCTGGTTGTAGTATGATTTTAAAGGGTCAAATGGTCTCCATTGTGTGTCCAGGTTTAAGGCTACTTTGCTGGGCATGTGATTTGGACCCATCGGGTACGGAAGCCTTTCCGTCACGTGCTCGTTTTCCACGCCTTCAGCGCAGGTAGCCTGCGAATTTAAAACCGACGTGCATTTTATTCTTTTCCCCTTTTATCCTTTCATATCTCTCCGCTACCTTGGAGAAGAGAGACGCACGCGGGTAAATAAAATGTAAATATCTGTACATATCTGTATAATATCTAATTAAAAGGAAGAAGTGGTTGTATAGTGTAGTCGTTTGATTATAAATAATCTCATAATAATTTTATCCTCAAATTCTTATACATTTATACATGTTTATCTCTCTCTGTGTGTGTGTGTGTGTGTGTGTGTGTGTGTGTGTGTGTGTGTGTGGTTCTGTGTCACTAGTGGGGCCTGTGGCCCGATTGGAGTGTTTGCGGTGTGAGAAGGAGGAGTTGGAGAACAGTTTGTTGGAGCAGCTGAAGGAGTTGAGGTTGCAGAAGCAGAAGGAGCTGCAGGTTCTTCAGGAGATGCTGAAACACAAGCAGCAGGAGGAGACAGAGCTCCTGCAGAAACAGCAGAAGGAGGAGGAGCATAACAGGTCCATCAAGAGTAAGTACTATGGAAATGCAATAATACTAACATAACTAATAATGAATGTTAGCCTTTAGGCTCCAATAAAAGTGACACTAATATATGTATAGTACTATATATATTATATTTTATATATTCAGTAGTAATTATTTAGTATATACAATCTGTGTTATATCCAGCAGTAATGATACTTGCTCTGGCAGATATGAAAATGGCCTGTGAACAGGAGAAGAAATCTCTGGAGGAAGAACTTGAGAAGCTCAGACTGTCACTGCAGGTAGAGATCCCTTATAGTGTCAGTACACATCCACCAGTACCTCCACCTTTCACTTATAACGTCAGTACACATTCAGTACACATTCCCACCTTTCCATTGTACTGGCTGTAGTGATGATTCGTGTGTGTGTTATACCAGCCCATAGAGGAGGACATTATGAGTCTGAAAGTGGCGCTGGAGATGAAGATCCAGGAGATCAAAGATCAGCACGATCTTTTGGTCAAACTATATACTCTGTATGTAGTACCTGGTTTAACATTATATCCTCTGTATATATACTATATACTGTTTATGTAGTACCTGGTTTAACACTATACCCTCAGCTTACTCTAGTCTGCAGATGTGAAGAAATTAAACAGAATGTGTATCTGTGTATATGTGCGCACCTGTATGCGTCTGGTTGTAGTATTATTTAAAGGGTCAAACTGCGTGAAGTGTGCCCAGGCCCAGAGCTACTTTGATGGGCATGATTCTGTGACCTCTTGGGCCTTGAAATGTGCTGCTTTGAATGATTTAAAGAGTGAAACGGTCTGAAGTGTGCCCACGTTTAAAGTAACCTTGCTGGGCGTGACTGTGTGACCTCTTGTGCCTGGAAGTCTGGTTGTAGTATTATTTAAACGGTCAAACTGCGGGAAGTGTGCCCAGGCCCAGAGCTACTTTGCTGGGCATGACTGTGTGACCTCTTGGGCCTGGAAGTCTGGTTGTAGTATGATTTTAAAGGGTCAAATGGTCTCCATTGTGTGTCCAGGTTTAAGGCTACTTTGCTGGGCATGTGATTTGGACCCATCGGGTACGGAAGCCTTTCCGTCACGTGCTCGTTTTCCACGCCTTCAGCGCAAGTAGCCTGCGAATTTAAAACCGACGTGCATTTTATTCTTTTCACCTTTTATCCTTTCATATCTCTCCGCTACCTTGGAGAAGAGAGACGCACGCGGGTAAATAAAATGTAAATATCTGTAAATATCTGTATAATATGTAAATAAAAGGAAGAAGTGGTTGTGTAGTGTAGTCGTTTGATTATAAATAATCTCATAATAATTTTATCCACAAATTCTTATACATTTATACATTTTTATCTCTCTCTTTGTGTGTGTGTGTGTGTGTGTGTGTGTGTGTGTGTGTGTGTGTGTGTGTGTGTGTGTGGTTCTGTGTCACTAGTGGGGCCTGTGGCCCGATTGGAGTGTTTGTGGTGTGAGAAGGAGGAGTTGGAGAACAGTTTGTTGGAGCAGCTGAAGGAGTTGAGGTTGCAGAAGCAGAAGGAGCTGCAGGTTCTTCAGGAGATGCTGAAACACAAGCAGCAAGAGGAGACAGAGCTCCTGCAGAAACAGCAGGAGGAGGAGGAGCATAACAGGTCCATCAAGAGTAAGTACTATGGAAATGCAATAATACTAACATAACTAATAATGAATGTTAGCCTTTAGGCTCCAATAAAAGTGATACTAATATATGTATAGTACTATATATATTATATTTTATATATTCAGTAGTAATTATGTAGTATATACAATCTGTGTTATATCCAGCAGTAATGATACTTGCTCTGGCAGATATGAAAATGGCCTGTGAACAGGAGAAGAAATCTCTGGAGGAAGAACTTGAGAAGCTCAGACTGTCACTGCAGGTAGAGATCCCTTATAGTGTCAGTACACATCCACCAGTAGCTCCACCTTTCACTTATAACGTCAGTACACATTCAGTACACATTCCCACCTTTCCATTGTACTGGCTGTAGTGATGATTCGTGTGTGTGTTATACCAGCCCATAGAGGAGGACATTATGAGTCTGAAAGTGGCGCTGGAGATGAAGAACCAGGAGATCAAAGATCAGCACGATCTTTTGGTCAAACTATATACTCTGTATGTATACTATATACTCTGTATGTAGTACCTGGTTTAACACTATATCCTCTGTATATATACTATATACTGTTTATGTAGTACCTGGTTTAACACTATACCCTCAGCTTACTCTAGTCTGCAGATGTGAAGAATTTAAACAGAATGTGTATCTGTGTATATGTGCGCACCTGTATGTGTCTGCTTGTAGTATTATTTAAAGGGTCAAATGGTCTCCATTGTGTGTCCAGGTTTAAGGCTACTTTGCTGGGCATGTGATTTGGACCCATCGGGTACGGAAGCCTTTCCGTCACGTGCTCGTTTTCCACGCCTTCAGCGCAGGTAGCCTGCGAATTTAAAACCGACGTGCATTTTATTCTTTTCCCCTTTTATCCTTTCATATCTCTCCGCTACCTTGGAGAAGAGAGACGCACGCGGGTAAATAAAATGTAAATATCTCTAAATATCTGTATAATATGTAAATAAAAGGAAGATGTGGTTGTGTAGTGTAGTCGTTTGATTATAAATAATCTCATAGTAATTTTATCCACAAATTCTTATACATTTATACATGTTTATCTCTCGCTCTGTGTGTCTGTGTGTGTGTGTGTGTGTGTGTGTGTGTGTGGTTCTGTGTCACTAGTGGGGCTGTGGCCCGATTGGAGTGTTTGCGGTGTGAGAAGGAGAAGTTGGAGAACAATGTGTTGGAGCAGCTGAAGGAGTTGAGGTTGCAGAAGCAGAAGGAGCTGCAGGTTCTTCAGGAGATGCTGAAACACAAGCAGCAGGAGGAGACAGAGCTCCTGCAGAAACAGCAGGAGGAGGAGGAGCATAACAGGTCCATCAAGAGTAAGTACTATGGAAATGCTATAATACTAACATAACTAATAATGAATGTTAGCCTTTAGGCTCCAATAAAAGTGATACTAATATATGTATAGTACTATATATATTATATTTTATATATTCAGTAGTAATTATGTAGTATATACAATCTGTGTTATATCCAGCAGTAATGATACATGCTCTGGCAGATATGAAAATGGCCTGTGAACAGGAGAAGAAATCTCTGGAGGAAGAACTTGAGAAGCTCAGACTGTCACTGCAGGTAGAGATCCCTTATAGTGTCAGTACACATCCACCAGTAGCTCCACCTTTCACTTATAACGTCAGTACACATTCAGTACACATTCCCACCTTTCCATTGTACTGGCTGAAGTGATGATTCGTGTGTGTGTCATAGCAGCCCATAGAGGAGGACATTATGAGTCTGAAAGTGGCGCTGGAGATGAAGAACCAGGAGATCAAAGATCAGCACGATCTTTTGGTCAAACTATATAGTCTGTATGTAGTACCTGGTTTAACGTTATATCCTCTGTATATATACTATATACTGTTTATGTAGTACCTGGTTTAACACTATACCCTCAGCTTACTCTAGTCTGCAGATGTGAAGAAATTAAACAGAATGTGTATCTGTGTATATGTGCGCACCTGTATGTGTCTGGTTGTAGTATTATTTAAAGGGTCAAACTGCATGAAGTGTGCCCAGGCCCAGAGCTACTTTGATGGGCATGATTCTGTGACCTCTTGGGCCTTGAAATGTGGTGCTTTGAATGATTTAAAGAGTGAAACGGTCTGAAGTGTGCCCACGTTTAAAGCATCCTTGCTGGGCATGACTGTGTGACCTCTTGGGCCAGGAAGTCTGTTTCTACTTTTATTTAAACGGTCAAACTGCGTGAAGTGTGCCCATGCCCAGAGCTACTTTGCTGGGCATGACTGTGTGACCTCTTGGGCCTGGAAGTCTGGTTGTAGTATGATTTTAAAGGGTCAAATGGTCTCCATTGTGTGTCCAGGTTTAAGGCTACTTTGCTGGGCATGTGATTTGGACCCATCGGGTACGGAAGCCTTTCCGTCACGTGCTCCTTTTCCACGCCTTCAGCGCAGGTAGCCTGCGAATTTAAAACCGACGTGCATTTTATTCTTTTCCCCTTTTATCCTTTCATATCTCTCCGCTACCTTGGAGAAGAGAGACGCATGCGGGTAAATAAAATGTAAATATCTGTAAATATCTGTATAATATGTAAATAAAAGGAAGAAGTGGTTGTGTAGTGTAGTCGTTTCATTATAAATAATCTCATAATAATTTTATCCTCAAATTCTTACACATTTATACATGTTTATCTCTCTCTTTCTGTGTGTGTGTGTGTGTGTGTGTGTGTGTGTGTGTGTGTGTGTGTGTGTGTGTGTGTGTGTGTGTGTGTGGTTCTGTGTCACTAGTGGGGCCTGTGGCCCGATTGGAGTGTTTGCGGTGTGAGAAGGAGGAGTTGGAGAACAGTTTGTTGGAGCAGCTGAAGGAGTTGAGGTTGCAGAAGGAGCTGCAGGTTCTTCAGGAGATGCTGAAACACAAGCAGCAGGAGGAGACAGAGCTCCTGCAGAAACAGCAGGAGGAGGAGGAGCATAACAGGTCCATCAAGAGTAAGTACTATGGAAATGCAATAATACTAACATAACTAATAATGAATGTTAGCCTTTAGGCTCCAATAAAAGTGACACTAATATATGTATAGTACTATATATATTATATTTTATATATTCAGTAGTAATTATGTAGTATATACAATCTGTGTTATATCCAGCAGTAATGATACTTGCTCTGGCAGATATGAAAATGGCCTGTGAACAGGAGAAGAAATCTCTGGAGGAAGAACTTGAGAAGCTCAGACTGTCACTGCAGGTAGAGATCCCTTATAGTTTCAGTACACATCCACCAGTAGCTCCACCTTTCACTTATAACGTCAGTACACATTCAGTACACATTCCCACCTTTCCATTGTACTGGCTGTAGTGATGATTCGTGTGTGTTTTATACCAGCCCATAGAGGAGGACATTATGAGTCTGAAAGTAGCGCTGGAGATGAAGAACCAGGAGATCAAAGATCAGCACGATCTTTTGGTCAAACTATATACTCTGTATGTATACTATATACTCTGTATGTAGTACCTGGTTTAACACTATATCCTCTGTATATATACTATATACTGTTTATGTAGTACCTGGTTTAACACTATACCCTCAGCTTACTCTAGTCTGCAGATGTGAAGAAATTAAACAGAATGTGTATCTGTGTATATGTGCCCACCTGTATGTGTCTGGTTTAGTTTTATTTAAACGGTCAAACTGCGTCATGTGTGCCCAGGCCCAGAGCTACTTTGCTGGGCATGACTGTGTGACCTCTTGGGCCTGGAAGTCTGGTTGTAGTATGATTTTAAAGGGTCAAATGGTCTCCATTGTGTGTCCAGGTTTAAGGCTACTTTGCTGGGCATGTGATTTGGACCCATCGGGTACGGAAGCCTTTCCGTCACGTGCTCGTTTTCCACGCCTTCAGCGCAGGTAGCCTGCGAATTTAAAACCGACGTGCATTTTATTCTTTTCCCCTTTTATCTTTTCATATCTCTCCGCTACCTTGGAGAAGAGAGACGCACGCGGGTAAATAAAATGTAAATATCTGTACATATCTGTATAATATCTAAATAAAAGGAAGAAGTGGTTGTATAGTGTAGTCGTTTGATTATAAATAATCTCATAATAATTTTATCCTCATATTCTTATACATTTATACATGTTTATCTCTCTCTCTGTGTGTGTGTGTGTGTGTGTGTGTGTGTGTGTGTGTGTGTGTGTGGTTCTGTGTCACTAGTGGGGCCTGTGGCCCGATTGGAGTGTTTGTGGTGTGAGAAGGAGGAGTTGGAGAACAGTTTGTTGGAGCAGCTGAAGGAGTTGAGGTTGCAGAAGCAGAAGGAGCTGCAGGTTCTTCAGGAGATGCTGAAACACAAGCAGCAGGAGGAGACAGAGCTCCTGCAGAAACAGCAGGAGGAGGAGGAGCATAACAGGTCCATCAAGAGTAAGTACTATGTAAATGCAATAATACTAACATAACTAATAATGAATGTTAGCCTTTAGGCTCCAATAAAAGTGATACTAATATATGTATAGTACTATATATATTATATTTTATATATTCAGTAGTAATTATGTAGTATATACAATCTGTGTTATATCCAGCAGTAATGATACATGCTCTGGCAGATATGAAAATGGCCTGTGAACAGGAGAAGAAATCTCTGGAGGAAGAACTTGAGAAGCTCAGACTGTCACTGCAGGTAGAGATCCCTTATAGTGTCAGTACACATCCACCAGTAGCTCCACCTTTCACTTATAACGTCAGTACACATTCAGTACACATTCCCACCTTTCCATTGTACTGGCTGAAGTGATGATTCGTGTGTGTGTCATACCAGCCCATAGAGGAGGACATTATGAGTCTGAAAGTGGCGCTGGAGATGAAGAACCAGGAGATCAAAGATCAGCACGATCTTTTGGTCAAACTATATACTCTGTATGTATACTATATACTCTGTATGTAGTACCTGGTTTAACACTATATCCTCTGTATATATACTATATACTGTTTATGTAGTACCTGGTTTAACACTATACCCTCAGCTTACTCTAGTCTGCAGATGTGAAGAATTTAAACAGAATGTGTGTCTGTGTATATGTGCGCACCTGTATGTGTCTGCTTGTAGTATTATTTAAAGGGTCAAATGGTCTCCATTGTGTGTCCAGGTTTAAGGCTACTTTGCTGGGCATGTGATTTGGACCCATCGGGTACGGAAGCCTTTCCGTCACGTGCTTGTTTTCCACACCTTCAGCGCAGGTAGCCTGCGAATTTAAAACCGACGTGCATTTTATTCTTTTCCCCTTTTATCCTTTCATATCTCTCTGCTACCTTGGAGAAGAGAGACGCACGCCGGTAAATAAAATGTAAATATCTCTAAATGTCTGTATAATATGTAAATAAAAGGAAGATGTGGTTGTATAGTGTAGTCGTTTGATTATAAATAATCTCATAATAATTTTATCCACAAATTCTTATACATTTATACATGTTTATCTCTCTCTCTGTGTGTGTGTGTGTGTCTGTGTGTGTGTGTGTGTGGTTCTGTGTCACTAGTGGGGCCTGTGGCCCGATTGGAGTGTTTGCGGTGTGAGAAGGAGGAGTTGGAGAACAATTTGTTGGAGCAGCTGAAGGAGTTGAGGTTGCAGAAGCAGAAAGAGCTGCAGGTTCTTCAGGAGATGCTGAAACACAAGCAGGAAGAGGAGACAGAGCTCCTGCAGAAACAGCAGGAGGAGGAGGAGCATAACAGGTCCATCAAGAGTAAGTACTATGGAAATGCAATAATACTAACATAACTAATAATGAATGTTAGCCTTTAGGCTCCAATAAAAGTGATACTAATATATGTATAGTACTATATATATTATATTTTATATATTCAGTAGTAATTATGTAGTATATACAATCTGTGTTATATCCAGCAGTAATGATACTTGCTCTGGCAGATATGAAAATGGCCTGTGAACAGGAGAAGAAATCTCTGGAGGAAGAACTTGAGAAGCTCAGACTGTCACTGCAGGTAGAGATCCCTTATAGTGTCAGTACACATCCACCAGTAGCTCCACCTTTCACTTATAACGTCACTACACATTCAGTACACATTCCCACCTTTCCATTGTACTGGCTGTAGTGATGATTCGTGTGTGTGTTATACCAGCCCATAGAGGAGGACTTTGAGTCTGAAAGTGGCGCTGGAGATGAAGAACCAGGAGATCAAAGATCAGCACGATCTTTTGGTCAAACTATATACTCTGTATGTAGTACCTGGTTTAACATTATATCCTCTGTATATATACTATATACTGTTTATGCAGTACCTGGTTTAACACTATACCCTCAGCTTACTCTAGTCTGCAGATGTGAAGAAATTAAACAGAATGTGTATCTGTGTATATGTGCCCACCTGTATGTGTCTGGTTTAGTTTTATTTAAACGGTCAAACTGCGTCATGTGTGCCCAGGCCCAGAGCTACTTTGCTGGGCATGACTGTGTGACCTCTTGGGCCTGGAAGTCTGGTTGTAGTATGATTTTAAAGGGTCAAATGGTCTCCATTGTGTGTCCAGGTTTAAGGCTACTTTGCTGGGCATGTGATTTGGACCCATCGGGTACGGAAGCCTTTCCGTCACGTGCTCGTTTTCCACGCCTTCAGCGCAGGTAGCCTGCGAATTTAAAACCGACGTGCATTTTATTCTTTTCCCCTTTTATCCTTTCATATCTCTCCGCTACCTTGGAGAAGAGAGACGCACGCGGGTAAATAAAATGTAAATATCTGTACATATCTGTATAATATCTAAATAAAAGGAAGAAGTGGTTGTATAGTGTAGTCGTTTGATTATAAATAATCTCATAATAATTTTATCCTCATATTCTTATACATTTATACATGTTTATCTCTCTCTCTGTGTGTGTGTGTGTGTGTGTGTGTGTGTGTGTGTGTGTGTGTGTGTGTGTGTGTGGTTCTGTGTCACTAGTGGGGCCTGTGGCCCGATTGGAGTGTTTGCGGTGTGAGAAGGAGGAGTTGGAGAACAGTTTGTTGGAGCAGCTGAAGGAGTTGAGGTTGCAGAAGCAGAAGGAGCTGCAGGTTCTTCAGGAGATGCTGAAACACAAGCAGCAGGAGGAGACAGAGCTCCTGCAGAAACAGCAGGAGGAGGAGGAGCATAACAGGTCCATCAAGAGTAAGTACTATGGAAATGCAATAATACTAACATAACTAATAATGAATGTTAGCCTTTAGGCTCCAATAAAAGTGACACTAATATATGTATAGTACTATATATATTATATTTTATATATTCAGTAGTAATTATGTAGTATATACAATCTGTGTTATATCCAGCAGTAATGATACTTGCTCTGGCAGATATGAAAATGGCCTGTGAACAGGAGAAGAAATCTCTGGAGGAAGAACTTGAGAAGCTCAGACTGTCACTGCAGGTAGAGATCCCTTATAGTTTCAGTACACATCCACCAGTAGCTCCACCTTTCACTTATAACGTCAGTACACATTCAGTACACATTCCCACCTTTCCATTGTACTGGCTGTAGTGATGATTCGTGTGTGTTTTATACCAGCCCATAGAGGAGGACATTATGAGTCTGAAAGTAGCGCTGGAGATGAAGAACCAGGAGATCAAAGATCAGCACGATCTTTTGGTCAAACTATATACTCTGTATGTATACTATATACTCTGTATGTAGTACCTGGTTTAACACTATATCCTCTGTATATATACTATATACTGTTTATGTAGTACCTGGTTTAACACTATACCCTCAGCTTACTCTAGTCTGCAGATGTGAAGAAATTAAACAGAATGTGTATCTGTGTATATGTGCCCACCTGTATGTGTCTGGTTTAGTTTTATTTAAACGGTCAAACTGCGTCATGTGTGCCCAGGCCCAGAGCTACTTTGCTGGGCATGACTGTGTGACCTCTTGGGCCTGGAAGTCTGGTTGTAGTATGATTTTAAAGGGTCAAATGGTCTCCATTGTGTGTCCAGGTTTAAGGCTACTTTGCTGGGCATGTGATTTGGACCCATCGGGTACGGAAGCCTTTCCGTCACGTGCTCGTTTTCCACGCCTTCAGCGCAGGTAGCCTGCGAATTTAAAACCGACGTGCATTTTATTCTTTTCCCCTTTTATCCTTTCATATCTCTCCGCTACCTTGGAGAAGAGAGACGCACGCGGGTAAATAAAATGTAAATATCTGTACATATCTGTATAATATCTAAATAAAAGGAAGAAGTGGTTGTATAGTGTAGTCGTTTGATTATAAATAATCTCATAATAATTTTATCCTCATATTCTTATACATTTATACATGTTTATCTCTCTCTCTGTGTGTGTGTGTGTGTGTGTGTGTGTGTGTGTGTGTGTGTGTGTGTGTGTGTGTGGTTCTGTGTCACTAGTGGGGCCTGTGGCCCGATTGGAGTGTTTGCGGTGTGAGAAGGAGGAGTTGGAGAACAATTTGTTGGAGCAGCTGAAGGAGTTGAGGTTGCAGAAGCAGAAAGAGCTGCAGGTTCTTCAGGAGATGCTGAAACACAAGCAGGAAGAGGAGACAGAGCTCCTGCAGAAACAGCAGGAGGAGGAGGAGCATAACAGGTCCATCAAGAGTAAGTACTATGGAAATGCAATAATACTAACATAACTAATAATGAATGTTAGCCTTTAGGCTCCAATAAAAGTGATACTAATATATGTATAGTACTATATATATTATATTTTATATATTCAGTAGTAATTATGTAGTATATACAATCTGTGTTATATCCAGCAGTAATGATACTTGCTCTGGCAGATATGAAAATGGCCTGTGAACAGGAGAAGAAATCTCTGGAGGAAGAACTTGAGAAGCTCAGACTGTCACTGCAGGTAGAGATCCCTTATAGTGTCAGTACACATCCACCAGTAGCTCCACCTTTCACTTATAACGTCAGTACACATTCAGTACACATTCCCACCTTTCCATTGTACTGGCTGAAGTGATGATTCGTGTGTGTGTCATACCAGCCCATAGAGGAGGACATTATGAGTCTGAAAGTGGCGCTGGAGATGAAGAACCAGGAGATCAAAGATCAGCACGATCTTTTGGTCAAACTATATACTCTGTATGTATACTATATACTCTGTATGTAGTACCTGGTTTAACACTATATCCTCTGTATATATACTATATACTGTTTATGTAGTACCTGGTTTAACACTATACCCTCAGCTTACTCTAGTCTGCAGATGTGAAGAATTTAAACAGAATGTGTGTCTGTGTATATGTGCGCACCTGTATGTGTCTGCTTGTAGTATTATTTAAAGGGTCAAATGGTCTCCATTGTGTGTCCAGGTTTAAGGCTACTTTGCTGGGCATGTGATTTGGACCCATCGGGTACGGAAGCCTTTCCGTCACGTGCTTGTTTTCCACACCTTCAGCGCAGGTAGCCTGCGAATTTAAAACCGACGTGCATTTTATTCTTTTCCCCTTTTATCCTTTCATATCTCTCTGCTACCTTGGAGAAGAGAGACGCACGCCGGTAAATAAAATGTAAATATCTCTAAATGTCTGTATAATATGTAAATAAAAGGAAGATGTGGTTGTATAGTGTAGTCGTTTGATTATAAATAATCTCATAATAATTTTATCCACAAATTCTTATACATTTATACATGTTTATCTCTCTCTCTGTGTGTGTGTGTGTGTCTGTGTGTGTGTGTGTGTGGTTCTGTGTCACTAGTGGGGCCTGTGGCCCGATTGGAGTGTTTGCGGTGTGAGAAGGAGGAGTTGGAGAACAATTTGTTGGAGCAGCTGAAGGAGTTGAGGTTGCAGAAGCAGAAAGAGCTGCAGGTTCTTCAGGAGATGCTGAAACACAAGCAGGAAGAGGAGACAGAGCTCCTGCAGAAACAGCAGGAGGAGGAGGAGCATAACAGGTCCATCAAGAGTAAGTACTATGGAAATGCAATAATACTAACATAACTAATAATGAATGTTAGCCTTTAGGCTCCAATAAAAGTGATACTAATATATGTATAGTACTATATATATTATATTTTATATATTCAGTAGTAATTATGTAGTATATACAATCTGTGTTATATCCAGCAGTAATGATACTTGCTCTGGCAGATATGAAAATGGCCTGTGAACAGGAGAAGAAATCTCTGGAGGAAGAACTTGAGAAGCTCAGACTGTCACTGCAGGTAGAGATCCCTTATAGTGTCAGTACACATCCACCAGTAGCTCCACCTTTCACTTATAACGTCACTACACATTCAGTACACATTCCCACCTTTCCATTGTACTGGCTGTAGTGATGATTCGTGTGTGTGTTATACCAGCCCATAGAGGAGGACTTTGAGTCTGAAAGTGGCGCTGGAGATGAAGAACCAGGAGATCAAAGATCAGCACGATCTTTTGGTCAAACTATATACTCTGTATGTAGTACCTGGTTTAACATTATATCCTCTGTATATATACTATATACTGTTTATGCAGTACCTGGTTTAACACTATACCCTCAGCTTACTCTAGTCTGCAGATGTGAAGAAATTAAACAGAATGTGTATCTGTGTATATGTGCGCACCTGTATGTGTCTGTTTCTAGTTTTATTTAAACGGTAAAACTGCGTGAAGTGTGCCCAGGCCCAGAGCTACTTTGCTGGGCATGACTGTGTGACCTCTTGGGCCTGGAAGTCTGGTTGTAGTATGATTTTAAAGGGTCAAATGGTCTCCATTGTGTGTCCAGGTTTAAGGCTACTTTGCTGGGCATGTGATTTGGACCCATCGGGTACGGAAGCCTTTCCGTCACGTGCTCGTTTTCCACGCCTTCAGCGCAAGTAGCCTGCGAATTTAAAACCGACGTGCATTTTATTCTTTTCACCTTTTATCCTTTCATATCTCTCCGCTACCTTGGAGAAGAGAGACGCACGCGGGTAAATAAAATGTAAATATCTGTAAATATCTGTATAATATGTAAATAAAAGGAAGAAGTGGTTGTGTAGTGTAGTCGTTTGATTATAAATAATCTCATAATAATTTTATCCACAAATTCTTATACATTTATACATTTTTATCTCTCTCTTTGTGTGTGTGTGTGTGTGTGTGTGTGTGTGTGTGTGTGTGTGCGTGGTTCTGTGTCACTAGTGGGGCCTGTGGCCCGATTGGAGTGTTTGTGGTGTGAGAAGGAGGAGTTGGAGAACAGTTTGTTGGAGCAGCTGAAGGAGTTGAGGTTGCAGAAGCAGAAGGAGCTGCAGGTTCTTCAGGAGATGCTGAAACACAAGCAGCAGGAGGAGACAGAGCTCCTGCAGAAACAGCAGGAGGAGGAGGAGCATAACAGGTCCATCAAGAGTAAGTACTATGTAAATGCAATAATACTAACATAACTAATAATGAATGTTAGCCTTTAGGCTCCAATAAAAGTGATACTAATATATGTATAGTACTATATATATTATATTTTATATATTCAGTAGTAATTATGTAGTATATACAATCTGTGTTATATCCAGCAGTAATGATACATGCTCTGGCAGATATGAAAATGGCCTGTGAACAGGAGAAGAAATCTCTGGAGGAAGAACTTGAGAAGCTCAGACTGTCACTGCAGGTAGAGATCCCTTATAGTGTCAGTACACATCCACCAGTAGCTCCACCTTTCACTTATAACGTCAGTACACATTCAGTACACATTCCCACCTTTCCATTGTACTGGCTGAAGTGATGATTCGTGTGTGTGTCATAGCAGCCCATAGAGGAGGACATTATGAGTCTGAAAGTGGCGCTGGAGATGAAGAACCAGGAGATCAAAGATCAGCACGATCTTTTGGTCAAACTATATAGTCTGTATGTAGTACCTGGTTTAACATTATATCCTCTGTATATATACTATATACTGTTTATGTAGTACCTGGTTTAACACTATACCCTCAGCTTACTCTAGTCTGCAGATGTGAAGAAATTAAACAGAATGTGTATCTGTGTATATGTGCGCACCTGTATGTGTCTGGTTGTAGTATTATTTAAAGGGTCAAACTGCATGAAGTGTGCCCAGGCCCAGAGCTACTTTGATGGGCATGATTCTGTGACCTCTTGGGCCTTGAAATGTGGTGCTTTGAATGCTTTAAAGAGTGAAACGGTCTGAAGTGTGCCCACGTTTAAAGCATCCTTGCTGGGCATGACTGTGTGACCTCTTGGGCCAGGAAGTCTGTTTCTACTTTTATTTAAACGGTCAAACTGCGTGAAGTGTGCCCATGCCCAGAGCTACTTTGCTGGGCATGACTGTGTGACCTCTTGGGCCTGGAAGTCTGGTTGTAGTATGATTTTAAAGGGTCAAATGGTCTCCATTGTGTGTCCAGGTTTAAGGCTACTTTGCTGGGCATGTGATTTGGACCCATCGGGTACGGAAGCCTTTCCGTCACGTGCTCCTTTTCCACGCCTTCAGCGCAAGTAGCCTGCGAATTTAAAACCGACGTGCATTTTATTCTTTTCCCCTTTTATCCTTTCATATCTCTCCGCTACCTTGGAGAAGAGAGACGCACGCGGGTAAATAAAATGTAAATATCTGTAAATATCTGTATAATATGTAAATAAAAGGAAGAAGTGATTGTGTAGTGTAGTCGTTTGATTATGAATAATCTCATAATAATTTTATCCACAAATTCTTATACATTTATACATGTTTATCTCTCTCTTTGTGTGTGTGTGTGTGTGTGTGTGTGTGTGTGTGTGTGTGTTTGTGTGTGTGTGTGTGTGGTTCTGTGTCACTAGTGGGGCCTGTGGCCCGATTGGAATGTTTGCGGTGTGAGAAGGAGGAGTTGGAGAACAGTTTGTTGGAGCAGCTGAAGGAGTTGAGGTTGCAGAAGCAGAAGGAGCTGCAGGTTCTTCAGGAGATGCTGAAACACAAGCAGCAGGAGGAGACAGAGCTCCTGCAGAAACAGCAGGAGGAGGAGGAGCATAACAGGTCCATCAAGAGTAAGTACTATGGAAATGCAATAATACTAACATAACTAATAATGAATGCTAGCCTTTAGGCTCCAATAAAAGTGATACTAATATATGTATAGTACTATATATATTATATTTTATATATTCAGTAGTAATTATGTAGTATATACAATCTATGTTATATCCAGCAGTAATGATACTTGCTCTGGCAGATATGAAAATGGCCTGTGAACAGGAGAAGAAATCTCTGGAGGAAGAACTTGAGAAGCACAGACTGTCACTGCAGGTAGAGATCCCTTATAGTGTCAGTACACATCCACCAGTACCTCCACCTTTCACTTATAACGTCAGTACACATTCAGTACACATTCCCACCTTTCCATTGTACTGGCTGTAGTGATGATTCGTGTGTGTGTTATACCAGCCCATAGAGGAGGACATTATGAGTCTGAAAGTGGCGCTGGAGATGAAGAACCAGGAGATCAAAGATCAGCACGATCTTTTGGTCAAACTATATACTCTGTATGTATACTATATACTCTGTATGTAGTACCTGGTTTAACACTATATCCTCTGTATATATACTATATACTGTTTATGTAGTACCTGGTTTAACACTATACCCTCAGCTTACTCTAGTCTGCAGATGTGAAGAAATTAAACAGAATGTGTATCTGTGTATATGTGCGCACCTGTATGTGTCTGGTTGTAGTATTATTTAAAGGGTCAAACTGCATGAAGTGTGCCCAGGCCCAGAGCTACTTTGCTGTGCATGACTGTGTGACCTCTAGGCCCTGGAAGTCTGGTGGTAGTAGTAGTATGATTTAAAGGCACAAAGTGATTGAAGTGTGCCCAGGCCCAGAGCTACTTTGCTGGGCATGACTGTGTGACCTCTTGGGCCAGGAAGTCTGTTTCTAGTTTTATTTAAACGGTCAAACTGCGTGAAGTGTGCCCAGGCCCAGACCTACTTTGCTGGGCATGACTGTGTGACCTCTTGTGCCTGGAAGTCTGGTTGTAGTATGATTTTAAAGGGTCAAATGGTCTCCATTGTGTGTCCAGGTTTAAGGCTACTTTGCTGGGCATGTGATTTGGACCCATCGGGTACGGAAGCTTTTCCGTCACGTGCTCGTTTTCCACGCCTTCAGCGCAGGTAGCCTGCGAATTTAAAACCGACGTGCATTTTATTCTTTTCCCCTTTTATCCTTTCATATCTCTCCGCTACATTGGAGAAGAGAGACGCACACAAGTAAATAAAATGTAAATATCTGTATAATATGTAAATAAAAGGAAGAAGTGGTTGTGTAGTGTAGTCATTTGATTATAAATAATCTCATAATAATTTTATCCACAAATTCTCTGTTTTATCGTTTTTTCCTGATCAATAATAGAAAAAAAGAAAAAAAAAGATGAACAGCACCCTCTAGCGATGAACCTCAATTATTTCAAGATAACTGTAAAACATGGCTAGGTTAAGTCGGCGTTAGAACAAAAAATGCTCAGATTAACTTGTGTCTCATGGCACGCAGCTGAGTTTAAAATTAAACACAATTAAATCAAATTAAACTGACCCAGCTGCAACAGGCTCAGCAACCACATTTAATTTCACTGATTGGTCAGTTAGCCAGGCTATACAAAACAGGCTATTGTTAGAAATTCTGCACATGTGCTTCGCTTAGCTTCACATCTCACACTGCTTATAATTATAAGATAACGTATCCACGTTCGTAATAACGTGGTGAAATCTGCCAAAAATGGTGAGACTGAGCATAATACGTAATAAGACAATCTGAGCACTTAGTCCACATATTTCTAAATGAGAAGAAAAAGTTCCTCCAAACAATATAAGGCACACAATTCTATATGGGAAAACAGTTACATTTGTCATTAAGAGAAGCACTACTCATTACACAGATGTCAATAACCGTCCTAATATTAATAGTTCAACAGTCTTCCTCTGTCTATTATACGCACTGTACACATGTTAAATATCTGCCTTGAAATGACAATGAAATGACTTCCGGGCGCACTGAAAATTGTTATATACACACAGACACCCCCATACCAACATAAGCATAGTGCAACTCTTTGTTTACGCACCAGAGATTGAGTGGGCAAGTGCGTGTATATGCGAGTTTAAATTATTATACACAAATGTAAGTAGTAGGCTATTTATGTGAAAATGTTTCATATGTATGTACAAGTAGTGTTTCCCTGATTTCTCCCTAAATGGCCCCTCATAGTTCAGCAGTAATGAGGCTAGTTAGATTTTGCTCAGAATTAAGTACACTTTGGGATGTTATACGTATCACAGTCTCCGGTGAGCCGTACATGGTTGATCAATCCAGGTTGAGGTAGAGTCACTGCATTAATGACACGTCTGTTTGCATTGCCAGTTGTTGCTATGGCAGCAATGAAATTAGGAAATTCAAAGAAAAACAACTCATCTACGCTCTTGGAACTTTAGAACCCCATATGTCCTGTGGCCCGATGTCACACGTGAGGGGAATCCCATGAACACCTTTACAGATCAGTCTGTGGAAAGACACTGAAGAGGACAGAGGAAAAATGAGGCGTTTCTGGAGCTGGTGTGCTGGACGCATCGAGGACGAATACACAGACACAAAGGATGTGGAGGGTAAATGTAAATATAATGCCACTCACACCTGCGGTTGCTGGTGCTGCCACTCATACCTGTGGTTAAAATTCCTTTTTTGTCTTTAGCGCTGCATTGTCGCCTCTATCTCCCAATAATTCATATTCGAAGCTTTAGAAATCTAAGTTTTTGGGGGGTATATGCCATTTCCTGTTATTTGTGCAGAATACACACACTTTCACTTTGGAATCCACAAAGTTTTATAAATGAGGTCCCTGAATAACATCAATCTATTTCTACACTATATGGCTTGCTAATTTCATATGTCTGTGTGTCTTTCTGTTTGTCTGTGTGTGTGTGTGTGTGTGTGTGTGTGTGTGTGTGTGTGTGTGTGTGTGTGTGTGTGTGTGTGTGTGTGTGTGTGTGTGTGTTATACCAGCCCATAGAGGAGGACATGAGTCTGAAAGTGGCTGGAGATAAAGAACCAGGAGATCAAAGATCAGCACGATCTTTTGGTAAAACTATATACTGTTTACATAGTACCTGGTTTAACATTATACCCTCAGCTTACTCTAGTCTGCAGATGTGAAGAAATTAAACAGAATGTGTATCTGTGTATATGTGCGCACCTGTATGTGTCTGGTTGTAGTATTATTTAAAGGGTCAAACTGCGTGAAGTGTGCCCAGGCCCAGAGCTACTTTGATGGGCATGACTGTGTGACCTCTTGGGCCAGGAAGTCTGTTTCTAGTTTTATTTAAACGGTCAAACTGCGTGAAGTGTGCCCAGGCCCAGAGCTACTTTGCTGGGCATGACTGTGTGACCTCTTGGGCCTGGAAGTCTGGTTGTAGTATGATTTTAAAGGGTCAAATGGTCTCCATTGTGTGTCCAGGTTTAAGGCTACTTTGCTGGGCATGACTGTGTGACCTCTTGGGCCAGGAAGTCTGTTTCTAGTTTTATTTAAACGGTCAAACTGCGTGAAGTGTGCCCAGGCCCAGAGCTACTTTGCTGGGCATGACTGTGTGACCTCTTGGGCCTGGAAGTCTGGTTGTAGTATGATTTTAAAGGGTCAAATGGTCTCCATTGTGTGTCCAGGTTTAAGGCTACTTTGCTGGGCATGACTGTGTGACCTCTTGGGCCAGGAAGTCTGTTTCTAGTTTTATTTAAACGGTCAAACTGCGTGAAGTGTGTATAGGCCCAGAGTTACTTTTCTGGGCATGACTGTGTGACCTCTTGGGCCTGGAGGTCTGGTGTTTCCATTATATAAAAGGTGAAATGGCCTGAAGTGTACACAGGCCCAGAGCTACTTTGATGGGCATGATTCTGTGACCTCCTGGGCTTTGAGTTCTGTTTCTAGTTTTGGTTAAAGGGTCAAATTGCATGGTCTGCCCAGGCCCATAGCGACTTTGCTGGGCATGACTCTGTGACCTCTTCGGCTTGGAAGTCTGGTTGTAGTATTATTTAAAGGCACAAAGTACATGAAGTGTGCCCTGGCCCAGCACTACTTTGCTGTGCATGACTGTGTGACCTCTTGTGCCTGGAAGTCTGGTTGTAGTATTATTTAAAGGGTCAAACTGCATGAAGTGTGCCCATGCCCAGAGCTACTTTGCTGGGCATGACTGTGTGACCTCTTGTGCCTGGAAGTCTGGTTGTAGTATTATTTAAAGGGTCAAACTGCATGAAGTGTGCCCAGGCCCAGAGCTACTTTGCTGGGCATGATTCTGTGACCTCTTGGGCCTTGAAATCTGGTGCTTTGAACGATTTAAAGAGTGAAACGGTCTGAAGTGTGCCCACGTTTAAAGCAACCTTGCTGGGCATGACTGTGTGACCTCTTGTGCCTGGAAGTCTGGTTGTAGCATTATTTAAAGGGTCAAACTGTGCCCTGTAAACCGCACTGTGCCCTTCTGCGAAGAGCAAAGATGGTAAGGAAATCTCACAATTAATATCGTGATATGTCATCAGCTTGGCAAACGTCACATCCGGGTCAACCCAACACCATCTCAGCCTGCAGATGGCGTAAGTTTACACGACGGATTCTTTTATTCTCTTCAACGACAAAACTCAGGTCTATACACCAAAAATATGGCTGATTAAAATGCACGTAAATTAAATTTTGAGTCAATAAAATGCATATGAATTGACGTTTTGACTGATAAGTAGTTTTATTTGACTCAAGTTTAATCAACTTATCTTTCAACTTTATCCATTTTTATTACTTGCCTTATTTATCGTTTATTTGAAGTTTGCGGGCGCAACGTTCTGATTGACATTTTTGCGTCGAGAGGCGGAAGTAACGAAAATTGCTTGGGTTAAACCATGGATTGATTAATTAATGAATGTTATTGGATAAACAAGGCAACTAAAACAGTTACTAATGTTAAGTGATAAAAGAGTCCGGTAACACAAACGGCTTGAGTTAAACGTTAAATGACGTGACACAAAGTTATTCCAATTATTTAATTATATACCACTGTAGTATTTAGTTCACATGCATTTGTTGTTTACACCCTCATAGAAACTCCCTTGGTCATGAATGATCAAACTTGATATTTGATTTTTAAAAATATATCAAATCAAGACTGTTTTAATCCTATCACTTACATTTTCAATTCACAAGCATTTTTTCATGACCAGTTTATATTTTCATGGATTTTTATCAGCTTCGATTTCATCATTTAGAATTTGCTAGTTCCTCCACTCATGTGCCTGAAATGTTACTAAATTAGTAGATTCATTCCTGTTTGAGGAATTCTGGCTTGTGTTTATTGTCTGTGGGCAGAAAGGCTTTCCTAGATGCCAACTGGCAAAATGTTCCAAGATTTCTAAGAAATTATTAAACTTCCCTGAAAAAAACACACACAAAAAAACCAAATAAGTAAGCTGAGAGAACTAAAACGAAAGCTATAAATACAACTTGACAGTTTTCAGCAGCAGGCGAATTTGTACGGTTACTGAGCTGCTAGCTAGCTAGCGAGCTACCGGCTGCAAGGTTAACAGTGCAAAGTCAGTAGCTAGCTAGCTAGCTACAGTAGCTACTACTAGCTAGCTACTGACTTTGCACTGTTAAAAGTGCTTCCGGTAGCTAGCTAGCTACAGTAGCTACTACTAGCTAGCTACTGACTTTGCACTGTTAAAAGTGCTTCCGGTAGCTAGCTAGCTATAGTAGCTACTACTAGCTAGCTACTGACTTTGCACTGTTAAAAGTGCTTCCGGTAGCTAGCTAGCTAGCTAGGTAGCTTGGTAATGGCTTTGCACTGTTAACCGTGCAGCCGGTAACTAGCGGTATCTAGTGGTTTAAATGCTTGCGGTTTAAATGCTTGGTGGACATTTGATTGTATGGTTTACTGAGCTGATAGCTAGCTAGCTAGCTACGGTTACTGAGCTGAAAGCTAGCTAGCTACTTTACTGGGTATGATTCTGTGAGCTCCTGGGCTTGCAGGTCTGTTTCTAGTTTTGGTTAAAGGGTCAAACTGCGTGAAGTGTGCCCAGGCCCAGAGCTACTTTGATGGGCATGATTCTGTGACCTCTTGGGCCTTGAAATGTGCTGCTTTGAATGATTTAAAGAGTGAAACGGTCTGAAGTGTGCCCACGTTTAAAGCAACCTTGCTGGGCATGACTGTGTGACCTCTTGGGCCAGGAAGTCTGTTTCTAGTTTTATTTAAACGGTCAAACTGCGTGAAGTGTGCCCAGGCCCAGAGCTACTTTGCTGGGCATGACTGTGTGACCTCTTGGGCCTGGAAGTCTGCTTGTAGTATGATTTTAAAGGGTCAAATGGTCTCCATTGTGTGTCCAGGTTTAAGGCTACTTTGCTGGGCATGTGATTTGGACCCATCGGGTACGGAAGCCTTTCCGTCACGTGCTCGTTTTCCACGCCTTCAGCGCAGGTAGCCTGCGAATTTAAAACCGACGTGCATTTTATTCTTTTCCCCTTTTATCCTTTCATATCTCTCCGCTACCTTGGAGAAAAGAGACGCACGCGGGTAAATAAAATGTAAATATCTGTAAATATCTGTATAATATGTAAATAAAAGGAAGAAGTGGTTGTTTAGTGTAGTCGTTTGATTATAAATAATCTCATAATAATTTTATCCACAAATTATTACACATTTATACATGTTTATCTCTCTCTGTGTGTGTGTGTGTGTGTGTGTGTGTGTGTGTGTGTGTGTCACTAGTGGGGCCTGTGGCCCGATTGGAGTGTTTGCGGTGTGAGAAGGAGGAGTTGGAGAACAGTTTGTTGGAGCAGCTGAAGGAGTTGAGGTTGCAGAAGCAGAAGGAGCTGCAGGTTCTTCAGGAGATGCTGAAACACAAGCAGCAGGAGGAGACAGAGCTCCTGCAGAAACAGCAGGAGGAGGAGGAGCATAACAGGTCCATCAAGAGTAAGTACTATGGAAATGCAATAATACTAACATAACTAATAATGAATGTTAGCCTTTAGGCTCCAATAAAAGTGATACTAATATATGTATAGTACTATATATATTATATTTTATATATTCAGTAGTAATTATGTAGTATATACAATCTGTGTTATATCCAGCAGTAATGATACATGCTCTGGCAGATATGAAAATGGCCTGTGAACAGGAGAAGAAATCTCTGGAGGAAGAACTTGAGAAGCTCAGACTGTCACTGCAGGTAGAGATCCCTTATAGTGTCAGTACACATCCACCAGTAGCTCCACCTTTCACTTATAACGTCAGTACACATTCAGTACACATTCCCACCTTTCCATTGTACTGGCTGTAGTGATGATTCGTGTGTGTGTTATACCAGCCCATAGAGGAGGACATTATGAGTCTGAAAGTGGCGCTGGAGATGAAGAACCAGGAGATCAAAGATCAGCACGATCTTTTGGTCAAACTATATACTCTGTATGTAGTACCTGGTTTAACATTATATCCTCTGTATATATACTATATACTGTTTATGTAGTACCTGGTTTAACACTATACCCTCAGCTTACTCTAGTCTGCAGATGTGAAGAAATTAAACAGAATGTGTATCTGTGTATATGTGCGCACCTGTATGTGTCTGGTTGTAGTATTATTTAAAGGGTCAAACTGCGTGAAGTGTGCCCAGGCGCAGAGCTACTTTGATGGGCATGATTCTGTGACCTCTTGGGTCTTGAAATGTGGTGCTTTGAATGATTTAAAGAGTGAAACGGTCTGATGTGTGCCCACGTTTAAAGCATCCTTGCTGGGCATGACTGTGTGACCTCTTGGGCCTGGAAGTCTGCTTGTAGTATGATTTTAAAGGGTCAAATGGTCTCCATTGTGTGTCCAGGTTTAAGGCTACTTTGCTGGGCATGTGATTTGGACCCATCGGGTACGGAAGCCTTTCCGTCACGTGCTCGTTTTCCACGCCTTCAGTGCAGGTAGCCTGCGAATTTAAAACCGACATGCATTTTATTCTTTTCCCCTTTTATCCTTTCATATCTCTCCGCTACCTTGGAGAAGAGAGACGCATGCGGGTAAATAAAATGTAAATATCTCTAAATATCTGTATAATATGTAAATAAAAGGAAGAAGTGGTTGTGTAGTGTAGTCGTTTGATTATGAATAATCTCATAATAATTTTATCCACAAATTCTTATACATTTATACATGTTTATCTCTCTCTTTGTGTGTGTGTGTGTGTGTGTGGTTCTGTGTCACTAGTGGGGCCTGTGGCCCGATTGGAGTGTTTGCGGTGTGAGAAGGAGGAGTTGGAGAACAGTTTGTTGGAGCAGCTGAAGGAGTTGAGGTTGCAGAAGCAGAAGGAGCTGCAGGTTCTTCACGAGATGCTGAAACACAAGCAGCAGGAGGAGACAGAGCTCCTGCAGAAACAGCAGGAGGAGGAGGAGCATAACAGGTCCATCAAGAGTAAGTACTATGGAAATGCAATAATACTAACATAATTAATAATGAATGTTAGCCTTTAGGCTCCAATAAAAGTGATACTAATAGATGTATAGTACTATATATATTATATTTTATATATTCAGTAGTAATTATGTAGTATATACAATCTGTGTTATATCCAGCAGTAATGATACTTGCTCTGGCAGATATGAAAATGGCCTGTGAACAGGAGAAGAAATCTCTGGAGGAAGAACTTGAGAAGCTCAGACTGTCACTGCAGGTAGAGATCCCTTATAGTGTCAATAGACATCCACCAGTACCTCCACCTTTCACTTATAACGTCAGTACACATTCAGTACACATTCCCACCTTTCCATTGTACTGGCTGTAGTGATGATTCGTGTGTGTGTTATACCAGCCCATAGAGGAGGAAATTATGAGTCTGAAAGTGGCGCTGGAGATGAAGAACCAGGAGATCAAAGATCAGCACGATCTTTTGGTCAAACTATATACTCTGTATGTAGTACTTGGTTTAACACTATATCCTCTGTATATATACTATATACTGTTTATGTAGTACCTGGTTTAACACTATACCCTCAGCTTACTCTAGTCTGCAGATGTGAAGAAATTAAACAGAATGTGTATCTGTGTATATGTGCGCACCTGTATGTGTCTGGTTGTAGTATTATTTAAAGGGTCAAACTGCGTGAAGTGTGCCCAGGCGCAGAGCTACTTTGATGGGCATGATTCTGTGACCTCTTGGGCCTTGAAATGTGGTGCTTTGAATGATTTAAAGAGTGAAACGGTCTGAAGTGTGCCCACGTTTAAAGCATCCTTGCTGGGCATGACTGTGTGACCTCTTGGGCCAGGAAGTCTGTTTCTACTTTTATTTAAACGGTCAAACTGCGTGAAGTGTGCCCAGGCCCAGAGCTACTTTGCTGTGCATGACTGTGTGACCTCTTGGGCCTGGAAGTCTGGTTGTAGTATGATTTTAAAGGGTCAAATGGTCTCCATTGTGTGTCCAGGTTTAAGGCTACTTTGCTGGGCATGTGATTTGGACCCATCGGGTACGGAAGCCTTTCCGTCACGTGCTCGTTTTCCACGCCTTCAGCGCAGGTAGCCTGCGAAATTAAAACCGACGTGCATTTTATTCTTTTCCCCTTTTATCCTTTCATATCTCTCCGCTACCTTGGAGAAGAGAGACGCACGCGGGTAAATAAAATGTAAATATCTGTAAATATCTGTATAACATGTAAATAAAAGGAAGAAGTGGTTGTGTAGTGTAGTCGTTTGATTATGAATAATCTCATAATAATTTTATCCACAAATTCTTATACATTTATACATGTTTATCTCTCTCTTTGTGTGTGTCTGTGTGTGTGTCTGTGTGTGTGTGTGTGGTTCTGTGTCACTAGTGGGGCCTGTGGCCCGATTGGAGTGTTTGCGGTGTGAGAAGGAGGAGTTGGAGAACAGTTTGTTGGAGCAGCTGAAGGAGTTGAGGTTGCAGAAGCAGAAGGAGCTGCAGGTTCTTCAGGAGATGCTGAAACACAAGCAGCAGGAGGAGACAGAGCTCCTGCAGAAACAGCAGGAGGAGGAGGAGCATAACAGGTCCCTCAAGGGTAAGTACTATGGAAATGCAATAATACTAACATAACTAATAATGAATGTTAGCCTTTAGGCTCCAATAAAAGTGATACTAATATATGTATAGTACTATTTATATTATATTTTATATATTCAGTAGTAATTATGTAGTATATACAATCTGTGTTATATCCAGCAGTAATGATACTTGCTCTGGCAGATATGAAAATGGCCTGTGAACAGGAGAAGAAATCTCTGGAGGAAGAACTTGAGAAGCTCAGACTGTCACTGCAGGTAGAGATCCCTTATAGTGTCAGTACACATCCACCAGTAGCTCCACCTTTCACTTATAACGTTTGTACACATTCAGTACACATTCCCACCTTTCCATTGTACTGGCTGTAGTGATGATTCGTGTGTGTGTTATACCAGCCCATAGAGGAGGACATTATGAGTCTGAAAGTGGCGCTGGAGATGAAGAACCAGGAGATCAAAGATCAGCACGATCTTTTGGTCAAACTATATACTCTGTATGTATACTATATACTCTGTATGTAGTACCTGGTTTAACACTATATCCTCTGTATATATACTATATACTGTTTATGTAGTACCTGGTTTAACACTATAACCTCAGCTTACTCTAGTCTGCAGATGTGAAGAAATTAAACAGAATGTGTATCTGTGTATATGTGCGCACCTGTATGCGTCTGGTTGTAGTATTATTTAAAGGGTCAAACTGCGTGAAGTGTGCCCAGGCCCAGAGCTACTTTGATGGGCATGATTCTGTGACCTCTTGGGCCTTGAAATGTGGTGCTTTGAATGATTTAAAGAGTGAAACGGTCTGAAGTGTGCCCACGTTTAAAGTAACCTTGCTGGGCATGACTGTGTGACCTCTTGTGCCTGGAAGTCTGGTTGTAGTATTATTTAAACGGTCAAACTGCGTGAAGTGTGCCCAGGCCCAGAGCTACTTTGCTGTGCATGACTGTGTGACCTCTTGGGCCTGGAAGTCTGGTTGTAGAATGATTTTAAAGGGTCAAATGGTCTCCATTGTGTGTCCAGGTTTAAGGCTACTTTGCTGGGCATGTGATTTGGACCCATCGGGTACGGAAGCCTTTCCATCATGTGCTAGTTTTCCACGCCTTCAGCGCAGGTAGCCTGCGAATTTAAAACCGACGTGCATTTTATTCTTTTCCCCTTTTATCCCTTCATATCTCTCCGCTACCTTGGAGAAGAGAGACGTACGTGGGTAAATAAAATGTAAATATCTGTATAATATGTAAATAAAAGGAAGAAGTGGTTGTGTAGTGTAGTCGTTTGATTATAAATAATCTCATAATAATTTTATCCACAAATTCTTATACATTTATACATGTTTATCTCTCTCTGTGTGTGTGTTTGTGTGTGTGTGTGTGTGTGTGTGTGGTTCTGTGTCACTAGTGGGGCCTGTGGCCCGATTGGAGTGTTTGCGGTGTGAGAAGGAGGAGTTGGAGAACAATTTGTTGGAGCAGCTGAAGGAGTTGAGGTTGCAGAAGCAGAAGGAGCTGCAGGTTCTTCAGGAGATGCTGAAACACAAGCAGCAGGAGGAGACAGAGCTCCTGCAGAAACAGCAGGAGGAGGAGGAGCATAACAGGTCCATCAAGAGTAAGTACTATGGAAATGCAATAATACTAACATAATTAATAATGAATGTTAGCCTTTAGGCTCCAATAAAAGTGATACTAATAGATGTATAGTACTATATATATTATATTTTATATATTCAGTAGTAATTATGTAGTATATACAATCTGTGTTATATCCAGCAGTAATGATACTTGCTCTGGCAGATATGAAAATGGCCTGTGAACAGGAGAAGAAATCTCTGGAGGAAGAACTTGAGAAGCTCAGACTGTCACTGCAGGTAGAGATCCCTTATAGTGTCAATAGACATCCACCAGTACCTCCACCTTTCACTTATAACGTCAGTACACATTCAGTACACATTCCCACCTTTCCATTGTACTGGCTGTAGTGATGATTCGTGTGTGTGTTATACCAGCCCATAGAGGAGGACATTATGAGTCTGAAAGTGGCGCTGGAGATGAAGAACCAGGAGATCACAGATCAGCACGATCTTTTGGTCAAACTATATACTCTGTATGTAGTACCTGGTTTAACACTATATCCTCTGTATATATACTATATACTGTTTATGTAGTACCTGGTTTAACACTATACCCTCATCTTACTCTAGTCTGCAGATGTGAAGAAATTAAACAGAATGTGTATCTGTGTATATGTGCGCACCTGTATGTGTCTGGTTGTAGTATTATTTAAAGGGTCAAACTGCGTGAAGTGTGCCCAGGCGCAGAGCTACTTTGATGGGCATGATTCTGTGACCTCTTGGGCCTTGAAATGTGGTGCTTTGAATGATTTAAAGAGTGAAACGGTCTGAAGTGTGCCCACGTTTAAAGCATCCTTGCTGGGCATGACTGTGTGACCTCTTGGGCCAGGAAGTCTGTTTCTACTTTTATTTAAACGGTCAAACTGCGTGAAGTGTGCCCAGGCCCAGAGCTACTTTGCTGTGCATGACTGTGTGACCTCTTGGGCCTGGAAGTCTGGTTGTAGTATGATTTTAAAGGGTCAAATGGTCTCCATTGTGTGTCCAGGTTTAAGGCTACTTTGCTGGGCATGTGATTTGGACCCATCGGGTACGGAAGCCTTTCCGTCACGTGCTCGTTTTCCACGCCTTCAGCGCAGGTAGCCTGCGAAATTAAAACCGACGTGCATTTTATTCTTTTCCCCTTTTATCCTTTCATATCTCTCCGCTACCTTGGAGAAGAGAGACGCACGCGGGTAAATAAAATGTAAATATCTGTAAATATCTGTATAACATGTAAATAAAAGGAAGAAGTGGTTGTGTAGTGTAGTCGTTTGATTATGAATAATCTCATAATAATTTTATCCACAAATTCTTATACATTTATACATGTTTATCTCTCTCTTTGTGTGTGTCTGTGTGTGTGTCTGTGTGTGTGTCTGTGTGTGTGTGTGTGGTTCTGTGTCACTAGTGGGGCCTGTGGCCCGATTGGAGTGTTTGCGGTGTGAGAAGGAGGAGTTGGAGAACAGTTTGTTGGAGCAGCTGAAGGAGTTGAGGTTGCAGAAGCAGAAGGAGCTGCAGGTTCTTCAGGAGATGCTGAAACACAAGCAGCAGGAGGAGACAGAGCTCCTGCAGAAACAGCAGGAGGAGGAGGAGCATAACAAGTCCCTCAAGGGTAAGTACTATGGAAATGCAATAATACTAACATAACTAATAATGAATGTTAGCCTTTAGGCTCCAATAAAAGTGATACTAATATATGTATAGTACTATTTATATTATATTTTATATATTCAGTAGTAATTATGTAGTATATACAATCTGTGTTATATCCAGCAGTAATGATACTTGCTCTGGCAGATATGAAAATGGCCTGTGAACAGGAGAAGAAATCTCTGGAGGAAGAACTTGAGAAGCTCAGACTGTCACTGCAGGTAGAGATCCCTTATAGTGTCAGTACACATCCACCAGTACCTCCACCTTTCACTTATAACGTCAGTACACATTCATTACACATTCCCACCTTTCCATTGTACTGGCTGTAGTGATGATTCGTGTGTGTGTTATACCAGCCCATAGAGGAGGACATTATGAGTCTGAAAGTGGCGCTGGAGATGAAGAACCAGGAGATCAAAGATCAGCACGATCTTTTGGTCAAACTATATACTCTGTATGTATACTATATACTCTGTATGTAGTACCTGGTTTAACACTATATCCTCTGTATATATACTATATACTGTTTATGTAGTACCTGGTTTAACACTATACCCTCAGCTTACTCTAGTCTGCAGATGTGAAGAAATTTAAACAGAATGTGTATCTGTGTATATGTGCGCACCTGTATGTGTCTGGTTGTAGTATTATTTAAAGGGTCAAACTGCGTGAAGTGTGCCCAGGCCCAGAGCTACTTTGATGGGCATGATTCTGTGACCTCTTGGGCCTTGAAATGTGGTGCTTTGAATGATTTAAAGAGTGAAACGGTCTGAAGTGTGCCCACGTTTAAAGCAACCTTGCTGGGCATGACTGTGTGACCTCTTGGGCCAGGAAGTCTGTTTCTGGTTTTATTTAAACGGTCAAACTGCGTGAAGTGTGCCCAGGCCCAGAGCTACTTTGCTGGGCATGACTGTGTGACCTCTTGGGCCTGGAAGTCTGGTTGTAGTATGATTTTAAAGGGTCAAATGGTCTCCATTGTGTGTCCAGGTTTAAGGCTACTTTGCTGGGCATGTGATTTGGACCCATCGGGTACGGAAGCCTTTCCGTCACGTGCTCGTTTTCCACGCCTTCAGCGCAGGTAGCCTGCGAATTTAAAACCGACGTGCATTTTATTCTTTTCCCCTTTTATCCCTTCATATCTCTCCGCTACCTTGGAGAAGAGAGACGCACGCGGGTAAATAAAATGTAAATATCTCTAAATATCTGTATAATATGTAAATAAAAGGAAGAAGTGGTTGTGTAGTGTAGTCGTTTCATTATAAATAATCTCATAATAATTTTATCCACAAATTCTTATACATTTATACATGTTTATCTCTCTCTTTGTCTGTGTGTGTGTGTGTGTGTGTGTGTGTGTGTGTGGTTCTGTGTCACTAGTGGGGCCTGTGGCCCGATTGGAGTGTTTGCGGTGTGAGAAGGAGGAGTTGGAGAACAATTTGTTGGAGCAGCTGAAGGAGTTGAGGTTGCAGAAGCAGAAGGAGCTGCAGGTTCTTCAGGAGATGCTGAAACACAAGCAGCAGGAGGAGACAGAGCTCCTGCAGAAACAGCAGGAGGAGGAGGAGCATAACAGGTCCATCAAGAGTAAGTACTATGGAAATGCAATAATACTAACATAACTAATAATGAATGTTAGCCTTTAGGCTCCAATAAAAGTGATACTAATATATGTATAGTACTATATATATTATATTTTATATATTCAGTAGTAATTATGTAGTATATACAATCTGTTATATCCAGCAGTAATGATACTTGCTCTGGCAGATATGAAAATGGCCTGTGAACAGGAGAAGAAATCTCTGGAGGAAGAACTTGAGAAGCTCAGACTGTCACTGCAGGTAGAGATCCCTTATAGTGTCAGTACACATCCACCAGTACCTCCACCTTTCACTTATAACGTCAGTACACATGCAGTACACATTCCCACCTTTCCATTGTACTGGCTGTAGTGATGATTCGTGTGTGTGTTATACCAGCCCATAGAGGAGGACATTATGAGTCTGAAAGTGGCGCTGGAGATGAAGAACCAGGAGATCAAAGATCAGCACGATCTTTTGGTCAAACTATATACTCTGTATGTATACTATATACTCTGTATGTAGTACCTGGTTTAACACTATATCCTCTGTATATATACTATATACTGTTTATGTAGTACCTGGTTTAACACTATAACCTCAGCTTACTCTAGTCTGCAGATGTGAAGAAATTAAACAGAATGTGTATCTGTGTATATGTGCGCACCTGTATGCGTCTGGTTGTAGTATTATTTAAAGGGTCAAACTGCGTGAAGTGTGCCCAGGCCCAGAGCTACTTTGATGGGCATGATTCTGTGACCTCTTGGGCCTTGAAATGTGGTGCTTTGAATGATTTAAAGAGTGAAACGGTCTGAAGTGTGCCCACGTTTAAAGTAACCTTGCTGGGCATGACTGTGTGACCTCTTGGGCCTGGAAGTCTGGTTGTAGTATTATTTAAACGGTCAAACTGCGTGAAGTGTGCCCAGGCCCAGAGCTACTTTGCTGGGCATGACTGTGTGACCTCTTGGGCCTGGAAGTCTGGTTGTAGAATGATTTTAAAGGGTCAAATGGTCTCCATTGTGTGTCCAGGTTCAAGGCTACTTTGCTGGGCATGTGATTTGGACCCATCGGGTACGGAAGCCTTTCCGTCACGTGCTCGTTTTCCACGCCTTCAGCGCAGGTAGCCTGCGAATTTAAAACCGACGTGCATTTTATTCTTTTCCCCTTTTATCCCTTCATATCTCTCCGCTACCTTGGAGAAGAGAGACGTACGTGGGTAAATAAAATGTAAATATCTGTATAATATGTAAATAAAAGGAAGAAGTGGTTGTGTAGTGTAGTCGTTTGATTATAAATAATCTCATAATAATTTTATCCACAAATTCTTATACATTTATACATGTTTATCTCTCTCTGTGTGTGTGTTTGTGTGTGTGTGTGTGTGTGTGTGTGGTTCTGTGTCACTAGTGGGGCCTGTGGCCCGATTGGAGTGTTTGCGGTGTGAGAAGGAGGAGTTGGAGAACAATTTGTTGGAGCAGCTGAAGGAGTTGAGGTTGCAGAAGCAGAAGGAGCTGCAGGTTCTTCAGGAGATGCTGAAACACAAGCAGCAGGAGGAGACAGAGCTCCTGCAGAAACAGCAGGAGGAGGAGGAGCATAACAGGTCCATCAAGAGTAAGTACTATGGAAATGCAATAATACTAACATAATTAATAATGAATGTTAGCCTTTAGGCTCCAATAAAAGTGATACTAATAGATGTATAGTACTATATATATTATATTTTATATATTCAGTAGTAATTATGTAGTATATACAATCTGTGTTATATCCAGCAGTAATGATACTTGCTCTGGCAGATATGAAAATGGCCTGTGAACAGGAGAAGAAATCTCTGGAGGAAGAACTTGAGAAGCTCAGACTGTCACTGCAGGTAGAGATCCCTTATAGTGTCAGTACACATCCACCAGTAGCTCCACCTTTCACTTATAACGTCAGTACACATTCAGTACACATTCCCACCTTTCCATTGTACTGGCTGTAGTGATGATTCGTGTGTGTGTTATACCAGCCCATAGAGGAGGACATTATGAGTCTGAAAGTGGCGCTGGAGATGAAGAACCAGGAGATCACAGATCAGCACGATCTTTTGGTCAAACTATATACTCTGTATGTAGTACCTGGTTTAACACTATATCCTCTGTATATATACTATATACTGTTTATGTAGTACCTGGTTTAACACTATACCCTCAGCTTACTCTAGTCTGCAGATGTGAAGAAATTTAAACAGAATGTGTATCTGTGTATATGTGCGCACCTGTATGTGTCTGGTTGTAGTATTATTTAAAGGGTCAAACTGCGTGAAGTGTGCCCAGGCCCAGAGCTACTTTGATGGGCATGATTCTGTGACCTCTTGGGCCTTGAAATGTGGTGCTTTGAATGATTTAAAGAGTGAAACGGTCTGAAGTGTGCCCACGTTTAAAGCAACCTTGCTGGGCATGACTGTGTGACCTCTTGGGCCAGGAAGTCTGTTTCTGGTTTTATTTAAACGGTCAAACTGCGTGAAGTGTGCCCAGGCCCAGAGCTACTTTGCTGGGCATGACTGTGTGACCTCTTGGGCCTGGAAGTCTGGTTGTAGTATGATTTTAAAGGGTCAAATGGTCTCCATTGTGTGTCCAGGTTTAAGGCTACTTTGCTGGGCATGTGATTTGGACCCATCGGGTACGGAAGCCTTTCCGTCACGTGCTCGTTTTCCACGCCTTCAGCGCAGGTAGCCTGCGAATTTAAAACCGACGTGCATTTTATTCTTTTCCCCTTTTATCCCTTCATATCTCTCCGCTACCTTGGAGAAGAGAGACGCACGCGGGTAAATAAAATGTAAATATCTCTAAATATCTGTATAATATGTAAATAAAAGGAAGAAGTGGTTGTGTAGTGTAGTCGTTTCATTATAAATAATCTCATAATAATTTTATCCACAAATTCTTATACATTTATACATGTTTATCTCTCTCTTTGTCTGTGTGTGTGTGTGTGTGTGTGTGTGTGTGTGTGGTTCTGTGTCACTAGTGGGGCCTGTGGCCCGATTGGAGTGTTTGCGGTGTGAGAAGGAGGAGTTGGAGAACAATTTGTTGGAGCAGCTGAAGGAGTTGAGGTTGCAGAAGCAGAAGGAGCTGCAGGTTCTTCAGGAGATGCTGAAACACAAGCAGCAGGAGGAGACAGAGCTCCTGCAGAAACAGCAGGAGGAGGAGGAGCATAACAGGTCCATCAAGAGTAAGTACTATGGAAATGCAATAATACTAACATAACTAATAATGAATGTTAGCCTTTAGGCTCCAATAAAAGTGATACTAATATATGTATAGTACTATATATATTATATTTTATATATTCAGTAGTAATTATGTAGTATATACAATCTGTTATATCCAGCAGTAATGATACTTGCTCTGGCAGATATGAAAATGGCCTGTGAACAGGAGAAGAAATCTCTGGAGGAAGAACTTGAGAAGCTCAGACTGTCACTGCAGGTAGAGATCCCTTATAGTGTCAGTACACATCCACCAGTACCTCCACCTTTCACTTATAACGTCAGTACACATGCAGTACACATTCCCACCTTTCCATTGTACTGGCTGTAGTGATGATTCGTGTGTGTGTTATACCAGCCCATAGAGGAGGACATTATGAGTCTGAAAGTGGCGCTGGAGATGAAGAACCAGGAGATCAAAGATCAGCACGATCTTTTGGTCAAACTATATACTCTGTATGTATACTATATACTCTGTATGTAGTACCTGGTTTAACACTATATCCTCTGTATATATACTATATACTGTTTATGTAGTACCTGGTTTAACACTATAACCTCAGCTTACTCTAGTCTGCAGATGTGAAGAAATTAAACAGAATGTGTATCTGTGTATATGTGCGCACCTGTATGCGTCTGGTTGTAGTATTATTTAAAGGGTCAAACTGCGTGAAGTGTGCCCAGGCCCAGAGCTACTTTGATGGGCATGATTCTGTGACCTCTTGGGCCTTGAAATGTGGTGCTTTGAATGATTTAAAGAGTGAAACGGTCTGAAGTGTGCCCACGTTTAAAGTAACCTTGCTGGGCATGACTGTGTGACCTCTTGGGCCTGGAAGTCTGGTTGTAGTATTATTTAAACGGTCAAACTGCGTGAAGTGTGCCCAGGCCCAGAGCTACTTTGCTGGGCATGACTGTGTGACCTCTTGGGCCTGGAAGTCTGGTTGTAGAATGATTTTAAAGGGTCAAATGGTCTCCATTGTGTGTCCAGGTTCAAGGCTACTTTGCTGGGCATGTGATTTGGACCCATCGGGTACGGAAGCCTTTCCGTCACGTGCTCGTTTTCCACGCCTTCAGCGCAGGTAGCCTGCGAATTTAAAACCGACGTGCATTTTATTCTTTTCCCCTTTTATCCCTTCATATCTCTCCGCTACCTTGGAGAAGAGAGACGTACGTGGGTAAATAAAATGTAAATATCTGTATAATATGTAAATAAAAGGAAGAAGTGGTTGTGTAGTGTAGTCGTTTGATTATAAATAATCTCATAATAATTTTATCCACAAATTCTTATACATTTATACATGTTTATCTCTCTCTGTGTGTGTGTTTGTGTGTGTGTGTGTGTGTGTGTGTGGTTCTGTGTCACTAGTGGGGCCTGTGGCCCGATTGGAGTGTTTGCGGTGTGAGAAGGAGGAGTTGGAGAACAATTTGTTGGAGCAGCTGAAGGAGTTGAGGTTGCAGAAGCAGAAGGAGCTGCAGGTTCTTCAGGAGATGCTGAAACACAAGCAGCAGGAGGAGACAGAGCTCCTGCAGAAACAGCAGGAGGAGGAGGAGCATAACAGGTCCATCAAGAGTAAGTACTATGGAAATGCAATAATACTAACATAATTAATAATGAATGTTAGCCTTTAGGCTCCAATAAAAGTGATACTAATAGATGTATAGTACTATATATATTATATTTTATATATTCAGTAGTAATTATGTAGTATATACAATCTGTGTTATATCCAGCAGTAATGATACTTGCTCTGGCAGATATGAAAATGGCCTGTGAACAGGAGAAGAAATCTCTGGAGGAAGAACTTGAGAAGCTCAGACTGTCACTGCAGGTAGAGATCCCTTATAGTGTCAGTACACATCCACCAGTAGCTCCACCTTTCACTTATAACGTCAGTACACATTCAGTACACATTCCCACCTTTCCATTGTACTGGCTGTAGTGATGATTCGTGTGTGTGTTATACCAGCCCATAGAGGAGGACATTATGAGTCTGAAAGTGGCGCTGGAGATGAAGAACCAGGAGATCACAGATCAGCACGATCTTTTGGTCAAACTATATACTCTGTATGTAGTACCTGGTTTAACACTATATCCTCTGTATATATACTATATACTGTTTATGTAGTACCTGGTTTAACACTATACCCTCATCTTACTCTAGTCTGCAGATGTGAAGAAATTAAACAGAATGTGTATCTGTGTATATGTGCGCACCTGTATGTGTCTGGTTGTAGTATTATTTAAAGGGTCAAACTGCGTGAAGTGTGCCCAGGCGCAGAGCTACTTTGATGGGCATGATTCTGTGACCTCTTGGGCCTTGAAATGTGGTGCTTTGAATGATTTAAAGAGTGAAACGGTCTGAAGTGTGCCCACGTTTAAAGCATCCTTGCTGGGCATGACTGTGTGACCTCTTGGGCCAGGAAGTCTGTTTCTACTTTTATTTAAACGGTCAAACTGCGTGAAGTGTGCCCAGGCCCAGAGCTACTTTGCTGTGCATGACTGTGTGACCTCTTGGGCCTGGAAGTCTGGTTGTAGTATGATTTTAAAGGGTCAAATGGTCTCCATTGTGTGTCCAGGTTTAAGGCTACTTTGCTGGGCATGTGATTTGGACCCATCGGGTACGGAAGCCTTTCCGTCACGTGCTCGTTTTCCACGCCTTCAGCGCAGGTAGCCTGCGAAATTAAAACCGACGTGCATTTTATTCTTTTCCCCTTTTATCCTTTCATATCTCTCCGCTACCTTGGAGAAGAGAGACGCACGCGGGTAAATAAAATGTAAATATCTGTAAATATCTGTATAACATGTAAATAAAAGGAAGAAGTGGTTGTGTAGTGTAGTCGTTTGATTATGAATAATCTCATAATAATTTTATCCACAAATTCTTATACATTTATACATGTTTATCTCTCTCTTTGTGTGTGTCTGTGTGTGTGTCTGTGTGTGTGTCTGTGTGTGTGTGTGTGGTTCTGTGTCACTAGTGGGGCCTGTGGCCCGATTGGAGTGTTTGCGGTGTGAGAAGGAGGAGTTGGAGAACAGTTTGTTGGAGCAGCTGAAGGAGTTGAGGTTGCAGAAGCAGAAGGAGCTGCAGGTTCTTCAGGAGATGCTGAAACACAAGCAGCAGGAGGAGACAGAGCTCCTGCAGAAACAGCAGGAGGAGGAGGAGCATAACAAGTCCCTCAAGGGTAAGTACTATGGAAATGCAATAATACTAACATAACTAATAATGAATGTTAGCCTTTAGGCTCCAATAAAAGTGATACTAATATATGTATAGTACTATTTATATTATATTTTATATATTCAGTAGTAATTATGTAGTATATACAATCTGTGTTATATCCAGCAGTAATGATACTTGCTCTGGCAGATATGAAAATGGCCTGTGAACAGGAGAAGAAATCTCTGGAGGAAGAACTTGAGAAGCTCAGACTGTCACTGCAGGTAGAGATCCCTTATAGTGTCAGTACACATCCACCAGTACCTCCACCTTTCACTTATAACGTCAGTACACATTCAGTACACATTCCCACCTTTCCATTGTACTGGCTGTAGTGATGATTCGTGTGTGTGTTATACCAGCCCATAGAGGAGGACATTATGAGTCTGAAAGTGGCGCTGGAGATGAAGAACCAGGAGATCAAAGATCAGCACGATCTTTTGGTCAAACTATATACTCTGTATGTATACTATATACTCTGTATGTAGTACCTGGTTTAACACTATATCCTCTGTATATATACTATATACTGTTTATGTAGTACCTGGTTTAACACTATACCCTCAGCTTACTCTAGTCTGCAGATGTGAAGAAATTAAACAGAATGTGTATCTGTGTATATGTGCGCACCTGTATGTGTCTGGTTGTAGAATTATTTAAAGGGTCAAACTGCGTGAAGTGTGCCCAGGCCCAGAGCTACTTTGATGGGCATGATTCTGTGACCTCTTGGGCCTTGAAATGTGGTGCTTTGAATGATTTAAAGAGTGAAACGGTCTGAAGTGTGCCCACGTTTAAAGCAACCTTGCTGGGCATGACTGTGTGACCTCTTGGGCCAGGAAGTCTGTTTCTAGTTTTATTTAAACGGTCAAACTACGTGAAGTGTGCCCAGGCCCAGAGCTACTTTGCTGGGCATGACTGTGTGACCTCTTGGGCCTGGAAGTCTGGTTGTAGTATGATTTTAAAGGGTCAAATGGTCTCCATTGTGTGTCCAGGTTTAAGGCTACTTTGCTGGGCATGTGATTTGGACCCATCGGGTACGGAAGCGTTTCCGTCACGTGCTCGTTTTCCACGCCTTCAGCGCAGGTAGCCTGCGAATTTAAAACCGACGTGCATTTTATTCTTTTCCCCTTTTATCCCTTCATATCTCTCCGCTACCTTGGAGAAGAGAGACGCACGCGGGTAAAGAAAATGTAAATATCTCTAAATATCTGTATAATATGTAAATAAAAGGAAGAAGTGGTTGTGTAGTGTAGTCGTTTCATTATAAATAATCTCATAATAATTTTATCCACAAATTCTTATACATTTATACATGTTTATCTCTCTCTTTGTCTGTGTGTGTGTGTGTGTGTGTGTGTGTGTGTGTGTGTGTGTGTGTGTGTGGTTCTGTGTCACTAGTGGGGCCTGTGGCCCGATTGGAGTGTTTGCGGTGTGAGAAGGAGGAGTTGGAGAACAGTTTGTTGGAGCAGCTGAAGGAGTTGAGGTTGCAGAAGGAGCTGCAGGTTCTTCAGGAGATGCTGAAACACAAGCAGCAGGAGGAGACAGAGCTCCTGCAGAAACAGCAGGAGGAGGAGGAGCATAACAGGTCCATCAAGAGTAAGTACTATGGAAATGCAATAATACTAACATAACTAATAATGAATGTTAGCCTTTAGGCTCCAATAAAAGTGATACTAATATATGTATAGTACTATATATATTATATTTTATATATTCAGTAGTAATTATGTAGTATATGCAATCTATGTTATATCCAGCAGTAATGATACTTGCTCTGGCAGATATGAAAATGGCCTGTGAACAGGAGAAGAAATCTCTGGAGGAAGAACTTGAGAAGCTCAGACTGTCACTGCAGGTAGAGATCCCTTATAGTGTCAGTACACATCCACCAGTAGCTCCACCTTTCACTTATAACGTCAGTACACATTCAGTACACATTCCCACCTTTCCATTGTACTGGCTGTAGTGATGATTCGTGTGTGTGTTATACCAGCCCATAGAGGAGGACATTATGAGTCTGAAAGTGGCGCTGGAGATGAAGAACCAGGAGATCAAAGATCAGCACGATCTTTTGGTCAAACTATATACTCTGTATGTATACTATATACTCTGTATGTAGTACCTGGTTTAACACTATATCCTCTGTATATATACTATATACTGTTTATGTAGTACCTGGTTTAACACTATACCCTCAGCTTACTCTAGTCTGCAGATGTGAAGAAATTAAACAGAATGTGTATCTGTGTATATGTGCGCACCTGTATGTGTCTGGTTGTAGTATTATTTAAAGGGTCAAACTGCGTGAAGTGTGCCCAGGCCCAGAGCTACTTTGATGGGCATGATTCTGTGACCTCTTGGGCCTTGAAATGTGGTGCTTTGAATGATTTAAAGAGTGAAACGGTCTGAAGTGTGCCCACGTTTAAAGCAACCTTGCTGGGCATGACTGTGTGACCTCTTGGGCCAGGAAGTCTGTTTCTAGTTTTATTTAAACGGTCAAACTGCGTGAAGTGTGCCCAGGCCCAGAGCTACTTTGCTGGGCATGACTGTGTGACCTCTTGGGCCTGGAAGTCTGGTTGTAGTATGATTTTAAAGGGTCAAATGGTCTCCATTGTGTGTCCAGGTTTAAGGCTACTTTGCTGGGCATGTGATTTGGACCCATCGGGTACGGAAGCCTTTCCGTCACGTGCTCGTTTTCCACGCCTTCAGCGCAGGTAGCCTGCGAATTTAAAACCGACGTGCATTTTATTCTTTTCCCCTTTTATCCCTTCATATCTCTCCGCTACCTTGGAGAAGAGAGACGCACGCGGGTAAATAAAACGTAAATATCTCTAAATATCTGTATAATATGTAAATAAAAGGAAGAAGTGGTTGTGTAGTGTAGTCGTTTCATTATAAATAATCTCATAATAATTTTATCCACAAATTCTTATACATTTATACATGTTTATCTCTGTGTGTGTGTGTGTGTGTGTGTGTGTGTGTGTGTGTGTGTGTGTGGTTCTGTGTCACTAGTGGGGCCTGTGGCCCGATTGGAGTGTTTGCGGTGTGAGAAGGAGGAGTTGGAGAACAGTTTGTTGGAGCAGCTGAAGGAGTTGAGGTTGCAGAAGCAGAAGGAGCTGCAGGTTCTTCAGGAGATGCTGAAACACAAGCAGCAGGAGGAGACAGAGCTCCTGCAGAAACAGCAGGAGGAGGAGGAGCATAACAGGTCCATCAAGAGTAAGTACTATGGAAATGCAATAATACTAACATAACTAATAATGAATGCTAGCCTTTAGGCTCCAATAAAAGTGATACTAATATATGTATAGTACTATATATATTATATTTTATATATTCAGTAGTAATTATGTAGTATATACAATCTATTTTATATCCAGCAGTAATGATACTTGCTCTGGCAGATATGAAAATGGCCTGTGAACAGGAGAAGAAATCTCTGGAGGAAGAACTTGAGAAGCTCAGACTGTCACTGCAGGTAGAGATCCCTTATAGTGTCAGTACACATCCACCAGTACCTCCACCTTTCACTTATAACGTCAGTACACATTCAGTACACATTCCCACCTTTCCATTGTACTGGCTGTAGTGATGATTCGTATGTGTGGGTTATACCAGCCCATAGAGGAGGACATTATGAGTCTGAAAGTGGCGCTGGAGATGAAGAACCAGGAGATCAAAGATCAGCACGATCTTTTGGTCAAACTATATACTCTGTATGTATACTATATACTCTGTATGTAGTACCTGGTTTAACACTATATCCTCTTTATATATACTATATACTGTTTATGTAGCTCCTGGTTTAACACTATACCCTCAGCTTACTCTAGTCTGCAGATGTGAAGAAATTAAACAGAATGTGTATCTGTGTATATGTGCGCACCTGTATGTGTCTGGTTGTAGTATTATTTAAAGGGTCAAACTCCGTAAAGTGTGCCCAGGCCCAGAGCTACTTTGATGGGCATGATTCTGTGACCTCTTGGGCCTTGAAATGTGGTGCTTTGAATGATTTAAAGAGTGAAACGGTCTGAAGTGTGCCCACGTTTAAAGCAACCTTGCTGGGCATGACTGTGTGACCTCTTGGGCCAGGAAGTCTGTTTCTAGTTTTATTTAAACGGTCAAACTGCGTGAAGTGTGCCCAGGCCCAGAGCTACTTTGCTGGGCATGACTGTGTGACCTCTTGGGCCTGGAAGTCTGGTTGTAGTATGATTTTAAAGGGTCAAATGCTCTCCATTGTGTGTCCAGGTTTAAGGCTACTTTGCTGGGCATGTGATTTGGACCCATCGGGTACGGAAGCCTTTCCGTCACGTGCTCGTTTTCCACGCCTTCAGCGCAGGTAGCCTGCGAATTTAAAACCGACGTGCATTTTATTCTTTTCCCCTTTTATCCTTTCATATCTCTCCGCTACCTTGGAGAAGAGAGACGCACGCGGGTAAATAAAATGTAAATATCTCTAAATATCTGTATAATATGTAAATAAAAGGAAGATGTGGTTGTGTAGTGTAGTCGTTTGATTATAAATAATCTCATAATAATTTTATCCACAAATTCTTATACATTTATACATGTTTATCTCTCTCTGTGTGTGTGTGTGTGTGTGTGTCTGTGTGTGTGTGTGTGTGTGGTTCTGTGTCACTAGTGGGGCCTGTGGCCCGATTGGAGTGTTTGCGGTGTGAGAAGGAGGAGTTGGAGAACAGTTTGTTTGAGCAGCTGAAGGAGTTGAGGTTGCAGAAGCAGAAGGAGCTGCAGGTTCTTCAGGAGATGCTGAAACACAAGCAGCAGGAGGAGACAGAGCTCCTGCAGAAATAGCAGGAGGAGGAGGAGCATAACAGGTCCATCAAGAGTAAGTACTATGGAAATGCAATAATACTAACATAACTAATAATGAATGTTAGCCTTTAGGCTCCAATAAAAGTGATACTAATATATGTATAGTACTATATATATTATATTTTATATATTCAGTAGTAATTATGTAGTATATACAATCTATGTTATATCCAGCAGTAATGATACTTGCTCTGGCAGATATGAAAATGGCCTGTGAACAGGAGAAGAAATCTCTGGAGGAAGAACTTGAGAAGCTCAGACTGTCACTGCAGGTAGAGATCCCTTATAGTGTCAGTACACATCCACCAGTAGCTCCACCTTTCACTTATAACGTCAGTACACATTCAGTACACATTCCCACCTTTCCATTGTACTGGCTGTAGTGATGATTCGTGTGTGTGTTATACCAGCCCATAGAGGAGGACATTATGAGTCTGAAAGTGGCGCTGGAGATGAAGAACCAGGAGATCAAAGATCAGCACGATCTTTTGGTCAAACTATATACTCTGTATGTATACTATATACTCTGTATGTAGTACCTGGTTTAACACTATATCCTCTTTATATATACTATATACTGTTTATGTAGCTCCTGGTTTAACACTATACCCTCAGCTTACTCTAGTCTGCAGATGTGAAGAAATTAAACAGAATGTGTATCTGTGTATATGTGCGCACCTGTATGTGTCTGGTTGTAGTATTATTTAAAGGGTCAAACTCCGTAAAGTGTGCCCAGGCCCAGAGCTACTTTGATGGGCATGATTCTGTGACCTCTTGGGCCTTGAAATGTGGTGCTTTGAATGATTTAAAGAGTGAAACGGTCTGAAGTGTGCCCACGTTTAAAGCAACCTTGCTGGGCATGACTGTGTGACCTCTTGGGCCAGGAAGTCTGTTTCTAGTTTTATTTAAACGGTCAAACTGCGTGAAGTGTGCCCAGGCCCAGAGCTACTTTGCTGGGCATGACTGTGTGACCTCTTGGGCCTGGAAGTCTGGTTGTAGTATGATTTTAAAGGGTCAAATGGTCTCCATTGTGTGTCCAGGTTTAAGGCTACTTTGCTGGGCATGTGATTTGGACCCATCGGGTACGGAAGCCTTTCCGTCACGTGCTCGTTTTCCACGCCTTCAGCGCAGGTAGCCTGCGAATTTAAAACCGACGTGCATTTTATTCTTTTCCCCTTTTATCCTTTCATATCTCTCCGCTACCTTGGAGAAGAGAGACGCACGCGGGTAAATAAAATGTAAATATCTCTAAATATCTGTATAATATGTAAATAAAAGGAAGATGTGGTTGTGTAGTGTAGTCGTTTGATTATAAATAATCTCATAATAATTTTATCCACAAATTCTTATACATTTATACATGTTTATCTCTCTCTGTGTGTGTGTGTGTGTGTGTCTGTGTGTGTGTGTGTGTGGTTCTGTGTCACTAGTGGGGCCTGTGGCCCGATTGGAGTGTTTGCGGTGTGAGAAGGAGGAGTTGGAGAACAGTTTGTTGGAGCAGCTGAAGGAGTTGAGGTTGCAGAAGCAGAAGGAGCTGCAGGTTCTTCAGGAGATGCTGAAACACAAGCAGCAGGAGGAGACAGAGCTCCTGCAGAAACAGCAGGAGGAGGAGGAGCATAACAGGTCCATCAAGAGTAAGTACTATGGAAATGCAATAATACTAACATAACTAATAATGAATGCTAGCCTTTAGGCTCCAATAAAAGTGATACTAATATATGTATAGTACTATATATATTATATTTTATATATTCAGTAGTAATTATGTAGTATATACAATCTATGTTATATCCAGCAGTAATGATACTTGCTCTGGCAGATATGAAAATGGCCTGTGAACAGGAGAAGAAATCTCTGGAGGAAGAACTTGAGAAGCTCAGACTGTCACTGCAGGTAGAGATCCCTTATAGTGTCAGTACACATCCACCAGTAGCTCCACCTTTCACTTATAACGTCAGTACACATTCAGTACACATTCCCACCTTTCCATTGTACTGGCTGTAGTGATGATTCGTGTGTGTGTTATACCAGCCCATAGAGGAGGACATTATGAGTCTGAAAGTGGCGCTGGAGATGAAGAACCAGGAGATCAAAGATCAGCACGATCTTTTGGTCAAACTATATACTCTGTATGTATACTATATACTCTGTATGTAGTACCTGGTTTAACACTATATCCTCTGTATATATACTATATACTGTTTATGTAGTACCTGGTTTAACACTATACCCTCAGCTTACTCTAGTCTGCAGATGTGAAGAAATTAAACAGAATGTGTATCTGTGTATATGTGCGCACCTGTATGTGTCTGGTTGTAGTATTATTTAAAGGGTCAAACTGCGTGAAGTGTGCCCAGGCCCAGAGCTACTTTGATGGGCATGATTCTGTGACCTCTTGGGCCTTGAAATGTGGTGCTTTGAATGATTTAAAGAGTGAAACGGTCTGAAGTGTGCCCACGTTTAAAGCAACCTTGCTGGGCATGACTGTGTGACCTCTTGGGCCAGGAAGTCTGTTTCTAGTTTTATTTAAACGGTCAAACTGCGTGAAGTGTGCCCAGGCCCAGAGCTACTTTGCTGGGCATGACTGTGTGACCTCTTGGGCCTGGAAGTCTGGTTGTAGTATGATTTTAAAGGGTCAAATGGTCTCCATTGTGTGTCCAGGTTTAAGGCTACTTTGCTGGGCATGTGATTTGGACCCATCGGGTACGGAAGCCTTTCCGTCACGTGCTCGTTTTCCACGCCTTCAGCGCAGGTAGCCTGCGAATTTAAAACCGACGTGCATTTTATTCTTTTCCCCTTTTATCCCTTCATATCTCTCCGCTACCTTGGAGAAGAGAGACGCACGCGGGTAAATAAAACGTAAATATCTCTAAATATCTGTATAATATGTAAATAAAAGGAAGAAGTGGTTGTGTAGTGTAGTCGTTTCATTATAAATAATCTCATAATAATTTTATCCACAAATTCTTATACATTTATACATGTTTATCTCTGTGTGTGTGTGTGTGTGTGTGTGTGTGTGGTTCTGTGTCACTAGTGGGGCCTGTGGCCCGATTGGAGTGTTTGCGGTGTGAGAAGGAGGAGTTGGAGAACAGTTTGTTGGAGCAGCTGAAGGAGTTGAGGTTGCAGAAGCAGAAGGAGCTGCAGGTTCTTCAGGAGATGCTGAAACACAAGCAGCAGGAGGAGACAGAGCTCCTGCAGAAACAGCAGGAGGAGGAGGAGCATAACAGGTCCATCAAGAGTAAGTACTATGGAAATGCAATAATACTAACATAACTAATAATGAATGCTAGCCTTTAGGCTCCAATAAAAGTGATACTAATATATGTATAGTACTATATATATTATATTTTATATATTCAGTAGTAATTATGTAGTATATACAATCTATGTTATATCCAGCAGTAATGATACTTGCTCTGGCAGATATGAAAATGGCCTGTGAACAGGAGAAGAAATCTCTGGAGGAAGAACTTGAGAAGCTCAGACTGTCACTGCAGGTAGAGATCCCTTATAGTGTCAGTACACATCCACCAGTACCTCTACCTTTCACTTATAACGTCAGTACACATTCAGTACACATTCCCACCTTTCCATTGTACTGGCTGTAGTGATGATTCGTATGTGTGGGTTATACCAGCCCATAGAGGAGGACATTATGAGTCTGAAAGTGGCGCTGGAGATGAAGAACCAGGAGATCAAAGATCAGCACGATCTTTTGGTCAAACTATATACTCTGTATGTATACTATATACTCTGTATGTAGTACCTGGTTTAACACTATATCCTCTTTATATATACTATATACTGTTTATGTAGCTCCTGGTTTAACACTATACCCTCAGCTTACTCTAGTCTGCAGATGTGAAGAAATTAAACAGAATGTGTATCTGTGTATATGTGCGCACCTGTATGTGTCTGGTTGTAGTATTATTTAAAGGGTCAAACTCCGTAAAGTGTGCCCAGGCCCAGAGCTACTTTGATGGGCATGATTCTGTGACCTCTTGGGCCTTGAAATGTGGTGCTTTGAATGATTTAAAGAGTGAAACGGTCTGAAGTGTGCCCACGTTTAAAGCAACCTTGCTGGGCATGACTGTGTGACCTCTTGGGCCAGGAAGTCTGTTTCTAGTTTTATTTAAACGGTCAAACTGCGTGAAGTGTGCCCAGGCCCAGAGCTACTTTGCTGGGCATGACTGTGTGACCTCTTGGGCCTGGAAGTCTGGTTGTAGTATGATTTTAAAGGGTCAAATGGTCTCCATTGTGTGTCCAGGTTTAAGGCTACTTTGCTGGGCATGTGATTTGGACCCATCGGGTACGGAAGCCTTTCCGTCACGTGCTCGTTTTCCACGCCTTCAGCGCAGGTAGCCTGCGAATTTAAAACCGACGTGCATTTTATTCTTTTCCCCTTTTATCCCTTCATATCTCTCCGCTACCTTGGAGAAGAGAGACGCACGCGGGTAAATAAAACGTAAATATCTCTAAATATCTGTATAATATGTAAATAAAAGGAAGAAGTGGTTGTGTAGTGTAGTCGTTTCATTATAAATAATCTCATAATAATTTTATCCACAAATTCTTATACATTTATACATGTTTATCTCTGTGTGTGTGTGTGTGTGTGTGTGTGTGTGTGTGTGTGTGTGTGTGGTTCTGTGTCACTAGTGGGGCCTGTGGCCCGATTGGAGTGTTTGCGGTGTGAGAAGGAGGAGTTGGAGAACAGTTTGTTGGAGCAGCTGAAGGAGTTGAGGTTGCAGAAGCAGAAGGAGCTGCAGGTTCTTCAGGAGATGCTGAAACACAAGCAGCAGGAGGAGACAGAGCTCCTGCAGAAACAGCAGGAGGAGGAGGAGCATAACAGGTCCATCAAGAGTAAGTACTATGGAAATGCAATAATACTAACATAACTAATAATGAATGCTAGCCTTTAGGCTCCAATAAAAGTGATACTAATATATGTATAGTACTATATATATTATATTTTATATATTCAGTAGTAATTATGTAGTATATACAATCTATGTTATATCCAGCAGTAATGATACTTGCTCTGGCAGATATGAAAATGGCCTGTGAACAGGAGAAGAAATCTCTGGAGGAAGAACTTGAGAAGCTCAGACTGTCACTGCAGGTAGAGATCCCTTATAGTGTCAGTACACATCCACCAGTACCTCCACCTTTCACTTATAACGTCAGTACACATTCAGTACACATTCCCACCTTTCCATTGTACTGGCTGTAGTGATGATTCGTATGTGTGGGTTATACCAGCCCATAGAGGAGGACATTATGAGTCTGAAAGTGGCGCTGGAGATGAAGAACCAGGAGATCAAAGATCAGCACGATCTTTTGGTCAAACTATATACTCTGTATGTATACTATATACTCTGTATGTAGTACCTGGTTTAACACTATATCCTCTTTATATATACTATATACTGTTTATGTAGCTCCTGGTTTAACACTATACCCTCAGCTTACTCTAGTCTGCAGATGTGAAGAAATTAAACAGAATGTGTATCTGTGTATATGTGCGCACCTGTATGTGTCTGGTTGTAGTATTATTTAAAGGGTCAAACTCCGTAAAGTGTGCCCAGGCCCAGAGCTACTTTGATGGGCATGATTCTGTGACCTCTTGGGCCTTGAAATGTGGTGCTTTGAATGATTTAAAGAGTGAAACGGTCTGAAGTGTGCCCACGTTTAAAGCAACCTTGCTGGGCATGACTGTGTGACCTCTTGGGCCAGGAAGTCTGTTTCTAGTTTTATTTAAACGGTCAAACTGCGTGAAGTGTGCCCAGGCCCAGAGCTACTTTGCTGGGCATGACTGTGTGACCTCTTCGGCCTGGAAGTCTGGTTGTAGTATGATTTTAAAGGGTCAAATGCTCTCCATTGTGTGTCCAGGTTTAAGGCTACTTTGCTGGGCATGTGATTTGGACCCATCGGGTACGGAAGCCTTTCCGTCACGTGCTCGTTTTCCACGCCTTCAGCGCAGGTAGCCTGCGAATTTAAAACCGACGTGCATTTTATTCTTTTCCCCTTTTATCCTTTCATATCTCTCCGCTACCTTGGAGAAGAGAGACGCACGCGGGTAAATAAAATGTAAATATCTCTAAATATCTGTATAATATGTAAATAAAAGGAAGATGTGGTTGTGTAGTGTAGTCGTTTGATTATAAATAATCTCATAATAATTTTATCCACAAATTCTTATACATTTATACATGTTTATCTCTCTCTCTGTGTGTGTGTGTGTGTGTGTCTGTGTGTGTGTGTGTGTGGTTCTGTGTCACTAGTGGGGCCTGTGGCCCGATTGGAGTGTTTGCGGTGTGAGAAGGAGGAGTTGGAGAACAGTTTGTTTGAGCAGCTGAAGGAGTTGAGGTTGCAGAAGCAGAAGGAGCTGCAGGTTCTTCAGGAGATGCTGAAACACAAGCAGCAGGAGGAGACAGAGCTCCTGCAGAAATAGCAGGAGGAGGAGGAGCATAACAGGTCCATCAAGAGTAAGTACTATGGAAATGCAATAATACTAACATAACTAATAATGAATGTTAGCCTTTAGGCTCCAATAAAAGTGATACTAATATATGTATAGTACTATATATATTATATTTTATATATTCAGTAGTAATTATGTAGTATATACAATCTATGTTATATCCAGCAGTAATGATACTTGCTCTGGCAGATATGAAAATGGCCTGTGAACAGGAGAAGAAATCTCTGGAGGAAGAACTTGAGAAGCTCAGACTGTCACTGCAGGTAGAGATCCCTTATAGTGTCAGTACACATCCACCAGTAGCTCCACCTTTCACTTATAACGTCAGTACACATTCAGTACACATTCCCACCTTTCCATTGTACTGGCTGTAGTGATGATTCGTGTGTGTGTTATACCAGCCCATAGAGGAGGACATTATGAGTCTGAAAGTGGCGCTGGAGATGAAGAACCAGGAGATCAAAGATCAGCACGATCTTTTGGTCAAACTATATACTCTGTATGTATACTATATACTCTGTATGTAGTACCTGGTTTAACACTATATCCTCTGTATATATACTATATACTGTTTATGTAGTACCTGGTTTAACACTATACCCTCAGCTTACTCTAGTCTGCAGATGTGAAGAAATTAAACAGAATGTGTATCTGTGTATATGTGCGCACCTGTATGTGTCTGGTTGTAGTATTATTTAAAGGGTCAAACTGCGTGAAGTGTGCCCAGGCCCAGAGCTACTTTGATGGGCATGATTCTGTGACCTCTTGGGCCTTGAAATGTGGTGCTTTGAATGATTTAAAGAGTGAAACGGTCTGAAGTGTGCCCACGTTTAAAGCAACCTTGCTGGGCATGACTGTGTGACCTCTTGGGCCAGGAAGTCTGTTTCTAGTTTTATTTAAACGGTCAAACTGCGTGAAGTGTGCCCAGGCCCAGAGCTACTTTGCTGGGCATGACTGTGTGACCTCTTGGGCCTGGAAGTCTGGTTGTAGTATGATTTTAAAGGGTCAAATGGTCTCCATTGTGTGTCCAGGTTTAAGGCTACTTTGCTGGGCATGTGATTTGGACCCATCGGGTACGGAAGCCTTTCCGTCACGTGCTCGTTTTCCACGCCTTCAGCGCAGGTAGCCTGCGAATTTAAAACCGACGTGCATTTTATTCTTTTCCCCTTTTATCCCTTCATATCTCTCCGCTACCTTGGAGAAGAGAGACGCACGCGGGTAAATAAAACATAAATATCTCTAAATATCTGTATAATATGTAAATAAAAGGAAGAAGTGGTTGTGTAGTGTAGTCGTTTCATTATAAATAATCTCATAATAATTTTATCCACAAATTCTTATACATTTATACATGTTTATCTCTGTGTGTGTGTGTGTGTGTGTGTGTGTGTGTGTGTGTGTGTGTGTGTGTGTGTGGGGTTCTGTGTCACTAGTGGGGCCTGTGGCCCGATTGGAGTGTTTGCGGTGTAAGAAGGAGGAGTTGGAGAACAGTTTGTTGGAGCAGCTGAAGGAGTTGAGGTTGCAGAAGCAGAAGGAGCTGCAGGTTCTTCAGGAGATGCTGAAACACAAGCAGCAGGAGGAGACAGAGCTCCTGCAGAAACAGCAGGAGGAGGAGGAGCATAACAGGTCCATCAAGAGTAAGTACTATGGAAATGCAATAATACTAACATAACTAATAATGAATGTTAGCCTTTAGGCTCCAATAAAAGTGATACTAATATATGTATAGTACTATATATATTATATTTTATATATTCAGTAATAATTATGTAGTATATACAATCTGTGTTATATCCAGCAGTAATGATACTTGCTCTGGCAGATATGAAAATGGCCAGTGAACAGGAGAAGAAATCTCTGGAGGAAGAACTTGAGAAGCTCAGACTGTCACTGCAGGTAGAGATCCCTTCTAGTGTCAGTACACATCCACCAGTACCTCCACCTTTCACTTATAACGTCAGTACACATTCAGTACACATTCCCACCTTTCCATTGTACTGGCTGTAGTGATGATTCGTGTGTGTGTTATACCAGCCCATAGAGGAGGACATTATGAGTCTGAAAGTGGCACTGGAGATGAAGAACCAGGAGATCAAAGATCAGCACGATCTTTTGGTCAAACTATATACTCTGTATGTATACTATATACTCTGTATGTAGTACCTGGTTTAACACTATATCCTCTGTATATATACTATATACTGTTTATGTAGTACCTGGTTTAACACTATACCCTCAGCTTACTCTAGTCTGCAGATGTGAAGAAATTAAACAGAATGTGTATCTGTGTATATGTGCGCACCTGTATGTGTCTGGTTGTAGTATTATTTAAAGGTTCATACTGCGTGAAGTGTGCCCAGGCGCAGAGCTACTTTGATGGGCATGATTCTGTGACCTCTTGGGCCTTGAAATGTGGTGCTTTGAATGATTTAAAGAGTGAAACGGTCTGAAGTGTGCCCACGTTTAAAGCATCCTTGCTGGTCATGACTGTGTGACCTCTTGGGCCAGGAAGTCTGTTTCTACTTTTATTTAAACGGTCAAACTGCGTGAAGTGTGCCCAGGCCCAGAGCTACTTTGCTGTGCATGACTGTGTGACCTCTTGGGCCTGGAAGTCTGGTTGTAGTATGATTTTAAAGGGTCAAATGGTCTCCATTGTGTGTCCAGGTTTAAGGCTACTTTGCTGGGCATGTGATTTGGACCCATCGGGTACGGAAGCCTTTCCGTCACGTGCTCGTTTTCCACGCCTTAAGCGCATGTAGCCTGCGAATTTAAAACCGACGTGCATTTTATTCTTTTCCCCTTTTATCCTTTCATATCTCTCCGCTACCTTGGAGAAGAGAGACGCACGCGGGTAAATAAAATGTAAATATCTGTAAATATCTGTATAATATGTAAATAAAAGGAAGAAGTGGTTGTGTAGTGTAGTCGTTTGATTATGAATAATCTCATAATAATTTTATCCACAAATTCTTATACATTTATACATGTTTATCTCTCTCTTTGTGTGTGTGTGTGTGTGTGTGTGGTTCTGTGTCACTAGTGGGGCCTGTGGCCCGATTGGAGTGTTTCCGGTGTGAGAAGGAGGAGTTGGAGAACAGTTTGTTGGAGCAGCTGAAGGAGTTGAGGTTGCAGAAGCAGAAGGAGCTGCAGGTTCTTCACGAGATGCTGAAACACAAGCAGCAGGAGGAGACAGAGCTCCTGCAGAAACAGCAGGAGGAGGAGGAGCATAACAGGTCCATCAAGAGTAAGTACTATGGAAATGCAATAATACTAACATAATTAATAATGAATGTTAGCCTTTAGGCGCCAATAAAAGTGATACTAATAGATGTATAGTACTATATATATTATTTTTTAATATATTCATTAGTAATTATGTAGTATATACAATCTGTGTTATATCCAGCAGTAATGATACTTGCTCTGGCAGATATGAAAATGGCCTGTGAACAGGAGAAGAAATCTCTGGAGGAAGAACTTGAGAAGCTCAGACTGTCACTGCAGGTAGAGATCCCTTATAGTGTCAGTACACATCCACCAGTAGCTCCACCTTTCACTTATAACGTCAGTACACATTCAGTACACATTCCCACCTTTCCATTGTACTGGCTGTAGTGATGATTCGTGTGTGTGTTATACCAGCCCATAGAGGAGGACATTATGAGTCTGAAAGTGGCGCTGGAGATGAAGAACCAGGAGATCAAAGATCAGCACGATCTTTTGGTCAAACTATATACTCTGTATGTAGTACCTGGTTTAACACTATATCCTCTGTATATATACTATATACTGTTTATGTAGTACCTGGTTTAACAGTATACCCTCAGCTTACTCTAGTCTGCAGATGTGAAGAAATTAAACAGAATGTGTATCTGTGTATCTGTGCGCACCTGTATGTGTCTGGTTGTAGTATTATTTAAAGGGTCAAACTGCGTGAAGTGTGCCCAGGCCCAGAGCTACTTTGATGGGCATGATTCTGTGACCTCTTGGGCCTTGAAATGTGGTGCTTTGAATGATTTAAAGAGTGAAACGGTCTGAAGTGTGCCCACGTTTAAAGCAACCTTGCTGGGCATGACTGTGTGACCTCTTGGGCCAGGAAGTCTGTTTCTAGTTTTATTTAAACGGTCAAACTGCGTGAAGTGTGCCCAGGCCCAGAGCTACTTTGCTGGGCATGGCTGTGTGACCTCTTGGGCCTGGAAGTCTGGTTGTAGTATGATTTTAAAGGGTCAAATGCTCTCCATTGTGTGTCCAGGTTTAAGGCTACTTTGCTGGGCATGTGATTTGGACCCATCGGGTACGGAAGCCTTTCCGTCACGTGCTCGTTTTCCACGCCTTCAGCGCAGGTAGCCTGCGAATTTAAAACCGACGTGCATTTTATTCTTTTCCCCTTTTATCCTTTCATATCTCTCCGCTACCTTGGAGAAGAGAGACGCACGCGGGTAAATAAAATGTAAATATCTCTAAATATCTGTATAATATGTAAATAAAAGGAAGATGTGGTTGTGTAGTGTAGTCGTTTGATTATAAATAATCTCATAATAATTTTATCCACAAATTCTTATACATTTATACATGTTTATCTCTCTCTTTGTGTGTGTGTGTGTGTGTGTGTGGTTCTGTGTCACTAGTGGGGCCTGTGGCCCGATTGGAGTGTTTGCGGTGTGAGAAGGAGGAGTTGGAGAACAGTTTGTTGGAGCAGCTGAAGGAGTTGAGGTTGCAGAAGCAGAAGGAGCTGCAGGTTCTTCAGGAGATGCTGAAACACAAGCAGCAGGAGGAGACAGAGCTCCTGCAGAAACAGCAGGAGGAGGAGGAGCATAACAGGTCCATCAAGAGTAAGTACTATGGAAATGCAATAATACTAACATAACTAATAATGAATGTTAGCCTTTAGGCTCCAATAAAAGTGATACTAATATATGTATAGTACTATATATATTATATTTTATATATTCAGTAGTAATTATGTAGTATATACAATCTATGTTATATCCAGCAGTAATGATACTTGCTCTGGCAGATATGAAAATGGCCTGTGAACAGGAGAAGAAATCTCTGGAGGAAGAACTTGAGAAGCTCAGACTGTCACTGCAGGTAGAGATCCCTTATAGTGTCAGTACACATCCACCAGTAGCTCCACCTTTCACTTATAACGTCAGTACACATTCAGTACACATTCCCACCTTTCCATTGTACTGGCTGTAGTGATGATTCGTGTGTGTTTTGTACCAGCCCATAGAGGAGGACATTATGAGTCTGAAAGTAGCGCTGGAGATGAAGAACCAGGAGATCAAAGATCAGCACGATCTTTTGGTCAAACTATATACTCTGTATGTATACTATATACTCTGTATGTAGTACCTGGTTTAACACTATATCCTCTGTATATATACTATATACTGTTTATGTAGTACCTGGTTTAACACTATACCCTCAGCTTACTCTAGTCTGCAGATGTGAAGAAATTAAACAGAATGTGTATCTGTGTATATGTGCCCACCTGTATGTGTCTGGTTGTAGTATTATTTAAAGGGTCAAACTGCGTGAAGTGTGCCCAGGCCCAGAGCTACTTTGCTGGGAATGACTATGTGACCTCTTGGGCCTGGAAGTCTGGTTGTAGTATGATTTTAAAGGGTCAAATGGTCTCCATTGTGTGTCCAGGTTTAAGGCTACTTTGCTGGGCATGTGATTTGGACCCATCGGGTACGGAAGCCTTTCCGTCACGTGCTCGTTTTCCACGCCTTCAGCGCAGGTAGCCTGCGAATTTAAAACCGACGTGCATTTTATTCTTTTCCCCTTTTATCCTTTAATATCTCTCTGCTACCTTGGAGAAGAGAGACGCACGTGGGTAAATAAAATGTAAATATCTCTAAATGTCTGTATAATATGTAAATAAAAGGAAGATGTGGTTGTATAGTGTAGTCGTTTGATTATAAATAATCTCATAGTAATTTTATCCACAAATTCTTATACATTTATACATGTTTATCTCTCTCTGTGTGTGTGCGTGTGTGTCTGTGTGTGTGTGTGTGTGGTTCTGTGTCACTAGTGGGGCCTGTGGCCCGATTGGAGTGTTTGCGGTGTGAGAAGGAGGAGTTGGAGAACAGTTTGTTGGAGCAGCTGAAGGAGTTGAGGTTGCAGAAGGAGCTGCAGGTTCTTCAGGAGATGCTGAAACACAAGCAGCAGGAGGAGACAGAGCTCCTGCAGAAACAGCAGGAGGAGGAGGAGCATAACAGGTCCATCAAGAGTAAGTACTATGGAAATGCAATAATACTAACATAACTAATAATGAATGTTAGCCTTTAGGCTCCAATAAAAGTGACACTAATATATGTATAGTACTATATATATTATATTTTATATATTCAGTAGTAATTATGTAGTATATACAATCTGTGTTATATCCAGCAGTAATGATACTTGCTCTGGCAGATATGAAAATGGCCTGTGAACAGGAGAAGAAATCTCTGGAGGAAGAACTTGAGAAGCTCAGACTGTCACTGCAGGTAGAGATCCCTTATAGTGTCAGTACACATCCACCAGTAGCTCCACCTTTCACTTATAACGTCAGTACACATTCAGTACACATTCCCACCTTTCCATTGTACTGGCTGTAGTGATGATTCGTGTGTGTTTTATACCAGCCCATAGAGGAGGACATTATGAGTCTGAAAGTAGCGCTGGAGATGAAGAACCAGGAGATCAAAGATCAGCACGATCTTTTGGTCAAACTATATACTCTGTATGTATACTATATACTCTGTATGTAGTACCTGGTTTAACACTATATCCTCTGAATATATACTATATACTGTTTATGTAGTACCTGGTTTAACACTATACCCTCAGCTTACTCTAGTCTGCAGATGTGAAGAAATTAAACAGAATGTGTATCTGTGTATATGTGCCGACCTGTATGTGTCTGGTTTAGTTTTATTTAAACGGTCAAACTGCGTCATGTGTGCCCAGGCCCAGAGCTACTTTGCTGGGCATGACTGTGTGACCTCTTGGGCCTGGAAGTCTGGTTGTAGTATGATTTTAAAGGGTCAAATGGTCTCCATTGTGTGTCCAGGTTTAAGGCTACTTTGCTGGGCATGTGATTTGGACCCATCGGGTACGGAAGCCTTTCCGTCACGTGCTCGTTTTCCACGCCTTCAGCGCAGGTAGCCTGCGAATTTAAAACCGACGTGCATTTTATTCTTTTCCCCTTTTATCCTTTCATATCTCTCCGCTACCTTGGAGAAGAGAGACGCACGCGGGTAAATAAAATGTAAATATCTCTAAATATCTGTATAATATGTAAATAAAAGGAAGATGTGGTTGTGTAGTGTAGTCGTTTGATTATAAATAATCTCATAATAATTTTATCCACAAATTCTTATACATTTATACATGTTTATCTCTCTCTTTGTGTGTGTGTGTGTGTGTGTGTGGTTCTGTGTCACTAGTGGGGCCTGTGGCCCGATTGGAGTGTTTGCGGTGTGAGAATGAGGAATGAGGAGTTGGAGAACAGTTTGTTGGAGCAGCTGAAGGAGTTGAGGTTGCAGAAGCAGAAGGAGCTGCAGGTTCTTCAGGAGATGCTGAAACACAAGCAGCAGGAGGAGACAGAGCTCCTGCAGAAACAGCAGGAGGAGGAGGAGCATAACAGGTCCATCAAGAGTAAGTACTATGGAAATGCAATAATACTAACATAACTAATAATGAATGCTAGCCTTTAGGCTCCAATAAAAGTGATACTAATATATGTATAGTACTATATATATTATATTTTATATATTCAGTAGTAATTATGTAGTATATACAATCTATGTTATATCCAGCAGTAATGATACTTGCTCTGGCAGATATGAAAATGGCCTGTGAACAGGAGAAGAAATCTCTGGAGGAAGAACTTGAGAAGCTCAGACTGTCACTGCAGGTAGAGATCCCTTATAGTGTCAGTACACATCCACCAGTACCTCCACCTTTCACTTATAACGTCAGTACACATTCAGTACACATTCCCACCTTTCCATTGTACTGGCTGTAGTGATGATTCGTGTCTGTGTTATACCAGCCCATAGAGGAGGACATTATGAGTCTGAAAGTGGCGCTGGAGATGAAGAACCAGGAGATCAAAGATCAGCACGATCTTTTGGTCAAACTATATACTCTGTATGTATACTATATCGAACCCACGGTTTTCACGCTACGATTTTTTTAAATGTGGTGAGCTGCGGAGAAAAGACGCGGTCCGGACGTATTTGTGGCTTAATATCTCTTGTCTCCTTGGGAGTAGGAAGTCTGTTCATGGCTCTTTGGAAAGGGCTGCATCTCCCCTCTAATCGCCTTCGAGCTTCAAGCGGATTGGACCCACGGTTATCACGCTACGATTTTTTAAAGCCGCCAGGGACGGGCCGAAAGCGTGGCAGGTGGCGTTCGTTAGGGACAGTCATGGAGGTGATGCGCACCGAGTTGCACGCCATTTGGACTTGGCCAGACCTAGATGTGAGCGTTCAAAGTCAGCGCGTTTGTTTAAACTTTCTCCTCCAATTCGTTGCAACTGCTCAAGCGTTTCTCGCTCATCCGACTGTAGCGTAACGCTTTATATGTTAATATCTCTTGTCTCCTTGGGAGTAGGAAGTCTGTTCATGGATCTTTGGAAAGGGCTGCATCTCCCCTGTAATCGCCTTCGAGCGGCACGCAGATCGAACCCAAGGTTTTCACGCTATGATTTTTTTAAATGTGTTGCGCGGCGGAGAAATTGCGCGCCTCGGACGTCATTTCGGCTTAATATCTCTTGTCTCCTTGGGAGTAGAAAGTCTTTTCATGGCTCTTTGGAAAGGGGTGCATCTCCCCTGTAATCGCCTTTAAGCGGCACGCGGATCGGACCCACCGTTCTCACGCTAAGATTTTTTAAATGTGGTGCGCGGCGGAGAAAATGCGCGTGTCGGACATCATTGCTGCTTAATATCTCTTTTCTCCTTGGGAGTAGGAAGTCTGTTCATGGCTCTTTGGAAATGCTGCATCTCCCCTGTAATCGCCTTCAAGCGGCACGCGGATCGAACCCACGGTTTTCACGCTATGATTTTTTTAAATGTGGTGTGCGGCGGAGAAAATGCGCGCGTCGGACGTCATTGCGGCTTAATATCTCTTGTCTCCTTGGGAATAGAAAGTCTTTTCATGGCTCTTTGGAAAGGGTTGCATCTCCCCTGTAATCGCCTTTAAGCGGCATGCGGATCGGACCCACCGTTCTCACGCTACGATTTTTTAAATGTGGTGTGCGGCGGAGAAAATGCGCGCGTCGGATATCATTGCGGCTTAATATCTCTTGTCTCCTTGGGAGTAGAAAGTCTGTTCATGGCTCTTTGGAAAGGGCTGCATCTCCCCTGTAATCGCCTTCGTGCGGCACGCGCATCGGAACCATCGTTATCACGCTACGATTTTTTAATGCCGCCAGGGACGGGCCGAAAGCGTGGCAGGTGGCGTTCGTTAGGGACAGTCATGGAGGTGATGCGCACCGAGTTGCAGGCCATTTGGATCTGGCCCGGCCTAGATGTGAGCGTTCAAAGTCAGCGCGTTTGTTTAAACTTTCTCCTCCAATTCGTTGCAATTGTACAAGCGTTTCTCGTTCATCCGACTGGAGCGTAACGCTTTATCTGTTAATATTTCTGGTCTCCTTGGGAGTAGAAAGTCTTTTCATGGTTCTTTGGAAAGGGTTACATCTCCCCTGTAATCGCCTTTAAGCGGCACGCGGATCGGACCCACCGTTCTTACGCTATGATTTTTTAAATGTGGTGCGCGGCGTAGAAAAGACGCGCGTAGGACTTATTTGCGGCTTAATATCTTTGGGCTCCTTGGGAGTAGAAAGTCTGTTCATAGCTCTTTGGAAAGGGCTGCATCTCCCCTGTAATCGCCTTCGCGCGGCACGCGGATCGGAACCATCGTTATCATGCTACGATTTTTTAATGCCGACAGGGACGGGCCGAAAGCTTGGCAGGTGGCGTTCGTTAGGAAAAGTCATGGACGTGATGCGGACCGAGTTGCAGGCCATTTGGACCTGGCCCGGCCTAGATGTGAGCCTTCAAAGTCAGCGCGTTTGTTTAAACTTTCTCCTCCAATTCGTTGCAATTGTACAAGCGTTTCTCGCTCATCCGACTGGAGCGTAACGCTTTATCTGTTAATATCTCTGGTCTCCTTGGGAGTAGAAAGTCTGTTCATGGCTCTTTGGAAAGGGATGCATCTCCCCTGTAATCGCCTTTAAGCGGCACGCGGATCGGACCCACCGTTCTCACGCTACGATTTTTTAAACGTGGTGCGCGTCGGAGAAAATGCGCGTAATATCTCTGGTCTCCTTGGGAGTAGAAAGTCTGTTCATGGCTCTTTGGAAAGGGCTGTATCTCCCCTGTAATCGCCTTCGAGCGGCACGCGCATCGGAACCATCGTTATCACGCTACGATTTTTTAATGCCGCCAGGGACGGGCCGAAAGCGTGGCAGGTGGCGTTCGTTAGGGACAGTCATGGAGGTGATGCGCACCGAGTTGCACGCCATTTGGAGTTGGCCCGGCCTAGATGTGAGCGTTCAAAGTCAGCGCGTTTGTTTAAACTTTCTCCTCCAATTCGTTGCAGTTGTACAAGCGTTTCTCGTTCATCCGACTGGAGCGTAACGCTTTATATGTTAATATTTCTGGTCTCCTTGGGAGTAGAAAGTCTGTTCATGGCTCTTTTGAAAGGGATGCATCTCCCCTGTAATCGCCTTCGAGCGGCACGCGGATCGAACCCACGTTTTTCACGCTACGATTTTTTTTAAATGTGTTGCGCGGCGGAGAAAAGACGCGCGCCGGACGTATTTGCGGCTTAATATCTCTTGTCTCCTTGGGAGTAGAAAGTCTTTTCATGGCTCTTTGGAAAGGGCTGCATCTCCGCTGTAATCGCCTTCGAGCGGCACGCGGATCGAACCCACGGTTTTCACGCTACGATTTTTTAAACGTGGTGCGCGTCGGAGAAAATGCGCGTAATATCTCTTGTCTCCTTGGGAGTAGAAAGTCTGTTCATGGCTCTTTGGAAAGGGCTGTATCTCCCCTGTAATCGCCTTCGAGCGGCACGCGCATCGGAACCATCGTTATCACGCTACGATTTTTTAATGCCGCCAGGGATAGGCCGAAAGCGTGGCAGGTGGCGTTCGTTAGCGACAGTCATGGAGGTGATGCGCACCGAGTTGCACGCCATTTGGAGTTGGCCCGGCCTAGATGTGAGCGTTCAAAGTCAGCGCGTTTGTTTAAACTTTCTCCTCCAATTCGTTGCAATTGTACAAGCGTTTCTCGTTCATCCGACTGGAGCGTAACGATTTATATGTTAATATTTCTGGTCTCCTTGGGAGTAGAAAGTCTGTTCATGGCTCTTTTGAAAGGGCTGCATCTCCCCTGTAATCGCCTTCGAGCGGCACGCGGATCGAACCCACGGTTTTCACGCTATGATTTTTTTAAATGTGGTGCGCGGCGGAGGAAATGCGCGCGTGGACGTCATTTCGGCTTAATATCTCTTGTCTCCTTGGGAGTAGAAAGTCTTTTCATGGCTCTTTGGAAAGGTTTGCATCTCCCTTGTAATCGCCTTTAAGCGGCACGCGGATTGGACCCACCGTTCTTCCGATACGATTTTTTAAATGTGGTGCGCGGCGTAGAAAAGACGCGCGTAGGACGTATTTGCGGCTTAATATCTTTGGGCTCCTTGGGAGTAGGAAGTCTGTTCATGCCTCTTTGGAAAGGGCTGCATCTCCCCTGTAATCGCCTTCGAGCGGCACGCGGATCGAACCCACGGTTTTCACGCTATGATTTTTTTAAATGTGGTGCGCGGCGGAGGAAATGCGCGCGTCGGACGTCATTTCGGCTTAATATCTCTTGTCTCCTTGGGAGTAGAAAGTCTTTTCATGGCTCTTTGGAAAGGGCTGCATCTCCCCTGTAATCGCCTTTAAGCGGCACGCGGATCGAACCCACGGTTTTCACGCTACGATTTTTTTTAAATGTGTTGCGCGGCGGAGAATAGACGCGCGCCGGACGTATTTGCGGCTTGATATCTCTTGTCTCATTGGGAGTAGAAAGTCTGTTCATGGCTCTTTTGAAAGGGATGCATCTCCCCTGTAATCGCCTTCGAGCGGCACGCGGATCGAACCCACGGTTTTCACGCTATGATTTTTTTAAATGTGGTGCGCGGCGGAGGAAATGCGCGCGTCGGACGTCATTTCGGCTTAATATCTCTTGTCTCCTTGGGAGTAGAAAGTCTTTTCATGGCTCTTTGCAAAGGGCTGCATCTCCGCTGTAATCGCCTTCGAGCGGCACGCGGATCGAACCCACGGTTTTCACGCTATGATTTTTTTAAATGTGGTGCGCGGCGGAGAAAATGCGCGCGTCGGACGTCATTTCGGCTTAATATCTATTGTCTCCTTGGGAGTAGAAAGTCTTTTCATGGCTCTTTGGAAAGGTTTGCATCTCCCCTGTAATCGCCTTCGAGCGGCACGCGGATCGAACCCACGGTTTTCACGCTATGATTTTTTTAAATGTGCTGCGCGGCGGAGAAAATGCGCGCGTCGGACGTCATTGCGGCTTAATATCTCTTGTCTCCTTGGGAGTAGAAAGTCTTTTCATGGTTCTTTGGAAAGGGTTGCATCTCCCCTGTAATCGCCTTTAAGCGGCACGCGGATCGGACCCACCGTTCTCACGCTACTATTTTTTAAACGTGGTGCGCGTCGGAGAAAATGCGCATAATATCTCTTGTCTCCTTGGGAGTAGAAAGTCTGTTCATGGCTCTTTGGAAAGGGCTGTATCTCCCCTGTAATCGCCTTCGAGCGGCACGCGCATCGGAACCATCGTTATCACGCTACGATTTTTTAATGCCGCCAGGGATAGGCCGAAAGCGTGGCAGGTGGCGTTCGTTAGGGACAGTTATGGAGGTGATGCACACAGAGTTGCACGCCATTTGGAGTCGGCCCGGCCTAGATGTGAGCGTTCAAAGTCAGCGCGTTTGTTTAAACTTTCTCCTCCAATTCGTTGCAATTGTACAAGCGTTTCTCGTTCATCCGACTGGAGCGTAACGCTTTATATGTTAATATTTCTGGTCTCCTTGGGAGTAGAAAGTCTTTTCATGGCTCTTTGGAAAGGTTTGCATCTCCCTTGTAATCGCCTTTAAGCGGCACGCGGATTGGACCCACCGTTCTTCCGATACGATTTTTTAAATGTGGTGCGCGGCGTAGAAAAGACGCGCGTAGGACGTATTTGCGGCTTAATATCTTTGGGCTCCTTGGGAGTAGGAAGTCTGTTCATGCCTCTTTGGAAAGGGCTGCATCTCCCCTGTAATCGCCTTCGAGCGGCACGCGGATCGAACCCACGGTTTTCACGCTATGATTTTTTTAAATGTGGTGCGCGGCGGAGGAAATGCGCGCGTGGACGTCATTTCGGCTTAATATCTCTTGTCTCCTTGGGAGTAGAAAGTCTTTTCATGGCTCTTTGGAAAGGTTTGCATCTCCCTTGTAATCGCCTTTAAGCGGCACGCGGATTGGACCCACCGTTCTTCCGATACGATTTTTTAAATGTGGTGCGCGGCGTAGAAAAGACGCGCGTAGGACGTATTTGCGGCTTAATATCTTTGGGCTCCTTGGGAGTAGGAAGTCTGTTCATGCCTCTTTGGAAAGGGCTGCATCTCCCCTGTAATCGCCTTCGAGCGGCACGCGGATCGAACCCACGGTTTTCACGCTATGATTTTTTTAAATGTGGTGCGCGGCGGAGGAAATGCGCGCGTCGGACGTCATTTCGGCTTAATATCTCTTGTCTCCTTGGGAGTAGAAAGTCTTTTCATGGCTCTTTGGAAAGGGCTGCATCTCCCCTGTAATCGCCTTTAAGCGGCACGCGGATCGAACCCACGGTTTTCACGCTACGATTTTTTTTAAATGTGTTGCGCGGCGGAGAATAGACGCGCGCCGGACGTATTTGCGGCTTGCTATCTCTTGTCTCATTGGCAGTAGAAAGTCTGTTCATGGCTCTTTTGAAAGGGATGCATCTCCCCTGTAATCGCCTTCGAGCGGCACGCGGATCGAACCCACGGTTTTCACGCTATGATTTTTTTAAATGTGGTGCGCGGCGGAGGAAATGCGCGCGTCGGACGTCATTTCGGCTTAATATCTCTTGTCTCCTTGGGAGTAGAAAGTCTTTTCATGGCTCTTTGCAAAGGGCTGCATCTCCGCTGTAATCGCCTTCGAGCGGCACGCGGATCGAACCCACGGTTTTCACGCTATGATTTTTTTAAATGTGGTGCGCGGCGGAGAAAATGCGCGCGTCGGACGTCATTTCGGCTTAATATCTCTTGTCTCCTTGGGAGTAGAAAGTCTTTTCATGGTTCTTTGGAAAGGGTTGCATCTCCCCTGTAATCGCCTTTAAGCGGCACGCGGATCGGACCCACCGTTCTCACGCTACTATTTTTTAAACGTGGTGCGCGTCGGAGAAAATGCGCATAATATCTCTTGTCTCCTTGGGAGTAGAAAGTCTGTTCATGGCTCTTTGGAAAGGGCTGTATCTCCCCTGTAATCGCCTTCGAGCGGCACGCGCATCGGAACCATCGTTATCACGCTACGATTTTTTAATGCCGCCAGGGATAGGCCGAAAGCGTGGCAGGTGGCGTTCGTTAGGGACAGTTATGGAGGTGATGCACACAGAGTTGCACGCCATTTGGAGTCGGCCCGGCCTAGATGTGAGCGTTCAAAGTCAGCGCGTTTGTTTAAACTTTCTCCTCCAATTCGTTGCAATTGTACAAGCGTTTCTCGTTCATCCGACTGGAGCGTAACGCTTTATATGTTAATATTTCTGGTCTCCTTGGGAGTAGAAAGTCTGTTCATGGCTCTTTTGAAAGGGATGCATCTCCCCTGTAATCGCCTTCGAGCGGCACGCGGATCGAACCCACGTTTTTCACGCTACGATTTTTTTTAAATGTGTTGCGCGGCGGAGGAAATGCGCGCGTCGGACGTCATTTCGGCTTAATATCTCTTGTCTCCTTGGGAGTAGAAAGTCTTTTCATGGCTCTTTGGAAAGGGCTGCATCTCCGCTGTAATCGCCTTCGAGCGGCACGCGGATCGAACCCACGGTTTTCACGCTATGATTTTTTTAAATGTGGTGCGCGGCGGAGAAAATGCGCGCGTCGGACGTCATTTCGGCTTAATATCTATTGTCTCCTTGGGAGTAGAAAGTCTTTTCATGGCTCTTTGGAAAGGTTTGCATCTCCCTTGTAATCGCCTTTAAGCGGCACGCGGATTGGACCCACCGTTCTTCCGATACGATTTTTTAAATGTGGTGCGCGGCGTAGAAAAGACGCGCGTAGGACGTATTTGCGGCTTAATATCTTTGGGCTCCTTGGGAGTAGGAAGTCTGTTCATGCCTCTTTGGAAAGGGCTGCATCTCCCCTGTAATCGCCTTCGAGCGGCACGCGGATCGAACCCACGGTTTTCACGCTATGATATTTTTAAATGTGGTGCGCGGCGGAGGAAATGCGCGCGTCGGACGTCATTTCGGCTTAATATCTCTTGTCTCCTTGGGAGTAGAAAGTCTTTTCATGGCTCTTTGGAAAGGGCTGCATCTCCCCTGTAATCGCCTTTAAGCGGCACGCGGATCGAACCCACGGTTTTCACGCTACGATTTTTTTTAAATGTGTTGCGCGGCGGAGAATAGACGCGCGCCGGACGTATTTGCGGCTTGATATCTCTTGTCTCATTGGGAGTAGAAAGTCTGTTCATGGCTCTTTGGAAAGGGCTGCATCTCCCCTGTAATCGCCTTCGAGCGGCACGCGGATCGAACCCACGGTTTTCACGCTATGATTTTTTTAAATGAGCTGCGCGGCGGAGAAAATGCGCGCGTCGGACGTCATTGCGTCTTAATATCTCTTGTCTCCTTGGGAGTAGAAAGTCTTTTCATGGTTCTTTGGAAAGGGCTGCATCTCCCCTGTAATCGCCTTCGCGCGGCACGCGGATCGGAACCATCGTTATCACGCTACGATTTTTTAAAATCCGCCAGGGACGGAACGAACGCTTGGCAGGTGGCGTTCGTGACGGACAGTCAAGCAGTTAATGCGCACCGAGCTGCAGGCCATTTGGACCTGGCCCAGCCTAGATGTGAGTATTCAAAGTCAGCACGTTTGTTTCAAAGTTCTCCACCAATTCGTTGTAATTGCGTGTGTGCGCGTGAACACCAGGTTTGTGGAGGAGTTCGTCCTTGGACTGTACAAGGGGAGACAGTGTGTGGCCTGGCTGCGTGAGGTTGCAGTTTGCTGGGCATGAGAGATTGGCATGTGGTGCCCTGGAGGTGTGGTTGTTCCAGGACGGGCAAGGTGGGGTAGTGTGGCTGGGTGACGGTGCGCTTCACTGGGGATGTGGTTGTGAGTTGCAGGCCCATTCCTTTGAATGACAGAAAGGATCTGATTTGTTTCCAGGTTTAAACGTACTTTGCTTGGTATGACTGTGACCTCTTTGGCCAGGAAGTCTGTTTCTAGTTTTATTTAAACGGTCAAACTGCGTGAAGTGTGCCCAGGCCCAGAGCTACTTTGCTGGGCATGGCTGTGTGACCTCTTGGGCCTGGAAGTCTGGTTGTAGTATGATTTTAAAGGGTCAAATGCTCTCCATTGTGTGTCCAGGTTTAAGGCTACTTTGCTGGGCATGTGATTTGGACCCATCGGGTCCGGAAGCCTTTCCGTCACGTGCTCGTTTTCCACGCCTTCAGCGCAGGTAGCCTGCGAATTTAAAACCGACGTGCATTTTATTCTTTTCCCCTTTTATCCTTTCATATCTCTCCGCTACCTTGGAGAAGAGAGACGCACGCGGGTAAATAAAATGTAAATATCTCTAAATATCTGTATAATATGTAAATAAAAGGAAGATGTGGTTGTGTAGTGTAGTCGTTTGATTATAAATAATCTCATAATAATTTTATCCACAAATTCTTATACATTTATACATGTTTATCTCTCTCTTTGTGTGTGTGTGTGTGTGTGTGTGGTTCTGTGTCACTAGTGGGGCCTGTGGCCCGATTGGAGTGTTTGCGGTGTGAGAAGGAGGAGTTGGAGAACAGTTTGTTGGAGCAGCTGAAGGAGTTGAGGTTGCAGAAGCAGAAGGAGCTGCAGGTTCTTCAGGAGATGCTGAAACACAAGCAGCAGGAGGAGACAGAGCTCCTGCAGAAACAGCAGGAGGAGGAGGAGCATAACAGGTCCATCAAGAGTAAGTACTATGGAAATGCAATAATACTAACATAACTAATAATGAATGTTAGCCTTTAGGCTCCAATAAAAGTGATACTAATATATGTATAGTACTATATATATTATATTTTATATATTCAGTAGTAATTATGTAGTATATACAATCTATGTTATATCCAGCAGTAATGATACTTGCTCTGGCAGATATGAAAATGGCCTGTGAACAGGAGAAGAAATCTCTGGAGGAAGAACTTGAGAAGCTCAGACTGTCACTGCAGGTAGAGATCCCTTATAGTGTCAGTACACATCCACCAGTAGCTCCACCTTTCACTTATAACGTCAGTACACATTCAGTACACATTCCCAACTTTCCATTGTACTGGCTGTAGTGATGATTCGTGTGTGTGTTATACCAGCCCATAGAGGAGGACATTATGAGTCTGAAAGTGGCGCTGGAGATGAAGAACCAGGAGATCAAAGATCAGCACGATCTTTTGGTCAAACTATATACTCTGTATGTATACTATATACTCTGTATGTAGTACCTGGTTTAACACTATAGCCTCTGTATATATACTATATACTGTTTATGTAGTACCTGGTTTAACACTATACCCTCAGCTTACTCTAGTCTGCAGATGTGAAGAAATTAAACAGAATGTGTATCTGTGTATATGTGCGCACCTGTATGTGTCTGGTTGTAGTATTATTTAAAGGGTCAAACTGCGTGAAGTGTGCCCAGGCCCAGAGCTACTTTGATGGGCATGATTCTGTGACCTCTTGGGCCTTGAAATGTGGTGCTTTGAATGATTTAAAGAGTGAAACGGTCTGAAGTGTGCCCACGTTTAAAGCAACCTTGCTGGGCATGACTGTGTGACCTCTTGGGCCAGGAAGTCTGTTTCTAGTTTTATTTAAACGGTCAAACTGCGTGAAGTGTGCCCAGGCCCAGAGCTACTTTGCTGGGCATGACTGTGTGACCTCTTGGGCCTGGAAGTCTGGTTGTAGTATGATATTAAAGGGTCAAATGGTCTCCATTGTGTGTCCAGGTTTAAGGCTACTTTGCTGGGCATGTGATTTGGACCCATCGGGTACGGAAGCCTTTCCGTCACGTGCTCGTTTTCCACGCCTTCAGCGCAGGTAGCCTGCGAATTTAAAACCGACGTGCATTTTATTCTTTTCCCCTTTTATCCCTTCATATCTCTCCGCTACCTTGGAGAAGAGAGACGCACGCGGGTAAATAAAATGTAAATATCTCTAAATATCTGTATAATATGTAAATAAAAGGAAGAAGTGGTTGTGTAGTGTAGTCGTTTCATTATAAATAATCTCATAATAATTTTATCCACAAATTCTTATACATTTATACATGTTTATCTCTCTCTGTGTGTGTGTGTGTGTGTGTCTGTGTGTGTGTGTGTGTGGTTCTGTGTCACTAGTGGGGCCTGTGGCCCGATTGGAGTGTTTGCAGTGTGAGAAGGAGGAGTTGGAGAACAGTTTGTTTGAGCAGCTGAAGGAGTTGAGGTTGCAGAAGCAGAAGGAGCTGCAGGTTCTTCAGGAGATGCTGAAACACAAGCAGCAGGAGGAGACAGAGCTCCTGCAGAAACAGCAGGAGGAGGAGGAGCATAACAGGTCCATCAAGAGTAAGTACTATGGAAATGCAATAATACTAACATAACTAATAATGAATGTTAGCCTTTAGGCTCCAATAAAAGTGACACTAATATATATATAGTACTATATATATTATATTTTATATATTCAGCAGTAATTATGTAGTATATACAATCTGTGTTATATCCAGCAGTAATGATACTTGCTCTGGCAGATATGAAAATGGCCTGTGAACAGGAGAAGAAATCTCTGGAGGAAGAACTTGAGAAGCTCAAACTGTCACTGCAGGTAGAGATCCCTTATAGTGTCAGTACACATCCACCAGTACCACCACCTCTCACTTATAACGTCAGTACACATTCAGTACACATTCCCACCTTTCCATTGTACTGGCTGTAGTGATGATTCGTGTCTGTGTTATACCAGCCCATAGAGGAGGACATTATGAGTCTGAAAGTGGCGCTGGAGATGAAGAACCAGGAGATCAAAGATCAGCACGATCTTTTGGTCAAACTATATACTCTGTATGTATACTATATCGAACCCACGGTTTTCACGCTACGATTTTTTTAAATGTGGTGAGCTGCGGAGAAAAGACGCGGTCCGGACGTATTTGTGGCTTAATATCTCTTGTCTCCTTGGGAGTAGGAAGTCTGTTCATGGCTCTTTGGAAAGGGCTGCATCTCCCCTCTAATCGCCTTCGAGCTTCAAGCGGATTGGACCCACGGTTATCACGCTACGATTTTTTAAAGCCGCCAGGGACGGGCCGAAAGCGTGGCAGGTGGCGTTCGTTAGGGACAGTCATGGAGGTGATGCGCACCGAGTTGCACGCCATTTGGACTTGGCCAGACCTAGATGTGAGCGTTCAAAGTCAGCGCGTTTGTTTAAACTTTCTCCTCCAATTCGTTGCAACTGCTCAAGCGTTTCTCGCTCATCCGACTGTAGCGTAACGCTTTATATGTTAATATCTCTTGTCTCCTTGGGAGTAGGAAGTCTGTTCATGGATCTTTGGAAAGGGCTGCATCTCCCCTGTAATCGCCTTCGAGCGGCACGCAGATCGAACCCACGGTTTTCACGCTATGATTTTTTTAAATGTGTTGCGCGGCGGAGAAATTGCGCGCCTCGGACGTCATTTCGGCTTAATATCTCTTGTCTCCTTGGGAGTAGAAAGTCTTTTCATGGCTCTTTGGAAAGGGGTGCATCTCCCCTGTAATCGCCTTTAAGCGGCACGCGGATCGGACCCACCGTTCTCACGCTAAGATTTTTTAAATGTGGTGCGCGGCGGAGCAAATGCGCGTGTCGGACATCATTGCTGCTTAATATCTCTTTTCTCCTTGGGAGTAGGAAGTCTGTTCATGGCTCTTTGGAAATGCTGCATCTCCCCTGTAATCGCCTTCAAGCGGCACGCGGATCGAACCCACGGTTTTCACGCTATGATTTTTTTAAATGTGGTGCGCGGCGGAGAAAATGCGCGCGTCGGACGTCATTGCGGCTTAATATGTCTTGTCTCCTTGGGAATAGAAAGTCTTTTCATGGCTCTTTGGAAAGGGTTGCATCTCCCCTGTAATCGCCTTTAAGCGGCATGCGGATCGGACCCACCGTTCTCACGCTACGATTTTTTAAATGTGGTGTGCGGCGGAGAAAATGCGCGCGTCGGATATCATTGCGGCTTAATATCTCTTGTCTCCTTGTGAGTAGAAAGTCTGTTCATTGCTCTTTGGAAAGGGCTGCATCTCCCCTGTAATCGCCTTCGTGCGGCACGCGCATCGGAACCATCGTTATAACGCTACGATTTTTTAATGCCGCCAGGGACGGGCCGAAAGCGTGGCAGGTGGCGTTCGTTAGGGACAGTCATGGAGGTGATGCGCACCGAGTTGCAGGCCATTTGGATCTGGCCCGGCCTAGATGTGAGCGTTCAAAGTCAGCGCGTTTGTTTAAACTTTCTCCTCCAATTCGTTGCAATTGTACAAGCGTTTCTCGCTCATCCGACTGGAGCGTAACGCTTTATCTGTTAATATCTCTGGTCTCCTTGGGAGTAGAAAGTCTGTTCATGGCTCTTTGGAAAGGGCTGCATCTCCCCTGTAATCGCCTTCGAGCGGCACGCGGATCGAACCCAGGGTTTTCACGCTATGATTTTTTTAAATGTGTTGCGCGTCGGAGAAAATGCGCGCGTCGGACGTCATTGCGGCTTAATATCTCTTGTCTCCTTGGGAGTAGAAAGTCTTTTCATGGTTCTTTGGAAAGGGATGCATCTCCCCTGTAATCGCCTTTAAGCGGCACGCGGATCGGACCCACCGTTCTTACGCTACGATTTTTTAAATGTGGTGCGCGGCGTAGAAAACACGCGCGTAGGACTTATTTGCGGCTTAATATCTTTGGGCTCCTTGGGAGTAGAAAGTCTGTTCATAGCTCTTTGGAAAGGGCTGCATCTCCTCTGTAATCGCCTTCGCGCGGCACGCGGATCGGAACCATCGTTATCATGCTACGATTTTTTAATGCCGACAGGGACGGGCCGAAAGCTTGGCAGGTGGCGTTCGTTAGGAAAAGTCATGGACGTGATGCGGACCGAGTTGCAGGCCATTTGGACCTGGCCCGGCCTAGATGTGAGCCTTCAAAGTCAGCGCGTTTGTTTAAACTTTCTCCTCCAATTCGTTGCAATTGTACAAGCGTTTCTCGCTCATCCGACTGGAGCGTAACGCTTTATCTGTTAATATCTCTGGTCTCCTTGGGAGTAGAAAGTCTGTTCATGGCTCTTTGGAAAGGGATGCATCTCCCCTGTAATCGACTTTAAGCGGCACGCGGATCGGACCCACCGTTCTCACGCTACGATTTTTTAAACGTGGTGCGCGTCGGAGAAAATGCGCGTAATATCTCTTGTCTCCTTGGGAGTAGAAAGTCTGTTCATGGCTCTTTGGAAAGGGCTGCATCTCCCCTGTAATCGCCTTTAAGCGGCACGCGGATCGGACCCACCGTTCTTACGCTACGATTTTTTAAATGTGGTGCGCGGCGTAGAAAAGACGCGCGTAGGACGTATTTGCGGCTTAATATCTTTGGGCTCCTTGGGAGTAGGAAGTCTGTTCATGCCTCTTTGGAAAGGGCTCCATCTCCCCTGTAATCGCCTTCGAGCGGCACGCGGATCGAACCCACGGTTTTCACGCTATGATTTTTTTAAATGAGCTGCGCGGCGGAGAAAATGCGCGCGTCGGACGTCATTGCGTCTTAATATCTCTTGTCTCCTTGGGAGTAGAAAGTCTTTTCATGGTTCTTTGGAAAGGGCTGCATCTCCCCTGTAATCGCCTTCGCGCGGCACGCGGATCGGAACCATCGTTATCACGCTACGATTTTTTAAAATCCGCCAGGGACGGAACGAACGCTTGGCAGGTGGCGTTCGTGACGGACAGTCAAGCAGTTAATGCGCACCGAGCTGCAGGCCATTTGGACCTGGCCCAGCCTAGATGTGAGTATTCAAAGTCAGCACGTTTGTTTCAAAGTTCTCCACCAATTCGTTGTAATTGCGTGTGTGCGCGTGAACACCAGGTTTGTGGAGGAGTTCGTCCTTGGACTGTACAAGGGGAGACAGTGTGTGGCCTGGCTGCGTGAGGTTGCAGTTTGCTGGGCATGAGAGATTGGCATGTGGTGCCCTGGAGGTGTGGTTGTTCCAGGACGGGCAAGGTGGGGTAGTGTGGCTGGGTGACGGTGCGCTTCACTGGGGATGTGGTTGTGAGTTGCAGGCCCATTCCTTTGAATGACAGAAAGGATCTGATTTGTTTCCAGGTTTAAACGTACTTTGCTGGGTATGACTGTGACCTCTTTGGCCAGGAAGTCTGTTTCTAGTTTTATTTAAACGGTCAAACTGCGTGAAGTGTGCCCAGGCCCAGAGCTACTTTGCTGGGCATGGCTGTGTGACCTCTTGGGCCTGGAAGTCTGGTTGTAGTATGATTTTAAAGGGTCAAATGCTCTCCATTGTGTGTCCAGGTTTAAGGCTACTTTGCTGGGCATGTGATTTGGACCCATCGGGTACGGAAGCCTTTCCGTCACGTGCTCGTTTTCCACGCCTTCAGCGCAGGTAGCCTGCGAATTTAAAACCGACGTGCATTTTATTCTTTTCCCCTTTTATCCTTTCATATCTCTCCGCTACCTTGGAGAAGAGAGACGCACGCGGGTAAATAAAATGTAAATATCTCTAAATATCTGTATAATATGTAAATAAAAGGAAGATGTGGTTGTGTAGTGTAGTCGTTTGATTATAAATAATCTCATAATAATTTTATCCACAAATTCTTATACATTTATACATGTTTATCTCTCTCTTTGTGTGTGTGTGTGTGTGTGTGTGTGTGGTTCTGTGTCACTAGTGGGGCCTGTGGCCCGATTGGAGTGTTTGCGGTGTGAGAAGGAGGAGTTGGAGAACAGTTTGTTGGAGCAGCTGAAGGAGTTGAGGTTGCAGAAGCAGAAGGAGCTGCAGGTTCTTCAGGAGATGCTGAAACACAAGCAGCAGGAGGAGACAGAGCTCCTGCAGAAACAGCAGGAGGAGGAGGAGCATAACAGGTCCATCAAGAGTAAGTACTATGGAAATGCAATAATACTAACATAACTAATAATGAATGTTAGCCTTTAGGCTCCAATAAAAGTGATACTAATATATGTATAGTACTATATATATTATATTTTATATATTCAGTAGTAATTATGTAGTATATACAATCTATGTTATATCCAGCAGTAATGATACTTGCTCTGGCAGATATGAAAATGGCCTGTGAACAGGAGAAGAAATCTCTGGAGGAAGAACTTGAGAAGCTCAGACTGTCACTGCAGGTAGAGATCCCTTATAGTGTCAGTACACATCCACCAGTAGCTCCACCTTTCACTTATAACGTCAGTACACATTCAGTACACATTCCCAACTTTCCATTGTACTGGCTGTAGTGATGATTCGTGTGTGTGTTATACCAGCCCATAGAGGAGGACATTATGAGTCTGAAAGTGGCGCTGGAGATGAAGAACCAGGAGATCAAAGATCAGCACGATCTTTTGGTCAAACTATATACTCTGTATGTATACTATATACTCTGTATGTAGTACCTGGTTTAACACTATAGCCTCTGTATATATACTATATACTGTTTATGTAGTACCTGGTTTAACACTATACCCTCAGCTTACTCTAGTCTGCAGATGTGAAGAAATTAAACAGAATGTGTATCTGTGTATATGTGCGCACCTGTATGTGTCTGGTTGTAGTATTATTTAAAGGGTCAAACTGCGTGAAGTGTGCCCAGGCCCAGAGCTACTTTGATGGGCATGATTCTGTGACCTCTTGGGCCTTGAAATGTGGTGCTTTGAATGATTTAAAGAGTGAAACGGTCTGAAGTGTGCCCACGTTTAAAGCAACCTTGCTGGGCATGACTGTGTGACCTCTTGGGCCAGGAAGTCTGTTTCTAGTTTTATTTAAACGGTCAAACTGCGTGAAGTGTGCCCAGGCCCAGAGCTACTTTGCTGGGCATGACTGTGTGACCTCTTGGGCCTGGAAGTCTGGTTGTAGTATGATTTTAAAGGGTCAAATGGTCTCCATTGTGTGTCCAGGTTTAAGGCTACTTTGCTGGGCATGTGATTTGGACCCATCGGGTACGGAAGCCTTTCCGTCACGTGCTCGTTTTCCACGCCTTCAGCGCAGGTAGCCTGTGAATTTAAAACCGACGTGCATTTTATTCTTTTCCCCTTTTATCCCTTCATATCTCTCCGCTACCTTGGAGAAGAGAGACGCACGCGGGTAAATAAAATGTAAATATCTCTAAATATCTGTATAATATGTAAATAAAAGGAAGAAGTGGTTGTGTAGTGTAGTCGTTTCATTATAAATAATCTCATAATAATTTTATCCACAAATTCTTATACATTTATACATGTTTATCTCTCTCTGTGTGTGTGTGTGTGTGTGTCTGTGTGTGTGTGTGTGTGGTTCTGTGTCACTAGTGGGGCCTGTGGCCCGATTGGAGTGTTTGCAGTGTGAGAAGGAGGAGTTGGAGAACAGTTTGTTTGAGCAGCTGAAGGAGTTGAGGTTGCAGAAGCAGAAGGAGCTGCAGGTTCTTCAGGAGATGCTGAAACACAAGCAGCAGGAGGAGACAGAGCTCCTGCAGAAACAGCAGGAGGAGGAGGAGCATAACAGGTCCATCAAGAGTAAGTACTATGGAAATGCAATAATACTAACATAACTAATAATGAATGTTAGCCTTTAGGCTCCAATAAAAGTGACACTAATATATGTATAGTACTATATATATTATATTTTATATATTCAGCAGTAATTATGTAGTATATACAATCTGTGTTATATCCAGCAGTAATGATACTTGCTCTGGCAGATATGAAAATGGCCTGTGAACAGGAGAAGAAATCTCTGGAGGAAGAACTTGAGAAGCTCAAACTGTCACTGCAGGTAGAGATCCCTTATAGTGTCAGTACACATCCACCAGTACCACCACCTCTCACTTATAACGTCAGTACACATTCAGTACACATTCCCACCTTTCCATTGTACTGGCTGTAGTGATGATTCGTGTCTGTGTTATACCAGCCCATAGAGGAGGACATTATGAGTCTGAAAGTGGCGCTGGAGATGAAGAACCAGGAGATCAAAGATCAGCACGATCTTTTGGTCAAACTATATACTCTGTATGTATACTATATCGAACCCACGGTTTTCACGCTACGATTTTTTTAAATGTGGTGAGCTGCGGAGAAAAGACGCGGTCCGGACGTATTTGTGGCTTAATATCTCTTGTCTCCTTGGGAGTAGGAAGTCTGTTCATGGCTCTTTGGAAAGGGCTGCATCTCCCCTCTAATCGCCTTCGAGCTTCAAGCGGATTGGACCCACGGTTATCACGCTACGATTTTTTAAAGCCGCCAGGGACGGGCCGAAAGCGTGGCAGGTGGCGTTCGTTAGGGACAGTCATGGAGGTGATGCGCACCGAGTTGCACGCCATTTGGACTTGGCCAGACCTAGATGTGAGCGTTCAAAGTCAGCGCGTTTGTTTAAACTTTCTCCTCCAATTCGTTGCAACTGCTCAAGCGTTTCTCGCTCATCCGACTGTAGCGTAACGCTTTATATGTTAATATCTCTTGTCTCCTTGGGAGTAGGAAGTCTGTTCATGGATCTTTGGAAAGGGCTGCATCTCCCCTGTAATCGCCTTCGAGCGGCACGCAGATCGAACCCACGGTTTTCACGCTATGATTTTTTTAAATGTGTTGCGCGGCGGAGAAATTGCGCGCCTCGGACGTCATTTCGGCTTAATATCTCTTGTCTCCTTGGGAGTAGAAAGTCTTTTCATGGCTCTTTGGAAAGGGGTGCATCTCCCCTGTAATCGCCTTTAAGCGGCACGCGGATCGGACCCACCGTTCTCACGCTAAGATTTTTTAAATGTGGTGCGCGGCGGAGAAAATGCGCGTGTCGGACATCATTGCTGCTTAATATCTCTTTTCTCCTTGGGAGTAGGAAGTCTGTTCATGGCTCTTTGGAAATGCTGCATCTCCCCTGTAATCGCCTTCAAGCGGCACGCGGATCGAACCCACGGTTTTCACGCTATGATTTTTTTAAATGTGGTGCGCGGCGGAGAAAATGCGCGCGTCGGACGTCATTGCGGCTTAATATGTCTTGTCTCCTTGGGAATAGAAAGTCTTTTCATGGCTCTTTGGAAAGGGTTGCATCTCCCCTGTAATCGCCTTTAAGCGGCATGCGGATCGGACCCACCGTTCTCACGCTACGATTTTTTAAATGTGGTGTGCGGCGGAGAAAATGCGCGCGTCGGATATCATTGCGGCTTAATATCTCTTGTCTCCTTGTGAGTAGAAAGTCTGTTCATTGCTCTTTGGAAAGGGCTGCATCTCCCCTGTAATCACCTTCGTGCGGCACGCGCATCGGAACCATCGTTATCACGCTACGATTTTTTAATGCCGCCAGGGACGGGCCGAAAGCGTGGCAGGTGGCGTTCGTTAGGGACAGTCATGGAGGTGATGCGCACCGAGTTGCAGGCCATTTGGATCTGGCCCGGCCTAGATGTGAGCGTTCAAAGTCAGCGCGTTTGTTTAAACTTTCTCCTCCAATTTGTTGCAATTGTACAAGCGTTTCTCGCTCATCCGACTGGAGCGTAACGCTTTATCTGTTAATATCTCTGGTCTCCTTGGGAGTAGAAAGTCTGTTCATGGCTCTTTGGAAAGGGCTGCATCTCCCCTGTAATCGCCTTCGAGCGGCACGCGGATCGAACCCACGGTTTTCACGCTATGATTTTTTTAAATGTGTTGCGCGTCGGAGAAAATGCGCGCGTCGGACGTCATTGCGGCTTAATATCTCTTGTCTCCTTGGGAGTAGAAAGTCTTTTCATGGTTCTTTGGAAAGGGTTACATCTCCCCTGTAATCGCCTTTAAGCGGCACGCGGATCGGACCCACCGTTCTTACGCTACGATTTTTTAAATGTGGTGCGCGGCGTAGAAAAGACGCGCGTAGGACTTATTTGCGGCTTAATATCTTTGGGCTCCTTGGGAGTAGAAAGTCTGTTCATAGCTCTTTGGAAAGGGCTGCATCTCCCCTGTAATCGCCTTCGCGCGGCACGCGGATCGGAACCATCGTTATCACGCTACGATTTTTTAATGCCGACAGGGACGGGCCGAAAGCTTGGCAGGTGGCGTTCGTTAGGAAAAGTCATGGACGTGATGCGGACCGAGTTGCAGGCCATTTGGACCTGGCCCGGCCTAGATGTGAGCCTTCAAAGTCAGCGCGTTTGTTTAAACTTTCTCCTCCAATTCGTTGCAATTGTACAAGCGTTTCTCGCTCATCCGACTGGAGCGTAACGCTTTATCTGTTAATATCTCTGGTGTCCTTGGGAGTAGAAAGTCTGTTCATGGCTCTTTGGAAAGGGATGCATCTCCCCTGTAATCGCCTTTAAGCGGCACGCGGATCGGACCCACCGTTCTCACGCTACGATTTTTTAAACGTGGTGCGCGTCGGAGAAAATGCGCGTAATATCTCTTGTCTCCTTGGGAGTAGAAAGTCTGTTCATGGCTCTTTGGAAAGGGCTGTATCTCCCCTGTAATCGCCTTCGAGCGGCACGCGGATCGAACCCACGGTTTTCACGCTATGATTTTTTTAAATGTGGTGCGCGGCGGAGGAAATGCGCGCGTCGGACGTCATTTCGGCTTAATATCTCTTGTCTCCTTGGGAGTAGAAAGTCTTTTCATGGCTCTTTGGAAAGGGTTGCATCTCCCCTGTAATCGCCTTTAAGCGGCACGCGGATCGGACCCACCGTTCTTACGCTACGATTTTTTAAATGTGGTGCGCGGCGTAGAAAAGACGCGCTTAGGACTTATTTGCGGCTTAATATCTTTGGGCTCCTTGGGAGTAGAAAGTCTGTTCATGGCTCTTTGGAAAGGGCTGCATCTCCCCTGTAATCGCCTTCGCGCGGCACGCGGATCGGAACCATCGTTATCACGCTACGATTTTTTAATGCCGACAGGGACGGGCCGAAAGCTTGGCAGGTGGCGTTCGTTAGGAAAAGTCATGGACGTGATGCGGACCGAGTTGCAGGCCATTTGGACCTGGCCCGGCCTAGATGTGAGCCTTCAAAGTCAGCGCGTTTGTTTAAACTTTCTCCTCCAATTCGTTGCAATTGTACAAGCGTTTCTCGCTCATCCGACTGGAGCGTAACTCTTTATCTGTTAATATCTCTGGTGTCCTTGGGAGTAGAAAGTCTGTTCATGGCTCTTTGGAAAGGGATGCATCTCCCCTGTAATCGCCTTTAAGCGGCACGCGGATCGGACCCACCGTTCTCACGCTACGATTTTTTAAACGTGGTGCGCGTCGGAGAAAATGCGCGTAATATCTCTTGTCTCCTTGGGAGTAGAAAGTCTGTTCATGGCTCTTTGGAAAGGGCTGTATCTCCCCTGTAATCGCCTTCGAGCGGCACGCGGATCGAACCCACGGTTTTCACGCTATGATTTTTTTAAATGTGGTGCGCGGCGGAGGAAATGCGCGCGTCGGACGTCATTTCGGCTTAATATCTCTTGTCTCCTTGGGAGTAGAAAGTCTTTTCATGGCTCTTTGGAAAGGGCTGCATCTCCCCTGTAATCGCCTTTAAGCGGCACGCGGATCGGACCCACCGTTCTTACGCTACGATTTTTTAAATGTGGTGCGCGTCGTAGAAAAGACGCGCGTAGGACGTATTTGCGGCTTAATATCTTTGGGCTCCTTGGGAGTAGAAAGTCTGTTCATGGCTCTTTGGAAAGCGCTGCATCTCCCCTGTAATTGCCTTTAAGCGGCACGCGGATCGGACCCACCGTTCTCACGATACGATTTTTTAAATGTGGTGCGCGGCGGAGAAAATGCGCGCGTCGGACGTCATTGCGGCTTAATATCTCTTGTCTCCTTGGGAGTAGAAAGTCTGTTCATGGCTCTTTGGAAAGCGCTGCATCTCCCCTGTAATCTCCTTCGAGCGGCACGCGGATCGGACCCACCGTTCTCACGCTACGATTTTTTAAACGTGGTGCGCGTCGGAGAAAATGCGCGTAATATGTCTTGTCTCCTTGGGAGTAGAAAGTCTGTTCATGGCTCTTTGGAAAGGGCTGTATCTCCCCTGTAATCGCCTTCGAGCGGCACGCGCATCGGAACCATCGTTATCACGCTACGATTTTTTAATGCCGCCAGGGACTGGCCGAAAGCGTGGCAGGTGGCGTTCGTTAGCGACAGTCATGGAGGTGATGCGCACCGAGTTGCACGCCATTTGGAGTTGGCCCGGCCTAGATGTGAGCGTTCAAAGTCAGCGCGTTTGTTTAAACTTTCTCCTCCAATTCGTTGCAATTGTACAAGCGTTTCTCGTTCATCCGACTGGAGCGTAACGCTTTATATGTTAATATTTCTGGTCTCCTTGGGAGTAGAAAGTCTGGTCATGGCTCTTTTGAAAGGGATGCATCTCCCCTGTAATCGCCTTCGAGCGGCACGCGGATCGAACCCACGTTTTTCACGCTACGATTTTTTTTAAATGTGTTGCGCGGCGGAGAAAAGACGCGCGCCGGACGTATTTGCTGCTTAATATCTCTTGTCTCATTGGGTGTAGAAAGTCTGTTCATGGCTCTTTGGAAAGGGCTGCATCTCCCCTGTAATCGCCTTCGAGCGGCACGCGGATCGAACCCACGGTTTTCACGCTATGATTTTTTAAAATGTGGTGCGCGGCGGAGAAAATGCGCGCGTCGGACGTCATTTCGGCTTAATATCTCTTGTCTCCTTGGGAGTAGAAAGTCTTTTCATGGCTCTTTGGAAAGGGATGCATCTCCCCTGTAATCGCCTTTAAGCGGCACGCGGATCGGACCCACCGTTCTCACGCTACGATTTTTTAAACGTGGTGCGCGTCGGAGAAAATGCGCGTAATATCTCTTGTCTCCTTGGGAGTAGAAAGTATTTTCATGGCTCTTTGGAAAGGTTTGCATCTCCCTTGTAATTGCCTTTAAGCGGCACGCGGATTGGACCCACCGTTCTTCCGATACGATTTTTTAAATGTGGTGCGCGGCGTAGAAAAGACGCGCGTAGGACGTATTTGCGGCTTAATATCTTTGGGCTCCTTGGGAGTAGGAAGTCTGTTCATGCCTCTTTGGAAAGGGCTGCATCTCCCCTGTAATCGCCTTCGAGCGGCACGCGGATCGAACCCACGGTTTTCACGCTATGATTTTTTTAAATGTGCTGCGCAGCGGAGAAAATGCGCGCGTCGGATCTCATTGCGGCTTAATATCTCGTTTCCTTGGGAGTAGAAAGTCTTTTCATGGTTCTTTGGAAAGGGTTGCATCTCCCCTGTAATCGCCTTTAAGCGGCACGCGGATCGGACCCATCGTTCTCACGCTACGATTTTTTAAAATCCGCCAGGGACGGAACGAACGCTTGGCAGGTGGCGTTCGTGACGGACAGTCAAGCAGTTAATGCGCACCGAGCTGCAGGCCATTTGGACCTGGCCCAGCCTAGATGTGAGTATTCAAAGTCAGCACGTTTGTTTCAAAGTTCTCCACCAATTCGTTGTAATTGCGTGTGTGCGCGTGAACACCAGGTTTGTGGAGGAGTTCGTCCTTGGACTGTACAAGGGGAGACAGTGTGTGGCCTGGCTGCGTGAGGTTGCAGTTTGCTGGGCATGAGAGATTGGCATGTGGTGCCCTGGAGGTGTGGTTGTTCCAGGACGGGCAAGGTGGGGTAGTGTGGCTGGGTGACGGTGCGCTTCACTGGGGATGTGGTTGTGAGTTGCAGGCCCATTCCTTTGAATGACAGAAAGGATCTGATTTGTTTCCAGGTTTAAACGTACTTTGCTGGGTATGACTGTGACCTCTTGGGCCAGGAAGTCTGTTTCTAGTTTTATTTAAACGGTCAAACTGCGTGAAGTGTGCCCAGGCCCAGAGCTACTTTGCTGGGCATGGCTGTGTGACCTCTTGGGCCTGGAAGTCTGGTTGTAATATGATTTTAAAGGGTCAAATGCTCTCCATTGCGTGTCCAGGTTTAAGGCTACTTTGCTGGGCATGTGATTTGGACCCATCGGGTACGGAAGCCTTTCCGTCACGTGCTCGTTTTCCACGCCTTCAGCGCAGGTAGCCTGCGAATTTAAAACCGACGTGCATTTTATTCTTTTCCCCTTTTATCCTTTCATATCTCTCCGCTACCTTGGAGAAGAGAGACGCACGCGGGTAAATAAAATGTAAATATCTCTAAATATCTGTATAATATGTAAATAAAAGGAAGATGTGGTTGTGTAGTGTAGTCGTTTGATTATAAATAATCTCATAATAATTTTATCCACAAATTCTTATACATTTATACATGTTTATCTCTCTCTTTGTGTGTGTGTGTGTGTGTGTGGTTCTGTGTCACTAGTGGGGCCTGTGGCCCGATTGGAGTGTTTGCGGTGTGAGAAGGAGGAGTTGGAGAACAGTTTGTTGGAGCAGCTGAAGGAGTTGAGGTTGCAGAAGCAGAAGGAGCTGCAGGTTCTTCAGGAGATGCTGAAACACAAGCAGCAGGAGGAGACAGAGCTCCTGCAGAAACAGCAGGAGGAGGAGGAGCATAACAGGTCCATCAAGAGTAAGTACTATGGAAATGCAATAATACTAACATAACTAATAATGAATGCTAGCCTTTAGGCTCCAATAAAAGTGACACTAATATATGTATAGTACTATATATATTATATTTTATATATTCAGCAGTAATTATGTAGTATATACAATCTGTGTTATATCCAGCAGTAATGATACTTGCTCTGGCAGATATGAAAATGGCCTGTGAACAGGAGAAGAAATCTCTGGAGGAAGAACTTGAGAAGCTCAAACTGTCACTGCAGGTAGAGATCCCTTATAGTGTCAGTACACATCCACCAGTACCACCACCTCTCACTTATAACGTCAGTACACATTCAGTACACATTCCCACCTTTCCATTGTACTGGCTGTAGTGATGATTCGTGTCTGTGTTATACCAGCCCATAGAGGAGGACATTATGAGTCTGAAAGTGGCGCTGGAGATGAAGAACCAGGAGATCAAAGATCAGCACGATCTTTTGGTCAAACTATATACTCTGTATGTATACTATATCGAACCCACGGTTTTCACGCTACGATTTTTTTAAATGTGGTGAGCTGCGGAGAAAAGACGCGGTCCGGACGTATTTGTGGCTTAATATCTCTTGTCTCCTTGGGAGTAGGAAGTCTGTTCATGGCTCTTTGGAAAGGGCTGCATCTCCCCTCTAATCGCCTTCGAGCTTCAAGCGGATTGGACCCACGGTTATCACGCTACGATTTTTTAAAGCCGCCAGGGACGGGCCGAAAGCGTGGCAGGTGGCGTTCGTTAGGGACAGTCATGGAGGTGATGCGCACCGAGTTGCACGCCATTTGGACTTGGCCAGACCTAGATGTGAGCGTTCAAAGTCAGCGCGTTTGTTTAAAGTTTCTCCTCCAATTCGTTGCAACTGCTCAAGCGTTTCTCGCTCATCCGACTGGAGCGTAACGCTTTATATGTTAATATCTCTTGTCTCCTTGGGAGTAGGAAGTCTGTTCATGGATCTTTGGAAAGGGCTGCATCTCCCCTGTAATCGCCTTCGAGCGGCACGCGGATCGAACCCACGGTTTTCACGCTATGATTTTTTTAAATGTGTTGCGCGTCGGAGAAAATGCGCGCGTCGGACGTCATTTCGGCTTAAATCTCTTGTCTCCTTGGGAGTAGAAAGTCTTTTCATGGCTCTTTGGAAAGGGTTGCATCTCCCCTGTAATCGCCTTTAAGCGGCACGCGGATCGGACCCACCGTTCTTACGCTACGATTTTTTAAATGTGGTGCGCGGCGTAGAAAAGACGCGCGTAGGACTTATTTGCGGCTTAATATCTTTGGGCTCCTTGGGAGTAGAAAGTCTGTTCATGGCTCTTTGGAAAGGGCTGCATCTCCCCTGTAATCGCCTTCGCGCGGCACGCGGATCGGAACCATCGTTATCACGCTACGATTTTTTAATGCCGACAGGGACGGGCCGAAAGCTTGGCAGGTGGCGTTCGTTAGGAAAAGTCATGGACGTGATGCGGACCGAGTTGCAGGCCATTTGGACCTGGCCCGGCCTAGATGTGAGCCTTCAAAGTCAGCGCGTTTGTTTAAACTTTCTCCTCCAATTCGTTGCAATTGTACAAGCGTTTCTCGCTCATCCGACTGGAGCGTAACGCTTTATCTGTTAATATCTCTGGTGTCCTTGGGAGTAGAAAGTCTGTTCATGGCTCTTTGGAAAGGGATGCATCTCCCCTGTAATCGCCTTTAAGCGGCACGCGGATCGGACCCACCGTTCTCACGCTACGATTTTTTAAACGTGGTGCGCGTCGGAGAAAATGCGCGTAATATCTCTTGTCTCCTTGGGAGTAGAAAGTCTGTTCATGGCTCTTTGGAAAGGGCTGTATCTCCCCTGTAATCGCCTTCGAGCGGCACGCGGATCGAACCCACGGTTTTCACGCTATGATTTTTTTAAATGTGGTGCGCGGCGGAGGAAATGCGCGCGTCGGACGTCATTTCGGCTTAATATCTCTTGTCTCCTTGGGAGTAGAAAGTCTTTTCATGGCTCTTTGGAAAGGGCTGCATCTCCCCTGTAATCGCCTTTAAGCGGCACGCGGATCGGACCCACCGTTCTTACGCTACGATTTTTTAAATGTGGTGCGCGGCGTAGAAAAGACGCGCGTAGGACGTATTTGCGGCTTAATATCTTTGGGCTCCTTGGGAGTAGAAAGTCTGTTCATGGCTCTTTGGAAAGCGCTGCATCTCCCCTGTAATTGCCTTTAAGCGGCACGCGGATCGGACCCACCGTTCTCACGATACGATTTTTTAAATGTGGTGCGCGGCGGAGAAAATGCGCGCGTCGGACGTCATTGCGGCTTAATATCTCTTGTCTCCTTGGGAGTAGAAAGTCTGTTCATGGCTCTTTGGAAAGCGCTGCATCTCCCCTGTAATCTCCTTCGAGCGGCACGCGGATCGGACCCACCGTTCTCACGCTACGATTTTTTAAACGTGGTGCGCGTCGGAGAAAATGCGCGTAATATCTCTTGTCTCCTTGGGAGTAGAAAGTCTGTTCATGGCTCTTTGGAAAGGGCTGTATCTCCCCTGTAATCGCCTTCGAGCGGCACGCGCATCGGAACCATCGTTATCACGCTACGATTTTTTAATGCCGCCAGGGATAGGCCGAAAGCGTGGCAGGTGGCGTTCGTTAGGGACAGTTATGGAGGTGATGCACACAGAGTTGCACGCCATTTGGAGTCGGCCCGGCCTAGATGTGAGCGTTCAAAGTCAGCGCGTTTGTTTAAACTTTCTCCTCCAATTCGTTGCAATTGTACAAGCGTTTCTCGTTCATCCGACTGGAGCGTAACGCTTTATATGTTAATATTTCTGGTCTCCTTGGGAGTAGAAAGTCTGTTCATGGCTCTTTTGAAAGGGATGCATCTCCCCTGTAATCGCCTTCGAGCGGCACGCGGATCGAACCCACGTTTTTCACGCTACGATTTTTTTTAAATGTGTTGCGCGGCGGAGGAAATGCGCGCGTCGGACGTCATTTCGGCTTAATATCTCTTGTCTCCTTGGGAGTAGAAAGTCTTTTCATGGCTCTTTGGAAAGGGCTGCATCTCCGCTGTAATCGCCTTCGAGCGGCACGCGGATCGAACCCACGGTTTTCACGCTATGATTTTTTTAAATGTGGTGCGCGGCGGAGAAAATGCGCGCGTCGGACGTCATTTCGGCTTAATATCTATTGTCTCCTTGGGAGTAGAAAGTCTTTTCATGGCTCTTTGGAAAGGTTTGCATCTCCCTTGTAATCGCCTTTAAGCGGCACGCGGATTGGACCCACCGTTCTTCCGATACGATTTTTTAAATGTGGTGCGCGGCGTAGAAAAGACGCGCGTAGGACGTATTTGCGGCTTAATATCTTTGGGCTCCTTGGGAGTAGGAAGTCTGTTCATGCCTCTTTGGAAAGGGCTGCATCTCCCCTGTAATCGCCTTCGAGCGGCACGCGGATCGAACCCACGGTTTTCACGCTATGATTTTTTTAAATGTGGTGCGCGGCGGAGGAAATGCGCGCGTCGGACGTCATTTCGGCTTAATATCTCTTGTCTCCTTGGGAGTAGAAAGTCTTTTCATGGCTCTTTGGAAAGGGCTGCATCTCCCCTGTAATCGCCTTTAAGCGGCACGCGGATCGAACCCACGGTTTTCACGCTACGATTTTTTTTAAATGTGTTGCGCGGCGGAGAATAGACGCGCGCCGGACGTATTTGCGGCTTGATATCTCTTGTCTCATTGGGAGTAGAAAGTCTGTTCATGGCTCTTTGGAAAGGGCTGCATCTCCCCTGTAATCGCCTTTAAGCGGCACGCGGATCGGACCCACCGTTCTCACGCTACGATTTTTTAAACGTGGTGCGCGTCGGAGAAAATGCGCGTAATATCTCTTGTCTCCTTGGGAGTAGAAAGTCTGTTCATGGCTCTTTGGAAAGGGCTGTATCTCCCCTGTAATCGCCTTCGAGCGGCACGCGGATCGAACCCACGGTTTTCACGCTATGATTTTTTTAAATGTGGTGCGCGGCGGAGGAAATGCGCGCGTCGGACGTCATTTCGGCTTAATATCTCTTGTCTCCTTGGGAGTAGAAAGTCTTTTCATGGCTCTTTGGAAAGGGCTGCATCTCCCCTGTAATCGCCTTTAAGCGGCACGCGGATCGGACCCACCGTTCTTACGCTACGATTTTTTAAATGTGGTGCGCGGCGTAGAAAAGACGCGCGTAGGACGTATTTGCGGCTTAATATCTTTGGGCTCCTTGGGAGTAGAAAGTCTGTTCATGGCTCTTTGGAAAGCGCTGCATCTCCCCTGTAATTGCCTTTAAGCGGCACGCGGATCGGACCCACCGTTCTCACGATACGATTTTTTAAATGTGGTGCGCGGCGGAGAAAATGCGCGCGTCGGACGTCATTGCGGCTTAATATCTCTTGTCTCCTTGGGAGTAGAAAGTCTGTTCATGGCTCTTTGGAAAGCGCTGCATCTCCCCTGTAATCTCCTTCGAGCGGCACGCGGATCGGACCCACCGTTCTCACGCTACGATTTTTTAAACGTGGTGCGCGTCGGAGAAAATGCGCGTAATATCTCTTGTCTCCTTGGGAGTAGAAAGTCTGTTCATGGCTCTTTGGAAAGGGCTGTATCTCCCCTGTAATCGCCTTCGAGCGGCACGCGCATCGGAACCATCGTTATCACGCTACGATTTTTTAATGCCGCCAGGGATAGGCCGAAAGCGTGGCAGGTGGCGTTCGTTAGGGACAGTTATGGAGGTGATGCACACAGAGTTGCACGCCATTTGGAGTCGGCCCGGCCTAGATGTGAGCGTTCAAAGTCAGCGCGTTTGTTTAAACTTTCTCCTCCAATTCGTTGCAATTGTACAAGCGTTTCTCGTTCATCCGACTGGAGCGTAACGCTTTATATGTTAATATTTCTGGTCTCCTTGGGAGTAGAAAGTCTGTTCATGGCTCTTTTGAAAGGGATGCATCTCCCCTGTAATCGCCTTCGAGCGGCACGCGGATCGAACCCACGTTTTTCACGCTACGATTTTTTTTAAATGTGTTGCGCGGCGGAGGAAATGCGCGCGTCGGACGTCATTTCGGCTTAATATCTCTTGTCTCCTTGGGAGTAGAAAGTCTTTTCATGGCTCTTTGGAAAGGGCTGCATCTCCGCTGTAATCGCCTTCGAGCGGCACGCGGATCGAACCCACGGTTTTCACGCTATGATTTTTTTAAATGTGGTGCGCGGCGGAGAAAATGCGCGCGTCGGACGTCATTTCGGCTTAATATCTATTGTCTCCTTGGGAGTAGAAAGTCTTTTCATGGCTCTTTGGAAAGGTTTGCATCTCCCTTGTAATCGCCTTTAAGCGGCACGCGGATTGGACCCACCGTTCTTCCGATACGATTTTTTAAATGTGGTGCGCGGCGTAGAAAAGACGCGCGTAGGACGTATTTGCGGCTTAATATCTTTGGGCTCCTTGGGAGTAGGAAGTCTGTTCATGCCTCTTTGGAAAGGGCTGCATCTCCCCTGTAATCGCCTTCGAGCGGCACGCGGATCGAACCCACGGTTTTCACGCTATGATTTTTTTAAATGTGGTGCGCGGCGGAGGAAATGCGCGCGTCGGACGTCATTTCGGCTTAATATCTCTTGTCTCCTTGGGAGTAGAAAGTCTTTTCATGGCTCTTTGGAAAGGGCTGCATCTCCCCTGTAATCGCCTTTAAGCGGCACGCGGATCGAACCCACGGTTTTCACGCTACGATTTTTTTTAAATGTGTTGCGCGGCGGAGAATAGACGCGCGCCGGACGTATTTGCGGCTTGATATCTCTTGTCTCATTGGGAGTAGAAAGTCTGTTCATGGCTCTTTGGAAAGGGCTGCATCTCCCCTGTAATCGCCTTCGAGCGGCACGCGGATCGAACCCACGGTTTTCACGCTATGATTTTTTTAAATGAGCTGCGCGGCGGAGAAAATGCGCGCGTCGGACGTCATTGCGTCTTAATATCTCTTGTCTCCTTGGGAGTAGAAAGTCTTTTCATGGTTCTTTGGAAAGGGCTGCATCTCCCCTGTAATCGCCTTCGCGCGGCACGCGGATCGGAACCATCGTTATCACGCTACGATTTTTTAAAATCCGCCAGGGACGGAACGAACGCTTGGCAGGTGGCGTTCGTGACGGACAGTCAAGCAGTTAATGCGCACCGAGCTGCAGGCCATTTGGACCTGGCCCAGCCTAGATGTGAGTATTCAAAGTCAGCACGTTTGTTTCAAAGTTCTCCACCAATTCGTTGTAATTGCGTGTGTGCGCGTGAACACCAGGTTTGTGGAGGAGTTCGTCCTTGGACTGTACAAGGGGAGACAGTGTGTGGCCTGGCTGCGTGAGGTTGCAGTTTGCTGGGCATGAGAGATTGGCATGTGGTGCCCTGGAGGTGTGGTTGTTCCAGGACGGGCAAGGTGGGGTAGTGTGGCTGGGTGACGGTGCGCTTCACTGGGGATGTGGTTGTGAGTTGCAGGCCCATTCCTTTGAATGACAGAAAGGATCTGATTTGTTTCCAGGTTTAAACGTACTTTGCTTGGTATGACTGTGACCTCTTTGGCCAGGAAGTCTGTTTCTAGTTTTATTTAAACGGTCAAACTGCGTGAAGTGTGCCCAGGCCCAGAGCTACTTTGCTGGGCATGGCTGTGTGACCTCTTGGGCCTGGAAGTCTGGTTGTAGTATGATTTTAAAGGGTCAAATGCTCTCCATTGTGTGTCCAGGTTTAAGGCTACTTTGCTGGGCATGTGATTTGGACCCATCGGGTCCGGAAGCCTTTCCGTCACGTGCTCGTTTTCCACGCCTTCAGCGCAGGTAGCCTGCGAATTTAAAACCGACGTGCATTTTATTCTTTTCCCCTTTTATCCTTTCATATCTCTCCGCTACCTTGGAGAAGAGAGACGCACGCGGGTAAATAAAATGTAAATATCTCTAAATATCTGTATAATATGTAAATAAAAGGAAGATGTGGTTGTGTAGTGTAGTCGTTTGATTATAAATAATCTCATAATAATTTTATCCACAAATTCTTATACATTTATACATGTTTATCTCTCTCTTTGTGTGTGTGTGTGTGTGTGTGTGGTTCTGTGTCACTAGTGGGGCCTGTGGCCCGATTGGAGTGTTTGCGGTGTGAGAAGGAGGAGTTGGAGAACAGTTTGTTGGAGCAGCTGAAGGAGTTGAGGTTGCAGAAGCAGAAGGAGCTGCAGGTTCTTCAGGAGATGCTGAAACACAAGCAGCAGGAGGAGACAGAGCTCCTGCAGAAACAGCAGGAGGAGGAGGAGCATAACAGGTCCATCAAGAGTAAGTACTATGGAAATGCAATAATACTAACATAACTAATAATGAATGTTAGCCTTTAGGCTCCAATAAAAGTGATACTAATATATGTATAGTACTATATATATTATATTTTATATATTCAGTAGTAATTATGTAGTATATACAATCTATGTTATATCCAGCAGTAATGATACTTGCTCTGGCAGATATGAAAATGGCCTGTGAACAGGAGAAGAAATCTCTGGAGGAAGAACTTGAGAAGCTCAGACTGTCACTGCAGGTAGAGATCCCTTATAGTGTCAGTACACATCCACCAGTAGCTCCACCTTTCACTTATAACGTCAGTACACATTCAGTACACATTCCCAACTTTCCATTGTACTGGCTGTAGTGATGATTCGTGTGTGTGTTATACCAGCCCATAGAGGAGGACATTATGAGTCTGAAAGTGGCGCTGGAGATGAAGAACCAGGAGATCAAAGATCAGCACGATCTTTTGGTCAAACTATATACTCTGTATGTATACTATATACTCTGTATGTAGTACCTGGTTTAACACTATAGCCTCTGTATATATACTATATACTGTTTATGTAGTACCTGGTTTAACACTATACCCTCAGCTTACTCTAGTCTGCAGATGTGAAGAAATTAAACAGAATGTGTATCTGTGTATATGTGCGCACCTGTATGTGTCTGGTTGTAGTATTATTTAAAGGGTCAAACTGCGTGAAGTGTGCCCAGGCCCAGAGCTACTTTGATGGGCATGATTCTGTGACCTCTTGGGCCTTGAAATGTGGTGCTTTGAATGATTTAAAGAGTGAAACGGTCTGAAGTGTGCCCACGTTTAAAGCAACCTTGCTGGGCATGACTGTGTGACCTCTTGGGCCAGGAAGTCTGTTTCTAGTTTTATTTAAACGGTCAAACTGCGTGAAGTGTGCCCAGGCCCAGAGCTACTTTGCTGGGCATGACTGTGTGACCTCTTGGGCCTGGAAGTCTGGTTGTAGTATGATATTAAAGGGTCAAATGGTCTCCATTGTGTGTCCAGGTTTAAGGCTACTTTGCTGGGCATGTGATTTGGACCCATCGGGTACGGAAGCCTTTCCGTCACGTGCTCGTTTTCCACGCCTTCAGCGCAGGTAGCCTGCGAATTTAAAACCGACGTGCATTTTATTCTTTTCCCCTTTTATCCCTTCATATCTCTCCGCTACCTTGGAGAAGAGAGACGCACGCGGGTAAATAAAATGTAAATATCTCTAAATATCTGTATAATATGTAAATAAAAGGAAGAAGTGGTTGTGTAGTGTAGTCGTTTCATTATAAATAATCTCATAATAATTTTATCCACAAATTCTTATACATTTATACATGTTTATCTCTCTCTGTGTGTGTGTGTGTGTGTGTCTGTGTGTGTGTGTGTGTGGTTCTGTGTCACTAGTGGGGCCTGTGGCCCGATTGGAGTGTTTGCAGTGTGAGAAGGAGGAGTTGGAGAACAGTTTGTTTGAGCAGCTGAAGGAGTTGAGGTTGCAGAAGCAGAAGGAGCTGCAGGTTCTTCAGGAGATGCTGAAACACAAGCAGCAGGAGGAGACAGAGCTCCTGCAGAAACAGCAGGAGGAGGAGGAGCATAACAGGTCCATCAAGAGTAAGTACTATGGAAATGCAATAATACTAACATAACTAATAATGAATGTTAGCCTTTAGGCTCCAATAAAAGTGACACTAATATATATATAGTACTATATATATTATATTTTATATATTCAGCAGTAATTATGTAGTATATACAATCTGTGTTATATCCAGCAGTAATGATACTTGCTCTGGCAGATATGAAAATGGCCTGTGAACAGGAGAAGAAATCTCTGGAGGAAGAACTTGAGAAGCTCAAACTGTCACTGCAGGTAGAGATCCCTTATAGTGTCAGTACACATCCACCAGTACCACCACCTCTCACTTATAACGTCAGTACACATTCAGTACACATTCCCACCTTTCCATTGTACTGGCTGTAGTGATGATTCGTGTCTGTGTTATACCAGCCCATAGAGGAGGACATTATGAGTCTGAAAGTGGCGCTGGAGATGAAGAACCAGGAGATCAAAGATCAGCACGATCTTTTGGTCAAACTATATACTCTGTATGTATACTATATCGAACCCACGGTTTTCACGCTACGATTTTTTTAAATGTGGTGAGCTGCGGAGAAAAGACGCGGTCCGGACGTATTTGTGGCTTAATATCTCTTGTCTCCTTGGGAGTAGGAAGTCTGTTCATGGCTCTTTGGAAAGGGCTGCATCTCCCCTCTAATCGCCTTCGAGCTTCAAGCGGATTGGACCCACGGTTATCACGCTACGATTTTTTAAAGCCGCCAGGGACGGGCCGAAAGCGTGGCAGGTGGCGTTCGTTAGGGACAGTCATGGAGGTGATGCGCACCGAGTTGCACGCCATTTGGACTTGGCCAGACCTAGATGTGAGCGTTCAAAGTCAGCGCGTTTGTTTAAACTTTCTCCTCCAATTCGTTGCAACTGCTCAAGCGTTTCTCGCTCATCCGACTGTAGCGTAACGCTTTATATGTTAATATCTCTTGTCTCCTTGGGAGTAGGAAGTCTGTTCATGGATCTTTGGAAAGGGCTGCATCTCCCCTGTAATCGCCTTCGAGCGGCACGCAGATCGAACCCACGGTTTTCACGCTATGATTTTTTTAAATGTGTTGCGCGGCGGAGAAATTGCGCGCCTCGGACGTCATTTCGGCTTAATATCTCTTGTCTCCTTGGGAGTAGAAAGTCTTTTCATGGCTCTTTGGAAAGGGGTGCATCTCCCCTGTAATCGCCTTTAAGCGGCACGCGGATCGGACCCACCGTTCTCACGCTAAGATTTTTTAAATGTGGTGCGCGGCGGAGCAAATGCGCGTGTCGGACATCATTGCTGCTTAATATCTCTTTTCTCCTTGGGAGTAGGAAGTCTGTTCATGGCTCTTTGGAAATGCTGCATCTCCCCTGTAATCGCCTTCAAGCGGCACGCGGATCGAACCCACGGTTTTCACGCTATGATTTTTTTAAATGTGGTGCGCGGCGGAGAAAATGCGCGCGTCGGACGTCATTGCGGCTTAATATGTCTTGTCTCCTTGGGAATAGAAAGTCTTTTCATGGCTCTTTGGAAAGGGTTGCATCTCCCCTGTAATCGCCTTTAAGCGGCATGCGGATCGGACCCACCGTTCTCACGCTACGATTTTTTAAATGTGGTGTGCGGCGGAGAAAATGCGCGCGTCGGATATCATTGCGGCTTAATATCTCTTGTCTCCTTGTGAGTAGAAAGTCTGTTCATTGCTCTTTGGAAAGGGCTGCATCTCCCCTGTAATCGCCTTCGTGCGGCACGCGCATCGGAACCATCGTTATAACGCTACGATTTTTTAATGCCGCCAGGGACGGGCCGAAAGCGTGGCAGGTGGCGTTCGTTAGGGACAGTCATGGAGGTGATGCGCACCGAGTTGCAGGCCATTTGGATCTGGCCCGGCCTAGATGTGAGCGTTCAAAGTCAGCGCGTTTGTTTAAACTTTCTCCTCCAATTCGTTGCAATTGTACAAGCGTTTCTCGCTCATCCGACTGGAGCGTAACGCTTTATCTGTTAATATCTCTGGTCTCCTTGGGAGTAGAAAGTCTGTTCATGGCTCTTTGGAAAGGGCTGCATCTCCCCTGTAATCGCCTTCGAGCGGCACGCGGATCGAACCCAGGGTTTTCACGCTATGATTTTTTTAAATGTGTTGCGCGTCGGAGAAAATGCGCGCGTCGGACGTCATTGCGGCTTAATATCTCTTGTCTCCTTGGGAGTAGAAAGTCTTTTCATGGTTCTTTGGAAAGGGATGCATCTCCCCTGTAATCGCCTTTAAGCGGCACGCGGATCGGACCCACCGTTCTTACGCTACGATTTTTTAAATGTGGTGCGCGGCGTAGAAAACACGCGCGTAGGACTTATTTGCGGCTTAATATCTTTGGGCTCCTTGGGAGTAGAAAGTCTGTTCATAGCTCTTTGGAAAGGGCTGCATCTCCTCTGTAATCGCCTTCGCGCGGCACGCGGATCGGAACCATCGTTATCATGCTACGATTTTTTAATGCCGACAGGGACGGGCCGAAAGCTTGGCAGGTGGCGTTCGTTAGGAAAAGTCATGGACGTGATGCGGACCGAGTTGCAGGCCATTTGGACCTGGCCCGGCCTAGATGTGAGCCTTCAAAGTCAGCGCGTTTGTTTAAACTTTCTCCTCCAATTCGTTGCAATTGTACAAGCGTTTCTCGCTCATCCGACTGGAGCGTAACGCTTTATCTGTTAATATCTCTGGTCTCCTTGGGAGTAGAAAGTCTGTTCATGGCTCTTTGGAAAGGGATGCATCTCCCCTGTAATCGACTTTAAGCGGCACGCGGATCGGACCCACCGTTCTCACGCTACGATTTTTTAAACGTGGTGCGCGTCGGAGAAAATGCGCGTAATATCTCTTGTCTCCTTGGGAGTAGAAAGTCTGTTCATGGCTCTTTGGAAAGGGCTGCATCTCCCCTGTAATCGCCTTTAAGCGGCACGCGGATCGGACCCACCGTTCTTACGCTACGATTTTTTAAATGTGGTGCGCGGCGTAGAAAAGACGCGCGTAGGACGTATTTGCGGCTTAATATCTTTGGGCTCCTTGGGAGTAGGAAGTCTGTTCATGCCTCTTTGGAAAGGGCTCCATCTCCCCTGTAATCGCCTTCGAGCGGCACGCGGATCGAACCCACGGTTTTCACGCTATGATTTTTTTAAATGAGCTGCGCGGCGGAGAAAATGCGCGCGTCGGACGTCATTGCGTCTTAATATCTCTTGTCTCCTTGGGAGTAGAAAGTCTTTTCATGGTTCTTTGGAAAGGGCTGCATCTCCCCTGTAATCGCCTTCGCGCGGCACGCGGATCGGAACCATCGTTATCACGCTACGATTTTTTAAAATCCGCCAGGGACGGAACGAACGCTTGGCAGGTGGCGTTCGTGACGGACAGTCAAGCAGTTAATGCGCACCGAGCTGCAGGCCATTTGGACCTGGCCCAGCCTAGATGTGAGTATTCAAAGTCAGCACGTTTGTTTCAAAGTTCTCCACCAATTCGTTGTAATTGCGTGTGTGCGCGTGAACACCAGGTTTGTGGAGGAGTTCGTCCTTGGACTGTACAAGGGGAGACAGTGTGTGGCCTGGCTGCGTGAGGTTGCAGTTTGCTGGGCATGAGAGATTGGCATGTGGTGCCCTGGAGGTGTGGTTGTTCCAGGACGGGCAAGGTGGGGTAGTGTGGCTGGGTGACGGTGCGCTTCACTGGGGATGTGGTTGTGAGTTGCAGGCCCATTCCTTTGAATGACAGAAAGGATCTGATTTGTTTCCAGGTTTAAACGTACTTTGCTGGGTATGACTGTGACCTCTTTGGCCAGGAAGTCTGTTTCTAGTTTTATTTAAACGGTCAAACTGCGTGAAGTGTGCCCAGGCCCAGAGCTACTTTGCTGGGCATGGCTGTGTGACCTCTTGGGCCTGGAAGTCTGGTTGTAGTATGATTTTAAAGGGTCAAATGCTCTCCATTGTGTGTCCAGGTTTAAGGCTACTTTGCTGGGCATGTGATTTGGACCCATCGGGTACGGAAGCCTTTCCGTCACGTGCTCGTTTTCCACGCCTTCAGCGCAGGTAGCCTGCGAATTTAAAACCGACGTGCATTTTATTCTTTTCCCCTTTTATCCTTTCATATCTCTCCGCTACCTTGGAGAAGAGAGACGCACGCGGGTAAATAAAATGTAAATATCTCTAAATATCTGTATAATATGTAAATAAAAGGAAGATGTGGTTGTGTAGTGTAGTCGTTTGATTATAAATAATCTCATAATAATTTTATCCACAAATTCTTATACATTTATACATGTTTATCTCTCTCTTTGTGTGTGTGTGTGTGTGTGTGTGTGTGGTTCTGTGTCACTAGTGGGGCCTGTGGCCCGATTGGAGTGTTTGCGGTGTGAGAAGGAGGAGTTGGAGAACAGTTTGTTGGAGCAGCTGAAGGAGTTGAGGTTGCAGAAGCAGAAGGAGCTGCAGGTTCTTCAGGAGATGCTGAAACACAAGCAGCAGGAGGAGACAGAGCTCCTGCAGAAACAGCAGGAGGAGGAGGAGCATAACAGGTCCATCAAGAGTAAGTACTATGGAAATGCAATAATACTAACATAACTAATAATGAATGTTAGCCTTTAGGCTCCAATAAAAGTGATACTAATATATGTATAGTACTATATATATTATATTTTATATATTCAGTAGTAATTATGTAGTATATACAATCTATGTTATATCCAGCAGTAATGATACTTGCTCTGGCAGATATGAAAATGGCCTGTGAACAGGAGAAGAAATCTCTGGAGGAAGAACTTGAGAAGCTCAGACTGTCACTGCAGGTAGAGATCCCTTATAGTGTCAGTACACATCCACCAGTAGCTCCACCTTTCACTTATAACGTCAGTACACATTCAGTACACATTCCCAACTTTCCATTGTACTGGCTGTAGTGATGATTCGTGTGTGTGTTATACCAGCCCATAGAGGAGGACATTATGAGTCTGAAAGTGGCGCTGGAGATGAAGAACCAGGAGATCAAAGATCAGCACGATCTTTTGGTCAAACTATATACTCTGTATGTATACTATATACTCTGTATGTAGTACCTGGTTTAACACTATAGCCTCTGTATATATACTATATACTGTTTATGTAGTACCTGGTTTAACACTATACCCTCAGCTTACTCTAGTCTGCAGATGTGAAGAAATTAAACAGAATGTGTATCTGTGTATATGTGCGCACCTGTATGTGTCTGGTTGTAGTATTATTTAAAGGGTCAAACTGCGTGAAGTGTGCCCAGGCCCAGAGCTACTTTGATGGGCATGATTCTGTGACCTCTTGGGCCTTGAAATGTGGTGCTTTGAATGATTTAAAGAGTGAAACGGTCTGAAGTGTGCCCACGTTTAAAGCAACCTTGCTGGGCATGACTGTGTGACCTCTTGGGCCAGGAAGTCTGTTTCTAGTTTTATTTAAACGGTCAAACTGCGTGAAGTGTGCCCAGGCCCAGAGCTACTTTGCTGGGCATGACTGTGTGACCTCTTGGGCCTGGAAGTCTGGTTGTAGTATGATTTTAAAGGGTCAAATGGTCTCCATTGTGTGTCCAGGTTTAAGGCTACTTTGCTGGGCATGTGATTTGGACCCATCGGGTACGGAAGCCTTTCCGTCACGTGCTCGTTTTCCACGCCTTCAGCGCAGGTAGCCTGTGAATTTAAAACCGACGTGCATTTTATTCTTTTCCCCTTTTATCCCTTCATATCTCTCCGCTACCTTGGAGAAGAGAGACGCACGCGGGTAAATAAAATGTAAATATCTCTAAATATCTGTATAATATGTAAATAAAAGGAAGAAGTGGTTGTGTAGTGTAGTCGTTTCATTATAAATAATCTCATAATAATTTTATCCACAAATTCTTATACATTTATACATGTTTATCTCTCTCTCTGTGTGTGTGTGTGTGTGTCTGTGTGTGTGTGTGTGTGGTTCTGTGTCACTAGTGGGGCCTGTGGCCCGATTGGAGTGTTTGCAGTGTGAGAAGGAGGAGTTGGAGAACAGTTTGTTTGAGCAGCTGAAGGAGTTGAGGTTGCAGAAGCAGAAGGAGCTGCAGGTTCTTCAGGAGATGCTGAAACACAAGCAGCAGGAGGAGACAGAGCTCCTGCAGAAACAGCAGGAGGAGGAGGAGCATAACAGGTCCATCAAGAGTAAGTACTATGGAAATGCAATAATACTAACATAACTAATAATGAATGTTAGCCTTTAGGCTCCAATAAAAGTGACACTAATATATGTATAGTACTATATATATTATATTTTATATATTCAGCAGTAATTATGTAGTATATACAATCTGTGTTATATCCAGCAGTAATGATACTTGCTCTGGCAGATATGAAAATGGCCTGTGAACAGGAGAAGAAATCTCTGGAGGAAGAACTTGAGAAGCTCAAACTGTCACTGCAGGTAGAGATCCCTTATAGTGTCAGTACACATCCACCAGTACCACCACCTCTCACTTATAACGTCAGTACACATTCAGTACACATTCCCACCTTTCCATTGTACTGGCTGTAGTGATGATTCGTGTCTGTGTTATACCAGCCCATAGAGGAGGACATTATGAGTCTGAAAGTGGCGCTGGAGATGAAGAACCAGGAGATCAAAGATCAGCACGATCTTTTGGTCAAACTATATACTCTGTATGTATACTATATCGAACCCACGGTTTTCACGCTACGATTTTTTTAAATGTGGTGAGCTGCGGAGAAAAGACGCGGTCCGGACGTATTTGTGGCTTAATATCTCTTGTCTCCTTGGGAGTAGGAAGTCTGTTCATGGCTCTTTGGAAAGGGCTGCATCTCCCCTCTAATCGCCTTCGAGCTTCAAGCGGATTGGACCCACGGTTATCACGCTACGATTTTTTAAAGCCGCCAGGGACGGGCCGAAAGCGTGGCAGGTGGCGTTCGTTAGGGACAGTCATGGAGGTGATGCGCACCGAGTTGCACGCCATTTGGACTTGGCCAGACCTAGATGTGAGCGTTCAAAGTCAGCGCGTTTGTTTAAACTTTCTCCTCCAATTCGTTGCAACTGCTCAAGCGTTTCTCGCTCATCCGACTGTAGCGTAACGCTTTATATGTTAATATCTCTTGTCTCCTTGGGAGTAGGAAGTCTGTTCATGGATCTTTGGAAAGGGCTGCATCTCCCCTGTAATCGCCTTCGAGCGGCACGCAGATCGAACCCACGGTTTTCACGCTATGATTTTTTTAAATGTGTTGCGCGGCGGAGAAATTGCGCGCCTCGGACGTCATTTCGGCTTAATATCTCTTGTCTCCTTGGGAGTAGAAAGTCTTTTCATGGCTCTTTGGAAAGGGGTGCATCTCCCCTGTAATCGCCTTTAAGCGGCACGCGGATCGGACCCACCGTTCTCACGCTAAGATTTTTTAAATGTGGTGCGCGGCGGAGAAAATGCGCGTGTCGGACATCATTGCTGCTTAATATCTCTTTTCTCCTTGGGAGTAGGAAGTCTGTTCATGGCTCTTTGGAAATGCTGCATCTCCCCTGTAATCGCCTTCAAGCGGCACGCGGATCGAACCCACGGTTTTCACGCTATGATTTTTTTAAATGTGGTGCGCGGCGGAGAAAATGCGCGCGTCGGACGTCATTGCGGCTTAATATGTCTTGTCTCCTTGGGAATAGAAAGTCTTTTCATGGCTCTTTGGAAAGGGTTGCATCTCCCCTGTAATCGCCTTTAAGCGGCATGCGGATCGGACCCACCGTTCTCACGCTACGATTTTTTAAATGTGGTGTGCGGCGGAGAAAATGCGCGCGTCGGATATCATTGCGGCTTAATATCTCTTGTCTCCTTGTGAGTAGAAAGTCTGTTCATTGCTCTTTGGAAAGGGCTGCATCTCCCCTGTAATCACCTTCGTGCGGCACGCGCATCGGAACCATCGTTATCACGCTACGATTTTTTAATGCCGCCAGGGACGGGCCGAAAGCGTGGCAGGTGGCGTTCGTTAGGGACAGTCATGGAGGTGATGCGCACCGAGTTGCAGGCCATTTGGATCTGGCCCGGCCTAGATGTGAGCGTTCAAAGTCAGCGCGTTTGTTTAAACTTTCTCCTCCAATTTGTTGCAATTGTACAAGCGTTTCTCGCTCATCCGACTGGAGCGTAACGCTTTATCTGTTAATATCTCTGGTCTCCTTGGGAGTAGAAAGTCTGTTCATGGCTCTTTGGAAAGGGCTGCATCTCCCCTGTAATCGCCTTCGAGCGGCACGCGGATCGAACCCACGGTTTTCACGCTATGATTTTTTTAAATGTGTTGCGCGTCGGAGAAAATGCGCGCGTCGGACGTCATTGCGGCTTAATATCTCTTGTCTCCTTGGGAGTAGAAAGTCTTTTCATGGTTCTTTGGAAAGGGTTACATCTCCCCTGTAATCGCCTTTAAGCGGCACGCGGATCGGACCCACCGTTCTTACGCTACGATTTTTTAAATGTGGTGCGCGGCGTAGAAAAGACGCGCGTAGGACTTATTTGCGGCTTAATATCTTTGGGCTCCTTGGGAGTAGAAAGTCTGTTCATAGCTCTTTGGAAAGGGCTGCATCTCCCCTGTAATCGCCTTCGCGCGGCACGCGGATCGGAACCATCGTTATCACGCTACGATTTTTTAATGCCGACAGGGACGGGCCGAAAGCTTGGCAGGTGGCGTTCGTTAGGAAAAGTCATGGACGTGATGCGGACCGAGTTGCAGGCCATTTGGACCTGGCCCGGCCTAGATGTGAGCCTTCAAAGTCAGCGCGTTTGTTTAAACTTTCTCCTCCAATTCGTTGCAATTGTACAAGCGTTTCTCGCTCATCCGACTGGAGCGTAACGCTTTATCTGTTAATATCTCTGGTGTCCTTGGGAGTAGAAAGTCTGTTCATGGCTCTTTGGAAAGGGATGCATCTCCCCTGTAATCGCCTTTAAGCGGCACGCGGATCGGACCCACCGTTCTCACGCTACGATTTTTTAAACGTGGTGCGCGTCGGAGAAAATGCGCGTAATATCTCTTGTCTCCTTGGGAGTAGAAAGTCTGTTCATGGCTCTTTGGAAAGGGCTGTATCTCCCCTGTAATCGCCTTCGAGCGGCACGCGGATCGAACCCACGGTTTTCACGCTATGATTTTTTTAAATGTGGTGCGCGGCGGAGGAAATGCGCGCGTCGGACGTCATTTCGGCTTAATATCTCTTGTCTCCTTGGGAGTAGAAAGTCTTTTCATGGCTCTTTGGAAAGGGTTGCATCTCCCCTGTAATCGCCTTTAAGCGGCACGCGGATCGGACCCACCGTTCTTACGCTACGATTTTTTAAATGTGGTGCGCGGCGTAGAAAAGACGCGCTTAGGACTTATTTGCGGCTTAATATCTTTGGGCTCCTTGGGAGTAGAAAGTCTGTTCATGGCTCTTTGGAAAGGGCTGCATCTCCCCTGTAATCGCCTTCGCGCGGCACGCGGATCGGAACCATCGTTATCACGCTACGATTTTTTAATGCCGACAGGGACGGGCCGAAAGCTTGGCAGGTGGCGTTCGTTAGGAAAAGTCATGGACGTGATGCGGACCGAGTTGCAGGCCATTTGGACCTGGCCCGGCCTAGATGTGAGCCTTCAAAGTCAGCGCGTTTGTTTAAACTTTCTCCTCCAATTCGTTGCAATTGTACAAGCGTTTCTCGCTCATCCGACTGGAGCGTAACGCTTTATCTGTTAATATCTCTGGTGTCCTTGGGAGTAGAAAGTCTGTTCATGGCTCTTTGGAAAGGGATGCATCTCCCCTGTAATCGCCTTTAAGCGGCACGCGGATCGGACCCACCGTTCTCACGCTACGATTTTTTAAACGTGGTGCGCGTCGGAGAAAATGCGCGTAATATCTCTTGTCTCCTTGGGAGTAGAAAGTCTGTTCATGGCTCTTTGGAAAGGGCTGTATCTCCCCTGTAATCGCCTTCGAGCGGCACGCGGATCGAACCCACGGTTTTCACGCTATGATTTTTTTAAATGTGGTGCGCGGCGGAGGAAATGCGCGCGTCGGACGTCATTTCGGCTTAATATCTCTTGTCTCCTTGGGAGTAGAAAGTCTTTTCATGGCTCTTTGGAAAGGGCTGCATCTCCCCTGTAATCGCCTTTAAGCGGCACGCGGATCGGACCCACCGTTCTTACGCTACGATTTTTTAAATGTGGTGCGCGTCGTAGAAAAGACGCGCGTAGGACGTATTTGCGGCTTAATATCTTTGGGCTCCTTGGGAGTAGAAAGTCTGTTCATGGCTCTTTGGAAAGCGCTGCATCTCCCCTGTAATTGCCTTTAAGCGGCACGCGGATCGGACCCACCGTTCTCACGATACGATTTTTTAAATGTGGTGCGCGGCGGAGAAAATGCGCGCGTCGGACGTCATTGCGGCTTAATATCTCTTGTCTCCTTGGGAGTAGAAAGTCTGTTCATGGCTCTTTGGAAAGCGCTGCATCTCCCCTGTAATCTCCTTCGAGCGGCACGCGGATCGGACCCACCGTTCTCACGCTACGATTTTTTAAACGTGGTGCGCGTCGGAGAAAATGCGCGTAATATGTCTTGTCTCCTTGGGAGTAGAAAGTCTGTTCATGGCTCTTTGGAAAGGGCTGTATCTCCCCTGTAATCGCCTTCGAGCGGCACGCGCATCGGAACCATCGTTATCACGCTACGATTTTTTAATGCCGCCAGGGACTGGCCGAAAGCGTGGCAGGTGGCGTTCGTTAGCGACAGTCATGGAGGTGATGCGCACCGAGTTGCACGCCATTTGGAGTTGGCCCGGCCTAGATGTGAGCGTTCAAAGTCAGCGCGTTTGTTTAAACTTTCTCCTCCAATTCGTTGCAATTGTACAAGCGTTTCTCGTTCATCCGACTGGAGCGTAACGCTTTATATGTTAATATTTCTGGTCTCCTTGGGAGTAGAAAGTCTGGTCATGGCTCTTTTGAAAGGGATGCATCTCCCCTGTAATCGCCTTCGAGCGGCACGCGGATCGAACCCACGTTTTTCACGCTACGATTTTTTTTAAATGTGTTGCGCGGCGGAGAAAAGACGCGCGCCGGACGTATTTGCTGCTTAATATCTCTTGTCTCATTGGGTGTAGAAAGTCTGTTCATGGCTCTTTGGAAAGGGCTGCATCTCCCCTGTAATCGCCTTCGAGCGGCACGCGGATCGAACCCACGGTTTTCACGCTATGATTTTTTAAAATGTGGTGCGCGGCGGAGAAAATGCGCGCGTCGGACGTCATTTCGGCTTAATATCTCTTGTCTCCTTGGGAGTAGAAAGTCTTTTCATGGCTCTTTGGAAAGGGATGCATCTCCCCTGTAATCGCCTTTAAGCGGCACGCGGATCGGACCCACCGTTCTCACGCTACGATTTTTTAAACGTGGTGCGCGTCGGAGAAAATGCGCGTAATATCTCTTGTCTCCTTGGGAGTAGAAAGTATTTTCATGGCTCTTTGGAAAGGTTTGCATCTCCCTTGTAATTGCCTTTAAGCGGCACGCGGATTGGACCCACCGTTCTTCCGATACGATTTTTTAAATGTGGTGCGCGGCGTAGAAAAGACGCGCGTAGGACGTATTTGCGGCTTAATATCTTTGGGCTCCTTGGGAGTAGGAAGTCTGTTCATGCCTCTTTGGAAAGGGCTGCATCTCCCCTGTAATCGCCTTCGAGCGGCACGCGGATCGAACCCACGGTTTTCACGCTATGATTTTTTTAAATGTGCTGCGCAGCGGAGAAAATGCGCGCGTCGGATCTCATTGCGGCTTAATATCTCGTTTCCTTGGGAGTAGAAAGTCTTTTCATGGTTCTTTGGAAAGGGTTGCATCTCCCCTGTAATCGCCTTTAAGCGGCACGCGGATCGGACCCATCGTTCTCACGCTACGATTTTTTAAAATCCGCCAGGGACGGAACGAACGCTTGGCAGGTGGCGTTCGTGACGGACAGTCAAGCAGTTAATGCGCACCGAGCTGCAGGCCATTTGGACCTGGCCCAGCCTAGATGTGAGTATTCAAAGTCAGCACGTTTGTTTCAAAGTTCTCCACCAATTCGTTGTAATTGCGTGTGTGCGCGTGAACACCAGGTTTGTGGAGGAGTTCGTCCTTGGACTGTACAAGGGGAGACAGTGTGTGGCCTGGCTGCGTGAGGTTGCAGTTTGCTGGGCATGAGAGATTGGCATGTGGTGCCCTGGAGGTGTGGTTGTTCCAGGACGGGCAAGGTGGGGTAGTGTGGCTGGGTGACGGTGCGCTTCACTGGGGATGTGGTTGTGAGTTGCAGGCCCATTCCTTTGAATGACAGAAAGGATCTGATTTGTTTCCAGGTTTAAACGTACTTTGCTGGGTATGACTGTGACCTCTTGGGCCAGGAAGTCTGTTTCTAGTTTTATTTAAACGGTCAAACTGCGTGAAGTGTGCCCAGGCCCAGAGCTACTTTGCTGGGCATGGCTGTGTGACCTCTTGGGCCTGGAAGTCTGGTTGTAATATGATTTTAAAGGGTCAAATGCTCTCCATTGCGTGTCCAGGTTTAAGGCTACTTTGCTGGGCATGTGATTTGGACCCATCGGGTACGGAAGCCTTTCCGTCACGTGCTCGTTTTCCACGCCTTCAGCGCAGGTAGCCTGCGAATTTAAAACCGACGTGCATTTTATTCTTTTCCCCTTTTATCCTTTCATATCTCTCCGCTACCTTGGAGAAGAGAGACGCACGCGGGTAAATAAAATGTAAATATCTCTAAATATCTGTATAATATGTAAATAAAAGGAAGATGTGGTTGTGTAGTGTAGTCGTTTGATTATAAATAATCTCATAATAATTTTATCCACAAATTCTTATACATTTATACATGTTTATCTCTCTCTTTGTGTGTGTGTGTGTGTGTGTGGTTCTGTGTCACTAGTGGGGCCTGTGGCCCGATTGGAGTGTTTGCGGTGTGAGAAGGAGGAGTTGGAGAACAGTTTGTTGGAGCAGCTGAAGGAGTTGAGGTTGCAGAAGCAGAAGGAGCTGCAGGTTCTTCAGGAGATGCTGAAACACAAGCAGCAGGAGGAGACAGAGCTCCTGCAGAAACAGCAGGAGGAGGAGGAGCATAACAGGTCCATCAAGAGTAAGTACTATGGAAATGCAATAATACTAACATAACTAATAATGAATGCTAGCCTTTAGGCTCCAATAAAAGTGACACTAATATATGTATAGTACTATATATATTATATTTTATATATTCAGCAGTAATTATGTAGTATATACAATCTGTGTTATATCCAGCAGTAATGATACTTGCTCTGGCAGATATGAAAATGGCCTGTGAACAGGAGAAGAAATCTCTGGAGGAAGAACTTGAGAAGCTCAAACTGTCACTGCAGGTAGAGATCCCTTATAGTGTCAGTACACATCCACCAGTACCACCACCTCTCACTTATAACGTCAGTACACATTCAGTACACATTCCCACCTTTCCATTGTACTGGCTGTAGTGATGATTCGTGTCTGTGTTATACCAGCCCATAGAGGAGGACATTATGAGTCTGAAAGTGGCGCTGGAGATGAAGAACCAGGAGATCAAAGATCAGCACGATCTTTTGGTCAAACTATATACTCTGTATGTATACTATATCGAACCCACGGTTTTCACGCTACGATTTTTTTAAATGTGGTGAGCTGCGGAGAAAAGACGCGGTCCGGACGTATTTGTGGCTTAATATCTCTTGTCTCCTTGGGAGTAGGAAGTCTGTTCATGGCTCTTTGGAAAGGGCTGCATCTCCCCTCTAATCGCCTTCGAGCTTCAAGCGGATTGGACCCACGGTTATCACGCTACGATTTTTTAAAGCCGCCAGGGACGGGCCGAAAGCGTGGCAGGTGGCGTTCGTTAGGGACAGTCATGGAGGTGATGCGCACCGAGTTGCACGCCATTTGGACTTGGCCAGACCTAGATGTGAGCGTTCAAAGTCAGCGCGTTTGTTTAAAGTTTCTCCTCCAATTCGTTGCAACTGCTCAAGCGTTTCTCGCTCATCCGACTGGAGCGTAACGCTTTATATGTTAATATCTCTTGTCTCCTTGGGAGTAGGAAGTCTGTTCATGGATCTTTGGAAAGGGCTGCATCTCCCCTGTAATCGCCTTCGAGCGGCACGCGGATCGAACCCACGGTTTTCACGCTATGATTTTTTTAAATGTGTTGCGCGTCGGAGAAAATGCGCGCGTCGGACGTCATTTCGGCTTAAATCTCTTGTCTCCTTGGGAGTAGAAAGTCTTTTCATGGCTCTTTGGAAAGGGTTGCATCTCCCCTGTAATCGCCTTTAAGCGGCACGCGGATCGGACCCACCGTTCTTACGCTACGATTTTTTAAATGTGGTGCGCGGCGTAGAAAAGACGCGCGTAGGACTTATTTGCGGCTTAATATCTTTGGGCTCCTTGGGAGTAGAAAGTCTGTTCATGGCTCTTTGGAAAGGGCTGCATCTCCCCTGTAATCGCCTTCGCGCGGCACGCGGATCGGAACCATCGTTATCACGCTACGATTTTTTAATGCCGACAGGGACGGGCCGAAAGCTTGGCAGGTGGCGTTCGTTAGGAAAAGTCATGGACGTGATGCGGACCGAGTTGCAGGCCATTTGGACCTGGCCCGGCCTAGATGTGAGCCTTCAAAGTCAGCGCGTTTGTTTAAACTTTCTCCTCCAATTCGTTGCAATTGTACAAGCGTTTCTCGCTCATCCGACTGGAGCGTAACGCTTTATCTGTTAATATCTCTGGTGTCCTTGGGAGTAGAAAGTCTGTTCATGGCTCTTTGGAAAGGGATGCATCTCCCCTGTAATCGCCTTTAAGCGGCACGCGGATCGGACCCACCGTTCTCACGCTACGATTTTTTAAACGTGGTGCGCGTCGGAGAAAATGCGCGTAATATCTCTTGTCTCCTTGGGAGTAGAAAGTCTGTTCATGGCTCTTTGGAAAGGGCTGTATCTCCCCTGTAATCGCCTTCGAGCGGCACGCGGATCGAACCCACGGTTTTCACGCTATGATTTTTTTAAATGTGGTGCGCGGCGGAGGAAATGCGCGCGTCGGACGTCATTTCGGCTTAATATCTCTTGTCTCCTTGGGAGTAGAAAGTCTTTTCATGGCTCTTTGGAAAGGGCTGCATCTCCCCTGTAATCGCCTTTAAGCGGCACGCGGATCGGACCCACCGTTCTTACGCTACGATTTTTTAAATGTGGTGCGCGGCGTAGAAAAGACGCGCGTAGGACGTATTTGCGGCTTAATATCTTTGGGCTCCTTGGGAGTAGAAAGTCTGTTCATGGCTCTTTGGAAAGCGCTGCATCTCCCCTGTAATTGCCTTTAAGCGGCACGCGGATCGGACCCACCGTTCTCACGATACGATTTTTTAAATGTGGTGCGCGGCGGAGAAAATGCGCGCGTCGGACGTCATTGCGGCTTAATATCTCTTGTCTCCTTGGGAGTAGAAAGTCTGTTCATGGCTCTTTGGAAAGCGCTGCATCTCCCCTGTAATCTCCTTCGAGCGGCACGCGGATCGGACCCACCGTTCTCACGCTACGATTTTTTAAACGTGGTGCGCGTCGGAGAAAATGCGCGTAATATCTCTTGTCTCCTTGGGAGTAGAAAGTCTGTTCATGGCTCTTTGGAAAGGGCTGTATCTCCCCTGTAATCGCCTTCGAGCGGCACGCGCATCGGAACCATCGTTATCACGCTACGATTTTTTAATGCCGCCAGGGACTGGCCGAAAGCGTGGCAGGTGGCGTTCGTTAGCGACAGTCATGGAGGTGATGCGCACCGAGTTGCACGCCATTTGGAGTTGGCCCGGCCTAGATGTGAGCGTTCAAAGTCAGCGCGTTTGTTTAAACTTTCTCCTCCAATTCGTTGCAATTGTACAAGCGTTTCTCGTTCATCCGACTGGAGCGTAACGCTTTATATGTTAATATTTCTGGTCTCCTTGGGAGTAGAAAGTCTGGTCATGGCTCTTTTGAAAGGGATGCATCTCCCCTGTAATCGCCTTCGAGCGGCACGCGGATCGAACCCACGTTTTTCACGCTACGATTTTTTTTAAATGTGTTGCGCGGCGGAGAAAAGACGCGCGCCGGACGTATTTGCTGCTTAATATCTCTTGTCTCATTGGGTGTAGAAAGTCTGTTCATGGCTCTTTGGAAAGGGCTGCATCTCCCCTGTAATCGCCTTCGAGCGGCACGCGGATCGAACCCACGGTTTTCACGCTATGATTTTTTAAAATGTGGTGCGCGGCGGAGAAAATGCGCGCGTCGGACGTCATTTCGGCTTAATATCTCTTGTCTCCTTGGGAGTAGAAAGTCTTTTCATGGCTCTTTGGAAAGGTTTGCATCTCCCTTGTAATCGCCTTTAAGCGGCACGCGGATTGGACCCACCGTTCTTCCGATACGATTTTTTAAATGTGGTGCGCGGCGTAGAAAAGACGCGCGTAGGACGTATTTGCGGCTTAATATCTTTGGGCTACTTGGGAGTAGGAAGTCTGTTCATGCCTCTTTGGAAAGGGCTGCATCTCCCCTGTAATCGCCTTCGAGCGGCACGCGGATCGAACCCACGGTTTTCACGCTATGATTTTTTTAAATGTGGTGCGCGGCGGAGGAAATGCGCGCGTCGGACGTCATTTCGGCTTAATATCTCTTGTCTCCTTGGGAGTAGAAAGTCTTTTCATGGCTCTTTGGAAAGGGCTGCATCTCCCCTGTAATCGCCTTTAAGCGGCACGCGGATCGAACCCACGGTTTTCACGCTACGATTTTTTTTAAATGTGTTGCGCGGCGGAGAATAGACGCGCGCCGGACGTATTTGCGGCTTGATATCTCTTGTCTCATTGGGAGTAGAAAGTCTGTTCATGGCTCTTTGGAAAGGGTTGCATCTCCCCTGTAATCGCCTTCCAGCGGCACGCGGATTGAACCCACCGTTCTTACGCTACGATTTTTTAAATGTGGTGCGCGGAGTAGAAAAGACGCGCGTAGAACGTATTTGCGGCTTAATATCTTTGGGCTCCTTGGGAGTAGGAAGTCTGTTCATGCCTCTTTGGAAAGGGCTCCATCTCCCCTGTAATCGCCTTCGAGCGGCACGCGGATCGAACCCACGGTTTTCACGCTATGATTTTTTTAAATGTGCTGCGCGGCGGAGAAAATGCGCGCGTCGGACGTCATTGCGGCTTAATATCTCTTGTCTCCTTGGGAGTAGAAAGTCTTTTCATGGTTCTTTGGAAAGGGTTGCATCTCCCCTGTAATCGCCTTTAAGCGGCACGCGGATCGGACCCACCGTTCTTACGCTACGATTTTTTAAATGTGGTGCGAGGCGTAGAAAAGACGCGCGTAGGACTTATTTGCGGCTTAATATCTTTGGGCTCCTTGGGAGTAGAAAGTCTGTTCATGGCTCTTTAGAAAGGGCTGCATCTCCCCTGTAATCGCCTTCGCGCGGCACGCGGATCGGAACCATCGTTATCACGCTACGATTTTTTAATGCCGACAGGGACGGGCCGAAAGCTTGGCAGGTGGCGTTCGTTAGGAAAAGTCATGGACGTGATGCGGACCGAGTTGCAGGCCATTTGGACCTGGCCCGGCCTAGATGTGAGCCTTCAAATTCAGCGCGTTTGTTTAAACTTTCTCCTCCAATTCGTTGCAATTGTACAAGCGTTTCTCGCTCATCCGACTGGAGCGTAACGCTTTATCTGTTAATATCTCTGGTCTCCTTGGGAGTAGAAAGTCTGTTCATGGCTCTTTGGAAAGGGATGCATCTCCCCTGTAATCGCCTTTAAGCGGCACGCGGATCGGACCCACCGTTCTCACGCTACGATTTTTTAAACGTGGTGCGCGTCGGAGAAAATGCGCGTAATATCTCTTGTCTCCTTGGGAGTAGAAAGTCTGTTCATGGCTCTTTGGAAAGGGCTGTATCTCCCCTGTAATCTCCTTCGAGCGGCACGCGCATCGGAACCATCGTTATCACGCTACGATTTTTTAATGCCGCCAGGGACGGGCCGAAAGCGTGGCAGGTGGCGTTCGTTAGGGACAGTCATAGAGGTGATGCGCACCGAGTTGCACGCCATTTGGAGTTGGCCCGGCCTAGATGTGAGCGTTCAAAGTCAGCGCGTTTGTTTAAACTTTCTCCTCCAATTCGTTGCAATTGTACAAGCGTTTCTCGTTCATCCGACTGGAGCGTAACGCTTTATATGTTAATATTTCTGGTCTCCTTGGGAGTAGAAAGTCTGTTCATGGCTCTTTTGAAAGGGATGCATCTCCCCTGTAATCGCCTTCGAGCGGCACGCGGATGGAACCCACGGTTTTCACGCTATGATTTTTTTAAATGTGGTGCGCGGCGGAGAAAATGCGCGCGTCGGACGTCATTGCGGCTTAATATCTCTTGTCTCCTTGGGAGTAGAAAGTCTGTTCATGGCTCTTTGGAAAGGGCTGCATCTCCCCTGTAATCGCCTTTAAGCGGCACGCGGATCGGACCCACCGTTCTCACGCTACGATTTTTTAAATGTGGTGCGCGGCGGAGAAAATGCGCGCGTCGGACGTCATTTCAGCTTAAATCTCTTGTCTCCTTGGGAGTAGAAAGTCTATTCATGGCTCTTTGGAAAGGGCTGCATCTTCCCTGTAATCGCCTTTAAGCGGCACGCGGATCGGACCCACCGTTCTTACGATACGATTTTTTAAATGTGGTGCGCGGCGGAGAAAAGACGCGCGTAGGACATATTTGCGGCTTAATATCTTTGGGCTCCTTGGGAGTAGAAAGTCTGTTCATGGCTCTTTGGAAAGGGCTGCATCTCCCCTGTAATCGCCTTCGAGCGGCACGCGGATCGAACCCACGGTTTTCACGCTATGATTTTTTAAAATGTGTTGCGCGGCGGAGAAAATGCGCGCGTCGGACGTCATTGCGGCTTAATATCTCTTGTCTCCTTGGGAGTAGAAAGTCTTTTCATGGCTCTTTGGAAAGGGTTGCATCTCCCCTGTAATCGCCTTTAAGCGGCACGCGGATCGGACCCACCGTTCTTACTATACGATTTTTTAAATGTGGTGCGCGGCGTAGAAAAGCCGCGCGTAGGACGTATTTGCGGCTTAATATCTTTGGGCTCCTTGGGAGTAGGAAGTCTGTTCATGCCTCTTTGGAAAGGGCTGCATCTCCCCTGTAATCCCCTTCGAGCGGCACGCGGATCGAACCCACGGTTTTCACGCTATGATTTTTTTAAATGTGGTGCGCGGCGGAGAAAATGCGCGTGTCGGACGTCATTTCGGCTTAATATCTCTTGTCTCCTTGAGAGTAGAAAGTCTTTTCATGGCTCTTTGGAAAGGGTTGCGTCTCCCCTGTAATCGCCTTTAAGCGGCACGCGGATCGAACCCACGGTTTTCACGCTATGATTTTTTTAAATGTGCTGCGCGGCGGAGAAAATGCGCGCGTCGGACGTCATTGCGGCTTAATATCTCTTGTCTCCTTGGGAATAGAAAGTCTGTTCATGGCTCTTAGGAAAGGGCTGCACTCCACTGTAATCGCCTTCGAGCGGCACGCGGATCGGAACCATCGTTATCACGCTACGATTTTTTAATGCCTCTAGGGACGGGCCGAAAGCGTGGCAGGTGGCGTTCGTTAGGGACAGTCATGGAGGTGATGCGCACCGAGTTGCAGGCCATTTGGACCTGGCCCGGCCTAGATGTGAGCGTTCAAAGTCAGCGCGTTTGTTTAAACTTTCTCCTCCAATTCGTTGCAATTGTGCAAGCGTTTCTCGCTCATCCGACTGGAGCGTAACGCTTTATATGTTAATATTTCTGGTCTCCTTGGGAGTAGAAAGTCTGTTCATGGCTCTTTTGAAAGGGATGCATCTCCCCTGTAATCGCCTTCGAGCGGCACGCGGATCGAACCCACGGTTTTCACGCCACGATTTTTTTTAAATGTGTTGCGCGGCGGAGAAAAGACGCGCGCCGGACGTATTTGCGGCTTAATATCTCTTGTCTCATTGGGAGTAGAAAGTCTGTTCATGGCTCTTTGGAAAGGGCTGCATCTCCCCTGTAAACGCCTTCGAGCGGCACGCGGATCGAACCCACGGTTTTCACGCTATGATTTTTTTAAATGTGGTGCGCGGCGGAGAAAATGCGCGCGTCGGACGTCATTGCGGCTTAATATCTCTTGTCTCATTGGGAGTAGAAAGTCTGTTCATGGCTCTTTGGAAAGGGCTGCATCTCCCCTGTAATCGCCTTCGAGCGGCACGCGGATGGAACCCACGGTTTTCACGCTATGATTTTTTTAAATGTGGTGCGCGGCGGAGAAAATGCGCGCGTCGGACGTCATTGCGGCTTAATATCTCTTGTCTCCTTGGGAGTAGAAAGTCTGTTCATGGCTCTTTGGAAAGGGCTCCATCTCCCCTGTAATCGCCTTTAAGCGGCACGCGGATCGGACCCACCGTTCTCACGCTACGATTTTTTAAATGTGGTCCGCGGCGCAATAAATGCGCGCGTCGGACGTCATTGCGGCTTAATATCTCTTGTCTCGTTGGGAGTAGGAAGTCTGTTCATGGCTCTTTGGAAAGGGCTGCATCTCCCCTGTAATCGCCTTCGAGCGGCACGCGGATCGGACCCACCGTTCTCACGCTAAGATTTTTTAAATGTGGTGCGCGGCGGAGAAAAGACGCGCGTAGGACATATTTGCGGCTTAATATCTTTGGGCTCCTTGGGAGTAGAAAGTCTGTTCATGGCTCTTTGGAAAGGGCTGCATCTCCCCTGTAATCGCCTTTAAGCGGCACGCGGATCGGACCCACCGTTCTCACGCTACGATTTTTTAAACGTGGTGCGTGTCGGAGAAAATGCGCGCGTCGGACGTCATTGTGGCTTAATATCTCTTGTCTCCTTGGGAGTAGAAAGTCTGTTCATGGCTCTTTGGAAAGGGCTGCATCTCCCCTGTAATCGCCTTTAAGCGGCACGCGGATCGGACCCACCGTTCTTACGATACGATTTTTTAAATGTGGTGCGCGGCCTAGAAAAGACGCGTTTAGGACGTATTTGCGGCTTAATATCTTTGGGCTCCTTGGGAGTAGGAAGTCTGTTCATGGCTCTTTGGAAAGGGCTGCATCTCCCCTGTAATCGCCTTCGAGCGGCACGCGGATCGAACCCACGGTTTTCACGCTATGATTTTTTTAAATGTGCTGCGCGGCGGAGAAAATGCGCGCGTCGGGCGTCATTGCGGCTTAATATCTCTTGTCTCCTTGGGAATAGAAAGTCTGTTCATGGCTCATTGGAAAGGGCTGCATCTCCCCTGTAACGCCTTTAAGCGGCACGCGGATCGGACCCACCGTTCTCACGCTACGATTTTTTAAATGTGGTGCGCGGCGCAATAAATGCGCGCGTCGGACATCATTGCGGCTTAATATCTTTGGGCTCCTTGGGAGTAGAAGTCTGTTCATGGCTCTTTGGAAAGGGCTGCATCTCCCCTGTAATCGCCTTCGCGCGGCACGCGGATCGGAACCATCGTTATCACGCTACGATTTTTTAATGCCGACAGGGACGGGCCGAAAGCGTGGCAGGTGGCGTTCGTTAGGGACAGTCATGGAGGTGATGCGCGCCGAGTTGCAGGCCATTTGGACCTGGCCCGGCCTAGATGTGAGCGTTCAAAGTCAGCGCGTTTGTTTAAACTTTCTCCTCCAATTCGTTGCAATTGTACAAGCGTTTCTCGCTCATCCGACTGGAGCGTAACGCTTTATCTGTTAATATCTCTGGTCTCCTTGGGAGTAGAAAGTCTATTCATGGCTCTTTGGAAAGGGCTGCATCTCCCCTGTAATCGCCTTTAAGCGGCACGCGGATCGGACCCACCGTTCTTACGATACGATTTTTTAAATGTGGTGCGTGTCGGAGAAAATGCACGCGTCGGACGTCATTGTGGCTTAATATCTCTTGTCTCCTTGGGAGTAGAAAGTCTGTTCATGGCTCTTTGGAAAGGGCTGCATCTCCCCTGTAATCGCCTTTAAGCGGCACGCGGATCGGACCCACCGTTCTTACGATACGATTTTTTAAATGTGGTGCGCGGCGTAGAAAAGACGCGCGTAGGACGTATTTGCGGCTTAATATCTTTGGGCTCCTTGGGAGTAGAAAGTCTGTTCATGGCTCTTTGGAAAGGGATGCATCTCCACTGTTTTCGCCTTCGAGCGGCACGCGGATCGGAACCATCGTTATCACGCTACGATTTTTTAATGCCGCCAGGGACGGGCCGAAAGCGTGGCAGGTGGCGTTCGTTAGGGACCGTCATGGAGGTGATGCGCACCGAGTTGCAGGCCATTTGGACCTGGCCCGGCCTAGATGTGAGCGTTCAAATCAGCGCGTTTGTTTAAACTTTCTCCTCCATTTCGATGCAATTGTACAAGCGTTTCTCGCTCATCCGACTGGAGCGTAACGCTTTATCTGTTAATATCTCTGGTCTCCTTGGGAGTAGAAAGTCTATTCATGGCTCTTTGGAAAGGGCTGCATCTCCCCTGTAATCGCCTTTAAGCGGCACGCGGATCGAACCCACGGTTTTCACGCTATGATTTTTTTAAATGTGCTGCGCGGCGGAGAAAATGCGCGCGTCGGACGTCATTGCGGCTTAATATCTCTTGTCTCCTTGGGAGTAGAAAGTCTGTTCATGGCTCTTTGGAAAGGGCTGCATCTCCCCTGTAATCGCCTTCGAGCGGCACGCGGATCGAACCCACGGTTTTCACGCTAGGATTTTTTTTAAATGTGTTGCGCGGCGGAGAATAGACGCGCGCCGGACGTATTTGCGGCTTGATATCTCTTGTCTCATTGGGAGTGGAAAGTCTGTTCATGGCTCTTTGGAAAGGGCTGCATCTCCCCTGTAATCGCCTTCCAGCGGCACGCGGATTGAACCCACCGTTCTTACGCTACGATTTTTTAAATGTGGTGCGCGGAGTAGAAAAGACGCGCGTAGAACGTATTTGCGGCTTAATATCTTTGGGCTCCTTGGGAGTAGGAAGTCTGTTCATGCCTCTTTGGAAAGGGCTCCATCTCCCCTGTAATCGCCTTCGAGCGGCACGCGGATCGAACCCACGGTTTTCACGCTATGATTTTTTTAAATGTGCTGCGCGGCGGAGAAAATGCGCGCGTCGGACGTCATTGCGGCTTAATATCTCTTGTCTCCTTGGGAGTAGAAAGTCTTTTCATGGTTCTTTGGAAAGGGTTGCATCTCCCCTGTAATCGCCTTTAAGCGGCACGCGGATCGGACCCACCGTTCTTACGCTACGATTTTTTAAATGTGGTGCGAGGCGTAGAAAAGACGCGCGTAGGACTTATTTGCGGCTTAATATCTTTGGGCTCCTTGGGAGTAGAAAGTCTGTTCATGGCTCTTTAGAAAGGGCTGCATCTCCCCTGTAATCGCCTTCGCGCGGCACGCGGATCGGAACCATCGTTATCACGCTACGATTTTTTAATGCCGACAGGGACGGGCCGAAAGCTTGGCAGGTGGCGTTCGTTAGGAAAAGTCATGGACGTGATGCGGACCGAGTTGCAGGCCATTTGGACCTGGCCCGGCCTAGATGTGAGCCTTCAAATTCAGCGCGTTTGTTTAAACTTTCTCCTCCAATTCGTTGCAATTGTACAAGCGTTTCTCGCTCATCCGACTGGAGCGTAACGCTTTATCTGTTAATATCTCTGGTCTCCTTGGGAGTAGAAAGTCTGTTCATGGCTCTTTGGAAAGGGATGCATCTCCCCTGTAATCGCCTTTAAGCGGCACGCGGATCGGACCCACCGTTCTCACGCTACGATTTTTTAAACGTGGTGCGCGTCGGAGAAAATGCGCGTAATATCTCTTGTCTCCTTGGGAGTAGAAAGTCTGTTCATGGCTCTTTGGAAAGGGCTGTATCTCCCCTGTAATCGCCTTCGAGCGGCACGCGCATCGGAACCATCGTTATCACGCTACGATTTTTTAATGCCGCCAGGGACGGGCCGAAAGCGTGGCAGGTGGCGTTCGTTAGGGACAGTCATAGAGGTGATGCGCACCGAGTTGCACGCCATTTGGAGTTGGCCCGGCCTAGATGTGAGCGTTCAAAGTCAGCGCGTTTGTTTAAACTTTCTCCTCCAATTCGTTGCAATTGTACAAGCGTTTCTCGTTCATCCGACTGGAGCGTAACGCTTTATATGTTAATATTTCTGGTCTCCTTGGGAGTAGAAAGTCTGTTCATGGCTCTTTTGAAAGGGATGCATCTCCCCTGTAATCGCCTTCGAGCGGCACGCGGATGGAACCCACGGTTTTCACGCTATGATTTTTTTAAATGTGGTGCGCGGCGGAGAAAATGCGCGCGTCGGACGTCATTGCGGCTTAATATCTCTTGTCTCCTTGGGAGTAGAAAGTCTGTTCATGGCTCTTTGGAAAGGGCTGCATCTCCCCTGTAATCGCCTTTAAGCGGCACGCGGATCGGACCCACCGTTCTCACGCTACGATTTTTTAAATGTGGTCCGCGGCGCAATAAATGCGCGCGTCGGACGTCATTGCGGCTTAATATCTCTTGTCTCGTTGGGAGTAGGAAGTCTGTTCATGGCTCTTTGGAAATGACTGCATCTCCCCTGTAATCGCCTTCGAGGGGCACGCGGATCGGACCCACCGTTCTCACGCTAAGATTTTTTAAATGTGGTGCGCGGCGGAGAAAAGACGCGCGTAGGACATATTTGCGGCTTAATATCTTTTGGCTCCTTGGGAGTAGAAAGTCTGTTCATGGCTCTTTGGAAAGGGCTGCATCTCCCCTGTAATCGCCTTTAAGCGGCACGCGGATCGGACCCACCGTTCTCACGCTACGATTTTTTAAACGTGGTGCGTGTCGGAGAAAATGCGCGCGTCGGACGTCATTGTGGCTTAATATCTCTTGTCTCCTTGGGAGTAGAAAGTCTGTTCATGGCTCTTTGGAAAGGGCTGCATCTCCCCTGTAATCGCCTTTAAGCGGCACGCGGATCGGACCCACCGTTCTTACGATACGATTTTTTAAATGTGGTGCGCGGCGTAGAAAAGACGCGTTTAGGACGTATTTGCGGCTTAATATCTTTGGGCTCCTTGGGAGTAGAAAGTCTGTTCATGGCTCTTTGGAAAGGGCTGCATCTCCACTGTTATCGCCTTCGAGCGGCACGCGGATCGGAACCATCGTTATCACGCTACGATTTTTTAATGCCGCCAGGGACGGGCCGAAAGCGTGGCAGGTGGCGTTCGTTAGGGACAGTCATGGAGGTGATGCGCACCGAGTTGCAGGCCATTTGGACCTGGCCCGGCCTAGATGTGAGCGTTCAAATCAGCGCGTTTGTTTAAACTTTCTCCTCCAGTTCGTTGCAATTGTACAAGCGTTTCTCGCTCATCCGACTGGAGCGTAACGCTTTATCTGTTAATGTCTCTGGTCTCCTTGGGAGTAGAAAGTCTATTCATGGCTCTTTGGAAAGGGCTGCATCTCCCCTGTAATCGCCTTTAAGCGGCACGCGGATCGGACCCACCGTTCTTACGATACGATTTTTTAAATGTGGTGCGCGGCGGAGAAAAGACGCGCGTAGGACATATTTGCGGCTTAATATCTTTGGGCTCCTTGGGAGTAGAAAGTCTGTTCATGGCTCTTTGGAAAGGGCTGCATCTCCCCTGTAATCGCCTTCGAGCGGCACGCGGATCGAACCCACGGTTTTCACGCTATGATTTTTTAAAATGTGTTGCGCGGCGGAGAAAATGCGCGCGTCGGACGTCATTGCGGCTTAATATCTCTTGTCTCCTTGGGAGTAGAAAGTCTTTTCATGGCTCTTTGGAAAGGGTTGCATCTCCCCTGTAATCGCCTTTAAGCGGCACGCGGATCGGACCCACCGTTCTTACTATACGATTTTTTAAATGTGGTGCGCGGCGTAGAAAAGACGCGCGTAGGACGTATTTGCGGCTTAATATCTTTGGGCTCCTTGGGAGTAGGAAGTCTGTTCATGCCTCTTTGGAAAGGGCTGCATCTCCCCTGTAATCCCCTTCGAGCGGCACGCGGATCGAACCCACGGTTTTCACGCTATGATTTTTTTAAATGTGGTGCGCGGCGGAGAAAATGCGCGTGTCGGACGTCATTTCGGCTTAATATCTCTTGTCTCCTTGAGAGTAGAAAGTCTTTTCATGGCTCTTTGGAAAGGGTTGCGTCTCCCCTGTAATCGCCTTTAAGCGGCACGCGGATCGAACCCACGGTTTTCACGCTATGATTTTTTTAAATGTGCTGCGCGGCGGAGAAAATGCGCGCGTCGGACGTCATTGCGGCTTAATATCTCTTGTCTCCTTGGGAATAGAAAGTCTGTTCATGGCTCTTAGGAAAGGGCTGCATCTCCACTGTAATCGCCTTCGAGCGGCACGCGGATCGGAACCATCGTTATCATGCTACGATTTTTTAATGCCTCTAGGGACGGGCCGAAAGCGTGGCAGGTGGCGTTCGTTAGGGACAGTCATGGAGGTGATGCGCACCGAGTTGCAGGCCATTTGGACCTGGCCCGGCCTAGATGTGAGCGTTCAAATTCAGCGCGTTTGTTTAAACTTTCTCCTCCAATTCGTTGCAATTGTACAAGCGTTTCTCGCTCATCCGACTGGAGCGTAACGCTTTATATGTTAATATTTCTGGTCTCCTTGGGAGTAGAAAGTCTGTTCATGGCTCCTTTGAAAGGGATGCATCTCCCCTGTAATCGCCTTCGAGCGGCACGCGGATCGAACCCACGGTTTTCACGCTACGATTTTTTTTAAATGTGTTGCGCGGCGGAGAAAAGACGCGCGCCGGACGTATTTGCGGCTTAATATCTCTTGTCTCATTGGGAGTAGAAAGTCTGTTCATGGCACTTTGGAAAGGGCTGCATCTCCCCTGTAATCGCCTTCGAGCGGCACGCGGATCGAACCCACGGTTTTCACGCTATGATTTTTTTAAATGTGGTGCGCGGCGGAGAAAATGCGCGCGTCGGACGTCATTGCGGCTTAATATCTCTTGTCTCCTTGGGAATAGAAAGTCTGTTCATGGCTCTTAGGAAAGGGCTGCACTCCACTGTAATCGCCTTCGAGCGGCACGCGGATCGGAACCATCGTTATCACGCTACGATTTTTTAATGCCTCTAGGGACGGGCCGAAAGCGTGGCAGGTGGCGTTCGTTAGGGACAGTCATGGAGGTGATGCGCACCGAGTTGCAGGCCATTTGGACCTGGCCCGGCCTAGATGTGAGCGTTCAAAGTCAGCGCGTTTGTTTAAACTTTCTCCTCCAATTCGTTGCAATTGTGCAAGCGTTTCTCGCTCATCCGACTGGAGCGTAACGCTTTATATGTTAATATTTCTGGTCTCCTTGGGAGTAGAAAGTCTGTTCATGGCTCTTTTGAAAGGGATGCATCTCCCCTGTAATCGCCTTCGAGCGGCACGCGGATCGAACCCACGGTTTTCACGCCACGATTTTTTTTAAATGTGTTGCGCGGCGGAGAAAAGACGCGCGCCGGACGTATTTGCGGCTTAATATCTCTTGTCTCATTGGGAGTAGAAAGTCTGTTCATGGCTCTTTGGAAAGGGCTGCATCTCCCCTGTAAACGCCTTCGAGCGGCACGCGGATCGAACCCACGGTTTTCACGCTATGATTTTTTTAAATGTGGTGCGCGGCGGAGAAAATGCGCGCGTCGGACGTCATTGCGGCTTAATATCTCTTGTCTCATTGGGAGTAGAAAGTCTGTTCATGGCTCTTTGGAAAGGGCTGCATCTCCCCTGTAATCGCCTTCGAGCGGCACGCGGATGGAACCCACGGTTTTCACGCTATGATTTTTTTAAATGTGGTGCGCGGCGGAGAAAATGCGCGCGTCGGACGTCATTGCGGCTTAATATCTCTTGTCTCCTTGGGAGTAGAAAGTCTGTTCATGGCTCTTTGGAAAGGGCTCCATCTCCCCTGTAATCGCCTTTAAGCGGCACGCGGATCGGACCCACCGTTCTCACGCTACGATTTTTTAAATGTGGTCCGCGGCGCAATAAATGCGCGCGTCGGACGTCATTGCGGCTTAATATCTCTTGTCTCGTTGGGAGTAGGAAGTCTGTTCATGGCTCTTTGGAAAGGGCTGCATCTCCCCTGTAATCGCCTTCGAGCGGCACGCGGATCGGACCCACCGTTCTCACGCTAAGATTTTTTAAATGTGGTGCGCGGCGGAGAAAAGACGCGCGTAGGACATATTTGCGGCTTAATATCTTTGGGCTCCTTGGGAGTAGAAAGTCTGTTCATGGCTCTTTGGAAAGGGCTGCATCTCCCCTGTAATCGCCTTTAAGCGGCACGCGGATCGGACCCACCGTTCTCACGCTACGATTTTTTAAACGTGGTGCGTGTCGGAGAAAATGCGCGCGTCGGACGTCATTGTGGCTTAATATCTCTTGTCTCCTTGGGAGTAGAAAGTCTGTTCATGGCTCTTTGGAAAGGGCTGCATCTCCCCTGTAATCGCCTTTAAGCGGCACGCGGATCGGACCCACCGTTCTTACGATACGATTTTTTAAATGTGGTGCGCGGCGTAGAAAAGACGCGTTTAGGACGTATTTGCGGCTTAATATCTTTGGGCTCCTTGGGAGTAGAAAGTCTGTTCATGGCTCTTTGGAAAGGGCTGCATCTCCACTGTTATCGCCTTCGAGCGGCACGCGGATCGGAACCATCGTTATCACGCTACGATTTTTTAATGCCGCCAGGGACGGGCCGAAAGCGTGGCAGGTGGCGTTCGTTAGGGACAGTCATGGAGGTGATGCGCACCGAGTTGCAGGCCATTTGGACCTGGCCCGGCCTAGATGTGAGCGTTCAAATCAGCGCGTTTGTTTAAACTTTCTCCTCCAGTTCGTTGCAGTTGTACAAGCGTTTCTCGCTCATCCGACTGGAGCGTAACGCTTTATCTGTTAATGTCTCTGGTCTCCTTGGGAGTAGAAAGTCTATTCATGGCTCTTTGGAAAGGGCTGCATCTTCCCTGTAATCGCCTTTAAGCGGCACGCGGATCGGACCCACCGTTCTTACGATACGATTTTTTAAATGTGGTGCGCGGCGGAGAAAAGACGCGCGTAGGACATATTTGCGGCTTAATATCTTTGGGCTCCTTGGGAGTAGAAAGTCTGTTCATGGCTCTTTGGAAAGGGCTGCATCTCCCCTGTAATCGCCTTCGAGCGGCACGCGGATCGAACCCACGGTTTTCACGCTATGATTTTTTAAAATGTGTTGCGCGGCGGAGAAAATGCGCGCGTCGGACGTCATTGCGGCTTAATATCTCTTGTCTCCTTGGGAGTAGAAAGTCTATTCATGGCTCTTTGGAAAGGGCTGCATCTCCCCTGTAATCGCCTTTAAGCGGCACGCGGATCGGACCCACCGTTCTTACGATACGATTTTTTAAATGTGGTGCGCGGCGTAGAAAAGACGCGCGTAGGACGTATTTGCGGCTTAATATCTTTGGGCTCCTTGGGAGTAGGAAGTCTGTTCATGGCTCTTTGGAAAGGGCTGCATCTCCCCTGTAATCGCCTTCGAGCGGCACGCGGATCGAACCCACGGTTTTCACGCTATGATTTTTTTAAATGTGCTGCGCGGCGGAGAAAATGCGCGCGTCGGGCGTCATTGCGGCTTAATATCTCTTGTCTCCTTGGGAATAGAAAGTCTGTTCATGGCTCATTGGAAAGGGCTGCATCTCCCCTGTAACGCCTTTAAGCGGCACGCGGATCGGACCCACCGTTCTCACGCTACGATTTTTTAAATGTGGTGCGCGGCGCAATAAATGCGCGCGTCGGACATCATTGCGGCTTAATATCTTTGGGCTCCTTGGGAGTAGAAGTCTGTTCATGGCTCTTTGGAAAGGGCTGCATCTCCCCTGTAATCGCCTTCGCGCGGCACGCGGATCGGAACCATCGTTATCACGCTACGATTTTTTAATGCCGACAGGGACGGGCCGAAAGCGTGGCAGGTGGCGTTCGTTAGGGACAGTCATGGAGGTGATGCGCGCCGAGTTGCAGGCCATTTGGACCTGGCCCGGCCTAGATGTGAGCGTTCAAAGTCAGCGCGTTTGTTTAAACTTTCTCCTCCAATTCGTTGCAATTGTACAAGCGTTTCTCGCTCATCCGACTGGAGCGTAACGCTTTATCTGTTAATATCTCTGGTCTCCTTGGGAGTAGAAAGTCTATTCATGGCTCTTTGGAAAGGGCTGCATCTCCCCTGTAATCGCCTTTAAGCGGCACGCGGATCGGACCCACCGTTCTTACGATACGATTTTTTAAATGTGGTGCGTGTCGGAGAAAATGCGCGCGTCGGACGTCATTGTGGCTTAATATCTCTTGTCTCCTTGGGAGTAGAAAGTCTGTTCATGGCTCTTTGGAAAGGGCTGCATCTCCCCTGTAATCGCCTTTAAGCGGCACGCGGATCGGACCCACCGTTCTTACGATACGATTTTTTAAATGTGGTGCGCGGCGTAGAAAAGACGCGCGTAGGACGTATTTGCGGCTTAATATCTTTGGGCTCCTTGGGAGTAGAAAGTCTGTTCATGGCTCTTTGGAAAGGGATGCATCTCCACTGTTTTCGCCTTCGAGCGGCACGCGGATCGGAACCATCGTTATCACGCTACGATTTTTTAATGCCGCCAGGGACGGGCCGAAAGCGTGGCAGGTGGCGTTCGTTAGGGACCGTCATGGAGGTGATGCGCACCGAGTTGCAGGCCATTTGGACCTGGCCCGGCCTAGATGTGAGCGTTCAAATCAGCGCGTTTGTTTAAACTTTCTCCTCCATTTCGATGCAATTGTACAAGCGTTTCTCGCTCATCCGACTGGAGCGTAACGCTTTATCTGTTAATATCTCTGGTCTCCTTGGGAGTAGAAAGTCTATTCATGGCTCTTTGGAAAGGGCTGCATCTCCCCTGTAATCGCCTTTAAGCGGCACGCGGATCGAACCCACGGTTTTCACGCTATGATTTTTTTAAATGTGCTGCGCGGCGGAGAAAATGCGCGCGTCGGACGTCATTGCGGCTTAATATCTCTTGTCTCCTTGGGAGTAGAAAGTCTGTTCATGGCTCTTTGGAAAGGGCTGCATCTCCCCTGTAATCGCCTTCGAGCGGCACGCGGATCGAACCCACGGTTTTCACGCTAGGATTTTTTTTAAATGTGTTGCGCGGCGGAGAATAGACGCGCGCCGGACGTATTTGCGGCTTGATATCTCTTGTCTCATTGGGAGTGGAAAGTCTGTTCATGGCTCTTTGGAAAGGGCTGCATCTCCCCTGTAATCGCCTTCCAGCGGCACGCGGATTGAACCCACCGTTCTTACGCTACGATTTTTTAAATGTGGTGCGCGGAGTAGAAAAGACGCGCGTAGAACGTATTTGCGGCTTAATATCTTTGGGCTCCTTGGGAGTAGGAAGTCTGTTCATGCCTCTTTGGAAAGGGCTCCATCTCCCCTGTAATCGCCTTCGAGCGGCACGCGGATCGAACCCACGGTTTTCACGCTATGATTTTTTTAAATGTGCTGCGCGGCGGAGAAAATGCGCGCGTCGGACGTCATTGCGGCTTAATATCTCTTGTCTCCTTGGGAGTAGAAAGTCTTTTCATGGTTCTTTGGAAAGGGTTGCATCTCCCCTGTAATCGCCTTTAAGCGGCACGCGGATCGGACCCACCGTTCTTACGCTACGATTTTTTAAATGTGGTGCGAGGCGTAGAAAAGACGCGCGTAGGACTTATTTGCGGCTTAATATCTTTGGGCTCCTTGGGAGTAGAAAGTCTGTTCATGGCTCTTTAGAAAGGGCTGCATCTCCCCTGTAATCGCCTTCGCGCGGCACGCGGATCGGAACCATCGTTATCACGCTACGATTTTTTAATGCCGACAGGGACGGGCCGAAAGCTTGGCAGGTGGCGTTCGTTAGGAAAAGTCATGGACGTGATGCGGACCGAGTTGCAGGCCATTTGGACCTGGCCCGGCCTAGATGTGAGCCTTCAAATTCAGCGCGTTTGTTTAAACTTTCTCCTCCAATTCGTTGCAATTGTACAAGCGTTTCTCGCTCATCCGACTGGAGCGTAACGCTTTATCTGTTAATATCTCTGGTCTCCTTGGGAGTAGAAAGTCTGTTCATGGCTCTTTGGAAAGGGATGCATCTCCCCTGTAATCGCCTTTAAGCGGCACGCGGATCGGACCCACCGTTCTCACGCTACGATTTTTTAAACGTGGTGCGCGTCGGAGAAAATGCGCGTAATATCTCTTGTCTCCTTGGGAGTAGAAAGTCTGTTCATGGCTCTTTGGAAAGGGCTGTATCTCCCCTGTAATCGCCTTCGAGCGGCACGCGCATCGGAACCATCGTTATCACGCTACGATTTTTTAATGCCGCCAGGGACGGGCCGAAAGCGTGGCAGGTGGCGTTCGTTAGGGACAGTCATAGAGGTGATGCGCACCGAGTTGCACGCCATTTGGAGTTGGCCCGGCCTAGATGTGAGCGTTCAAAGTCAGCGCGTTTGTTTAAACTTTCTCCTCCAATTCGTTGCAATTGTACAAGCGTTTCTCGTTCATCCGACTGGAGCGTAACGCTTTATATGTTAATATTTCTGGTCTCCTTGGGAGTAGAAAGTCTGTTCATGGCTCTTTTGAAAGGGATGCATCTCCCCTGTAATCGCCTTCGAGCGGCACGCGGATGGAACCCACGGTTTTCACGCTATGATTTTTTTAAATGTGGTGCGCGGCGGAGAAAATGCGCGCGTCGGACGTCATTGCGGCTTAATATCTCTTGTCTCCTTGGGAGTAGAAAGTCTGTTCATGGCTCTTTGGAAAGGGCTGCATCTCCCCTGTAATCGCCTTTAAGCGGCACGCGGATCGGACCCACCGTTCTCACGCTACGATTTTTTAAATGTGGTCCGCGGCGCAATAAATGCGCGCGTCGGACGTCATTGCGGCTTAATATCTCTTGTCTCGTTGGGAGTAGGAAGTCTGTTCATGGCTCTTTGGAAATGACTGCATCTCCCCTGTAATCGCCTTCGAGGGGCACGCGGATCGGACCCACCGTTCTCACGCTAAGATTTTTTAAATGTGGTGCGCGGCGGAGAAAAGACGCGCGTAGGACATATTTGCGGCTTAATATCTTTTGGCTCCTTGGGAGTAGAAAGTCTGTTCATGGCTCTTTGGAAAGGGCTGCATCTCCCCTGTAATCGCCTTTAAGCGGCACGCGGATCGGACCCACCGTTCTCACGCTACGATTTTTTAAACGTGGTGCGTGTCGGAGAAAATGCGCGCGTCGGACGTCATTGTGGCTTAATATCTCTTGTCTCCTTGGGAGTAGAAAGTCTGTTCATGGCTCTTTGGAAAGGGCTGCATCTCCCCTGTAATCGCCTTTAAGCGGCACGCGGATCGGACCCACCGTTCTTACGATACGATTTTTTAAATGTGGTGCGCGGCGTAGAAAAGACGCGTTTAGGACGTATTTGCGGCTTAATATCTTTGGGCTCCTTGGGAGTAGAAAGTCTGTTCATGGCTCTTTGGAAAGGGCTGCATCTCCACTGTTATCGCCTTCGAGCGGCACGCGGATCGGAACCATCGTTATCACGCTACGATTTTTTAATGCCGCCAGGGACGGGCCGAAAGCGTGGCAGGTGGCGTTCGTTAGGGACAGTCATGGAGGTGATGCGCACCGAGTTGCAGGCCATTTGGACCTGGCCCGGCCTAGATGTGAGCGTTCAAATCAGCGCGTTTGTTTAAACTTTCTCCTCCAGTTCGTTGCAATTGTACAAGCGTTTCTCGCTCATCCGACTGGAGCGTAACGCTTTATCTGTTAATGTCTCTGGTCTCCTTGGGAGTAGAAAGTCTATTCATGGCTCTTTGGAAAGGGCTGCATCTCCCCTGTAATCGCCTTTAAGCGGCACGCGGATCGGACCCACCGTTCTTACGATACGATTTTTTAAATGTGGTGCGCGGCGGAGAAAAGACGCGCGTAGGACATATTTGCGGCTTAATATCTTTGGGCTCCTTGGGAGTAGAAAGTCTGTTCATGGCTCTTTGGAAAGGGCTGCATCTCCCCTGTAATCGCCTTCGAGCGGCACGCGGATCGAACCCACGGTTTTCACGCTATGATTTTTTAAAATGTGTTGCGCGGCGGAGAAAATGCGCGCGTCGGACGTCATTGCGGCTTAATATCTCTTGTCTCCTTGGGAGTAGAAAGTCTTTTCATGGCTCTTTGGAAAGGGTTGCATCTCCCCTGTAATCGCCTTTAAGCGGCACGCGGATCGGACCCACCGTTCTTACTATACGATTTTTTAAATGTGGTGCGCGGCGTAGAAAAGACGCGCGTAGGACGTATTTGCGGCTTAATATCTTTGGGCTCCTTGGGAGTAGGAAGTCTGTTCATGCCTCTTTGGAAAGGGCTGCATCTCCCCTGTAATCCCCTTCGAGCGGCACGCGGATCGAACCCACGGTTTTCACGCTATGATTTTTTTAAATGTGGTGCGCGGCGGAGAAAATGCGCGTGTCGGACGTCATTTCGGCTTAATATCTCTTGTCTCCTTGAGAGTAGAAAGTCTTTTCATGGCTCTTTGGAAAGGGTTGCGTCTCCCCTGTAATCGCCTTTAAGCGGCACGCGGATCGAACCCACGGTTTTCACGCTATGATTTTTTTAAATGTGCTGCGCGGCGGAGAAAATGCGCGCGTCGGACGTCATTGCGGCTTAATATCTCTTGTCTCCTTGGGAATAGAAAGTCTGTTCATGGCTCTTAGGAAAGGGCTGCATCTCCACTGTAATCGCCTTCGAGCGGCACGCGGATCGGAACCATCGTTATCATGCTACGATTTTTTAATGCCTCTAGGGACGGGCCGAAAGCGTGGCAGGTGGCGTTCGTTAGGGACAGTCATGGAGGTGATGCGCACCGAGTTGCAGGCCATTTGGACCTGGCCCGGCCTAGATGTGAGCGTTCAAATTCAGCGCGTTTGTTTAAACTTTCTCCTCCAATTCGTTGCAATTGTACAAGCGTTTCTCGCTCATCCGACTGGAGCGTAACGCTTTATATGTTAATATTTCTGGTCTCCTTGGGAGTAGAAAGTCTGTTCATGGCTCCTTTGAAAGGGATGCATCTCCCCTGTAATCGCCTTCGAGCGGCACGCGGATCGAACCCACGGTTTTCACGCTACGATTTTTTTTAAATGTGTTGCGCGGCGGAGAAAAGACGCGCGCCGGACGTATTTGCGGCTTAATATCTCTTGTCTCATTGGGAGTAGAAAGTCTGTTCATGGCACTTTGGAAAGGGCTGCATCTCCCCTGTAATCGCCTTCGAGCGGCACGCGGATCGAACCCACGGTTTTCACGCTATGATTTTTTTAAATGTGGTGCGCGGCGGAGAAAATGCGCGCGTCGGACGTCATTGCGGCTTAATATCTCTTGTCTCCTTGGGAATAGAAAGTCTGTTCATGGCTCTTAGGAAAGGGCTGCACTCCACTGTAATCGCCTTCGAGCGGCACGCGGATCGGAACCATCGTTATCACGCTACGATTTTTTAATGCCTCTAGGGACGGGCCGAAAGCGTGGCAGGTGGCGTTCGTTAGGGACAGTCATGGAGGTGATGCGCACCGAGTTGCAGGCCATTTGGACCTGGCCCGGCCTAGATGTGAGCGTTCAAAGTCAGCGCGTTTGTTTAAACTTTCTCCTCCAATTCGTTGCAATTGTGCAAGCGTTTCTCGCTCATCCGACTGGAGCGTAACGCTTTATATGTTAATATTTCTGGTCTCCTTGGGAGTAGAAAGTCTGTTCATGGCTCTTTTGAAAGGGATGCATCTCCCCTGTAATCGCCTTCGAGCGGCACGCGGATCGAACCCACGGTTTTCACGCCACGATTTTTTTTAAATGTGTTGCGCGGCGGAGAAAAGACGCGCGCCGGACGTATTTGCGGCTTAATATCTCTTGTCTCATTGGGAGTAGAAAGTCTGTTCATGGCTCTTTGGAAAGGGCTGCATCTCCCCTGTAAACGCCTTCGAGCGGCACGCGGATCGAACCCACGGTTTTCACGCTATGATTTTTTTAAATGTGGTGCGCGGCGGAGAAAATGCGCGCGTCGGACGTCATTGCGGCTTAATATCTCTTGTCTCATTGGGAGTAGAAAGTCTGTTCATGGCTCTTTGGAAAGGGCTGCATCTCCCCTGTAATCGCCTTCGAGCGGCACGCGGATGGAACCCACGGTTTTCACGCTATGATTTTTTTAAATGTGGTGCGCGGCGGAGAAAATGCGCGCGTCGGACGTCATTGCGGCTTAATATCTCTTGTCTCCTTGGGAGTAGAAAGTCTGTTCATGGCTCTTTGGAAAGGGCTCCATCTCCCCTGTAATCGCCTTTAAGCGGCACGCGGATCGGACCCACCGTTCTCACGCTACGATTTTTTAAATGTGGTCCGCGGCGCAATAAATGCGCGCGTCGGACGTCATTGCGGCTTAATATCTCTTGTCTCGTTGGGAGTAGGAAGTCTGTTCATGGCTCTTTGGAAAGGGCTGCATCTCCCCTGTAATCGCCTTCGAGCGGCACGCGGATCGGACCCACCGTTCTCACGCTAAGATTTTTTAAATGTGGTGCGCGGCGGAGAAAAGACGCGCGTAGGACATATTTGCGGCTTAATATCTTTGGGCTCCTTGGGAGTAGAAAGTCTGTTCATGGCTCTTTGGAAAGGGCTGCATCTCCCCTGTAATCGCCTTCGAGCGGCACGCGGATCGAACCCACGGTTTTCACGCTATGATTTTTTAAAATGTGTTGCGCGGCGGAGAAAATGCGCGCGTCGGACGTCATTGCGGCTTAATATCTCTTGTCTCCTTGGGAGTAGAAAGTCTATTCATGGCTCTTTGGAAAGGGCTGCATCTCCCCTGTAATCGCCTTTAAGCGGCACGCGGATCGGACCCACCGTTCTTACGATACGATTTTTTAAATGTGGTGCGCGGCGTAGAAAAGACGCGCGTAGGACGTATTTGCGGCTTAATATCTTTGGGCTCCTTGGGAGTAGGAAGTCTGTTCATGGCTCTTTGGAAAGGGCTGCATCTCCCCTGTAATCGCCTTCGAGCGGCACGCGGATCGAACCCACGGTTTTCACGCTATGATTTTTTTAAATGTGCTGCGCGGCGGAGAAAATGCGCGCGTCGGGCGTCATTGCGGCTTAATATCTCTTGTCTCCTTGGGAATAGAAAGTCTGTTCATGGCTCATTGGAAAGGGCTGCATCTCCCCTGTAACGCCTTTAAGCGGCACGCGGATCGGACCCACCGTTCTCACGCTACGATTTTTTAAATGTGGTGCGCGGCGCAATAAATGCGCGCGTCGGACATCATTGCGGCTTAATATCTTTGGGCTCCTTGGGAGTAGAAGTCTGTTCATGGCTCTTTGGAAAGGGCTGCATCTCCCCTGTAATCGCCTTCGCGCGGCACGCGGATCGGAACCATCGTTATCACGCTACGATTTTTTGATGCCGACAGGGACGGGCCGAAAGCGTGGCAGGTGGCGTTCGTTAGGGACAGTCATGGAGGTGATGCGCGCCGAGTTGCAGGCCATTTGGACCTGGCCCGGCCTAGATGTGAGCGTTCAAAGTCAGCGCGTTTGTTTAAACTTTCTCCTCCAATTCGTTGCAATTGTACAAGCGTTTCTCGCTCATCCGACTGGAGCGTAACGCTTTATCTGTTAATATCTCTGGTCTCCTTGGGAGTAGAAAGTCTATTCATGGCTCTTTGGAAAGGGCTGCATCTCCCCTGTAATCGCCTTTAAGCGGCACGCGGATCGGACCCACCGTTCTTACGATACGATTTTTTAAATGTGGTGCGTGTCGGAGAAAATGCGCGCGTCGGACGTCATTGTGGCTTAATATCTCTTGTCTCCTTGGGAGTAGAAAGTCTGTTCATGGCTCTTTGGAAAGGGCTGCATCTCCCCTGTAATCGCCTTTAAGCGGCACGCGGATCGGACCCACCGTTCTTACGATACGATTTTTTAAATGTGGTGCGCGGCGTAGAAAAGACGCGCGTAGGACGTATTTGCGGCTTAATATCTTTGGGCTCCTTGGGAGTAGAAAGTCTGTTCATGGCTCTTTGGAAAGGGATGCATCTCCACTGTTTTCGCCTTCGAGCGGCACGCGGATCGGAACCATCGTTATCACGCTACGATTTTTTAATGCCGCCAGGGACGGGCCGAAAGCGTGGCAGGTGGCGTTCGTTAGGGACCGTCATGGAGGTGATGCGCACCGAGTTGCAGGCCATTTGGACCTGGCCCGGCCTAGATGTGAGCGTTCAAATCAGCGCGTTTGTTTAAACTTTCTCCTCCATTTCGATGCAATTGTACAAGCGTTTCTCGCTCATCCGACTGGAGCGTAACGCTTTATCTGTTAATATCTCTGGTCTCCTTGGGAGTAGAAAGTCTATTCATGGCTCTTTGGAAAGGGCTGCATCTCCCCTGTAATCGCCTTTAAGCGGCACGCGGATCGAACCCACGGTTTTCACGCTATGATTTTTTTAAATGTGCTGCGCGGCGGAGAAAATGCGCGCGTCGGACGTCATTGCGGCTTAATATCTCTTGTCTCCTTGGGAGTAGAAAGTCTGTTCATGGCTCTTTGGAAAGGGCTGCATCTCCCCTGTAATCGCCTTCGAGCGGCACGCGGATCGAACCCACGGTTTTCACGCTAGGATTTTTTTTAAATGTGTTGCGCGGCGGAGAATAGACGCGCGCCGGACGTATTTGCGGCTTGATATCTCTTGTCTCATTGGGAGTGGAAAGTCTGTTCATGGCTCTTTGGAAAGGGCTGCATCTCCCCTGTAATCGCCTTCCAGCGGCACGCGGATTGAACCCACCGTTCTTACGCTACGATTTTTTAAATGTGGTGCGCGGAGTAGAAAAGACGCGCGTAGAACGTATTTGCGGCTTAATATCTTTGGGCTCCTTGGGAGTAGGAAGTCTGTTCATGCCTCTTTGGAAAGGGCTCCATCTCCCCTGTAATCGCCTTCGAGCGGCACGCGGATCGAACCCACGGTTTTCACGCTATGATTTTTTTAAATGTGCTGCGCGGCGGAGAAAATGCGCGCGTCGGACGTCATTGCGGCTTAATATCTCTTGTCTCCTTGGGAGTAGAAAGTCTTTTCATGGTTCTTTGGAAAGGGTTGCATCTCCCCTGTAATCGCCTTTAAGCGGCACGCGGATCGGACCCACCGTTCTTACGCTACGATTTTTTAAATGTGGTGCGAGGCGTAGAAAAGACGCGCGTAGGACTTATTTGCGGCTTAATATCTTTGGGCTCCTTGGGAGTAGAAAGTCTGTTCATGGCTCTTTAGAAAGGGCTGCATCTCCCCTGTAATCGCCTTCGCGCGGCACGCGGATCGGAACCATCGTTATCACGCTACGATTTTTTAATGCCGACAGGGACGGGCCGAAAGCTTGGCAGGTGGCGTTCGTTAGGAAAAGTCATGGACGTGATGCGGACCGAGTTGCAGGCCATTTGGACCTGGCCCGGCCTAGATGTGAGCCTTCAAATTCAGCGCGTTTGTTTAAACTTTCTCCTCCAATTCGTTGCAATTGTACAAGCGTTTCTCGCTCATCCGACTGGAGCGTAACGCTTTATCTGTTAATATCTCTGGTCTCCTTGGGAGTAGAAAGTCTGTTCATGGCTCTTTGGAAAGGGATGCATCTCCCCTGTAATCGCCTTTAAGCGGCACGCGGATCGGACCCACCGTTCTCACGCTACGATTTTTTAAACGTGGTGCGCGTCGGAGAAAATGCGCGTAATATCTCTTGTCTCCTTGGGAGTAGAAAGTCTGTTCATGGCTCTTTGGAAAGGGCTGTATCTCCCCTGTAATCGCCTTCGAGCGGCACGCGCATCGGAACCATCGTTATCACGCTACGATTTTTTAATGCCGCCAGGGACGGGCCGAAAGCGTGGCAGGTGGCGTTCGTTAGGGACAGTCATAGAGGTGATGCGCACCGAGTTGCACGCCATTTGGAGTTGGCCCGGCCTAGATGTGAGCGTTCAAAGTCAGCGCGTTTGTTTAAACTTTCTCCTCCAATTCGTTGCAATTGTACAAGCGTTTCTCGTTCATCCGACTGGAGCGTAACGCTTTATATGTTAATATTTCTGGTCTCCTTGGGAGTAGAAAGTCTGTTCATGGCTCTTTTGAAAGGGATGCATCTCCCCTGTAATCGCCTTCGAGCGGCACGCGGATGGAACCCACGGTTTTCACGCTATGATTTTTTTAAATGTGGTGCGCGGCGGAGAAAATGCGCGCGTCGGACGTCATTGCGGCTTAATATCTCTTGTCTCCTTGGGAGTAGAAAGTCTGTTCATGGCTCTTTGGAAAGGGCTGCATCTCCCCTGTAATCGCCTTTAAGCGGCACGCGGATCGGACCCACCGTTCTCACGCTACGATTTTTTAAATGTGGTCCGCGGCGCAATAAATGCGCGCGTCGGACGTCATTGCGGCTTAATATCTCTTGTCTCGTTGGGAGTAGGAAGTCTGTTCATGGCTCTTTGGAAATGACTGCATCTCCCCTGTAATCGCCTTCGAGGGGCACGCGGATCGGACCCACCGTTCTCACGCTAAGATTTTTTAAATGTGGTGCGCGGCGGAGAAAAGACGCGCGTAGGACATATTTGCGGCTTAATATCTTTTGGCTCCTTGGGAGTAGAAAGTCTGTTCATGGCTCTTTGGAAAGGGCTGCATCTCCCCTGTAATCGCCTTTAAGCGGCACGCGGATCGGACCCACCGTTCTCACGCTACGATTTTTTAAACGTGGTGCGTGTCGGAGAAAATGCGCGCGTCGGACGTCATTGTGGCTTAATATCTCTTGTCTCCTTGGGAGTAGAAAGTCTGTTCATGGCTCTTTGGAAAGGGCTGCATCTCCCCTGTAATCGCCTTTAAGCGGCACGCGGATCGGACCCACCGTTCTTACGATACGATTTTTTAAATGTGGTGCGCGGCGTAGAAAAGACGCGTTTAGGACGTATTTGCGGCTTAATATCTTTGGGCTCCTTGGGAGTAGAAAGTCTGTTCATGGCTCTTTGGAAAGGGCTGCATCTCCACTGTTATCGCCTTCGAGCGGCACGCGGATCGGAACCATCGTTATCACGCTACGATTTTTTAATGCCGCCAGGGACGGGCCGAAAGCGTGGCAGGTGGCGTTCGTTAGGGACAGTCATGGAGGTGATGCGCACCGAGTTGCAGGCCATTTGGACCTGGCCCGGCCTAGATGTGAGCGTTCAAATCAGCGCGTTTGTTTAAACTTTCTCCTCCAGTTCGTTGCAATTGTACAAGCGTTTCTCGCTCATCCGACTGGAGCGTAACGCTTTATCTGTTAATGTCTCTGGTCTCCTTGGGAGTAGAAAGTCTATTCATGGCTCTTTGGAAAGGGCTGCATCTCCCCTGTAATCGCCTTTAAGCGGCACGCGGATCGGACCCACCGTTCTTACGATACGATTTTTTAAATGTGGTGCGCGGCGGAGAAAAGACGCGCGTAGGACATATTTGCGGCTTAATATCTTTGGGCTCCTTGGGAGTAGAAAGTCTGTTCATGGCTCTTTGGAAAGGGCTGCATCTCCCCTGTAATCGCCTTCGAGCGGCACGCGGATCGAACCCACGGTTTTCACGCTATGATTTTTTAAAATGTGTTGCGCGGCGGAGAAAATGCGCGCGTCGGACGTCATTGCGGCTTAATATCTCTTGTCTCCTTGGGAGTAGAAAGTCTTTTCATGGCTCTTTGGAAAGGGTTGCATCTCCCCTGTAATCGCCTTTAAGCGGCACGCGGATCGGACCCACCGTTCTTACTATACGATTTTTTAAATGTGGTGCGCGGCGTAGAAAAGACGCGCGTAGGACGTATTTGCGGCTTAATATCTTTGGGCTCCTTGGGAGTAGGAAGTCTGTTCATGCCTCTTTGGAAAGGGCTGCATCTCCCCTGTAATCCCCTTCGAGCGGCACGCGGATCGAACCCACGGTTTTCACGCTATGATTTTTTTAAATGTGGTGCGCGGCGGAGAAAATGCGCGTGTCGGACGTCATTTCGGCTTAATATCTCTTGTCTCCTTGAGAGTAGAAAGTCTTTTCATGGCTCTTTGGAAAGGGTTGCGTCTCCCCTGTAATCGCCTTTAAGCGGCACGCGGATCGAACCCACGGTTTTCACGCTATGATTTTTTTAAATGTGCTGCGCGGCGGAGAAAATGCGCGCGTCGGACGTCATTGCGGCTTAATATCTCTTGTCTCCTTGGGAGTAGAAAGTCTGTTCATGGCTCTTTGGAAAGGGCTGCATCTCCCCTGTAATCGCCTTCGAGCGGCACGCGGATCGAACCCACGGTTTTCACGCTAGGATTTTTTTTAAATGTGTTGCGCGGCGGAGAATAGACGCGCGCCGGACGTATTTGCGGCTTGATATCTCTTGTCTCATTGGGAGTGGAAAGTCTGTTCATGGCTCTTTGGAAAGGGCTGCATCTCCCCTGTAATCGCCTTCCAGCGGCACGCGGATTGAACCCACCGTTCTTACGCTACGATTTTTTAAATGTGGTGCGCGGAGTAGAAAAGACGCGCGTAGAACGTATTTGCGGCTTAATATCTTTGGGCTCCTTGGGAGTAGGAAGTCTGTTCATGCCTCTTTGGAAAGGGCTCCATCTCCCCTGTAATCGCCTTCGAGCGGCACGCGGATCGAACCCACGGTTTTCACGCTACGATTTTTTAATGCCGACAGGGACGGGCCGAAAGCTTGGCAGGTGGCGTTCGTTAGGAAAAGTCATGGACGTGATGCGGACCGAGTTGCAGGCCATTTGGACCTGGCCCGGCCTAGATGTGAGCCTTCAAATTCAGCGCGTTTGTTTAAACTTTCTCCTCCAATTCGTTGCAATTGTACAAGCGTTTCTCGCTCATCCGACTGGAGCGTAACGCTTTATCTGTTAATATCTCTGGTCTCCTTGGGAGTAGAAAGTCTGTTCATGGCTCTTTGGAAAGGGATGCATCTCCCCTGTAATCGCCTTTAAGCGGCACGCGGATCGGACCCACCGTTCTCACGCTACGATTTTTTAAACGTGGTGCGCGTCGGAGAAAATGCGCGTAATATCTCTTGTCTCCTTGGGAGTAGAAAGTCTGTTCATGGCTCTTTGGAAAGGGCTGTATCTCCCCTGTAATCGCCTTCGAGCGGCACGCGCATCGGAACCATCGTTATCACGCTACGATTTTTTAATGCCGCCAGGGACGGGCCGAAAGCGTGGCAGGTGGCGTTCGTTAGGGACAGTCATAGAGGTGATGCGCACCGAGTTGCACGCCATTTGGAGTTGGCCCGGCCTAGATGTGAGCGTTCAAAGTCAGCGCGTTTGTTTAAACTTTCTCCTCCAATTCGTTGCAATTGTACAAGCGTTTCTCGTTCATCCGACTGGAGCGTAACGCTTTATATGTTAATATTTCTGGTCTCCTTGGGAGTAGAAAGTCTGTTCATGGCTCTTTTGAAAGGGATGCATCTCCCCTGTAATCGCCTTCGAGCGGCACGCGGATGGAACCCACGGTTTTCACGCTATGATTTTTTTAAATGTGGTGCGCGGCGGAGAAAATGCGCGCGTCGGACGTCATTGCGGCTTAATATCTCTTGTCTCCTTGGGAGTAGAAAGTCTGTTCATGGCTCTTTGGAAAGGGCTGCATCTCCCCTGTAATCGCCTTTAAGCGGCACGCGGATCGGACCCACCGTTCTCACGCTACGATTTTTTAAATGTGGTCCGCGGCGCAATAAATGCGCGCGTCGGACGTCATTGCGGCTTAATATCTCTTGTCTCGTTGGGAGTAGGAAGTCTGTTCATGGCTCTTTGGAAATGACTGCATCTCCCCTGTAATCGCCTTCGAGGGGCACGCGGATCGGACCCACCGTTCTCACGCTAAGATTTTTTAAATGTGGTGCGCGGCGGAGAAAAGACGCGCGTAGGACATATTTGCGGCTTAATATCTTTTGGCTCCTTGGGAGTAGAAAGTCTGTTCATGGCTCTTTGGAAAGGGCTGCATCTCCCCTGTAATCGCCTTTAAGCGGCACGCGGATCGGACCCACCGTTCTCACGCTACGATTTTTTAAACGTGGTGCGTGTCGGAGAAAATGCGCGCGTCGGACGTCATTGTGGCTTAATATCTCTTGTCTCCTTGGGAGTAGAAAGTCTGTTCATGGCTCTTTGGAAAGGGCTGCATCTCCCCTGTAATCGCCTTTAAGCGGCACGCGGATCGGACCCACCGTTCTTACGATACGATTTTTTAAATGTGGTGCGCGGCGTAGAAAAGACGCGTTTAGGACGTATTTGCGGCTTAATATCTTTGGGCTCCTTGGGAGTAGAAAGTCTGTTCATGGCTCTTTGGAAAGGGCTGCATCTCCACTGTTATCGCCTTCGAGCGGCACGCGGATCGGAACCATCGTTATCACGCTACGATTTTTTAATGCCGCCAGGGACGGGCCGAAAGCGTGGCAGGTGGCGTTCGTTAGGGACAGTCATGGAGGTGATGCGCACCGAGTTGCAGGCCATTTGGACCTGGCCCGGCCTAGATGTGAGCGTTCAAATCAGCGCGTTTGTTTAAACTTTCTCCTCCAGTTCGTTGCAATTGTACAAGCGTTTCTCGCTCATCCGACTGGAGCGTAACGCTTTATCTGTTAATGTCTCTGGTCTCCTTGGGAGTAGAAAGTCTATTCATGGCTCTTTGGAAAGGGCTGCATCTCCCCTGTAATCGCCTTTAAGCGGCACGCGGATCGGACCCACCGTTCTTACGATATGATTTTTTAAATGTGGTGCGCGGCGGAGAAAAGACGCGCGTAGGACATATTTGCGGCTTAATATCTTTGGGCTCCTTGGGAGTAGAAAGTCTGTTCATGGCTCTTTGGAAAGGGCTGCATCTCCCCTGTAATCGCCTTCGAGCGGCACGCGGATCGAACCCACGGTTTTCACGCTATGATTTTTTAAAATGTGTTGCGCGGCGGAGAAAATGCGCGCGTGGGACGTCATTGCGGCTTAATATCTCTTGTCTCCTTGGGAGTAGAAAGTCTTTTCATGGCTCTTTGGAAAGGGTTGCATCTCCCCTGTAATCGCCTTTAAGCGGCACGCGGATCGGACCCACCGTTCTTACTATACGATTTTTTAAATGTGGTGCGCGGCGTAGAAAAGACGCGCGTAGGACGTATTTGCGGCTTAATATCTATGGGCTCCTTGGGAGTAGGAAGTCTGTTCATGCCTCTTTGGAAAGGGCTGCATCTCCCCTGTAATCCCCTTCGAGCGGCACGCGGATCGAACCCACGGTTTTCACGCTATGATTTTTTTAAATGTGGTGCGCGGCGGAGAAAATGCGCGTGTCGGACGTCATTTCGGCTTAATATCTCTTGTCTCCTTGAGAGTAGAAAGTCTTTTCATGGCTCTTTGGAAAGGGTTGCGTCTCCCCTGTAATCGCCTTTAAGCGGCACGCGGATCGGACCCACCGTTCTCACGCTACGATTTTTTAAACGTGGTGCGTGTCGGAGAAAATGCGCGCGTCGGACGTCATTGTGGCTTAATATCTCTTGTCTCCTTGGGAGTAGAAAGTCTGTTCATGGCTCTTTGGAAAGGGCTGCATCTCCCCTGTAATCGCCTTTAAGCGGCACGCGGATCGGACCCACCGTTCTTACGATACGATTTTTTAAATGTGGTGCGCGGCGTAGAAAAGACGCGTTTAGGACGTATTTGCGGCTTAATATCTTTGGGCTCCTTGGGAGTAGAAAGTCTGTTCATGGCTCTTTGGAAAGGGCTGCATCTCCACTGTTATCGCCTTCGAGCGGCACGCGGATCGGAACCATCGTTATCACGCTACGATTTTTTAATGCCGCCAGGGACGGGCCGAAAGCGTGGCAGGTGGCGTTCGTTAGGGACAGTCATGGAGGTGATGCGCACCGAGTTGCAGGCCATTTGGACCTGGCCCGGCCTAGATGTGAGCGTTCAAATCAGCGCGTTTGTTTAAACTTTCTCCTCCAGTTCGTTGCAATTGTACAAGCGTTTCTCGCTCATCCGACTGGAGCGTAACGCTTTATCTGTTAATGTCTCTGGTCTCCTTGGGAGTAGAAAGTCTATTCATGGCTCTTTGGAAAGGGCTGCATCTCCCCTGTAATCGCCTTTAAGCGGCACGCGGATCGGACCCACCGTTCTTACGATACGATTTTTTAAATGTGGTGCGCGGCGTAGAAAAGACGCGCGTAAGACGTATTTGCGGCTTAATATCTTTGGGCTCCTTGGGAGTAGGAAGTCTGTTCATGGCTCTTTGGAAAGGGCTGCATCTCCCCTGTAATCGCCTTCGAGCGGCACGCGGATCGAACCCACGGTTTTCACGCTATGATCTTTTAAAATGTGTTGCGCGGCGGAGAAAATGCGCGCGTCGGACGTCATTGCGGCTTAATATCTCTTGTCTCCTTGGGAGTAGAAAGTCTTTTCATGGCTCTTTGGAAAGGGTTGCATCTCCCCTGTAATCGCCTTTAAGCGGCACGCGGATCGGACCCACCGTTCTTACTATACGATTTTTTAAATGTGGTGCGCGGCGTAGAAAAGACGCGCGTAGGACGTATTTGCGGCTTAATATCTTTGGGCTCCTTGGGAGTAGGAAGTCTGTTCATGGCTCTTTGGAAAGGGCTGCATCTCCCCTGTAATCGCCTTCGAGCGGCACGCGGATCGAACCCACGGTTTTCACGCTATGATTTTTTTAAATGTGCTGCGCGGCGGAGAAAATGCGCGCGTCGGACGTCATTGCGGCTTAATATCTCTTGTCTCCTTGGGAATAGAAAGTCTGTTCATGGCTCTTAGGAAAGGGCTGCATCTCCACTGTAATCGCCTTCGAGCGGCACGCGGATCGGAACCATCGTTATCATGCTACGATTTTTTAATGCCTCTAGGGACGGGCCGAAAGCGTGGCAGGTGGCGTTCGTTAGGGACAGTCATGGAGGTGATGCGCACCGAGTTGCAGGCCATTTGGACCTGGCCCGGCCTAGATGTGAGCGTTCAAATTCAGCGCGTTTGTTTAAACTTTCTCCTCCAATTCGTTGCAATTGTACAAGCGTTTCTCGCTCATCCGACTGGAGCGTAACGCTTTATATGTTAATATTTCTGGTCTCCTTGGGAGTAGAAAGTCTGTTCATGGCTCCTTTGAAAGGGATGCATCTCCCCTGTAATCGCCTTCGAGCGGCACGCGGATCGAACCCACGGTTTTCACGCTACGATTTTTTTTAAATGTGTTGCGCGGCGGAGAAAAGACGCGCGCCGGACGTATTTGCGGCTTAATATCTCTTGTCTCATTGGGAGTAGAAAGTCTGTTCATGGCTCTTTGGAAAGGGCTGCATCTCCCCTGTAATCGCCTTCGAGCGGCACGCGGATCGAACCCACGGTTTTCACGCTATGATTTTTTTAAATGTGGTGCGCGGCGGAGAAAATGCGCGCGTCGGACGTCATTGCGGCTTAATATCTCTTGTCTCCTTGGGAGTAGAAAGTCTGTTCATGGCTCATTGGAAAGGGCTGCATCTCCCCTGTAACGCCTTTAAGCGGCACGCGGATCGGACCCACCGTTCTCACGCTACGATTTTTTAAATGTGGTGCGCGGCGCAATAAATGCGCGCGTCGGACATCATTGCTGCTTAATATCTTTGGGCTCCTTGGGAGTAGAAGTCTGTTCATGGCTCTTTGGAAAGGGCTGCATCTCCCCTGTAATCGCCTTCGCGCGGCACGCGGATCGGAACCATCGTTATCACGCTACGATTTTTTAATGCCGACAGGGACGGGCCGAAAGCGTGGCAGGTGGCGTTCGTTAGGGACAGTCATGGAGGTGATGCGCGCCGAGTTGCAGGCCATTTGGACCTGGCCCGGCCTAGATGTGAGCGTTCAAAGTCAGCGCGTTTGTTTAAACTTTCTCCTCCAATTCGTTGCAATTGTACAAGCGTTTCTCGCTCATCCGACTGGAGCGTAACGCTTTATCTGTTAATATCTCTGGTCTCCTTGGGAGTAGAAAGTCTATTCATGGCTCTTTGGAAAGGGCTGCATCTCCCCTGTAATCGCCTTTAAGCGGCACGCGGATCGGACCCACCGTTCTTACGATACGATTTTTTAAATGTGGTGCGCGGCGGAGAAAAGACGCGCGTAGGACATATTTGCGGCTTAATATCTTTGGGCTCCTTGGGAGTAGAAAGTCTGTTCATGGCTCTTTGGAAAGGGCTGCATCTCCCCTGTAATCGCCTTCGAGCGGCACGCGGATCGAACCCACGGTTTTCACGCTATGATTTTTTAAAATGTGTTGCGCGGCGGAGAAAATGCGCGCGTCGGACGTCATTGCGGCTTAATATCTCTTGTCTCCTTGGGAGTAGAAAGTCTTTTCATGGCTCTTTGGAAAGGGTTGCATCTCCCCTGTAATCGCCTTTAAGCGGCACGCGGATCGGACCCACCGTTCTTACTATACGATTTTTTAAATGTGGTGCGCGGCGTAGAAAAGACGCGCGTAGGACGTATTTGCGGCTTAATATCTTTGGGCTCCTTGGGAGTAGGAAGTCTGTTCATGCCTCTTTGGAAAGGGCTGCATCTCCCCTGTAATCCCCTTCGAGCGGCACGCGGATCGAACCCACGGTTTTCACGCTATGATTTTTTTAAATGTGGTGCGCGGTGGAGAAAATGCGCGTGTCGGACGTCATTTCGGCTTAATATCTCTTGTCTCCTTGAGAGTAGAAAGTCTTTTCATGGCTCTTTGGAAAGGGTTGCGTCTCCCCTGTAATCGCCTTTAAGCGGCACGCGGATCGAACCCACGGTTTTCACGCTATGATTTTTTTAAATGTGCTGCGCGGCGGAGAAAATGCGCGCGTCGGACGTCATTGCGGCTTAATATCTCTTGTCTCCTTGGGAATAGAAAGTCTGTTCATGGCTCTTAGGAAAGGGCTGCATCTCCACTGTAATCGCCTTCGAGCGGCACGCGGATCGGAACCATCGTTATCATGCTACGATTTTTTAATGCCTCTAGGGACGGGCCGAAAGCGTGGCAGGTGGCGTTCGTTAGGGACAGTCATGGAGGTGATGCGCACCGAGTTGCAGGCCATTTGGACCTGGCCCGGCCTAGATGTGAGCGTTCAAATTCAGCGCGTTTGTTTAAACTTTCTCCTCCAATTCGTTGCAATTGTACAAGCGTTTCTCGCTCATCCGACTGGAGCGTAACGCTTTATATGTTAATATTTCTGGTCTCCTTGGGAGTAGAAAGTCTGTTCATGGCTCCTTTGAAAGGGATGCATCTCCCCTGTAATCGCCTTCGAGCGGCACGCGGATCGAACCCACGGTTTTCACGCTACGATTTTTTTTAAATGTGTTGCGCGGCGGAGAAAAGACGCGCGCCGGACGTATTTGCGGCTTAATATCTCTTGTCTCATTGGGAGTAGAAAGTCTGTTCATGGCACTTTGGAAAGGGCTGCATCTCCCCTGTAATCGCCTTCGAGCGGCACGCGGATCGAACCCACGGTTTTCACGCTATGATTTTTTTAAATGTGGTGCGCGGCGGAGAAAATGCGCGCGTCGGACGTCATTGCGGCTTAATATCTCTTGTCTCCTTGGGAATAGAAAGTCTGTTCATGGCTCTTAGGAAAGGGCTGCACTCCACTGTAATCGCCTTCGAGCGGCACGCGGATCGGAACCATCGTTATCACGCTACGATTTTTTAATGCCTCTAGGGACGGGCCGAAAGCGTGGCAGGTGGCGTTCGTTAGGGACAGTCATGGAGGTGATGCGCACCGAGTTGCAGGCCATTTGGACCTGGCCCGGCCTAGATGTGAGCGTTCAAAGTCAGCGCGTTTGTTTAAACTTTCTCCTCCAATTCGTTGCAATTGTGCAAGCGTTTCTCGCTCATCCGACTGGAGCGTAACGCTTTATATGTTAATATTTCTGGTCTCCTTGGGAGTAGAAAGTCTGTTCATGGCTCTTTTGAAAGGGATGCATCTCCCCTGTAATCGCCTTCGAGCGGCACGCAGATCGAACCCACGGTTTTCACGCCACGATTTTTTTTAAATGTGTTGCGCGGCGGAGAAAAGACGCGCGCCGGACGTATTTGCGGCTTAATATCTCTTGTCTCATTGGGAGTAGAAAGTCTGTTCATGGCTCTTTGGAAAGGGCTGCATCTCCCCTGTAAACGCCTTCGAGCGGCACGCGGATCGAACCCACGGTTTTCACGCTATGATTTTTTTAAATGTGGTGCGCGGCGGAGAAAATGCGCGCGTCGGACGTCATTGCGGCTTAATATCTCTTGTCTCATTGGGAGTAGAAAGTCTGTTCATGGCTCTTTGGAAAGGGCTGCATCTCCCCTGTAATCGCCTTCGAGCGGCACGCGGATGGAACCCACGGTTTTCACGCTATGATTTTTTTAAATGTGGTGCGCGGCGGAGAAAATGCGCGCGTCGGACGTCATTGCGGCTTAATATCTCTTGTCTCCTTGGGAGTAGAAAGTCTGTTCATGGCTCTTTGGAAAGGGCTCCATCTCCCCTGTAATCGCCTTTAAGCGGCACGCGGATCGGACCCACCGTTCTCACGCTACGATTTTTTAAATGTGGTCCGCGGCGCAATAAATGCGCGCGTCGGACGTCATTGCGGCTTAATATCTCTTGTCTCGTTGGGAGTAGGAAGTCTGTTCATGGCTCTTTGGAAAGGGCTGCATCTCCCCTGTAATCGCGTTCGAGCGGCACGCGGATCGGACCCACCGTTCTCACGCTAAGATTTTTTAAATGTGGTGCGCGGCGGAGAAAAGACGCGCGTAGGACATATTTGCGGCTTAATATCTTTGGGCTCCTTGGGAGTAGAAAGTCTGTTCATGGCTCTTTGGAAAGGGCTGCATCTCCCCTGTAATCGCCTTTAAGCGGCACGCGGATCGGACCCACCGTTCTCACGCTACGATTTTTTAAACGTGGTGCGTGTCGGAGAAAATGCGCGCGTCGGACGTCATTGTGGCTTAATATCTCTTGTCTCCTTGGGAGTAGAAAGTCTGTTCATGGCTCTTTGGAAAGGGCTGCATCTCCCCTGTAATCGCCTTTAAGCGGCACGCGGATCGGACCCACCGTTCTTACGATACGATTTTTCAAATGTGGTGCGCGGCGTAGAAAAGACGCGTTTAGGACGTATTTGCGGCTTAATATCTTTGGGCTCCTTGGGAGTAGAAAGTCTGTTCATGGCTCTTTGGAAAGGGCTGCATCTCCACTGTTATCGCCTTCGAGCGGCACGCGGATCGGAACCATCGTTATCACGCTACGATTTTTTAATGCCGCCAGGGACGGGCCGAAAGCGTGGCAGGTGGCGTTCGTTAGGGACAGTCATGGAGGTGATGCGCACCGAGTTGCAGGCCATTTGGACCTGGCCCGGCCTAGATGTGAGCGTTCAAATCAGCGCGTTTGTTTAAACTTTCTCCTCCAGTTCGTTGCAATTGTACAAGCGTTTCTCGCTCATCCGACTGGAGCGTAACGCTTTATCTGTTAATGTCTCTGGTCTCCTTGGGAGTAGAAAGTCTATTCATGGCTCTTTGGAAAGGGCTGCATCTCCCCTGTAATCGCCTTTAAGCGGCACGCGGATCGGACCCACCGTTCTTACGATACGATTTTTTAAATGTGGTGCGCGGCGTAGAAAAGACGCGCGTAGGACGTATTTGCGGCTTAATATCTTTGGGCTCCTTGGGAGTAGGAAGTCTGTTCATGGCTCTTTGGAAAGGGCTGCATCTCCCCTGTAATCGCCTTCGAGCGGCACGCGGATCGAACCCACGGTTTTCACACTATGATTTTTTTAAATGTGCTGCGCGGCGGAGAAAATGCGCGCGTCGGGCGTCATTGCGGCTTAATATCTCTTGTCTCCTTGGGAATAGAAAGTCTGTTCATGGCTCTTAGGAAAGGGCTGCATCTCCACTGTAATCGCCTTCGAGCGGCACGCGGATCGGAACCATCGTTATCATGCTACGATTTTTTAATGCCTCTAGGGACGGGCCGAAAGCGTGGCAGGTGGCGTTCGTTAGGGACAGTCATGGAGGTGATGCGCACCGAGTTGCAGGCCATTTGGACCTGGCCCGGCCTAGATGTGAGCGTTCAAATTCAGCGCGTTTGTTTAAACTTTCTCCTCCAATTCGTTGCAATTGTACAAGCGTTTCTCGCTCATCCGACTGGAGCGTAACGCTTTATATGTTAATATTTCTGGTCTCCTTGGGAGTAGAAAGTCTGTTCATGGCTCCTTTGAAAGGGATGCATCTCCCCTGTAATCGCCTTCGAGCGGCACGCGGATCGAACCCACGGTTTTCACGCTACGATTTTTTTTAAATGTGTTGCGCGGCGGAGAAAAGACGCGCGCCGGACGTATTTGCGGCTTAATATCTCTTGTCTCATTGGGAGTAGAAAGTCTGTTCATGGCTCTTTGGAAAGGGCTGCATCTCCCCTGTAATCGCCTTCGAGCGGCACGCGGATCGAACCCACGGTTTTCACGCTATGATTTTTTTAAATGTGGTGCGCGGCGGAGAAAATGCGCGCGTCGGACGTCATTGCGGCTTAATATCTCTTGTCTCCTTGGGAGTAGAAAGTCTGTTCATGGCTCATTGGAAAGGGCTGCATCTCCCCTGTAACGCCTTTAAGCGGCACGCGGATCGGACCCACCGTTCTCACGCTACGATTTTTTAAATGTGGTGCGCGGCGCAATAAATGCGCGCGTCGGACATCATTGCGGCTTAATATCTTTGGGCTCCTTGGGAGTAGAAGTCTGTTCATGGCTCTTTGGAAAGGGCTGCATCTCCCCTGTAATCGCCTTTAAGCGGCACGCGGATCGGACCCACCGTTCTCACGCTACGATTTTTTAAATGTGGTCCGCGGCGCAATAAATGCGCGCGTCGGACGTCATTGCGGCTTAATATCTCTTGTCTCGTTGGGAGTAGGAAGTCTGTTCATGGCTCTTTGGAAAGGGCTGCATCTCCCCTGTAATCGCCTTCGAGCGGCACGCGGATCGGACCCACCGTTCTCACGCTAAGATTTTTTAAATGTGGTGCGCGGCGGAGAAAAGACGCGCGTAGGACATATTTGCGGCTTAATATCTTTGGGCTCCTTGGGATTAGAAAGTCTGTTCATGGCTCTTTGGAAAGGGCTGCATCTCCCCTGTAATCGCCTTTAAGCGGCACGCGGATCGGACCCACCGTTCTCACGCTACGATTTTTTAAACGTGGTGCGTGTCGGAGAAAATGCGCGCGTCGGACGTCATTGTGGCTTAATATCTCTTGTCTCCTTGGGAGTAGAAAGTCTGTTCATGGCTCTTTGGAAAGGGCTGCATCTCCCCTGTAATCGCCTTTAAGTGGCACGCGGATCGGACCCACCGTTCTTACGATACGATTTTTTAAATGTGGTGCGCGGCGTAGAAAAGACGCGTTTAGGACGTATTTGCGGCTTAATATCTTTGGGCTCCTTGGGAGTAGAAAGTCTGTTCATGGCTCTTTGGAAAGGGCTGCATCTCCACTGTTATCGCCTTCAAGCGGCACGCGGATCGGAACCATCGTTATCACGCTACGATTTTTTAATGCCGCCAGGGACGGGCCGAAAGCGTGGCAGGTGGCGTTCGTTAGGGACAGTCATGGAGGTGATGCGCACCGAGTTGCAGGCCATTTGGACCTGGCCCGGCCTAGATGTGAGCGTTCAAATCAGCGCGTTTGTTTAAACTTTCTCCTCCAGTTCGTTGCAATTGTACAAGCGTTTCTCGCTCATCCGACTGGAGCGTAACGCTTTATCTGTTAATGTCTCTGGTCTCCTTGGGAGTAGAAAGTCTATTCATGGCTCTTTGGAAAGGGCTGCATCTCCCCTGTAATCGCCTTTAAGCGGCACGCGGATCGGACCCACCGTTCTTACGATACGATTTTTTAAATGTGGTGCGCGGCGTAGAAAAGACGCGCGTAAGACGTATTTGCGGCTTAATATCTTTGGGCTCCTTGGGAGTAGGAAGTCTGTTCATGGCTCTTTGGAAAGGGCTGCATCTCCCCTGTAATCGCCTTCGAGCGGCACGCGGATCGAACCCACGGTTTTCACGCTATGATCTTTTAAAATGTGTTGCGCGGCGGAGAAAATGCGCGCGTCGGACGTCATTGCGGCTTAATATCTCTTGTCTCCTTGGGAGTAGAAAGTCTTTTCATGGCTCTTTGGAAAGGGTTGCATCTCCCCTGTAATCGCCTTTAAGCGGCACGCGGATCGGACCCACCGTTCTTACTATACGATTTTTTAAATGTGGTGCGCGGCGTAGAAAAGACTCGCGTAGGACGTATTTGCGGCTTAATATCTTTGGGCTCCTTGGGAGTAGGAAGTCTGTTCATGGCTCTTTGGAAAGGGCTGCATCTCCCCTGTAATCGCCTTCGAGCGGCACGCGGATCGAACCCACGGTTTTCACGCTATGATTTTTTTAAATGTGCTGCGCGGCGGAGAAAATGCGCGTGTCGGACGTCATTGCGGCTTAATATCTCTTGTCTCCTTGGGAATAGAAAGTCTGTTCATGGCTCTTAGGAAAGGGCTGCATCTCCACTGTAATCGCCTTCGAGCGGCACGCGGATCGGAACCATCGTTATCATGCTACGATTTTTTAATGCCTCTAGGGACGGGCCGAAAGCGTGGCAGGTGGCGTTCGTTAGGGACAGTCATGGAGGTGATGCGCACCGAGTTGCAGGCCATTTGGACCTGGCCCGGCCTAGATGTGAGCGTTCAAATTCGGCGCGTTTGTTTAAACTTTCTCCTCCAATTCCTTGCAATTGTACAAGCGTTTCTCGCTCATCCGACTGGAGCGTAACGCTTTATATGTTAATATTTCTGGTCTCCTTGGGAGTAGAAAGTCTGTTCATGGCTCCTTTGAAAGGGATGCATCTCCCCTGTAATCGCCTTCGAGCGGCACGCGGATCGAACCCACGGTTTTCACGCTACGATTTTTTTTAAATGTGTTGCGCGGCGGAGAAAAGACGCGCGCCGGACGTATTTGCGGCTTAATATCTCTTGTCTCATTGGGAGTAGAAAGTCTGTTCATGGCTCTTTGGAAAGGGCTGCATCTCCCCTGTAATCGCCTTCGAGCGGCACGCGGATCGAACCCACGGTTTTCACGCTATGATTTTTTTAAATGTGGTGCGCGGCGGAGAAAATGCGCGCGTCGGACGTCATTGCGGCTTAATATCTCTTGTCTCCTTGGGAGTAGAAAGTCTGTTCATGGCTCATTGGAAAGGGCTGCATCTCCCCTGTAACGCCTTTAAGCGGCACGCGGATCGGACCCACCGTTCTCACGCTACGATTTTTTAAATGTGGTGCGCGGCGCAATAAATGCGCGCGTCGGACATCATTGCGGCTTAATATCTTTGGGCTCCTTGGGAGTAGAAGTCTGTTCATGGCTCTTTGGAAAGGGCTGCATCTCCCCTGTAATCGCCTTTAAGCGGCACGCGGATCGGACCCACCGTTCTCACGCTACGATTTTTTAAATGTGGTCCGCGGCGCAATAAATGCGCGCGTCGGACGTCATTGCGGCTTAATATCTCTTGTCTCGTTGGGAGTAGGAAGTCTGTTCATGGCTCTTTGGAAAGGGCTGCATCTCCCCTGTAATCGCCTTCGAGCGGCACGCGGATCGGACCCACCGTTCTCACGCTAAGATTTTTTAAATGTGGTGCGCGGCGGAGAAAAGACGCGCGTAGGACATATTTGCGGCTTAATATCTTTGGGCTCCTTGGGAGTAGAAAGTCTGTTCATGGCTCTTTGGAAAGGGCTGCATCTCCCCTGTAATCGCCTTTAAGCGGCACGCGGATCGGACCCACCGTTCTCACGCTACGATTTTTTAAACGTGGTGCGTGTCGGAGAAAATGCGCGCGTCGGACGTCATTGTGGCTTAATATCTCTTGTCTCCTTGGGAGTAGAAAGTCTGTTCATGGCTCTTTGGAAAGGGCTGCATCTCCCCTGTAATCGCCTTTAAGCGGCACGCGGATCGGACCCACCGTTCTTACGATACGATTTTTTAAATGTGGTGCGCGGCGTAGAAAAGACGCGTTTAGGACGTATTTGCGGCTTAATATCTTTGGGCTCCTTGGGAGTAGAAAGTCTGTTCATGGCTCTTTGGAAAGGGCTGCATCTCCACTGTTATCGCCTTCGAGCGGCACGCGGATCGGAACCATCGTTATCACGCTACGATTTTTTAATGCCGCCAGGGACGGGCCGAAAGCGTGGCAGGTGGCGTTCGTTAGGGACAGTCATGGAGGTGATGCGCACCGAGTTGCAGGCCATTTGGACCTGGCCCGGCCTAGATGTGAGCGTTCAAATCAGCGCGTTTGTTTAAACTTTCTCCTCCAGTTCGTTGCAATTGTACAAGCGTTTCTCGCTCATCCGACTGGAGCGTAACGCTTTATCTGTTAATGTCTCTGGTCTCCTTGGGAGTAGAAAGTCTATTCATGGCTCTTTGGAAAGGGCTGCATCTCCCCTGTAATCGCCTTTAAGCGGCACGCGGATCGGACCCACCGTTCTTACGATACGATTTTTTAAATGTGGTGCGCGGCGTAGAAAAGACGCGCATAAGACGTATTTGCGGCTTAATATCTTTGGGCTCCTTGGGAGTAGGAAGTCTGTTCATGGCTCTTTGGAAAGGGCTGCATCTCCCCTGTAATCGCCTTCGAGCGGCACGCGGATCGAACCCACGGTTTTCACGCTATGATCTTTTAAAATGTGTTGCGCGGCGGAGAAAATGCGCGCGTCGGACGTCATTGCGGCTTAATATCTCTTGTCTCCTTGGGAGTAGAAAGTCTTTTCATGGCTCTTTGGAAAGGGTTGCATCTCCCCTGTAATCGCCTTTAAGCGGCACGCGGATCGGACCCACCGTTCTTACTATACGATTTTTTAAATGTGGTGCGCGGCGTAGAAAAGACGCGCGTAGGACGTATTTGCGGCTTAATATCTTTGGGCTCCTTGGGAGTAGGAAGTCTGTTCATGGCTCTTTGGAAAGGGCTGCATCTCCCCTGTAATCGCCTTCGAGCGGCACGCGGATCGAACCCACGGTTTTCACGCTATGATTTTTTTAAATGTGCTGCGCGGCGGAGAAAATGCGCGCGTCGGACGTCATTGCGGCTTAATATCTCTTGTCTCCTTGGGAATAGAAAGTCTGTTCATGGCTCTTAGGAAAGGGCTGCATCTCCACTGTAATCGCCTTCGAGCGGCACGCGGATCGGAACCATCGTTATCATGCTACGATTTTTTAATGCCTCTAGGGACGGGCCGAAAGCGTGGCAGGTGGCGTTCGTTAGGGACAGTCATGGAGGTGATGCGCACCGAGTTGCAGGCCATTTGGACCTGGCCCGGCCTAGATGTGAGCGTTCAAATTCAGCGCGTTTGTTTAAACTTTCTCCTCCAATTCGTTGCAATTGTACAAGCGTTTCTCGCTCATCCGACTGGAGCGTAACGCTTTATATGTTAATATTTCTGGTCTCCTTGGGAGTAGAAAGTCTGTTCATGGCTCCTTTGAAAGGGATGCATCTCCCCTGTAATCGCCTTCGAGCGGCACGCGGATCGAACCCACGGTTTTCACGCTACGATTTTTTTTAAATGTGTTGCGCGGCGGAGAAAAGACGCGCGCCGGACGTATTTGCGGCTTAATATCTCTTGTCTCATTGGGAGTAGAAAGTCTGTTCATGGCTCTTTGGAAAGGGCTGCATCTCCCCTGTAATCGCCTTCGAGCGGCACGCGGATCGAACCCACGGTTTTCACGCTATGATTTTTTTAAATGTGGTGCGCGGCGGAGAAAATGCGCGCGTCGGACGTCATTGCGGCTTAATATCTCTTGTCTCCTTGGGAGTAGAAAGTCTGTTCATGGCTCATTGGAAAGGGCTGCATCTCCCCTGTAACGCCTTTAAGCGGCACGCGGATCGGACCCACCGTTCTCACGCTACGATTTTTTAAATGTGGTGCGCGGCGCAATAAATGCGCGCGTCGGACATCATTGCGGCTTAATATCTTTGGGCTCCTTGGGAGTAGAAGTCTGTTCATGGCTCTTTGGAAAGGGCTGCATCTCCCCTGTAATCGCCTTCGCGCGGCACGCGGATCGGAACCATCGTTATCACGCTACGATTTTTTAATGCCGACAGGGACGGGCCGAAAGCGTGGCAGGTGGCGTTCGTTAGGGACAGTCATGGAGGTGATGCGCGCCGAGTTGCAGGCCATTTGGACCTGGCCCGGCCTAGATGTGAGCGTTCAAAGTCAGCGCGTTTGTTTAAACTTTCTCCTCCAATTCGTTGCAATTGTACAAGCGTTTCTCGCTCATCCGACTGGAGCGTAACGCTTTATCTGTTAATATCTCTGGTCTCCTTGGGAGTAGAAAGTCTATTCATGGCTCTTTGGAAAGGGCTGCATCTCCCCTGTAATCGCCTTTAAGCGGCACGCGGATCGGACCCACCGTTCTTACGATACGATTTTTTAAATGTGGTGCGTGTCGGAGAAAATGCGCGCGTCGGACGTCATTGTGGCTTAATATCTCTTGTCTCCTTGGGAGTAGAAAGTCTGTTCATGGCTCTTTGGAAAGGGCTGCATCTCCCCTGTAATCGCCTTTAAGCGGCACGCGGATCGGACCCACCGTTCTTACGATACGATTTTTTAAATGTGGTGCGCGGCGTAGAAAAGACGCGCGTAGGACGTATTTGCGGCTTAATATCTTTGGGCTCCTTGGGAGTAGAAAGTCTGTTCATGGCTCTTTGGAAAGGGATGCATCTCCACTGTTTTCGCCTTCGAGCGGCACGCGGATCGGAACCATCGTTATCACGCTACGATTTTTTAATGCCGCCAGGGACGGGCCGAAAGCGTGGCAGGTGGCGTTCGTTAGGGACCGTCATGGAGGTGATGCGCACCGAGTTGCAGGCCATTTGGACCTGGCCCGGCCTAGATGTGAGCGTTCAAATCAGCGCGTTTGTTTAAACTTTCTCCTCCATTTCGATGCAATTGTACAAGCGTTTCTCGCTCATCCGACTGGAGCGTAACGCTTTATCTGTTAATATCTCTGGTCTCCTTGGGAGTAGAAAGTCTATTCATGGCTCTTTGGAAAGGGCTGCATCTCCCCTGTAATCGCCTTTAAGCGGCACGCGGATCGAACCCACGGTTTTCACGCTATGATTTTTTTAAATGTGCTGCGCGGCGGAGAAAATGCGCGCGTCGGACGTCATTGCGGCTTAATATCTCTTGTCTCCTTGGGAGTAGAAAGTCTGTTCATGGCTCTTTGGAAAGGGCTGCATCTCCACTGTAATCGCCTTCGAGCGGCACGCGGATCGAACCCACGGTTTTCACGCTAGGATTTTTTTTAAATGTGTTGCGCGGCGGAGAATAGACGCGCGCCGGACGTATTTGCGGCTTGATATCTCTTGTCTCATTGGGAGTGGAAAGTCTGTTCATGGCTCTTTGGAAAGGGCTGCATCTCCCCTGTAATCGCCTTCCAGCGGCACGCGGATTGAACCCACCGTTCTTACGCTACGATTTTTTAAATGTGGTGCGCGGAGTAGAAAAGACGCGCGTAGAACGTATTTGCGGCTTAATATCTTTGGGCTCCTTGGGAGTAGGAAGTCTGTTCATGCCTCTTTGGAAAGGGCTCCATCTCCCCTGTAATCGCCTTCGAGCGGCACGCGGATCGGACCCACCGTTCTCACGCTACGATTTTTTAAACGTGGTGCGTGTCGGAGAAAATGCGCGCGTCGGACGTCATTGTGGCTTAATATCTCTTGTCTCCTTGGGAGTAGAAAGTCTGTTCATGGCTCTTTGGAAAGGGCTGCATCTCCCCTGTAATCGCCTTTAAGCGGCACGCGGATCGGACCCACCGTTCTTACGATACGATTTTTTAAATGTGGTGCGCGGCGTAGAAAAGACGCGTTTAGGACGTATTTGCGGCTTAATATCTTTGGGCTCCTTGGGAGTAGAAAGTCTGTTCATGGCTCTTTGGAAAGGGCTGCATCTCCACTGTTATCGCCTTCGAGCGGCACGCGGATCGGAACCATCGTTATCACGCTACGATTTTTTAATGCCGCCAGGGACGGGCCGAAAGCGTGGCAGGTGGCGTTCGTTAGGGACAGTCATGGAGGTGATGCGCACCGAGTTGCAGGCCATTTGGACCTGGCCCGGCCTAGATGTGAGCGTTCAAATCAGCGCGTTTGTTTAAACTTTCTCCTCCAGTTCGTTGCAATTGTACAAGCGTTTCTCGCTCATCCGACTGGAGCGTAACGCTTTATCTGTTAATGTCTCTGGTCTCCTTGGGAGTAGAAAGTCTATTCATGGCTCTTTGGAAAGGGCTGCATCTCCCCTGTAATCGCCTTTAAGCGGCACGCGGATCGGACCCACCGTTCTTACGATACGATTTTTTAAATGTGGTGCGCGGCGGAGAAAAGACGCGCGTAGGACATATTTGCGGCTTAATATCTTTGGGCTCCTTGGGAGTAGAAAGTCTGTTCATGGCTCTTTGGAAAGGGCTGCATCTCCCCTGTAATCGCCTTCGAGCGGCACGCGGATCGAACCCACGGTTTTCACGCTATGATTTTTTAAAATGTGTTGCGCGGCGGAGAAAATGCGCGCGTCGGACGTCATTGCGGCTTAATATCTCTTGTCTCCTTGGGAGTAGAAAGTCTTTTCATGGCTCTTTGGAAAGGGTTGCATCTCCCCTGTAATCGCCTTTAAGCGGCACGCGGATCGGACCCACCGTTCTTACTATACGATTTTTTAAATGTGGTGCGCGGCGGAGAAAAGACGCGCGTAGGACATATTTGCGGCTTAATATCTTTGGGCTCCTTGGGAGTAGAAAGTCTGTTCATGGCTCTTTGGAAAGGGCTGCATCTCCCCTGTAATCGCCTTCGAGCGGCACGCGGATCGAACCCACGGTTTTCACGCTATGATTTTTTAAAATGTGTTGCGCGGCGGAGAAAATGCGCGCGTCGGACGTCATTGCGGCTTAATATCTCTTGTCTCCTTGGGAGTAGAAAGTCTTTTCATGGCTCTTTGGAAAGGGTTGCATCTCCCCTGTAATCGCCTTTAAGCGGCACGCGGATCGGACCCACCGTTCTTACTATACGATTTTTTAAATGTGGTGCGCGGCGTAGAAAAGACGCGCGTAGGACGTATTTGCGGCTTAATATCTTTGGGCTCCTTGGGAGTAGGAAGTCTGTTCATGCCTCTTTGGAAAGGGCTGCATCTCCCCTGTAATCCCCTTCGAGCGGCACGCGGATCGAACCCACGGTTTTCACGCTATGATTTTTTTAAATGTGGTGCGCGGCGGAGAAAATGCGCGTGTCGGACGTCATTTCGGCTTAATATCTCTTGTCTCCTTGAGAGTAGAAAGTCTTTTCATGGCTCTTTGGAAAGGGTTGCGTCTCCCCTGTAATCGCCTTTAAGTGGCACGCGGATCGAACCCACGGTTTTCACGCTATGATTTTTTTAAATGTGCTGCGCGGCGGAGAAAATGCGCGCGTCGGACGTCATTGCGGCTTAATATCTCTTGTCTCCTTGGGAATAGAAAGTCTGTTCATGGCTCTTAGGAAAGGGCTGCATCTCCACTGTAATCGCCTTCGAGCGGCACGCGGATCGGAACCATCGTTATCATGCTACGATTTTTTAATGCCTCTAGGGACGGGCCGAAAGCGTGGCAGGTGGCGTTCGTTAGGGACAGTCATGGAGGTGATGCGCACCGAGTTGCAGGCCATTTGGACCTGGCCCGGCCTAGATGTGAGCGTTCAAATTCAGCGCGTTTGTTTAAACTTTCTCCTCCAATTCGTTGCAATTGTACAAGCGTTTCTCGCTCATCCGACTGGAGCGTAACGCTTTATATGTTAATATTTCTGGTCTCCTTGGGAGTAGAAAGTCTGTTCATGGCTCCTTTGAAAGGGATGCATCTCCCCTGTAATCGCCTTCGAGCGGCACGCGGATCGAACCCACGGTTTTCACGCTACGATTTTTTTTAAATGTGTTGCGCGGCGGAGAAAAGACGCGCGCCGGACGTATTTGCGGCTTAATATCTCTTGTCTCATTGGGAGTAGAAAGTCTGTTCATGGCACTTTGGAAAGGGCTGCATCTCCCCTGTAATCGCCTTCGAGCGGCACGCGGATCGAACCCACGGTTTTCACGCTATGATTTTTTTAAATGTGGTGCGCGGCGGAGAAAATGCGCGCGTCGGACGTCATTGCGGCTTAATATCTCTTGTCTCCTTGGGAGTAGAAAGTCTGTTCATGGCTCTTTGGAAAGGGCTGCATCTCCCCTGTAATCGCCTTTAAGCGGCACGCGGATCGGACCCACCGTTCTTACGATACGATTTTTTAAATGTGGTGCGCGGCGTAGAAAAGACGCGCGTAGGACGTATTTGCGGCTTAATATCTTTGGGCTCCTTGGGAGTAGAAAGTCTGTTCATGGCTCTTTGGAAAGGGATGCATCTCCACTGTTTTCGCCTTCGAGCGGCACGCGGATCGGAACCATCGTTATCACGCTACGATTTTTTAATGCCGCCAGGGACGGGCCGAAAGCGTGGCAGGTGGCGTTCGTTAGGGACCGTCATGGAGGTGATGCGCACCGAGTTGCAGGCCATTTGGACCTGGCCCGGCCTAGATGTGAGCGTTCAAATCAGCGCGTTTGTTTAAACTTTCTCCTCCATTTCGATGCAATTGTACAAGCGTTTCTCGCTCATCCGACTGGAGCGTAACGCTTTATCTGTTAATATCTCTGGTCTCCTTGGGAGTAGAAAGTCTATTCATGGCTCTTTGGAAAGGGCTGCATCTCCCCTGTAATCGCCTTTAAGCGGCACGCGGATCGAACCCACGGTTTTCACGCTATGATTTTTTTAAATGTGCTGCGCGGCGGAGAAAATGCGCGCGTCGGACGTCATTGCGGCTTAATATCTCTTGTCTCCTTGGGAGTAGAAAGTCTGTTCATGGCTCTTTGGAAAGGGCTGCATCTCCCCTGTAATCGCCTTCGAGCGGCACGCGGATCGAACCCACGGTTTTCACGCTAGGATTTTTTTTAAATGTGTTGCGCGGCGGAGAATAGACGCGCGCCGGACGTATTTGCGGCTTGATATCTCTTGTCTCATTGGGAGTGGAAAGTCTGTTCATGGCTCTTTGGAAAGGGCTGCATCTCCCCTGTAATCGCCTTCCAGCGGCACGCGGATTGAACCCACCGTTCTTACGCTACGATTTTTTAAATGTGGTGCGCGGAGTAGAAAAGACGCGCGTAGAACGTATTTGCGGCTTAATATCTTTGGGCTCCTTGGGAGTAGGAAGTCTGTTCATGCCTCTTTGGAAAGGGCTCCATCTCCCCTGTAATCGCCTTCGAGCGGCACGCGGATCGAACCCACGGTTTTCACGCTATGATTTTTTTAAATGTGCTGCGCGGCGGAGAAAATGCGCGCGTCGGACGTCATTGCGGCTTAATATCTCTTGTCTCCTTGGGAATAGAAAGTCTGTTCATGGCTCTTAGGAAAGGGCTGCATCTCCACTGTAATCGCCTTCGAGCGGCACGCGGATCGGAACCATCGTTATCATGCTACGATTTTTTAATGCCTCTAGGGACGGGCCGAAAGCGTGGCAGGTGGCGTTCGTTAGGGACAGTCATGGAGGTGATGCGCACCGAGTTGCAGGCCATTTGGACCTGGCCCGGCCTAGATGTGAGCGTTCAAATTCAGCGCGTTTGTTTAAACTTTCTCCTCCAATTCGTTGCAATTGTACAAGCGTTTCTCGCTCATCCGACTGGAGCGTAACGCTTTATATGTTAATATTTCTGGTCTCCTTGGGAGTAGAAAGTCTGTTCATGGCTCCTTTGAAAGGGATGCATCTCCCCTGTAATCGCCTTCGAGCGGCACGCGGATGGAACCCACGGTTTTCACGCTATGATTTTTTTAAATGTGGTGCGCGGCGGAGAAAATGCGCGCGTCGGACGTCATTGCGGCTTAATATCTCTTGTCTCCTTGGGAGTAGAAAGTCTGTTCATGGCTCTTTGGAAAGGGCTGCATCTCCCCTGTAATCGCCTTTAAGCGGCACGCGGATCGGACCCACCGTTCTCACGCTACGATTTTTTAAATGTGGTCCGCGGCGCAATAAATGCGCGCGTCGGACGTCATTGCGGCTTAATATCTCTTGTCTCGTTGGGAGTAGGAAGTCTGTTCATGGCTCTTTGGAAATGACTGCATCTCCCCTGTAATCGCCTTCGAGCGGCACGCGGATCGGACCCACCGTTCTCACGCTAAGATATTTTAAATGTGGTGCGCGGCGGAGAAAAGACGCGCGTAGGACATATTTGCGGCTTAATATCTTTGGGCTCCTTGGGAGTAGAAAGTCTGTTCATGGCTCTTTGGAAAGGGCTGCATCTCCCCTGTAATCGCCTTTAAGCGGCACGCGGATCGGACCCACCGTTCTCACGCTACGATTTTTTAAACGTGGTGCGTGTCGGAGAAAATGCGCGCGTCGGACGTCATTGTGGCTTAATATCTCTTGTCTCCTTGGGAGTAGAAAGTCTGTTCATGGCTCTTTGGAAAGGGCTGCATCTCCCCTGTAATCGCCTTTAAGCGGCACGCGGATCGGACCCACCGTTCTTACGATACGATTTTTTAAATGTGGTGCGCGGCGTAGAAAAGACGCGTTTAGGACGTATTTGCGGCTTAATATCTTTGGGCTCCTTGGGAGTAGAAAGTCTGTTCATGCCTCTTTGGAAAGGGCTGCATCTCCCCTGTAATCGCCTTCGAGCGGCACGCAGATCGAACCCACGGTTTTCACGCCACGATTTTTTTTAAATGTGTTGCGCGGCGGAGAAAAGACGCGCGCCGGACGTATTTGCGGCTTAATATCTCTTGTCTCATTGGGAGTAGAAAGTCTGTTCATGGCTCTTTGGAAAGGGCTGCATCTCCCCTGTAAACGCCTTCGAGCGGCACGCGGATCGAACCCACGGTTTTCACGCTATGATTTTTTTAAATGTGGTGCGCGGCGGAGAAAATGCGCGCGTCGGACGTCATTGCGGCTTAATATCTCTTGTCTCATTGGGAGTAGAAAGTCTGTTCATGGCTCTTTGGAAAGGGCTGCATCTCCCCTGTAATCGCCTTCGAGCGGCACGCGGATGGAACCCACGGTTTTCACGCTATGATTTTTTTAAATGTGGTGCGCGGCGGAGAAAATGCGCGCGTCGGACGTCATTGCGGCTTAATATCTCTTGTCTCCTTGGGAGTAGAAAGTCTGTTCATGGCTCTTTGGAAAGGGCTCCATCTCCCCTGTAATCGCCTTTAAGCGGCACGCGGATCGGACCCACCGTTCTCACGCTACGATTTTTTAAATGTGGTCCGCGGCGCAATAAATGCGCGCGTCGGACGTCATTGCGGCTTAATATCTCTTGTCTCGTTGGGAGTAGGAAGTCTGTTCATGGCTCTTTGGAAAGGGCTGCATCTCCCCTGTAATCGCGTTCGAGCGGCACGCGGATCGGACCCACCGTTCTCACGCTAAGATTTTTTAAATGTGGTGCGCGGCGGAGAAAAGACGCGCGTAGGACATATTTGCGGCTTAATATCTTTGGGCTCCTTGGGAGTAGAAAGTCTGTTCATGGCTCTTTGGAAAGGGCTGCATCTCCCCTGTAATCGCCTTTAAGCGGCACGCGGATCGGACCCACCGTTCTCACGCTACGATTTTTTAAACGTGGTGCGTGTCGGAGAAAATGCGCGCGTCGGACGTCATTGTGGCTTAATATCTCTTGTCTCCTTGGGAGTAGAAAGTCTGTTCATGGCTCTTTGGAAAGGGCTGCATCTCCCCTGTAATCGCCTTTAAGCGGCACGCGGATCGGACCCACCGTTCTTACGATACGATTTTTCAAATGTGGTGCGCGGCGTAGAAAAGACGCGTTTAGGACGTATTTGCGGCTTAATATCTTTGGGCTCCTTGGGAGTAGAAAGTCTGTTCATGGCTCTTTGGAAAGGGCTGCATCTCCACTGTTATCGCCTTCGAGCGGCACGCGGATCGGAACCATCGTTATCACGCTACGATTTTTTAATGCCGCCAGGGACGGGCCGAAAGCGTGGCAGGTGGCGTTCGTTAGGGACAGTCATGGAGGTGATGCGCACCGAGTTGCAGGCCATTTGGACCTGGCCCGGCCTAGATGTGAGCGTTCAAATCAGCGCGTTTGTTTAAACTTTCTCCTCCAGTTCGTTGCAATTGTACAAGCGTTTCTCGCTCATCCGACTGGAGCGTAACGCTTTATCTGTTAATGTCTCTGGTCTCCTTGGGAGTAGAAAGTCTATTCATGGCTCTTTGGAAAGGGCTGCATCTCCCCTGTAATCGCCTTTAAGCGGCACGCGGATCGGACCCACCGTTCTTACGATACGATTTTTTAAATGTGGTGCGCGGCGTAGAAAAGACGCGCGTAGGACGTATTTGCGGCTTAATATCTTTGGGCTCCTTGGGAGTAGGAAGTCTGTTCATGGCTCTTTGGAAAGGGCTGCATCTCCCCTGTAATCGCCTTCGAGCGGCACGCGGATCGAACCCACGGTTTTCACACTATGATTTTTTTAAATGTGCTGCGCGGCGGAGAAAATGCGCGCGTCGGGCGTCATTGCGGCTTAATATCTCTTGTCTCCTTGGGAATAGAAAGTCTGTTCATGGCTCTTAGGAAAGGGCTGCATCTCCACTGTAATCGCCTTCGAGCGGCACGCGGATCGGAACCATCGTTATCATGCTACGATTTTTTAATGCCTCTAGGGACGGGCCGAAAGCGTGGCAGGTGGCGTTCGTTAGGGACAGTCATGGAGGTGATGCGCACCGAGTTGCAGGCCATTTGGACCTGGCCCGGCCTAGATGTGAGCGTTCAAATTCAGCGCGTTTGTTTAAACTTTCTCCTCCAATTCGTTGCAATTGTACAAGCGTTTCTCGCTCATCCGACTGGAGCGTAACGCTTTATATGTTAATATTTCTGGTCTCCTTGGGAGTAGAAAGTCTGTTCATGGCTCCTTTGAAAGGGATGCATCTCCCCTGTAATCGCCTTCGAGCGGCACGCGGATCGAACCCACGGTTTTCACGCTACGATTTTTTTTAAATGTGTTGCGCGGCGGAGAAAAGACGCGCGCCGGACGTATTTGCGGCTTAATATCTCTTGTCTCATTGGGAGTAGAAAGTCTGTTCATGGCTCTTTGGAAAGGGCTGCATCTCCCCTGTAATCGCCTTCGAGCGGCACGCGGATCGAACCCACGGTTTTCACGCTATGATTTTTTTAAATGTGGTGCGCGGCGGAGAAAATGCGCGCGTCGGACGTCATTGCGGCTTAATATCTCTTGTCTCCTTGGGAGTAGAAAGTCTGTTCATGGCTCATTGGAAAGGGCTGCATCTCCCCTGTAACGCCTTTAAGCGGCACGCGGATCGGACCCACCGTTCTCACGCTACGATTTTTTAAATGTGGTGCGCGGCGCAATAAATGCGCGCGTCGGACATCATTGCGGCTTAATATCTTTGGGCTCCTTGGGAGTAGAAGTCTGTTCATGGCTCTTTGGAAAGGGCTGCATCTCCCCTGTAATCGCCTTTAAGCGGCACGCGGATCGGACCCACCGTTCTTACGATACGATTTTTTAAATGTGGTGCGCGGCGTAGAAAAGACGCGCGTAGGACGTATTTGCGGCTTAATATCTTTGGGCTCCTTGGGAGTAGAAAGTCTGTTCATGGCTCTTTGGAAAGGGATGCATCTCCACTGTTTTCGCCTTCGAGCGGCACGCGGATCGGAACCATCGTTATCACGCTACGATTTTTTAATGCCGCCAGGGACGGGCCGAAAGCGTGGCAGGTGGCGTTCGTTAGGGACCGTCATGGAGGTGATGCGCACCGAGTTGCAGGCCATTTGGACCTGGCCCGGCCTAGATGTGAGCGTTCAAATCAGCGCGTTTGTTTAAACTTTCTCCTCCATTTCGATGCAATTGTACAAGCGTTTCTCGCTCATCCGACTGGAGCGTAACGCTTTATCTGTTAATATCTCTGGTCTCCTTGGGAGTAGAAAGTCTATTCATGGCTCTTTGGAAAGGGCTGCATCTCCCCTGTAATCGCCTTTAAGCGGCACGCGGATCGAACCCACGGTTTTCACGCTATGATTTTTTTAAATGTGCTGCGCGGCGGAGAAAATGCGCGCGTCGGACGTCATTGCGGCTTAATATCTCTTGTCTCCTTGGGAGTAGAAAGTCTGTTCATGGCTCTTTGGAAAGGGCTGCATCTCCCCTGTAATCGCCTTCGAGCGGCACGCGGATCGAACCCACGGTTTTCACGCTAGGATTTTTTTTAAATGTGTTGCGCGGCGGAGAATAGACGCGCGCCGGACGTATTTGCGGCTTGATATCTCTTGTCTCATTGGGAGTGGAAAGTCTGTTCATGGCTCTTTGGAAAGGGCTGCATCTCCCCTGTAATCGCCTTCCAGCGGCACGCGGATTGAACCCACCGTTCTTACGCTACGATTTTTTAAATGTGGTGCGCGGAGTAGAAAAGACGCGCGTAGAACGTATTTGCGGCTTAATATCTTTGGGCTCCTTGGGAGTAGGAAGTCTGTTCATGCCTCTTTGGAAAGGGCTCCATCTCCCCTGTAATCGCCTTCGAGCGGCACGCGGATCGAACCCACGGTTTTCACGCTATGATTTTTTTAAATGTGCTGCGCGGCGGAGAAAATGCGCGCGTCGGACGTCATTGCGGCTTAATATCTCTTGTCTCCTTGGGAATAGAAAGTCTGTTCATGGCTCTTAGGAAAGGGCTGCATCTCCACTGTAATCGCCTTCGAGCGGCACGCGGATCGGAACCATCGTTATCATGCTACGATTTTTTAATGCCTCTAGGGACGGGCCGAAAGCGTGGCAGGTGGCGTTCGTTAGGGACAGTCATGGAGGTGATGCGCACCGAGTTGCAGGCCATTTGGACCTGGCCCGGCCTAGATGTGAGCGTTCAAATTCAGCGCGTTTGTTTAAACTTTCTCCTCCAATTCGTTGCAATTGTACAAGCGTTTCTCGCTCATCCGACTGGAGCGTAACGCTTTATATGTTAATATTTCTGGTCTCCTTGGGAGTAGAAAGTCTGTTCATGGCTCCTTTGAAAGGGATGCATCTCCCCTGTAATCGCCTTCGAGCGGCACGCGGATGGAACCCACGGTTTTCACGCTATGATTTTTTTAAATGTGGTGCGCGGCGGAGAAAATGCGCGCGTCGGACGTCATTGCGGCTTAATATCTCTTGTCTCCTTGGGAGTAGAAAGTCTGTTCATGGCTCTTTGGAAAGGGCTGCATCTCCCCTGTAATCGCCTTTAAGCGGCACGCGGATCGGACCCACCGTTCTCACGCTACGATTTTTTAAATGTGGTCCGCGGCGCAATAAATGCGCGCGTCGGACGTCATTGCGGCTTAATATCTCTTGTCTCGTTGGGAGTAGGAAGTCTGTTCATGGCTCTTTGGAAATGACTGCATCTCCCCTGTAATCGCCTTCGAGCGGCACGCGGATCGGACCCACCGTTCTCACGCTAAGATATTTTAAATGTGGTGCGCGGCGGAGAAAAGACGCGCGTAGGACATATTTGCGGCTTAATATCTTTGGGCTCCTTGGGAGTAGAAAGTCTGTTCATGGCTCTTTGGAAAGGGCTGCATCTCCCCTGTAATCGCCTTTAAGCGGCACGCGGATCGGACCCACCGTTCTCACGCTACGATTTTTTAAACGTGGTGCGTGTCGGAGAAAATGCGCGCGTCGGACGTCATTGTGGCTTAATATCTCTTGTCTCCTTGGGAGTAGAAAGTCTGTTCATGGCTCTTTGGAAAGGGCTGCATCTCCCCTGTAATCGCCTTTAAGCGGCACGCGGATCGGACCCACCGTTCTTACGATACGATTTTTTAAATGTGGTGCGCGGCGTAGAAAAGACGCGTTTAGGACGTATTTGCGGCTTAATATCTTTGGGCTCCTTGGGAGTAGAAAGTCTGTTCATGCCTCTTTGGAAAGGGCTGCATCTCCCCTGTAATCGCCTTCGAGCGGCACGCAGATCGAACCCACGGTTTTCACGCCACGATTTTTTTTAAATGTGTTGCGCGGCGGAGAAAAGACGCGCGCCGGACGTATTTGCGGCTTAATATCTCTTGTCTCATTGGGAGTAGAAAGTCTGTTCATGGCTCTTTGGAAAGGGCTGCATCTCCCCTGTAAACGCCTTCGAGCGGCACGCGGATCGAACCCACGGTTTTCACGCTATGATTTTTTTAAATGTGGTGCGCGGCGGAGAAAATGCGCGCGTCGGACGTCATTGCGGCTTAATATCTCTTGTCTCATTGGGAGTAGAAAGTCTGTTCATGGCTCTTTGGAAAGGGCTGCATCTCCCCTGTAATCGCCTTCGAGCGGCACGCGGATGGAACCCACGGTTTTCACGCTATGATTTTTTTAAATGTGGTGCGCGGCGGAGAAAATGCGCGCGTCGGACGTCATTGCGGCTTAATATCTCTTGTCTCCTTGGGAGTAGAAAGTCTGTTCATGGCTCTTTGGAAAGGGCTCCATCTCCCCTGTAATCGCCTTTAAGCGGCACGCGGATCGGACCCACCGTTCTCACGCTACGATTTTTTAAATGTGGTCCGCGGCGCAATAAATGCGCGCGTCGGACGTCATTGCGGCTTAATATCTCTTGTCTCGTTGGGAGTAGGAAGTCTGTTCATGGCTCTTTGGAAAGGGCTGCATCTCCCCTGTAATCGCGTTCGAGCGGCACGCGGATCGGACCCACCGTTCTCACGCTAAGATTTTTTAAATGTGGTGCGCGGCGGAGAAAAGACGCGCGTAGGACATATTTGCGGCTTAATATCTTTGGGCTCCTTGGGAGTAGAAAGTCTGTTCATGGCTCTTTGGAAAGGGCTGCATCTCCCCTGTAATCGCCTTTAAGCGGCACGCGGATCGGACCCACCGTTCTCACGCTACGATTTTTTAAACGTGGTGCGTGTCGGAGAAAATGCGCGCGTCGGACGTCATTGTGGCTTAATATCTCTTGTCTCCTTGGGAGTAGAAAGTCTGTTCATGGCTCTTTGGAAAGGGCTGCATCTCCCCTGTAATCGCCTTTAAGCGGCACGCGGATCGGACCCACCGTTCTTACGATACGATTTTTCAAATGTGGTGCGCGGCGTAGAAAAGACGCGTTTAGGACGTATTTGCGGCTTAATATCTTTGGGCTCCTTGGGAGTAGAAAGTCTGTTCATGGCTCTTTGGAAAGGGCTGCATCTCCACTGTTATCGCCTTCGAGCGGCACGCGGATCGGAACCATCGTTATCACGCTACGATTTTTTAATGCCGCCAGGGACGGGCCGAAAGCGTGGCAGGTGGCGTTCGTTAGGGACAGTCATGGAGGTGATGCGCACCGAGTTGCAGGCCATTTGGACCTGGCCCGGCCTAGATGTGAGCGTTCAAATCAGCGCGTTTGTTTAAACTTTCTCCTCCAGTTCGTTGCAATTGTACAAGCGTTTCTCGCTCATCCGACTGGAGCGTAACGCTTTATCTGTTAATGTCTCTGGTCTCCTTGGGAGTAGAAAGTCTATTCATGGCTCTTTGGAAAGGGCTGCATCTCCCCTGTAATCGCCTTTAAGCGGCACGCGGATCGGACCCACCGTTCTTACGATACGATTTTTTAAATGTGGTGCGCGGCGTAGAAAAGACGCGCGTAGGACGTATTTGCGGCTTAATATCTTTGGGCTCCTTGGGAGTAGGAAGTCTGTTCATGGCTCTTTGGAAAGGGCTGCATCTCCCCTGTAATCGCCTTCGAGCGGCACGCGGATCGAACCCACGGTTTTCACACTATGATTTTTTTAAATGTGCTGCGCGGCGGAGAAAATGCGCGCGTCGGGCGTCATTGCGGCTTAATATCTCTTGTCTCCTTGGGAATAGAAAGTCTGTTCATGGCTCTTAGGAAAGGGCTGCATCTCCACTGTAATCGCCTTCGAGCGGCACGCGGATCGGAACCATCGTTATCATGCTACGATTTTTTAATGCCTCTAGGGACGGGCCGAAAGCGTGGCAGGTGGCGTTCGTTAGGGACAGTCATGGAGGTGATGCGCACCGAGTTGCAGGCCATTTGGACCTGGCCCGGCCTAGATGTGAGCGTTCAAATTCAGCGCGTTTGTTTAAACTTTCTCCTCCAATTCGTTGCAATTGTACAAGCGTTTCTCGCTCATCCGACTGGAGCGTAACGCTTTATATGTTAATATTTCTGGTCTCCTTGGGAGTAGAAAGTCTGTTCATGGCTCCTTTGAAAGGGATGCATCTCCCCTGTAATCGCCTTCGAGCGGCACGCGGATCGAACCCACGGTTTTCACGCTACGATTTTTTTTAAATGTGTTGCGCGGCGGAGAAAAGACGCGCGCCGGACGTATTTGCGGCTTAATATCTCTTGTCTCATTGGGAGTAGAAAGTCTGTTCATGGCTCTTTGGAAAGGGCTGCATCTCCCCTGTAATCGCCTTCGAGCGGCACGCGGATCGAACCCACGGTTTTCACGCTATGATTTTTTTAAATGTGGTGCGCGGCGGAGAAAATGCGCGCGTCGGACGTCATTGCGGCTTAATATCTCTTGTCTCCTTGGGAGTAGAAAGTCTGTTCATGGCTCATTGGAAAGGGCTGCATCTCCCCTGTAACGCCTTTAAGCGGCACGCGGATCGGACCCACCGTTCTCACGCTACGATTTTTTAAATGTGGTGCGCGGCGCAATAAATGCGCGCGTCGGACATCATTGCGGCTTAATATCTTTGGGCTCCTTGGGAGTAGAAGTCTGTTCATGGCTCTTTGGAAAGGGCTGCATCTCCCCTGTAATCGCCTTTAAGCGGCACGCGGATCGGACCCACCGTTCTCACGCTACGATTTTTTAAATGTGGTCCGCGGCGCAATAAATGCGCGCGTCGGACGTCATTGCGGCTTAATATCTCTTGTCTCGTTGGGAGTAGGAAGTCTGTTCATGGCTCTTTGGAAAGGGCTGCATCTCCCCTGTAATCGCCTTCGAGCGGCACGCGGATCGGACCCACCGTTCTCACGCTAAGATTTTTTAAATGTGGTGCGCGGCGGAGAAAAGACGCGCGTAGGACATATTTGCGGCTTAATATCTTTGGGCTCCTTGGGATTAGAAAGTCTGTTCATGGCTCTTTGGAAAGGGCTGCATCTCCCCTGTAATCGCCTTTAAGCGGCACGCGGATCGGACCCACCGTTCTCACGCTACGATTTTTTAAACGTGGTGCGTGTCGGAGAAAATGCGCGCGTCGGACGTCATTGTGGCTTAATATCTCTTGTCTCCTTGGGAGTAGAAAGTCTGTTCATGGCTCTTTGGAAAGGGCTGCATCTCCCCTGTAATCGCCTTTAAGCGGCACGCGGATCGGACCCACCGTTCTTACGATACGATTTTTTAAATGTGGTGCGCGGCGTAGAAAAGACGCGTTTAGGACGTATTTGCGGCTTAATATCTTTGGGCTCCTTGGGAGTAGAAAGTCTGTTCATGGCTCTTTGGAAAGGGCTGCATCTCCACTGTTATCGCCTTCAAGCGGCACGCGGATCGGAACCATCGTTATCACGCTACGATTTTTTAATGCCGCCAGGGACGGGCCGAAAGCGTGGCAGGTGGCGTTCGTTAGGGACAGTCATGGAGGTGATGCGCACCGAGTTGCAGGCCATTTGGACCTGGCCCGGCCTAGATGTGAGCGTTCAAATCAGCGCGTTTGTTTAAACTTTCTCCTCCAGTTCGTTGCAATTGTACAAGCGTTTCTCGCTCATCCGACTGGAGCGTAACGCTTTATCTGTTAATGTCTCTGGTCTCCTTGGGAGTAGAAAGTCTATTCATGGCTCTTTGGAAAGGGCTGCATCTCCCCTGTAATCGCCTTTAAGCGGCACGCGGATCGGACCCACCGTTCTTACGATACGATTTTTTAAATGTGGTGCGCGGCGTAGAAAAGACGCGCGTAAGACGTATTTGCGGCTTAATATCTTTGGGCTCCTTGGGAGTAGGAAGTCTGTTCATGGCTCTTTGGAAAGGGCTGCATCTCCCCTGTAATCGCCTTCGAGCGGCACGCGGATCGAACCCACGGTTTTCACGCTATGATCTTTTAAAATGTGTTGCGCGGCGGAGAAAATGCGCGCGTCGGACGTCATTGCGGCTTAATATCTCTTGTCTCCTTGGGAGTAGAAAGTCTTTTCATGGCTCTTTGGAAAGGGTTGCATCTCCCCTGTAATCGCCTTTAAGCGGCACGCGGATCGGACCCACCGTTCTTACTATACGATTTTTTAAATGTGGTGCGCGGCGTAGAAAAGACTCGCGTAGGACGTATTTGCGGCTTAATATCTTTGGGCTCCTTGGGAGTAGGAAGTCTGTTCATGGCTCTTTGGAAAGGGCTGCATCTCCCCTGTAATCGCCTTCGAGCGGCACGCGGATCGAACCCACGGTTTTCACGCTATGATTTTTTTAAATGTGCTGCGCGGCGGAGAAAATGCGCGCGTCGGACGTCATTGCGGCTTAATATCTCTTGTCTCCTTGGGAATAGAAAGTCTGTTCATGGCTCTTAGGAAAGGGCTGCATCTCCACTGTAATCGCCTTCGAGCGGCACGCGGATCGGAACCATCGTTATCATGCTACGATTTTTTAATGCCTCTAGGGACGGGCCGAAAGCGTGGCAGGTGGCGTTCGTTAGGGACAGTCATGGAGGTGATGCGCACCGAGTTGCAGGCCATTTGGACCTGGCCCGGCCTAGATGTGAGCGTTCAAATTCGGCGCGTTTGTTTAAACTTTCTCCTCCAATTCCTTGCAATTGTACAAGCGTTTCTCGCTCATCCGACTGGAGCGTAACGCTTTATATGTTAATATTTCTGGTCTCCTTGGGAGTAGAAAGTCTGTTCATGGCTCCTTTGAAAGGGATGCATCTCCCCTGTAATCGCCTTCGAGCGGCACGCGGATCGAACCCACGGTTTTCACGCTACGATTTTTTTTAAATGTGTTGCGCGGCGGAGAAAAGACGCGCGCCGGACGTATTTGCGGCTTAATATCTCTTGTCTCATTGGGAGTAGAAAGTCTGTTCATGGCTCTTTGGAAAGGGCTGCATCTCCCCTGTAATCGCCTTCGAGCGGCACGCGGATCGAACCCACGGTTTTCACGCTATGATTTTTTTAAATGTGGTGCGCGGCGGAGAAAATGCGCGCGTCGGACGTCATTGCGGCTTAATATCTCTTGTCTCCTTGGGAGTAGAAAGTCTGTTCATGGCTCATTGGAAAGGGCTGCATCTCCCCTGTAACGCCTTTAAGCGGCACGCGGATCGGACCCACCGTTCTCACGCTACGATTTTTTAAATGTGGTGCGCGGCGCAATAAATGCGCGCGTCGGACATCATTGCGGCTTAATATCTTTGGGCTCCTTGGGAGTAGAAGTCTGTTCATGGCTCTTTGGAAAGGGCTGCATCTCCCCTGTAATCGCCTTTAAGCGGCACGCGGATCGGACCCACCGTTCTCACGCTACGATTTTTTAAATGTGGTCCGCGGCGCAATAAATGCGCGCGTCGGACGTCATTGCGGCTTAATATCTCTTGTCTCGTTGGGAGTAGGAAGTCTGTTCATGGCTCTTTGGAAAGGGCTGCATCTCCCCTGTAATCGCCTTCGAGCGGCACGCGGATCGGACCCACCGTTCTCACGCTAAGATTTTTTAAATGTGGTGCGCGGCGGAGAAAAGACGCGCGTAGGACATATTTGCGGCTTAATATCTTTGGGCTCCTTGGGAGTAGAAAGTCTGTTCATGGCTCTTTGGAAAGGGCTGCATCTCCCCTGTAATCGCCTTTAAGCGGCACGCGGATCGGACCCACCGTTCTCACGCTACGATTTTTTAAACGTGGTGCGTGTCGGAGAAAATGCGCGCGTCGGACGTCATTGTGGCTTAATATCTCTTGTCTCCTTGGGAGTAGAAAGTCTGTTCATGGCTCTTTGGAAAGGGCTGCATCTCCCCTGTAATCGCCTTTAAGCGGCACGCGGATCGGACCCACCGTTCTTACGATACGATTTTTTAAATGTGGTGCGCGGCGTAGAAAAGACGCGTTTAGGACGTATTTGCGGCTTAATATCTTTGGGCTCCTTGGGAGTAGAAAGTCTGTTCATGGCTCTTTGGAAAGGGCTGCATCTCCACTGTTATCGCCTTCGAGCGGCACGCGGATCGGAACCATCGTTATCACGCTACGATTTTTTAATGCCGCCAGGGACGGGCCGAAAGCGTGGCAGGTGGCGTTCGTTAGGGACAGTCATGGAGGTGATGCGCACCGAGTTGCAGGCCATTTGGACCTGGCCCGGCCTAGATGTGAGCGTTCAAATCAGCGCGTTTGTTTAAACTTTCTCCTCCAGTTCGTTGCAATTGTACAAGCGTTTCTCGCTCATCCGACTGGAGCGTAACGCTTTATCTGTTAATGTCTCTGGTCTCCTTGGGAGTAGAAAGTCTATTCATGGCTCTTTGGAAAGGGCTGCATCTCCCCTGTAATCGCCTTTAAGCGGCACGCGGATCGGACCCACCGTTCTTACGATACGATTTTTTAAATGTGGTGCGCGGCGGAGAAAAGACGCGCGTAGGACATATTTGCGGCTTAATATCTTTGGGCTCCTTGGGAGTAGAAAGTCTGTTCATGGCTCTTTGGAAAGGGCTGCATCTCCCCTGTAATCGCCTTCGAGCGGCACGCGGATCGAACCCACGGTTTTCACGCTATGATTTTTTAAAATGTGTTGCGCGGCGGAGAAAATGCGCGCGTCGGACGTCATTGCGGCTTAATATCTCTTGTCTCCTTGGGAGTAGAAAGTCTTTTCATGGCTCTTTGGAAAGGGTTGCATCTCCCCTGTAATCGCCTTTAAGCGGCACGCGGATCGGACCCACCGTTCTTACTATACGATTTTTTAAATGTGGTGCGCGGCGTAGAAAAGACGCGCGTAGGACGTATTTGCGGCTTAATATCTTTGGGCTCCTTGGGAGTAGGAAGTCTGTTCATGCCTCTTTGGAAAGGGCTGCATCTCCCCTGTAATCCCCTTCGAGCGGCACGCGGATCGAACCCACGGTTTTCACGCTATGATTTTTTTAAATGTGGTGCGCGGCGGAGAAAATGCGCGTGTCGGACGTCATTTCGGCTTAATATCTCTTGTCTCCTTGAGAGTAGAAAGTCTTTTCATGGCTCTTTGGAAAGGGTTGCGTCTCCCGTGTAATCGCCTTTAAGCGGCACGCGGATCGAACCCACGGTTTTCACGCTATGATTTTTTTAAATGTGCTGCGCGGCGGAGAAAATGCGCGCGTCGGACGTCATTGCGGCTTAATATCTCTTGTCTCCTTGGGAATAGAAAGTCTGTTCATGGCTCTTAGGAAAGGGCTGCATCTCCACTGTAATCGCCTTCGAGCGGCACGCGGATCGGAACCATCGTTATCATGCTACGATTTTTTAATGCCTCTAGGGACGGGCCGAAAGCGTGGCAGGTGGCGTTCGTTAGGGACAGTCATGGAGGTGATGCGCACCGAGTTGCAGGCCATTTGGACCTGGCCCGGCCTAGATGTGAGCGTTCAAATTCAGCGCGTTTGTTTAAACTTTCTCCTCCAATTCGTTGCAATTGTACAAGCGTTTCTCGCTCATCCGACTGGAGCGTAACGCTTTATATGTTAATATTTCTGGTCTCCTTGGGAGTAGAAAGTCTGTTCATGGCTCCTTTGAAAGGGATGCATCTCCCCTGTAATCGCCTTTAAGCGGCACGCGGATCGGACCCACCGTTCTCACGCTACGATTTTTTAAACGTGGTGCGTGTCGGAGAAAATGCGCGCGTCGGACGTCATTGTGGCTTAATATCTCTTGTCTCCTTGGGAGTAGAAAGTCTGTTCATGGCTCTTTGGAAAGGGCTGCATCTCCCCTGTAATCGCCTTTAAGCGGCACGCGGATCGGACCCACCGTTCTTACGATACGATTTTTTAAATGTGGTGCGCGGCGTAGAAAAGACGCCTTTAGGACGTATTTGCGGCTTAATATCTTTGGGCTCCTTGGGAGTAGAAAGTCTGTTCATGGCTCTTTGGAAAGGGCTGCATCTCCACTGTTATCGCCTTCGAGCGGCACGCGGATCGGAACCATCGTTATCACGCTACGATTTTTTAATGCCGCCAGGGACGGGCCGAAAGCGTGGCAGGTGGCGTTCGTTAGGGACAGTCATGGAGGTGATGCGCACCGAGTTGCAGGCCATTTGGACCTGGCCCGGCCTAGATGTGAGCGTTCAAATCAGCGCGTTTGTTTAAACTTTCTCCTCCAGTTCGTTGCAATTGTACAAGCGTTTCTCGCTCATCCGACTGGAGCGTAACGCTTTATCTGTTAATGTCTCTGGTCTCCTTGGGAGTAGAAAGTCTATTCATGGCTCTTTGGAAAGGGCTGCATCTCCCCTGTAATCGCCTTTAAGCGGCACGCGGATCGGACCCACCGTTCTTACGATACGATTTTTTAAATGTGGTGCGCGGCGGAGAAAAGACGCGCGTAGGACATATTTGCGGCTTAATATCTTTGGGCTCCTTGGGAGTAGAAAGTCTGTTCATGGCTCTTTGGAAAGGGCTGCATCTCCCCTGTAATCGCCTTCGAGCGGCACGCGGATCGAACCCACGGTTTTCACGCTATGATTTTTTAAAATGTGTTGCGCGGCGGAGAAAATGCGCGCGTCGGACGTCATTGCGGCTTAATATCTCTTGTCTCCTTGGGAGTAGAAAGTCTTTTCATGGCTCTTTGGAAAGGGTTGCATCTCCCCTGTAATCGCCTTTAAGCGGCACGCGGATCGGACCCACCGTTCTTACTATACGATTTTTTAAATGTGGTGCGCGGCGTAGAAAAGACGCGCGTAGGACGTATTTGCGGCTTAATATCTTTGGGCTCCTTGGGAGTAGGAAGTCTGTTCATGCCTCTTTGGAAAGGGCTGCATCTCCCCTGTAATCCCCTTCGAGCGGCACGCGGATCGAACCCACGGTTTTCACGCTATGATTTTTTTAAATGTGGTGCGCGGCGGAGAAAATGCGCGTGTCGGACGTCATTTCGGCTTAATATCTCTTGTCTCCTTGAGAGTAGAAAGTCTTTTCATGGCTCTTTGGAAAGGGTTGCGTCTCCCCTGTAATCGCCTTTAAGCGGCACGCGGATCGAACCCACGGTTTTCACGCTATGATTTTTTTAAATGTGCTGCGCGGCGGAGAAAATGCGCGCGTCGGACGTCATTGCGGCTTAATATCTCTTGTCTCCTTGGGAATAGAAAGTCTGTTCATGGCTCTTAGGAAAGGGCTGCATCTCCACTGTAATCGCCTTCGAGCGGCACGCGGATCGGAACCATCGTTATCATGCTACGATTTTTTAATGCCTCTAGGGACGGGCCGAAAGCGTGGCAGGTGGCGTTCGTTAGGGACAGTCATGGAGGTGATGCGCACCGAGTTGCAGGCCATTTGGACCTGGCCCGGCCTAGATGTGAGCGTTCAAATTCAGCGCGTTTGTTTAAACTTTCTCCTCCAATTCGTTGCAATTGTACAAGCGTTTCTCGCTCATCCGACTGGAGCGTAACGCTTTATATGTTAATATTTCTGGTCTCCTTGGGAGTAGAAAGTCTGTTCATGGCTCCTTTGAAAGGGATGCATCTCCCCTGTAATCGCCTTCGAGCGGCACGCGGATCGAACCCACGGTTTTCACGCTACGATTTTTTTTAAATGTGTTGCGCGGCGGAGAAAAGACGCGCGCCGGACGTATTTGCGGCTTAATATCTCTTGTCTCATTGGGAGTAGAAAGTCTGTTCATGGCACTTTGGAAAGGGCTGCATCTCCCCTGTAATCGCCTTCGAGCGGCACGCGGATCGAACCCACGGTTTTCACGCTATGATTTTTTTAAATGTGGTGCGCGGCGGAGAAAATGCGCGCGTCGGACGTCATTGCGGCTTAATATCTCTTGTCTCCTTGGGAGTAGAAAGTCTGTTCATGGCTCTTTGGAAAGGGCTGCATCTCCCCTGTAATCGCCTTTAAGCGGCACGCGGATCGGACCCACCGTTCTTACGATACGATTTTTTAAATGTGGTGCGCGGCGTAGAAAAGACGCGCGTAGGACGTATTTGCGGCTTAATATCTTTGGGCTCCTTGGGAGTAGAAAGTCTGTTCATGGCTCTTTGGAAAGGGATGCATCTCCACTGTTTTCGCCTTCGAGCGGCACGCGGATCGGAACCATCGTTATCACGCTACGATTTTTTAATGCCGCCAGGGACGGGCCGAAAGCGTGGCAGGTGGCGTTCGTTAGGGACCGTCATGGAGGTGATGCGCACCGAGTTGCAGGCCATTTGGACCTGGCCCGGCCTAGATGTGAGCGTTCAAATCAGCGCGTTTGTTTAAACTTTCTCCTCCATTTCGATGCAATTGTACAAGCGTTTCTCGCTCATCCGACTGGAGCGTAACGCTTTATCTGTTAATATCTCTGGTCTCCTTGGGAGTAGAAAGTCTATTCATGGCTCTTTGGAAAGGGCTGCATCTCCCCTGTAATCGCCTTTAAGCGGCACGCGGATCGAACCCACGGTTTTCACGCTATGATTTTTTTAAATGTGCTGCGCGGCGGAGAAAATGCGCGCGTCGGACGTCATTGCGGCTTAATATCTCTTGTCTCCTTGGGAGTAGAAAGTCTATTCATGGCTCTTTGGAAAGGGCTGCATCTCCCCTGTAATCGCCTTTAAGCGGCACGCGGATCGAACCCACGGTTTTCACGCTATGATTTTTTTAAATGTGCTGCGCGGCGGAGAAAATGCGCGCGTCGGACGTCATTGCGGCTTAATATCTCTTGTCTCCTTGGGAGTAGAAAGTCTGTTCATGGCTCTTTGGAAAGGGCTGCATCTCCCCTGTAATCGCCTTCGAGCGGCACGCGGATCGAACCCACGGTTTTCACGCTATGATTTTTTTAAATGTGGTGCGCGGCGGAGGAAATGCGCGCGTCGGACGTCATTTCGGCTTAATATCTCTTGTCTCCTTGGGAGTAGAAAGTCTTTTCATGGCTCTTTGGAAAGGGCTGCATCTCCGCTGTAATCGCCTTCGAGCGGCACGCGGATCGAACCCACGGTTTTCACGCTATGATTTTTTTAAATGTGGTGCGCGGCGGAGAAAATGCGCGCGTCGGACGTCATTTCGGCTTAATATCTATTGTCTCCTTGGGAGTAGAAAGTCTTTTCATGGCTCTTTGGAAAGGTTTGCATCTTCCTTGTAATCGCCTTTAAGCGGCGCGCGGATTAGACCCACCGTTCTTCCGATACGATTTTTTAAATGTGGTGCGCGGGGTAGAAAAGACGCGCGTAGGACGTATTTGCGGCTTAATATCTTTGGGCTCCTTGGGAGTAGGAAGTCTGTTCATGCCTCTTTGGAAAGGGCTCCATCTCCCCTGTAATCGCCTTCGAGCGGCACGCGGATCGAACCCACGGTTTTCACGCTATGATTTTTTTTTAAATGTGCTGCGCGGCGGAGAAAATGCGCGCGTCGGACGTCATTGCGGCTTAATATCTCTTGTCTCCTTGGGAGTAGAAAGTCTTTTCATGGTTCTTTGGAAAGGGTTGCATCTCCCCTGTAATCGCCTTTAAGAGGCACGCGGATCGGACCCACCGTTCTCACGCTACGATTTTTTAAACGTGGTGCGCGTCGGAGAAAATGCGCGTAATATCTCTTGTCTCCTTGGGAGTAGAAAGTCTGTTCATGGCTCTTTGGAAAGGGCTGTATCTCCCCTGTAATCGCCTTCGAGCGGCACGCGCATCGGAACCATCGTTATCACGCTACGATTTTTTAATGCCGACAGGGATAGGCCGAAAGCGTGGCAGGTGGCGTTCGTTAGGGACAGTCATGGAGGTGATGCACACCGAGTTGCACGCCATTTGGAGTTGGCCCGGCCTAGATGTGAGCGTTCAAAGTCAGCGCGTTTGTTTAAACTTTCTCCTCCAATTCGTTGCAATTGTACAAGCGTTTCTCGTTCATCCGACTGGAGCGTAACGCTTTATATGTTAATATCTCTTGTCTCCTTGGGAGTAGAAAGTCTTTTCATGGCTCTTTAGAAAGGGCTGCATCTCCCCTGTAATCGCCTTTAAGCGGCACGCGGATCGAACCCACGGTTTTCACGTTATGATTTTTTTTAAATGTGTTGCGCGGCGGAGAATAGACGCGCGCCGGACGTATTTGCGGCTTGATATCTCTTGTCTCATTGGGAGTAGAAAGTCTGTTCATGGCTCTTTGGAAAGGGCTGCATCTCCCCTGTAATCGCCTTCGCGCGGCACGCGCATCGGAACCATCGTTATCACGCTACGATTTTTTAATGCCGCCAGGGACGGGCCGAAATCGTGGCAGGTGGCGTTCGTTAGGGACCGTCATGGAGGTGATGCGCACCAAGTTGCAGGCCATTTGGACCTGGCCCGGCCTAGATGTGAGCGTTCAAAGTCAGCGCGTTTGTTTAAACTTTCTCCTCCAATTCGTTGCAATTGTACAAGCGTTTCTCGCTCATCCGACTGGAGCGTAACGCTTTATCTGTTAATATCTCTGGTCTCCTTGGGAGTAGAAAGTCTGTTCATGGCTCTTTGGAAAGGGCTGCATCTCGCCTTCGAGCGGCACGCGGATCGAACCCACGGTTTTCACGCTATGATTTTTTTAAATGTGTTGCGCGTCGGAGAAAATGCGCGCGTCGGACGTCATTGCGGCTTAATATCGCTTTTCTCCTTGGGAGTAGAAAGTCTTTTCATGGCTCTTTGGAAAGGGCTGCATCTCCGCTGTAATCGCCTTCGAGCGGCACGCGGATCGAACCCACGGTTTTCACGCTATGATTTTTTTAAATGTGGTGCGCGGCGGAGAAAATGCGCGCGTCGGACGTCATTTCGGCTTAATATCTATTGTCTCCTTGGGAGTAGAAAGTCTTTTCATGGCTCTTTGGAAAGGTTTGCATCTTCCTTGTAATCGCCTTTAAGCGGCACGCGGATTGGACCCACCGTTCTTCCGATACGATTTTTTAAATGTGGTGCGCGGGGTAGAAAAGACGCGCGTAGGACGTATTTGCGGCTTAATATCTTTGGGCTCCTTGGGAGTAGGAAGTCTGTTCATGCCTCTTTGGAAAGGGCTCCATCTCCCCTGTAATCGCCTTCGAGCGGCACGCGGATCGAACCCACGGTTTTCACGCTATGATTTTTTTAAATGTGCTGCGCGGCGGAGGAAATGCGCGCGTCGGACGTCATTGCGGCTTAATATCTCTTGTCTCCTTGGGAGTAGAAAGTCTTTTCATGGCTCTTTGGAAAGGGCTGCATCTCCCCTGTAATCGCCTTTAAGCGGCACGCGGATCGGACCCACCGTTCTCACGCTACGATTTTTTAAACGTGGTGCGCGTCGGAGAAAATGCGCGTAATATCTCTTGTCTCCTTGGGAGTAGAAAGTCTGTTCATGGCTCTTTGGAAAGGGCTGCATCTCCCCTGTAATCACCTTCGAGCGGCACGCGGATCGAACCCACGGTTTTCACGCTATGATTTTTTTAAATGTGGTGCGCGGCGGAGGAAATGCGCGCGTCGGACGTCATTTCGGCTTAATATCTCTTGTCTCCTTGGGAGTAGAAAGTCTTTTCATGGCTCTTTGGAAAGGGCTGCATCTCCGCTGTAATCGCCTTCGAGCGGCACGCGGATCGAACCCACGGTTTTCACGCTATGATTTTTTTAAATGTGGTGCGCGGCGGAGAAAATGCGCGCGTCGGACGTCATTTCGGCTTAATATCTATTGTCTCCTTGGGAGTAGAAAGTCTTTTCATGGCTCTTTGGAAAGGTTTGCATCTTCCTTGTAATCGCCTTTAAGCGGCGCGCGGATTGGACCCACCGTTCTTCCGATACGATTTTTTAAATGTGGTGCGCGGGGTAGAAAAGACGCGCGTAGGACGTATTTGCGGCTTAATATCTTTGGGCTCCTTGGGAGTAGGAAGTCTGTTCATGCCTCTTTGGAAAGGGCTCCATCTCCCCTGTAATCGCCTTCGAGCGGCACGCGGATCGAACCCACGGTTTTCACGCTATGATTTTTTTTTAAATGTGCTGCGCGGCGGAGAAAATGCGCGCGTCGGACGTCATTGCGGCTTAATATCTCTTGTCTCCTTGGGAGTAGAAAGTCTTTTCATGGTTCTTTGGAAAGGGTTGCATCTCCCCTGTAATCGCCTTTAAGAGGCACGCGGATCGGACCCACCGTTCTCACGCTACGATTTTTTAAACGTGGTGCGCGTCGGAGAAAATGCGCGTAATATCTCTTGTCTCCTTGGGAGTAGAAAGTCTGTTCATGGCTCTTTGGAAAGGGCTGTATCTCCCCTGTAATCGCCTTCGAGCGGCACGCGCATCGGAACCATCGTTATCACGCTACGATTTTTTAATGCCGCCAGGGATAGGCCGAAAGCGTGGCAGGTGGCGTTCGTTAGGGACAGTCATGGAGGTGATGCACACCGAGTTGCACGCCATTTGGAGTTGGCCCGGCCTAGATGTGAGCGTTCAAAGTCAGCGCGTTTGTTTAAACTTTCTCCTCCAATTCGTTGCAATTGTACAAGCGTTTCTCGTTCATCCGACTGGAGCGTAACGCTTTATATGTTAATATCTCTTGTCTCCTTGGGAGTAGAAAGTCTTTTCATGGCTCTTTAGAAAGGGCTGCATCTCCCCTGTAATCGCCTTTAAGCGGCACGCGGATCGAACCCACGGTTTTCACGTTATGATTTTTTTTAAATGTGTTGCGCGGCGGAGAATAGACGCGCGCCGGACGTATTTGCGGCTTGATATCTCTTGTCTCATTGGGAGTAGAAAGTCTGTTCATGGCTCTTTGGAAAGGGCTGCATCTCCCCTGTAATCGCCTTCGCGCGGCACGCGCATCGGAACCATCGTTATCACGCTACGATTTTTTAATGCCGCCAGGGACGGGCCGAAATCGTGGCAGGTGGCGTTCGTTAGGGACCGTCATGGAGGTGATGCGCACCAAGTTGCAGGCCATTTGGACCTGGCCCGGCCTAGATGTGAGCGTTCAAAGTCAGCGCGTTTGTTTAAACTTTCTCCTCCAATTCGTTGCAATTGTACAAGCGTTTCTCGCTCATCCGACTGGAGCGTAACGCTTTATCTGTTAATATCTCTGGTCTCCTTGGGAGTAGAAAGTCTGTTCATGGCTCTTTGGAAAGGGCTGCATCTCGCCTTCGAGCGGCACGCGGATCGAACCCACGGTTTTCACGCTATGATTTTTTTAAATGTGTTGCGCGTCGGAGAAAATGCGCGCGTCGGAAGTCATTGCGGCTTAATATCGCTTTTCTCCTTGGGAGTAGAAAGTCTTTTCATGGCTCTTTGGAAAGGGCTGCATCTCCGCTGTAATCGCCTTCGAGCGGCACGCGGATCGAACCCACGGTTTTCACGCTATGATTTTTTTAAATGTGGTGCGCGGCGGAGAAAATGCGCGCGTCGGACGTCATTTCGGCTTAATATCTATTGTCTCCTTGGGAGTAGAAAGTCTTTTCATGGCTCTTTGGAAAGGTTTGCATCTTCCTTGTAATCGCCTTTAAGCGGCACGCGGATTGGACCCACCGTTCTTCCGATACGATTTTTTAAATGTGGTGCGCGGGGTAGAAAAGACGCGCGTAGGACGTATTTGCGGCTTAATATCTTTGGGCTCCTTGGGAGTAGGAAGTCTGTTCATGCCTCTTTGGAAAGGGCTCCATCTCCCCTGTAATCGCCTTCGAGCGGCACGCGGATCGAACCCACGGTTTTCACGCTATGATTTTTTTAAATGTGCTGCGCGGCGGAGGAAATGCGCGCGTCGGACGTCATTGCGGCTTAATATCTCTTGTCTCCTTGGGAGTAGAAAGTCTTTTCATGGCTCTTTGGAAAGGGCTGCATCTCCCCTGTAATCGCCTTTAAGCGGCACGCGGATCGGACCCACCGTTCTCACGCTACGATTTTTTAAACGTGGTGCGCGTCGGAGAAAATGCGCGTAATATCTCTTGTCTCCTTGGGAGTAGAAAGTCTGTTCATGGCTCTTTGGAAAGGGCTGTATCTCCCCTGTAATCGCCTTCGAGCGGCACGCGCATCGGAACCATCGTTATCACGCTACGATTTTTTAATGCCGCCAGGGATAGGCCGAAAGCGTGGCAGGTGGCGTTCGTTAGGGACAGTCATGGAGGTGATGCACACCGAGTTGCACGCCATTTGGAGTTGGCCCGGCCTAGATGTGAGCGTTCAAAGTCAGCGCGTTTGTTTAAACTTTCTCCTCCAATTCGTTGCAATTGTACAAGCGTTTCTCGCTCATCCGACTGGAGCGTAACGCTTTATCTGTTAATATCTCTGGTCTCCTTGGGAGTAGAAAGTTTGTTCATGGCTCTTTGGAAAGGGATGCATCTCCCCTGTAATCGCCTTTAAGCGGCACGCGGATCGGACCCACCGTTCTCACGCTACGATTTTTTAAACGTGGTGCGCGTCGGAGAAAATGCGCGTAATATCTCTTGTCTCCTTGGGAGTAGAAAGTCTGTTCATGGCTCTTTGGAAAGGGCTGTATCTCCCCTGTAATCGCCTTCGAGCGGCACGCGGATCGAACCCACGTTTTTCACGCTACGATTTTTTTTAAATGTGTTGCGCGGCGGAGAAAAGACGCGCGCCGGACGTATTTGCGGCTTAATATCTCTTGTCTCATTGGGTGTAGAAAGTCTGTTCATGGCTCTTTGGAAAGGTTTGCATCTCCCTTGTAATCGCCTTTAAGCGGCACGCGGATTGGACCCACCGTTCTTCCGATACGATTTTTTAAATGTGGTGCGCGACGTAGAAAAGACGCGCGTAGGACGTCATTTCGGCTTAATATCTCTTGTCTCCTTGGGAGTAGAAAGTCTTTTCATGGCTCTTTGGAAAGGGCTGCATCTCCCCTGTAATCGCCTTCGAGCGGCACGCGGATCGAACCCACGGTTTTCACGCTATGATTTTTTTAAATGTGCTGCGCGGCGGAGAAAATGCGCGCGTCGGACGTCATTGCGGCTTAATATCTCTTGTCTCCTTGGGAGTAGAAAGTCTTTTCATGGCTCTTTGGAAAGGTTTGCATCTCCCCTGTAATCGCCTTTAAGCGGCACGCGGATCGGACCCACCGTTCTTACGCTACGATTTTTTAAATGTGGTGCGCGGCGTAGAAAAGACGCGCGTAGGACGTATTTGCGGCTTAATATCTTTGGGCTCCTTGGGAGTAGGAAGTCTGTTCATGCCTCTTTGGAAAGGGCTCCATCTCCCCTGTAATCGCCTTCGAGCGGCACGCGGATCGAACCCACGGTTTTCACGCTATGATTTTTTTAAATGTGCTGCGCGGCGGAGAAAATGCGCGCGTCGGACGTCATTGCGGCTTAATATCTCTTGTCTCCTTGGGAGTAGAAAGTCTTTTCATGGTTCTTTGGAAAGGGTTGCATCTCCCCTGTAATCGCCTTTAAGCGGCACGCGGATCGGACCCACCGTTCTCACGCTACGATTTTTTAAACGTGGTGCGCGTCGGAGAAAATGCGCGTAATATCTCTTGTCTCCTTGGGAGTAGAAAGTCTGTTCATGGCTCTTTGGAAAGGGCTGTATCTCCCCTGTAATCGCCTTCGAGCGGCACGCGCATCGGAACCATCGTTATCACGCTATGATTTTTTAATGCCGCCAGGGATAGGCCGAAAGCGTGGCAGGTGGCGTTCGTTAGGGACAGTCATGGAGGTGATGCACACCGAGTTGCACGCCATTTGGAGTTGGCCCGGCCTAGATGTGAGCGTTCAAAGTCAGCGCGTTTGTTTAAACTTTCTCCTCCAATTCGTTGCAGTTGTACAAGCGTTTCTCGTTCATCCGACTGGAGCGTAACGCTTTATATGTTAATATTTCTGGTCTCCTTGGGAGTAGAAAGTCTGTTCATGGCTCTTTTGAAAGGGATGCATCTCCCCTGTAATCGCCTTCGAGCGGCACGCGGATCGAACCCACGGTTTTCACGCTATGATTTTTTTAAATGTGGTGCGCGGCGGAGGAAATGCGCACGTCGGACGTCATTTCGGCTTAATATCTCTTGTCTCCTTGGGAGTAGAAAGTCTTTTCATGGCTCTTTGGAAAGGGCTGCATGTCCGCTGTAATCGCCTTCGAGCGGCACGCGGATCGAATCCACGGTTTTCACGCTATGATTTTTTTAAATGTGGTGCGCGTCGGAGAAAATGCGCGCGTCGGACGTCATTTCGGCTTAATATCTATTGTCTCCTTGGGAGTAGAAAGTCTTTTCATGGCTCTTTGGAAAGGTTTGCATCTCCCTTGTAATCGCCTTTAAGCGGCACGCGGATTGGACCCACCGTTCTTCCGATACGATTTTTTAAATGTGGTGCGCGGCGTGGAAAAGACGCGCGTAGGACGTATTTGCGGCTTAATATCTTTGGGCTCCTTGGGAGTAGGAAGTCTGTTCATGGCTCTTTGGAAAGGGCTGCATCTCCCCTGTAATAGCCTTCGAGCGGCACGTGGATCGAACCCACGGTTTTCACACTATGATTTTTTTAAATGTGCTGCGCGGCGGAGAAAATGCGCGCGTCGGACGTCAATGCGGCTTAATATCTCTTGTCTCCTTGGGAGTAGAAAGTCTTTTCATGGTTCTTTGGAAAGGGCTGCATCTCCCCTGTAATCGCCTTCGCGCGGCACGCGGATCGGAACCATCGTTATCACGCTACGATTTTTTAATGCCGACAGGGACGGCCCGAAAGCTTGGCAGGTGGCGTTCGTTAGGAAAAGTCATGGACGTGATGCGGACCGAGTTGCAGGCCATTTGGACCTGGCCCGGCCTAGATGTGAGCCTTCAAAGTCAGCGCGTTTGTTTAAACTTTCTCCTCCAATTCGTTGCAATTGTACAAGCGTTTCTCGCTCATCCGACTGGAGCGTAACGCTTTATCTGTTAATATCTCTGGTCTCCTTGGGAGTAGAAAGTCTGTTCATGGCTCTTTGGAAAGGGATGCATCTCCCCTGTAATCGCCTTTAAGCGGCACGCGGATCGGACCCACCGTTCTCACGCTACGATTTTTTAAACGTGGTGCGCGTCGGAGAAAATGCGCGTAATATCTCTTGTCTCCTTGGAGTAGAAAGTCTGTTCATGGCTCTTTGGAAAGGGCTGTATCTCCCCTGTAATCGCCTTCGAGCGGCACGCGCATCGGAACCATCGTTATCACGCTACGATTTTTTAATGCCGCCAGGGACGGGCCGAAAGCGTGGCAGGTGGCGTTCGTTAGGGACAGTCATGGAGGTGATGCGCACCGAGTTGCACGCCATTTGGAGTTGGCCCGGCCTAGATGTGAGCGTTCAAAGTCAGCGCGTTTGTTTAAACTTTCTCCTCCAATTCGTTGCAATTGTACAAGCGTTTCTCGTTCATCCGACTGGAGCGTAACGCTTTATATGTTAATATTTCTGGTCTCCTTGGGAGTAGAAAGTCTGTTCATGGCTCTTTTGAAAGGGATGCATCTCCCCTGTAATCGCCTTCGAGCGGCACGCGGATCGAACCCACGTTTTTCACGCTACGATTTTTTTTAAATGTGTTGCGCGGCGGAGAAAAGACGCGCGCCGGACGTATTTGCGGCTTAATATCTCTTGTCTCATTGGGTGTAGAAAGTCTGTTCATGGCTCTTTGGAAAGGTTTGCATCTCCCTTGTAATCGCCTTTAAGCGGCACGCGGATTGGACCCACCGTTCTTCCGATACGATTTTTTAAATGTGGTGCGCGGCGTAGAAAAGACGCGCGTAGGACGTCATTTCGGCTTAATATCTCTTGTCTCCTTGGGAGTAGAAAGTCTTTTCATGGCTCTTTGGAAAGGGCTGCATCTCCCCTGTAATCGCCTTTAAGCGGCACGCGGATCGAACCCACGGTTTTCACGTTACGATTTTTTTTAAATGTGTTGCGCGGCGGAGAATAGACGCGCGCCGGACGTATTTGCGGCTTGATATCTCTTGTCTCATTGGGAGTAGAAAGTCTGTTCATGGCTCTTTGGAAAGGGCTGCATCTCCCCTGTAATCGCCTTCGAGCGGCACGCGGATCGAACCCACGGTTTTCACGCTATGATTTTTTTAAATGTGGTGCGCGGCGGAGGAAATGCGCACGTCGGACGTCATTTCGGCTTAATATCTCTTGTCTCCTTGGGAGTAGAAAGTCTTTTCATGGCTCTTTGGAAAGGGCTGCATGTCCGCTGTAATCGCCTTCGAGCGGCACGCGGATCGAATCCACGGTTTTCACGCTATGATTTTTTTAAATGTGGTGCGCGTCGGAGAAAATGCGCGCGTCGGACGTCATTTCGGCTTAATATCTATTGTCTCCTTGGGAGTAGAAAGTCTTTTCATGGCTCTTTGGAAAGGTTTGCATCTCCCTTGTAATCGCCTTTAAGCGGCACGCGGATTGGACCCACCGTTCTTCCGATACGATTTTTTAAATGTGGTGCGCGGCGTGGAAAAGACGCGCGTAGGACGTATTTGCGGCTTAATATCTTTGGGCTCCTTGGGAGTAGGAAGTCTGTTCATGGCTCTTTGGAAAGGGCTGCATCTCCCCTGTAATCGCCTTTAAGCGGCACGCGGATCGAACCCACGGTTTTCACGCTACGATTTTTTTTAAATGTGTTGCGCGGCGGAGAAAAGACGCGCGCCGGACGTATTTGCGGCTTAATATCTCTTGTCTCATTGGGTGTAGAAAGTCTGTTCATGGCTCTTTGGAAAGGGCTGCATCTCCCCTGTAATCGCCTTCGAGCGGCACGCGGATCGAACCCACGGTTTTCACGCTATGATTTTTTTAAATGTGGTGCGCGGCGGAGGAAATGAGCGCGTCGGACGTCATTTCGGCTTAATATCTCTTGTCTCCTTGGGAGTAGAAAGTCTTTTCATGGCTCTTTGGAAAGGTTTGCATCTCCCTTGTAATCGCCTTTAAGCGGCACGCGGATTGGACCCACCGTTCTTCCGATACGATTTTTTAAATGTGGTGCGCGGCGTAGAAAAGACGCGCGTAGGACGTATTTGCGGCTTAATATCTTTGGGCTCCTTGGGAGTAGGAAGTCTGTTCATGCCTCTTTGGAAAGGGCTGCATCTCCCCTGTAATCGCCTTCGAGCGGCACGCGGATCGAACCCACGGTTTTCACGCTATGATTTTTTTAAATGTGGTGCGCGGCGGAGGAAATGCGCGCGTCGGACGTCATTTCGGCTTAATATCTCTTGTCTCCTTGGGAGTAGAAAGTCTTTTCATGGCTCTTTGGAAAGGGCGGCATCTCCCCTGTAATCGCCTTTAAGCGGCACGCGGATCGAACCCACGGTTTTCACGTTACGATTTTTTTTAAATGTGTTGCGCGGCGGAGAATAGACGCGCGCCGGACGTATTTGCGGCTTGATATCTCTTGTCTCATTGGGAGTAGAAAGTCTGTTCATGGCTCTTTGGAAAGGGCTGCATCTCCCCTGTAATCGCCTTCGAGCGGCACGCGGATCGAACCCACGGTTTTCACGCTACGATTTTTTTTAAATGTGTTGCGCGGCGGAGAAAAGACGCGCGCCGGACGTATTTGCGGCTTAATATCTCTTGTCTCATTGGGTGTAGAAAGTCTGTTCATGGCTCTTTGGAAAGGGCTGCATCTCCCCTGTAATCGCCTTCGAGCGGCACGCGGATCGAACCCACGGTTTTCACGCTATGATTTTTTTAAATGTGGTGCGCGGCGGAGGAAATGCGCGCGTCAGACGTCATTTCGGCTTAATATCTCTTGTCTCCTTGGGAGTAGAAAGTCTTTTCATGGCTCTTTGGAAAGGGCTGCATCTCCGCTGTAATCGCCTTCGAGCGGCACGCGGATCGAACCCACGGTTTTCACGCTATGATTTTTTTAAATGTGGTGCGCGGCGGAGGAAATGCGCGCGTCGGACGTCATTTCGGCTTAATATCTCTTGTCTCCTTGGGAGTAGAAAGTCTTTTCATGGCTCTTTGGAAAGGGCGGCATCTCCCCTGTAATCGCCTTTAAGCGGCACGCGGATCGAACCCACGGTTTTCACGTTACGATTTTTTTTAAATGTGTTGCGCGGCGGAGAATAGACGCGCGCCGGACGTATTTGCGGCTTGATATCTCTTGTCTCATTGGGAGTAGAAAGTCTGTTCATGGCTCTTTGGAAAGGGCTGCATCTCCCCTGTAATCGCCTTCGAGCGGCACGCGGATCGAACCCACGGTTTTCACGCTATGATTTTTTTAAATGTGTTGCGCGTCGGAGAAAATGCGCGCGTCGGACGTCATTGCGGCTTAATATCTCTTGTCTCCTTGGGAGTAGAAAGTCTTTTCATGGCTCTTTGGAAAGGTTTGCATCTCCCCTGTAATCGCCTTTAAGCGGCACGCGGATCGGACCCACCGTTCTTACGCTACGATTTTTTAAATGTGGTGCGCGGCGTAGAAAAGACGCGCGTAGGACGTATTTGCGGCTTAATATCTTTGGGCTCCTTGGGAGTAGGAAGTCTGTTCATGCCTCTTTGGAAAGGGATGCATCTCCCCTGTAATCGCCTTCGAGCGGCACGCGGATCGGACCCACCGTTCTCACGCTACGATTTTTTAAACGTGGTGCGCGTCGGAGAAAATGCTCGTAATATCTCTTGTCTCCTTGGGAGTAGAAAGTGTGTTCATGGCTCTTTGGAAAGGGCTGTATCTCCCCTGTAATCGCCTTCGAGCGGCACGCGGATCGAACCCATGTTTTTCACGCTACGATTTTTTTTAAATGTGTTGCGCGGCGGAGAAAAGACGCGCGCCGGACGTATTTGCGGCTTAATATCTCTTGTCTCATTGGGTGTATAATAGCCTGTTCATGGCTCTTTGGAAAGGTTTGCATCTCCGTTGTAATCGCCTTTAAGCGGCACGCGGATTGGACCCACCGTTCTTCCGATACGATTTTTTAAAAGTGGTGCGCGGCGTAGAAAAGACGCGCGTAGGACGTATTTGCGGCTTAATATCTTTGGGCTCCTTGGGAGTAGGAAGTCTGTTCATGCCTCTTTGGAAAGGGCTGCATCTCCCCTGTAATCGCCTTCGAGCGGCACGCGGATCGAACCCACGGTTTTCACGCTATGATTTTTTTAAATGTGGTGCGCGGCGGAGGAAATGCGCGCGTCGGACGTCATTTCGGCTTAATATCTCTTGTCTCCTTGGGAGTAGAAAGTCTTTTCATGGCTCTTTGGAAAGGGCTGCATCTCCCCTGTAATCGCCTTTAAGCGGCACGCGGATCGAACCCACGGTTTTCACGCTACGATTTTTTTTAAATGTGTTGCGCGGCGGAGAATAGACGCGCGCCGGACGTATTTGCGGCTTGATATCTCTTGTCTCATTGGGAGTAGAAAGTCTGTTCATGGCTCTTTGGAAAGGGCTGCATCTCCCCTGTAATCGTCTTCGAGCGGCACGCGGATCGAACCCACGGTTTTCACGCTACGATTTTTTTTAAATGTGTTGCGCGGCGGAGAAAAGACGCGCGCCGGACGTATTTGCGGCTTAATATCTCTTGTCTCATTGGGTGTAGAAAGTCTGTTCATGGCTCTTTGGAAAGGGCTGCATCTCCCCTGTAATCGCCTTCGAGCGGCACGCGGATCGAACCCACGGTTTTCACGCTATGATTTTTTTAAATGTGGTGCGCGGCGGAGGAAATGCGCGCGTCGGACGTCATTTCGGCTTAATATCTCTTGTCTCCTTGGGAGTAGAAAGTCTTTTCATGGCTCTTTGGAAAGGGCTGCATCTCCCCTGTAATCGCCTTTAAGCGGCACGCGGATCGAACCCACGGTTTTCACGTTACGATTTTTTTTAAATGTGTTGCGCGGCGGAGAATAGACGCGCGCCGGACGTATTTGCGGCTTGATATCTCTTGTCTCATTGGGAGTCGAAAGTCTGTTCATGGCTCTTTGGAAAGGGCTGCATCTCCCCTGTAATCGCCTTCGAGCGGCACGCGGATCGAACCCACGGTTTTCACGCTATGATTTTTTTAAATGTGTTGCGCGTCGGAGAAAATGCGCGCGTCGGACGTCATTGCGGCTTAATATCTCTTGTCTCCTTGGGAGTAGAAAGTCTTTTCATGGCTCTTTGGAAAGGTTTGCATCTCCCCTGTAATTGCCTTTAAGCGGCACGCGGATCGGACCCACCGTTCTTACGCTACGATTTTTTAAATGTGGTGCGCGGCGTAGAAAAGACGCGCGTAGGACGTATTTGCGGCTTAATATCTTTGGGCTCCTTGGGAGTAGGAAGTCTGTTCATGCCTCTTTGGAAAGGGATGCATCTCCCCTGTAATCGCCTTCGAGCGGCACGCGGATCGGACCCACCGTTCTCACGCTACGATTTTTTAAACGTGGTGCGCGTCGGAGAAAATGCTCGTAATATCTCTTGTCTCCTTGGGAGTAGAAAGTGTGTTCATGGCTCTTTGGAAAGGGCTGTATCTCCCCTGTAATCGCCTTCGAGCGGCACGCGGATCGAACCCATGTTTTTCACGCTACGATTTTTTTTAAATGTGTTGCGCGGCGGAGAAAAGACGCGCGCCGGACGTATTTGCGGCTTAATATCTCTTGTCTCATTGGGTGTAGAAAGTCTGTTCATGGCTCTTTGGAAAGGTTTGCATCTCCGTTGTAATCGCCTTTAAGCGGCACGCGGATTGGACCCACCGTTCTTCCGATACGATTTTTTAAATGTGGTGCGCGGCGTAGAAAAGACGCGCGTAGGACGTATTTGCGGCTTAATATCTTTGGGCTCCTTGGGAGTAGGAAGTCTGTTCATGCCTCTTTGGAAAGGGCTGCATCTCCCCTGTAATCGCCTTCGAGCGGCACGCGGATCGAACCCACGGTTTTCACGCTATGATTTTTTTAAATGTGGTGCGCGGCGGAGGAAATGCGCGCGTCGGACGTCATTTCGGCTTAATATCTCTTGTCTCCTTGGGAGTAGAAAGTCTTTTCATGGCTCTTTGGAAAGGGCTGCATCTCCCCTGTAATCGCCTTTAAGCGGCACGCGGATTCGACCCACCGTTCTTACGCTACGATTTTTTAAATGTGGTGCGGGGCGTAGAAAAGACGCGCGCCGGACGTATTTGCGGCTTAATATCTTTGGGCTCCTTGGGAGTAGGAAGTCTGTTCATGCCTCTTTGGAAAGGGCTCCATCTCCCCTGTAATCGCCTTCGAGCGGCACGCGGATCGAACCCATGGTTTTCACGCTATGATTTTTTTAAATGTGCTGCGCGGCGGAGAAAATGCGCGCGTCGGACGTCATTGCGGCTTAATATCTCTTGTCTCCTTGGGAGTAGAAAGTCTTTTCATGGTTCTTTGGAAAGGGTTGCATCTCCCCTGTAATCGCCTTTAAGCGGCACCCGGATCGGACCCACCGTTCTCACGCTACGATTTTTTAAACGTGGTGCGCGTCGGAGAAAATGCGCGTAATATCTCTTGTCTCCTTGGGAGTAGAAAGTCTGTTCATGGCTCTTTGGAAAGGGCTGCATCTCCCCTGTAATCGCCTTTGAGCTGCACGCGCATCGGAACCATCGTTCTCACGCTACGATTTTTTAAAATCCGCCAGGGACGGAACGAACGCTTGGCAGGTGGCGTTCGTGACGGACAGTCAAGCAGTTAATGCGCACCGAGCTGCAGGCCATTTGGACCTGGCCCAGCCTAGATGTGAGTATTCAAAGTCAGCACGTTTGTTTCAAAGTTCTCCACCAATTCGTTGTAATTGCGTGTGTGCGCGTGAACACCAGGTTTGTGGAGGAGTTCGTCCTTGGACTGTACAAGGGGAGACAGTGTGTGGCCTGGCTGCGTGAGGTTGCAGTTTGCTGGGCATGAGAGATTGGCATGTGGTGCCCTGGAGGTGTGGTTGTTCCAGGACGGGCAAGGCGGGGTAGTGTGGCTGGGTGACGGTGCGCTTCACTGGGGATGTGGTTGTGAGTTGCAGGCCCATTCCTTTGAATGACAGAAAGGATCTGATTTGTTTCCAGGTTTAAACGTACTTTGCTGGGTATGACTGTGACCTCTTGGGCCAGGAAGTCTGTTTCTAGTTTTATTTAAACGGTCAAACTGCGTGAAGTGTGCCCAGGCCCAGAGCTACTTTGCTGGGCATGGCTGTGTGACCTCTTGGGCCTGGAAGTCTGGTTGTAGTATGATTTTAAAGGGTCAAATGCTCTCCATTGTGTGTCCAGGTTTAAGGCTACTTTGCTGGGCATGTGATTTGGACCCATCGGGTACGGAAGCCTTTCCGTCACGTGCTCGTTTTCCACGCCTTCAGCGCAGGTAGCCTGCGAATTTAAAACCGACGTGCATTTTATTCTTTTCCCCTTTTATCCTTTCATATCTCTCCGCTACCTTGGAGAAGAGAGACGCACGCGGGTAAATAAAATGTAAATATCTCTAAATATCTGTATAATATGTAAATAAAAGGAAGATGTGGTTGTGTAGTGTAGTCGTTTGATTATAAATAATCTCATAATAATTTTATCCACAAATTCTTATACATTTATACATGTTTATCTCTCTCTTTGTGTGTGTGTGTGTGTGTGTGTGGTTCTGTGTCACTAGTGGGGCCTGTGGCCCGATTGGAGTGTTTGCGGTGTGAGAAGGAGGAGTTGGAGAACAGTTTGTTGGAGCAGCTGAAGGAGTTGAGGTTGCAGAAGCAGAAGGAGCTGCAGGTTCCTCAGGAGATGCTGAAACACAAGCAGCAGGAGGAGACAGAGCTCCTGCAGAAACAGCAGGAGGAGGAGGAGCATAACAGGTCCATCAAGAGTAAGTACAATGGAAATGCAATAATACTAACATAACTAATAATGAATGTTAGCCTTTAGGCTCCAATAAAAGTGATACTAATATATGTATAGTACTATATATATTATATTTTATATATTCAGTAGTAATTATGTAGTATATACAATCTATGTTATATCCAGCAGTAATGATACTTGCTCTGGCAGATATGAAAATGGCCTGTGAACAGGAGAAGAAATCTCTGGAGGAAGAACTTGAGAAGCTCAGACTGTCACTGCAGGTAGAGATCCCTTATAGTGTCAGTACACATCCACCAGTAGCTCCACCTTTCACTTATAACGTCAGTACACATTCAGTACACATTCCCACCTTTCCATTGTACTGGCTGTAGTGATGATTCGTGTGTGTGTTATACCAGCCCATAGAGGAGGACATTATGAGTCTGAAAGTGGCGCTGGAGATGAAGAACCAGGAGATCAAAGATCAGCACGATCTTTTGGTCAAACTATATACTCTGTATGTATACTATATACTCTGTATGTAGTACCTGGTTTAACACTATATCCTCTGTATATATACTATATACTGTTTATGTAGTACCTGGTTTAACACTATACCCTCAGCTTACTCTAGTCTGCAGATGTGAAGAAATTAAACAGAATGTGTATCTGTGTATATGTGCGCACCTGTATGTGTCTGGTTGTAGTATTATTTAAAGGGTCAAACTGCGTGAAGTGTGCCCAGGCCCAGAGCTACTTTGATGGGCATGATTCTGTGACATCTTGGGCCTTGAAATGTGGTGCTTTGAATGATTTAAAGAGTGAAACGGTCTGAAGTGTGCCCACGTTTAAAGCAACCTTGCTGGGCATGACTGTGTGACCTCTTGGGCCAGGAAGTCTGTTTCTAGTTTTATTTAAACGGTCAAACTGCGTGAAGTGTGCCCAGGCCCAGAGCTACTTTGCTGGGCATGACTGTGTGACCTCTTGGGCCTGGAAGTCTGGTTGTAGTATGATTTTAAAGGGTCAAATGGTCTCCATTGTGTGTCCAGGTTTAAGGCTACTTTTCTGGGCATGTGATTTGAACCCATCGTGTACGGAAGCCTTTCCGTCACGTGCTCGTTTTCCACGCCTTCAGCGCAGGTAGCCTGCGAATTTAAAACCGACGTGCATTTTATTCTTTTCCCCTTTTATCCCTTCATATCTCTCCGCTACCTTGGAGAAGAGAGACGCACGCGGGTAAATAAAATGTAAATATCTCTAAATATCTGTATAATATGTAAATAAAAGGAAGAAGTGGTTGTGTAGTGTAGTCGTTTCATTATAAATAATCTCATAATAATTTTATCCACAAATTCTTATACATTTATACATGTTTATCTCTCTCTGTGTGTGTGTGTGTGTGTGGTTCTGTGTCACTAGTGGGGCCTGTGGCCCGATTGGAGTGTTTGCGGTGTGAGAAGGAGGAGTTGGAGAACAGTTTGTTGGAGCAGCTGAAGGAGTTGAGGTTGCAGAAGCAGAAGGAGCTGCAGGTTCTTCAGGAGATGCTGAAACACAAGCAGCAGGAGGAGACAGAGCTCCTGCAGAAACAGCAGGAGGAGGAGGAGCATAACAGGTCCATCAAGAGTAAGTACTATGGAAATGCAATAATACTAACATAACTAATAATGAATGTTAGCCTTTAGGCTCCAATAAAAGTGACACTAATATATGTATAGTACTATATATATTATATTTTATATATTCAGCAGTAATTATGTAGTATATACAATCTGTGTTATATCCAGCAGTAATGATACTTGCTCTGGCAGATATGAAAATGGCCTGTGAACAGGAGAAGAAATCTCTGGAGGAAGAACTTGAGAAGCTCAAACTGTCACTGCAGGTAGAGATCCCTTATAGTGTCAGTACACATCCACCAGTACCACCACCTCTCACTTATAACGTCAGTACACATTCAGTACACATTCCCACCTTTCCATTGTACTGGCTGTAGTGATGATTCGTGTCTGTGTTATACCAGCCCATAGAGGAGGACATTATGAGTCTGAAAGTGGCGCTGGAGATGAAGAACCAGGAGATCAAAGATCAGCACGATCTTTTGGTCAAACTATATACTCTGTATGTATACTATATCGAACCCACGGTTTTCACGCTACGATTTTTTTAAATGTGGTGAGCTGCGGAGAAAAGACGCGGTCCGGACGTATTTGTGGCTTAATATCTCTTGTCTCCTTGGGAGTAGGAAGTCTGTTCATGGCTCTTTGGAAAGGGCTGCATCTCCCCTCTAATCGCCTTCGAGCTTCAAGCGGATTGGACCCACGGTTATCACGCTACGATTTTTTAAAGCCGCCAGGGACGGGCCGAAAGCGTGGCAGGTGGCGTTCGTTAGGGACAGTCATGGAGGTGATGCGCACCGAGTTGCACGCCATTTGGACTTGGCCAGACCTAGATGTGAGCGTTCAAATTCAGCGCGTTTCTTTAAACTTTCTCCTCCAATTCGTTGCAACTGCTCAAGCGTTTCTCGCTCATCCGACTGGAGCGTAACGCTTTATATGTTAATATCTCTTGTCTCCTTGGGAGTAGGAAGTCTGTTCATGGATCTTTGGAAAGGGCTGCATCTCCCCTGTAATCGCCTTCGAGCGGCACGCGGATCGAACCCACGGTTTTCACGCTATGATTTTTTTAAATGTGGTGCGCGGCGGAGAAAATGCGCGCGTCGGACGTCATTTCGGCTTAATATCTCTTGTCTCCTTGGGAGTAGAAAGTCTTTTCATGGCTCTTTGGAAAGGGCTGCATCTCCCCTGTAATCGGCTTTAAGCGGCACGCGGATCGGACCCACCGTTCTCACGCTAAGATTTTTTAAATGTGGTGCGCGGCGGAGAAAATGCGCGTGTCGGACATCATTGCTGCTTAATATCTCTTGTCTCCTTGGGAGTAGGAAGTCTGTTCATGGCACTTTGGAAAGGGCTGCATCTCCCCTGTAATCGCCTTCGCGCGGCACGCGCATCGGAACCATCGTTATCACGCTACGATTTTTTAATGCCGCCAGGGACGGCCCGAAATCGTGGCAGGTGGCGTTCGTTAGGGACCGTCATGGAGGTGATGCGCACCAAGTTGCAGGCCATTTGGACCTCGCCCGGCCTAGATGTGAGCGTTCAAAGTCAGCGCGTTTGTTTAAACTTTCTCCTCCAATTCGTTGCAATTGTACAAGCGTTTCTCGCTCATCCGACTGGAGCGTAACGCTTTATCTGTTAATATCTCTGGTCTCCTTGGGAGTAGAAAGTCTGTTCATGGCTCTTTGGAAAGGGCTGCATCTCGCCTTCGAGCGGCACGCGGATCGAACCCACGGTTTTCACGCTATGATTTTTTTAAATGTGTTGCGCGTCGGAGAAAAGACGCGCGCCGGACGTATTTGCGGCTTAATATCTCTTGTCTCATTGGGTGTAGAAAGTCTGTTCATGGCTCTTTGGAAAGGGCTGCATCTCCCCTGTAATCTCCTTCGAGCGGCACGCGGATCGAACCCACGGTTTTCACGCTATGATTTTTTTAAATGTGGTGCGCGTCGGAGAAAATGCGCACGTCGGACGTCATTTCGGCTTAATATCTCTTGTCTCCTTGGGAGTAGAAAGTCTTTTCATGGCTCTTTGGAAAGGGCTGCATCTCCGCTGTAATCGCCTTCGAGCGGCACGCGGATCGAACCCACGGTTTTCACGCTATGATTTTTTTAAATGTGGTGCGCGTCGGAGAAAATGCGCGCGTCGGACTTCATTTCGGCTTAATATCTATTGTCTCCTTGGGAGTAGAAAGTCTTTTCATGGCTCTTTGGAAAGGTTTGCATCTCCCTTGTAATCGCCTTTAAGCGGCACGCGGATTGGACCCACCGTTCTTCCGATACGATTTTTTAAATGTGGTGCGCGGCGTGGAAAAGACGCGCGTAGGACGTATTTGCGGCTTAATATCTTTGGGCTCCTTGGGAGTAGGAAGTCTGTTCATGGCTCTTTGGAAAGGGCTGCATCTCCCCTGTAATCGCCTTCGAGCGGCACGTGGATCGAACCCACGGTTTTCACACTATGATTTTTTTAAATGTGCTGCGCGGCGGAGAAAATGCGCGCGTCGGACGTCATTTCGGCTTAATATCTCTTGTCTCCTTGGGAGTAGAAAGTCTTTTCATGGCTCTTTGGAAAGGGCTGCATCTCCCCTGTAATCGCCTTTAAGCGGCACGCGGATCGAACCCACGGTTTTCACGCTACGATTTTTTTTAAATGTGTTGCGCGGCGGAGAATAGACGCGCGCCGGACGTATTTGCGGCTTGATATCTCTTGTCTCATTGGGAGTAGAAAGTCTGTTCATGGCTCTTTGGAAAGGGCTGCATCTCCCCTGTAATCGCCTTCGAGCGGCACGCGGATCGAACCCACGGTTTTCACGCTACGATTTTTTTTAAATGTGTTGCGCGGCGGAGAAAAGACGCGCGCCGGACGTATTTGCGGCTTAATATCTCTTGTCTCATTGGGTGTAGAAAGTCTGTTCATGGCTCTTTGGAAAGGGCTGCATCTCCCCTGTAATCGCCTTCGAGCGGCACGCGGATCGAACCCACGGTTTTCACGCTATGATTTTTTTAAATGTGGTGCGCGGCGGAGGAAATGCGCGCGTCGGACGTCATTTCGGCTTAATATCTCTTGTCTCCTTGGGAGTAGAAAGTCTTTTCATGGCTCTTTGGAAAGGGCTGCATCTCCCCTGTAATCGCCTTTAAGCGGCACGCGGATCGAACCCACGGTTTTCACGTTACGATTTTTTTTAAATGTGTTGCGCGGCGGAGAATAGACGCGCGCCGGACGTATTTGCGGCTTGATATCTCTTGTCTCATTGGGAGTAGAAAGTCTGTTCATGGCTCTTTGGAAAGGGCTGCATCTCCCCTGTAATCGCCTTCGAGCGGCACGCGGATCGAACCCACGGTTTTCACGCTATGATTTTTTTAAATGTGTTGCGCGTCGGAGAAAATGCGCGCGTCGGACGTCATTGCGGCTTAATATCTCTTGTCTCCTTGGGAGTAGAAAGTCTTTTCATGGCTCTTTGGAAAGGTTTGCATCTCCCCTGTAATCGCCTTTAAGCGGCATGCGGATCGGACCCACCGTTCTTACGCTACGATTTTTTAAATGTGGTGCGCGGCGTAGAAAAGACGCGCGTAGGACGTATTTGCGGCTTAATATCTTTGGGCTCCTTGGGAGTAGGAAGTCTGTTCATGCCTCTTTGGAAAGGGATGCATCTCCCCTGTAATCGCCTTCGAGCGGCACGCGGATCGGACCCACCGTTCTCACGCTACGATTTTTTAAACGTGGTGCGCGTCGGAGAAAATGCGCGTAATATCTCTTGTCTCCTTGGGAGTAGAAAGTGTGTTCATGGCTCTTTGGAAAGGGCTGTATCTCCCCTGTAATCGCCTTCGAGCGGCACGCGGATCGAACCCACGGTTTTCACGCTATGATTTTTTTAAATGTGCTGCGCGGCGGAGAAAATGCGCGCGTTGGACGTCATTGCGGCTTAATATCTCTTGTCTCCTTGGGAGTAGAAAGTCTTTTCATGGTTCTTTGGAAAGGGATGCATCTCCCCTGTAATCGCCTTTAAGCGGCACGCGGATCGGACCCACCGTTCTCACGCTACGATTTTTTAAACGTGGTGCGCGTCGGAGAAAATGCGCGTAATATCTCTTGTCTCCTTGGGAGTAGAAAGTCTGTTCATGGCTCTTTGGAAAAGGCTGTATCTCCCCTGTAATCGCCTTCGAGCGGCACGCGCATCGGAACCATCGTTATCACGCTACGATTTTTTAATGCCGCCAGGGACGGGCCGAAAGCGTGGCAGGTGGCGTTCGTTAGGGACAGTCATGGAGGTGATGCGCACCGAGTTGCACGCCATTTGGAGTTGGCCCGGCCTAGATGTGAGCGTTCAAAGTCAGCGCGTTTGTTTAAACTTTCTCCTCCAATTCGTTGCAATTGTACAAGCGTTTCTCGTTCATCCGACTGGAGCGTAACGCTTTATATGTTAATATTTCTGGTCTCCTTGGGAGTAGAAAGTCTGTTCATGGCTCTTTTGAAAGGGATGCATCTCCCCTGTAATCGCCTTCGAGCGGCACGCGGATCGAACCCACGTTTTTCACGCTACGATTTTTTTTAAATGTGTTGCGCGGCGGAGAAAAGACGCGCGCCGGACGTATTTGCGGCTTAATATCTCTTGTCTCATTGGGTGTAGAAAGTCTGTTCATGCCTCTTTGGAAAGGGCTGCATCTCCCCTGTAATCGCCTTCGAGCGGCACACGGATCGAACCCACGGTTTTCACGCTATGATTTTTTTAAATGTGGTGCGCGGAGGAGGAAATGCGCGCGTCGGACGTCATTTCGGCTTAATATCTCTTGTCTCCTTGGGAGTAGAAAGTCTTTTCATGGCTCTTTGGAAAGGGCTGCATCTCCCCTGTAATCGCCTTTAAGCGGCACGCGGATCGAACCCACGGTTTTCACGTTATGATTTTTTTTAAATGTGTTGCGCGGCGGAGAATAGACTCGCGCCGGACGTATTTGCGGCTTGATATCTCTTGTCTCATTGGGAGTAGAAAGTCTGTTCATGGCTCTTTGGAAAGGTCTGCATCTCCCCTGTAATCGCCTTCGAGCGGCACGCGGATCGAACCCACGGTTTTCACGCTATGATTTTTTTAAATGTGTTGCGCGTCGGAGAAAATGCGCGCGTCGGACGTCATTGCGGCTTAATATCTCTTGTCTCCTTGGGAGTAGAAAGTCTTTTCATGGCTCTTTGGAAAGGTTTGCATCTCCCCTGTAATCGCCTTTAAGCGGCACGCGGATCGGACCCACCGTTCTTACGCTACGATTTTTTAAATGTGGTGCGCGGCGTAGAAAAGACGCGCGTAGGACGTATTTGCGGCTTAATATCTTTGGGCTCCTTGGGAGTAGGAAGTCTGTTCATGCCTCTTTGGAAAGGGCTGTATCTCCCCTGTAATCGCCTTCGAGCGGCACGCGGATCGAACCCACGTTTTTCACGCTACGATTTTTTTTAAATGTTTTGCGCGGCGGAGAATAGACGCGCGCCGGACGTATTTGCGGCTTGATATCTCTTGTCTCATTGGGAGTAGAAAGTCTGTTCATGGCTCTTTGGAAAGGGCTGCATCTCCCCTGTAATCGCCTTCGAGCGGCACGCGGATCGAACCCACGGTTTTCACGCTATGATTTTTTTAAATGTGCTGCGCGACGGAGAAAATGCGCGCGTCGGACGTCATTGCGGCTTAATATCTCTTGTCTCCTTGGGAGTAGAAAGTCTTTTCATGGTTCTTTGGAAAGGGATGCATCTCCCCTGTAATCGCCTTTAAGCGGCACGCGGATCGGACCCACCGTTCTCACGCTACGATTTTTTAAACGTGGTGCGCGTCGGAGAAAATGCGCGTAATATCTCTTGTCTCCTTGGGAGTAGAAAGTCTGTTCATGGCTCTTTGGAAAGGGCTGTATCTCCCCTGTAATCGCCTTCGAGCGGCACGCGCATCGGAACCATCGTTATCACGCTACGATTTTTTAATGCCGCCAGGGACGGGCCGAAAGCGTGGCAGGTGGCGTTCGTTAGGGACAGTCATGGAGGTGATGCGCACCGAGTTGCACGCCATTTGGAGTTGGCCCGGCCTAGATGTGAGCGTTCAAAGTCAGCGCGTTTGTTTAAACTTTCTCCTCCAATTCGTTGCAATTGTACAAGCGTTTCTCGTTCATCCGACTGGAGCGTAACGCTTTATATGTTAATATTTCTGGTCTCCTTGGGAGTAGAAAGTCTGTTCATGGCTCTTTTGAAAGGGATGCATCTCCCCTGTAATCGCCTTCGAGCGGCACGCGGATCGAACCCACGTTTTTCACGCTACGATTTTTTTTAAATGTGTTGCGCGGCGGAGAAAAGACGCGCGCCGGACGTATTTGCGGCTTAATATCTCTTGTCTCATTGGGTGTAGAAAGTCTGTTCATGGCTCTTTGGAAAGGTTTGCATCTCCGTTGTAATCGCCTTTAAGCGGCACGCGGATTGGACCCACCGTTCTTCCGATACGATTTTTTAAATGTGGTGCGCGGCGTAGAAAAGACGCGCGTAGGACGTCATTTCGGCTTAATATCTCTTGTCTCCTTGGGAGTAGAAAGTCTTTTCATGGCTCTTTGGAAAGGGCTGCATCTCCCCTGTAATCGCCTTTAAGCGGCACGCTGATCGAACCCACGGTTTTCACGTTACGATTTTTTTTAAATGTGTTGCGCGTCGGAGAATAGACGCGCGCCGGACGTATTTGCGGCTTGATATCTCTTGTCTCATTGGGAGTAGAAAGTCTGTTCATGGCTCTTTGGAAAGGGCTGCATCTCCCCTGTAATCGCCTTCGAGCGGCACGCGGATCGAACCCACGGTTTTCACGCTATGATTTTTTTAAATGTGTTGCGCGTCGGAGAAAATGCGCGCGTCGGACGTCATTGCGGCTTAATATCTCTTGTCTCCTTGGGAGTAGAAAGTCTTTTCATGGCTCTTTGGAAAGGGCTGCATCTCCCCTGTGATCGCCTTTAAGCGGCACGCGGATCGGACCCACCGTTCTTACGCTACGATTTTTTAAATGTGGTGCGCGGCGTAGAAAAGACGCGCGTAGGACGTATTTGCGGCTTAATATCTTTGGGCTCCTTGGGAGTAGGAAGTCTGTTCATGCCTCTTTGGAAAGGGCTCCATCTCCCCTGTAATCGCCTTCGAGCGGCACGCGGATCGAACCCACGGTTTTCACGCTATGATTTTTTTAAATGTGCTGCGCGGCGGAGAAAATGCGCGCGTCGGACGTCATTGCGGCTTAATATCTCTTGTCTCCTTGGGAGTAGAAAGTCTTTTCATGGTTCTTTGGAAAGGGCTGTATCTCCCCTGTAATCGCCTTCGAGCGGCACGCGCATCGGAACCATCACGCTACGATTTTTTAAACGTGGTGCGCGTCGGAGAAAATGCGCGTAATATCTCTTGTCTCCTTGGGAGTAGAAAGTCTGTTCATGGCTCTTTGGAAAGGGCTGTATCTCCCCTGTAATCGCCTTCGAGCGGCACGCGCATCGGAACCATCACGCTACGATTTTTTAATGCCGCCAGGGATAGGCCGAAAGCGTGGCAGGTGGCGTTCGTTAGGGACAGTCATGGAGGTGATGCACACCGAGTTGCACGCCATTTGGAGTTGGCCCGGCCTAGATGTGAGCGTTCAAAGTCAGCGCGTTTGTTTAAACTTTCTCCTCCAATTCGTTGCAGTTGTACAAGCAATTCTCGTTCATCCGACTGGAGCGTAACGCTTTATATGTTAATATTTCTGGTCTCCTTGGGAGTAGAAAGTCTGTTCATGGCTCTTTTGAAAGGGATGCATCTCCCCTGTAATCGCCTTCGAGCGGCACGCGGATCGAACCCACGTTTTTCACGCTACGATTTTTTTTAAATGTGTTGCGCGGCGGAGAAAAGACGCGCGCCGGACGTATTTGCGGCTTAATATCTCTTGTCTCATTGGGTGTAGAAAGTCTGTTCATGGCTCTTTGGAAAGGGCTGCATCTCCCCTGTAATCGCCTTCGAGCGGCACGCGGATCGAACCCACGGTTTTCACGCTATGATTTTTTTAAATGTGGTGCGCGGCGGAGGAAATGCGCACGTCGGACGTCATTTCGGCTTAATATCTCTTGTCTCCTTGGGAGTAGAAAGTCTTTTCATGGCTCTTTGGAAAGGGCTGCATCTCCGCTGTAATCGCCTTCGAGCGGCACGCGGATCGAACCCACGGTTTTCACGCTATGATTTTTTTAAATGTGGTGCGCGACGGAGAAAATGCGCGCGTCGGACTTCATTTCGGCTTAATATCTATTGTCTCCTTGGGAGTAGAAAGTCTTTTCATGGCTCTTTGGAAAGGTTTGCATCTCCCTTGTAATCGCCTTTAAGCGGCACGCGGATTGGACCCACCGTTCTTCCGATACGATTTTTTAAATGTGGTGCGCGGCGTGGAAAAGACGCGCGTAGGACGTATTTGCGGCTTAATATCTTTGGGCTCCTTGGGAGTAGGAAGTCTGTTCATGGCTCTTTGGAAAGGGCTGCATCTCCCCTGTAATCGCCTTCGAGCGGCACGTGGATCGAACCCACGGTTTTCACACTATGATTTTTTTAAATGTGCTGCGCGGCGGAGAAAATGCGCGCGTCGAACGTCATTGCGGCTTAATATCTCTTGTCTCCTTGGGAGTAGAAAGTCTTTTCATGGTTCTTTGGAAAGGGCTGCATCTCCCCTGTAATCGCCTTCGCGCGGCACGCGGATCGGAACCATCGTTATCACGCTACGATTTTTTAATGCCGACAGGGACGGGCCGAAAGCTTGGCAGGTGGCGTTCGTTAGGAAAAGTCATGGACGTGATGCGGACCGAGTTGCAGGCCATTTGGACCTGGCCCGGCCTAGATGTGAGCCTTCAAAGTCAGCGCGTTTGTTTAAACTTTCTCCTCCAATTCGTTGCAATTGTACAAGCGTTTCTCGCTCATCCGACTGGAGCGTAACGCTTTATCTGTTAATATCTCTGGTCTCCTTGGGAGTAGAAAGTCTGTTCATGGCTCTTTGGAAAGGGATGCATCTCCCCTGTAATCGCCTTTAAGCGGCACGCGGATCGGACCCACCGTTCTCACGCTACGATTTTTTAAACGTGGTGCGCGTCGGAGAAAATGCGCGTAATATCTCTTGTCTCCTTGGGAGTAGAAAGTCTGTTCATGGCTCTTTGGAAAGGGCTGTATCTCCCCTGTAATCGCCTTCGAGCGGCACGCGCATCGGAACCATCGTTATCACGCTACGATTTTTTAATGCCGCCAGGGACCGGCCGAAAGCGTGGCAGGTGGCGTTCGTTAGGGACAGTCATGGAGGTGATGCGCACCGAGTTGCACGCCATTTGGAGTTGGCCCGGCCTAGATGTGAGCGTTCAAAGTCAGCGCGTTTGTTTAAACTTTCTCCTCCAATTCGTTGCAATTGTACAAGCGTTTCTCGTTCATCCGACTGGAGCGTAACGCTTTATATGTTAATATTTCTGGTCTCCTTGGGAGTAGAAAGTCTGTTCATGGCTCTTTTGAAAGGGATGCATCTCCCCTGTAATCGCCTTCGAGCGGCACGCGGATCGAACCCACGTTTTTCACGCTACGATTTTTTTTAAATGTGTTGCGCGGCGGAGAAAAGACGCGCGCCGGACGTATTTGCGGCTTAATATCTCTTGTCTCATTGGGTGTAGAAAGTCTGTTCATGGCTCTTTGGAAAGGGCTGCATCTCCCCTGTAATCGCCTTCGAGCGGCACGCGGATCGAACCCACGGTTTTCACGCTATGATTTTTTTAAATGTGGTGCGCGGCGGAGGAAATGCGCGCGTCGGACGTCATTTCGGCTTAATATCTCTTGTCTCCTTGGGAGTAGAAAGTCTTTTCATGGCTCTTTGGAAAGGGCTGCATCTCCGCTGTAATCGCCTTCGAGCGGCACGCGGATCGAACCCACGGTTTTCACGCTATGATTTTTTTAAATGTGGTGCGCGGCGGAGAAAATGCGCGCGTCGGACGTCATTTCGGCTTAATATCTATTGTCTCCTTGGGAGTAGAAAGTCTTTTCATGGCTCTTTGGAAAGGTTTGCATCTCCCTTGTAATCGCCTTTAAGCGGCACGCGGATTGGACCCACCGTTCTTCCGATACGATTTTTTAAATGTGGTGCGCGGCGTAGAAAAGACGCGCGTAGGATGTATTTGCGGCTTAATATCTTTGGGCTCCTTGGGAGTAGGAAGTCTGTTCATGCCTCTTTGGAAAGGGCTGCATCTCCCCTGTAATCGCCTTCGAGCGGCACGCGGATCGAACCCACGTTTTTCACGCTATGATTTTTTTAAATGTGGTGCGCGGCGGAGGAAATGCGCGCGTCGGACGTCCTTTCGGCTTAATATCTCTTGTCTCCTTGGGAGTAGAAAGTCTTTTCATGGCTCTTTGGAAAGGGCTGCATCTCCCCTGTAATCGCCTTTAAGCGGCACGCGGATCGAACCCACGGTTTTCACGCTACGATTTTTTTTAAATGTGTTGCGCGGCGGAGAATAGACGCGCGCCGGACGTATTTGCGGCTTGATATCTCTTGTCTCATTGGGAGTAGAAAGTCTGTTCATGGCTCTTTGGAAAGGGCTGCATCTCCCCTGTAATCGTCTTCGAGCGGCACGCGGATCGAACCCACGGTTTTCACGCTATGATTTTTTTAAATGTGGTGCGCGACGGAGAAAATGCGCGCGTCGGACTTCATTTCGGCTTAATATCTATTGTCTCCTTGGGAGTAGAAAGTCTTTTCATGGCTCTTTGGAAAGGTTTGCATCTCCCTTGTAATCGCCTTTAAGCGGCACGCGGATTGGACCCACCGTTCTTCCGATACGATTTTTTAAATGTGGTGCGCGGCGTGGAAAAGACGCGCGTAGGACGTATTTGCGGCTTAATATCTTTGGGCTCCTTGGGAGTAGGAAGTCTGTTCATGGCTCTTTGGAAAGGGCTGCATCTCCCCTGTAATCGCCTTCGAGCGGCACGTGGATCGAACCCACGGTTTTCACACTATGATTTTTTTAAATGTGCTGCGCGGCGGAGAAAATGCGCGCGTCGAACGTCATTGCGGCTTAATATCTCTTGTCTCCTTGGGAGTAGAAAGTCTTTTCATGGTTCTTTGGAAAGGGCTGCATCTCCCCTGTAATCGCCTTCGCGCGGCACGCGGATCGGAACCATCGTTATCACGCTACGATTTTTTAATGCCGACAGGGACGGGCCGAAAGCTTGGCAGGTGGCGTTCGTTAGGAAAAGTCATGGACGTGATGCGGACCGAGTTGCAGGCCATTTGGACCTGGCCCGGCCTAGATGTGAGCCTTCAAAGTCAGCGCGTTTGTTTAAACTTTCTCCTCCAATTCGTTGCAATTGTACAAGCGTTTCTCGCTCATCCGACTGGAGCGTAACGCTTTATCTGTTAATATCTCTGGTCTCCTTGGGAGTAGAAAGTCTGTTCATGGCTCTTTGGAAAGGGATGCATCTCCCCTGTAATCGCCTTTAAGCGGCACGCGGATCGGACCCACCGTTCTCACGCTACGATTTTTTAAACGTGGTGCGCGTCGGAGAAAATGCGCGTAATATCTCTTGTCTCCTTGGGAGTAGAAAGTCTGTTCATGGCTCTTTGGAAAGGGCTGTATCTCCCCTGTAATCGCCTTCGAGCGGCACGCGCATCGGAACCATCGTTATCACGCTACGATTTTTTAATGCCGCCAGGGACCGGCCGAAAGCGTGGCAGGTGGCGTTCGTTAGGGACAGTCATGGAGGTGATGCGCACCGAGTTGCACGCCATTTGGAGTTGGCCCGGCCTAGATGTGAGCGTTCAAAGTCAGCGCGTTTGTTTAAACTTTCTCCTCCAATTCGTTGCAATTGTACAAGCGTTTCTCGTTCATCCGACTGGAGCGTAACGCTTTATATGTTAATATTTCTGGTCTCCTTGGGAGTAGAAAGTCTGTTCATGGCTCTTTTGAAAGGGATGCATCTCCCCTGTAATCGCCTTCGAGCGGCACGCGGATCGAACCCACGTTTTTCACGCTACGATTTTTTTTAAATGTGTTGCGCGGCGGAGAAAAGACGCGCGCCGGACGTATTTGCGGCTTAATATCTCTTGTCTCATTGGGTGTAGAAAGTCTGTTCATAGCTCTTTGGAAAGGGCTGCATCTCCCCTGTAATCGCCTTCGAGCGGCACGCGGATCGAACCCACGGTTTTCACGCTATGATTTTTTTAAATGTGGTGCGCGGCGGAGGAAATGCGCGCGTCGGACGTCATTTCGGCTTAATATCTCTTGTCTCCTTGGGAGTAGAAAGTCTTTTCATGGCTCTTTGGAAAGGGCTGCATCTCCGCTGTAATCGCCTTCGAGCGGCACGCGGATCGAACCCACGGTTTTCACGCTATGATTTTTTTAAATGTGGTGCGCGGCGGAGAAAATGCGCGCGTCGGACGTCATTTCGGCTTAATATCTATTGTCTCCTTGGGAGTAGAAAGTCTTTTCATGGCTCTTTGGAAAGGTTTGCATCTCCCTTGTAATCGCCTTTAAGCGGCACGCGGATTGGACCCACCGTTCTTCCGATACGATTTTTTAAATGTGGTGCGCGGCGTAGAAAAGACGCGCGTAGGATGTATTTGCGGCTTAATATCTTTGGGCTCCTTGGGAGTAGGAAGTCTGTTCATGCCTCTTTGGAAAGGGCTGCATCTCCCCTGTAATCGCCTTCGAGCGGCACGCGGATCGAACCCACGGTTTTCACGCTATGATTTTTTTAAATGTGGTGCGCGGCGGAGGAAATGCGCGCGTCGGACGTCCTTTCGGCTTAATATCTCTTGTCTCCTTGGGAGTAGAAAGTCTTTTCATGGCTCTTTGGAAAGGGCTGCATCTCCCCTGTAATCGCCTTTAAGCGGCACGCGGATCGAACCCACGGTTTTCACGCTACGATTTTTTTTAAATGTGTTGCGCGGCGGAGAATAGACGCGCGCCGGACGTATTTGCGGCTTGATATCTCTTGTCTCATTGGGAGTAGAAAGTCTGTTCATGGCTCTTTGGAAAGGGCTGCATCTCCCCTGTAATCGTCTTCGAGCGGCACGCGGATCGAACCCACGGTTTTCACGCTACGATTTTTTTTAAATGTGTTGCGCGGCGGAGAAAAGACGCGCGCCGGACGTATTTGCGGCTTAATATCTCTTGTCTCATTGGGTGTAGAAAGTCTGTTCATGGCTCTTTGGAAAGGGCTGCATCTCCCCTGTAATCGCCTTCGAGCGGCACGCGGATCGAACCCACGGTTTTCACGCTATGATTTTTTTAAATGTGGTGCGCGGCGGAGGAAATGCGCGCGTCGGACGTCATTTCGGCTTAATATCTCTTGTCTCCTTGGGAGTAGAAAGTCTTTTCATGGCTCTTTGGAAAGGGCTGCATCTCCCCTGTAATCGCCTTCGAGCGGCACGCGGATCGAACCCACGGTTTTCACGCTATGATTTTTTTAAATGTGGTGCGCGGCGGAGGAAATGCGCGCGTCGGACGTCATTTCGGCTTAATATCTCTTGTCTCCTTGGGAGTAGAAAGTCTTTTCATGGCTCTTTGGAAAGGTTTGCATCTCCCTTGTAATCGCCTTTAAGCGGCACGCGGATTGGACCCACCGTTCTTCCGATACGATTTTTTAAATGTGGTGCGCGGCGTGGAAAAGACGCGCGTAGGACGTATTTGCGGCTTAATATCTTTGGGCTCCTTGGGAGTAGGAAGTCTGTTCATGGCTCTTTGGAAAGGGCTGCATCTCCCCTGTAATCGCCTTCGAGCGGCACGTGGATCGAACCCACGGTTTTCACACTATGATTTTTTTAAATGTGCTGCGCGGCGGAGAAAATGCGCGCGTCGGACGTCATTGCGGCTTAATATCTCTTGTCTCCTTGGGAGTAGAAAGTCTTTTCATGGTTCTTTGGAAAGGGCTGCATCTCCCCTGTAATCGCCTTCGCGCGGCACGCGGATCGGAACCATCGTTATCACGCTACGATTTTTTAATGCCGACAGGGACGGGCCGAAAGCTTGGCAGGTGGCGTTCGTTAGGAAAAGTCATGGACGTGATGCGGACCGAGTTGCAGGCCATTTGGACCTGGCCCGGCCTAGATGTGAGCCTTCAAAGTCAGCGCGTTTGTTTAAACTTTCTCCTCCAATTCGTTGCAATTGTACAAGCGTTTCTCGCTCATCCGACTGGAGCGTAACGCTTTATCTGTTAATATCTCTGGTCTCCTTGGGAGTAGAAAGTCTGTTCATGGCTCTTTGGAAAGGGATGCATCTCCCCTGTAATCGCCTTTAAGCGGCACGCGGATCGGACCCACCGTTCTCACGCTACGATTTTTTAAACGTGGTGCGCGTCGGAGAAAATGCGCGTAATATCTCTTGTCTCCTTGGGAGTAGAAAGTCTGTTCATGGCTCTTTGGAAAGGGCTGTATCTCCCCTGTAATCGCCTTCGAGCGGCACGCGCATCGGAACCATCGTTATCACGCTACGATTTTTTAATGCCGCCAGGGACCGGCCGAAAGCGTGGCAGGTGGCGTTCGTTAGGGACAGTCATGGAGGTGATGCGCACCGAGTTGCACGCCATTTGGAGTTGGCCCGGCCTAGATGTGAGCGTTCAAAGTCAGCGCGTTTGTTTAAACTTTCTCCTCCAATTCGTTGCAATTGTACAAGCGTTTCTCGTTCATCCGACTGGAGCGTAACGCTTTATATGTTAATATTTCTGGTCTCCTTGGGAGTAGAAAGTCTGTTCATGGCTCTTTTGAAAGGGATGCATCTCCCCTGTAATCGCCTTCGAGCGGCACGCGGATCGAACCCACGTTTTTCACGCTACGATTTTTTTTAAATGTGTTGCGCGGCGGAGAAAAGACGCGCGCCGGACGTATTTGCGGCTTAATATCTCTTGTCTCATTGGGTGTAGAAAGTCTGTTCATGGCTCTTTGGAAAGGGCTGCATCTCCCCTGTAATCGCCTTCGAGCGGCACGCGGATCGAACCCACGGTTTTCACGCTATGACTTTTTTAAATGTGGTGCGCGGCGGAGGAAATGCGCGCGTCGGACGTCATTTCGGCTTAATATCTCTTGTCTCCTTGGGAGTAGAAAGTCTTTTCATGGCTCTTTGGAAAGGGCTGCATCTCCGCTGTAATCGCCTTCGAGCGGCACGCGGATCGAACCCACGGTTTTCACGCTATGATTTTTTTAAATGTGGTGCGCGGCGGAGAAAATGCGCGCGTCGGACGTCATTTCGGCTTAATATCTATTGTCTCCTTGGGAGTAGAAAGTCTTTTCATGGCTCTTTGGAAAGGTTTGCATCTCCCTTGTAATCGCCTTTAAGCGGCACGCGGATTGGACCCACCGTTCTTCCGATACGATTTTTTAAATGTGGTGCGCGGCGTAGAAAAGACGCGCGTAGGATGTATTTGCGGCTTAATATCTTTGGGCTCCTTGGGAGTAGGAAGTCTGTTCATGCCTCTTTGGAAAGGGCTGCATCTCCCCTGTAATCGCCTTCGAGCGGCACGCGGATCGAACCCACGGTTTTCACGCTATGATTTTTTTAAATGTGGTGCGCGGCGGAGGAAATGCGCGCGTCGGACGTCCTTTCGGCTTAATATCTCTTGTCTCCTTGGGAGTAGAAAGTCTTTTCATGGCTCTTTGGAAAGGGCTGCATCTCCCCTGTAATCGCCTTTAAGCGGCACGCGGATCGAACCCACGGTTTTCACGCTACGATTTTTTTTAAATGTGTTGCGCGGCGGAGAATAGACGCGCGCCGGACGTATTTGCGGCTTGATATCTCTTGTCTCATTGGGAGTAGAAAGTCTGTTCATGGCTCTTTGGAAAGGGCTGCATCTCCCCTGTAATCGTCTTCGAGCGGCACGCGGATCGAACCCACGGTTTTCACGCTACGATTTTTTTTAAATGTGTTGCGCGGCGGAGAAAAGACGCGCGCCGGACGTATTTGCGGCTTAATATCTCTTGTCTCATTGGGTGTAGAAAGTCTGTTCATGACTCTTTGGAAAGGGCTGCATCTCCCCTGTAATCGCCTTCGAGCGGCACGCGGATCGAACCCACGGTTTTCACGCTATGATTTTTTTAAATGTGGTGCGCGGCGGAGGAAATGCGCGCGTCGGACGTCATTTCGGCTTAATATCTCTTGTCTCCTTGGGAGTAGGAAGTCTGTTCATGCCTCTTTGGAAAGGGCTGCATCTCCCCTGTAATCGCCTTCGAGCGGCACGCGGATCGAACCCACGGTTTTCACGCTATGATTTTTTTAAATGTGGTGCGCGGCGGAGGAAATGCGCGCGTCGGACGTCATTTCGGCTTAATATCTCTTGTCTCCTTGGGAGTAGAAAGTATTTTAATGGCTCTTTGGAAAGGGCTGCATCTCCCCTGTAATCGCCTTTAAGCGGCACGCGGATCGAACCCACGGTTTTCACGCTATGATTTTTTTAAATGTGGTGCGCGGCGGAGGAAATGCGCGCGTCGGACGTCATTGCGGCTTAATATCTCTTGTCTCCTTGGGAGTAGAAAGTCTTTTCATGGTTCTTTGGAAAGGGTTGCATCTCCCCTGTAATCGCCTTTAAGCGGCACGCGGATCGGACCCACCGTTCTCACGCTACGATTTTTTAAACGTGGTGCGCGTCGGAGAAAATGCGCGTAATATCTCTTGTCTCCTTGGGAGTAGAAAGTCTGTTCATGGCTCTTTGGAAAGGGCTGTATCTCCCCTGTAATCGCCTTCGAGCGGCACGCGCATCGGAACCATCGTTATCACGCTACGATTTTTTAATGCCGCCAGGGATAGGCCGAAAGCGTGGCAGGTGGCGTTCGTTAGGGACAGTCATGGAGGTGATGCACACCGAGTTGCACGCCATTTGGAGTTGGCCCGGCCTAGATGTGAGCGTTCAAAGTCAGCGCGTTTGTTTAAACTTTCTCCTCCAATTCGTTGCAATTGTACAAGCGTTTCTCGTTCATCCGACTGGAGCGTAACGCTTTATATGTTAATATTTCTGGTCTCCTTGGGAGTAGAAAGTCTGTTCATGGCTCTTTTGAAAGGGATGCATCTCCCCTGTAATCGCCTTTTCACGCTACGATTTTTTTTAAATGTGTTGCGCGGCAGAGGAAATGCGCGCGTCGGACGTCATTTCGGCTTAATATCTCTTGTCTCCTTGGGAGTAGAAAGTCTTTTCATGGCTCTTTGGAAAGGGCTGCATCTCCGCTGTAATCGCCTTCGGGCGGCACGCGGATCGAACCCACGGTTTTCACGCTATGATTTTTTTAAATGTGGTGCGCGGCGGAGAAAATGCGCGCGTCGGACGTCATTTCGGCTTAATATCTATTGTCTCCTTGGGAGTAGAAAGTCTTTTCATGGCTCTTTGGAAAGGTTTGCATCTCCCTTGTAATCGCCTTTAAGCGGCACGCGGATCGGACCCACCGTTCTCACGCTACGATTTTTTAAACGTGGTGCGCGTCGGAGAAAATGCGCGTAATATCTCTTGTCTCCTTGGGAGTAGAAAGTCTGTTCATGGCTCTTTGGAAAGGGATGCATCTCCCCTGTAATCGCCTTTAAGCGGCACGCGGATCGGACCCACCGTTCTCACGCTACGATTTTTTAAACGTGGTGCGCGTCGGAGAAAATGCGCGTAATATCTCTTGTCTCCTTGGGAGTAGAAAGTCTGTTCATGGCTCTTTGGAAAGGGCTGTATCTCCCCTGTAATCGCCTTCGAGCGGCACGCGCATCGGAACCATCGTTATCACGCTACGATTTTTTAATGCCGCCAGGGACCGGCCGAAAGCGTGGCAGGTGGCGTTCGTTAGGGACAGTCATGGAGGTGATGCGCACCGAGTTGCACGCCATTTGGAGTTGGCCCGGCCTAGATGTGAGCGTTCAAAGTCAGCGCGTTTGTTTAAACTTTCTCCTCCAATTCGTTGCAATTGTACAAGCGTTTCTCGTTCATCCGACTGGAGCGTAACGCTTTATATGTTAATATTTCTGGTCTCCTTGGGAGTAGAAAGTCTGTTCATGGCTCTTTTGAAAGGGATGCATCTCCCCTGTAATCGCCTTCGAGCGGCACGCGGATCGAACCCACGTTTTTCACGCTACGATTTTTTTTAAATGTGTTGCGCGGCGGAGAAAAGACGCGCGCCGGACGTATTTGCGGCTTAATATCTCTTGTCTCATTGGGTGTAGAAAGTCTGTTCATGGCTCTTTGGAAAGGGCTGCATCTCCCCTGTAATCGCCTTCGAGCGGCACGCGGATCGAACCCACGGTTTTCACGCTATGACTTTTTTAAATGTGGTGCGCGGCGGAGGAAATGCGCGCGTCGGACGTCATTTCGGCTTAATATCTCTTGTCTCCTTGGGAGTAGAAAGTCTTTTCATGGCTCTTTGGAAAGGGCTGCATCTCCGCTGTAATCGCCTTCGAGCGGCACGCGGATCGAACCCACGGTTTTCACGCTATGATTTTTTTAAATGTGGTGCGCGGCGGAGAAAATGCGCGCGTCGGACGTCATTTCGGCTTAATATCTATTGTCTCCTTGGGAGTAGAAAGTCTTTTCATGGCTCTTTGGAAAGGTTTGCATCTCCCTTGTAATCGCCTTTAAGCGGCACGCGGATTGGACCCACCGTTCTTCCGATACGATTTTTTAAATGTGGTGCGCGGCGTAGAAAAGACGCGCGTAGGATGTATTTGCGGCTTAATATCTTTGGGCTCCTTGGGAGTAGGAAGTCTGTTCATGCCTCTTTGGAAAGGGCTGCATCTCCCCTGTAATCGCCTTCGAGCGGCACGCGGATCGAACCCACGGTTTTCACGCTATGATTTTTTTAAATGTGGTGCGCGGCGGAGGAAATGCGCGCGTCGGACGTCCTTTCGGCTTAATATCTCTTGTCTCCTTGGGAGTAGAAAGTCTTTTCATGGCTCTTTGGAAAGGGCTGCATCTCCCCTGTAATCGCCTTTAAGCGGCACGCGGATCGAACCCACGGTTTTCACGCTACGATTTTTTTTAAATGTGTTGCGCGGCGGAGAATAGACGCGCGCCGGACGTATTTGCGGCTTGATATCTCTTGTCTCATTGGGAGTAGAAAGTCTGTTCATGGCTCTTTGGAAAGGGCTGCATCTCCCCTGTAATCGTCTTCGAGCGGCACGCGGATCGAACCCACGGTTTTCACGCTACGATTTTTTTTAAATGTGTTGCGCGGCGGAGAAAAGACGCGCGCCGGACGTATTTGCGGCTTAATATCTCTTGTCTCATTGGGTGTAGAAAGTCTGTTCATGACTCTTTGGAAAGGGCTGCATCTCCCCTGTAATCGCCTTCGAGCGGCACGCGGATCGAACCCACGGTTTTCACGCTATGATTTTTTTAAATGTGGTGCGCGGCGGAGGAAATGCGCGCGTCGGACGTCATTTCGGCTTAATATCTCTTGTCTCCTTGGGAGTAGGAAGTCTGTTCATGCCTCTTTGGAAAGGGCTGCATCTCCCCTGTAATCGCCTTCGAGCGGCACGCGGATCGAACCCACGGTTTTCACGCTATGATTTTTTTAAATGTGGTGCGCGGCGGAGGAAATGCGCGCGTCGGACGTCATTTCGGCTTAATATCTCTTGTCTCCTTGGGAGTAGAAAGTATTTTAATGGCTCTTTGGAAAGGGCTGCATCTCCCCTGTAATCGCCTTTAAGCGGCACGCGGATCGAACCCACGGTTTTCACGCTATGATTTTTTTAAATGTGGTGCGCGGCGGAGGAAATGCGCGCGTCGGACGTCATTGCGGCTTAATATCTCTTGTCTCCTTGGGAGTAGAAAGTCTTTTCATGGTTCTTTGGAAAGGGTTGCATCTCCCCTGTAATCGCCTTTAAGCGGCACGCGGATCGGACCCACCGTTCTCACGCTACGATTTTTTAAACGTGGTGCGCGTCGGAGAAAATGCGCGTAATATCTCTTGTCTCCTTGGGAGTAGAAAGTCTGTTCATGGCTCTTTGGAAAGGGCTGTATCTCCCCTGTAATCGCCTTCGAGCGGCACGCGCATCGGAACCATCGTTATCACGCTACGATTTTTTAATGCCGCCAGGGATAGGCCGAAAGCGTGGCAGGTGGCGTTCGTTAGGGACAGTCATGGAGGTGATGCACACCGAGTTGCACGCCATTTGGAGTTGGCCCGGCCTAGATGTGAGCGTTCAAAGTCAGCGCGTTTGTTTAAACTTTCTCCTCCAATTCGTTGCAATTGTACAAGCGTTTCTCGTTCATCCGACTGGAGCGTAACGCTTTATATGTTAATATTTCTGGTCTCCTTGGGAGTAGAAAGTCTGTTCATGGCTCTTTTGAAAGGGATGCATCTCCCCTGTAATCGCCTTTTCACGCTACGATTTTTTTTAAATGTGTTGCGCGGCAGAGGAAATGCGCGCGTCGGACGTCATTTCGGCTTAATATCTCTTGTCTCCTTGGGAGTAGAAAGTCTTTTCATGGCTCTTTGGAAAGGGCTGCATCTCCGCTGTAATCGCCTTCGGGCGGCACGCGGATCGAACCCACGGTTTTCACGCTATGATTTTTTTAAATGTGGTGCGCGGCGGAGAAAATGCGCGCGTCGGACGTCATTTCGGCTTAATATCTATTGTCTCCTTGGGAGTAGAAAGTCTTTTCATGGCTCTTTGGAAAGGTTTGCATCTCCCTTGTAATCGCCTTTAAGCGGCACGCGGATCGGACCCACCGTTCTCACGCTACGATTTTTTAAACGTGGTGCGCGTCGGAGAAAATGCGCGTAATATCTCTTGTCTCCTTGGGAGTAGAAAGTCTGTTCATGGCTCTTTGGAAAGGGCTGTATCTCCCCTGTAATCGCCTTCGAGCGGCACGCGCATCGGAACCATCGTTATCACGCTACGATTTTTTAATGCCGCCAGGGATAGGCCGAAAGCGTGGCAGGTGGCGTTCGTTAGGGACAGTCATGGAGGTGATGCACACCGAGTTGCACGCCATTTGGAGTTGGCCCGGCCTAGATGTGAGCGTTCAAAGTCAGCGCGTTTGTTTAAACTTTCTCCTCCAATTCGTTGCAATTGTACAAGCGTTTCTCGTTCATCCGACTGGAGCGTAACGCTTTATATGTTAATATTTCTGGTCTCCTTGGGAGTAGAAAGTCTGTTCATGGCTCTTTTGAAAGGGATGCATCTCCCCTGTAATCGCCTTCGAGCGGCACGCGGATCGAACCCACGTTTTTCACGCTACGATTTTTTTTAAATGTGTTGCGCAGCGGAGAAAAGACGTGCGCCGGACGTATTTGCGGCTTAATATCTCTTGTCTCATTGGGTGTAGAAAGTCTGTTCATGGCTCTTTGGAAAGGGCTGCATCTCCCCTGTAATCGCCTTCGAGCGGCACGCGGATCGAACCCACGGTTTTCACGCTATGATTTTTTTAAATGTGGTGCGCGGCGGAGGAAATGCGCGCGTCGGACGTCATTTCGGCTTAATATCTCTTGTCTCCTTGGGAGTAGAAAGTCTTTTCATGGCTCTTTGGAAAGGGATGCATCTCCCCTGTAATCGCCTTTAAGCGGCACGCGGATCGGACCCACCGTTCTCACGCTACGATTTTTTAAACGTGGTACGCGTCGGAGAAAATGCGCGTAATATCTCTTGTCTCCTTGGGAGTAGAAAGTCTGTTCATGGCTCTTTGGAAAGGGCTGTATCTCCCCTGTAATCGCCTTCGAGCGGCACGCGCATCGGAACCATCGTTATCACGCTACGATTTTTTAATGCCGACAGGGACGGGCCGAAAGCTTGGCAGGTGGCGTTCGTTAGGAAAAGTCATGGACGTGATGCGGACCGAGTTGCAGGCCATTTGGACCTGGCCCGGCCTAGATGTGAGCCTTCAAAGTCAGCGCGTTTGTTTAAACTTTCTCCTCCAATTCGTTGCAATTGTACAAGCGTTTCTCGCTCATCCGACTGGAGCGTAACGCTTTATCTGTTAATATCTCTGGTCTCCTTGGGAGTAGAAAGTCTGTTCATGGCTCTTTGGAAAGGGATGCATCTCCCCTGTAATCGCCTTTAAGCGGCACGCGGATCGGACCCACCGTTCTCACGCTACGATTTTTTATACGTGGTGCGCGTCGGAGAAAATGCGCGTAATATCTCTTGTCTCCTTGGGAGTAGAAAGTCTTTTCATGGCTCTTTGGAAAGGTTTGCATCTCCCTTGTAATCGCCTTTAAGCGGCACGCGGATTGGACCCACCGTTCTTCCGATACGATTTTTTAAATGTGGTGCGCGGCGTAGAAAAGACGCGCGTAGGACGTATTTGCGGCTTAATATCTTTGGGCTCCTTGGGAGTAGGAAGTCTGTTCATGCCTCTTTGGAAAGGGCTGCATCTCCCCTGTAATCGCCTTCGAGCGGCACGCGGATCGAACCCACGGTTTTCACGCTATGATTTTTTTAAATGTGCTGCGCGGCGGAGAAAATGCGCGCGTCGGATGTCATTGCGGCTTAATATCTCGTTTCCTTGGGAGTAGAAAGTCTTTTCATGGTTCTATGGAAAGGGTTGCATCTCCCCTGTAATCGACTTTAAGCGGCACGCGGATCGGACCCATCGTTCTCACGCTACGATTTTTTAAAATCCGCCAGGGACGGAACGAACGCTTGGCAGGTGGCGTTCGTGACGGACAGTCAAGCAGTTAATGCGCACCGAGCTGCAGGCCATTTGGACCTGGCCCAGCCTAGATGTGAGTATTCAAAGTCAGCACGTTTGTTTCAAAGTTCTCCACCAATTCGTTGTAATTGCGTGTGTGCGCGTGAACACCAGGTTTGTGGAGGAGTTCGTCCTTGGATTGTACAAGGGGAGACAGTGTGTGGCCTGGCTGCGTGAGGTTGCAGTTTGCTGGGCATGAGAGATTGGCATGTGGTGCCCTGGAGGTGTGGTTGTTCCAGGACGGGCAAGGTGGGGTAGTGTGGCTGGGTGACGGTGCGCTTAACTGGGGATGTGGTTGTGAGTTGCAGGCCCATTCCTTTGAATGACAGAAAGGATCTGATTTGTTTCCAGGTTTAAACGTACTTTGCTGGGTATGACTGTGACCTCTTGGGCCAGGAAGTCTGTTTCTAGTTTTATTTAAACGGTCAAACTGCGTGAAGTGTGCCCAGGCCCAGAGCTACTTTGCTGGGCATGGCTGTGTGACCTCTTGGGCCTGGAAGTCTGGTTGTAGTATGATTTTAAAGGGTCAAATGCTCTCCATTGCGTGTCCAGGTTTAAGGCTACTTTGCTGGGCATGTGATTTGGACCCATCGGGTACGGAAGCCTTTCCGTCACGTGCTCGTTTTCCACGCCTTCAGCGCAGGTAGCCTGCGAATTTAAAACCGACGTGCATTTTATTCTTTTCCCCTTTTATCCTTTCATATCTCTCCGCTACCTTGGAGAAGAGAGACGCACGCGGGTAAATAAAATGTAAATATCTCTAAATATCTGTATAATATGTAAATAAAAGGAAGATGTGGTTGTGTAGTGTAGTCGTTTGATTATAAATAATCTCATAATAATTTTATCCACAAATTCTTATACATTTATACATGTTTATCTCTCTCTTTGTGTGTGTGTGTGTGTGGTTCTGTGTCACTAGTGGGGCCTGTGGCCCGATTGGAGTGTTTGCGGTGTGAGAAGGAGGAGTTGGAGAACAGTTTGTTGGAGCAGCTGAAGGAGTTGAGGTTGCAGAAGCAGAAGGAGCTGCAGGTTCTTCAGGAGATGCTGAAACACAAGCAGCAGGAGGAGACAGAGCTCCTGCAGAAACAGCAGGAGGAGGAGGAGCATAACAGGTCCATCAAGAGTAAGTACTATGGAAATGCAATAATACTAACATAACTAATAATGAATGCTAGCCTTTAGGCTCCAATAAAAGTGACACTAATATATGTATAGTACTATATATATTATATTTTATATATTCAGCAGTAATTATGTAGTATATACAATCTGTGTTATATCCAGCAGTAATGATACTTGCTCTGGCAGATATGAAAATGGCCTGTGAACAGGAGAAGAAATCTCTGGAGGAAGAACTTGAGAAGCTCAAACTGTCACTGCAGGTAGAGATCCCTTATAGTGTCAGTACACATCCACCAGTACCACCACCTCTCACTTATAACGTCAGTACACATTCAGTACACATTCCCACCTTTCCATTGTACTGGCTGTAGTGATGATTCGTGTCTGTGTTATACCAGCCCATAGAGGAGGACATTATGAGTCTGAAAGTGGCGCTGGAGATGAAGAACCAGGAGATCAAAGATCAGCACGATCTTTTGGTCAAACTATATACTCTGTATGTATACTATATCGAACCCACGGTTTTCATGCTACGATTTTTTTAAATGTGGTGAGCTGCGGAGAAAAGACGCGGTCCGGACGTATTTGTGGCTTAATATCTCTTGTCTCCTTGGGAGTAGGAAGTCTGTTCATGGCTCTTTGGAAAGGGCTGCATCTCCCCTCTAATCGCCTTCGAGCTTCAAGCGGATTGGACCCACGGTTATCACGCTACGATTTTTTAAAGCCGCCAGGGACGGGCCGAAAGCGTGGCAGGTGGCGTTCGTTAGGGACAGTCATGGAGGTGATGCGCACCGAGTTGCACGCCATTTGGACTTGGCCAGACCTAGATGTGAGCGTTCAAAGTCAGCGCGTTTGTTTAAACTTTCTCCTCCAATTCGTTGCAACTGCTCAAGCGTTTCTCGCTCATCCGACTGGAGCGTAACGCTTTATATGTTAATATCTCTTGTCTCCTTGGGAGTAGGAAGTCTGTTCATGGATCTTTGGAAAGGGCTGCATCTCCCCTGTAATCGCCTTCGAGCGGCACGCGGATCGAACCCACGGTTTTCACGCTATGATTTTTTTAAATGTGGTGCGCGGCGGAGAAAATGCGCGCGTCGGACGTCATTTCGGCTTAATATCTCTTGTCTCCTTGGGAGTAGAAAGTCTTTTCATGGCTCTTTGGAAAGGGCTGCATCTCCCCTGTAATCGCCTTTAAGCGGCACGCGGATCGGACCCACCGTTCTCACGCTAAGATTTTTTAAATGTGGTGCGCGGCGGAGAAAATGCGCGTGTCGGACATCATTGCTGCTTAATATCTCTTGTCTCCTTGGGAGTAGGAAGTCTGTTCATGGCTCTTTGGAAAGGGCTGCATCTCCCCTGTAATCGCCTTCGAGCGGCACGCGGATCGAACCCACGGTTTTCACGCTATGATTTTTTTAAATGTGTTGCGCGTCGGAGAAAATGCGCGCGTCGGACGTCATTGCGGCTTAATATCTCTTGTCTCCTTGGGAGTAGAAAGTCTTTTCATGGCTCTTTGGAAAGGTTTGCATCTCCCCTGTAATCGCCTTTAAGCGGCACGCGGATCGGACCCACCGTTCTTACGCTACGATTTTTTAAATGTGGTGCGCGGCGTAGAAAAGACGCGCGTAGGACGTATTTGCGGCTTAATATCTTTGGGCTCCTTGGGAGTAGGAAGTCTGTTCATGCCTCTTTGGAAAGGGCTCCATCTCCCCTGTAATCGCCTTCGAGCGGCACGCGGATCGAACCCACGGTTTTCACGCTATGATTTTTTTAAATGTGCTGCGCGGCGGAGAAAATGCGCGCGTCGGACGTCATTGCGGCTTAATATCTCTTGTCTCCTTGGGAGTAGAAAGTCTTTTCATGGTTCTTTGGAAAGGGTTGCATCTCCCCTGTAATCGCCTTTAAGCGGCACGCGGATCGGACCCACCGTTCTCACGCTACGATTTTTTAAACGTGGTGCGCGTCGGAGAAAATGCGCGTAATATCTCTTGTCTCCTTGGGAGTAGAAAGTCTGTTCATGGCTCTTTGGAAAGGGCTGTATCTCCCCTGTAATCGCCTTCGAGCGGCACGCGCATCGGAACCATCGTTATCACGCTACGATTTTTTAATGCCGCCAGGGACGGGCCGAAAGCGTGGCAGGTGGCGTTCGTTAGGGACAGTCATGGAGGTGATGCGCACCGAGTTGCACGCCATTTGGAGTTGGCCCGGCCTAGATGTGAGCGTTCAAAGTCAGCGCGTTTGTTTAAACTTTCTCCTCCAATTCGTTGCAATTGTACAAGCGTTTCTCGTTCATCCGACTGGAGCGTAACGCTTTATATGTTAATATTTCTGGTCTCCTTGGGAGTAGAAAGTCTGTTCATGGCTCTTTTGAAAGGGCTGCATCTCCCCTGTAATCGCCTTCGAGCGGCACGCGGATCGAACCCACTTTTTTCACGCTACGATTTTTTTTAAATGTGTTGCGCGGCGGAGAAAAGACGCGCGCGGGACGTATTTGCGGCTTAATATCTCTTGTCTCCTTGGGAGTAGAAAGTCTTTTCATGGCTCTTTGGAAAGGTTTGCATCTCCCTTGTAATCGCCTTTATGGGGCACGCGGATTGGACCCACCGTTCTTCCGATACGATTTTTTAAATGTGGTGCGCGGCGTAGAAAAGACGCGCGTCGGACGTCATTTCGGCTTAATATCTCTTGTCTCCTTGGGAGTAGAAAGTCTTTTCATGCCTCTTTGGAAAGGACTGCATCTCCCCTGTAATCGCCTTCGAGCGGCACGTGGATCGAACCCACGGTTTTCACGCTATGATTTTTTTAAATGTGCTGCGCGGCGGAGAAAATGCGCGCGTCGGACGTCATTGCGGCTTAATATCTCTTGTCTCCTTGGGAGTAGAAAGTCTTTTCATGGTTCTTTGGAAAGGGTTGCATCTCCCCTGTAATCGCCTTTAAGCGGCACGCGGATCGGACCCACCGTTCTTACGCTACGATTTTTTAAATGTGGTGCGAGGCGTAGAAAAGTCGCGCGTAGGACTTATTTGCGGCTTAATATCTTTGGGCTCCTTGGGAGTAGAAAGTCTGTTCATGGCTCTTTGGAAAGGGCTGCATCTCCCCTGTAATCGCCTTCGCGCGGCACGCGGATCGGAACCATCGTTATCACGCTACGATTTTTTAATGCCGCCAGGGATAGGCCGAAAGCGTGGCAGGTGGCGTTCGTTAGGGACAGTCATGGAGGTGATGCACACCGAGTTGCACGCCATTTGGAGTTGGCCCGGCCTAGATGTGAGCGTTCAAAGTCAGCGCGTTTGTTTAAACTTTCTCCTCCAATTCGTTGCAATTGTACAAGCGTTTCTCGTTCATCCGACTGGAGCGTAACGCTTTATAAGTTAATATTTCTGGTCTCCTTAGGAGTAGAAAGTCTGTTCATGGCTCTTTGGAAAGGGCTGCATCTCCCCTGTAATCGCCTTCGAGCGGCACGCGGATCGAACCCACGGTTTTCACGCTATGATTTTTTTAAATGTGGTGCGCGGCGGAGGAAATGCGCGCGTCGGACGTCATTTCGGCTTAATATCTCTTGTCTCCTTGGGAGTAGAAAGTCTTTTCATGGCTCTTTGGAAAAGGCTGCATCTCCGCTGTAATCGCCTTCGAGCGGCACGCGGATCGAACCCACGGTTTTCACGCTATGATTTTTTTAAATGTGGTGCGCGTCGGAGAAAATGCGCGCGTCGGACGTCATTTCGGCTTAATATCTATTGTCTCCTTGGGAGTAGAAAGTCTTTTCATGGCTCTTTGGAAAGGTTTGCATCTCCCTTGTAATCGCCTTTAAGCGGCACGCGGATTGGACCCACCGTTCTTCCGATACGATTTTTTAAATGTGGTGCGCGGCGTAGAAAAGACGCGCGTAGGACGTATTTGCGGCTTAATATCTTTGGGCTCCTTGGGAGTAGGAAGTCTGTTCATGCCTCTTTGGAAAGGGCTGCATCTCCCCTGTAATCGCCTTCGAGCGGCACGTGGATCGAACCCACGGTTTTCACGCTATGATTTTTTTAAATGTGCTGCGCGGCGGAGAAAATGCGCGCGTCGGACGTCATTGCGGCTTAATATCTCTTGTCTCCTTGGGAGTAGAAAGTCTTTTCATGGTTCTTTGGAAAGGGTTGCATCTCCCCTGTAATCGCCTTTAAGCGGCACGCGGATCGGACCCACCGTTCTTACGCTACGATTTTTTAAATGTGGTGCGAGGCGTAGAAAAGACGCGCGTAGGACTTATTTGCGGCTTAATATCTTTGGGCTCCTTGGGAGTAGAAAGTCTGTTCATGGCTCTTTGGAAAGGGCTGCATCTCCCCTGTAATCGCCTTCGCGCGGCACGCGGATCGGAACCATCGTTATCACGCTACGATTTTTTAATGCCGACAGGGACGGGCCGAAAGCTTGGCAGGTGGCGTTCGTTAGGAAAAGTCATGGACGTGATGCGGACCGAGTTGCAGGCCATTTGGACCTGGCCCGGCCTAGATGTGAGCCTTCAAAGTCAGCGCGTTTGTTTAAACTTTCTCCTCCAATTCGTTGCAATTGTACAAGCGTTTCTCGCTCATCCGACTGGAGCGTAACGCTTTATCTGTTAATATCTCTGGTCTCCTTGGGAGTAGAAAGTCTGTTCATGGCTCTTTGGAAAGGGATGCATCTCCCCTGTAATCGCCTTTAAGCGGCACGCGGATCGGACCCACCGTTCTCACGCTACGATTTTTTATACGTGGTGCGCGTCGGAGAAAATGCGCGTAATATCTCTTGTCTCCTTGGGAGTAGAAAGTCTTTTCATGGCTCTTTGGAAAGGTTTGCATCTCCCTTGTAATCGCCTTTAAGCGGCACGCGGATTGGACCCACCGTTCTTCCGATACGATTTTTTAAATGTGGTGCGCGGCGTAGAAAAGACGCGCGTAGGACGTATTTGCGGCTTAATATCTTTGGGCTCCTTGGGAGTAGGAAGTCTGTTCATGCCTCATTGGAAAGGGCTGCATCTCCCCTGTAATCGCCTTCGAGCGGCACGTGGATCGAACCCACGGTTTTCACGCTATGATTTTTTTAAATGTGCTGCGCGGCGGAGAAAATGCGCGCGTCGGACGTCATTGCGGCTTAATATCTCTTGTCTCCTTGGGAGTAGAAAGTCTTTTCATGGTTCTTTGGAAAGGGTTGCATCTCCCCTGTAATCGGCTTTAAGCGGCACGCGGATCGGACCCACCGTTCTTACGCTACGATTTTTTAAATGTGGTGCGAGGCGTAGAAAAGACGCGCGTAGGACTTATTTGCGGCTTAATATCTTTGGGCTCCTTGGGAGTAGAAAGTCTGTTCATGGCTCTTTGGAAAGGGCTGCATCTCCCCTGTAATCGCCTTCGCGCGGCACGCGGATCGGAACCATCGTTATCACGCTACGATGTTTTAATGCCGACAGGGACGGGCCGAAAGCGTGGCAGGTGGCGTTCGTTAGGGACAGTCATGGACGTGATGCGCGCCGAGTTGCAGGCCATTTGGACCTGGCCCGGCCTAGATGTGAGCGTTCAAAGTCAGCGCGTTTGTTTCAAAGTTCTCCACCAATTCGTTGTAATTGCGTGTGTGCGCGTGAACACCAGGTTTGTGGAGGAGTTCGTCCTTGGACTGTACAAGGGGAGACAGTGTGTGGCCTGGCTGCGTGAGGTTGCAGTTTGCTGGGCATGAGAGATTGGCATGTGGTGCCCTGGAGGTGTGGTTGTTCCAGGACGGGCAAGGTGGGGTAGTGTGGCTGGGTGACGGTGCGCTTAACTGGGGATGTGGTTGTGAGTTGCAGGCCCATTCCTTTGAATGACAGAAAGGATCTGATTTGTTTCCAGGTTTAAACGTACTTTGCTGGGTATGACTGTGACCTCTTGGGCCAGGAAGTCTGTTTCTAGTTTTATTTAAACGGTCAAACTGCGTGAAGTGTGCCCAGGCCCAGAGCTACTTTGCTGGGCATGGCTGTGTGACCTCTTGGGCCTGGAAGTCTGGTTGTAGTATGATTTTAAAGGGTCAAATGCTCTCCATTGCGTGTCCAGGTTTAAGGCTACTTTGCTGGGCATGTGATTTGGACCCATCGGGTACGGAAGCCTTTCCGTCACGTGCTCGTTTTCCACGCCTTCAGCGCAGGTAGCCTGCGAATTTAAAACCGACGTGCATTTTATTCTTTTCCCCTTTTATCCTTTCATATCTCTCCGCTACCTTGGAGAAGAGAGACGCACGCGGGTAAATAAAATGGAAATATCTCTAAATATCTGTATAATATGTAAATAAAAGGAAGATGTGGTTGTGTAGTGTAGTCGTTTGATTATAAATAATCTCATAATAATTTTATCCACAAATTCTTATACATTTATACATGTTTATCTCTGTCTTTGTGTGTGTGTGTGTGTGGTTCTGTGTCACTAGTGGGGCCTGTGGCCCGATTGGAGTGTTTGCGGTGTGAGAAGGAGGAGTTGGAGAACAGTTTGTTGGAGCAGCTGAAGGAGTTGAGGTTGCAGAAGCAGAAGGAGCTGCAGGTTCTTCAGGAGATGCTGAAACACAAGCAGCAGGAGGAGACAGAGCTCCTGCAGAAACAGCAGGAGGAGGAGGAGCATAACAGGTCCATCAAGAGTAAGTACTATGGAAATGCAATAATACTAACATAACTAATAATGAATGCTAGCCTTTAGGCTCCAATAAAAGTGACACTAATATATGTATAGTACTATATATATTATATTTTATATATTCAGCAGTAATTATGTAGTATATACAATCTGTGTTATATCCAGCAGTAATGATACTTGCTCTGGCAGATATGAAAATGGCCTGTGAACAGGAGAAGAAATCTCTGGAGGAAGAACTTGAGAAGCTCAGACTGTCACTGCAGGTAGAGATCCCTTATAGTGTCAGTACACATCCACCAGTAGCTCCACCTTTCACTTATAACGTCAGTACACATTCAGTACACATTCCCACCTTTCCATTGTACTGGCTGTAGTGATGATTCGTGTGTGTGTTATACCAGCCCATAGAGGAGGACATTATGAGTCTGAAAGTGGCGCTGGAGATGAAGAACCAGGTGATCAAAGATCAGCACGATCTTTTGTTCAAACTATATACTCTGTATGTATACTATATACTCTGTATGTAGTACCTGGTTTAACACTATATCCTCTTTATATATACTATATACTGTTTATGTAGCTCCTGGTTTAACACTATACCCTCAGCTTACTCTAGTCTGCAGATGTGAAGAAATTAAACAGAATGTGTATCTGTGTATATGTGCGCACCTGTATGTGTCTGGTTGTAGTATTATTTAAAGGGTCAAACTCCGTAAAGTGTGCCCAGGCCCAGAGCTACTTTGATGGGCATGATTCTGTGACCTCTTGGGCCTTGAAATGTGGTGCTTTGAATGATTTAAAGAGTGAAACGGTCTGAAGTGTGCCCACGTTTAAAGCATCCTTGCTGGGCATGACTGTGTGACCTCTTGGGCCAGGAAGTCTGTTTCTACTTTTATTTAAACGGTCAAACTGCGTGAAGTGTGCCCATGCCCAGAGCTACTTTGCTGGGCATGACTGTGTGACCTCTTGGGCCTGGAAGTCTGGTTGTAGTATGATTTTAAAGGGTCAAATGGTCTCCATTGTGTGTCCAGGTTTAAGGCTACTTTGCTGGGCATGTGATTTGGACCCATCGGGTACGGAAGCCTTTCCGTCACGTGCTCGTTTTCCACGCCTTCAGCGCAGGTAGCCTGCGAATTTAAAACCGACGTGCATTTTATTATTTTCCCCTTTTATCCTTTCATATCTCTCCGCTACCTTGGAGAAGAGAGACGCACGCGGGTAAATAAAATGTAAATATCTGTATAATATGTAAATAAAAGGAAGAAGTGGTTGTGTAGTGTAGTCGTTTGATTATAAATAATCTCATAATAATTTTATCCACAAATTCTCTATTTTATCGTTTTTTCCTGATCAATAATAGAAAAAAAAGAATAAAAAAGATGAACAGCACCCTCTAGCGATGAACCTCAATTATTTCAAGATAACTGTAAAACATGGCTAGGTTAAGTCGGCGTTAGAACAAAAAATGCTCAGATTAACTTGTGTCTCATGGCACGCAGCTGAGTTTAAAATTAAACACAATGAAATCAAATTAAATTGACCCAGCTGCAACAGGCTCTGCAACCACATTTAATTTCACTGATTGGTCAGTTAGCCAGGCTATACAAAACAGGCTATTGTTAGAAATTCTGCACATGTGCTTCGCTTAGCTTCACATCTCACACTGCTTATAATTATAAGATAACGTATCCACGTTCGTAATAACGTGGTGAAATCTGCCAAAAATGGTGAGACTGAGCATAATAAGTAATAAGACAATCTGAGCACTTAGTCCACATATTTCTAAATGAGAAGAAAAAGTTCCTCCAAACAATATAAGGCACACAATTCTATATGGGAAAACAGTTACAGTTGTCATTAAGAGAAGCACTACTCATTACACAGATGTCAATAACCGTCCTAATATTAATAGTTCAACAGTCTTCCTCTGTCTATTATACGCACTGTACACATGTTAAATATCTGCCTTGAAATGACAATGAAATGACTTCCGGGCGCACTGAAAATTGTTATATACACACAGACACCCCCATACCAACATAAGCATAGTGCAACTCTTTGTTTACGCACCAGAGATTGAGTGGGCAAGTGCGTGTATATGCGAGTTTAAATTATTATACACAAATGTAAGTAGTAGGCTATTTATGTGAAAATGTTTCATATGTATGTACAAGTAGTGTTTCCCTGATTTCTCCCTAAATGGCCCCTCATAGTTCAGCAGTAATGAGGCTAGTTAGATTTTGCTCAGAATTAAGTACACTTTGGGATGTTATACGTATCACAGTCTCCGGTGAGCCGTACATGGTTGATCAATCCAGGTTGAGGTAGAGTCACTGCATTAATGACACGTCTGTTTGCATTGCCAGTTGTTGCTATGGCAGCAATGAAATTAGGAAATTCAAAGAAAAACAACTCATCTACGCTCTTGGAACTTTAGAACCCCATATGTCCTGTGGCCCGATGTCACACGTGAGGGGAATCCCATGAACACCTTTACAGATCAGTCTGTGGAAAGACACTGAAGAAGACAGAGGAAAAATGAGGCGTTTCTGGAGATGGTGTGCTGGACGCATCGAGGACGAATACACAGACACAAAGGATGTGGAGGGTAAATGTAAATATAATGCCACTCACACCTGCGGTTGCTGGTGCTGCCACTCATACCTGTGGTTAAAATTCCTTTTTTGTCTTTAGCGCTGCATTGTCGCCTCTATCTCCCAATAATTCATACTCGAGGCTTTAGAAATCTAAGTTTTTGGGGGGTATATGCCATTTCCTGTTATTTGTGCAGAATACACACACTTTCACTTTGGAATCCACAAAGTTTTATAAATGAGGTCCCTGAATAACATCTATCTATTTCTACACTATATGGCTTGCTAATTTATGTGTGTGTGTGTGTGTTATACCAGCCCATAGAGGAGGACATGAGTCTGAAAGTGGTGCTGGAGATGAAGAACCAGGAGATCAAAGATCAGCACGATCTGTTGGTCAAACTATATACTCTGTATGTAGTACCTGGTTTAACATTATATCCTCTGTATATATATTATATACTGTTTATGTAGTACCTGGTTTAACACTATACCCTCAGCTTACTCTAGTCTGCAGATGTGAAGAAATTAAAAAGAATGTGTATATGTGCGCACCTGTATGTGTCTGGTTGTAGTATTATTTAAAGGGTCAAACTGCGTGAAGTGTGCCCAGGCCCAGAGCTACTTTGATGGGCATGACTGTGTGACCTCTTGGGCCAGGAAGTCTGTTTCTAGTTTTATTTAAATGGTCAAACTGCGTGAAGTGTGCCCAGGCCCAGAGCTACTTTGCTGTGCATGACTGTGTGACCTCTTGGCCCTGGAAGTCTGGTAGTAGTAGTATGATTTAAAGGCACAAAGTGATTGAAGTGTGCCCAGGCCCAGAGCTACTTTGCTGTGCATGACTGTGTTTGACCTCTTGGGCCTGGAAGTCTGGTAGTAGTAGTAGTATGATTTAAAGGTACAAAGTGAATGAAGTGTGCCCAGGCCCAGAGCTACTTTGCTGTGCATGACTGTGTGACCTCTTGGGCCTGGAAGTCTGGTAGTAGTAGTAGTATGATTTAAAGGTACAAAGTGAATGAAGTGTGCCCAGGCCCAGAGCTACTTTGCTGTGCATGACTGTGTGACCTCTTGTGCCTGGAAGTCTGGTTGTAGTATTATTTAAAGGGTCAAACTGTGTGAAGTGTGCCCAGGCCCAGAGCTACTTTGCTGGGCATGACTGTGTGACCTCTTGGGCCTGGAAGTCTGGTTGTAGTATGATTTTAAAGGGTCAAATGGTCTCCATTGTGTGTGCAGGTTTAAGGCTACTTTGCTGGGCATGTGATTTGGACCCATCGGGTACGGAAGCCTTTCCGTCACGTGCTCGTTTTCCACGCCTTCAGCGCAGGTAGCCTGCGAATTTAAAACCGACGTGCATTTTATTATTTTCCCCTTTTATCCTTTCATATCTCTCCGCTACCTTGGAGAAGAGAGACGCACGTGGGTAAATAAAATGTAAATATCTGTAAATATCTGTATAATATGTAAATAAAAGGAAGAAGTGGTTGTGTAGTGTAGTCGTTTGATTATGAATAATCTCATAATAATTTTATCCACAAATTCTTATACATTTATACATGTTTATCTCTCTCTTTGTGTGTGTGTGTGTGTGTGTGTGTGTGTGTGTGTGTGTGTGTGTGTGGTTCTGTGTCACTAGTGGGGCCTGTGGCCCGATTGGAGTGTTTGCGGTGTGAGAAGGAGGAGTTGGAGAACAGTTTGTTGGAGTAACTGAAGGAGTTGAGGTTGCAGAAGCAGAAGGAGCTGCAGGTTCTTCAGGAGATGCTGAAACACAAGCAGCAGGAGGAGACAGAGCTCCTGCAGAAACAGCAGGAGGAGGAGGAGCATAACAGGTCCATCAAGAGTAAGTACTATGGAAATGCAATAATACTAACATAACTAATAATGAATGTTAGCCTTTAGGCTCCAATAAAAGTGATACTAATATATGTATAGTACTATATATATTATATTTTATATATTCAGTAGTAATTATGTAGTATATACAATCTGTGTTATATCCAGGAGTAATGATACTTGCTCTGGCAGATATGAAAATGGCCTGTGAACAGGAGAAGAAATCTCTGGAGGAAGAACTTGAGAAGCTCAGACTGTCACTGCAGGTAGAGATCCCTTCTAGTGTCAGTACACATCCTCCAGTACCTCCACCTTTCACTTATAAAGTCAGTACACATTCAGTACACATTCCCACCTTTCCATTGTACTGGCTGTAGTGATGATTCGTGTGTGTGGGTTATACCAGCCCATAGAGGAGGACATTATGAGTCTGAAAGTGGCGCTGGAGATGAAGAACCAGGAGATCAAAGATCAGCACGATCTTTTGGTCAAACTATATACTCTGTATGTATACTATATACTCTGTATGTAGTACCTGGTTTAACACTATATCCTCTGTATATATACTATATACTGTTTATGTAGTACCTGGTTGAACACTATACCCTCAGCTTACTCTAGTCTGCAGATGTGAAGAAATTAAACAGAATGTGTATCTGTGTATATGTGCCCACCTGTATGTGTCTGGTTGTAGTATTATTTAAAGGGTCAAACTGCGTGAAGTGTGCCCAGGCCCAGAGCTACTTTGCTGGGAATGACTGTGTGACCTCTTGGGCCTGGAAGTCTGGTTGTAGTATGATTTTAAAGGGTCAAATGGTCTCCATTGTGTGTCCAGGTTTAAGGCTACTTTGCTGGGCATGTGATTTGGACCCATCGGGTACGGAAGCCTTTCCGTCACTTGCTCGTTTTCCACGCCTTCAGCGCAGGTAGCCTGCGAGTTTAAAACCGACGTGCATTTTATTCTTTTCCCCTTTTATCCTTTCATATCTCTCCGCTACCTTGGAGAAGAGAGACGCACGCGGGTAAATAAAATGTAAATATCTCTAAATGTCTGTATAATATGTAAATAAAAGGAAGATGTGGTTGTATAGTGTAGTCGTTTGATTATAAATAATTTCATAGTAATTTTATCCACAAATTCTTATACATTTATACATGTTTATCTCTCTCTCTGTGTGTGTGTGTGTGTGTGTTTGTGTCTGTGTGTGTGTATAGTTCTGTGTCACTAGTGGGGCCTGTGCCCCGATTGGAGTGTTTGCGGTGTGAGAAGGAGGAGTTGGAGAACAGTTTGTTGGAGCAGCTGAAGGAGTTGAAGTTGCAGAAGCAGAAGGAGCTGCAGGTTCTTCAGGAGATGCTGAAACACAAGCAGCAGGAGGAGACAGAGCTCCTGCAGAAACAGCAGGAGGAGGAGGAGCATAACAGGTCCATCAAGAGTAAGTACTATGGAAATGCAATAATACTAACATAACTAATAATGAATGTTAGCCTTTAGGCTCCAATAAAAGTGATACTAATATATGTATAGTACTATATATATTATATTTTATATATTCAGTAGTAATTATGTAGTATATACAATCTATGTTATATCCAGCAGTAATGATACTTGCTCTGGCAGATATGAAAATGGCCTGTGAACAGGAGAAGAAATCTCTGGAGGAAGAACTTGAGAAGCTCAGACTGTCACTGCAGGTAGAGATCCCTTATAGTGTCAGTACACATCCACCAGTAGCTCCACCTTTCACTTATAACGTCAGTACACATTCAGTACACATTCCCACCTTTCCATTGTACTGGCTGTACTGATGATTCGTGTGTGTGTTATACCAGCCCATAGAGGAGGACATTATGAGTCTGAAAGTGGCGCTGGAGATGAAGAACCAGGAGATCAAAGATCAGCACGATCTTTTGGTCAAACTATATACTCTGTATGTATACTATATACTCTGTATGTAGTACCTGGTTTAACACTATATCCTCTGTATATATACTATATACTGTTTATGTAGTACCTGGTTTAACACTATACCCTCAGTTTACTCTAGTCTGCAGATGTTAAGAAATTAAACAGAATGTGTATCTGTGTATATGTGCGCACCTGTATGTGTCTGGTTGTAGTATTATTTAAAGGGTCAAACTGCGTGAAGTGTGCCCAGGCCCAGAGCTACTTTGATGGGCATGATTCTGTGACCTCTTGGGCCTTGAAATGTGGTGCTTTGAATGATTTAAAGAGTGAAACGGTCTGAAGTGTGCCCACGTTTAAAGCAACCTTGCTGGGCATGACTGTGTGACCTCTTGGGCCAGGATGTCTGTTTCTAGTTTTATTTAAACGGTCAAACTGCGTGAAGTGTGCCCAGGCCCAGAGCTACTTTGCTGGGCATGACTGTGTGACCTCTTGGGCCTGGAAGTCTGGTTGTAGTATGATTTTAAAGGGTCAAATGGTCTCCATTGTGTGTCCAGGTTTAAGGCTACTTTGCTGGGCATGTGATTTGGCCCCTTCGGGTGCGGAAGCCTTTCCGTCACGTGCTCGTTTTCCACGCCTTCAGCGCAGGTAGCCTGCGAATTTAAAACCGACGTGCATTTTATTCTTTTCCCCTTTTATCCTTTCATATCTCTCCGCTACCTTGGAGAAGAGAGACGCACGCGGGTAAATAAAATGTAAATATCTCTAAATATCTGTATAATTTGTAAATAAAAGGAAGATGTGGTTGTGTAGTGTAGTCGTTTGATTATAAATAATCTCATAATAATTTTATCCACAAATTCTTATACATTTATACATGTTTATCTCTCTCTTTGTGTGTGTGTGTGTGTGTGTGTGGTTCTGTGTCACTAGTGGGGCCTGTGGCCCGATTGGAGTGTTTGCGGTGTGAGAATGAGGAATGAGGAGTTGGAGAACAGTTTGTTGGAGCAGCTGAAGGAGTTGAGGTTGCAGAAGCAGAAGGAGCTGCAGGTTCTTCAGGAGATGCTGAAACACAAGCAGCAGGAGGAGACAGAGCTCCTGCAGAAACAGCAGGAGGAGGAGGAGCATAACAGGTCCATCAAGAGTAAGTACTATGGAAATGCAATAATACTAACATAACTAATAATGAATGTTAGCCTTTAGGCTCCAATAAAAGTGATACTAATATATGTATAGTACTATATATATTATATTTTATATATTCAGTAGTAATTATGTAGTATATACAATCTGTGTTATATCCAGCAGTAATGATACTTGCTCTGGCAGATATGAAAATGGCCTGTGAACAGGAGAAGAAATCTCTGGAGGAAGAACTTGAGAAGCTCAGACTGTCACTGCAGGTAGAGATCCCTTATAGTGTCAGTACACATCCACCAGTACCTCCACCTCTCATTTATAAGGTCAGTACACTTTCAGTACACATTCCCACCTTTCCATTGTACTGGCTGTAGTGATGATTCGTGTGTGTGTTATACCAGCCCATAGAGGAGGACTTTATGAGTCTGAAAGTGGCGCTGGAGATGAAGAACCAGGAGATCAAAGATCAGCACGATCTTTTGGTCAAACTATATACTCTGTATGTATACTATATACTCTGTATGTAGTACCTGGTTTAACACTATATCCTCTGTATATATACTATATACTGTTTATGTAGTACCTGGTTTAACACTATACCCTCAGCTTACTCTAGTCTTCAGATGTGAAGAAATTTAAACAGAATGTGTATCTGTGTATATGTGCGCACCTGTATGTGTCTGGTTGTAGTATTATTTAAAGGGTCAAACTGCGTGAAGTGTGCCCAGGCCCAGAGCTACTTTGATGGGCATGATTCTGTGACCTCTTGGGCCTTGAAATGTGGTGCTTTGAATGATTTAAAGAGTGAAACGGTCTGAAGTGTGCCCACGTTTAAAGCAACCTTGCTGGGCATGACTGTGTGACCTCTTGGGCCAGGAAGTCTGTTTCTAGTTTTATTTAAACGGTCAAACTGCGTGAAGTGTGCCCAGGCCCAGAGCTACTTTGCTGGGCATGACTGTGTGACCTCTTGGGCCTGGAAGTCTGCTTGTAGTATGATTTTAAAGGGTCAAATGGTCTCCATTGTGTGTCCAGGTTTAAGGCTACTTTGCTGGGCATGTGATTTGGACCCATCGGGTACGGAAGCCTTTCCGTCACGTGCTCGTTTTCCACGCCTTCAGCGCAGGTAGCCTGCGAATTTAAAACCGACGTGCATTTTATTATTTTCCCCTTTTATCCTTTCATATCTCTCCGCTACCTTGGAGAAGAGAGACGCACGCGGGTAAATAAAATGTAAATATCTGTAAATATCTGTATAATATGTAAATAAAAGGAAGAAGTGGTTGTGTAGTGTAGTCGTTTGATTATAAATAATCTCATAATAATTTTATCCACAAATTATTATACATTTATACATGTTTATCTCTCTCTGTGTGTGTGTGTGTGTGTGTGTGTGTGTGTGTGTGTGTCTGTGTCTGTGTGTGTGTGTGGTTCTGTGTCACTAGTGGGGCCTGTGGCCCGATTGGAGTGTTTGCGGTGTGAGAAGGAGGAGTTGGAGAACAGTTTGTTGGAGCAGCTGAAGGAGTTGAGGTTGCAGAAGCAGAAGGAGCTGCAGGTTCTTCAGGAGATGCTGAAACACAAGCAGCAGGAGGAGACAGAGCTCCTGCAGAAACAGCAGGAGGAGGAGGAGCATAACAGGTCCATCAAGAGTAAGTACTATGGAAATGCAATAATACTAACATAACTAATAATGAATGTTAGCCTTTAGGCTCCAATAAAAGTGACACTAATATATGTATAGTACTATATATATTATATTTTATATATTCAGCAGTAATTATGTAGTATATACAATCTGTGTTATATCCAGCAGTAATGATACTTGCTCTGGCAGATATGAAAATGGCCTGTGAACAGGAGAAGAAATCTCTGGAGGAAGAACTTGAGAAGCTCAGACTGTCACTGCAGGTAGAGATCCCTTATAGTGTCAGTACACATCCACCAGTACCTCCACCTTTCACTTATAACGTCAGTACACATTCAGTACACATTCCCACCTTTCCATTGTACTGGCTGTAGTGATGATTCGTGTGTGTGTTATACCAGCCCATAGAGGAGGACTTTATGAGTCTGAAAGTGGCGCTGGAGATGAAGAACCAGGAGATCAAAGATCAGCACGATATTTTGGTCAAACTATATACTCTGTATGTATACTATATACTCTGTATGTAGTACCTGGTTTAACACTATATCCTCTGTATATATACTATATACTGTTTATGTAGTACCTGGTTTAACACTATACCCTCAGCTTACTCTAGTCTTCAGATGTGAAGAAATTTAAACAGAATGTGTATCTGTGTATATGTGCGCACCTGTATGTGTCTGGTTGTAGTATTATTTAAAGGGTCAAACTGCGTGAAGTGTGCCGAGGCCCAGAGCTACTTTGATGGGCATGATTCTGTGACCTCTTGGGCCTTGAAATGTGGTGCTTTGAATGATTTAAAGAGTGAAACGGTCTGAAGTGTGCCCACGTTTAAAGCAACCTTGCTGGGCATGACTGTGTGACCTCTTGGGCCAGGAAGTCTGTTTCTAGTTTTATTTAAACGGTCAAACTGCGTGAAGTGTGCCCAGGCCCAGAGGTACTTTGCTGGGCATGACTGTGTGACCTCTTGGGCCTGGAAGTCTGCTTGTAGTATGATTTTAAAGGGTCAAATGGTCTCCATTGTGTGTCCAGGTTTAAGGCTGCTTTGCTGGGCATGTGATTTGCACCCATCGGGTACGGAAGCCTTTCCGTCACGTGCTCGTTTTCCACGCCTTCAGCGCAGGTAGCCTGCGAATTTAAAACCGACGTGCATTTTATTCTTTTCCCCTTTTATCCTTTCATATCTCTCCGCTACCTTGGAGAAGAGAGACGCACGCGGGTAAATAAAATGTAAATATCTGTAAATATCTGTATAATATGTAAATAAAAGGAAGAAGTGGTTGTGTAGTGTAGTCGTTTGATTATAAATAATCTCATAATAATTTTATCCACAAATTATTATACATTTATACATGTTTATCTCTCTGTGTGTGTGTGTGTGTGTGTGTGTGTGTGTGTCTGTGTCTGTGTGTGTGTGTGGTTCTGTGTCACTAGTGGGGCCTGTGGCCCGATTGGAGTGTTTGCGGTGTGAGAAGGAGGAGTTGGAGAACAGTTTGTTGGAGCAGCTGAAGGAGTTGAGGTTGCAGAAGCAGAAGGAGCTGCAGGTTCTTCAGGAGATGCTGAAACACAAGCATCAGGAGGAGACAGAGCTCCTGCAGAAACAGCAGGAGGAGGAGGAGCATAACAGGTCCATCAAGAGTAAGTACTATGGAAATGCAATAATACTAACATAACTAATAATGAATGTTAGCCTTTAGGCTCCAATAAAAGTGATACTAATATATGTATAGTACTATATATATTCTATTTTATATATTCAGTAGTAATTATGTAGTATATACAATCTGTGTTATATCCAGCAGTAATGATACATGCTCTGGCAGATATGAAAATGGCCTGTGAACAGGAGAAGAAATCTCTGGAGGAAGAACTTGAGAAGCTCAGACTGTCACTGCAGGTAGAGATCCCTTATAGTGTCAGTACACATCCACCAGTAGCTCCACCTTTCACTTATAACGTCAGTACACATTCAGTACACATTCCCACCTTTCCATTGTACTGGCTGTAGTGATGATTCGTGTGTGTGTTATACCAGCCCATAGAGGAGGACATTATGAGTCTGAAAGTGGCGCTGGAGATGAAGAACCAGGAGATCAAAGATCAGCACGATCTTTTGGTCAAACTATATACTCTGTATGTAGTACCTGGTTTAACATTATATCCTCTGTATATATACTATATACTGTTTATGTAGTACCTGGTTTAACACTATACCCTCAGCTTACTCTAGTCTGCAGATGTGAAGAAATTAAACAGAATGTGTATCTGTGTATATGTGCGCACCTGTATGTGTCTGGTTGTAGTATTATTTAGAGGCTCAAACTGCGTGAAGTGTGCCCAGGCGCAGAGCTACTTTGATGGGCATGATTCTGTGACCTCTTGGGCCTTGAAATGTGGTGCTTTGAATGATTTAAAGAGTGAAACGGTCTGAAGTGTGCCCACGTTTAAAGCATCCTTGCTGGGCATGACTGTGTGACCTCTTGGGCCTGGAAGTCTGGTTGTAGTATGATTTTAAAGGGTCAAATGGTCTCCATTGTGTGTCCAGGTTTAAGGCTACTTTGCTGGGCATGTGATTTGGACCCATCGGGTACGGAAGCCTTTCCGTCACGTGCTCGTTTTCCACGCCTTCAGTGCAGGTAGCCTGCGAATTTAAAACCGACGTGCATTTTATTCTTTTCCCCTTTTATCCTTTCATATCTCTCCGCTACCTTGGAGAAGAGAGACGCACGCGAGTAAATAAAATGTAAATATCTGTATAATATGTAAATAAAAGGAAGAAGTGGTTGTGTAGTGTAGTCATTTGATTATAAATAATCTCATAATAATTTTATCCACAAATTCTCTGTTTTATCGTTTTTTCCTGATCAATAATAGAAAAAAAGAAAAAAAAAGATGAACAGCACCCTCTAGCGATGAACCTCAATTATTTCAAGATAACTGTAAAACATGGCTAGGTTAAGTCGGCGTTAGAACAAAAAATGCTCAGATTAACTTGTGTCTCATGGCACGCAGCTGAGTTTAAAATTAAACACAATTAAATCAAATTAAACTGACCCAGCTGCAACAGGCTCAGCAACCACATTTAATTTCACTGATTGGTCAGTTAGCCAGGCTATACAAAACAGGCTATTGTTAGAAATTCTGCACATGTGCTTCGCTTAGCTTCACATCTCACACTGCTTATAATTATAAGATAACGTATCCACGTTCGTAATAACGTGGTGAAATCTGCCAAAAATGGTGAGACTGAGCATAATAAGTAATAAGACAATCTGAGCACTTAGTCCACATATTTCTAAATGAGAAGAAAAAGTTCCTCCAAACAATATAAGGCACACAATTCTATATGGGAAAACAGTTACAGTTGTCATTAAGAGAAGCACTACTCATTACACAGATGTCAATAACCGTCCTAATATTAATAGTTCAACAGTCTTCCTCTGTCTATTATACGCACTGTACACATGTTAAATATCTGCCTTGAAATGACAATGAAATGACTTCCGGGCGCACTGAAAATTGTTATATACACACAGACACCCCCATACCAACATAAGCATAGTGCAACTCTTTGTTTACGCACCAGAGATTGAGTGGGCAAGTGCGTGTATATGCGAGTTTAAATTATTATACACAAATGTAAGTAGTAGGCTATTTATGTGAAAATGTTTCATATGTATGTACAAGTAGTGTTTCCCTGATTTCTCCCTAAATGGCCCCTCATAGTTCAGCAGTAATGAGGCTAGTTAGATTTTGCTCAGAATTAAGTACACTTTGGGATGTTATACGTATCACAGTCTCCGGTGAGCCGTACATGGTTGATCAATCCAGGTTGAGGTAGAGTCACTGCATTAATGACACGTCTGTTTGCATTGCCAGTTGTTGCTATGGCAGCAATGAAATTAGGAAATTCAAAGAAAAACAACTCATCTACGCTCTTGGAACTTTAGAACCCCATATGTCCTGTGGCCCGATGTCACACGTGAGGGGAATCCCATGAACACCTTTACAGATCAGTCTGTGGAAAGACACTGAAGAAGACAGAGGAAAAATGAGGCGTTTCTGGAGATGGTGTGCTGGACGCATCGAGGACGAATACACAGACACAAAGGATGTGGAGGGTAAATGTAAATATAATGCCACTCACACCTGCGGTTGCTGGTGCTGCCACTCATACCTGTGGTTAAAATTCCTTTTTTGTCTTTAGCGCTGCATTGTCGCCTCTATCTCCCAACAATTCATACTCGAGGCTTTAGAAATCTAAGTTTTTGGGGGGTATATGCCATTTCCTGTTATTTGTGCAGAATACACACACTTTCACTTTGGAATCCACAAAGTTTTATAAATGAGGTCCCTGAATAACATCTATCTATTTCTACACTATATGGCTTGCTAATTTGTGTGTGTGTGTGTGTGTTATACCAGCCCATAGAGGAGGACATGAGTCTGAAAGTGGTGCTGGAGATGAAGAACCAGGAGATCAAAGATCAGCACGATCTGTTGGTCAAACTATATACTCTGTATGTAGTACCTGGTTTAACATTATATCCTCTGTATATATATTATATACTGTTTATGTAGTACCTGGTTTAACACTATACCCTCAGCTTACTCTAGTCTGCAGATGTGAAGAAATTAAAAAGAATGTGTATATGTGCGCACCTGTATGTGTCTGGTTGTAGTATTATTTAAAGGGTCAAACTGCGTGAAGTGTGCCCAGGCCCAGAGCTACTTTGATGGGCATGACTGTGTGACCTCTTGGGCCAGGAAGTCTGTTTCTAGTTTTATTTAAACGGTCAAACTGCGTGAAGTGTGCCCAGGCCCAGAGCTACTTTGCTGGGCATGACTGTGTGACCTCTTGGGCCTGGAAGTCTGGTTGTAGTATGATTTTAAAGGGTCAAATGGTCTCCATTGTGTGTCCAGGTTTAAGGCTACTTTGCTGGGCATGTGATTTGGACCCATCGGGTACGGAAGCCTTTCCGTCACGTGCTCGTTTTCCACGCCTTCAGCGCAGGTAGCCTGCGAATTTAAAACCGACGTGCATTTTATTCTTTTCCCCTTTTATCCTTTCATATCTCTCCGATACCTTGGAGAAGAGAGACGCACGCGGGTAAATAAAATGTAAATATCTGTACATATCTGTATAATATCTAAATAAAAGGAAGAAGTGGTTGTATAGTGTAGTCGTTTGATTATAAATAATCTCATAATAATTTTATCCTCAAATTCTTATACATTTATACATGTTTATCTCTCTCTGTGTGTGTGTGTGTGTGTGTGTGTGTGTGTCTGTGTGTGTGTGTGTGTGGTTCTGTGTCACTAGTGGGGCCTGTGGCCCGATTGGAGTGTTTGCGGTGTGAGAAGGAGGAGTTGGAGAACAGTTTGTTTGAGCAGCTGAAGGAGTTGAGGTTGCAGAAGCAGAAGGAGCTGCAGGTTCTTCAGGAGATGCTGAAACACAAGCAGCAGGAGGAGACAGAGCTCCTGCAGAAACAGCAGGAGGAGGAGGAGCATAACAGGTCCATCAAGAGTAAGTACTATGGAAATGCAATAATACTAACATAACTAATAATGAATGCTAGCCTTTAGGCTCCAATAAAAGTGACACTAATATATGTATAGTACTATATATATTATATTTTATATATTCAGCAGTAATTATGTAGTATATACAATCTGTGTTATATCCAGCAGTAATGATACTTGCTCTGGCAGATATGAAAATGGCCTGTGAACAGGAGAAGAAATCTCTGGAGGAAGAACTTGAGAAGCTCAAACTGTCACTGCAGGTAGAGATCCCTTATAGTGTCAGTACACATCCACCAGTACCACCACCTCTCACTTATAACGTCAGTACACATTCAGTACACATTCCCACCTTTCCATTGTACTGGCTGTAGTGATGATTCGTGTCTGTGTTATACCAGCCCATAGAGGAGGACATTATGATTCTGAAAGTGGCGCTGGAGATGAAGAACCAGGAGATCAAAGATCAGCACGATCTTTTGGTCAAACTATATACTCTGTATGTATACTATATCGAACCCACGGTTTTCACGCTACGATTTTTTTAAATGTGGTGAGCTGCGGAGAAAAGACGCGGTCCGGACGTATTTGTGGCTTAATATCTCTTGTCTCCTTGGGAGTAGGAAGTCTGTTCATGGCTCTTTGGAAAGGGCTGCATCTCCCCTCTAATCGCCTTCGAGCTTCAAGCGGATTGGACCCACGGTTATCACGCTACGATTTTTTAAAGCCGCCAGGGACAGGCCGAAAGCGTGGCAGGTGGCGTTCGTTAGGGACAGTCATGGAGGTGATGCGCACCGAGTTGCACGCCATTTGGACTTGGCCAGACCTAGATGTGAGCGTTCAAAGTCAGCGCGTTTGTTTAAACTTTCTCCTCCAATTCGTTGCAACTGCTCAAGCGTTTCTCGCTCATCCGACTGGAGCGTAACGCTTTATATGTTAATATCTCTTGTCTCCTTGGGAGTAGGAAGTCTGTTCATGGATCTTTGGAAAGGGCTGCATCTCCCCTGTAATCGCCTTCGAGCGGCACGCGGATCGAACCCACGGTTTTCACGCTATGATTTTTTTAAATGTGCTGCGCGGCGGAGAAAATGCGCGCGTCGGACGTCATTGCGGCTTAATATCTCTTGTCTCCTTGGGAGTAGAAAGTCTTTTCATGGTTCTTTGGAAAGGGTTGCATCTCCCCTGTAATCGCCTTTAAGCGGCACGCGGATCGGACCCACCGTTCTCACGCTACGATTTTTTAAACGTGGTGCGCGTCGGAGAAAATGCGCGTAATATCTCTTGTCTCCTTGGGAGTAGAAAGTCTGTTCATGGCTCTTTGGAAAGGGCTGTATCTCCCCTGTAATCGCCTTCGAGCGGCACGCGCATCGGAACCATCGTTATCACGCTACGATTTTTTAATGCCGCCAGGGACGGGCCGAAAGCGTGGCAGGTGGCGTTCGTTAGGGACAGTCATGGAGGTGATGCGCACCGAGTTGCACGCCATTTGGAGTTGGCCCGGCCTAGATGTGAGCGTTCAAAGTCAGCGCGTTTGTTTAAACTTTCTCCTCCAATTCGTTGCAATTGTACAAGCGTTTCTCGTTCATCCGACTGGAGCGTAACGCTTTATATGTTAATATTTCTGGTCTCCTTGGGAGTAGAAAGTCTGTTCATGGCTCTTTTGAAAGGGATGCATCTCCCCTGTAATCGCCTTCGAGCGGCACGCGGATCGAACCCACGTTTTTCACGCTACGATTTTTTTTAAATGTGTTGCGCGGCGGAGAAAAGACGCGCGCCGGACGTATTTGCGGCTTAATATCTCTTGTCTCATTGGGTGTAGAAAGTCTGTTCATGCCTCTTTGGAAAGGGCTGCATCTCCCCTGTAATCGCCTTCGAGCGGCACGCGGATCGAACCCACGGTTTTCAAGCTATGATTTTTTTAAATGTGGTGCGCGGCGGAGGAAATGCGCGCGTCGGACGTCATTTCGGCTTAATATCTCTTGTCTCCTTGGGAGTAGAAAGTCTTTTCATGGCTCTTTGGAAAGGTTTGCATCTCCCTTGTAATCGCCTTTATGGGGCACGCGGATTGGACCCACCGTTCTTCCGATACGATTTTTTAAATGTGGTGCGCGGCGTAGAAAAGACGCGCGTCGGACGTCATTTCGGCTTAATATCTCTTGTCTCCTTGGGAGTAGAAAGTCTTTTCATGGCTCTTTGGAAAGGGCTGCATCTCCCCTGTAATCGCCTTTAAGCGGCACGCGGATCGAACCCACGGTTTTCACGCTACGATTTTTTTTAAATGTGTTGCGCGGGGGAGAATAGACGCGCGCCGGACGTATTTGCGGTTGATATCTCTTGTCTCATTGGGAGTAGAAAGTCTGTTCATGGCTCTTTGGAAAGGGCTGCATCTCCCCTGTAATCGCCTTCGAGCGGCACGCGGATCGAACCCACGGTTTTCACGCTATGATTTTTTTAAATGTGTTGCGCGTCGGAGAAAATGCGCGCGTCGGACGTCATTGCGGCTTAATATCTCTTGTCTCCTTGGGAGTAGAAAGTCTTTTCATGGCTCTTTGGAAAGGGCTGCATCTCCGCTGTAATCGCCTTCAAGCGGCACGCGCATCGGAACCATCGTTATCACGCTACGATTTTTTAATGCCGCCAGGGATAGGCCGAAAGCGTGGCAGGTGGCGTTCGTTAGGGACAGTCATGGAGGTGATGCACACCGAGTTGCACGCCATTTGGAGTTGGCCCGGCCTAGATGTGAGCGTTCAAAGTCAGCGCGTTTGTTTAAACTTTCTCCACCAATTCGTTGCAATTGTACAAGCGTTTCTCATTCATCCGACTGGAGCATAACGCTTTATAAGTTAATATTTCTGGTCTCCTTGGGAGTAGAAAGTCTGTTCATGGCTCTTTGGAAAGGGCTGCATCTCCGCTGTAATCGCCTTCGAGCGGCACGCGGATCGAACCCACGGTTTTCACGCTATGATTTTTTTAAATGTGGTGCGCGTCGGAGAAAATGCGCGCGTCGGACGTCATTTCGGCTTAATATCTATTGTCTCCTTGGGAGTAGAAAGTCTTTTCATGGCTCTTTGGAAAGGTTTGCATCTCCCTTGTAATCGCCTTTAAGCGGCACGCGGATTGGACCCACCGTTCTTCCGCTACGATTTTTTAAATGTGGTGCGCGGCGTAGAAAAGACGCGCGTAGGACGTATTTGCGGCTTAATATCTTTGGGCTCCTTGGGAGTAGGAAGTCTGTTCATGGCTCTTTGGAAAGGGATGCATCTCCCCTGTAATCGCCTTTAAGCGGCACGGGGATCGGACCCACGGTTATCACGCTACGATTTTTTAAAGCCGCCAGGGACGGGCCGAAAGCGTGGCAGGTGGCGTTCGTTAGGGACAGTCATGGAGGTGATGCGCACCGAGTTGCACGCCATTTGGACTTGGCCAGACCTAGATGTGAGCGTTCAAATTCAGCGCGTTTGTTTAAACTTTCTCCTCCAATTCGTTGCAACTGCTCAAGCGTTTCTCGCTCATCCGACTGGAGCGTAACGCTTTATATGTTAATATCTCTTGTCTCCTTGGGAGTAGGAAGTCTGTTCATGGATCTTTGGAAAGGGCTGCATCTCCCCTGTAATCGCCTTCGAGCGGCACGCGGATCGAACCCACGGTTTTCACGCTATGATTTTTTTAAATGTGTTGCGCGTCGGAGAAAATGCGCGCGTCGGACGTCATTGCGGCTTAATATCTCTTGTCTCCTTGGGAGTAGAAAGTCTTTTCATGGTTCTTTGGAAAGGTTTGCATCTACCTTGTAATCGCCTTTAAGCGGCACGCGGATCGGACCCACCGTTCTTACGCTACGATTTTTTAAATGTGGTGCGCGGCGTAGAAAAGACGCGCGTAGGACTTATTTGCGGCTTAATATCTTTGGGCTCCTTGGGAGTAAAAAGTCTGTTCATGGCTCTTTGGAAAGGGCTGCATCTCCCCTGTAATCGCCTTCGCGCGGCACGCGGATCGGAACCATCGTTATCACGCTACGATTTTTTAATGCCTCTAGGGACGGGCCGAAAGCTTGGCAGGTGGCGTTCGTTAGGAAAAGTCATGGACGTGATGCGGACCGAGTTGCAGGCCATTTGGACCTGGCCCGGCCTAGATGTGAGCCTTCAAAGTCAGCGCGTTTGTTTAAACTTTCTCCTCCAATTCGTTGCAATTGTACAAGCGTTTCTCGCTCATCCGACTGGAGCGTAACGCTTTATCTGTTAATATCTCTGGTCTCCTTGGGAGTAGAAAGTCTGTTCATGGCTCTTTGGAAAGGGATGCATCTCCCCTGTAATCGCCTTTAAGCGGCACGCGGATCGGACCCACCGTTCTCACGCTACGATTTTTTAAACGTGGTACGCGTCGGAGAAAATGCGCGTAATATCTCTTGTCTCCTTGGGAGTAGAAAGTCTGTTCATGGCTCTTTGGAAAGGGCTGCATCTCCCCTGTAATCGCCTTCGAGCGGCACGCGGATCGAACCCACGGTTTTCACGCTATGATTTTTTTAAATGTGGTGCGCGGCGGAGGAAATGCGCGCGTCGGACGTCATTTCGGCTTAATATCTCTTGTCTCCTTCGGAGTAGAAAGTCTTTTCATGGCTCTTTGGAAAGGGCTGCATCTCCCCTGTAATCGCCTTTAAGCGGCACGCGGATCGAACCCACGGTTTTCACGCTACGATTTTTTTTAAATGTGTTGCGCGGCGGAGAATAGACGCGCGCCGGACGTATTTGCGGCTTGATATCTCTTGTCTCCTTGGGAGTAGAAAGTCTGTTCATGGCTCTTTGGAAAGGGCTGCATCTCCGCTGTAATCGCCTTCGAGCGGCACGCGGATCGGACCCACCGTTCTTACGCTACGATTTTTTAAATGTGGTGCGCGGCGTAGAAAAGACGCGCGTAGGACGTATTTGCGGCTTAATATCTCTTGTCTCCTTGGGAGTAGAAAGTCTTTTCATGGTTCTTTGGAAAGGGTTGCATCTCCCCTGTAATCGCCTTTAAGCGGCACGCGGATCGGACCCACCGTTCTCACGCTACGATTTTTTAAACGTGGTGCGCGTCGGAGAAAATGCGCGTAATATCTCTTGTCTCCTTGGGAGTAGAAAGTCTGTTCATGGCTCTTTGGAAAGGGCTGTATCTCCCCTGTAATCGCCTTCGAGCGGCACGCGCATCGGAACCATCGTTATCACGCTACGATTTTTTAATGCCGCCAGGGACGGGCCGAAAGCGTGGCAGGTGGCGTTCGTTAGGGACAGTCATGGAGGTGATGCGCACCGAGTTGCACGCCATTTGGAGTTGGCCCGGCCTAGATGTGAGCGTTCAAAGTCAGCGCGTTTGTTTAAACTTTCTCCTCCAATTCGTTGCAATTGTACAAGCGTTTCTCGTTCATCCGACTGGAGCGTAACGCTTTATATGTTAATATTTCTGGTCTCCTTGGGAGTAGAAAGTCTGTTCATGGCTCTTTTGAAAGGGATGCATCTCCCCTGTAATCGCCTTCGAGCGGCACGCGGATCGAACCCACGTTTTTCACGCTACGATTTTTTTTAAATGTGTTGCGCGGCGGAGAAAAGACGCGCGCCGGACGTATTTGCGGCTTAATATCTCTTGTCTCATTGGGTGTAGAAAGTCTGTTCATGCCTCTTTGGAAAGGGCTGCATCTCCCCTGTAATCGCCTTCGAGCGGCACGCGGATCGAACCCACGATTTTCAAGCTATGATTTTTTTAAATGTGGTGCGCGGCGGAGGAAATGCGCGCGTCGGACGTCATTTCGGCTTAATATCTCTTGTCTCCTTGGGAGTAGAAAGTCTTTTCATGGCTCTTTGGAAAGGGCTGCATCTCCCCTGTAATCGCCTTTAAGCGGCACGCGGATCGAACCCACGGTTTTCACGCTACGATTTTTTTTAAATGTGTTGCGCGGCGGAGAATAGACGCGCGCCGGACGTATTTGCGGCTTGATATCTCTTGTCTCATTGGGAGTAGAAAGTCTGTTCATGGCTCTTTGGAAAGTGCTGCATCTCCCCTGTAATCGCCTTCGAGCGGCACGCGGATCGAACCCACGGTTTTCACGCTATGATTTTTTTAAATGTGTTGCGCGTCGGAGAAAATGCGCGCGTCGGACGTCATTGCGGCTTAATATCTCTTGTCTCCTTGGGAGTAGAAAGTCTTTTCATGGCTCTTTGGAAAGGGCTGCATCTCCGCTGTAATCGCCTTCGAGCGGCACGCGCATCGGAACCATCGTTATCACGCTACGATTTTTTAATGCCGCCAGGGACGGGCCGAAAGCGTGGCAGGTGGCGTTCGTTAGGGACAGTCATGGAGGTGATGCACACCGAGTTGCACGCCATTTGGAGTTGGCCCGGCCTAGATGTGAGCGTTCAAAGTCAGCGCGTTTGTTTAAACTTTCTCCTCCAATTCGTTGCAATTGTACAAGCGTTTCTCGTTCATCCGACTGGAGCGTAACGCTTTATAAGTTAATATTTCTGGTCTCCTTGGGAGTAGAAAGTCTGTTCATGGCTCTTTGGAAAGGGCTGCATCTCCGCTGTAATCGCCTTCGAGCGGCACGCGGATCGAACCCACGGTTTTCACGCTATGATTTTTTTAAATGTGGTGCGCGTCGGAGAAAATGCGCGCGTCGGACGTCATTTCGGCTTAATATCTATTGTCTCCTTGGGAGTAGAAAGTCTTTTCATGGCTCTTTGGAAAGGTTTGCATCTCCCTTGTAATCGCCTTTAAGCGGCACGCGGATTGGACCCACCGTTCTTCCGATACGATTTTTTAAATGTGGTGCGCGGCGTAGAAAAGACGCGCGTAGGACGTATTTGCGGCTTAATATCTTTGGGCTCCTTGGGAGTAGGAAGTCTGTTCATGCCTCTTTGGAAAGGACTGCATCTCCCCTGTAATCGCCTTCGAGCGGCACGGGATCGAACCCACGGTTTTCACGCTATGATTTTTTTAAATGTGCTGCGCGGCGGAGAAAATGCGCGCGTCGGACGTCATTGCGGCTTAATATCTCTTGTCTCCTTGGGAGTAGAAAGTCTTTTCATGGTTCTTTGGAAAGGGTTGCATCTCCCCTGTAATCGCCTTTAAGCGGCACGCGGATCGGACCCACCGTTCTTACGCTACGATTTTTTAAATGTGGTGCGAGGCGTAGAAAAGACGCGCGTAGGACTTATTTGCGGCTTAATATCTTTGGGCTCCTTGGGAGTAGAAAGTCTGTTCATGGCTCTTTGGAAAGGGCTGCATCTCCCCTGTAATCGCCTTCGCGCGGCACGCGGATCGGAACCATCGTTATCACGCTACGATTTTTTAATGCCGCCAGGGATAGGCCGAAAGCGTGGCAGGTGGCGTTCGTTAGGGACAGTCATGGAGGTGATGCACACCGAGTTGCACGCCATTTGGAGTTGGCCCGGCCTAGATGTGAGCGTTCAAAGTCAGCGCGTTTGTTTAAACTTTCTCCTCCAATTCGTTGCAATTGTACAAGCGTTTCTCGTTCATCCGACTGGAGCGTAACGCTTTATAAGTTAATATTTCTGGTCTCCTTAGGAGTAGAAAGTCTGTTCATGGCTCTTTGGAAAGGGCTGCATCTCCGCTGTAATCGCCTTCGAGCGGCACGCGGATCGAACCCACGGTTTTCACGCTATGATTTTTTTAAATGTGGTGCGCGTCGGAGAAAATGCGCGCGTCGGACGTCATTTCGGCTTAATATCTATTGTCTCCTTGGGAGTAGAAAGTCTTTTCATGGCTCTTTGGAAAGGTTTGCATCTCCCTTGTAATCGCCTTTAAGCGGCACGCGGATTGGACCCACCGTTCTTCCGATACGATTTTTTAAATGTGGTGCGCGGCGTAGAAAAGACGCGCGTAGGACGTATTTGCGGCTTAATATCTTTGGGCTCCTTGGGAGTAGGAAGTCTGTTCATGCCTCTTTGGAAAGGGCTGCATCTCCCCTGTAATCGCCTTCGAGCGGCACGTGGATCGAACCCACGGTTTTCACGCTATGATTTTTTTAAATGTGCTGCGCGGCGGAGAAAATGCGCGCGTCGGACGTCATTGCGGCTTAATATCTCTTGTCTCCTTGGGAGTAGAAAGTCTTTTCATGGTTCTTTGGAAAGGGTTGCATCTCCCCTGTAATCGCCTTTAAGCGGCACGCGGATCGGACCCACCGTTCTTACGCTACGATTTTTTAAATGTGGTGCGAGGCGTAGAAAAGACGCGCGTAGGACTTATTTGCGGCTTAATATCTTTGGGCTCCTTGGGAGTAGAAAGTCTGTTCATGGCTCTTTGGAAAGGGCTGCATCTCCCCTGTAATCGCCTTCGCGCGGCACGCGGATCGGAACCATCGTTATCACGCTACGATTTTTTAATGCCGACAGGGACGGGCCGAAAGCTTGGCAGGTGGCGTTCGTTAGGAAAAGTCATGGACGTGATGCGGACCGAGTTGCAGGCCATTTGGACCTGGCCCGGCCTAGATGTGAGCCTTCAAAGTCAGCGCGTTTGTTTAAACTTTCTCCTCCAATTCGTTGCAATTGTACAAGCGTTTCTCGCTCATCCGACTGGAGCGTAACGCTTTATCTGTTAATATCTCTGGTCTCCTTGGGAGTAGAAAGTCTGTTCATGGCTCTTTGGAAAGGGATGCATCTCCCCTGTAATCGCCTTTAAGCGGCACGCGGATCGGACCCACCGTTCTCACGCTACGATTTTTTAAACGTGGTACGCGTCGGAGAAAATGCGCGTAATATCTCTTGTCTCCTTGGGAGTAGAAAGTCTGTTCATGGCTCTTTGGAAAGGGCTGTATCTCCCCTGTAATCGCCTTCGAGCGGCACGCGCATCGGAACCATCGTTATCACGCTACGATTTTTTAATGCCGACAGGGACGGGCCGAAAGCTTGGCAGGTGGCGTTCGTTAGGAAAAGTCATGGACGTGATGCGGACCGAGTTGCAGGCCATTTGGACCTGGCCCGGCCTAGATGTGAGCCTTCAAAGTCAGCGCGTTTGTTTAAACTTTCTCCTCCAATTCGTTGCAATTGTACAAGCGTTTCTCGCTCATCCGACTGGAGCGTAACGCTTTATCTGTTAATATCTCTGGTCTCCTTGGGAGTAGAAAGTCTGTTCATGGCTCTTTGGAAAGGGATGCATCTCCCCTGTAATCGCCTTTAAGCGGCACGCGGATCGGACCCACCGTTCTCACGCTACGATTTTTTATACGGGGTGCGCGTCGGAGAAAATGCGCGTAATATCTCTTGCCTCCTTGGGAGTAGAAAGTCTTTTCATGGCTCTTTGGAAAGGTTTGCATCTCCCTTGTAATCGCCTTTAAGCGGCACGCGGATTGGACCCACCGTTCTTCCGATACGATTTTTTAAATGTGGTGCGCGGCGTAGAAAAGACGCGCGTAGGACGTATTTGCGGCTTAATATCTTTGGGCTCCTTGGGAGTAGGAAGTCTGTTCATGCCTCTTTGGAAAGGGCTGCATCTCCCCTGTAATCGCCTTCGAGCGGCACGCGGATCGAACCCACGGTTTTCACGCTATGATTTTTTTAAATGTGCTGCGCGGCGGAGAAAATGCGCGCGTCGGATGTCATTGCGGCTTAATATCTCGTTTCCTTGGGAGTAGAAAGTCTTTTCATGGTTCTATGGAAAGGGTTGCATCTCCCCTGTAATCGCCTTTAAGCGGCACGCGGATCGGACCCATCGTTCTCACGCTACGATTTTTTAAAATCCGCCAGGGACGGAACGAACGCTTGGCAGGTGGCGTTCGTGACGTACAGTCAAGCAGTTAATGCGCACCGAGCTGCAGGCCATTTGGACCTGGCCCAGCCTAGATGTGAGTATTCAAAGTCAGCACGTTTGTTTCAAAGTTCTCCACCAATTCGTTGTAATTGCGTGTGTGCGCGTGAACACCAGGTTTGTGGAGGAGTTCGTCCTTGGACTGTACAAGGGGGGACAGTGTGTGGCCTGGCTGCGTGAGGTTGCAGTTTGCTGGGCATGAGAGATTGGCATGTGGTGCCCTGGAGGTGTGGTTGTTCCAGGACGGGCAAGGTGGGGTAGTGTGGCTGGGTGACGGTGCGCTTAACTGGGGATGTGGTTGTGAGTTGCAGGCCCATTCCTTTGAATGACAGAAAGGATCTGATTTGTTTCCAGGTTTAAACGTACTTTGCTGGGTATGACTGTGACCTCTTGGGCCAGGAAGTCTGTTTCTAGTTTTATTTAAACGGTCAAACTGCGTGAAGTGTGCCCAGGCCCAGAGCTACTTTGCTGGGCATGGCTGTGTGACCTCTTGGGCCTGGAAGTCTGGTTGTAGTATGATTTTAAAGGGTCAAATGGTCTCCATTGTGTGTCCAGGTTTAAGGCTACTTTGCTGGGCATGTGATTTGGACCCATCGGGTACGGAAGCCTTTCCGTCACGTGTTCGTTTTCCACGCCTTCAGCGCAGGTTGCCTGCGAATTTAAAACCGACGTGCATTTTATTCTTTTCCCCTTTTATCCTTTCATATCTCTCCGCTACCTTGGAGAAGAGAGACGCACGCTTGTAAATAAAATGTAAATATCTCTAAATATCTGTATAATATGTAAATAAAAGGAAGATGTGGTTGTGTAGTGTAGTCGTTTGATTATAAATAATCTCATAGTAATATTATCCACAAATTCTTATACATTTATACATGTTTATCTCTCTCTGTGTGTGTGTGTGTGTGTGTGTGTGTGTGTGTGTGTGTGTGTGTGTGTCTGTGTCTGTGTGTGTGTGTGGTTCTGTGTCACTAGTGGGGCCTGTGGCCCGATTGGAGTGTTTGCGGTGTGAGAAGGAGGAGTTGGAGAACAGTTTTTGGAGCAGCTGAAGGAGTTGAGGTTGCAGAAGCAGAAGGAGCTGCAGGTTCTTCAGGAGATGCTGAAACACAAGCAGCAGGAGGAGACAGAGCTCCTGCAGAAACAGCAGGAGGAGGAGGAGCATAACAGGTCCAACAAGAGTAAGTACTATGGAAATGCAATAATACTAACATAACTAATAATGAATGTTAGCCTTTAGGCTCCAATAAAAGTGATACTAATAAATGTATAGTACTATATATATTATATTTTATATATTCAGTAGTAATTATGTAGTATATACAATCTGTGTTATGTCCAGCAGTAATGATACTTGCTCTGGCAGATATGAAAATGGCCTGTGAACAGGAGAAGAAATCTCTGGAGGAAGAACTTGAGAAGCTCAGACTGTCACTGCAGGTAGAGATCCCTTATAGTGTCAGTACACATCCACCAGTACCTCCACCTTTCACTTATAACGTCAGTACACATTCAGTACACATTCCCACCTTTCCATTGTACTGGCTGTAGTGATGATTCGTGTGTGTGTTATACCAGCCCATAGAGGAGGACTTTATGAGTCTGAAAGTGGCGCTGGAGATGAAGAACCAGGAGATCAAAGATCAGCACGATCTTTTGGTCAAACTATATACTCTGTATATATACTATATACTCTGTATGTAGTACCTGGTTTAACACTATATCCTCTGTATATATACTATATACTGTTTATGTAGTACCTGGTTTAACACTATACCCTCAGCTTACTCTAGTCTGCAGATGTGAAGAAATTTAAACAGAATGTGTATCTGTGTATATGTGCGCACCTGTATGTGTCTGGTTTAGTTTTATTTAAACGGTCAAACTGCGTGACGTGTGCCCAGGCCCAGAGCTACTTTGCTGTGCATGACTGTGTGACCTCTTGTGCCTGGAAGTCTGGTTGTAGTATTATTTAAAGGGTCAAACTGCGTGAAGTGTGCCCAGGCCCAGAGCTACTTTGCTGGGCATGACTGTGTGACCTCTTGGGCCTGGAAGTCTGGTTGTAGTATGATTTTAAAGGGTCAAACTGCGTGAAGTGTGCCCAGGCCCAGAGCTACTTTGCTGGGCATGACTGTGTGACCTCTTGGGCCTGGAAGTCTGGTTGTAGTATGATTTTAAAGGGTCAAATGGTCTCCATTGTGTGTCCAGGTTTAAGGCTACTTTGCTGGGCATGTGATTTGGACCCATCGGGTACGGAAGCCTTTCCGTCACGTGCTCGTTTTCCACGCCTTCAGCGCAGGTAGCCTGCGAATTTAAAACCGACGTGCATTTTATTCTTTTCCCCTTTTATCCTTTCATATCTCTCCGCTACCTTGGAGAAGAGAGACGCACGCGGGTAAATAAAATGTAAATATCTGTACATATCTGTATAATATCTAAATAAAAGGAAGAAGTGGTTGTGTAGTGTAGTCGTTTGATTATAAATAATCTCATAATAATTTTATCCTCAAATTCTTATACATTTATACATGTTTATCTCTCTCTGTGTGTGTGTGTGTGTGTGTGTGTGTGTGTGTGTGTGTGTGTGTGTGTGTGTGGTTCTGTGTCACTAGTGGGGCCTGTGGCCCGATTGGAGTGTTTGCGGTGTGAGAAGGAGGAGTTGGAGAACAGTTTGTTGGAGCAGCTGAAGGAGTTGAGGTTGCAGAAGCAGAAGGAGCTGCAGGTTCTTCAGGAGATGCTGAAACACAAGCAGCAGGAGGAGACAGAGCTCCTGCAGAAACAGCAGAAGGAGGAGGAGCATAACAGGTCCATCAAGAGTAAGTACTATGGAAATGCAATAATACTAACATAACTAATAATGAATGTTAGCCTTTAGGCTCCAATAAAAGTGACACTAATATATGTATAGTACTATATATATTATATTTTATATATTCAGTAGTAATTATTTAGTATATACAATCTGTGTTATATCCAGCAGTAATGATACTTGCTCTGGCAGATATGAAAATGGCCTGTGAACAGGAGAAGAAATCTCTGGAGGAAGAACTTGAGAAGCTCAGACTGTCACTGCAGGTAGAGATCCCTTATAGTGTCAGTACACATCCACCAGTACCTCCACCTTTCACTTATAACGTCAGTACACATTCAGTACACATTCCCACCTTTCCATTGTACTGGCTGTAGTGATGATTCGTGTGTGTGTTATACCAGCCCATAGAGGAGGACATTATGAGTCTGAAAGTGGCGCTGGAGATGAAGATCCAGGAGATCAAAGATCAGCATGATCTTTTGGTCAAACTATATACTCTGTATGTAGTACCTGGTTTAACATTATATCCTCTGTATATATACTATATACTGTTTATGTAGTACCTGGTTTAACACTATACCCTCAGCTTACTCTAGTCTGCAGATGTGAAGAAATTAAACAGAATGTGTATCTGTGTATATGTGCGCACCTGTATGCGTCTGGTTGTAGTATTATTTAAAGGGTCAAACTGCGTGAAGTGTGCCCAGGCCCAGAGCTACTTTGATGGGCATGATTCTGTGACCTCTTGGGCCTTGAAATGTGCTGCTTTGAATGATTTAAAGAGTGAAACGGTCTGAAGTGTGCCCATGTTTAAAGTAACCTTGCTGGGCATGACTGTGTGACCTCTTGTGCCTGGAAGTCTGGTTGTAGTATTATTTAAACGGTCAAACTGCGGAAAGTGTGCCCAGGCCCAGAGCTACTTTGCTGGGCATGACTGTGTGACCTCTTGGGCCTGGAAGTCTGGTTGTAGTATGATTTTAAAGGGTCAAATGGTCTCCATTGTGTGTCCAGGTTTAAGGCTACTTTGCTGGGCATGTGATTTGGACCCATTGGGTACGGAAGCCTTTCCGTCACGTGCTCGTTTTCCATGCCTTCAGCGCAGGTAGCCTGCGAATTTAAAACCGACGTGCATTTTATTCTTTTCCCCTTTTATCCCTTCATATCTCTCCGCTACCTTGGAGAAGAGAGACGCACGCGGGTAAATAAAATGTAAATATCTGTATAATATGTATATAAAAGGAAGAAGTGGTTGTGTAGTGTAGTCGTTTGATTATAAATAGTCTCATAATAATTTTATCCACAAATTCTTATACATTTATACATGTTTATCTTTCTCTGTGTGTGTGTGTGTGTGTGTGTGTGTGTGTGTGTGGTTCTGTGTCACTAGTGGGGCCTGTGGCCCGATTGGAGTGTTTGCGGTGTGAGAAGGAGGAGTTGGAGAACAATTTGTTGGAGCAGCTGAAGGAGTTGAGGTTGCAGAAGCAGAAGGAGCTGCAGGTTCTTCAGGAGATGCTGAAACACAAGCAGCAAGAGGAGACAGAGCTCCTGCAGAAACAGCAGGAGGAGGAGGAGCATAACAGGTCCATCAAGAGTAAGTACTATGGAAATGCAATAATACTAACATAACTAATAATGAATGTTAGCCTTTAGGCTCCAATAAAAGTGATACTAATATATGTATAGTACTATATATATTATATTTTATATATTCAGTAGTAATTATGTAGTATATACAATCTGTGTTATATCCAGCAGTAATGATACTTGCTCTGGCAGATATGAAAATGGCCTGTGAACAGGAGAAGAAATCTCTGGAGGAAGAACTTGAGAAGCTCAGACTGTCACTGCAGGTAGAGATCCCTTATAGTGTCAGTACACATCCACCAGTAGCTCCACCTTTCACTTATAACGTAAGTACACATTCAGTACACATTCCCACCTTTCCATTGTACTGGCTGTAGTGATGATTTGTGTGTGTGTTATACCAGCCCATAGAGGAGGACATTATGAGTCTGAAAGTGGCGCTGGAGATGAAGAACCAGGAGATCAAAGATCAGCACGATCTTTTGGTCAAACTATATACTCTGTATGTATACTATATACTCTGTATGTAGTACCTGGTTTAACACTATATCCTCTGTATATATACTATATACTGTTTATGTAGTACCTGGTTTAACACTATACCCTCAGCTTACTCTAGTCTGCAGATGTGAAGAATTTAAACAGAATGTGTATCTGTGTATATGTGCGCACCTGTATGTGTCTGCTTGTAGTATTATTTAAAGGGTCAAATGGTCTCCATTGTGTGTCCAGGTTTAAGGCTACTTTGCTGGGCATGTGATTTGGACCCATCGGGTACGGAAGCCTTTCCGTCACGTGCTTGTTTTCCACACCTTCAGCGCAGGTAGCCTGCGAATTTAAAACCGACGTGCATTTTATTCTTTTCCCCTTTTATCCTTTCATATCTCTCTGCTACCTTGGAGAAGAGAGACGCACGCCGGTAAATAAAATGTAAATATCTCTAAATGTCTGTATAATATGTAAATAAAAGGAAGATGTGGTTGTATAGTGTAGTCGTTTGATTATAAATAATCTCATAATAATTTTATCCACAAATTCTTATACATTTATACATGTTTATCTCTCTCTCTGTGTGTGTGTGTGTGTCTGTGTGTGTGTGTGTGTGGTTCTGTGTCACTAGTGGGGCCTGTGGCCCGATTGGAGTGTTTGCAGTGTGAGAAGGAGGAGTTGGAGAACAATTTGTTGGAGCAGCTGAAGGAGTTGAGGTTGCAGAAGCAGAAGGAGCTGCAGGTTCTTCAGGAGATGCTGAAACACAAGCAGCAAGAGGAGACAGAGCTCCTGCAGAAACAGCAGGAGGAGGAGGAGCATAACAGGTCCATCAAGAGTAAGTACTATGGAAATGCAATAATACTAACATAACTAATAATGAATGTTAGCCTTTAGGCTCCAATAAAAGTGATACTAATATATGTATAGTACTATATATATTATATTTTATATATTCAGTAGTAATTATGTAGTATATACAATCTGTGTTATATCCAGCAGTAATGATACTTGCTCTGGCAGATATGAAAATGGCCTGTGAAGAGGAGAAGAAATCTCTGGAGGAAGAACTTGAGAAGCTCAGACTGTCACTGCAGGTAGAGATCCCTTATAGTGTCAGTACACATCCACCAGTACCTCCACCTTTCACTTATAACGTCAGTACACATTCAGTACACATTCCCACCTTTCCATTGTACTGGCTGTAGTGATGATTCGTGTGTGTGTTATACCAGCCCATAGAGGAGGACTTTGAGTCTGAAAGTGGCGCTGGAGATGAAGAACCAGGAGATCAAAGATCAGCACGATCTTTTGGTCAAACTATATACTCTGTATGTAGTACCTGGTTTAACATTATATCCTCTGTATATATACTATATACTGTTTATGCAGTACCTGGTTTAACACTATACCCTCAGCTTACTCTAGTCTGCAGATGTGAAGAAATTAAACAGAATGTGTATCTGTGTATATGTGCGCACCTGTATGTGTCTGGTTGTAGTATTATTTAAAGGGTCAAACTGCGTGAAGTGTGCCCAGGCGCAGAGCTACTTTGATGGGCATGATTCTGTGACCTCTTGGGCCTTGAAATGTGGTGCTTTGAATGATTTAAAGAGTGAAACGGTCTGAAGTGTGCCCACGTTTAAAGCATCCTTGCTGGGCATGACTGTGTGACCTCTTGGGCCAGGAAGTCTGTTTCTACTTTTATTTAAACGGTCAAACTGCGTGAAGTGTGCCCATGCCCAGAGCTACTTTGCTGGGCATGACTGTGTGACCTCTTGGGCCTGGAAGTCTGGTTGTAGTATGATTTTAAAGGGTCAAATGGTCTCCATTGTGTGTCCAGGTTTAAGGCTACTTTGCTGGGCATGTGATTTGGACCCATCGGGTACGGAAGCCTTTCCGTCACGTGCTCCTTTTCCACGCCTTCAGCGCAGGTAGCCTGCGAATTTAAAACCGACGTGCATTTTATTCTTTTCCCCTTTTATCCTTTCATATCTCTCCGCTACCTTGGAGAAGAGAGACGCATGCGGGTAAATAAAATGTAAATATCTGTAAATATCTGTATAATATGTAAATAAAAGGAAGAAGTGATTGTGTAGTGTAGTCGTTTGATTATGAATAATCTCATAATAATTTTATCCACAAATTCTTATACATTTATACATGTTTATCTCTCTCTTTGTGTGTGTGTGTGTGTGTGTGTGTGTGTTTGTGTGTGTGTGTGTGTGGTTCTGTGTCACTAGTGGGGCCTGTGGCCCGATTGGAGTGTTTGCGGTGTGAGAAGGAGGAGTTGGAGAACAGTTTGTTGGAGCAGCTGAAGGAGTTGAGGTTGCAGAAGCAGAAGGAGCTGCAGGTTCTTCAGGAGATGCTGAAACACAAGCAGCAGGAGGAGACAGAGCTCCTGCAGAAACAGCAGGAGGAGGAGGAGCATAACAGGTCCATCAAGAGTAAGTACTATGGAAATGCAATAATACTAACATAACTAATAATGAATGCTAGCCTTTAGGCTCCAATAAAAGTGATACTAATATATGTATAGTACTATATATATTATATTTTATATATTCAGTAGTAATTATGTAGTATATACAATCTATGTTATATCCAGCAGTAATGATACTTGCTCTGGCAGATATGAAAATGGCCTGTGAACAGGAGAAGAAATCTCTGGAGGAAGAACTTGAGAAGCTCAGACTGTCACTGCAGGTAGAGATCCCTTATAGTGTCAGTACACATCCACCAGTACCTCCACCTTTCACTTATAACGTCAGTACACATTCAGTACACATTCCCACCTTTCCATTGTACTGGCTGTAGTGATGATTCGTGTGTGTGGGTTATACCAGCCCATAGAGGAGGACATTATGAGTCTGAAAGTGGCGCTGGAGATGAAGAACCAGGAGATCAAAGATCAGCACGATCTTTTGGTCAAACTATATAGTCTGTATGTAGTACCTGGTTTAACATTATATCCTCTGTATATATACTATATACTGTTTATGTAGTACCTGGTTTAACACTATACCCTCAGCTTACTCTAGTCTGCAGATGTGAAGAAATTAAACAGAATGTGTATCTGTGTATATGTGCGCACCTGTATGTGTCTGGTTGTAGTATTATTTAAAGGGTCAAACTGCATGAAGTGTGCCCAGGCCCAGAGCTACTTTGATGGGCATGATTCTGTGACCTCTTGGGCCTTGAAATGTGGTGCTTTGAATGATTTAAAGAGTGAAACGGTCTGAAGTGTGCCCACGTTTAAAGCATCCTTGCTGGGCATGACTGTGTGACCTCTTGGGCCAGGAAGTCTGTTTCTACTTTTATTTAAACGGTCAAACTGCGTGAAGTGTGCCCATGCCCAGAGCTACTTTGCTGGGCATGACTGTGTGACCTCTTGGGCCTGGAAGTCTGGTTGTAGTATGATTTTAAAGGGTCAAATGGTCTCCATTGTGTGTCCAGGTTTAAGGCTACTTTGCTTGGCATGTGATTTGGACCCATCAGGTACGGAAGCCTTTCCGTCACGTGCTCATTTTCCACGCCTTCAGCGCAGGTAGCCTGCGAATTTAAAACCGACGTGCATTTTATTCTTTTCCCCTTTTATCCTTTCATATCTCTCCGCTACCTTGGAGAAGAGAGACGCACGCGGGTAAATAAAATGTAAATATCTGTAAATATCTGTATAATATGTAAATAAAAGGAAGAAGTGAATTATGTAGTATATACTATCTGTGTTATATCCAGCAGTAATGATACTTGCTCTGGCAGATATGAAAATGGCCTGTGAACAGGAGAAGAAATCTCTGGAGGAAGAACTTGAGAAGCACAGACTGTCACTGCAGGTAGAGATCCCTTATAGTGTCAGTACACATCCACCAGTACCTCCACCTTTCACTTATAACGTCAGTACACATTCAGTACACATTCCCACCTTTCCATTGTACTGGCTGTAGTGATGATTCGTGTGTGTGTTATACCAGCCCATAGAGGAGGACATTATGAGTCTGAAAGTGGCGCTGGAGATGAAGAACCAGGAGATCAAAGATCAGCACGATCTTTTGGTCAAACTATATACTCTGTATGTATACTATATACTCTGTATGTAGTACCTGGTTTAACACTATATCCTCTGTATATATACTATATACTGTTTATGTAGTACCTGGTTTAACACTATACCCTCAGCTTACTCTAGTCTGCAGATGTGAAGAAATTAAACAGAATGTGTATCTGTGTATATGTGCGCACCTGTATGTGTCTGGTTGTAGTATTATTTAAAGGGTCAAACTGCATGAAGTGTGCCCAGGCCCAGAGCTACTTTGCTGTGCATGACTGTGTGACCTCTAGGCCCTGGAAGTCTGGTGGTAGTAGTAGTATGATTTAAAGGCACAAAGTGATTGAAGTGTGCCCAGGCCCAGAGCTACTTTGCTGGGCATGACTGTGTGACCTCTTGGGCCAGGAAGTCTGTTTCTAGTTTTATTTAAACGGTCAAACTGCGTGAAGTGTGCCCAGGCCCAGACCTACTTTGCTGGGCATGACTGTGTGACCTCTTGTGCCTGGAAGTCTGGTTGTAGTATGATTTTAAAGGGTCAAATGGTCTCCATTGTGTGTCCAGGTTTAAGGCTACTTTGCTGGGCATGTGATTTGGACCCATCGGGTACGGAAGCTTTTCCGTCACGTGCTCGTTTTCCACGCCTTCAGCGCAGGTAGCCTGCGAATTTAAAACCGACGTGCATTTTATTCTTTTCCCCTTTTATCCTTTCATATCTCTCCGCTACATTGGAGAAGAGAGACGCACACGAGTAAATAAAATGTAAATATCTGTATAATATGTAAATAAAAGGAAGAAGTGGTTGTGTAGTGTAGTCATTTGATTATAAATAATCTCATAATAATTTTATCCACAAATTCTCTGTTTTATCGTTTTTTCCTGATCAATAATAGAAAAAAAGAAAAAAAAAGATGAACAGCACCCTCTAGCGATGAACCTCAATTATTTCAAGATAACTGTAAAACATGGCTAGGTTAAGTCGGAGTTAGAACAAAAAATGCTCAGATTAACTTGTGTCTCATGGCACGCAGCTGAGTTTAAAATTAAACACAATTAAATCAAATTAAACTGACCCAGCTGCAACAGGCTCAGCAACCACATTTAATTTCACTGATTGGTCAGTTAGCCAGGCTATACAAAACAGGCTATTGTTAGAAATTCTGCACATGTGCTTCGCTTAGCTTCACATCTCACACTGCTTATAATTATAAGATAACGTATCCACGTTCGTAATAACGTGGTGAAATCTGCCAAAAATGGTGAGACTGAGCATAATACGTAATAAGACAATCTGAGCACTTAGTCCACATATTTCTAAATGAGAAGAAAAAGTTCCTCCAAACAATATAAGGCACACAATTCTATATGGGAAAACAGTTACATTTGTCATTAAGAGAAGCACTACTCATTACACAGATGTCAATAACCGTCCTAATATTAATAGTTCAACAGTCTTCCTCTGTCTATTATACGCACTGTACACATGTTAAATATCTGCCTTGAAATGACAATGAAATGACTTCCGGGCGCACTGAAAATTGTTATATACACACAGACACCCCCATACCAACATAAGCATAGTGCAACTCTTTGTTTACGCACCAGAGATTGAGTGGGCAAGTGCGTGTATATGCGAGTTTAAATTATTATACACAAATGTAAGTAGTAGGCTATTTATGTGAAAATGTTTCATATGTATGTACAAGTAGTGTTTCCCTGATTTCTCCCTAAATGGCCCCTCATAGTTCAGCAGTAATGAGGCTAGTTAGATTTTGCTCAGAATTAAGTACACTTTGGGATGTTATACGTATCACAGTCTCCGGTGAGCCGTACATGGTTGATCAATCCAGGTTGAGGTAGAGTCACTGCATTAATGACACGTCTGTTTGCATTGCCAGTTGTTGCTATGGCAGCAATGAAATTAGGAAATTCAAAGAAAAACAACTCATCTACGCTCTTGGAACTTTAGAACCCCATATGTCCTGTGGCCCGATGTCACACGTGAGGGGAATCCCATGAACACCTTTACAGATCAGTCTGTGGAAAGACACTGAAGAGGACAGAGGAAAAATGAGGCGTTTCTGGAGCTGGTGTGCTGGACGCATCGAGGACGAATACACAGACACAAAGGATGTGGAGGGTAAATGTAAATATAATGCCACTCACACCTGCGGTTGCTGGTGCTGGCACTCATACCTGTGGTTAAAATTCCTTTTTTGTCTTTAGCGCTGCATTGTCGCCTCTATCTCCCAATAATTCATATTCGAGGCTTTAGAAATCTAAGTTTTTGGGGGGTATATGCCATTTCCTGTTATTTGTGCAGAATACACACACTTTCACTTTGGAATCCACAAAGTTTTATAAATGAGGTCCCTGAATAACATCAATCTATTTCTACACTATATGGCTTGCTAATTTCATATGTCTGTGTGTCTTTCTGTTTGTCTGTGTGTGTGTGTGTGTGTGTGTGTGTGTGTGTGTGTGTGTGTGTGTGTGTGTGTGTGTGTGTGTGTGTGTGTGTTATACCAGCCCATAGAGGAGGACATGAGTCTGAAAGTGGCTGGAGATAAAGAACCAGGAGATCAAAGATCAGCACGATCTTTTGGTAAAACTATATACTGTTTACATAGTACCTGGTTTAACATTATACCCTCAGCTTACTCTAGTCTGCAGATGTGAAGAAATTAAACAGAATGTGTATCTGTGTATATGTGCGCACCTGTATGTGTCTGGTTGTAGTATTATTTAAAGGGTCAAACTGCGTGAAGTGTGCCCAGGCCCAGAGCTACTTTGATGGGCATGACTGTGTGACCTCTTGGGCCAGGAAGTCTGTTTCTAGTTTTATTTAAACGGTCAAACTGCGTGAAGTGTGCCCAGGCCCAGAGCTACTTTGCTGGGCATGACTGTGTGACCTCTTGGGCCTGGAAGTCTGGTTGTAGTATGATTTTAAAGGGTCAAATGGTCTCCATTGTGTGTCCAGGTTTAAGGCTACTTTGCTGGGCATGACTGTGTGACCTCTTGGGCCAGGAAGTCTGTTTCTAGTTTTATTTAAACGGTCAAACTGCGTGAAGTGTGCCCAGGCCCAGAGCTACTTTGCTGGGCATGACTGTGTGACCTCTTGGGCCTGGAAGTCTGGTTGTAGTATGCTTTTAAAGGGTCAAATGGTCTCCATTGTGTGTCCAGGTTTAAGGCTACTTTGCTGGGCATGACTGTGTGACCTCTTGGGCCAGGAAGTCTGTTTCTAGTTTTATTTAAACGGTCAAACTGCGTGAAGTGTGTATAGGCCCAGAGTTACTTTTCTGGGCATGACTGTGTGACCTCTTGGGCCTGGAGGTCTGGTGTTTCCATTATATAAAAGGTGAAATGGCCTGAAGTGTACACAGGCCCAGAGCTACTTTGATGGGCATGATTCTGTGACCTCCTGGGCTTTGAGTTCTGTTTCTAGTTTTGGTTAAAGGGTCAAATTGCATGGTCTGCCCAGGCCCATAGCGACTTTGCTGGGCATGACTCTGTGACCTCTTCGGCTTGGAAGTCTGGTTGTAGTATTATTTAAAGGCACAAAGTACATGAAGTGTGCCCTGGCCCAGCACTACTTTGCTGTGCATGACTGTGTGACCTCTTGTGCCTGGAAGTCTGGTTGTAGTATTATTTAAAGGGTCAAACTGCATGAAGTGTGCCCAGGCCCAGAGCTACTTTGCTGGGCATGACTGTGTGACCTCTTGTGCCTGGAAGTCTGGTTGTAGTATTATTTAAAGGGTCAAACTGCATGAAGTGTGCCCAGGCCCAGAGCTACTTTGCTGGGCATGATTCTGTGACCTCTTGGGCCTTGAAATCTGGTGCTTTGAACGATTTAAAGAGTGAAACGGTCTGAAGTGTGCCCACGTTTAAAGCAACCTTGCTGGGCATGACTGTGTGACCTCTTGTGCCTGGAAGTCTGGTTGTAGTATTATTTAAAGGGTCAAACTGTGCCCTGTAAACCGCACTGTGCCCTTCTGCCAAGAGCAAAGATGGTAAGGAAATCTCACAATTAATATCGTGATATGTCATCAGCTTGGCAAACGTCACATCCGGGTCAACCCAACACCATCTCAGCCTGCAGATGGCGTAAGTTTACACGACGGATTCTTTTATTCTCTTCAACGACAAAACTCAGGTCTATACACCAAAAATATGGCTGATTAAAATGCACGTAAATTAAATTTTGAGTCAATAAAATGCATTTGAATTGACGTTTTGACTGATAACTAGTTTTATTTGACTCAAGTTTAATCAACTTATCTTTCAACTTTATCCATTTTTATTACTTGCCTTATTTATCGTTTATTTGAAGTTTGCGGGCGCAACGTTCTGATTGACATTTTTGCGTCGAGAGGCGGAAGTAACGAAAATTGCTTGGGTTAAACCATGGATTGATTAATTAATGAATGTTATTGGATAAACAAGGCAACTAAAACAGTTACTAATGTTAAGTGATAAAAGAGTCCGGTAACACAAACGGCTTGAGTTAAACGTTAAATGACGTGACACAAAGTTATTCCAATTATTTAATTATATACCACTGTAGTATTTAGTTCACATGCATTTGTTGTTTACACCCTCATAGAAACTCCCTTGGTCATGAATGATCAAACTTGATATTTGATTTTTAAAAATATATCAAATCAAGACTGTTTTAATCCTATCACTTACATTTTCAATTCACAAGCATTTTTTCATGACCAGTTTATATTTTCATGGATTTTTATCAGCTTCGATTTCATCATTTAGAATTTGCTAGTTCCTCCACTCATGTGCCTGAAATGTTACTAAATTAGTAGATTCATTCCTGTTTGAGGAATTCTGGCTTGTGTTTATTGTCTGTGGGCAGAAAGGCTTTCCTAGATGCCAACTGGCAAAATGTTCCAAGATTTCTAAGAAATTATTAAACTTCCCTGAAAAAAACACACACACAAAAAAACCAAATAAGTAAGCTGAGAGAACTAAAACGAAAGCTATAAATACAACTTGACAGTTTTCAGCAGCAGGCGAATTTGTACGGTTACTGAGCTGCTAGCTAGCTAGCGAGCTACCGGCTGCAAGGTTAACAGTGCAAAGTCAGTAGCTAGCTAGCTACAGTAGCTACTACTAGCTAGCTACTGACTTTGCACTGTTAAAAGTGCTTCCGGTAGCTAGCTAGCTAGCTAGGTAGCTTGGTAATGGCTTTGCACTGTTAACCGTGCAGCCGGTAACTAGCGGTATCTAGTGGTTTAAATGCTTGCGGTTTAAATGCTTGGTGGACATTTGATTGTATGGTTTACTGAGCTGATAGCTAGATAGCTAGCTACGGTTACTGAGCTGAAAGCTAGCTAGCTACTTTACTGGGTATGATTCTGTGAGCTCCTGGGCTTGCAGGTCTGTTTCTAGTTTTGGTTAAAGGGTCAAACTGCGTGAAGTGTGCCCAGGCCCAGAGCTACTTTGCTGGGTATGACTGTGTGACCTCTTGGGCCTGGAAGTCTGGTTGTAGTATGATTTTAAAGGGTCAAATGGTCTCCATTGTGTGTCCAGGTTTAAGGCTACTTTGCTGGGCATGTGATTTGGACCCATCGGGTACGGAAGCCTGTCCGTTACGTGCTCGTTTTCCACGCCTTCAGCGCAGGTAGCCTGCGAATTTAAAACCGACGTGCATTTTATTCTTTTCCCCTTTTATCCTTTCATATCTCTCCGCTACCTTGGAGAAGAGAGACGCACACGGGTAAATATCTGTAAATATCTGTATAATATGTAAATAAAAGGAAGAAGTGGTTGTGTAGTGTAGTCGTTTGATTATAAATAATCTCATAATAATTTTATCCACAAATTCTTATACATTTATACATGTTTATCTCTCTGTGTGTGTGGGGTTCTGTGTCACTAGTGGGGCCTGTGGCCCGATTGGAGTGTTTGCAGTGTGAGAAGGAGGAGTTGGAGAACAATTTGTTGGAGCAGCTGAAGGAGTTGAGGTTGCAGAAGCAGAAAGAGCTGCAGGTTCTTCAGGAGATGCTGAAACACAAGCAGCAAGAGGAGACAGAGCTCCTGCAGAAACAGCAGGAGGAGGAGGAGCATAACAGGTCCATCAAGAGTAAGTACTATGGAAATGCAATAATACTAACATAACTAATAATGAATGTTAGCCTTTAGGCTCCAATAAAAGTGATACTAATATATGTATAGTACTATATATATTATATTTTATATATTCAGTAGTAATTATGTAGTATATACAATCTGTGTTATATCCAGCAGTAATGATACTTGCTCTGGCAGATATGAAAATGGCCTGTGAACAGGAGAAGAAATCTCTGGAGGAAGAACTTGAGAAGCTCAGACTGTCACTGCAGGTAGAGATCCCTTATAGTGTCAGTACACATCCACCAGTACCTCCACCTTTCACTTATAACGTCAGTACACATTCAGTACACATTCCCACCTTTCCATTGTACTGGCTGTAGTGATGATTCGTGTGTGTGTTATAGCAGCCCATAGAGGAGGACATTATGAGTCTGAAAGTAGCGCTGGAGATGAAGAACCAGGAGATCAAAGATCAGCACGATCTTTTGGTCAAACTATATACTCTGTATGTATACTATATACTCTGTATGTAGTACCTGGTTTAACACTATATCCTCTGTATATATACTATATACTGTTTATGTAGTACCTGGTTTAACACTATACCCTCAGCTTACTCTAGTCTGCAGATGTGAAGAAATTAAACAGAATGTGTATCTGTGTATATGTGCGCACCTGTATGTGTCTGGTTTAGTTTTATTTAAACGGTCAAACTGCGTCATGTGTGCCCAGGCCCAGAGCTACTTTGCTGGGCATGACTGTGTGACCTCTTGGGCCAGGAAGTCTGTTTCTAGTTTTATTTAAACGGTCAAACTGCGTGAAGTGTGCCCAGGCCCAGAGCTACTTTGCTGGGCATGACTGTGTGACCTCTTGGGCCTGGAAGTCTGGTTGTAGTATGATTTTAAAGGGTCAAATGGTCTCCATTGTGTGTCCAGGTTTAAGGCTACTTTGCTGGGCATGTGATTTGGACCCATCGGGTACGGAAGCCTTTCCGTCACGTGCTCGTTTTCCACGCCTTCAGCGCAGGTAGCCTGCGAATTTAAAACCGACGTGCATTTTATTCTTTTCCCCTTTTATCCTTTCATATCTCTCCGCTACCTTGGAGAAGAGAGACGCACGCGGGTAAATAAAATGTAAATATCTGTACATATCTGTATAATATCTAAATAAAAGGAAGAAGTGGTTGTATAGTGTAGTCGTTTGATTATAAATAATCTCATAATAATTTTATCCTCAAATTCTTATACATTTATACATGTTTATCTCTCTCTTTCTGTGTGTGTGTGTGTGTGTGTGTGTGTGTGTGGTTCTGTGTCACTAGTGGGGCCTGTGGCCCGATTGGAGTGTTTGCGGTGTGAGAAGGAGGAGTTGGAGAACAGTTTGTTGGAGCAGCTGAAGGAGTTGAGGTTGCAGAAGGAGCTGCAGGTTCTTCAGGAGATGCTGAAACACAAGCAGCAGGAGGAGACAGAGCTCCTGCAGAAACAGCAGGAGGAGGAGGAGCATAACAGGTCCATCAAGAGTAAGTACTATGGAAATGCAATAATACTAACATAACTAATAATGAATTTTAGCCTTTAGGCTCCAATAAAAGTGACACTAATATATGTATAGTACTATATATATTATATTTTATATATTCAGTAGTAATTATGTAGTATATACAATCTGTGTTATATCCAGCAGTAATGATACTTGCTCTGGCAGATATGAAAATGGCCTGTGAACAGGAGAAGAAATCTCTGGAGGAAGAACTTGAGAAGCTCAGACTGTCACTGCAGGTAGAGATCCCTTATAGTGTCAGTACACATCCACCAGTAGCTCCACCTTTCACTTATAACGTCAGTACACATTCAGTACACATTCCCACCTTTCCATTGTACTGGCTGTAGTGATGATTCGTGTGTGTTTTGTACCAGCCCATAGAGGAGGACATTATGAGTCTGAAAGTAGCGCTGGAGATGAAGAACCAGGAGATCAAAGATCAGCACGATCTTTTGGTCAAACTATATACTCTGTATGTATACTATATACTCTGTATGTAGTACCTGGTTTAACACTATATCCTCTGTATATATACTATATACTGTTTATGTAGTACCTGGTTTAACACTATACCCTCAGCTTACTCTAGTCTGCAGATGTGAAGAAATTAAACAGAATGTGTATCTGTGTATATGTGCCCACCTGTATGTGTCTGGTTGTAGTATTATTTAAAGGGTCAAACTGCGTGAAGTGTGCCCAGGCCCAGAGCTACTTTGCTGGGAATGACTATGTGACCTCTTGGGCCTGGAAGTCTGGTTGTAGTATGATTTTAAAGGGTCAAATGGTCTCCATTGTGTGTCCAGGTTTAAGGCTACTTTGCTGGGCATGTGATTTGGACCCATCGGGTACGGAAGCCTTTCCGTCACGTGCTCGTTTTCCACGCCTTCAGCGCAGGTAGCCTGCGAATTTAAAACCGACGTGCATTTTATTCTTTTCCCCTTTTATCCTTTAATATCTCTCTGCTACCTTGGAGAAGAGAGACGCACGCGGGTAAATAAAATGTAAATATCTCTAAATGTCTGTATAATATGTAAATAAAAGGAAGATGTGGTTGTATAGTGTAGTCGTTTGATTATAAATAATCTCATAGTAATTTTATCCACAAATTCTTATACATTTATACATGTTTATCTCTCTCTGTGTGTGTGTGTGTGTGTCTGTGTGTGTGTGTGTGTGGTTCTGTGTCACTAGTGGGGCCTGTGGCCCGATTGGAGTGTTTGCAGTGTGAGAAGGAGGAGTTGGAGAACAATTTGTTGGAGCAGCTGAAGGAGTTGAGGTTGCAGAAGCAGAAAGAGCTGCAGGTTCTTCAGGAGATGCTGAAACACAAGCAGCAAGAGGAGACAGAGCTCCTGCAGAAACAGCAGGAGGAGGAGGAGCATAACAGGTCCATCAAGAGTAAGTACTATGGAAATGCAATAATACTAACATAACTAATAATGAATGTTAGCCTTTAGGCTCCAATAAAAGTGATACTAATATATGTATAGTACTATATATATTATATTTTATATATTCAGTAGTAATTATGTAGTATATACAATCTGTGTTATATCCAGCAGTAATGATACTTGCTCTGGCAGATATGAAAATGGCCTGTGAACAGGAGAAGAAATCTCTGGAGGAAGAACTTGAGAAGCTCAGACTGTCACTGCAGGTAGAGATCCCTTATAGTGTCAGTACACATCCACCAGTACCTCCACCTTTCACTTATAACGTCAGTACACATTCAGTACACATTCCCACCTTTCCATTGTACTGGCTGTAGTGATGATTCGTGTGTGTGTTATACCAGCCCATAGAGGAGGACATTATGAGTCTGAAAGTAGCGCTGGAGATGAAGAACCAGGAGATCAAAGATCAGCACGATCTTTTGGTCAAACTATATACTCTGTATGTATACTATATACTCTGTATGTAGTACCTGGTTTAACACTATATCCTCTGTATATATACTATATACTGTTTATGTAGTACCTGGTTTAACACTATACCCTCAGCTTACTCTAGTCTGCAGATGTGAAGAAATTAAACAGAATGTGTATCTGTGTATATGTGCGCACCTGTATGTGTCTGGTTTAGTTTTATTTAAACGGTCAAACTGCGTCATGTGTGCCCAGGCCCAGAGCTACTTTGCTGGGCATGACTGTGTGACCTCTTGGGCCAGGAAGTCTGTTTCTAGTTTTATTTAAACGGTCAAACTGCGTGAAGTGTGCCCAGGCCCAGAGCTACTTTGCTGGGCATGACTGTGTGACCTCTTGGGCCTGGAAGTCTGGTTGTAGTATGCTTTTAAAGGGTCAAATGGTCTCCATTGTGTGTCCAGGTTTAAGGCTACTTTGCTGGGCATGACTGTGTGACCTCTTGGGCCAGGAAGTCTGTTTCTAGTTTTATTTAAACGGTCAAACTGCGTGAAGTGTGTATAGGCCCAGAGTTACTTTTCTGGGCATGACTGTGTGACCTCTTGGGCCTGGAGGTCTGGTGTTTCCATTATATAAAAGGTGAAATGGCCTGAAGTGTACACAGGCCCAGAGCTACTTTGATGGGCATGATTCTGTGACCTCCTGGGCTTTGAGTTCTGTTTCTAGTTTTGGTTAAAGGGTCAAATTGCATGGTCTGCCCAGGCCCATAGCGACTTTGCTGGGCATGACTCTGTGACCTCTTCGGCTTGGAAGTCTGGTTGTAGTATTATTTAAAGGCACAAAGTACATGAAGTGTGCCCTGGCCCAGCACTACTTTGCTGTGCATGACTGTGTGACCTCTTGTGCCTGGAAGTCTGGTTGTAGTATTATTTAAAGGGTCAAACTGCATGAAGTGTGCCCAGGCCCAGAGCTACTTTGCTGGGCATGACTGTGTGACCTCTTGTGCCTGGAAGTCTGGTTGTAGTATTATTTAAAGGGTCAAACTGCATGAAGTGTGCCCAGGCCCAGAGCTACTTTGCTGGGCATGATTCTGTGACCTCTTGGGCCTTGAAATCTGGTGCTTTGAACGATTTAAAGAGTGAAACGGTCTGAAGTGTGCCCACGTTTAAAGCAACCTTGCTGGGCATGACTGTGTGACCTCTTGTGCCTGGAAGTCTGGTTGTAGTATTATTTAAAGGGTCAAACTGTGCCCTGTAAACCGCACTGTGCCCTTCTGCCAAGAGCAAAGATGGTAAGGAAATCTCACAATTAATATCGTGATATGTCATCAGCTTGGCAAACGTCACATCCGGGTCAACCCAACACCATCTCAGCCTGCAGATGGCGTAAGTTTACACGACGGATTCTTTTATTCTCTTCAACGACAAAACTCAGGTCTATACACCAAAAATATGGCTGATTAAAATGCACGTAAATTAAATTTTGAGTCAATAAAATGCATTTGAATTGACGTTTTGACTGATAAGTAGTTTTATTTGACTCAAGTTTAATCAACTTATCTTTCAACTTTATCCATTTTTATTACTTGCCTTATTTATCGTTTATTTGAAGTTTGCGGGCGCAACGTTCTGATTGACATTTTTGCGTCGAGAGGCGGAAGTAACGAAAATTGCTTGGGTTAAACCATGGATTGATTAATTAATGAATGTTATTGGATAAACAAGGCAACTAAAACAGTTACTAATGTTAAGTGATAAAAGAGTCCGGTAACACAAACGGCTTGAGTTAAACGTTAAATGACGTGACACAAAGTTATTCCAATTATTTAATTATATACCACTGTAGTATTTAGTTCACATGCATTTGTTGTTTACACCCTCATAGAAACTCCCTTGGTCATGAATGATCAAACTTGATATTTGATTTTTAAAAATATATCAAATCAAGACTGTTTTAATCCTATCACTTACATTTTCAATTCACAAGCATTTTTTCATGACCAGTTTATATTTTCATGGATTTTTATCAGCTTCGATTTCATCATTTAGAATTTGCTAGTTCCTCCACTCATGTGCCTGAAATGTTACTAAATTAGTAGATTCATTCCTGTTTGAGGAATTCTGGCTTGTGTTTATTGTCTGTGGGCAGAAAGGCTTTCCTAGATGCCAACTGGCAAAATGTTCCAAGATTTCTAAGAAATTATTAAACTTCCCTGAAAAAAACACACACACAAAAAAACCAAATAAGTAAGCTGAGAGAACTAAAACGAAAGCTATAAATACAACTTGACAGTTTTCAGCAGCAGGCGAATTTGTACGGTTACTGAGCTGCTAGCTAGCTAGCGAGCTACCGGCTGCAAGGTTAACAGTGCAAAGTCAGTAGCTAGCTAGCTACAGTAGCTACTACTAGCTAGCTACTGACTTTGCACTGTTAAAAGTGCTTCCGGTAGCTAGCTAGCTAGCTAGGTAGCTTGGTAATGGCTTTGCACTGTTAACCGTGCAGCCGGTAACTAGCGGTATCTAGTGGTTTAAATGCTTGCGGTTTAAATGCTTGGTGGACATTTGATTGTATGGTTTACTGAGCTGATAGCTAGATAGCTAGCTACGGTTACTGAGCTGAAAGCTAGCTAGCTACTTTACTGGGTATGATTCTGTGAGCTCCTGGGCTTGCAGGTCTGTTTCTAGTTTTGGTTAAAGGGTCAAACTGCGTGAAGTGTGCCCAGGCCCAGAGCTACTTTGCTGGGTATGACTGTGTGACCTCTTGGGCCTGGAAGTCTGGTTGTAGTATGATTTTAAAGGGTCAAATGGTCTCCATTGTGTGTCCAGGTTTAAGGCTACTTTGCTGGGCATGTGATTTGGACCCATCGGGTACGGAAGCCTGTCCGTTACGTGCTCGTTTTCCACGCCTTCAGCGCAGGTAGCCTGCGAATTTAAAACCGACGTGCATTTTATTCTTTTCCCCTTTTATCCTTTCATATCTCTCCGCTACCTTGGAGAAGAGAGACGCACACGGGTAAATATCTGTAAATATCTGTATAATATGTAAATAAAAGGAAGAAGTGGTTGTGTAGTGTAGTCGTTTGATTATAAATAATCTCATAATAATTTTATCCACAAATTCTTATACATTTATACATGTTTATCTCTCTGTGTGTGTGGGGTTCTGTGTCACTAGTGGGGCCTGTGGCCCGATTGGAGTGTTTGCAGTGTGAGAAGGAGGAGTTGGAGAACAATTTGTTGGAGCAGCTGAAGGAGTTGAGGTTGCAGAAGCAGAAAGAGCTGCAGGTTCTTCAGGAGATGCTGAAACACAAGCAGCAAGAGGAGACAGAGCTCCTGCAGAAACAGCAGGAGGAGGAGGAGCATAACAGGTCCATCAAGAGTAAGTACTATGGAAATGCAATAATACTAACATAACTAATAATGAATGTTAGCCTTTAGGCTCCAATAAAAGTGATACTAATATATGTATAGTACTATATATATTATATTTTATATATTCAGTAGTAATTATGTAGTATATACAATCTGTGTTATATCCAGCAGTAATGATACTTGCTCTGGCAGATATGAAAATGGCCTGTGAACAGGAGAAGAAATCTCTGGAGGAAGAACTTGAGAAGCTCAGACTGTCACTGCAGGTAGAGATCCCTTATAGTGTCAGTACACATCCACCAGTACCTCCACCTTTCACTTATAACGTCAGTACACATTCAGTACACATTCCCACCTTTCCATTGTACTGGCTGTAGTGATGATTCGTGTGTGTGTTATAGCAGCCCATAGAGGAGGACATTATGAGTCTGAAAGTAGCGCTGGAGATGAAGAACCAGGAGATCAAAGATCAGCACGATCTTTTGGTCAAACTATATACTCTGTATGTATACTATATACTCTGTATGTAGTACCTGGTTTAACACTATATCCTCTGTATATATACTATATACTGTTTATGTAGTACCTGGTTTAACACTATACCCTCAGCTTACTCTAGTCTGCAGATGTGAAGAAATTAAACAGAATGTGTATCTGTGTATATGTGCGCACCTGTATGTGTCTGGTTTAGTTTTATTTAAACGGTCAAACTGCGTCATGTGTGCCCAGGCCCAGAGCTACTTTGCTGGGCATGACTGTGTGACCTCTTGGGCCAGGAAGTCTGTTTCTAGTTTTATTTAAACGGTCAAACTGCGTGAAGTGTGCCCAGGCCCAGAGCTACTTTGCTGGGCATGACTGTGTGACCTCTTGGGCCTGGAAGTCTGGTTGTAGTATGATTTTAAAGGGTCAAATGGTCTCCATTGTGTGTCCAGGTTTAAGGCTACTTTGCTGGGCATGTGATTTGGACCCATCGGGTACGGAAGCCTTTCCGTCACGTGCTCGTTTTCCACGCCTTCAGCGCAGGTAGCCTGCGAATTTAAAACCGACGTGCATTTTATTCTTTTCCCCTTTTATCCTTTCATATCTCTCCGCTACCTTGGAGAAGAGAGACGCACGCGGGTAAATAAAATGTAAATATCTGTACATATCTGTATAATATCTAAATAAAAGGAAGAAGTGGTTGTATAGTGTAGTCGTTTGATTATAAATAATCTCATAATAATTTTATCCTCAAATTCTTATACATTTATACATGTTTATCTCTCTCTTTCTGTGTGTGTGTGTGTGTGTGTGTGTGTGTGTGGTTCTGTGTCACTAGTGGGGCCTGTGGCCCGATTGGAGTGTTTGCGGTGTGAGAAGGAGGAGTTGGAGAACAGTTTGTTGGAGCAGCTGAAGGAGTTGAGGTTGCAGAAGGAGCTGCAGGTTCTTCAGGAGATGCTGAAACACAAGCAGCAGGAGGAGACAGAGCTCCTGCAGAAACAGCAGGAGGAGGAGGAGCATAACAGGTCCATCAAGAGTAAGTACTATGGAAATGCAATAATACTAACATAACTAATAATGAATTTTAGCCTTTAGGCTCCAATAAAAGTGACACTAATATATGTATAGTACTATATATATTATATTTTATATATTCAGTAGTAATTATGTAGTATATACAATCTGTGTTATATCCAGCAGTAATGATACTTGCTCTGGCAGATATGAAAATGGCCTGTGAACAGGAGAAGAAATCTCTGGAGGAAGAACTTGAGAAGCTCAGACTGTCACTGCAGGTAGAGATCCCTTATAGTGTCAGTACACATCCACCAGTAGCTCCACCTTTCACTTATAACGTCAGTACACATTCAGTACACATTCCCACCTTTCCATTGTACTGGCTGTAGTGATGATTCGTGTGTGTTTTGTACCAGCCCATAGAGGAGGACATTATGAGTCTGAAAGTAGCGCTGGAGATGAAGAACCAGGAGATCAAAGATCAGCACGATCTTTTGGTCAAACTATATACTCTGTATGTATACTATATACTCTGTATGTAGTACCTGGTTTAACACTATATCCTCTGTATATATACTATATACTGTTTATGTAGTACCTGGTTTAACACTATACCCTCAGCTTACTCTAGTCTGCAGATGTGAAGAAATTAAACAGAATGTGTATCTGTGTATATGTGCCCACCTGTATGTGTCTGGTTGTAGTATTATTTAAAGGGTCAAACTGCGTGAAGTGTGCCCAGGCCCAGAGCTACTTTGCTGGGAATGACTATGTGACCTCTTGGGCCTGGAAGTCTGGTTGTAGTATGATTTTAAAGGGTCAAATGGTCTCCATTGTGTGTCCAGGTTTAAGGCTACTTTGCTGGGCATGTGATTTGGACCCATCGGGTACGGAAGCCTTTCCGTCACGTGCTCGTTTTCCACGCCTTCAGCGCAGGTAGCCTGCGAATTTAAAACCGACGTGCATTTTATTCTTTTCCCCTTTTATCCTTTAATATCTCTCTGCTACCTTGGAGAAGAGAGACGCACGCGGGTAAATAAAATGTAAATATCTCTAAATGTCTGTATAATATGTAAATAAAAGGAAGATGTGGTTGTATAGTGTAGTCGTTTGATTATAAATAATCTCATAGTAATTTTATCCACAAATTCTTATACATTTATACATGTTTATCTCTCTCTGTGTGTGTGTGTGTGTGTCTGTGTGTGTGTGTGTGTGGTTCTGTGTCACTAGTGGGGCCTGTGGCCCGATTGGAGTGTTTGCAGTGTGAGAAGGAGGAGTTGGAGAACAATTTGTTGGAGCAGCTGAAGGAGTTGAGGTTGCAGAAGCAGAAAGAGCTGCAGGTTCTTCAGGAGATGCTGAAACACAAGCAGCAAGAGGAGACAGAGCTCCTGCAGAAACAGCAGGAGGAGGAGGAGCATAACAGGTCCATCAAGAGTAAGTACTATGGAAATGCAATAATACTAACATAACTAATAATGAATGTTAGCCTTTAGGCTCCAATAAAAGTGATACTAATATATGTATAGTACTATATATATTATATTTTATATATTCAGTAGTAATTATGTAGTATATACAATCTGTGTTATATCCAGCAGTAATGATACTTGCTCTGGCAGATATGAAAATGGCCTGTGAACAGGAGAAGAAATCTCTGGAGGAAGAACTTGAGAAGCTCAGACTGTCACTGCAGGTAGAGATCCCTTATAGTGTCAGTACACATCCACCAGTACCTCCACCTTTCACTTATAACGTCAGTACACATTCAGTACACATTCCCACCTTTCCATTGTACTGGCTGTAGTGATGATTCGTGTGTGTGTTATACCAGCCCATAGAGGAGGACATTATGAGTCTGAAAGTAGCGCTGGAGATGAAGAACCAGGAGATCAAAGATCAGCACGATCTTTTGGTCAAACTATATACTCTGTATGTATACTATATACTCTGTATGTAGTACCTGGTTTAACACTATATCCTCTGTATATATACTATATACTGTTTATGTAGTACCTGGTTTAACACTATACCCTCAGCTTACTCTAGTCTGCAGATGTGAAGAAATTAAACAGAATGTGTATCTGTGTATATGTGCGCACCTGTATGTGTCTGGTTTAGTTTTATTTAAACGGTCAAACTGCGTCATGTGTGCCCAGGCCCAGAGCTACTTTGCTGGGCATGACTGTGTGACCTCTTGGGCCTGGAAGTCTGGTTGTAGTATGATTTTAAAGGGTCAAATGGTCTCCATTGTGTGTCCAGGTTTAAGGCTACTTTGCTGGGCATGTGATTTGGACCCATCGGGTACGGAAGCCTTTCCGTCACGTGCTCGTTTTCCACGCCTTCAGCGCAGGTAGCCTGCGAATTTAAAACCGACGTGCATTTTATTCTTTTCCCCTTTTATCCTTTCATATCTCTCCGCTACCTTGGAGAAGAGAGACGCACGCGGGTAAATAAAATGTAAATATCTGTACATATCTGTATAATATCTAAATAAAAGGAAGAAGTGGTTGTATAGTGTAGTCGTTTGATTATAAATAATCTCATAATAATTTTATCCTCATATTCTTATACATTTATACATGTTTATCTTTCTCTGTGTGTGTGTGTGTGTGTGTGTGTGTGTGTGTGTGTGTGTGTGTGGTTCTGTGTCACTAGTGGGGCCTGTGGCCCGATTGGAGTGTTTGTGGTGTGAGAAGGAGGAGTTGGAGAACAGTTTGTTGGAGCAGCTGAAGGAGTTGAGGTTGCAGAAGCAGAAGGAGCTGCAGGTTCTTCAGGAGATGCTGAAACACAAGCAGCAGGAGGAGACAGAGCTCCTGCAGAAACAGCAGGAGGAGGAGGAGCATAACAGGTCCATCAAGAGTAAGTACTATGGAAATGCAATAATACTAACATAACTAATAATGAATGTTAGCCTTTAGGCTCCAATAAAAGTGATACTAATATATGTATAGTACTATATATATTATATTTTATATATTCAGTAGTAATTATGTAGTATATACAATCTGTGTTATATCCAGCAGTAATGATACATGCTCTGGCAGATATGAAAATGGCCTGTGAACAGGAGAAGAAATCTCTGGAGGAAGAACTTGAGAAGCTCAGACTGTCACTGCAGGTAGAGATCCCTTATAGTGTCAGTACACATCCACCAGTAGCTCCACCTTTCACTTATAACGTCAGTACACATTCAGTACACATTCCCACCTTTCCATTGTACTGGCTGAAGTGATGATTCGTGTGTGTGTCATACCAGCCCATAGAGGAGGACATTATGAGTCTGAAAGTGGCGCTGGAGATGAAGAACCAGGAGATCAAAGATCAGCACGATCTTTTGGTCAAACTATATACTCTGTATGTATACTATATACTCTGTATGTAGTACCTGGTTTAACACTATATCCTCTGTATATATACTATATACTGTTTATGTAGTACCTGGTTTAACACTATACCCTCAGCTTACTCTAGTCTGCAGATGTGAAGAAATTAAACAGAATGTGTATCTGTGTATATGTGCCCACCTGTATGTGTCTGGTTGTAGTATTATTTAAAGGGTCAAACTGCGTGAAGTGTGCCCAGGCCCAGAGCTACTTTGCTGGGAATGACTATGTGACCTCTTGGGCCTGGAAGTCTGGTTGTAGTATGATTTTAAAGGGTCAAATGGTCTCCATTGTGTGTCCAGGTTTAAGGCTACTTTGCTGGGCATGTGATTTGGACCCATCGGGTACGGAAGCCTTTCCGTCACGTGCTCGTTTTCCACGCCTTCAGCGCAGGTAGCCTGCGAATTTAAAACCGACGTGCATTTTATTCTTTTCCCCTTTTATCCTTTAATATCTCTCTGCTACCTTGGAGAAGAGAGACGCACGCGGGTAAATAAAATGTAAATATCTCTAAATGTCTGTATAATATGTAAATAAAAGGAAGATGTGGTTGTATAGTGTAGTCGTTTGATTATAAATAACCTCATAGTAATTTTATCCACAAATTCTTATACATTTATACATGTTTATCTCTCTCTGTGTGTGTGTGTGTGTGTCTGTGTGTGTGTGTGTGTGTGGTTCTGTGTCACTAGTGGGGCCTGTGGCCCGATTGGAGTGTTTGCAGTGTGAGAAGGAGGAGTTGGAGAACAATTTGTTGGAGCAGCTGAAGGAGTTGAGGTTGCAGAAGCAGAAAGAGCTGCAGGTTCTTCAGGAGATGCTGAAACACAAGCAGCAAGAGGAGACAGAGCTCCTGCAGAAACAGCAGGAGGAGGAGGAGCATAACAGGTCCATCAAGAGTAAGTACTATGGAAATGCAATAATACTAACATAACTAATAATGAATGTTAGCCTTTAGGCTCCAATAAAAGTGATACTAATATATGTATAGTACTATATATATTATATTTTATATATTCAGTAGTAATTATGTAGTATATACAATCTGTGTTATATCCAGCAGTAATGATACTTGCTCTGGCAGATATGAAAATGGCCTGTGAACAGGAGAAGAAATCTCTGGAGGAAGAACTTGAGAAGCTCAGACTGTCACTGCAGGTAGAGATCCCTTATAGTGTCAGTACACATCCACCAGTACCTCCACCTTTCACTTATAACGTCAGTACACATTCAGTACACATTCCCACCTTTCCATTGTACTGGCTGTAGTGATGATTCGTGTGTGTGTTATACCAGCCCATAGAGGAGGACATTATGAGTCTGAAAGTAGCGCTGGAGATGAAGAACCAGGAGATCAAAGATCAGCACGATCTTTTGGTCAAACTATATACTCTGTATGTATACTATATACTCTGTATGTAGTACCTGGTTTAACACTATATCCTCTGTATATATACTATATACTGTTTATGTAGTACCTGGTTTAACACTATACCCTCAGCTTACTCTAGTCTGCAGATGTGAAGAAATTAAACAGAATGTGTATCTGTGTATATGTGCGCACCTGTATGTGTCTGGTTTAGTTTTATTTAAACGGTCAAACTGCGTCATGTGTGCCCAGGCCCAGAGCTACTTTGCTGGGCATGACTGTGTGACCTCTTGGGCCTGGAAGTCTGGTTGTAGTATGATTTTAAAGGGTCAAATGGTCTCCATTGTGTGTCCAGGTTTAAGGCTACTTTGCTGGGCATGTGATTTGGACCCATCGGGTACGGAAGCCTTTCCGTCACGTGCTCGTTTTCCACGCCTTCAGCGCAGGTAGCCTGCGAATTTAAAACCGACGTGCATTTTATTCTTTTCCCCTTTTATCCTTTCATATCTCTCCGCTACCTTGGAGAAGAGAGACGCACGCGGGTAAATAAAATGTAAATATCTGTACATATCTGTATAATATCTAAATAAAAGGAAGAAGTGGTTGTATAGTGTAGTCGTTTGATTATAAATAATCTCATAATAATTTTATCCTCATATTCTTATACATTTATACATGTTTATCTTTCTCTGTGTGTGTGTGTGTGTGTGTGTGTGTGTGTGTGTGTGTGTGTGTGTGTGTGGTTCTGTGTCACTAGTGGGGCCTGTGGCCCGATTGGAGTGTTTGTGGTGTGAGAAGGAGGAGTTGGAGAACAGTTTGTTGGAGCAGCTGAAGGAGTTGAGGTTGCAGAAGCAGAAGGAGCTGCAGGTTCTTCAGGAGATGCTGAAACACAAGCAGCAGGAGGAGACAGAGCTCCTGCAGAAACAGCAGGAGGAGGAGGAGCATAACAGGTCCATCAAGAGTAAGTACTATGTAAATGCAATAATACTAACATAACTAATAATGAATGTTAGCCTTTAGGCTCCAATAAAAGTGATACTAATATATGTATAGTACTATATATATTATATTTTATATATTCAGTAGTAATTATGTAGTATATACAATCTGTGTTATATCCAGCAGTAATGATACATGCTCTGGCAGATATGAAAATGGCCTGTGAACAGGAGAAGAAATCTCTGGAGGAAGAACTTGAGAAGCTCAGACTGTCACTGCAGGTAGAGATCCCTTATAGTGTCAGTACACATCCACCAGTAGCTCCACCTTTCACTTATAACGTCAGTACACATTCAGTACACATTCCCACCTTTCCATTGTACTGGCTGAAGTGATGATTCGTGTGTGTGTCATACCAGCCCATAGAGGAGGACATTATGAGTCTGAAAGTGGCGCTGGAGATGAAGAACCAGGAGATCAAAGATCAGCACGATCTTTTGGTCAAACTATATAGTCTGTATGTAGTACCTGGTTTAACATTATATCCTCTGTATATATACTATATACTGTTTATGTAGTACCTGGTTTAACACTATACCCTCAGCTTACTCTAGTCTGCAGATGTGAAGAAATTAAACAGAATGTGTATCTGTGTATATGTGCGCACCTGTATGTGTCTGGTTGTAGTATTATTTAAAGGGTCAAACTGCGTGAAGTGTGCCCAGACCCAGGCATGACTCTGTGACCTCTTGGGCCAGGAAGTCTGTTTCTAGTTTTATTTAAACGGTCAAACTGCGTGAAGTGTGCCCAGGCCCAGAGCTACTTTGCTGGGCATGACTGTGTGACCTCTTGGGCCTGGAAGTCTGGTTGTAGTATGATTTTAAAGGGTCAAATGGTCTCCATTGTGTGTCCAGGTTTAAGGCTACTTTGCTGGGCATGTGATTTGGACCCATCGGGTATGGAAGCCTGTCCGTTACGTGCTCGTTTTCCACGCCTTCAGCGCAGGTAGCCTGCGAATTTAAAACCGACGTGCATTTTATTCTTTTCCCCTTTTATCCTTTCATATCTCTCCGCTACCTTGGAGAAGAGAGACGCACACGGGTAAATATCTGTAAATATCTGTATAATATGTAAATAAAAGGAAGAAGTGGTTGTGTAGTGTAGTCGTTTGATTATAAATAATCTCATAATAATTTTATCCACAAATTCTTATACATTTATACATGTTTATCTCTGTGTGTGTGTGTGTGGGGTTCTGTGTCACTAGTGGGGCCTGTGGCCCGATTGGAGTGTTTGCGGTGTGAGAAGGAGGACTTGGAGAACAATTTGTTGGAGCAGCTGAAGGAGTTGAGGTTGCAGAAGCAGAAGGAGCTGCAGGTTCTTCAGGAGATGCTGAAACACAAGCAGCAGGAGGAGACTGAGCTCCTGCAGAAACAGCAGGAGGAGGAGGAGCATAACAGGTCCCTCAAGGGTAAGTACTATGGAAATGCAATAATACTAACATAACTAATAATGAATGTTAGCCTTTAGGCTCCAATAAAAGTGATACTAATATATGTATAGTACTATATATATTATATTTTGTATATTCAGTAGTAATTATGTAGTATATACAATCTGTGTTATATCCAGCAGTAATGATACTTGCTCTGGCAGATATGAAAATGGCCTGTGAACAGGAGAAGAAATCTCTGGAGGAAGAACTTGAGAAGCTCAGACTGTCACTGCAGGTAGAGATCCCTTATAGTGTCAGTACACATCCACCAGTAGCTCCACCTTTCACTTATAACATCAGTACACATTCAGTACACATTCCCACCTTTCCATTGTACTGGCTGTAGTGATGATTTGTGTGTGTGTTATACCAGCCCATAGAGGAGGACATTATGAGTCTGAAAGTGGCGCTGGAGATGAAGAACCAGGAGATCAAAGATCAGCACGATCTTTTGGTCAAACTATATACTCTGTATGTATACTATATACTCTGTATGTAGTACCTGGTTTAACACTATATCCTCTGTATATATACTATATACTGTTTATGTAGTACCTGGTTTAACACTATACCCTCAGCTTACTCTAGTCTGCAGATGTGAAGAATTTAAACAGAATGTGTGTCTGTGTATATGTGCGCACCTGTATGTGTCTGCTTGTAGTATTATTTAAAGGGTCAAATGGTCTCCATTGTGTGTCCAGGTTTAAGGCTACTTTGCTGGGCATGTGATTTGGACCCATCGGGTACGGAAGCCTTTCCGTCACGTGCTTGTTTTCCACACCTTCAGCGCAGGTAGCCTGCGAATTTAAAACCGACGTGCATTTTATTCTTTTCCCCTTTTATCCTTTCATATCTCTCTGCTACCTTGGAGAAGAGAGACGCACGCCGGTAAATAAAATGTAAATATCTCTAAATGTCTGTATAATATGTAAATAAAAGGAAGATGTGGTTGTATAGTGTAGTCGTTTGATTATAAATAATCTCATAATAATTTTATCCACAAATTCTTATACATTTATACATGTTTATCTCTCTCTCTGTGTGTGTGTGTGTGTCTGTGTGTGTGTGTGTGTGGTTCTGTGTCACTAGTGGGGCCTGTGGCCCGATTGGAGTGTTTGCGGTGTGAGAAGGAGGAGTTGGAGAACAATTTGTTGGAGCAGCTGAAGGAGTTGAGGTTGCAGAAGCAGAAAGAGCTGCAGGTTCTTCAGGAGATGCTGAAACACAAGCAGGAAGAGGAGACAGAGCTCCTGCAGAAACAGCAGGAGGAGGAGGAGCATAACAGGTCCATCAAGAGTAAGTACTATGGAAATGCAATAATACTAACATAACTAATAATGAATGTTAGCCTTTAGGCTCCAATAAAAGTGATACTAATATATGTATAGTACTATATATATTATATTTTATATATTCAGTAGTAATTATGTAGTATATACAATCTGTGTTATATCCAGCAGTAATGATACTTGCTCTGGCAGATATGAAAATGGCCTGTGAACAGGAGAAGAAATCTCTGGAGGAAGAACTTGAGAAGCTCAGACTGTCACTGCAGGTAGAGATCCCTTATAGTGTCAGTACACATCCACCAGTAGCTCCACCTTTCACTTATAACATCACTACACATTCAGTACACATTCCCACCTTTCCATTGTACTGGCTGTAGTGATGATTCGTGTGTGTGTTATACCAGCCCATAGAGGAGGACTTTGAGTCTGAAAGTGGCGCTGGAGATGAAGAACCAGGAGATCAAAGATCAGCACGATCTTTTGGTCAAACTATATACTCTGTATGTAGTACCTGGTTTAACATTATATCCTCTGTATATATACTATATACTGTTTATGCAGTACCTGGTTTAACACTATACCCTCAGCTTACTCTAGTCTGCAGATGTGAAGAAATTAAACAGAATGTGTATCTGTGTATATGTGCGCACCTGTATGTGTCTGTTTCTAGTTTTATTTAAACGGTAAAACTGCGTGAAGTGTGCCCAGGCCCAGAGCTACTTTGCTGGGCATGACTGTGTGACCTCTTGGGCCTGGAAGTCTGGTTGTAGTATGATTTTAAAGGGTCAAATGGTCTCCATTGTGTGTCCAGGTTTAAGGCTACTTTGCTGGGCATGTGATTTGGACCCATCGGGTACGGAAGCCTTTCCGTCACGTGCTCCTTTTCCACGCCTTCAGCGCAGGTAGCCTGCGAATTTAAAACCGACGTGCATTTTATTCTTTTCCCCTTTTATCCTTTCATATCTCTCCGCTACCTTGGAGAAGAGAGACGCACGCGGGTAAATAAAATGTAAATATCTGTAAATATCTGTATAATATGTAAATAAAAGGAAGAAGTGATTGTGTAGTGTAGTCGTTTGATTATGAATAATCTCATAATAATTTTATCCACAAATTCTTATACATTTATACATGTTTATCTCTCTCTTTGTGTGTGTGTGTGTGTGTGTGTGTGTGTGTGTGTGTGTGTGTGTGTGTTTGTGTGTGTGTGTGTGTGGTTCTGTGTCACTAGTGGGGCCTGTGGCCCGATTGGAGTGTTTGCGGTGTGAGAAGGAGGAGTTGGAGAACAGTTTGTTGGAGCAGCTGAAGGAGTTGAGGTTGCAGAAGCAGAAGGAGCTGCAGGTTCTTCAGGAGATGCTGAAACACAAGCAGCAGGAGGAGACAGAGCTCCTGCAGAAACAGCAGGAGGAGGAGGAGCATAACAGGTCCATCAAGAGTAAGTACTATGGAAATGCAATAATACTAACATAACTAATAATGAATGCTAGCTTTTAGGCTCCAATAAAAGTGATACTAATATATGTATAGTACTATATATATTATATTTTATATATTCAGTAGTAATTATGTAGTATATACAATCTATGTTATATCCAGCAGTAATGATACTTGCTCTGGCAGATATGAAAATGGCCTGTGAACAGAAGAAATCTCTGGAGGAAGAACTTGAGAAGCACAGACTGTCACTGCAGGTAGAGATCCCTTATAGTGTCAGTACACATCCACCAGTACCTCCACCTTTCACTTATAACGTCAGTACACATTCAGTACACATTCCCACCTTTCCATTGTACTGGCTGTAGTGATGATTCGTGTGTGTGTTATACCAGCCCATAGAGGAGGACATTATGAGTCTGAAAGTGGCGCTGGAGATGAAGAACCAGGAGATCAAAGATCAGCACGATCTTTTGGTCAAACTATATACTCTGTATGTAGTACCTGGTTTAACATTATATCCTCTGTATATATACTATATACTGTTTATGTAGTACCTGGTTTAACACTATACCCTCAGCTTACTCTAGTTTGCAGATGTGAAGAAATTAAACAGAATGTGTATCTGTGTATATGTGCGCACCTGTATGTGTCTGGTTGTAGTATTATTTAGAGGGTCAAACTGCGTGAAGTGTGCCCAGGCACAGAGCTACTTTGATGGGCATGATTCTGTGACCTCTTGGGTCTTGAAATGTGGTGCTTTGAATGATTTAAAGAGTGAAACGGTCTGAAGTGTGCCGACGTTTAAAGCATCCTTGCTGGGCATGACTGTGTGACCTCTTGGGCCTGGAAGTCTGGTTGTAGTATGATTTTAAAGGGTCAAATGGTCTCCATTGTGTGTCCAGGTTTAAGGCTACTTTGCTGGGCATGTGATTTGGACCCATCGGGTACGGAAGCTTTTCCGTCACGTGCTCGTTTTCCACGCCTTCAGCGCAGGTAGCCTGCGAATTTAAAACCGACGTGCATTTTATTCTTTTCCCCTTTTATCCTTTCATATCTCTCCGCTACATTGGAGAAGAGAGACGCACACGAGTAAATAAAATGTAAATATCTGTATAATATGTAAATAAAAGGAAGAAGTGGTTGTGTAGTGTAGTCATTTGATTATAAATAATCTCATAATAATTTTATCCACAAATTCTCTGTTTTATCGTTTTTTCCTGATCAATAATAGAAAAAAAGAAAAAAAAAGATGAACAGCACCCTCTAGCGATGAACCTCAATTATTTCAAGATAACTGTAAAACATGGCTAGGTTAAGTCGGCGTTAGAACAAAAAATGCTCAGATTAACTTGTGTCTCATGGCACGCAGCTGAGTTTAAAATTAAACACAATTAAATCAAATTAAACTGACCCAGCTGCAACAGGCTCAGCAACCACATTTAATTTCACTGATTGGTCAGTTAGCCAGGCTATACAAAACAGGCTATTGTTAGAAATTCTGCACATGTGCTTCGCTTAGCTTCACATCTCACACTGCTTATAATTATAAGATAACGTATCCACGTTCGTAATAACGTGGTGAAATCTGCCAAAAATGGTGAGACTGAGCATAATACGTAATAAGACAATCTGAGCACTTAGTCCACATATTTCTAAATGAGAAGAAAAAGTTCCTCCAAACAATATAAGGCACACAATTCTATATGGGAAAACAGTTACATTTGTCATTAAGAGAAGCACTACTCATTACACAGATGTCAATAACCGTCCTAATATTAATAGTTCAACAGTCTTCCTCTGTCTATTATACGCACTGTACACATGTTAAATATCTGCCTTGAAATGACAATGAAATGACTTCCGGGCGCACTGAAAATTGTTATATACACACAGACACCCCCATACCAACATAAGCATAGTGCAACTCTTTGTTTACGCACCAGAGATTGAGTGGGCAAGTGCGTGTATATGCGAGTTTAAATTATTATACACAAATGTAAGTAGTAGGCTATTTATGTGAAAATGTTTCATATGTATGTACAAGTAGTGTTTCCCTGATTTCTCCCTAAATGGCCCCTCATAGTTCAGCAGTAATGAGGCTAGTTAGATTTTGCTCAGAATTAAGTACACTTTGGGATGTTATACGTATCACAGTCTCCGGTGAGCCGTACATGGTTGATCAATCCAGGTTGAGGTAGAGTCACTGCATTAATGACACGTCTGTTTGCATTGCCAGTTGTTGCTATGGCAGCAATGAAATTAGGAAATTCAAAGAAAAACAACTCATCTACGCTCTTGGAACTTTAGAACCCCATATGTCCTGTGGCCCGATGTCACACGTGAGGGGAATCCCATGAACACCTTTACAGATCAGTCTGTGGAAAGACACTGAAGAGGACAGAGGAAAAATGAGGCGTTTCTGGAGCTGGTGTGCTGGACGCATCGAGGACGAATACACAGACACAAAGGATGTGGAGGGTAAATGTAAATATAATGCCACTCACACCTGCGGTTGCTGGTGCTGGCACTCATACCTGTGGTTAAAATTCCTTTTTTGTCTTTAGCGCTGCATTGTCGCCTCTATCTCCCAATAATTCATATTCGAGGCTTTAGAAATCTAAGTTTTTGGGGGGTATATGCCATTTCCTGTTATTTGTGCAGAATACACACACTTTCACTTTGGAATCCACAAAGTTTTATAAATGAGGTCCCTGAATAACATCAATCTATTTCTACACTATATGGCTTGCTAATTTCATATGTCTGTGTGTCTTTCTGTTTGTCTGTGTGTGTGTGTGTGTGTGTGTGTGTGTGTGTGTGTGTGTGTGTGTGTGTGTGTGTGTGTGTGTGTGTTATACCAGCCCATAGAGGAGGACATGAGTCTGAAAGTGGCTGGAGATAAAGAACCAGGAGATCAAAGATCAGCACGATCTTTTGGTAAAACTATATACTGTTTACATAGTACCTGGTTTAACATTATACCCTCAGCTTACTCTAGTCTGCAGATGTGAAGAAATTAAACAGAATGTGTATCTGTGTATATGTGCGCACCTGTATGTGTCTGGTTGTAGTATTATTTAAAGGGTCAAACTGCGTGAAGTGTGCCCAGGCCCAGAGCTACTTTGATGGGCATGACTGTGTGACCTCTTGGGCCAGGAAGTCTGTTTCTAGTTTTATTTAAACGGTCAAACTGCGTGAAGTGTGCCCAGGCCCAGAGCTACTTTGCTGGGCATGACTGTGTGACCTCTTGGGCCTGGAAGTCTGGTTGTAGTATGATTTTAAAGGGTCAAATGGTCTCCATTGTGTGTCCAGGTTTAAGGCTACTTTGCTGGGCATGACTGTGTGACCTCTTGGGCCAGGAAGTCTGTTTCTAGTTTTATTTAAACGGTCAAACTGCGTGAAGTGTGCCCAGGCCCAGAGCTACTTTGCTGGGCATGACTGTGTGACCTCTTGGGCCTGGAAGTCTGGTTGTAGTATGATTTTAAAGGGTCAAATGGTCTCCATTGTGTGTCCAGGTTTAAGGCTACTTTGCTGGGCATGACTGTGTGACCTCTTGGGCCAGGAAGTCTGTTTCTAGTTTTATTTAAACGGTCAAACTGCGTGAAGTGTGTATAGGCCCAGAGTTACTTTTCTGGGCATGACTGTGTGACCTCTTGGGCCTGGAGGTCTGGTGTTTCCATTATATAAAAGGTGAAATGGCCTGAAGTGTACACAGGCCCAGAGCTACTTTGATGGGCATGATTCTGTGACCTCCTGGGCTTTGAGTTCTGTTTCTAGTTTTGGTTAAAGGGTCAAATTGCATGGTCTGCCCAGGCCCATAGCGACTTTGCTGGGCATGACTCTGTGACCTCTTCGGCTTGGAAGTCTGGTTGTAGTATTATTTAAAGGCACAAAGTACATTAAGTGTGCCCTGGCCCAGCACTACTTTGCTGTGCATGACTGTGTGACCTCTTGTGCCTGGAAGTCTGGTTGTAGTATTATTTAAAGGGTCAAACTGCATGAAGTGTGCCCATGCCCAGAGCTACTTTGCTGGGCATGACTGTGTGACCTCTTGTGCCTGGAAGTCTGGTTGTAGTATTATTTAAAGGGTCAAACTGCATGAAGTGTGCCCAGGCCCAGAGCTACTTTGCTGGGCATGATTCTGTGACCTCTTGGGCCTTGAAATCTGGTGCTTTGAACGATTTAAAGAGTGAAACGGTCTGAAGTGTGCCCACGTTTAAAGCAACCTTGCTGGGCATGACTGTGTGACCTCTTGTGCCTGGAAGTCTGGTTGTAGCATTATTTAAAGGGTCAAACTGTGCCCTGTAAACCGCACTGTGCCCTTCTGCGAAGAGCAAAGATGGTAAGGAAATCTCACAATTAATATCGTGATATGTCATCAGCTTGGCAAACGTCACATCCGGGTCAACCCAACACCATCTCAGCCTGCAGATGGCGTAAGTTTACACGACGGATTCTTTTATTCTCTTCAACGACAAAACTCAGGTCTATACACCGAAAATATGGCTGATTAAAATGCACGTAAATTAAATTTTGAGTCAATAAAATGCATATGAATTGACGTTTTGACTGATAAGTAGTTTTATTTGACTCAAGTTTAATCAACTTATCTTTCAACTTTATCCATTTTTATTACTTGCCTTATTTATCGTTTATTTGAAGTTTGCGGGCGCAACGTTCTGATTGACATTTTTGCGTCGAGAGGCGGAAGTAACGAAAATTGCTTGGGTTAAACCATGGATTGATTAATTAATGAATGTTATTGGATAAACAAGGCAACTAAAACAGTTACTAATGTTAAGTGATAAAAGAGTCCGGTAACACAAACGGCTTGAGTTAAACGTTAAATGACGTGACACAAAGTTATTCCAATTATTTAATTATATACCACTGTAGTATTTAGTTCACATGCATTTGTTGTTTACACCTTCATAGAAACTCCCTTGGTCATGAATGATCAAACTTGATATTTGATTTTTAAAAATATATCAAATCAAGACTGTTTTAATCCTATCACTTACATTTTCAATTCACAAGCATTTTTTCATGACCAGTTTATATTTTCATGGATTTTTATCAGCTTCGATTTCATCATTTAGAATTTGCTAGTTCCTCCACTCATGTGCCTGAAATGTTACTAAATTAGTAGATTCATTCCTGTTTGAGGAATTCTGGCTTGTGTTTATTGTCTGTGGGCAGAAAGGCTTTCCTAGATGCCAACTGGCAAAATGTTCCAAGATTTCTAAGAAATTATTAAACTTCCCTGAAAAAAACACACACACAAAAAAACCAAATAAGTAAGCTGAGAGAACTAAAACGAAAGCTATAAATACAACTTGACAGTTTTCAGCAGCAGGCGAATTTGTACGGTTACTGAGCTGCTAGCTAGCTAGCGAGCTACCGGCTGCAAGGTTAACAGTGCAAAGTCAGTAGCTAGCTAGCTAGCTACAGTAGCTACTACTAGCTAGCTACTGACTTTGCACTGTTAAAAGTGCTTCCGGTAGCTAGCTAGCTACAGTAGCTACTACTAGCTAGCTACTGACTTTGCACTGTGAAAAGTGCTTCCGGTAGCTAGCTAGCTACAGTAGCTACTACTAGCTAGCTACTGACTTTGCACTGTTAAAAGTGCTTCCGGTAGCTAGCTAGCTAGCTAGGTAGCTTGGTAATGGCTTTGCACTGTTAACCGTGCAGCCGGTAACTAGCGGTATCTAGTGGTTTAAATGCTTGCGGTTTAAATGCTTGGTGGACATTTGATTGTATGGTTTACTGAGCTGATAGCTAGCTAGCTAGCTACGGTTACTGAGCTGAAAGCTAGCTAGCTACTTTACTGGGTATGATTCTGTGAGCTCCTGGGCTTGCAGGTCTGTTTCTAGTTTTGGTTAAAGGGTCAAACTGCGTGAAGTGTGCCCAGGCCCAGAGCTACTTTGCTGGGCATGACTGTGTGACCTCTTGGGCCTGGAAGTCTGGTTGTAGTATGATTTTAAAGGGTCAAATGGTCTCCATTGTGTGTCCAGGTTTAAGGCTACTTTGCTGGGCATGTGATTTGGACCCATCGGGTACGGAAGCCTGTCCGTTACGTGCTCGTTTTCCACGCCTTCAGCGCAGGTAGCCTGCGAATTTAAAACCGACGTGCATTTTATTCTTTTCCCCTTTTATCCTTTCATATCTCTCCGCTACCTTGGAGAAGAGAGACGCACGCGGGTAAATAAAATGTAAATATCTCTAAATATCTGTATAATATGTAAATAAAAAGATGTGGTTGTGTAGTGTAGTCGTTTGATTATAAATAATCTCATAATAATTTTATCCACAAATTCTTATACATTTATACATGTTTATCTCTCTCTGTGTGTGTGTGTGTGTGTGTGTGTGTGTGTGTGTGTGTGTGTGTGTGTGTCTGTGTCTGTGTGTGTGTGTGTGGTTCTGTGTCACTAGTGGGGCCTGTGGCCCGATTGGAGTGTTTGCGGTGTGAGAAGGAGGAGTTGTAGAACAGTTTGTTGGAGCAGCTGAAGGAGTTGAGGTTGCAGAAGCAGAAGGAGCTGCAGGTTCTTCAGGAGATGCTGAAACACAAGCAGCAGGAGGAGACAGAGCTCCTGCAGAAACAGCAGGAGGAGGAGGAGCATAACAGGTCCCTCAAGGGTAAGTACTATGGAAATGCAATAATACTAACATAACTAATAATGAATGTTAGCCTTTAGGCTCCAATAAAAGTGACACTAATATATGTATAGTACTATTTATATTATATTTTATATATTCAGTAGTAATTATGTAGTATATACAATCTGTGTTATATCCAGCAGTAATGATACTTGCTCTGGCAGATATGAAAATGGCCTGTGAACAGGAGAAGAAATCTCTGGAGGAAGAACTTGAGAAGCTCAGACTGTCACTGCAGGTAGAGATCCCTTATAGTGTCAGTACACATCCACCAGTAGCTCCACCTTTCACTTATAACGTCAGTACACATTCAGTACACATTCCCACCTTTCCATTGTACTCGCTGTAGTGATGATTCGTGTGTGTGTTATACCAGCCCATAGAGGAGGACATTGAGTCTGAAAGTGGCGCTGGAGATGAAGAACCAGGAGATCAAAGATCAGCACGATCTTTTGGTCAAACTATATACTCTGTATGTATACTATATCGAACCCACGGTTTTCACGCTTCGATTTTTTTAAATGTGGTGAGCTGCGGAGAAAAGACGCGCGTCGGACGTCATTGCGGCTTAATATCTCTTGTCTCCTTGGGAGTAGGAAGTCTGTTCATGGCTCTTTGGAGAGGGTTGCATCTCCCCTGTAATCGCCTTTAAGCGGCACGCGGATCGGACCCACCGTTCTTACGATACGATTTTTTAAATGTGGTGCGCGGCGTAGAAAAGACGCGAGTAGGACATATTTCCGGCTTAATATCTTTGGGCTCCTTGGGAGTAGAAAGTCTGTTCATGGCTCTTTGGAAAGGGCTGCATCTCCCCTGTAATCGCCTTCGAGCGGCACGCGGATCGGAACCATCGTTATCACGCTACGATTTTTTAATGCCGACAGGGACGGGCCGAAAGCGTGGCAGGTGGCGTTCGTTAGGGACAGTCATGGAGGTGATGCGCACCGAGCTGCAGGCCGTTTGGACCTGGCCCAGCCTAGATGTGAGTATTCAAAGTCAGCACGTTTGTTTCAAAGTTCTCCACCAATTCGTTGTAATTGCGTGTGTGTGCGTGAACACTAGGTTTGTGGAGGAGTTCGTCCCTGGACGGTACAAGGGGAGACAGTGTGTGGCCTGGCTGCGTGAGGTTGCAGTTTGCTGGGCATGAGAGATTGGCATGTGGTGCCCTGGAGGTGTGGTTGTTCCAGGACGGGCAAGGTGGCGTAGTGTGGCTGGGTGACGGTGCGCTTCACTGGGGATGTGGTTGTGAGTTGCAGGCCCATTCCTTTGAATGACAGAAAGGATCTGATTTGTTTCCAGGTTTAAACGTACTTTGCTGGGTATGACTGTGACCTCTTGGGCCAGGAAGTCTGTTTCTAGTTTTATTTAAACGGTCAAACTGCGTGAAGTGTGCCCAGGCCCAGAGCTACTTTGCTGTGCATGACTGTGTGACCTCTTGGGCCTTGAAATGTGGTGCTTTGAATGATTTAAAGAGTGAAACGGTCTGAAGTGTGCCCACGTTTAAAGTAACCTTGCTGGGCATGACTGTGTGACCTCTTGTGCCTGGAAGTCTGGTTGTAGTATTATTTAAACGGTCAAACTGCGTGAAGTGTGCCCAGGCCCAGAGCTACTTTGCTGGGCATGACTGTGTGACCTCTTGGGCCTGGAAGTCTGGTTGTAGTATGATTTTAAAGGGTCAAATGGTCTCCATTGTGTGTCCAGGTTTAAGGCTACTTTGCTGGGCATGTGATTTGGACCCATCGGGTACGGAAGCCTTTCCGTCACGTGCTCGTTTTCCACGCCTTCAGCGCAGGTAGCCTGCGAATTTAAAACCGACGTGCATTTTATTCTTTTCCCCTTTTATCCTTTCATATCTCTCCGCTACCTTGGAGAAGAGAGACGCACACGGGTAAATATCTGTAAATATCTGTATAATATGTAAATAAAAGGAAGAAGTGGTTGTGTAGTGTAGTCGTTTGATTATAAATAATCTCATAATAATTTTATCCACAAATTCTTATACATTTATACATGTTTATCTCTCTGTGTGTGTGTGTGGGGTTCTGTGTCACTAGTGGGGCCTGTGGCCCGATTGGAGTGTTTGCAGTGTGAGAAGGAGGAGTTGGAGAACAATTTGTTGGAGCAGCTGAAGGAGTTGAGGTTGCAGAAGCAGAAAGAGCTGCAGGTTCTTCAGGAGATGCTGAAACACAAGCAGCAAGAGGAGACAGAGCTCCTGCAGAAACAGCAGGAGGAGGAGGAGCATAACAGGTCCATCAAGAGTAAGTACTATGGAAATGCAATAATACTAACATAACTAATAATGAATGTTAGCCTTTAGGCTCCAATAAAAGTGATACTAATATATGTATAGTACTATATATATTATATTTTATATATTCAGTAGTAATTATGTAGTATATACAATCTGTGTTATATCCAGCAGTAATGATACTTGCTCTGGCAGATATGAAAATGGCCTGTGAACAGGAGAAGAAATCTCTGGAGGAAGAACTTGAGAAGCTCAGACTGTCACTGCAGGTAGAGATCCCTTATAGTGTCAGTACACATCCACCAGTACATCCACCTTTCACTTATAACGTCAGTACACATTCAGTACACATTCCCACCTTTCCATTGTACTGGCTGTAGTGATGATTCGTGTGTGTGTTATACCAGCCCATAGAGGAGGACATTATGAGTCTGAAAGTAGCGCTGGAGATGAAGAACCAGGAGATCAAAGATCAGCACGATCTTTTGGTCAAACTATATACTCTGTATGTATACTATATACTCTGTATGTAGTACCTGGTTTAACACTATATCCTCTGTATATATACTATATACTGTTTATGTAGTACCTGGTTTAACACTATACCCTCAGCTTACTCTAGTCTGCAGATGTGAAGAAATTAAACAGAATGTGTATCTGTGTATATGTGCGCACCTGTATGTGTCTGGTTTAGTTTTATTTAAACGGTCAAACTGCGTCATGTGTGCCCAGGCCCAGAGCTACTTTGCTGGGCATGACTGTGTGACCTCTTGGGCCAGGAAGTCTGTTTCTAGTTTTATTTAAACGGTCAAACTGCGTGAAGTGTGCCCAGGCGCAGAGCTACTTTGATGGGCATGATTCTGTGACCTCTTGGGTCTTGAAATGTGGTGCTTTGAATGATTTAAAGAGTGAAACGGTCTGAAGTGTGCCCACGTTTAAAGCATCCTTGCTGGGCATGACTGTGTGACCTCTTGGGCCTGGAAGTCTGGTTGTAGTATGATTTTAAAGGGTCAAATGGTCTCCATTGTGTGTCCAGGTTTAAGGCTACTTTGCTGGGCATGTGATTTGGACCCATCGGGTACGGAAGCCTTTCCGTCACGTGCTCGTTTTCCACGCCTTCAGCGCAGGTAGCCTGGGAATTTAAAACCGACGTGCATTTTATTCTTTTCCCCTTTTATCCTTTCATATCTCTCCGCTACCTTGGAGAAGAGAGACGCATGCGGGTAAATAAAATGTAAATATCTGTATAATATGTAAATAAAAGGAAGAAGTGGTTGTGTAGTGTAGTCGTTTGATTATGAATAATCTCATAATAATTTTATCCACAAATTCTTATACATTTATACATGTTTATCTCTCTCTTTGTGTGTGTGTGTGTGTGTGTGTGTGTGTGTGTGTGTGTGTGTGTGTGTGTGTTGTGTGTGTGTGTGTGGTTCTGTGTCACTAGTGGGGCCTGTGGCCCGATTGGAGTGTTTGCGGTGTGAGAAGGAGGAGTTGGAGAACAGTTTGTTGGAGCAGCTGAAGGAGTTGAGGTTGCAGAAGCAGAAGGAGCTGCAGGTTCTTCAGGAGATGCTGAAACACAAGCAGCAGGAGGAGACAGAGCTCCTGCAGAAACAGCAGGAGGAGGAGGAGCATAACAGGTCCATCAAGAGTAAGTAGTATGGAAATGCAATAATACTAACATAACTAATAATGAATGTTAGCCTTTAGGCTCCAATAAAAGTGATACTAATATATGTATAGTACTATATATATTATATTTTATATATTCAGTAGTAATTATGTAGTATACACAATCTGTGTTATATCCAGCAGTAATGATACTTGCTCTGGCAGATATGAAAATGGCCTGTGAACAGGAGAAGAAATCTCTGGAGGAACAACTTGAGAAGCTCAGACTGTCACTGCAGGTAGAGATCCCTTATAGTGTCAGTACACATCCACCAGTACCTCCACCTCTCACTTATAACGTCAGTACACATTCAGTACACATTCCCACCTTTCCATTGTACTGGCTGTAGTGATGATTCGTGTGTGTGTTATACCAGCCCATAGAGGAAGACTTTATGAGTCTGAAAGTGGCGCTGGAGATGAAGAACCAGGAGATCAAAGATCAGCACGATCTTTTGGTCAAACTATATAGTCTGTATGTAGTACCTGGTTTAACATTATATCCTCTGTATATATACTATATACTGTTTATGTAGTACCTGGTTTAACACTATACCCTCAGCTTACTCTACTCTGCAGATGTGAAGAAATTAAACAGAATGTGTATCTGTGTATATGTGCGCACCTGTATGTGTCTGGTTGTAGTATTATTTAAAGGGTCAAACTGCATGAAGTGTGCCCAGGCCCAGAGCTACTTTGATGGGCATGATTCTGTGACCTCTTGGGCCTTGAAATGTGGTGCTTTGAATGATTTAAAGAGTGAAACGGTCTGAAGTGTGCCCACGTTTAAAGCATCCTTGCTGGGCATGACTGTGTGAACTCTTGGGCCAGGAAGTCTGTTTCTACTTTTATTTAAACGGTCAAACTGCGTGAAGTGTGCCCATGCCCAGAGCTACTTTGCTGGGCATGACTGTGTGACCTCTTGGGCCTGGAAGTCTGGTTGTAGTATGATTTTAAAGGGTCAAATGGTCTCCATTGTGTGTCCAGGTTTAAGGCTACTTTGCTTGGCATGTGATTTGGACCCATCGGGTACGGAAGCCTTTCCGTCACGTGCTCATTTTCCACGACTTCAGCGCAGGTAGCCTGCGAATTTTAAACCGACGTGCATTTTATTCTTTTCCCCTTTTATCCTTTCATATCTCTCCGCTACCTTGGAGAAGAGAGACGCACGCGGGTAAATAAAATGTAAATATCTGTAAATATCTGTATAATATGTAAATAAAAGGAAGAAGTGAATTATGTAGTATATACTATCTGTGTTATATCCAGCAGTAATGATACTTGCTCTGGCAGATATGAAAATGGCCTGTGAACAGGAGAAGAAATCTCTGGAGGAAGAACTTGAGAAGCACAGACTGTCACTGCAGGTAGAGATCCCTTATAGTGTCAGTACACATCCACCAGTACCTCCACCTTTCACTTATAACGTCAGTACACATTCAGTACACATTCCCACCTTTCCATTGTACTGGCTGTAGTGATGATTCGTGTGTGTGTTATACCAGCCCATAGAGGAGGACATTATGAGTCTGAAAGTGGCGCTGGAGATGAAGAACCAGGAGATCAAAGATCAGCACGATCTTTTGGTCAAACTATATACTCTGTATGTATACTATATACTCTGTATGTAGTACCTGGTTTAACACTATATCCTCTGTATATATACTATATACTGTTTATGTAGTACCTGGTTTAACACTATACCCTCAGCTTACTCTAGTCTGCAGATGTGAAGAAATTAAACAGAATGTGTATCTGTGTATATGTGCGCACCTGTATGTGTCTGGTTGTAGTATTATTTAAAGGGTCAAACTGCATGAAGTGTGCCCAGGCCCAGAGCTACTTTGCTGTGCATGACTGTGTGACCTCTAGGCCCTGGAAGTCTGGTTGTAGTAGTAGTATGATTTAAAGGCACAAAGTGATTGAAGTGTGCCCAGGCCCAGAGCTACTTTGCTGGGCATGACTGTGTGACCTCTTGGGCCAGGAAGTCTGTTTCTAGTTTTATTTAAACGGTCAAACTGCGTGAAGTGTGCCCAGGCCCAGACCTACTTTGCTGGGCATGACTGTGTGACCTCTTGTGCCTGGAAGTCTGGTTGTAGTATGATTTTAAAGGGTCAAATGGTCTCCATTGTGTGTCCAGGTTTAAGGCTACTTTGCTGGGCATGTGATTTGGACCCATCGGGTACGGAAGCTTTTCCGTCACGTGCTCGTTTTCCACGCCTTCAGCGCAGGTAGCCTGCGAATTTAAAACCGACGTGCATTTTATTCTTTTCCCCTTTTATCCTTTCATATCTCTCCGCTACATTGGAGAAGAGAGACGCACACGAGTAAATAAAATGTAAATATCTGTATAATATGTAAATAAAAGGAAGAAGTGGTTGTGTAGTGTAGTCATTTGATTATAAATAATCTCATAATAATTTTATCCACAAATTCTCTGTTTTATCGTTTTTTCCTGATCAATAATAGAAAAAAAGAAAAAAAAAGATGAACAGCACCCTCTAGCGATGAACCTCAATTATTTCAAGATAACTGTAAAACATGGCTAGGTTAAGTCGGCGTTAGAACAAAAAATGCTCAGATTAACTTGTGTCTCATGGCACGCAGCTGAGTTTAAAATTAAACACAATGAAATCAAATTAAATTGACCCAGCTGCAACAGGCTCAGCAACCACATTTAATTTCACTGATTGGTCAGTTAGCCAGGCTATACAAAACAGACTATTGTTAGAAATTCTGCACATGTGCTTCGCTTAGCTTCACATCTCACACTGCTTATAATTATAAGATAACGTATCCACGTTCGTAATAACGTGGTGAAATCTGCCAAAAATGGTGAGACTGAGCATAATAAGTAATAAGACAATCTGAGCACTTAGTCCACATATTTCTAAATGAGAAGAAAAAGTTCCTCCAAACAATATAAGGCACACAATTCTATATGGGAAAACAGTTACAGTTGTCATTAAGAGAAGCACTACTCATTACACAGATGTCAATAACCGTCCTAATATTAATAGTTCAACAGTCTTCCTCTGTCTATTATACGCACTGTACACATGTTAAATATCTGCCTTGAAATGACAATGAAATGACTTCCGGGCGCACTGAAAATTGTTATATACACACAGACACCCCCATACCAACATAAGCATAGTGCAACTCTTTGTTTACGCACCAGAGATTGAGTGGGCAAGTGCGTGTATATGCGAGTTTAAATTATTATACACAAATGTAAGTAGTAGGCTATTTATGTGAAAATGTTTCATATGTATGTACAAGTAGTGTTTCCCTGATTTCTCCCTAAATGGCCCCTCATAGTTCAGCAGTAATGAGGCTAGTTAGATTTTGCTCAGAATTAAGTACACTTTGGGATGTTATACGTATCACAGTCTCCGGTGAGCCGTACATGGTTGATCAATCCAGGTTGAGGTAGAGTCACTGCATTAATGACACGTCTGTTTGCATTGCCAGTTGTTGCTATGGCAGCAATGAAATTAGGAAATTCAAAGAAAAACAACTCATCTACGCTCTTGGAACTTTAGAACCCCATATGTCCTGTGGCCCGATGTCACACGTGAGGGGAATCCCATGAACACCTTTACAGATCAGTCTGTGGAAAGACACTGAAGAGGACAGAGGAAAAATGAGGCGTTTCTGGAGCTGGTGTGCTGGACGCATCGAGGACGAATACACAGACACAAAGGATGTGGAGGGTAAATGTAAATATAATGCCACTCACACCTGCGGTTGCTGGTGCTGGCACTCATACCTGTGGTTAAAATTCCTTTTTTGTCTTTAGCGCTGCATTGTCGCCTCTATCTCCCAATAATTCATACTCGAGGCTTTAGAAATCTAAGTTTTTGGGGGGTATATGCCATTTCCTGTTATTTGTGCAGAATACACACACTTTCACTTTGGAATCCACAAAGTTTTATAAATGAGGTCCCTGAATAACATCTATCTATTTCTACACTATATGGCTTGCTAATTTGTGTGTGTGTGTGTGTGTGTGTGTGTTATACCAGCCCATAGAGGAGGACATGAGTCTGAAAGTGGTGCTGGAGATGAAGAACCAGGAGATCAAAGATCAGCACGATCTTTTGGTAAAACTATATACTCTGTATGTAGTACCTGGTTTAACATTATGTCCTCTGTATATATATTATATACTGTTTATGTAGTACCTGGTTTAACACTATACCCTCAGCTTACTCTAGTCTGCAGATGTGAAGAAATTAAACAGAATGTGTATCTGTGTATATGTGCGCACCTGTATGTGTCTGGTTGTAGTATTATTTAAAGGGTCAAACTGCGTGAAGTGTGCCCAGACCCAGGCATGACTCTGTGACCTCTTGGGCCAGGAAGTCTGTTTCTAGTTTTATTTAAACGGTCAAACTGCGTGAAGTGTGCCCAGGCCCAGAGCTACTTTGCTGGGCATGACTGTGTGACCTCTTGGGCCTGGAAGTCTGGTTGTAGTATGATTTTAAAGGGTCAAATGGTCTCCATTGTGTGTCCAGGTTTAAGGCTACTTTGCTGGGCATGTGATTTGGACCCATCGGGTACGGAAGCCTGTCTGTTACGTGCTCGTTTTCCACGCCTTCAGCGCAGGTAGCCTGCGAATTTAAAACCGACGTGCATTTTATTCTTTTCCCCTTTTATCCTTTCATATCTCTCCGCTACCTTGGAGAAGAGAGACGCACGCGGGTAAATAAAATGTAAATATCTGTAAATATCTGTATAATATGTAAATAAAAGGAAGAAGTGGTTGTGTAGTGTAGTCGTTTGATTATAAATAATCTCATAATAATTTTATCCACAAATTCTTATACATTTATACATGTTTAACTCTCTCACTGTGTGTGTGTGTGTGGTTCTGTGTCACTAGTGGGGCCTGTGGCCCGATTGGAGTGTTTGCGGTGTGAGAAGGAGGAGTTGGAGAACAATTTGTTGGAGCAGCTGAAGGAGTTGAGGTTGCAGAAGCAGAAGGAGCTGCAGGTTCTTCAGGAGATGCTGAAACACAAGCAGCAAGAGGAGACAGAGCTCCTGCAGAAACAGCAGGAGGAGGAGGAGCATAACAGGTCCATCAAGAGTAAGTACTATGGAAATGCAATAATACTAACATAACTAATAATGAATGTTAGCCTTTAGGCTCCAATAAAAGTGATACTAATATATGTATAGTACTATATATATTATATTTTATATATTCAGTAGTAATTATGTAGTATATACAATCTGTGTTATATCCAGCAGTAATGATACTTGCTCTGGCAGATATGAAAATGGCCTGTGAACAGGAGAAGAAATCTCTGGAGGAAGAACTTGAGAAGCTCAGACTGTCACTGCAGGTAGAGATCCCTTATAGTGTCAGTACACATCCACCAGTACCTCCACCTTTCACCTATAACGTCAGTACACATTCAGTACACATTCCCACCTTTCCATTGTACTGGCTGTAGATATGATTCGTGTGTGTGTTATACCAGCCCATAGAGGAGGACTTTATGAGTCTGAAAGTGGCGCTGGAGATGAAGAACCAGGAGATCAAAGATCAGCACGATCTTTTGGTCAAACTATATACTCTGTATGTATACTATATACTCTGTATGTAGTACCTGGTTTAACACTATATCCTCTGTATATATACTATATACTGTTTATGTAGTTCCTGGTTTAACACTATACCCTCAGCTTACTCTAGTCTGCAGATGTGAAGAAATTTAAACAGAATGTGTATCTGTGTATATGTGCGCACCTGTATGTGTCTGCTTGTAGTATTATTTAAAGGGTCAAATGGTCTCCATTGTGTGTCCAGGTTTAAGGCTAGTTTGCTGGGCATGTGATTTGGACCCATCGGGTACGGAAGCCTTTCCCTCAAGTGCTCGTTTTATACGCCTTCAGCGCAGGTAGCCTGCGAATTTAAAACCGACGTGCATTTTATTCTTTTCCCCTTTTATCCTTTCATATCTCTCCGCTACCTTGGAGAAGAGAGACGCACGCGGGTAAATAAAATGTAAATATCTGTAAATATCTGTATAATATGTAAATAAAAGGAAGAAGTGGTTGTGTAGTGTAGTCGTTTGATTATAAATAATCTCATAATAATTTTATCCACAAATTCTTATACATTTATACATGTTTATCTCTCTCTTTGTGTGTGTGTGTGTGTGTGTGTGTCTGTGTGTGTGTGTGTGTGTGGTTCTGTGTCACTATTGGGGCCTGTGGCCCGATTGGAGTGTTTGCGGTGTGAGAAGGAGGAGTTGGATAACAGTTTGTTGGAGCAGCTGAAGGAGTTGAGGTTGCAGAAGCAGAAGGAGCTGCAGGTTCTTCAGGAGATGCTGAAACACAAGCAGCAGGAGGAGACAGAGCTCCTGCAGAAACAGCAGGAGGAGGAGGAGCATAACAGGTCCATCAAGAGTAAGTACTATGGAAATGCAATAATACTAACATAACTAATAATGAATGTTAGCCTTTAGGCTCCAATAAAAGTGACACTAATATATGTATAGTACTATATATATTATATTTTATATATTCAGTAGTAATTATGTAGTATATACAATCTGTGTTATATCCAGCAGTAATGATACTTGCTCTGGCAGATATGAAAATGGCCTGTGAACAGGAGAAGAAATCTCTGGAGGAAGAACTTGAGAAGCTCAAACTGTCACTGCAGGTAGAGATCCCTTATAGTGTCAGTACACATCCACCAGTACCACCACCTCTCACTTATAACGTCAGTACACATTCAGTACACATTCCCACCTTTCCATTGTACTGGCTGTAGTGATGATTCGTGTCTGTGTTATACCAGCCCATAGAGGAGGACATTGAGTCTGAAAGTGGCGCTGGAGATGAAGAACCAGGAGATCAAAGATCAGCACGATCTTTTGGTCAAACTATATACTCTGTATGTAGTACCTGGTTTAACATTATATCCTCTGTATATATACTATATACTGTTTATGTAGTACCTGGTTTAACACTATACCCTCAGCTTACTCTAGTCTGCAGATGTGAAGAAATTAAAAAGAATGTGTATATGTGCGCACCTGTATGTGTCTGGTTGTAGTATTATTTAAAGGGTCAAACTGCGTGAAGTGTGCCCAGGCCCAGAGCTACTTTGATGGGCATGACTGTGTGACGTCTTGGGCCAGGAAGTCTGTTTCTAGTTTTATTTAAATGGTCAAACTGCGTGAAGTGTGCCCAGGCCCAGAGCTACTTTGCTGTGCATGACTGTGTGACCTCTTGGCCCTGGAAGTCTGGTAGTAGTAGTATGATTTAAAGGCACAAAGTGATTGAAGTGTGCCCAGGCCCAGAGCTACTTTGCTGTGCATGACTGTGTTTGACCTCTTGGGCCTGGAAGTCTGGTAGTAGTAGTAGTATGATTTAAAGGTACAAAGTGAATGAAGTGTGCCCAGGCCCAGAGCTACTTTGCTGTGCATGACTGTGTGACCTCTTGGGCCTGGAAGTCTGGTAGTAGTAGTAGTATGATTTAAAGGTACAAAGTGAATGAAGTGTGCCCAGGCCCAGAGCTACTTTGCTGTGCATGACTGTGTGACCTCTTGTGCCTGGAAGTCTGGTTGTAGTATTATTTAAAGGGTCAAACTGCGTGAAGTGTGCCCAGGCCCAGAGCTACTTTGCTGGGCATGACTGTGTGACCTCTTGGGCCTGGAAGTCTGGTTGTAGTATGATTTTAAAGGGTCAAATGGTCTCCATTGTGTGTGCAGGTTTAAGGCTACTTTGCTGGGCATGTGATTTGGACCCATCGGGTACGGAAGCCTTTCCGTCACGTGCTCGTTTTCCACGCCTTCAGCGCAGGTAGCCTGCGAATTTAAAACCGACGTGCATTTTATTCTTTTCCCCTTTTATCCTTTCATATCTCTCCGCTACCTTGGAGAAGAGAGACGCACGCGGGTAAATAAAATGTAAATATCTGTAAATATCTGTATAATATGTAAATAAAAGGAAGAAGTGGTTGTGTAGTGTAGTCGTTTGATTATGAATAATCTCATAATAATTTTATCCACAAATTCTTATACATTTATACATGTTTATCTCTCTCTTTGTGTGTGTGTGTGTGTGTGTGTGTGTGTGTGTGTGTGTGTGTGTGTGTGTGTGTGTGTGTGTGTGATTCTGTGTCACTAGTGGGGCCTGTGGCCCGATTGGAGTGTTTGCGGGGTGAGAAGGAGGAGTTGGAGAGCAGTTTGTTGGAGCAACTGAAGGAGTTGAGGTTGCAGAAGCAGAAGGAGCTGCAGGTTCTTCAGGAGATGCTGAAACACAAGCAGCAGGAGGAGACAGAGCTCCTGCAGAAACAGCAGGAGGAGGAGGAGCATAACAGGTCCATCAAGAGTAAGTACTATGGAAATGCAATAATACTAACATAACTAATAATGAATGTTAGCCTTTAGGCTCCAATAAAAGTGATACTAATATATGTATAGTACTATATAAATTATATTTTATATATTCAGTAGTAATTATGTAGTATATACAATCTGTGTTATATCCAGGAGTAATGATACTTGCTCTGGTAGATATGAAAATGGCCTGTGAACAGGAGAAGAAATCTCTGGAGGAAGAACTTGAGAAGCTCAGACTGTCACTGCAGGTAGAGATCCCTTCTAGTGTCAGTACACATCCACCAGTACCTCCACCTTTCACTTATAAAGTCAGTACACATTCAGTACACATTCCCACCTTTCCATTGTACTGACTGTAGTGATGATTCGTGTGTGGGTTATACCAGCCCATAGAGGAGGACATTATGAGTCTGAAAGTGGCGCTGGAGATGAAGAACCAGGAGATCAAAGATCAGCACGATCTTTTGGTCAAACTATATACTCTGTATGTATACTATATACTCTGTATGTAGTACCTGGTTTAACACTATATCCTCTGTATATATACTATATACTGTTTATGTAGTACCTGGTTGAACACTATACCCTCAGCTTACTCTAGTCTGCAGATGTGAAGAAATTAAACAGAATGTGTATCTGTGTATATGTGCGCACCTGTATGTGTCTGGTTGTAGTATTATTTAAAGGGTCAAACTGCGTGAAGTGTGCCTAGGCCCAGAGCTACTTTGCTGGGAATGACTGTGTGACCTCTTGGGCCTGGAAGTCTGGTTGTAGTATGATTTTAAAGGGTCAAATGGTCTCCATTGTGTGTCTAGATTTAAGGCTACTTTGCTGGGCATGTGATTTGGACCCATCGGGTACGGAAGCCTTTCCGTCACGTGCTCGTTTTCCACGCCTTCAGCGCAGGTAGCCTGCGAATTTAAAACCGACGTGCATTTTATTCTTTTCCCCTTTTATCCTTTCATATCTCTCCGCTACCTTGGAGAAGAGAGACGCACGCGGGTAAATAAAATGTAAATATCTCTAAATATCTGTATAATATGTAAATAAAAGGAAGATGTGGTTGTGTAGTGTAGTCGTTTGATTATAAATAATCTCATAGTAATTTTATCCACAAATTCTTATACATTTATACATGTTTATCTCTCTCTCTGTGTGTGTGTGTGTGTCTGTGTGTCTGTGTGTGTGTGTGTGGTTCTGTGTCACTAGTGGGGCCTGTGGCCCGATTGGAGTGTTTGCGGTGTGAGAAGGAGGAGTTGGAGAACAATTTGTTGGAGCAGCTGAAGGAGTTGAGGTTGCAGAAGCAGAAGGAGCTGCAGGTTCTTCAGGAGATGCTGAAACACAAGCAGCAAGAGGAGACAGAGCTCCTGCAGAAACAGCAGGAGGAGGAGGAGCATAACAGGTCCATCAAGAGTAAGTACTATGGAAATGCAATAATACTAACATAACTAATAATGAATGTTAGCCTTTAGGCTCCAATAAAAGTGATACTAATATATGTATAGTACTATATATATTATATTTTATATATTCAGTAGTAATTATGTAGTATATACAATCTGTGTTATATCCAGCAGTAATGATACTTGCTCTGGCAGATATGAAAATGGCCTGTGAACAGGAGAAGAAATCTCTGGAGGAAGAACTTGAGAAGCTCAGACTGTCACTGCAGGTAGAGATCCCTTATAGTGTCAGTACACATCCACCAGTACCTCCACCTCTCACTTATAACGTCAGTACACATTCAGTACACATTCCCACCTTTCCATTGTACTGGCTGTAGTGATGATTCGTGTGTGTGTTATACCAGCCCATAGAGGAGGACTTTATGAGTCTGAAAGTGGCGCTGGAGATGAAGAACCAGGAGATCAAAGATCAGCACGATCTTTTGGTCAAACTATATACTCTGTATGTATACTATATACTCTCTATGTAGTACCTGGTTTAACACTATATCCTCTGTATATATACTATATACTGTTTATGTAGTACCTGGTTTAACACTATACCCTCAGCTTACTCTAGTCTTCAGATGTGAAGAAATTTAAACAGAATGTGTATCTGTGTATATGTGCGCACCTGTATGTGTCTGGTTGTAGTATTATTTAAAGGGTCAAACTGCGTGAAGTGTGCCCAGGCCCAGAGCTACTTTGATGGGCATGATTCTGTGACCTCTTGGGCCTTGAAATGTGGTGCTTTGAATGATTTAAAGAGTGAAACGGTCTGAAGTGTGCCCACGTTTAAAGCAACCTTGCTGGGCATGACTGTGTGACCTCTTGGGCCAGGAAGTCTGTTTCTAGTTTTATTTAAACGGTCAAACTGCGTGAAGTGTGCCCAGGCCCAGAGGTACTTTGCTGGGCATGACTGTGTGACCTCTTGGGCCTGGAAGTCTGCTTGTAGTATGATTTTAAAGGGTCAAATGGTCTCCATTGTGTGTCCAGGTTTAAGGCTACTTTGCTGGGGATGTGATTTGGACCCATCGGGTACGGAAGCCTTTCCGTCACGTGCTCGTTTTCCACGCCTTCAGCGCAGGTAGCCTGCGAATTTAAAACCGACGTGCATTTTATTCTTTTCCCCTTTTATCCTTTCATATCTCTCCGCTACCTTAGAGAAGAGAGACGCACGCGGGTAAATAAAATGTAAATATCTGTAAATATCTGTATAATATGTAAATAAAAGGAAGAAGTGGTTGTGTAGTGTAGTCGTTTGATTATAAATACTCTCATAATAATTTTATCCACAAATTATTATACATTTATACATGTTTATCTCTGTGTGTGTGTGTGTGTGTGTGTGTGTGTGTGTGTGTGTGTGTGTGTGTGTGTGTGGTTCTGTGTCACTAGTGGGGCCTGTGGCCCGATTGGAGTGTTTGCGGGGTGAGAAGGAGGAGTTGGAGAACAGTTTGTTGGAGCAGCTGAAGGAGTTGAGGTTGCAGAAGCAGAAGGAGCTGCAGGTTCTTCAGGAGATGCTGAAACACAAGCAGCAGGAGGAGACAGAGCTCCTGCAGAAACAGCAGGAGGAGGAGGAGCATAACAGGTCCATCAAGAGTAAGTACTATGGAAATGCAATAATACTAACATAACTAATAATGAATGTTAGCCTTTAGGCTCCAATAAAAGTGATACTAATATATGTATAGTACTATATAAATTATATTTTATATATTCAGTAGTAATTATGTAGTATATACAATCTGTGTTATATCCAGGAGTAATGATACTTGCTCTGGTAGATATGAAAATGGCCTGTGAACAGGAGAAGAAATCTCTGGAGGAAGAACTTGAGAAGCTCAGACTGTCACTGCAGGTAGAGATCCCTTCTAGTGTCAGTACACATCCACCAGTACCTCCACCTTTCACTTATAAAGTCAGTACACATTCAGTACACATTCCCACCTTTCCATTGTACTGACTGTAGTGATGATTCGTGTGTGGGTTATACCAGCCCATAGAGGAGGACATTATGAGTCTGAAAGTGGCGCTGGAGATGAAGAACCAGGAGATCAAAGATCAGCACGATCTTTTGGTCAAACTATATACTCTGTATGTATACTATATACTCTGTATGTATTACCTGGTTTAACACTATATCCTCTGTATATATACTATATACTGTTTATGTAGTACCTGGTTGAACACTATACCCTCAGCTTACTCTAGTCTGCAGATGTGAAGAAATTAAACAGAATGTGTATCTGTGTATATGTGCGCACCTGTATGTGTCTGGTTGTAGTATTATTTAAAGGGTCAAACTGCGTGAAGTGTGCCTAGGCCCAGAGCTACTTTGCTGGGAATGACTGTGTGACCTCTTGGGCCTGGAAGTCTGGTTGTAGTATGATTTTAAACGGTCAAATGGTCTCCATTGTGTGTCTAGGTTTAAGGCTACTTTGCTGGGCATGTGATTTGGACCCATCGGGTACGGAAGCCTTTCCGTCACGTGCTCGTTTTCCACGCCTTCAGCGCAGGTAGCCTGCGAATTTAAAACCGACGTGCATTTTATTCTTTTCCCCTTTTATCCTTTCATATCTCTCCGCTACCTTGGAGAAGAGAGACGCACGCGGGTAAATAAAATGTAAATATCTCTAAATATCTGTATAATATGTAAATAAAAGGAAGATGTGGTTGTGTAGTGTAGTCGTTTGATTATAAATAATCTCATAGTAATTTTATCCACAAATTCTTATACATTTATACATGTTTATCTCTCTCTCTGTGTGTGTGTGTGTGTCTGTGTGTCTGTGTGTGTGTGTGTGTGGTTCTGTGTCACTAGTGGGGCCTGTGGCCCGATTGGAGTGTTTGCGGTGTGAGAAGGAGGAGTTGGAGAACAGTTTGTTGTAGCAGCTGAAGGAGTTGAGGTTGCAGAAGCAGAAGGAGCTGCAGGTTCTTCAGGAGATGCTGAAACACAAGCAGCAAGAGGAGACAGAGCTCCTGCAGAAACAGCAGGAGGAGGAGGAGCATAACAGGTCCATCAAGAGTAAGTACTATGGAAATGCAATAATACTAACATAACTAATAATGAATGTTAGCCTTTAGGCTCCAATAAAAGTGATACTAATATATGTATAGTACTATATATATTATATTTTATATATTCAGTAGTAATTATGTAGTATATACAATCTGTGTTATATCCAGCAGTAATGATACATGCTCTGGCAGATATGAAAATGGCCTGTGAACAGGAGAAGAAATCTCTGGAGGAAGAACTTGAGAAGCTCAGACTGTCACTGCAGGTAGAGATCCCTTATAGTGTCAGTACACATCCACCAGTAGCTCCACCTTTCACTTATAACGTCAGTACACATTCAGTACACATTCCCACCTTTCCATTGTACTGACTGTAGTGATGATTCGTGTGTGTGTTATACTAGCCCATAGAGGAGGACATTATGAGTCTGAAAGTGGCGCTGGAGATGAAGAACCAGGAGATCAAAGATCAGCACGATCTTTTGGTCAAACTATATACTCTGTATGTAGTACCTGGTTTAACATTATATCCTCTGTATATATACTATATACTGTTTATGTAGTACCTGGTTTAACACTATACCCTCAGCTTACTCTAGTCTGCAGTTGTGAAGAAATTAAACAGAATGTGTATCTGTGTATATGTGCGCACCTGTATGTGTCTGGTTGTAGTATTATTTAAAGGGTCAAACTGCGTGAAGTGTGCTCAGGCGCAGAGCTACTTTGATGGGCATGATTCTGTGACCTCTTGGGTCTTGAAATGTGGTGCTTTGAATGATTTAAAGAGTGAAACGGTCTGAAGTGTGCCCACGTTTAAAGCATCCTTGCTGGGCATGACTGTGTGACCTCTTGGGCCTGGAAGTCTGGTTGTAGTATGATTTTAAAGGGTCAAATGGTCTCCATTGTGTGTCCAGGTTTAAGGCTACTTTGCTGGGCATGTGATTTGGACCCATCGGGTACGGAAGCCTTTCCGTCACGTGCTCGTTTTCCACGCCTTCAGTGCAGGTAGCCTGCGAATTTAAAACCGACGTGCATTTTATTCTTTTCCCCTTTTATCCTTTCATATCTCTCCGCTACCTTGGAGAAGAGAGACGCACGCGGGTAAATAAAATGTAAATATCTGTAAATATCTGTATAATATGTAAATAAAAGGAAGAAGTGGTTGTGTAGTGTAGTCGTTTGATTATGAATAATCTCATAATAATTTTATCCACAAATTCTTATACATTTATACATGTTTATCTCTCTCTTTGTCTGTGTGTGTGTGTGTGTGTGTGTGTGTGTTTGTGTGTGTGTGTGTGGTTCTGTGTCACTAGTGGGGCCTGTGGCCCGATTGGAGTGTTTGCGGTGTGAGAAGGAGGAGTTGGAGAACAGTTTGTTGGAGCAGCTGAAGGAGTTGAGGTTGCAGAAGCAGAAGGAGCTGCAGGTTCTTCAGGAGATGCTGAAACACAAGCAGCAGGAGGAGACAGAGCTCCTGCAGAAACAGCAGGAGGAGGAGGAGCATAACAGGTCCATCAAGAGTAAGTACTATGGAAATGAAATAATACTAACATAACTAATAATGAATGTTAGCCTTTAGGCTCCAATAAAAGTGATACTAATAAATGTATAGTACTATATATATTATATTTTATATATTCAGTAGTAATTATGTAGTATATACAATCTGTGTTATATCCAGCAGTAATGATACTTGCTCTGGCAGATATGAAAATGGCCTGTGAACAGGAGAAGAAATCTCTGGAGGAAGAACTTGAGAAGCTCAGACTGTCACTGCAGGTAGAGATCCCTTATAGTGTCAGTACACATCCACCAGTACCTCCACCTTTCACTTATAACGTCAGTACACATTCAGTACACATTCCCACCTTTCCATTGTACTGGCTGTAGTGATGATTCGTGTGTGTGTTATACCAGCGCATAGAGGAGGACTTTATGAGTCTGAAAGTGGCGCTGGAGATGAAGAACCAGGAGATCAAAGATCAGCACGATCTTTTGGTCAAACTATATACTCTGTATATATACTATATACTCTGTATGTAGTACCTGGTTTAACACTATATCCTCTGTATATATACTATATACTGTTTATGTAGTACCTGGTTTAACACTATACCCTCAGCTTACTCTAGTCTGCAGATGTGAAGAAATTTAAACAGAATGTGTATCTGTGTATATGTGCGTACCTGTATGTGTCTGGTTGTAGTATTATTTAAAGGGTCAAACTGCGTGAAGTGTGCCCAGGCCCAGAGCTACTTTGATGGGCATGATTCTGTGACCTCTTGGGCCTTGAAATGTGGTGCTTTGAATGATTTAAAGAGTGAAACGGTCTGAAGTGTGCCCACGTTTAAAGCAACCTTGCTGGGCATGACTGTGTGACCTCTTGGGCCAGGAAGTCTGTTTCTGGTTTTATTTAAACGGTCAAACTGCGTGAAGTGTGCCCAGGCCCAGAGCTACTTTGCTGGGCATGACTGTGTGACCTCTTGGGCCTGGAAGTCTGGTTGTAGTATGATTTTAAAGGGTCAAATGGTCTCCATTGTGTGTCCAGGTTTAAGGCTACTTTGCTGGGCATGTGATTTGGACCCATCGGGTACGGAAGCCTTTCCGTCACGTGCTCGTTTTCCACGCCTTCAGCGCAGGTAGCCTGCGAATTTAAAACCGACGTGCATTTTATTCTTTTCCCCTTTTATCCCTTCATATCTCTCCGCTACCTTGGAGAAGAGAGACGCACGCGGGTAAATAAAATGTAAATATCTGTAAATATCTGTATAATATGTAAATAAAAGGAAGAAGTGGTTGTGTAGTGTAGTCGTTTCATTATAAATAATCTCATAATAATTTTATCCACAAATTCTTATACATTTATACATGTTTATCTCTCTCTTTGTGTGTGTGTGTGTGTGTGTGTGTCTGTGTGTGTGTGTGTGTGGTTCTGTGTCACTAGTGGGGCCTGTGGCCCGATTGGAGTGTTTGCGGTGTGAGAAGGAGGAGTTGGAGAACAGTTTGTTGGAGCAGCTGAAGGAGTTGAGGTTGCAGAAGCAGAAGGAGCTGCAGGTTCTTCAGGAGATGCTGAAACACAAGCAGCAGGAGGAGACAGAGCTCCTGCAGAAACAGCAGGAGGAGGAGGAGCATAACAGGTCCCTCAAGGGTAAGTACTATGGAAATGCAATAATACTAACATAACTAATAATGAATGTTAGCCTTTAGGCTCCAATAAAAGTGATACTAATATATGTATAGTACTATATATATTATATTTTATATATTCAGTAGTAATTATGTAGTATATACAATCTGTGTTATATCCAGCAGTAATGATACTTGCTCTGGCAGATATGAAAATGGCCTGTGAACAGGAGAAGAAATCTCTGGAGGAAGAACTTGAGAAGCTCAGACTGTCACTGCAGGTAGAGATCCCTTATAGTGTCAGTACACATCCACCAGTAGCTCCACCTTTCACTTATAACGTCAGTACACATTCAGTACACATTCCCACCTTTCCATTGTACTGGCTGTAGTGATGATTCGTGTGTGTGTTATACCAGCCCATAGAGGAGGACATTATGAGTCTGAAAGTGGCGCTGGAGATGAAGAACCAGGAGATCAAAGATCAGCACGATCTTTTGGTCAAACTATATACTCTGTATGTATACTATATACTCTGTATGTAGTACCTGGTTTAACACTATATCCTCTGTATATATACTATATACTGTTTATGTAGTACCTGGTTTAACACTATACCCTCAGCTTACTCTAGTCTGCAGATGTGAAGAAATTTAAACAGAATGTGTATCTGTGTATATGTGCGCACCTGTATGTGTCTGGTTGTAGTATTATTTAAAGGGTCAAACTGCGTGAAGTGTGCCCAGGCCCAGAGCTACTTTGATGGGCATGATTCTGTGACCTCTTGGGCCTTGAAATGTGGTGCTTTGAATGATTTAAAGAGTGAAACGGTCTGAAGTGTGCCCACGTTTAAAGCAACCTTGCTGGGCATGACTGTGTGACCTCTTGGGCCAGGAAGTCTGTTTCTAGTTTTATTTAAACGGTCAAACTGCGTGAAGTGTGCCCAGGCCCAGAGCTACTTTGCTGGGCATGACTGTGTGACCTCTTGGGCCTGGAAGTCTGGTTGTAGTATGATTTTAAAGGGTCAAATGGTCTCCATTGTGTGTCCAGGTTTAAGGCTACTTTGCTGGGCATGTGATTTGGACCCATCGGGTACGGAAGCCTTTCCGTCACGTGCTCGTTTTCCACGCCTTCAGCGCAGGTAGCCTGCGAATTTAAAACCGACGTGCATTTTATTCTTTTCCCCTTTTATCCCTTCATATCTCTCCGCTACCTTGGAGAAGAGAGACGCACGCGGGTAAATAAAATGTAAATATCTGTAAATATCTGTATAATATGTAAATAAAAGGAAGAAGTGGTTGTGTAGTGTAGTCGTTTCATTATAAATAATCTCATAATAATTTTATCCACAAATTCTTATACATTTATACATGTTTATCTCTCTCTTTGTGTGTGTGTGTGTGTGTGTGTGTGTGTGGTTCTGTGTCACTAGTGGGGCCTGTGGCCCGATTGGAGTGTTTGCGGTGTGAGAAGGAGGAGTTGGAGAACAGTTTGTTGGAGCAGCTGAAGGAGTTGAGGTTGCAGAAGCAGAAGGAGCTGCAGGTTCTTCAGGAGATGCTGAAACACAAGCAGCAGGAGGAGACAGAGCTCCTGCAGAAACAGCAGGAGGAGGAGGAGCATAACAGGTCCCTCAAGGGTAAGTATTATGGAAATGCAATAATACTAACATAACTAATAATGAATGTTAGCCTTTAGGCTCCAATAAAAGTGATACTAATATATGTATAGTACTATATATATTATATTTTATATATTCAGTAGTAATTATGTAGTATATACAATCTGTGTTATATCCAGCAGTAATGATACTTGCTCTGGCAGATATGAAAATGGCCTGTGAACAGGAGAAGAAATCTCTGGAGGAAGAACTTGAGAAGCTCAGACTGTCACTGCAGGTAGAGATCCCTTATAGTGTCAGTACACATCCACCAGTAGCTCCACCTTTCACTTATAACGTCAGTACACATTCAGTACACATTCCCACCTTTCCATTGTACTGGCTGTAGTGATGATTCGTGTGTGTGTTATACCAGCCCATAGAGGAGGACATTATGAGTCTGAAAGTGGCGCTGGAGATGAAGAACCAGGAGATCAAAGATCAGCACGATCTTTTGGTCAAACTATATACTCTGTATGTATACTATATACTCTGTATGTAGTACCTGGTTTAACACTATATCCTCTGTATATATACTATATACTGTTTATGTAGTACCTGGTTTAACACTATACCCTCAGCTTACTCTAGTCTGCAGATGTGAAGAAATTTAAACAGAATGTGTATCTGTGTATATGTGCGCACCTGTATGTGTCTGGTTGTAGTATTATTTAAAGGGTCAAACTGCATGAAGTGTGCCCAGGCCCAGAGCTACTTTGATGGGCATGATTCTGTGACCTCTTGGGCCTTGAAATGTGGTGCTTTGAATGATTTAAAGAGTGAAACGGTCTGAAGTGTGCCCACGTTTAAAGCAACCTTGCTGGGCATGACTGTGTGACCTCTTGGGCCAGGAAGTCTGTTTCTAGTTTTATTTAAACGGTCAAACTGCGTGAAGTGTGCCCAGGCCCAGAGCTACTTTGCTGGGCATGACTGTGTGACCTCTTGGGCCTGGAAGTCTGGTTGTAGTATGATTTTAAAGGGTCAAATGGTCTCCATTGTGTGTCCAGGTTTAAGGCTACTTTGCTGGGCATGTGATTTGGACCCATCGGGTACGGAAGCCTTTCCGTCACGTGCTCGTTTTCCACGCCTTCAGCGCAGGTAGCCTGCGAATTTAAAACCGACGTGCATTTTATTCTTTTCCCCTTTTATCCCTTCATATCTCTCCGCTACCTTGGAGAAGAGAGACGCACGCGGGTAAATAAAATGTAAATATCTGTAAATATCTGTATAATATGTAAATAAAAGGAAGAAGTGGTTGTGTAGTGTAGTCGTTTCATTATAAATAATCTCATAATAATTTTATCCACAAATTCTTATACATTTATACATGTTTATCTCTCTCTTTGTGTGTGTGTGTGTGTGTGTGTGTGTCTGTGTGTGTGTGTGTGTGGTTCTGTGTCACTAGTGGGGCCTGTGGCCCGATTGGAGTGTTTGCGGTGTGAGAAGGAGGAGTTGGAGAACAGTTTGTTGGAGCAGCTGAAGGAGTTGAGGTTGCAGAAGCAGAAGGAGCTGCAGGTTCTTCAGGAGATGCTGAAACACAAGCAGCAGGAGGAGACAGAGCTCCTGCAGAAACAGCAGGAGGAGGAGGAGCATAACAGGTCCCTCAAGGGTAAGTACTATGGAAATGCAATAATACTAACATAACTAATAATGAATGTTAGCCTTTAGGCTCCAATAAAAGTGATACTAATATATGTATAGTACTATATATATTATATTTTATATATTCAGTAGTAATTATGTAGTATATACAATCTGTGTTATATCCAGCAGTAATGATACTTGCTCTGGCAGATATGAAAATGGCCTGTGAACAGGAGAAGAAATCTCTGGAGGAAGAACTTGAGAAGCTCAGACTGTCACTGCAGGTAGAGATCCCTTATAGTGTCAGTACACATCCACCAGTAGCTCCACCTTTCACTTATAACGTCAGTACACATTCAGTACACATTCCCACCTTTCCATTGTACTGGCTGTAGTGATGATTCGTGTGTGTGTTATACCAGCCCATAGAGGAGGACATTATGAGTCTGAAAGTGGCGCTGGAGATGAAGAACCAGGAGATCAAAGATCAGCACGATCTTTTGGTCAAACTATATACTCTGTATGTATACTATATACTCTGTATGTAGTACCTGGTTTAACACTATATCCTCTGTATATATACTATATACTGTTTATGTAGTACCTGGTTTAACACTATACCCTCAGCTTACTCTAGTCTGCAGATGTGAAGAAATTTAAACAGAATGTGTATCTGTGTATATGTGCGCACCTGTATGTGTCTGGTTGTAGTATTATTTAAAGGGTCAAACTGCGTGAAGTGTGCCCAGGCCCAGAGCTACTTTGATGGGCATGATTCTGTGACCTCTTGGGCCTTGAAATGTGGTGCTTTGAATGATTTAAAGAGTGAAACGGTCTGAAGTGTGCCCACGTTTAAAGCAACCTTGCTGGGCATGACTGTGTGACCTCTTGGGCCAGGAAGTCTGTTTCTAGTTTTATTTAAACGGTCAAACTGCGTGAAGTGTGCCCAGGCCCAGAGCTACTTTGCTGGGCATGACTGTGTGACCTCTTGGGCCTGGAAGTCTGGTTGTAGTATGATTTTAAAGGGTCAAATGGTCTCCATTGTGTGTCCAGGTTTAAGGCTACTTTGCTGGGCATGTGATTTAGACCCATCGGGTACGGAAGCCTTTCCGTCACGTGCTCGTTTTCCACGCCTTCAGCGCAGGTAGCCTGCGAATTTAAAACCGACGTGCATTTTATTCTTTTCCCCTTTTATCCTTTCATATCTCTCCGCTACCTTGGAGAAGAGAGACGCACGCGGGTAAATAAAATGTAAATATCTGTAAATATCTGTATAATATGTAAATAAAAGGAAGAAGTGGTTGTGTAGTGTAGTCGTTTCATTATAAATAATCTCATAATAATTTTATCCACAAATTCTTATACATTTATACATGTTTATCTCTCTCTTTGTGTGTGTGTGTGTGTGTGTGTGTGTCTGTGTGTGTGGTTCTGTGTCACTAGTGGGGCCTGTGGCCCGATTGGAGTGTTTGCGGTGTGAGAAGGAGGAGTTGGAGAACAGTTTGTTGGAGCAGCTGAAGGAGTTGAGGTTGCAGAAGCAGAAGGAGCTGCAGGTTCTTCAGGAGATGCTGAAACACAAGCAGCAGGAGGAGACAGAGCTCCTGCAGAAACAGCAGGAGGAGGAGGAGCATAACAGGTCCCTCAAGGGTAAGTACTATGGAAATGCAATAATACTAACATAACTAATAATGAATGTTAGCCTTTAGGCTCCAATAAAAGTGATACTAATATATGTATAGTACTATATATATTATATTTTATATATTCAGTAGTAATTATGTAGTATATACAATCTGTGTTATATCCAGCAGTAATGATACTTGCTCTGGCAGATATGAAAATGGCCTGTGAACAGGAGAAGAAATCTCTGGAGGAAGAACTTGAGAAGCTCAGACTGTCACTGCAGATAGAGATCCCTTATAGTGTCAGTACACATCCACCAGTAGCTCCACCTTTCACTTATAACGTCAGTACACATTCAGTACACATTCCCACCTTTCCATTGTACTGGCTGTAGTGATGATTCGTGTGTGTGTTATACCAGCCCATAGAGGAGGACATTATGAGTCTGAAAGTGGCGCTGGAGTTGAAGAACCAGGAGATCAAAGATCAGCACGATCTTTTGGTCAAACTATATACTCTGTATGTATACTATATACTCTGTATGTAGTACCTGGTTTAACACTATATCCTCTGTATATATACTATATACTGTTTATGTAGTACCTGGTTTAACACTATACCCTCAGCTTACTCTAGTCTGCAGATGTGAAGAAATTAAACAGAATGTGTATCTGTGTATATGTGCGCACCTGTATGTGTCTGGTTGTAGTATTATTTAAAGGGTCAAACTGCATGAAGTGTGCCCAGGCCCAGAGCTACTTTGATGGGCATTATTCTGTGACCTCTTGGGCCTTGAAATGTGGTGCTTTGAATGATTTAAAGAGTGAAACGGTCTGAAGTGTGCCCACGTTTAAAGCATTCTTGCTGGGCATGACTGTGTGACCTCTTGGGCCAGGAAGTCTGTTTCTACTTTTATTTAAACGGTCAAACTGCGTGAAGTGTGCCCATGCCCAGAGCTACTTTGCTGGGCATGACTGTGTGACCTCTTGGGCCTGGAAGTCTGGTTGTAGTATGATTTTAAAGGGTCAAATGGTCTCCATTGTGTGTCCAGGTTTAAGGCTACTTTGCTTGGCATGTGAATTGGACCCATCGGGTACGGAAGCTTTTCCGTCACGTGCTCGTTTTCCACGCCTTCAGCGCAGGTAGCCTGCGAATTTAAAACCGACGTGCATTTTATTCTTTTCCCCTTTTATCCTTTCATAACTCTCCGCTACCTTGGAGAAGAGAGACACACGCGGGTAAATAAAATGTAAATATCTGTAAATATCTGTATAATATGTAAATAAAAGGAAGAAGTGAATTATGTAGTATATACTATCTGTGTTATATCCAGCAGTAATGATACTTGCTCTGGCAGATATGAAAATGGCCTGTGAACAGGAGAAGAAATCTCTGGAGGAAGAACTTGAGAAGCGCAGACTGTCACTGCAGATAGAGATCCCTTATAGTGTCAGTACACATCCACCAGTACCTCCACCTTTCACTTATAACGTCAGTACACATTCAGTACACATTCCCACCTTTCCATTGTACTGGCTGTAGTGATGATTCGTGTGTGTGTTATACCAGCCCATAGAGGAGGACATTATGAGTCTGAAAGTGGCGCTGGAGATGAAGAACCAGGAGATCAAAGATCAGCACGATCTTTTGGTCAAACTATATACTCTGTATGTATACTATATACTCTGTATGTAGTACCTGGTTTAACACTATATCCTCTGTATATATACTATATACTGTTTATGTAGTACCTGGTTTAACACTATACCCTCAGCTTACTCTAGTCTGCAGATGTGAAGAAATTAAACAGAATGTGTATCTGTGTATATGTGTGCACCTGTATGTGTCTGGTTGTAGTATTATTTAAAGGGTCAAACTGCATGAAGTGTGCCCAGGCCCAGAGCTACTTTGCTGTGCATGACTGTGTGACCTCTTGGCCCTGGAAGTCTGGTGGTAGTAGTAGTATGATTTAAAGGCACAAAGTGATTGAAGTGTGCCCAGGCCCAGAGCTACTTTGCTGTGCATGACTGTGTTTGACCTCTTGGGCCTGGAAGTCTGGTAGTAGTAGTAGTATGATTTAAAGGTACAAAGTGAATGAAGTGTGCCCAGGCCCAGAGCTACTTTGCTGTGCATGACTGTGTGACCTCTTGGGCCTGGAAGTCTGGTTGTAGTATGATTTTAAAGGGTCAAATGGTCTCCATTGTGTGTGCAGGTTTAAGGCTACTTTGCTGGGCATGTGATTTGGACCCATCGGGTACGGAAGCCTTTCCGTCACGTGCTCGTTTTCCACGCCTTCAGCGCAGGTAGCCTGCGAATTTAAAACCGACGTGCATTTTATTCTTTTCCCCTTTTATCCTTTCATATCTCTCCGCTACCTTGGAGAAGAGAGACGCACGCAGGTAAATAAAATGTAAATATCTGAAAATATCTGTATAATATGTAAATAAAAGGAAGAAGTGGTTGTGTAGTGTAGTCGTTTGATTATAAATAATCTCATAATAATTTTATCCACAAATTCTTATACATTTATACATGTTTATCTCTCTCTCTGTGTGTGTGTGTGTGTGTCTGTGTGTGTGTGTGGTTCTGTGTCACTAGTGGTGCCTGTGGCCCGATTGGAGTGTTTGCGGTGTGAGAAGGAGGAATTGGAGAACAGTTTGTTGGAGCAGCTGAAGGATGTGAGGTTGCAGAAGCAGAAGGAGCTGCAGGTTCTTCAGGAGATGCTGAAACACAAGCAGCAGAAGGAGACAGAGCTCCTGCAGAAACAGCAGGAGGAGGAGGAGCATAACAGGTCCATCAAGAGTAAGTACTATGGAAATGCAATAATACTAACATAACTAATAATGAATGTTAGCCTTTAGGCTCCACTAAAAGTGATACTAATATATGTATAGTACTATATATATTATATTTTATATATTCAGTAGTAATTATGTAGTATATACAATCTGTATTATATCCAGCAGTAATGATACTTGCTCTGGCAGATAAGAAAATGGCCTGTGAACAGGAGAAGAAATCTCTGGAGGAAGAACTTGAGAAGCTCAGACTGTCACTGCAGGTAGAGATCCCTTATAGTGTCAGTACACATCCACCAGTACCTCCACCTTTCACTTATAACGTCAGTACACATTCAGTACACATTCCCACCTTTCCATTGTAGTGGCTGTAGTGATGATTCGTGTGTGTGTTATACCAGCCCATAGAGGAGGACATTATGAGTCTGAAAGTGGCGCTGGAGATGAAGAACCAGGAGATCAAAGATCAGCACGATCTTTTGGTCAAACTATATACTCTGTATATATACTATATACTGTTTATGTAGTACCTGGTTTAACACTATACCCTCAGCTTTCTCTAGTCTGCAGATGTGAAGAAATTAAACAGAATGTGTATCTGTGTATATGTGCGCACCTGTATGTGTCTGGTTGTAGTATTATTTAAAGGGTCAAACTGCGTGAAGTGTGCCCAGACCCAGGCATGACTGTGTGACCTCTTGGGCCAGGAAGTCTGTTTCTAGTTTTATTTAAACGGCCAAACTGCGTGAAGTGTGCCCAGGCCCAGAGCTACTTTGCTGGGCATGACTGTGTGACCTCTTGGGCCTGGAAGTCTGCTTGTAGTATGATTTTAAAGGGTCAAATGGTCTCCATTGTGTGTCCAGGTTTAAGGCTACTTTGCTGGGCATGTGATTTGGACCCATCGGGTACGGAAGCCTTTCCGTCACGTGCTCGTTTTCCACGCCTTCAGCGCAGGTAGCCTGCGAATTTAAAACCGACGTGCATTTTATTCTTTTCCCCTTTTATCCTTTCATATCTCTCCGCTACCTTGGAGAAGAGAGACGCACGCGGGTAAATAAAATGTAAATATCTGTATAATATGTTAATAAAAGGAAGATGTGGTTGTGTAGTGTAGTCGTTTGATTATAAATAATCTCATAATAATTTTATCCACAAATTCTTATACATTTATACATGTTTATCTCTCTCTGTGTGTGTGTGTGTGTGTGGTTCTGTGTCACTAGTGGGGCCTGTGGCCCGATTGGAGTGTTTGCGGTGTGAGAAGGAGGAGTTGGAGAACAATTTGTTGGAACAGCTGAAGGAGTTGAGGTTGCAGAAGCAGAAGGAGCTGCAGGTTCTTCAGGAGATGCTGAAACACAAGCAGCAGGAGGAGACAGAGCTCCTGCAGAAACAGCAGGAGGAGGAGGAGCATAACAGGTCCATCAAGAGTAAGTACTATGGAAATGCAATAATACTAACATAACTAATAATGAATGCTAGCCTTTAGGCTCCAATAAAAGTGATACTAATATATGTATAGTACTATATATATTATATTTTATATATTCAGTAGTAATTATGTAGTATATACAATCTATGTTATATCCAGCAGTAATGATACTTGCTCTGGCAGATATGAAAATGGCCTGTGAACAGGAGAAGAAATCTCTGGAGGAAGAACTTGAGAAGCTCAGACTGTCACTGCAGGTAGAGATCCCTTATAGTGTCAGTACACATCCACCAGTACCTCCACCTTTCACTTATAACGTCAGTACACATTCAGTACACATTCCCACCTTTCCATTGTACTGGCTGTAGTGATGATTCGTGTCTGTGTTATACCAGCCCATAGAGGAGGACATTATGAGTCTGAAAGTGGCGCTGGAGATGAAGAACCAGGAGATCAAAGATCAGCACGATCTTTTGGTCAAACTATATACTCTGTATGTATACTATATCGAACCCACGGTTTTCACGCTACGATTTTTTTAAATGTGGTGAGCTGCGGAGAAAAGACGCGGTCCGGACGTATTTGTGGCTTAATATCTCTTGTCTCCTTGGGAGTAGGAAGTCTGTTCATGGCTCTTTGGAAAGGTCTGCATCTCCCCTCTAATCGCCTTCGAGCTTCAAGCGGATTGGACCCACGGTTATCACGTTACGATTTTTTAAAGCCGCCAGGGACGGGCCGAAAGCGTGGCATGTGGCGTTCGTTAGGGACAGTCATGGAGGTGATGCGCACCGAGTTGCACGCCATTTGGACTTGGCCAGACCTAGATGTGAGCGTTCAAAGTCAGCGCGTTTGTTTAAACTTTCTCCTCCAATTCGTTGCAACTGCTCAAGCGTTTCTCGCTCATCCGACTGGAGCGTAACGCTTTATATGTTAATATCTCTTGTCTCCTTGGGAGTAGGAAGTCTGTTCATGGATCTTTGGAAAGGGCTGCATCTCCCCTGTAATCGCCTTCGAGCGGCACGCGGATCGAACCCACGGTTTTCACGCTATGATTTTTTTAAATGTGGTGCGCGGCGGAGAAAATGCGCGCGTCGGACGTCATTTCGGCTTAATATCTCTTGTCTCCTCGGGAGTAGAAAGTCTTTTCATGGCTCTTTGGAAAGGGCTGCATCTCCCCTGTAATCGCCTTTAAGCGGCACGCGGATCGGACCCAGCGTTCTCACGCTAAGATTTTTTAAATGTGGTGCGCGGCGGAGAAAATGCGCGCGTCGGACATCATTGCGGCTTGATATCTCTTGTCTCCTTGGGAGTAGGAAGTCTGTTCATGGCTCTTTGGAAAGTGCTGCATCTCCCCTGTAATCGCCTTCGAGCGGCACGCGGATCGAACCCACGGTTTTCACGCTATGATTTTTTAAAATGTGTTGCGCGGCGGAGAAAATGCGCGCGTCGGACGTCATTGCGGCTTAATATCTCTTGTCTCCTTGGGAGTAGAAAGTCTTTTCATGGCTCTTTGGAAAGGGTTGCATCTCCCCTGTAATCGCCTTTAAGCGGCACGCGGATCGGACCCACCGTTCTTACTATACGATTTTTTAAATGTGGTGCGCGGCGTAGAAAAGCCGCGCGTAGGACGTATTTGCGGCTTAATATCTTTGGGCTCCTTGGGAGTAGGAAGTCTGTTCATGCCTCTTTGGAAAGGGCTGCATCTCCCCTGTAATCCCCTTCGAGCGGCACGCGGATCGAACCCACGGTTTTCACGCTATGATTTTTTTAAATGTGGTGCGCGGCGGAGAAAATGCGCGTGTCGGACGTCATTTCGGCTTAATATCTCTTGTCTCCTTGAGAGTAGAAAGTCTTTTCATGGCTCTTTGGAAAGGGTTGCGTCTCCCCTGTAATCGCCTTTAAGCGGCACGCGGATCGAACCCACGGTTTTCACGCTATGATTTTTTTAAATGTGCTGCGCGGCGGAGAAAATGCGCGCGTCGGACGTCATTGCGGCTTAATATCTCTTGTCTCCTTGGGAATAGAAAGTCTGTTCATGGCTCTTAGGAAAGGGCTGCACTCCACTGTAATCGCCTTCGAGCGGCACGCGGATCGGAACCATCGTTATCACGCTACGATTTTTTAATGCCTCTAGGGACGGGCCGAAAGCGTGGCAGGTGGCGTTCGTTAGGGACAGTCATGGAGGTGATGCGCACCGAGTTGCAGGCCATTTGGACCTGGCCCGGCCTAGATGTGAGCGTTCAAAGTCAGCGCGTTTGTTTAAACTTTCTCCTCCAATTCGTTGCAATTGTGCAAGCGTTTCTCGCTCATCCGACTGGAGCGTAACGCTTTATATGTTAATATTTCTGGTCTCCTTGGGAGTAGAAAGTCTGTTCATGGCTCTTTTGAAAGGGATGCATCTCCCCTGTAATCGCCTTCGAGCGGCACGCGGATCGAACCCACGGTTTTCACGCCACGATTTTTTTTAAATGTGTTGCGCGGCGGAGAAAAGACGCGCGCCGGACGTATTTGCGGCTTAATATCTCTTGTCTCATTGGGAGTAGAAAGTCTGTTCATGGCTCTTTGGAAAGGGCTGCATCTCCCCTGTAAACGCCTTCGAGCGGCACGCGGATCGAACCCACGGTTTTCACGCTATGATTTTTTTAAATGTGGTGCGCGGCGGAGAAAATGCGCGCGTCGGACGTCATTGCGGCTTAATATCTCTTGTCTCATTGGGAGTAGAAAGTCTGTTCATGGCTCTTTGGAAAGGGCTGCATCTCCCCTGTAATCGCCTTCGAGCGGCACGCGGATGGAACCCACGGTTTTCACGCTATGATTTTTTTAAATGTGGTGCGCGGCGGAGAAAATGCGCGCGTCGGACGTCATTGCGGCTTAATATCTCTTGTCTCCTTGGGAGTAGAAAGTCTGTTCATGGCTCTTTGGAAAGGGCTCCATCTCCCCTGTAATCGCCTTTAAGCGGCACGCGGATCGGACCCACCGTTCTCACGCTACGATTTTTTAAATGTGGTCCGCGGCGCAATAAATGCGCGCGTCGGACGTCATTGCGGCTTAATATCTCTTGTCTCGTTGGGAGTAGGAAGTCTGTTCATGGCTCTTTGGAAAGGGCTGCATCTCCCCTGTAATCGCCTTCGAGCGGCACGCGGATCGGACCCACCGTTCTCACGCTAAGATTTTTTAAATGTGGTGCGCGGCGGAGAAAAGACGCGCGTAGGACATATTTGCGGCTTAATATCTTTGGGCTCCTTGGGAGTAGAAAGTCTGTTCATGGCTCTTTGGAAAGGGCTGCATCTCCCCTGTAATCGCCTTTAAGCGGCACGCGGATCGGACCCACCGTTCTCACGCTACGATTTTTTAAACGTGGTGCGTGTCGGAGAAAATGCGCGCGTCGGACGTCATTGTGGCTTAATATCTCTTGTCTCCTTGGGAGTAGAAAGTCTGTTCATGGCTCTTTGGAAAGGGCTGCATCTCCCCTGTAATCGCCTTTAAGCGGCACGCGGATCGGACCCACCGTTCTTACGATACGATTTTTTAAATGTGGTGCGCGGCCTAGAAAAGACGCGTTTAGGACGTATTTGCGGCTTAATATCTTTGGGCTCCTTGGGAGTAGAAAGTCTGTTCATGGCTCTTTGGAAAGGGCTGCATCTCCACTGTTATCGCCTTCGAGCGGCACGCGGATCGGAACCATCGTTATCACGCTACGATTTTTTAATGCCGCCAGGGACGGGCCGAAAGCGTGGCAGGTGGCGTTCGTTAGGGACAGTCATGGAGGTGATGCGCACCGAGTTGCAGGCCATTTGGACCTGGCCCGGCCTAGATGTGAGCGTTCAAATCAGCGCGTTTGTTTAAACTTTCTCCTCCAGTTCGTTGCAATTGTACAAGCGTTTCTCGCTCATCCGACTGGAGCGTAACGCTTTATCTGTTAATGTCTCTGGTCTCCTTGGGAGTAGAAAGTCTATTCATGGCTCTTTGGAAAGGGCTGCATCTCCCCTGTAATCGCCTTTAAGCGGCACGCGGATCGGACCCACCGTTCTTACGATACGATTTTTTAAATGTGGTGCGCGGCGTAGAAAAGACGCGCGTAGGACGTATTTGCGGCTTAATATCTTTGGGCTCCTTGGGAGTAGGAAGTCTGTTCATGGCTCTTTGGAAAGGGCTGCATCTCCCCTGTAATCGCCTTCGAGCGGCACGCGGATCGAACCCACGGTTTTCACGCTATGATTTTTTTAAATGTGCTGCGCGGCGGAGAAAATGCGCGCGTCGGGCGTCATTGCGGCTTAATATCTCTTGTCTCCTTGGGAATAGAAAGTCTGTTCATGGCTCATTGGAAAGGGCTGCATCTCCCCTGTAACGCCTTTAAGCGGCACGCGGATCGGACCCACCGTTCTCACGCTACGATTTTTTAAATGTGGTGCGCGGCGCAATAAATGCGCGCGTCGGACATCATTGCGGCTTAATATCTTTGGGCTCCTTGGGAGTAGAAAGTCTGTTCATGGCTCTTTGGAAAGGGATGCATCTCCACTGTTTTCGCCTTCGAGCGGCACGCGGATCGGAACCATCGTTATCACGCTACGATTTTTTAATGCCGCCAGGGACGGGCCGAAAGCGTGGCAGGTGGCGTTCGTTAGGGACCGTCATGGAGGTGATGCGCACCGAGTTGCAGGCCATTTGGACCTGGCCCGGCCTAGATGTGAGCGTTCAAATCAGCGCGTTTGTTTAAACTTTCTCCTCCATTTCGATGCAATTGTACAAGCGTTTCTCGCTCATCCGACTGGAGCGTAACGCTTTATCTGTTAATATCTCTGGTCTCCTTGGGAGTAGAAAGTCTATTCATGGCTCTTTGGAAAGGGCTGCATCTCCCCTGTAATCGCCTTTAAGCGGCACGCGGATCGAACCCACGGTTTTCACGCTATGATTTTTTTAAATGTGCTGCGCGGCGGAGAAAATGCGCGCGTCGGACGTCATTGCGGCTTAATATCTCTTGTCTCCTTGGGAGTAGAAAGTCTGTTCATGGCTCTTTGGAAAGGGCTGCATCTCCCCTGTAATCGCCTTCGAGCGGCACGCGGATCGAACCCACGGTTTTCACGCTAGGATTTTTTTTAAATGTGTTGCGCGGCGGAGAATAGACGCGCGCCGGACGTATTTGCGGCTTGATATCTCTTGTCTCATTGGGAGTGGAAAGTCTGTTCATGGCTCTTTGGAAAGGGCTGCATCTCCCCTGTAATCGCCTTCCAGCGGCACGCGGATTGAACCCACCGTTCTTACGCTACGATTTTTTAAATGTGGTGCGCGGAGTAGAAAAGACGCGCGTAGAACGTATTTGCGGCTTAATATCTTTGGGCTCCTTGGGAGTAGGAAGTCTGTTCATGCCTCTTTGGAAAGGGCTCCATCTCCCCTGTAATCGCCTTCGAGCGGCACGCGGATCGAACCCACGGTTTTCACGCTATGATTTTTTTAAATGTGCTGCGCGGCGGAGAAAATGCGCGCGTCGGACGTCATTGCGGCTTAATATCTCTTGTCTCCTTGGGAGTAGAAAGTCTTTTCATGGTTCTTTGGAAAGGGTTGCATCTCCCCTGTAATCGCCTTTAAGCGGCACGCGGATCGGACCCACCGTTCTTACGCTACGATTTTTTAAATGTGGTGCGAGGCGTAGAAAAGACGCGCGTAGGACTTATTTGCGGCTTAATATCTTTGGGCTCCTTGGGAGTAGAAAGTCTGTTCATGGCTCTTTAGAAAGGGCTGCATCTCCCCTGTAATCGCCTTCGCGCGGCACGCGGATCGGAACCATCGTTATCACGCTACGATTTTTTAATGCCGACAGGGACGGGCCGAAAGCTTGGCAGGTGGCGTTCGTTAGGAAAAGTCATGGACGTGATGCGGACCGAGTTGCAGGCCATTTGGACCTGGCCCGGCCTAGATGTGAGCCTTCAAATTCAGCGCGTTTGTTTAAACTTTCTCCTCCAATTCGTTGCAATTGTACAAGCGTTTCTCGCTCATCCGACTGGAGCGTAACGCTTTATCTGTTAATATCTCTGGTCTCCTTGGGAGTAGAAAGTCTGTTCATGGCTCTTTGGAAAGGGATGCATCTCCCCTGTAATCGCCTTTAAGCGGCACGCGGATCGGACCCACCGTTCTCACGCTACGATTTTTTAAACGTGGTGCGCGTCGGAGAAAATGCGCGTAATATCTCTTGTCTCCTTGGGAGTAGAAAGTCTGTTCATGGCTCTTTGGAAAGGGCTGTATCTCCCCTGTAATCGCCTTCGAGCGGCACGCGCATCGGAACCATCGTTATCACGCTACGATTTTTTAATGCCGCCAGGGACGGGCCGAAAGCGTGGCAGGTGGCGTTCGTTAGGGACAGTCATAGAGGTGATGCGCACCGAGTTGCACGCCATTTGGAGTTGGCCCGGCCTAGATGTGAGCGTTCAAAGTCAGCGCGTTTGTTTAAACTTTCTCCTCCAATTCGTTGCAATTGTACAAGCGTTTCTCGTTCATCCGACTGGAGCGTAACGCTTTATATGTTAATATTTCTGGTCTCCTTGGGAGTAGAAAGTCTGTTCATGGCTCTTTTGAAAGGGATGCATCTCCCCTGTAATCGCCTTCGAGCGGCACGCGGATGGAACCCACGGTTTTCACGCTATGATTTTTTTAAATGTGGTGCGCGGCGGAGAAAATGCGCGCGTCGGACGTCATTGCGGCTTAATATCTCTTGTCTCCTTGGGAGTAGAAAGTCTGTTCATGGCTCTTTGGAAAGGGCTGCATCTCCCCTGTAATCGCCTTTAAGCGGCACGCGGATCGGACCCACCGTTCTCACGCTACGATTTTTTAAATGTGGTCCGCGGCGCAATAAATGCGCGCGTCGGACGTCATTGCGGCTTAATATCTCTTGTCTCGTTGGGAGTAGGAAGTCTGTTCATGGCTCTTTGGAAATGACTGCATCTCCCCTGTAATCGCCTTCGAGGGGCACGCGGATCGGACCCACCGTTCTCACGCTAAGATTTTTTAAATGTGGTGCGCGGCGGAGAAAAGACGCGCGTAGGACATATTTGCGGCTTAATATCTTTTGGCTCCTTGGGAGTAGAAAGTCTGTTCATGGCTCTTTGGAAAGGGCTGCATCTCCCCTGTAAACGCCTTCGAGCGGCACGCGGATCGAACCCACGGTTTTCACGCTATGATTTTTTTAAATGTGGTGCGCGGCGGAGAAAATGCGCGCGTCGGACGTCATTGCGGCTTAATATCTCTTGTCTCATTGGGAGTAGAAAGTCTGTTCATGGCTCTTTGGAAAGGGCTGCATCTCCCCTGTAATCGCCTTCGAGCGGCACGCGGATGGAACCCACGGTTTTCACGCTATGATTTTTTTAAATGTGGTGCGCGGCGGAGAAAATGCGCGCGTCGGACGTCATTGCGGCTTAATATCTCTTGTCTCCTTGGGAGTAGAAAGTCTGTTCATGGCTCTTTGGAAAGGGCTCCATCTCCCCTGTAATCGCCTTTAAGCGGCACGCGGATCGGACCCACCGTTCTCACGCTACGATTTTTTAAATGTGGTCCGCGGCGCAATAAATGCGCGCGTCGGACGTCATTGCGGCTTAATATCTCTTGTCTCGTTGGGAGTAGGAAGTCTGTTCATGGCTCTTTGGAAAGGGCTGCATCTCCCCTGTAATCGCCTTCGAGCGGCACGCGGATCGGACCCACCGTTCTCACGCTAAGATTTTTTAAATGTGGTGCGCGGCGGAGAAAAGACGCGCGTAGGACATATTTGCGGCTTAATATCTTTGGGCTCCTTGGGAGTAGAAAGTCTGTTCATGGCTCTTTGGAAAGGGCTGCATCTCCCCTGTAATCGCCTTTAAGCGGCACGCGGATCGGACCCACCGTTCTCACGCTACGATTTTTTAAACGTGGTGCGTGTCGGAGAAAATGCGCGCGTCGGACGTCATTGTGGCTTAATATCTCTTGTCTCCTTGGGAGTAGAAAGTCTGTTCATGGCTCTTTGGAAAGGGCTGCATCTCCCCTGTAATCGCCTTTAAGCGGCACGCGGATCGGACCCACCGTTCTTACGATACGATTTTTTAAATGTGGTGCGCGGCCTAGAAAAGACGCGTTTAGGACGTATTTGCGGCTTAATATCTTTGGGCTCCTTGGGAGTAGAAAGTCTGTTCATGGCTCTTTGGAAAGGGCTGCATCTCCACTGTTATCGCCTTCGAGCGGCACGCGGATCGGAACCATCGTTATCACGCTACGATTTTTTAATGCCGCCAGGGACGGGCCGAAAGCGTGGCAGGTGGCGTTCGTTAGGGACAGTCATGGAGGTGATGCGCACCGAGTTGCAGGCCATTTGGACCTGGCCCGGCCTAGATGTGAGCGTTCAAATCAGCGCGTTTGTTTAAACTTTCTCCTCCAGTTCGTTGCAATTGTACAAGCGTTTCTCGCTCATCCGACTGGAGCGTAACGCTTTATCTGTTAATGTCTCTGGTCTCCTTGGGAGTAGAAAGTCTATTCATGGCTCTTTGGAAAGGGCTGCATCTCCCCTGTAATCGCCTTTAAGCGGCACGCGGATCGGACCCACCGTTCTTACGATACGATTTTTTAAATGTGGTGCGCGGCGTAGAAAAGACGCGCGTAGGACGTATTTGCGGCTTAATATCTTTGGGCTCCTTGGGAGTAGGAAGTCTGTTCATGGCTCTTTGGAAAGGGCTGCATCTCCCCTGTAATCGCCTTCGAGCGGCACGCGGATCGAACCCACGGTTTTCACGCTATGATTTTTTTAAATGTGCTGCGCGGCGGAGAAAATGCGCGCGTCGGGCGTCATTGCGGCTTAATATCTCTTGTCTCCTTGGGAATAGAAAGTCTGTTCATGGCTCATTGGAAAGGGCTGCATCTCCCCTGTAACGCCTTTAAGCGGCACGCGGATCGGACCCACCGTTCTCACGCTACGATTTTTTAAATGTGGTGCGCGGCGCAATAAATGCGCGCGTCGGACATCATTGCGGCTTAATATCTTTGGGCTCCTTGGGAGTAGAAGTCTGTTCATGGCTCTTTGGAAAGGGCTGCATCTCCCCTGTAATCGCCTTCGCGCGGCACGCGGATCGGAACCATCGTTATCACGCTACGATTTTTTAATGCCGACAGGGACGGGCCGAAAGCGTGGCAGGTGGCGTTCGTTAGGGACAGTCATGGAGGTGATGCGCGCCGAGTTGCAGGCCATTTGGACCTGGCCCGGCCTAGATGTGAGCGTTCAAAGTCAGCGCGTTTGTTTAAACTTTCTCCTCCAATTCGTTGCAATTGTACAAGCGTTTCTCGCTCATCCGACTGGAGCGTAACGCTTTATCTGTTAATATCTCTGGTCTCCTTGGGAGTAGAAAGTCTATTCATGGCTCTTTGGAAAGGGCTGCATCTCCCCTGTAATCGCCTTTAAGCGGCACGCGGATCGGACCCACCGTTCTTACGATACGATTTTTTAAATGTGGTGCGTGTCGGAGAAAATGCGCGCGTCGGACGTCATTGTGGCTTAATATCTCTTGTCTCCTTGGGAGTAGAAAGTCTGTTCATGGCTCTTTGGAAAGGGCTGCATCTCCCCTGTAATCGCCTTTAAGCGGCACGCGGATCGGACCCACCGTTCTTACGATACGATTTTTTAAATGTGGTGCGCGGCGTAGAAAAGACGCGCGTAGGACGTATTTGCGGCTTAATATCTTTGGGCTCCTTGGGAGTAGAAAGTCTGTTCATGGCTCTTTGGAAAGGGATGCATCTCCACTGTTTTCGCCTTCGAGCGGCACGCGGATCGGAACCATCGTTATCACGCTACGATTTTTTAATGCCGCCAGGGACGGGCCGAAAGCGTGGCAGGTGGCGTTCGTTAGGGACCGTCATGGAGGTGATGCGCACCGAGTTGCAGGCCATTTGGACCTGGCCCGGCCTAGATGTGAGCGTTCAAATCAGCGCGTTTGTTTAAACTTTCTCCTCCATTTCGATGCAATTGTACAAGCGTTTCTCGCTCATCCGACTGGAGCGTAACGCTTTATCTGTTAATATCTCTGGTCTCCTTGGGAGTAGAAAGTCTATTCATGGCTCTTTGGAAAGGGCTGCATCTCCCCTGTAATCGCCTTTAAGCGGCACGCGGATCGAACCCACGGTTTTCACGCTATGATTTTTTTAAATGTGCTGCGCGGCGGAGAAAATGCGCGCGTCGGACGTCATTGCGGCTTAATATCTCTTGTCTCCTTGGGAGTAGAAAGTCTGTTCATGGCTCTTTGGAAAGGGCTGCATCTCCCCTGTAATCGCCTTCGAGCGGCACGCGGATCGAACCCACGGTTTTCACGCTAGGATTTTTTTTAAATGTGTTGCGCGGCGGAGAATAGACGCGCGCCGGACGTATTTGCGGCTTGATATCTCTTATCTCATTGGGAGTGGAAAGTCTGTTCATGGCTCTTTGGAAAGGGCTGCATCTCCCCTGTAATCGCCTTCCAGCGGCACGCGGATTGAACCCACCGTTCTTACGCTACGATTTTTTAAATGTGGTGCGCGGAGTAGAAAAGACGCGCGTAGAACGTATTTGCGGCTTAATATCTTTGGGCTCCTTGGGAGTAGGAAGTCTGTTCATGCCTCTTTGGAAAGGGCTCCATCTCCCCTGTAATCGCCTTCGAGCGGCACGCGGATCGAACCCACGGTTTTCACGCTATGATTTTTTTAAATGTGCTGCGCGGCGGAGAAAATGCGCGCGTCGGACGTCATTGCGGCTTAATATCTCTTGTCTCCTTGGGAGTAGAAAGTCTTTTCATGGTTCTTTGGAAAGGGTTGCATCTCCCCTGTAATCGCCTTTAAGCGGCACGCGGATCGGACCCACCGTTCTTACGCTACGATTTTTTAAATGTGGTGCGAGGCGTAGAAAAGACGCGCGTAGGACTTATTTGCGGCTTAATATCTTTGGGCTCCTTGGGAGTAGAAAGTCTGTTCATGGCTCTTTAGAAAGGGCTGCATCTCCCCTGTAATCGCCTTCGCGCGGCACGCGGATCGGAACCATCGTTATCACGCTACGATTTTTTAATGCCGACAGGGACGGGCCGAAAGCTTGGCAGGTGGCGTTCGTTAGGAAAAGTCATGGACGTGATGCGGACCGAGTTGCAGGCCATTTGGACCTGGCCCGGCCTAGATGTGAGCCTTCAAATTCAGCGCGTTTGTTTAAACTTTCTCCTCCAATTCGTTGCAATTGTACAAGCGTTTCTCGCTCATCCGACTGGAGCGTAACGCTTTATCTGTTAATATCTCTGGTCTCCTTGGGAGTAGAAAGTCTGTTCATGGCTCTTTGGAAAGGGATGCATCTCCCCTGTAATCGCCTTTAAGCGGCACGCGGATCGGACCCACCGTTCTCACGCTACGATTTTTTAAACGTGGTGCGCGTCGGAGAAAATGCGCGTAATATCTCTTGTCTCCTTGGGAGTAGAAAGTCTGTTCATGGCTCTTTGGAAAGGGCTGTATCTCCCCTGTAATCGCCTTCGAGCGGCACGCGCATCGGAACCATCGTTATCACGCTACGATTTTTTAATGCCGCCAGGGACGGGCCGAAAGCGTGGCAGGTGGCGTTCGTTAGGGACAGTCATAGAGGTGATGCGCACCGAGTTGCACGCCATTTGGAGTTGGCCCGGCCTAGATGTGAGCGTTCAAAGTCAGCGCGTTTGTTTAAACTTTCTCCTCCAATTCGTTGCAATTGTACAAGCGTTTCTCGTTCATCCGACTGGAGCGTAACGCTTTATATGTTAATATTTCTGGTCTCCTTGGGAGTAGAAAGTCTGTTCATGGCTCTTTTGAAAGGGATGCATCTCCCCTGTAATCGCCTTCGAGCGGCACGCGGATGGAACCCACGGTTTTCACGCTATGATTTTTTTAAATGTGGTGCGCGGCGGAGAAAATGCGCGCGTCGGACGTCATTGCGGCTTAATATCTCTTGTCTCCTTGGGAGTAGAAAGTCTGTTCATGGCTCTTTGGAAAGGGCTGCATCTCCCCTGTAATCGCCTTTAAGCGGCACGCGGATCGGACCCACCGTTCTCACGCTACGATTTTTTAAATGTGGTCCGCGGCGCAATAAATGCGCGCGTCGGACGTCATTGCGGCTTAATATCTCTTGTCTCGTTGGGAGTAGGAAGTCTGTTCATGGCTCTTTGGAAATGACTGCATCTCCCCTGTAATCGCCTTCGAGGGGCACGCGGATCGGACCCACCGTTCTCACGCTAAGATTTTTTAAATGTGGTGCGCGGCGGAGAAAAGACGCGCGTAGGACATATTTGCGGCTTAATATCTTTTGGCTCCTTGGGAGTAGAAAGTCTGTTCATGGCTCTTTGGAAAGGGCTGCATCTCCCCTGTAATCGCCTTTAAGCGGCACGCGGATCGGACCCACCGTTCTCACGCTACGATTTTTTAAACGTGGTGCGTGTCGGAGAAAATGCGCGCGTCGGACGTCATTGTGGCTTAATATCTCTTGTCTCCTTGGGAGTAGAAAGTCTGTTCATGGCTCTTTGGAAAGGGCTGCATCTCCCCTGTAATCGCCTTTAAGCGGCACGCGGATCGGACCCACCGTTCTTACGATACGATTTTTTAAATGTGGTGCGCGGCGTAGAAAAGACGCGTTTAGGACGTATTTGCGGCTTAATATCTTTGGGCTCCTTGGGAGTAGAAAGTCTGTTCATGGCTCTTTGGAAAGGGCTGCATCTCCACTGTTATCGCCTTCGAGCGGCACGCGGATCGGAACCATCGTTATCACGCTACGATTTTTTAATGCCGCCAGGGACGGGCCGAAAGCGTGGCAGGTGGCGTTCGTTAGGGACAGTCATGGAGGTGATGCGCACCGAGTTGCAGGCCATTTGGACCTGGCCCGGCCTAGATGTGAGCGTTCAAATCAGCGCGTTTGTTTAAACTTTCTCCTCCAGTTCGTTGCAATTGTACAAGCGTTTCTCGCTCATCCGACTGGAGCGTAACGCTTTATCTGTTAATGTCTCTGGTCTCCTTGGGAGTAGAAAGTCTATTCATGGCTCTTTGGAAAGGGCTGCATCTCCCCTGTAATCGCCTTTAAGCGGCACGCGGATCGGACCCACCGTTCTTACGATACGATTTTTTAAATGTGGTGCGCGGCGGAGAAAAGACGCGCGTAGGACATATTTGCGGCTTAATATCTTTGGGCTCCTTGGGAGTAGAAAGTCTGTTCATGGCTCTTTGGAAAGGGCTGCATCTCCCCTGTAATCGCCTTCGAGCGGCACGCGGATCGAACCCACGGTTTTCACGCTATGATTTTTTAAAATGTGTTGCGCGGCGGAGAAAATGCGCGCGTCGGACGTCATTGCGGCTTAATATCTCTTGTCTCCTTGGGAGTAGAAAGTCTTTTCATGGCTCTTTGGAAAGGGTTGCATCTCCCCTGTAATCGCCTTTAAGCGGCACGCGGATCGGACCCACCGTTCTTACTATACGATTTTTTAAATGTGGTGCGCGGCGTAGAAAAGACGCGCGTAGGACGTATTTGCGGCTTAATATCTTTGGGCTCCTTGGGAGTAGGAAGTCTGTTCATGCCTCTTTGGAAAGGGCTGCATCTCCCCTGTAATCCCCTTCGAGCGGCACGCGGATCGAACCCACGGTTTTCACGCTATGATTTTTTTAAATGTGGTGCGCGGCGGAGAAAATGCGCGTGTCGGACGTCATTTCGGCTTAATATCTCTTGTCTCCTTGAGAGTAGAAAGTCTTTTCATGGCTCTTTGGAAAGGGTTGCGTCTCCCCTGTAATCGCCTTTAAGCGGCACGCGGATCGAACCCACGGTTTTCACGCTATGATTTTTTTAAATGTGCTGCGCGGCGGAGAAAATGCGCGCGTCGGACGTCATTGCGGCTTAATATCTCTTGTCTCCTTGGGAATAGAAAGTCTGTTCATGGCTCTTAGGAAAGGGCTGCATCTCCACTGTAATCGCCTTCGAGCGGCACGCGGATCGGAACCATCGTTATCATGCTACGATTTTTTAATGCCTCTAGGGACGGGCCGAAAGCGTGGCAGGTGGCGTTCGTTAGGGACAGTCATGGAGGTGATGCGCACCGAGTTGCAGGCCATTTGGACCTGGCCCGGCCTAGATGTGAGCGTTCAAATTCAGCGCGTTTGTTTAAACTTTCTCCTCCAATTCGTTGCAATTGTACAAGCGTTTCTCGCTCATCCGACTGGAGCGTAACGCTTTATATGTTAATATTTCTGGTCTCCTTGGGAGTAGAAAGTCTGTTCATGGCTCCTTTGAAAGGGATGCATCTCCCCTGTAATCGCCTTCGAGCGGCACGCGGATCGAACCCACGGTTTTCACGCTACGATTTTTTTTAAATGTGTTGCGCGGCGGAGAAAAGACGCGCGCCGGACGTATTTGCGGCTTAATATCTCTTGTCTCATTGGGAGTAGAAAGTCTGTTCATGGCACTTTGGAAAGGGCTGCATCTCCCCTGTAATCGCCTTCGAGCGGCACGCGGATCGAACCCACGGTTTTCACGCTATGATTTTTTTAAATGTGGTGCGCGGCGGAGAAAATGCGCGCGTCGGACGTCATTGCGGCTTAATATCTCTTGTCTCCTTGGGAATAGAAAGTCTGTTCATGGCTCTTAGGAAAGGGCTGCACTCCACTGTAATCGCCTTCGAGCGGCACGCGGATCGGAACCATCGTTATCACGCTACGATTTTTTAATGCCTCTAGGGACGGGCCGAAAGCGTGGCAGGTGGCGTTCGTTAGGGACAGTCATGGAGGTGATGCGCACCGAGTTGCAGGCCATTTGGACCTGGCCCGGCCTAGATGTGAGCGTTCAAAGTCAGCGCGTTTGTTTAAACTTTCTCCTCCAATTCGTTGCAATTGTGCAAGCGTTTCTCGCTCATCCGACTGGAGCGTAACGCTTTATATGTTAATATTTCTGGTCTCCTTGGGAGTAGAAAGTCTGTTCATGGCTCTTTTGAAAGGGATGCATCTCCCCTGTAATCGCCTTCGAGCGGCACGCGGATCGAACCCACGGTTTTCACGCCACGATTTTTTTTAAATGTGTTGCGCGGCGGAGAAAAGACGCGCGCCGGACGTATTTGCGGCTTAATATCTCTTGTCTCATTGGGAGTAGAAAGTCTGTTCATGGCTCTTTGGAAAGGGCTGCATCTCCCCTGTAAACGCCTTCGAGCGGCACGCGGATCGAACCCACGGTTTTCACGCTATGATTTTTTTAAATGTGGTGCGCGGCGGAGAAAATGCGCGCGTCGGACGTCATTGCGGCTTAATATCTCTTGTCTCATTGGGAGTAGAAAGTCTGTTCATGGCTCTTTGGAAAGGGCTGCATCTCCCCTGTAATCGCCTTCGAGCGGCACGCGGATGGAACCCACGGTTTTCACGCTATGATTTTTTTAAATGTGGTGCGCGGCGGAGAAAATGCGCGCGTCGGACGTCATTGCGGCTTAATATCTCTTGTCTCCTTGGGAGTAGAAAGTCTGTTCATGGCTCTTTGGAAAGGGCTCCATCTCCCCTGTAATCGCCTTTAAGCGGCACGCGGATCGGACCCACCGTTCTCACGCTACGATTTTTTAAATGTGGTCCGCGGCGCAATAAATGCGCGCGTCGGACGTCATTGCGGCTTAATATCTCTTGTCTCGTTGGGAGTAGGAAGTCTGTTCATGGCTCTTTGGAAAGGGCTGCATCTCCCCTGTAATCGCCTTCGAGCGGCACGCGGATCGGACCCACCGTTCTCACGCTAAGATTTTTTAAATGTGGTGCGCGGCGGAGAAAAGACGCGCGTAGGACATATTTGCGGCTTAATATCTTTGGGCTCCTTGGGAGTAGAAAGTCTGTTCATGGCTCTTTGGAAAGGGCTGCATCTCCCCTGTAATCGCCTTTAAGCGGCACGCGGATCGGACCCACCGTTCTCACGCTACGATTTTTTAAACGTGGTGCGTGTCGGAGAAAATGCGCGCGTCGGACGTCATTGTGGCTTAATATCTCTTGTCTCCTTGGGAGTAGAAAGTCTGTTCATGGCTCTTTGGAAAGGGCTGCATCTCCCCTGTAATCGCCTTTAAGCGGCACGCGGATCGGACCCACCGTTCTTACGATACGATTTTTTAAATGTGGTGCGCGGCGTAGAAAAGACGCGTTTAGGACGTATTTGCGGCTTAATATCTTTGGGCTCCTTGGGAGTAGAAAGTCTGTTCATGGCTCTTTGGAAAGGGCTGCATCTCCACTGTTATCGCCTTCGAGCGGCACGCGGATCGGAACCATCGTTATCACGCTACGATTTTTTAATGCCGCCAGGGACGGGCCGAAAGCGTGGCAGGTGGCGTTCGTTAGGGACAGTCATGGAGGTGATGCGCACCGAGTTGCAGGCCATTTGGACCTGGCCCGGCCTAGATGTGAGCGTTCAAATCAGCGCGTTTGTTTAAACTTTCTCCTCCAGTTCGTTGCAGTTGTACAAGCGTTTCTCGCTCATCCGACTGGAGCGTAACGCTTTATCTGTTAATGTCTCTGGTCTCCTTGGGAGTAGAAAGTCTATTCATGGCTCTTTGGAAAGGGCTGCATCTTCCCTGTAATCGCCTTTAAGCGGCACGCGGATCGGACCCACCGTTCTTACGATACGATTTTTTAAATGTGGTGCGCGGCGGAGAAAAGACGCGCGTAGGACATATTTGCGGCTTAATATCTTTGGGCTCCTTGGGAGTAGAAAGTCTGTTCATGGCTCTTTGGAAAGGGCTGCATCTCCCCTGTAATCGCCTTCGAGCGGCACGCGGATCGAACCCACGGTTTTCACGCTATGATTTTTTAAAATGTGTTGCGCGGCGGAGAAAATGCGCGCGTCGGACGTCATTGCGGCTTAATATCTCTTGTCTCCTTGGGAGTAGAAAGTCTATTCATGGCTCTTTGGAAAGGGCTGCATCTCCCCTGTAATCGCCTTTAAGCGGCACGCGGATCGGACCCACCGTTCTTACGATACGATTTTTTAAATGTGGTGCGCGGCGTAGAAAAGACGCGCGTAGGACGTATTTGCGGCTTAATATCTTTGGGCTCCTTGGGAGTAGGAAGTCTGTTCATGGCTCTTTGGAAAGGGCTGCATCTCCCCTGTAATCGCCTTCGAGCGGCACGCGGATCGAACCCACGGTTTTCACGCTATGATTTTTTTAAATGTGCTGCGCGGCGGAGAAAATGCGCGCGTCGGGCGTCATTGCGGCTTAATATCTCTTGTCTCCTTGGGAATAGAAAGTCTGTTCATGGCTCATTGGAAAGGGCTGCATCTCCCCTGTAACGCCTTTAAGCGGCACGCGGATCGGACCCACCGTTCTCACGCTACGATTTTTTAAATGTGGTGCGCGGCGCAATAAATGCGCGCGTCGGACATCATTGCGGCTTAATATCTTTGGGCTCCTTGGGAGTAGAAGTCTGTTCATGGCTCTTTGGAAAGGGCTGCATCTCCCCTGTAATCGCCTTCGCGCGGCACGCGGATCGGAACCATCGTTATCACGCTACGATTTTTTAATGCCGACAGGGACGGGCCGAAAGCGTGGCAGGTGGCGTTCGTTAGGGACAGTCATGGAGGTGATGCGCGCCGAGTTGCAGGCCATTTGGACCTGGCCCGGCCTAGATGTGAGCGTTCAAAGTCAGCGCGTTTGTTTAAACTTTCTCCTCCAATTCGTTGCAATTGTACAAGCGTTTCTCGCTCATCCGACTGGAGCGTAACGCTTTATCTGTTAATATCTCTGGTCTCCTTGGGAGTAGAAAGTCTATTCATGGCTCTTTGGAAAGGGCTGCATCTCCCCTGTAATCGCCTTTAAGCGGCACGCGGATCGGACCCACCGTTCTTACGATACGATTTTTTAAATGTGGTGCGTGTCGGAGAAAATGCGCGCGTCGGACGTCATTGTGGCTTAATATCTCTTGTCTCCTTGGGAGTAGAAAGTCTGTTCATGGCTCTTTGGAAAGGGCTGCATCTCCCCTGTAATCGCCTTTAAGCGGCACGCGGATCGGACCCACCGTTCTTACGATACGATTTTTTAAATGTGGTGCGCGGCGTAGAAAAGACGCGCGTAGGACGTATTTGCGGCTTAATATCTTTGGGCTCCTTGGGAGTAGAAAGTCTGTTCATGGCTCTTTGGAAAGGGATGCATCTCCACTGTTTTCGCCTTCGAGCGGCACGCGGATCGGAACCATCGTTATCACGCTACGATTTTTTAATGCCGCCAGGGACGGGCCGAAAGCGTGGCAGGTGGCGTTCGTTAGGGACCGTCATGGAGGTGATGCGCACCGAGTTGCAGGCCATTTGGACCTGGCCCGGCCTAGATGTGAGCGTTCAAATCAGCGCGTTTGTTTAAACTTTCTCCTCCATTTCGATGCAATTGTACAAGCGTTTCTCGCTCATCCGACTGGAGCGTAACGCTTTATCTGTTAATATCTCTGGTCTCCTTGGGAGTAGAAAGTCTATTCATGGCTCTTTGGAAAGGGCTGCATCTCCCCTGTAATCGCCTTTAAGCGGCACGCGGATCGAACCCACGGTTTTCACGCTATGATTTTTTTAAATGTGCTGCGCGGCGGAGAAAATGCGCGCGTCGGACGTCATTGCGGCTTAATATCTCTTGTCTCCTTGGGAGTAGAAAGTCTGTTCATGGCTCTTTGGAAAGGGCTGCATCTCCCCTGTAATCGCCTTCGAGCGGCACGCGGATCGAACCCACGGTTTTCACGCTAGGATTTTTTTTAAATGTGTTGCGCGGCGGAGAATAGACGCGCGCCGGACGTATTTGCGGCTTGATATCTCTTGTCTCATTGGGAGTGGAAAGTCTGTTCATGGCTCTTTGGAAAGGGCTGCATCTCCCCTGTAATCGCCTTCCAGCGGCACGCGGATTGAACCCACCGTTCTTACGCTACGATTTTTTAAATGTGGTGCGCGGAGTAGAAAAGACGCGCGTAGAACGTATTTGCGGCTTAATATCTTTGGGCTCCTTGGGAGTAGGAAGTCTGTTCATGCCTCTTTGGAAAGGGCTCCATCTCCCCTGTAATCGCCTTCGAGCGGCACGCGGATCGAACCCACGGTTTTCACGCTATGATTTTTTTAAATGTGCTGCGCGGCGGAGAAAATGCGCGCGTCGGACGTCATTGCGGCTTAATATCTCTTGTCTCCTTGGGAGTAGAAAGTCTTTTCATGGTTCTTTGGAAAGGGTTGCATCTCCCCTGTAATCGCCTTTAAGCGGCACGCGGATCGGACCCACCGTTCTTACGCTACGATTTTTTAAATGTGGTGCGAGGCGTAGAAAAGACGCGCGTAGGACTTATTTGCGGCTTAATATCTTTGGGCTCCTTGGGAGTAGAAAGTCTGTTCATGGCTCTTTAGAAAGGGCTGCATCTCCCCTGTAATCGCCTTCGCGCGGCACGCGGATCGGAACCATCGTTATCACGCTACGATTTTTTAATGCCGACAGGGACGGGCCGAAAGCTTGGCAGGTGGCGTTCGTTAGGAAAAGTCATGGACGTGATGCGGACCGAGTTGCAGGCCATTTGGACCTGGCCCGGCCTAGATGTGAGCCTTCAAATTCAGCGCGTTTGTTTAAACTTTCTCCTCCAATTCGTTGCAATTGTACAAGCGTTTCTCGCTCATCCGACTGGAGCGTAACGCTTTATCTGTTAATATCTCTGGTCTCCTTGGGAGTAGAAAGTCTGTTCATGGCTCTTTGGAAAGGGATGCATCTCCCCTGTAATCGCCTTTAAGCGGCACGCGGATCGGACCCACCGTTCTCACGCTACGATTTTTTAAACGTGGTGCGCGTCGGAGAAAATGCGCGTAATATCTCTTGTCTCCTTGGGAGTAGAAAGTCTGTTCATGGCTCTTTGGAAAGGGCTGTATCTCCCCTGTAATCGCCTTCGAGCGGCACGCGCATCGGAACCATCGTTATCACGCTACGATTTTTTAATGCCGCCAGGGACGGGCCGAAAGCGTGGCAGGTGGCGTTCGTTAGGGACAGTCATAGAGGTGATGCGCACCGAGTTGCACGCCATTTGGAGTTGGCCCGGCCTAGATGTGAGCGTTCAAAGTCAGCGCGTTTGTTTAAACTTTCTCCTCCAATTCGTTGCAATTGTACAAGCGTTTCTCGTTCATCCGACTGGAGCGTAACGCTTTATATGTTAATATTTCTGGTCTCCTTGGGAGTAGAAAGTCTGTTCATGGCTCTTTTGAAAGGGATGCATCTCCCCTGTAATCGCCTTCGAGCGGCACGCGGATGGAACCCACGGTTTTCACGCTATGATTTTTTTAAATGTGGTGCGCGGCGGAGAAAATGCGCGCGTCGGACGTCATTGCGGCTTAATATCTCTTGTCTCCTTGGGAATAGAAAGTCTGTTCATGGCTCTTTGGAAAGGGCTGCATCTCCCCTGTAATCGCCTTTAAGCGGCACGCGGATCGGACCCACCGTTCTCACGCTACGATTTTTTAAATGTGGTCCGCGGCGCAATAAATGCGCGCGTCGGACGTCATTGCGGCTTAATATCTCTTGTCTCGTTGGGAGTAGGAAGTCTGTTCATGGCTCTTTGGAAATGACTGCATCTCCCCTGTAATCGCCTTCGAGGGGCACGCGGATCGGACCCACCGTTCTCACGCTAAGATTTTTTAAATGTGGTGCGCGGCGGAGAAAAGACGCGCGTAGGACATATTTGCGGCTTAATATCTTTTGGCTCCTTGGGAGTAGAAAGTCTGTTCATGGCTCTTTGGAAAGGGCTGCATCTCCCCTGTAATCGCCTTTAAGCGGCACGCGGATCGGACCCACCGTTCTCACGCTACGATTTTTTAAACGTGGTGCGTGTCGGAGAAAATGCGCGCGTCGGACGTCATTGTGGCTTAATATCTCTTGTCTCCTTGGGAGTAGAAAGTCTGTTCATGGCTCTTTGGAAAGGGCTGCATCTCCCCTGTAATCGCCTTTAAGCGGCACGCGGATCGGACCCACCGTTCTTACGATACGATTTTTTAAATGTGGTGCGCGGCGTAGAAAAGACGCGTTTAGGACGTATTTGCGGCTTAATATCTTTGGGCTCCTTGGGAGTAGAAAGTCTGTTCATGGCTCTTTGGAAAGGGCTGCATCTCCACTGTTATCGCCTTCGAGCGGCACGCGGATCGGAACCATCGTTATCACGCTACGATTTTTTAATGCCGCCAGGGACGGGCCGAAAGCGTGGCAGGTGGCGTTCGTTAGGGACAGTCATGGAGGTGATGCGCACCGAGTTGCAGGCCATTTGGACCTGGCCCGGCCTAGATGTGAGCGTTCAAATCAGCGCGTTTGTTTAAACTTTCTCCTCCAGTTCGTTGCAATTGTACAAGCGTTTCTCGCTCATCCGACTGGAGCGTAACGCTTTATCTGTTAATGTCTCTGGTCTCCTTGGGAGTAGAAAGTCTATTCATGGCTCTTTGGAAAGGGCTGCATCTCCCCTGTAATCGCCTTTAAGCGGCACGCGGATCGGACCCACCGTTCTTACGATACGATTTTTTAAATGTGGTGCGCGGCGGAGAAAAGACGCGCGTAGGACATATTTGCGGCTTAATATCTTTGGGCTCCTTGGGAGTAGAAAGTCTGTTCATGGCTCTTTGGAAAGGGCTGCATCTCCCCTGTAATCGCCTTCGAGCGGCACGCGGATCGAACCCACGGTTTTCACGCTATGATTTTTTAAAATGTGTTGCGCGGCGGAGAAAATGCGCGCGTCGGACGTCATTGCGGCTTAATATCTCTTGTCTCCTTGGGAGTAGAAAGTCTTTTCATGGCTCTTTGGAAAGGGTTGCATCTCCCCTGTAATCGCCTTTAAGCGGCACGCGGATCGGACCCACCGTTCTTACTATACGATTTTTTAAATGTGGTGCGCGGCGTAGAAAAGACGCGCGTAGGACGTATTTGCGGCTTAATATCTTTGGGCTCCTTGGGAGTAGGAAGTCTGTTCATGCCTCTTTGGAAAGGGCTGCATCTCCCCTGTAATCCCCTTCGAGCGGCACGCGGATCGAACCCACGGTTTTCACGCTATGATTTTTTTAAATGTGGTGCGCGGCGGAGAAAATGCGCGTGTCGGACGTCATTTCGGCTTAATATCTCTTGTCTCCTTGAGAGTAGAAAGTCTTTTCATGGCTCTTTGGAAAGGGTTGCGTCTCCCCTGTAATCGCCTTTAAGCGGCACGCGGATCGAACCCACGGTTTTCACGCTATGATTTTTTTAAATGTGCTGCGCGGCGGAGAAAATGCGCGCGTCGGACGTCATTGCGGCTTAATATCTCTTGTCTCCTTGGGAGTAGAAAGTCTGTTCATGGCTCTTTGGAAAGGGCTGCATCTCCCCTGTAATCGCCTTCGAGCGGCACGCGGATCGAACCCACGGTTTTCACGCTAGGATTTTTTTTAAATGTGTTGCGCGGCGGAGAATAGACGCGCGCCGGACGTATTTGCGGCTTGATATCTCTTGTCTCATTGGGAGTGGAAAGTCTGTTCATGGCTCTTTGGAAAGGGCTGCATCTCCCCTGTAATCGCCTTCCAGCGGCACGCGGATTGAACCCACCGTTCTTACGCTACGATTTTTTAAATGTGGTGCGCGGAGTAGAAAAGACGCGCGTAGAACGTATTTGCGGCTTAATATCTTTGGGCTCCTTGGGAGTAGGAAGTCTGTTCATGCCTCTTTGGAAAGGGCTCCATCTCCCCTGTAATCGCCTTCGAGCGGCACGCGGATCGAACCCACGGTTTTCACGCTACGATTTTTTAATGCCGACAGGGACGGGCCGAAAGCTTGGCAGGTGGCGTTCGTTAGGAAAAGTCATGGACGTGATGCGGACCGAGTTGCAGGCCATTTGGACCTGGCCCGGCCTAGATGTGAGCCTTCAAATTCAGCGCGTTTGTTTAAACTTTCTCCTCCAATTCGTTGCAATTGTACAAGCGTTTCTCGCTCATCCGACTGGAGCGTAACGCTTTATCTGTTAATATCTCTGGTCTCCTTGGGAGTAGAAAGTCTGTTCATGGCTCTTTGGAAAGGGATGCATCTCCCCTGTAATCGCCTTTAAGCGGCACGCGGATCGGACCCACCGTTCTCACGCTACGATTTTTTAAACGTGGTGCGCGTCGGAGAAAATGCGCGTAATATCTCTTGTCTCCTTGGGAGTAGAAAGTCTGTTCATGGCTCTTTGGAAAGGGCTGTATCTCCCCTGTAATCGCCTTCGAGCGGCACGCGCATCGGAACCATCGTTATCACGCTACGATTTTTTAATGCCGCCAGGGACGGGCCGAAAGCGTGGCAGGTGGCGTTCGTTAGGGACAGTCATAGAGGTGATGCGCACCGAGTTGCACGCCATTTGGAGTTGGCCCGGCCTAGATGTGAGCGTTCAAAGTCAGCGCGTTTGTTTAAACTTTCTCCTCCAATTCGTTGCAATTGTACAAGCGTTTCTCGTTCATCCGACTGGAGCGTAACGCTTTATATGTTAATATTTCTGGTCTCCTTGGGAGTAGAAAGTCTGTTCATGGCTCTTTTGAAAGGGATGCATCTCCCCTGTAATCGCCTTCGAGCGGCACGCGGATGGAACCCACGGTTTTCACGCTATGATTTTTTTAAATGTGGTGCGCGGCGGAGAAAATGCGCGCGTCGGACGTCATTGCGGCTTAATATCTCTTGTCTCCTTGGGAGTAGAAAGTCTGTTCATGGCTCTTTGGAAAGGGCTGCATCTCCCCTGTAATCGCCTTTAAGCGGCACGCGGATCGGACCCACCGTTCTCACGCTACGATTTTTTAAATGTGGTCCGCGGCGCAATAAATGCGCGCGTCGGACGTCATTGCGGCTTAATATCTCTTGTCTCGTTGGGAGTAGGAAGTCTGTTCATGGCTCTTTGGAAATGACTGCATCTCCCCTGTAATCGCCTTCGAGGGGCACGCGGATCGGACCCACCGTTCTCACGCTAAGATTTTTTAAATGTGGTGCGCGGCGGAGAAAAGACGCGCGTAGGACATATTTGCGGCTTAATATCTTTTGGCTCCTTGGGAGTAGAAAGTCTGTTCATGGCTCTTTGGAAAGGGCTGCATCTCCCCTGTAATCGCCTTTAAGCGGCACGCGGATCGGACCCACCGTTCTTACGATACGATTTTTTAAATGTGGTGCGCGGCGTAGAAAAGACGCGTTTAGGACGTATTTGCGGCTTAATATCTTTGGGCTCCTTGGGAGTAGAAAGTCTGTTCATGGCTCTTTGGAAAGGGCTGCATCTCCACTGTTATCGCCTTCGAGCGGCACGCGGATCGGAACCATCGTTATCACGCTACGATTTTTTAATGCCGCCAGGGACGGGCCGAAAGCGTGGCAGGTGGCGTTCGTTAGGGACAGTCATGGAGGTGATGCGCACCGAGTTGCAGGCCATTTGGACCTGGCCCGGCCTAGATGTGAGCGTTCAAATCAGCGCGTTTGTTTAAACTTTCTCCTCCAGTTCGTTGCAATTGTACAAGCGTTTCTCGCTCATCCGACTGGAGCGTAACGCTTTATCTGTTAATGTCTCTGGTCTCCTTGGGAGTAGAAAGTCTATTCATGGCTCTTTGGAAAGGGCTGCATCTCCCCTGTAATCGCCTTTAAGCGGCACGCGGATCGGACCCACCGTTCTTACGATACGATTTTTTAAATGTGGTGCGCGGCGTAGAAAAGACGCGCGTAGGACGTATTTGCGGCTTAATATCTTTGGGCTCCTTGGGAGTAGGAAGTCTGTTCATGGCTCTTTGGAAAGGGCTGCATCTCCCCTGTAATCGCCTTCGAGCGGCACGCGGATCGAACCCACGGTTTTCACGCTATGATTTTTTTAAATGTGCTGCGCGGCGGAGAAAATGCGCGCGTCGGGCGTCATTGCGGCTTAATATCTCTTGTCTCCTTGGGAATAGAAAGTCTGTTCATGGCTCTTAGGAAAGGGCTGCATCTCCACTGTAATCGCCTTCGAGCGGCACGCGGATCGGAACCATCGTTATCATGCTACGATTTTTTAATGCCTCTAGGGACGGGCCGAAAGCGTGGCAGGTGGCGTTCGTTAGGGACAGTCATGGAGGTGATGCGCACCGAGTTGCAGGCCATTTGGACCTGGCCCGGCCTAGATGTGAGCGTTCAAATTCAGCGCGTTTGTTTAAACTTTCTCCTCCAATTCGTTGCAATTGTACAAGCGTTTCTCGCTCATCCGACTGGAGCGTAACGCTTTATATGTTAATATTTCTGGTCTCCTTGGGAGTAGAAAGTCTGTTCATGGCTCCTTTGAAAGGGATGCATCTCCCCTGTAATCGCCTTCGAGCGGCACGCGGATCGAACCCACGGTTTTCACGCTACGATTTTTTTTAAATGTGTTGCGCGGCGGAGAAAAGACGCGCGCCGGACGTATTTGCGGCTTAATATCTCTTGTCTCATTGGGAGTAGAAAGTCTGTTCATGGCTCTTTGGAAAGGGCTGCATCTCCCCTGTAATCGCCTTCGAGCGGCACGCGGATCGAACCCACGGTTTTCACGCTATGATTTTTTTAAATGTGGTGCGCGGCGGAGAAAATGCGCGCGTCGGACGTCATTGCGGCTTAATATCTCTTGTCTCCTTGGGAGTAGAAAGTCTGTTCATGGCTCATTGGAAAGGGCTGCATCTCCCCTGTAACGCCTTTAAGCGGCACGCGGATCGGACCCACCGTTCTCACGCTACGATTTTTTAAATGTGGTGCGCGGCGCAATAAATGCGCGCGTCGGACATCATTGCGGCTTAATATCTTTGGGCTCCTTGGGAGTAGAAGTCTGTTCATGGCTCTTTGGAAAGGGCTGCATCTCCCCTGTAATCGCCTTTAAGCGGCACGCGGATCGGACCCACCGTTCTCACGCTACGATTTTTTAAATGTGGTCCGCGGCGCAATAAATGCGCGCGTCGGACGTCATTGCGGCTTAATATCTCTTGTCTCGTTGGGAGTAGGAAGTCTGTTCATGGCTCTTTGGAAAGGGCTGCATCTCCCCTGTAATCGCCTTCGAGCGGCACGCGGATCGGACCCACCGTTCTCACGCTAAGATTTTTTAAATGTGGTGCGCGGCGGAGAAAAGACGCGCGTAGGACATATTTGCGGCTTAATATCTTTGGGCTCCTTGGGAGTAGAAAGTCTGTTCATGGCTCTTTGGAAAGGGCTGCATCTCCCCTGTAATCGCCTTTAAGCGGCACGCGGATCGGACCCACCGTTCTCACGCTACGATTTTTTAAACGTGGTGCGTGTCGGAGAAAATGCGCGCGTCGGACGTCATTGTGGCTTAATATCTCTTGTCTCCTTGGGAGTAGAAAGTCTGTTCATGGCTCTTTGGAAAGGGCTGCATCTCCCCTGTAATCGCCTTTAAGCGGCACGCGGATCGGACCCACCGTTCTTACGATACGATTTTTTAAATGTGGTGCGCGGCGTAGAAAAGACGCGTTTAGGACGTATTTGCGGCTTAATATCTTTGGGCTCCTTGGGAGTAGAAAGTCTGTTCATGGCTCTTTGGAAAGGGCTGCATCTCCACTGTTATCGCCTTCGAGCGGCACGCGGATCGGAACCATCGTTATCACGCTACGATTTTTTAATGCCGCCAGGGACGGGCCGAAAGCGTGGCAGGTGGCGTTCGTTAGGGACAGTCATGGAGGTGATGCGCACCGAGTTGCAGGCCATTTGGACCTGGCCCGGCCTAGATGTGAGCGTTCAAATCAGCGCGTTTGTTTAAACTTTCTCCTCCAGTTCGTTGCAATTGTACAAGCGTTTCTCGCTCATCCGACTGGAGCGTAACGCTTTATCTGTTAATGTCTCTGGTCTCCTTGGGAGTAGAAAGTCTATTCATGGCTCTTTGGAAAGGGCTGCATCTCCCCTGTAATCGCCTTTAAGCGGCACGCGGATCGGACCCACCGTTCTTACGATACGATTTTTTAAATGTGGTGCGCGGCGTAGAAAAGACGCGCGTAAGACGTATTTGCGGCTTAATATCTTTGGGCTCCTTGGGAGTAGGAAGTCTGTTCATGGCTCTTTGGAAAGGGCTGCATCTCCCCTGTAATCGCCTTCGAGCGGCACGCGGATCGAACCCACGGTTTTCACGCTATGATCTTTTAAAATGTGTTGCGCGGCGGAGAAAATGCGCGCGTCGGACGTCATTGCGGCTTAATATCTCTTGTCTCCTTGGGAGTAGAAAGTCTTTTCATGGCTCTTTGGAAAGGGTTGCATCTCCCCTGTAATCGCCTTTAAGCGGCACGCGGATCGGACCCACCGTTCTTACTATACGATTTTTTAAATGTGGTGCGCGGCGTAGAAAAGACGCGCGTAGGACGTATTTGCGGCTTAATATCTTTGGGCTCCTTGGGAGTAGGAAGTCTGTTCATGGCTCTTTGGAAAGGGCTGCATCTCCCCTGTAATCGCCTTCGAGCGGCACGCGGATCGAACCCACGGTTTTCACGCTATGATTTTTTTAAATGTGCTGCGCGGCGGAGAAAATGCGCGCGTCGGACGTCATTGCGGCTTAATATCTCTTGTCTCCTTGGGAATAGAAAGTCTGTTCATGGCTCTTAGGAAAGGGCTGCATCTCCACTGTAATCGCCTTCGAGCGGCACGCGGATCGGAACCATCGTTATCATGCTACGATTTTTTAATGCCTCTAGGGACGGGCCGAAAGCGTGGCAGGTGGCGTTCGTTAGGGACAGTCATGGAGGTGATGCGCACCGAGTTGCAGGCCATTTGGACCTGGCCCGGCCTAGATGTGAGCGTTCAAATTCAGCGCGTTTGTTTAAACTTTCTCCTCCAATTCGTTGCAATTGTACAAGCGTTTCTCGCTCATCCGACTGGAGCGTAACGCTTTATATGTTAATATTTCTGGTCTCCTTGGGAGTAAAAAGTCTGTTCATGGCTCCTTTGAAAGGGATGCATCTCCCCTGTAATCGCCTTCGAGCGGCACGCGGATCGAACCCACGGTTTTCACGCTACGATTTTTTTTAAATGTGTTGCGCGGCGGAGAAAAGACGCGCGCCGGACGTATTTGCGGCTTAATATCTCTTGTCTCATTGGGAGTAGAAAGTCTGTTCATGGCTCTTTGGAAAGGGCTGCATCTCCCCTGTAATCGCCTTCGAGCGGCACGCGGATCGAACCCACGGTTTTCACGCTATGATTTTTTTAAATGTGGTGCGCGGCGGAGAAAATGCGCGCGTCGGACGTCATTGCGGCTTAATATCTCTTGTCTCCTTGGGAGTAGAAAGTCTGTTCATGGCTCATTGGAAAGGGCTGCATCTCCCCTGTAACGCCTTTAAGCGGCACGCGGATCGGACCCACCGTTCTCACGCTACGATTTTTTAAATGTGGTGCGCGGCGCAATAAATGCGCGCGTCGGACATCATTGCTGCTTAATATCTTTGGGCTCCTTGGGAGTAGAAGTCTGTTCATGGCTCTTTGGAAAGGGCTGCATCTCCCCTGTAATCGCCTTCGCGCGGCACGCGGATCGGAACCATCGTTATCACGCTACGATTTTTTAATGCCGACAGGGACGGGCCGAAAGCGTGGCAGGTGGCGTTCGTTAGGGACAGTCATGGAGGTGATGCGCGCCGAGTTGCAGGCCATTTGGACCTGGCCCGGCCTAGATGTGAGCGTTCAAAGTCAGCGCGTTTGTTTAAACTTTCTCCTCCAATTCGTTGCAATTGTACAAGCGTTTCTCGCTCATCCGACTGGAGCGTAACGCTTTATCTGTTAATATCTCTGGTCTCCTTGGGAGTAGAAAGTCTATTCATGGCTCTTTGGAAAGGGCTGCATCTCCCCTGTAATCGCCTTTAAGCGGCACGCGGATCGGACCCACCGTTCTTACGATACGATTTTTTAAATGTGGTGCGCGGCGGAGAAAAGACGCGCGTAGGACATATTTGCGGCTTAATATCTTTGGGCTCCTTGGGAGTAGAAAGTCTGTTCATGGCTCTTTGGAAAGGGCTGCATCTCCCCTGTAATCGCCTTCGAGCGGCACGCGGATCGAACCCACGGTTTTCACGCTATGATTTTTTAAAATGTGTTGCGCGGCGGAGAAAATGCGCGCGTCGGACGTCATTGCGGCTTAATATCTCTTGTCTCCTTGGGAGTAGAAAGTCTTTTCATGGCTCTTTGGAAAGGGTTGCATCTCCCCTGTAATCGCCTTTAAGCGGCACGCGGATCGGACCCACCGTTCTTACTATACGATTTTTTAAATGTGGTGCGCGGCGTAGAAAAGACGCGCGTAGGACGTATTTGCGGCTTAATATCTTTGGGCTCCTTGGGAGTAGGAAGTCTGTTCATGCCTCTTTGGAAAGGGCTGCATCTCCCCTGTAATCCCCTTCGAGCGGCACGCGGATCGAACCCACGGTTTTCACGCTATGATTTTTTTAAATGTGGTGCGCGGTGGAGAAAATGCGCGTGTCGGACGTCATTTCGGCTTAATATCTCTTGTCTCCTTGAGAGTAGAAAGTCTTTTCATGGCTCTTTGGAAAGGGTTGCGTCTCCCCTGTAATCGCCTTTAAGCGGCACGCGGATCGAACCCACGGTTTTCACGCTATGATTTTTTTAAATGTGCTGCGCGGCGGAGAAAATGCGCGCGTCGGACGTCATTGCGGCTTAATATCTCTTGTCTCCTTGGGAATAGAAAGTCTGTTCATGGCTCTTAGGAAAGGGCTGCATCTCCACTGTAATCGCCTTCGAGCGGCACGCGGATCGGAACCATCGTTATCATGCTACGATTTTTTAATGCCTCTAGGGACGGGCCGAAAGCGTGGCAGGTGGCGTTCGTTAGGGACAGTCATGGAGGTGATGCGCACCGAGTTGCAGGCCATTTGGACCTGGCCCGGCCTAGATGTGAGCGTTCAAATTCAGCGCGTTTGTTTAAACTTTCTCCTCCAATTCGTTGCAATTGTACAAGCGTTTCTCGCTCATCCGACTGGAGCGTAACGCTTTATATGTTAATATTTCTGGTCTCCTTGGGAGTAGAAAGTCTGTTCATGGCTCCTTTGAAAGGGATGCATCTCCCCTGTAATCGCCTTCGAGCGGCACGCGGATCGAACCCACGGTTTTCACGCTACGATTTTTTTTAAATGTGTTGCGCGGCGGAGAAAAGACGCGCGCCGGACGTATTTGCGGCTTAATATCTCTTGTCTCATTGGGAGTAGAAAGTCTGTTCATGGCACTTTGGAAAGGGCTGCATCTCCCCTGTAATCGCCTTCGAGCGGCACGCGGATCGAACCCACGGTTTTCACGCTATGATTTTTTTAAATGTGGTGCGCGGCGGAGAAAATGCGCGCGTCGGACGTCATTGCGGCTTAATATCTCTTGTCTCCTTGGGAATAGAAAGTCTGTTCATGGCTCTTAGGAAAGGGCTGCACTCCACTGTAATCGCCTTCGAGCGGCACGCGGATCGGAACCATCGTTATCACGCTACGATTTTTTAATGCCTCTAGGGACGGGCCGAAAGCGTGGCAGGTGGCGTTCGTTAGGGACAGTCATGGAGGTGATGCGCACCGAGTTGCAGGCCATTTGGACCTGGCCCGGCCTAGATGTGAGCGTTCAAAGTCAGCGCGTTTGTTTAAACTTTCTCCTCCAATTCGTTGCAATTGTGCAAGCGTTTCTCGCTCATCCGACTGGAGCGTAACGCTTTATATGTTAATATTTCTGGTCTCCTTGGGAGTAGAAAGTCTGTTCATGGCTCTTTTGAAAGGGATGCATCTCCCCTGTAATCGCCTTCGAGCGGCACGCGGATCGAACCCACGGTTTTCACGCCACGATTTTTTTTAAATGTGTTGCGCGGCGGAGAAAAGACGCGCGCCGGACGTATTTGCGGCTTAATATCTCTTGTCTCATTGGGAGTAGAAAGTCTGTTCATGGCTCTTTGGAAAGGGCTGCATCTCCCCTGTAAACGCCTTCGAGCGGCACGCGGATCGAACCCACGGTTTTCACGCTATGATTTTTTTAAATGTGGTGCGCGGCGGAGAAAATGCGCGCGTCGGACGTCATTGCGGCTTAATATCTCTTGTCTCATTGGGAGTAGAAAGTCTGTTCATGGCTCTTTGGAAAGGGCTGCATCTCCCCTGTAATCGCCTTCGAGCGGCACGCGGATGGAACCCACGGTTTTCACGCTATGATTTTTTTAAATGTGGTGCGCGGCGGAGAAAATGCGCGCGTCGGACGTCATTGCGGCTTAATATCTCTTGTCTCCTTGGGAGTAGAAAGTCTGTTCATGGCTCTTTGGAAAGGGCTCCATCTCCCCTGTAATCGCCTTTAAGCGGCACGCGGATCGGACCCACCGTTCTCACGCTACGATTTTTTAAATGTGGTCCGCGGCGCAATAAATGCGCGCGTCGGACGTCATTGCGGCTTAATATCTCTTGTCTCGTTGGGAGTAGGAAGTCTGTTCATGGCTCTTTGGAAAGGGCTGCATCTCCCCTGTAATCGCGTTCGAGCGGCACGCGGATCGGACCCACCGTTCTCACGCTAAGATTTTTTAAATGTGGTGCGCGGCGGAGAAAAGACGCGCGTAGGACATATTTGCGGCTTAATATCTTTGGGCTCCTTGGGAGTAGAAAGTCTGTTCATGGCTCTTTGGAAAGGGCTGCATCTCCCCTGTAATCGCCTTTAAGCGGCACGCGGATCGGACCCACCGTTCTCACGCTACGATTTTTTAAACGTGGTGCGTGTCGGAGAAAATGCGCGCGTCGGACGTCATTGTGGCTTAATATCTCTTGTCTCCTTGGGAGTAGAAAGTCTGTTCATGGCTCTTTGGAAAGGGCTGCATCTCCCCTGTAATCGCCTTTAAGCGGCACGCGGATCGGACCCACCGTTCTTACGATACGATTTTTCAAATGTGGTGCGCGGCGTAGAAAAGACGCGTTTAGGACGTATTTGCGGCTTAATATCTTTGGGCTCCTTGGGAGTAGAAAGTCTGTTCATGGCTCTTTGGAAAGGGCTGCATCTCCACTGTTATCGCCTTCGAGCGGCACGCGGATCGGAACCATCGTTATCACGCTACGATTTTTTAATGCCGCCAGGGACGGGCCGAAAGCGTGGCAGGTGGCGTTCGTTAGGGACAGTCATGGAGGTGATGCGCACCGAGTTGCAGGCCATTTGGACCTGGCCCGGCCTAGATGTGAGCGTTCAAATCAGCGCGTTTGTTTAAACTTTCTCCTCCAGTTCGTTGCAATTGTACAAGCGTTTCTCGCTCATCCGACTGGAGCGTAACGCTTTATCTGTTAATGTCTCTGGTCTCCTTGGGAGTAGAAAGTCTATTCATGGCTCTTTGGAAAGGGCTGCATCTCCCCTGTAATCGCCTTTAAGCGGCACGCGGATCGGACCCACCGTTCTTACGATACGATTTTTTAAATGTGGTGCGCGGCGTAGAAAAGACGCGCGTAGGACGTATTTGCGGCTTAATATCTTTGGGCTCCTTGGGAGTAGGAAGTCTGTTCATGGCTCTTTGGAAAGGGCTGCATCTCCCCTGTAATCGCCTTCGAGCGGCACGCGGATCGAACCCACGGTTTTCACGCTATGATTTTTTTAAATGTGCTGCGCGGCGGAGAAAATGCGCGCGTCGGGCGTCATTGCGGCTTAATATCTCTTGTCTCCTTGGGAATAGAAAGTCTGTTCATGGCTCTTAGGAAAGGGCTGCATCTCCACTGTAATCGCCTTCGAGCGGCACGCGGATCGGAACCATCGTTATCATGCTACGATTTTTTAATGCCTCTAGGGACGGGCCGAAAGCGTGGCAGGTGGCGTTCGTTAGGGACAGTCATGGAGGTGATGCGCACCGAGTTGCAGGCCATTTGGACCTGGCCCGGCCTAGATGTGAGCGTTCAAATTCAGCGCGTTTGTTTAAACTTTCTCCTCCAATTCGTTGCAATTGTACAAGCGTTTCTCGCTCATCCGACTGGAGCGTAACGCTTTATATGTTAATATTTCTGGTCTCCTTGGGAGTAGAAAGTCTGTTCATGGCTCCTTTGAAAGGGATGCATCTCCCCTGTAATCGCCTTCGAGCGGCACGCGGATCGAACCCACGGTTTTCACGCTACGATTTTTTTTAAATGTGTTGCGCGGCGGAGAAAAGACGCGCGCCGGACGTATTTGCGGCTTAATATCTCTTGTCTCATTGGGAGTAGAAAGTCTGTTCATGGCTCTTTGGAAAGGGCTGCATCTCCCCTGTAATCGCCTTCGAGCGGCACGCGGATCGAACCCACGGTTTTCACGCTATGATTTTTTTAAATGTGGTGCGCGGCGGAGAAAATGCGCGCGTCGGACGTCATTGCGGCTTAATATCTCTTGTCTCCTTGGGAGTAGAAAGTCTGTTCATGGCTCATTGGAAAGGGCTGCATCTCCCCTGTAACGCCTTTAAGCGGCACGCGGATCGGACCCACCGTTCTCACGCTACGATTTTTTAAATGTGGTGCGCGGCGCAATAAATGCGCGCGTCGGACATCATTGCGGCTTAATATCTTTGGGCTCCTTGGGAGTAGAAGTCTGTTCATGGCTCTTTGGAAAGGGCTGCATCTCCCCTGTAATCGCCTTTAAGCGGCACGCGGATCGGACCCACCGTTCTCACGCTACGATTTTTTAAATGTGGTCCGCGGCGCAATAAATGCGCGCGTCGGACGTCATTGCGGCTTAATATCTCTTGTCTCGTTGGGAGTAGGAAGTCTGTTCATGGCTCTTTGGAAAGGGCTGCATCTCCCCTGTAATCGCCTTCGAGCGGCACGCGGATCGGACCCACCGTTCTCACGCTAAGATTTTTTAAATGTGGTGCGCGGCGGAGAAAAGACGCGCGTAGGACATATTTGCGGCTTAATATCTTTGGGCTCCTTGGGATTAGAAAGTCTGTTCATGGCTCTTTGGAAAGGGCTGCATCTCCCCTGTAATCGCGTTTAAGCGGCACGCGGATCGGACCCACCGTTCTCACGCTACGATTTTTTAAACGTGGTGCGTGTCGGAGAAAATGCGCGCGTCGGACGTCATTGTGGCTTAATATCTCTTGTCTCCTTGGGAGTAGAAAGTCTGTTCATGGCTCTTTGGAAAGGGCTGCATCTCCCCTGTAATCGCCTTTAAGCGGCACGCGGATCGGACCCACCGTTCTTACGATACGATTTTTTAAATGTGGTGCGCGGCGTAGAAAAGACGCGTTTAGGACGTATTTGCGGCTTAATATCTTTGGGCTCCTTGGGAGTAGAAAGTCTGTTCATGGCTCTTTGGAAAGGGCTGCATCTCCACTGTTATCGCCTTCAAGCGGCACGCGGATCGGAACCATCGTTATCACGCTACGATTTTTTAATGCCGCCAGGGACGGGCCGAAAGCGTGGCAGGTGGCGTTCGTTAGGGACAGTCATGGAGGTGATGCGCACCGAGTTGCAGGCCATTTGGACCTGGCCCGGCCTAGATGTGAGCGTTCAAATCAGCGCGTTTGTTTAAACTTTCTCCTCCAGTTCGTTGCAATTGTACAAGCGTTTCTCGCTCATCCGACTGGAGCGTAACGCTTTATCTGTTAATGTCTCTGGTCTCCTTGGGAGTAGAAAGTCTATTCATGGCTCTTTGGAAAGGGCTGCATCTCCCCTGTAATCGCCTTTAAGCGGCACGCGGATCGGACCCACCGTTCTTACGATACGATTTTTTAAATGTGGTGCGCGGCGTAGAAAAGACGCGCGTAAGACGTATTTGCGGCTTAATATCTTTGGGCTCCTTGGGAGTAGGAAGTCTGTTCATGGCTCTTTGGAAAGGGCTGCATCTCCCCTGTAATCGCCTTCGAGCGGCACGCGGATCGAACCCACGGTTTTCACGCTATGATCTTTTAAAATGTGTTGCGCGGCGGAGAAAATGCGCGCGTCGGACGTCATTGCGGCTTAATATCTCTTGTCTCCTTGGGAGTAGAAAGTCTTTTCATGGCTCTTTGGAAAGGGTTGCATCTCCCCTGTAATCGCCTTTAAGCGGCACGCGGATCGGACCCACCGTTCTTACTATACGATTTTTTAAATGTGGTGCGCGGCGTAGAAAAGACGCGCGTAGGACGTATTTGCGGCTTAATATCTTTGGGCTCCTTGGGAGTAGGAAGTCTGTTCATGGCTCTTTGGAAAGGGCTGCATCTCCCCTGTAATCGCCTTCGAGCGGCACGCGGATCGAACCCACGGTTTTCACGCTATGATTTTTTTAAATGTGCTGCGCGGCGGAGAAAATGCGCGCGTCGGACGTCATTGCGGCTTAATATCTCTTGTCTCCTTGGGAATAGAAAGTCTGTTCATGGCTCTTAGGAAAGGGCTGCATCTCCACTGTAATCGCCTTCGAGCGGCACGCGGATCGGAACCATCGTTATCATGCTACGATTTTTTAATGCCTCTAGGGACGGGCCGAAAGCGTGGCAGGTGGCGTTCGTTAGGGACAGTCATGGAGGTGATGCGCACCGAGTTGCAGGCCATTTGGACCTGGCCCGGCCTAGATGTGAGCGTTCAAATTCGGCGCGTTTGTTTAAACTTTCTCCTCCAATTCGTTGCAATTGTACAAGCGTTTCTCGCTCATCCGACTGGAGCGTAACGCTTTATATGTTAATATTTCTGGTCTCCTTGGGAGTAGAAAGTCTGTTCATGGCTCCTTTGAAAGGGATGCATCTCCCCTGTAATCGCCTTCGAGCGGCACGCGGATCGAACCCACGGTTTTCACGCTACGATTTTTTTTAAATGTGTTGCGCGGCGGAGAAAAGACGCGCGCCGGACGTATTTGCGGCTTAATATCTCTTGTCTCATTGGGAGTAGAAAGTCTGTTCATGGCTCTTTGGAAAGGGCTGCATCTCCCCTGTAATCGCCTTCGAGCGGCACGCGGATCGAACCCACGGTTTTCACGCTATGATTTTTTTAAATGTGGTGCGCGGCGGAGAAAATGCGCGCGTCGGACGTCATTGCGGCTTAATATCTCTTGTCTCCTTGGGAGTAGAAAGTCTGTTCATGGCTCATTGGAAAGGGCTGCATCTCCCCTGTAACGCCTTTAAGCGGCACGCGGATCGGACCCACCGTTCTCACGCTACGATTTTTTAAATGTGGTGCGCGGCGCAATAAATGCGCGCGTCGGACATCATTGCGGCTTAATATCTTTGGGCTCCTTGGGAGTAGAAGTCTGTTCATGGCTCTTTGGAAAGGGCTGCATCTCCCCTGTAATCGCCTTTAAGCGGCACGCGGATCGGACCCACCGTTCTCACGCTACGATTTTTTAAATGTGGTCCGCGGCGCAATAAATGCGCGCGTCGGACGTCATTGCGGCTTAATATCTCTTGTCTCGTTGGGAGTAGGAAGTCTGTTCATGGCTCTTTGGAAAGGGCTGCATCTCCCCTGTAATCGCCTTCGAGCGGCACGCGGATCGGACCCACCGTTCTCACGCTAAGATTTTTTAAATGTGGTGCGCGGCGGAGAAAAGACGCGCGTAGGACATATTTGCGGCTTAATATCTTTGGGCTCCTTGGGAGTAGAAAGTCTGTTCATGGCTCTTTGGAAAGGGCTGCATCTCCCCTGTAATCGCCTTTAAGCGGCACGCGGATCGGACCCACCGTTCTCACGCTACGATTTTTTAAACGTGGTGCGTGTCGGAGAAAATGCGCGCGTCGGACGTCATTGTGGCTTAATATCTCTTGTCTCCTTGGGAGTAGAAAGTCTGTTCATGGCTCTTTGGAAAGGGCTGCATCTCCCCTGTAATCGCCTTTAAGCGGCACGCGGATCGGACCCACCGTTCTTACGATACGATTTTTTAAATGTGGTGCGCGGCGTAGAAAAGACGCGTTTAGGACGTATTTGCGGCTTAATATCTTTGGGCTCCTTGGGAGTAGAAAGTCTGTTCATGGCTCTTTGGAAAGGGCTGCATCTCCACTGTTATCGCCTTCGAGCGGCACGCGGATCGGAACCATCGTTATCACGCTACGATTTTTTAATGCCGCCAGGGACGGGCCGAAAGCGTGGCAGGTGGCGTTCGTTAGGGACAGTCATGGAGGTGATGCGCACCGAGTTGCAGGCCATTTGGACCTGGCCCGGCCTAGATGTGAGCGTTCAAATCAGCGCGTTTGTTTAAACTTTCTCCTCCAGTTCGTTGCAATTGTACAAGCGTTTCTCGCTCATCCGACTGGAGCGTAACGCTTTATCTGTTAATGTCTCTGGTCTCCTTGGGAGTAGAAAGTCTATTCATGGCTCTTTGGAAAGGGCTGCATCTCCCCTGTAATCGCCTTTAAGCGGCACGCGGATCGGACCCACCGTTCTTACGATACGATTTTTTAAATGTGGTGCGCGGCGTAGAAAAGACGCGCATAAGACGTATTTGCGGCTTAATATCTTTGGGCTCCTTGGGAGTAGGAAGTCTGTTCATGGCTCTTTGGAAAGGGCTGCATCTCCCCTGTAATCGCCTTCGAGCGGCACGCGGATCGAACCCACGGTTTTCACGCTATGATCTTTTAAAATGTGTTGCGCGGCGGAGAAAATGCGCGCGTCGGACGTCATTGCGGCTTAATATCTCTTGTCTCCTTGGGAGTAGAAAGTCTTTTCATGGCTCTTTGGAAAGGGTTGCATCTCCCCTGTAATCGCCTTTAAGCGGCACGCGGATCGGACCCACCGTTCTTACTATACGATTTTTTAAATGTGGTGCGCGGCGTAGAAAAGACGCGCGTAGGACGTATTTGCGGCTTAATATCTTTGGGCTCCTTGGGAGTAGGAAGTCTGTTCATGGCTCTTTGGAAAGGGCTGCATCTCCCCTGTAATCGCCTTCGAGCGGCACGCGGATCGAACCCACGGTTTTCACGCTATGATTTTTTTAAATGTGCTGCGCGGCGGAGAAAATGCGCGCGTCGGACGTCATTGCGGCTTAATATCTCTTGTCTCCTTGGGAATAGAAAGTCTGTTCATGGCTCTTAGGAAAGGGCTGCATCTCCACTGTAATCGCCTTCGAGCGGCACGCGGATCGGAACCATCGTTATCATGCTACGATTTTTTAATGCCTCTAGGGACGGGCCGAAAGCGTGGCAGGTGGCGTTCGTTAGGGACAGTCATGGAGGTGATGCGCACCGAGTTGCAGGCCATTTGGACCTGGCCCGGCCTAGATGTGAGCGTTCAAATTCAGCGCGTTTGTTTAAACTTTCTCCTCCAATTCGTTGCAATTGTACAAGCGTTTCTCGCTCATCCGACTGGAGCGTAACGCTTTATATGTTAATATTTCTGGTCTCCTTGGGAGTAGAAAGTCTGTTCATGGCTCCTTTGAAAGGGATGCATCTCCCCTGTAATCGCCTTCGAGCGGCACGCGGATCGAACCCACGGTTTTCACGCTACGATTTTTTTTAAATGTGTTGCGCGGCGGAGAAAAGACGCGCGCCGGACGTATTTGCGGCTTAATATCTCTTGTCTCATTGGGAGTAGAAAGTCTGTTCATGGCTCTTTGGAAAGGGCTGCATCTCCCCTGTAATCGCCTTCGAGCGGCACGCGGATCGAACCCACGGTTTTCACGCTATGATTTTTTTAAATGTGGTGCGCGGCGGAGAAAATGCGCGCGTCGGACGTCATTGCGGCTTAATATCTCTTGTCTCCTTGGGAGTAGAAAGTCTGTTCATGGCTCATTGGAAAGGGCTGCATCTCCCCTGTAACGCCTTTAAGCGGCACGCGGATCGGACCCACCGTTCTCACGCTACGATTTTTTAAATGTGGTGCGCGGCGCAATAAATGCGCGCGTCGGACATCATTGCGGCTTAATATCTTTGGGCTCCTTGGGAGTAGAAGTCTGTTCATGGCTCTTTGGAAAGGGCTGCATCTCCCCTGTAATCGCCTTCGCGCGGCACGCGGATCGGAACCATCGTTATCACGCTACGATTTTTTAATGCCGACAGGGACGGGCCGAAAGCGTGGCAGGTGGCGTTCGTTAGGGACAGTCATGGAGGTGATGCGCGCCGAGTTGCAGGCCATTTGGACCTGGCCCGGCCTAGATGTGAGCGTTCAAAGTCAGCGCGTTTGTTTAAACTTTCTCCTCCAATTCGTTGCAATTGTACAAGCGTTTCTCGCTCATCCGACTGGAGCGTAACGCTTTATCTGTTAATATCTCTGGTCTCCTTGGGAGTAGAAAGTCTATTCATGGCTCTTTGGAAAGGGCTGCATCTCCCCTGTAATCGCCTTTAAGCGGCACGCGGATCGGACCCACCGTTCTTACGATACGATTTTTTAAATGTGGTGCGTGTCGGAGAAAATGCGCGCGTCGGACGTCATTGTGGCTTAATATCTCTTGTCTCCTTGGGAGTAGAAAGTCTGTTCATGGCTCTTTGGAAAGGGCTGCATCTCCCCTGTAATCGCCTTTAAGCGGCACGCGGATCGGACCCACCGTTCTTACGATACGATTTTTTAAATGTGGTGCGCGGCGTAGAAAAGACGCGCGTAGGACGTATTTGCGGCTTAATATCTTTGGGCTCCTTGGGAGTAGAAAGTCTGTTCATGGCTCTTTGGAAAGGGATGCATCTCCACTGTTTTCGCCTTCGAGCGGCACGCGGATCGGAACCATCGTTATCACGCTACGATTTTTTAATGCCGCCAGGGACGGGCCGAAAGCGTGGCAGGTGGCGTTCGTTAGGGACCGTCATGGAGGTGATGCGCACCGAGTTGCAGGCCATTTGGACCTGGCCCGGCCTAGATGTGAGCGTTCAAATCAGCGCGTTTGTTTAAACTTTCTCCTCCATTTCGATGCAATTGTACAAGCGTTTCTCGCTCATCCGACTGGAGCGTAACGCTTTATCTGTTAATATCTCTGGTCTCCTTGGGAGTAGAAAGTCTATTCATGGCTCTTTGGAAAGGGCTGCATCTCCCCTGTAATCGCCTTTAAGCGGCACGCGGATCGAACCCACGGTTTTCACGCTATGATTTTTTTAAATGTGCTGCGCGGCGGAGAAAATGCGCGCGTCGGACGTCATTGCGGCTTAATATCTCTTGTCTCCTTGGGAGTAGAAAGTCTGTTCATGGCTCTTTGGAAAGGGCTGCATCTCCACTGTAATCGCCTTCGAGCGGCACGCGGATCGAACCCACGGTTTTCACGCTAGGATTTTTTTTAAATGTGTTGCGCGGCGGAGAATAGACGCGCGCCGGACGTATTTGCGGCTTGATATCTCTTGTCTCATTGGGAGTGGAAAGTCTGTTCATGGCTCTTTGGAAAGGGCTGCATCTCCCCTGTAATCGCCTTCCAGCGGCACGCGGATTGAACCCACCGTTCTTACGCTACGATTTTTTAAATGTGGTGCGCGGAGTAGAAAAGACGCGCGTAGAACGTATTTGCGGCTTAATATCTTTGGGCTCCTTGGGAGTAGGAAGTCTGTTCATGCCTCTTTGGAAAGGGCTCCATCTCCCCTGTAATCGCCTTCGAGCGGCACGCGGATCGGACCCACCGTTCTCACGCTACGATTTTTTAAACGTGGTGCGTGTCGGAGAAAATGCGCGCGTCGGACGTCATTGTGGCTTAATATCTCTTGTCTCCTTGGGAGTAGAAAGTCTGTTCATGGCTCTTTGGAAAGGGCTGCATCTCCCCTGTAATCGCCTTTAAGCGGCACGCGGATCGGACCCACCGTTCTTACGATACGATTTTTTAAATGTGGTGCGCGGCGTAGAAAAGACGCGTTTAGGACGTATTTGCGGCTTAATATCTTTGGGCTCCTTGGGAGTAGAAAGTCTGTTCATGGCTCTTTGGAAAGGGCTGCATCTCCACTGTTATCGCCTTCGAGCGGCACGCGGATCGGAACCATCGTTATCACGCTACGATTTTTTAATGCCGCCAGGGACGGGCCGAAAGCGTGGCAGGTGGCGTTCGTTAGGGACAGTCATGGAGGTGATGCGCACCGAGTTGCAGGCCATTTGGACCTGGCCCGGCCTAGATGTGAGCGTTCAAATCAGCGCGTTTGTTTAAACTTTCTCCTCCAGTTCGTTGCAATTGTACAAGCGTTTCTCGCTCATCCGACTGGAGCGTAACGCTTTATCTGTTAATGTCTCTGGTCTCCTTGGGAGTAGAAAGTCTATTCATGGCTCTTTGGAAAGGGCTGCATCTCCCCTGTAATCGCCTTTAAGCGGCACGCGGATCGGACCCACCGTTCTTACGATACGATTTTTTAAATGTGGTGCGCGGCGGAGAAAAGACGCGCGTAGGACATATTTGCGGCTTAATATCTTTGGGCTCCTTGGGAGTAGAAAGTCTGTTCATGGCTCCTTTGAAAGGGATGCATCTCCCCTGTAATCGCCTTCGAGCGGCACGCGGATCGAACCCACGGTTTTCACGCTACGATTTTTTTTAAATGTGTTGCGCGGCGGAGAAAAGACGCGCGCCGGACGTATTTGCGGCTTAATATCTCTTGTCTCATTGGGAGTAGAAAGTCTGTTCATGGCTCTTTGGAAAGGGCTGCATCTCCCCTGTAATCGCCTTCGAGCGGCACGCGGATCGAACCCACGGTTTTCACGCTATGATTTTTTTAAATGTGGTGCGCGGCGGAGAAAATGCGCGCGTCGGACGTCATTGCGGCTTAATATCTCTTGTCTCCTTGGGAGTAGAAAGTCTGTTCATGGCTCATTGGAAAGGGCTGCATCTCCCCTGTAACGCCTTTAAGCGGCACGCGGATCGGACCCACCGTTCTCACGCTACGATTTTTTAAATGTGGTGCGCGGCGCAATAAATGCGCGCGTCGGACATCATTGCGGCTTAATATCTTTGGGCTCCTTGGGAGTAGAAGTCTGTTCATGGCTCTTTGGAAAGGGCTGCATCTCCCCTGTAATCGCCTTTAAGCGGCACGCGGATCGGACCCACCGTTCTCACGCTACGATTTTTTAAATGTGGTCCGCGGCGCAATAAATGCGCGCGTCGGACGTCATTGCGGCTTAATATCTCTTGTCTCGTTGGGAGTAGGAAGTCTGTTCATGGCTCTTTGGAAAGGGCTGCATCTCCCCTGTAATCGCCTTCGAGCGGCACGCGGATCGGACCCACCGTTCTCACGCTAAGATTTTTTAAATGTGGTGCGCGGCGGAGAAAAGACGCGCGTAGGACATATTTGCGGCTTAATATCTTTGGGCTCCTTGGGAGTAGAAAGTCTGTTCATGGCTCTTTGGAAAGGGCTGCATCTCCCCTGTAATCGCCTTTAAGCGGCACGCGGATCGGACCCACCGTTCTCACGCTACGATTTTTTAAACGTGGTGCGTGTCGGAGAAAATGCGCGCGTCGGACGTCATTGTGGCTTAATATCTCTTGTCTCCTTGGGAGTAGAAAGTCTGTTCATGGCTCTTTGGAAAGGGCTGCATCTCCCCTGTAATCGCCTTCGAGCGGCACGCGGATCGAACCCACGGTTTTCACGCTATGATTTTTTTAAATGTGGTGCGCGGCGGAGAAAATGCGCGCGTCGGACGTCATTGTGGCTTAATATCTCTTGTCTCCTTGGGAGTAGAAAGTCTGTTCATGGCTCATTGGAAAGGGCTGCATCTCCCCTGTAACGCCTTTAAGCGGCACGCGGATCGGACCCACCGTTCTCACGCTCCGATTTTTTAAATGTGGTGCGCGGCGCAATAAATGCGCGCGTCGGACATCATTGCGGCTTAATATCTTTGGGCTCCTTGGGAGTAGAAGTCTGTTCATGGCTCTTTGGAAAGGGCTGCATCTCCCCTGTAATCGCCTTCGCGCGGCACGCGGATCGGAACCATCGTTATCACGCTACGATTTTTTAATGCCGACAGGGACGGGCCGAAAGCGTGGCAGGTGGCGTTCGTTAGGGACAGTCATGGAGGTGATGCGCGCCGAGTTGCAGGCCATTTGGACCTGGCCCGGCCTAGATGTGAGCGTTCAAAGTCAGCGCGTTTGTTTAAACTTTCTCCTCCAATTCGTTGCAATTGTACAAGCGTTTCTCGCTCATCCGACTGGAGCGTAACGCTTTATCTGTTAATATCTCTGGTCTCCTTGGGAGTAGAAAGTCTATTCATGGCTCTTTGGAAAGGGCTGCATCTCCCCTGTAATCGCCTTTAAGCGGCACGCGGATCGGACCCACCGTTCTTACGATACGATTTTTTAAATGTGGTGCGTGTCGGAGAAAATGCGCGCGTCGGACGTCATTGTGGCTTAATATCTCTTGTCTCCTTGGGAGTAGAAAGTCTGTTCATGGCTCTTTGGAAAGGGCTGCATCTCCCCTGTAATCGCCTTTAAGCGGCACGCGGATCGGACCCACCGTTCTTACGATACGATTTTTTAAATGTGGTGCGCGGCGTAGAAAAGACGCGCGTAGGACGTATTTGCGGCTTAATATCTTTGGGCTCCTTGGGAGTAGAAAGTCTGTTCATGGCTCTTTGGAAAGGGATGCATCTCCACTGTTTTCGCCTTCGAGCGGCACGCGGATCGGAACCATCGTTATCACGCTACGATTTTTTAATGCCGCCAGGGACGGGCCGAAAGCGTGGCAGGTGGCGTTCGTTAGGGACCGTCATGGAGGTGATGCGCACCGAGTTGCAGGCCATTTGGACCTGGCCCGGCCTAGATGTGAGCGTTCAAATCAGCGCGTTTGTTTAAACTTTCTCCTCCATTTCGATGCAATTGTACAAGCGTTTCTCGCTCATCCGACTGGAGCGTAACGCTTTATCTGTTAATATCTCTGGTCTCCTTGGGAGTAGAAAGTCTATTCATGGCTCTTTGGAAAGGGCTGCATCTCCCCTGTAATCGCCTTTAAGCGGCACGCGGATCGAACCCACGGTTTTCACGCTATGATTTTTTTAAATGTGCTGCGCGGCGGAGAAAATGCGCGCGTCGGACGTCATTGCGGCTTAATATCTCTTGTCTCCTTGGGAGTAGAAAGTCTGTTCATGGCTCTTTGGAAAGGGCTGCATCTCCACTGTAATCGCCTTCGAGCGGCACGCGGATCGAACCCACGGTTTTCACGCTAGGATTTTTTTTAAATGTGTTGCGCGGCGGAGAATAGACGCGCGCCGGACGTATTTGCGGCTTGATATCTCTTGTCTCATTGGGAGTGGAAAGTCTGTTCATGGCTCTTTGGAAAGGGCTGCATCTCCCCTGTAATCGCCTTCCAGCGGCACGCGGATTGAACCCACCGTTCTTACGCTACGATTTTTTAAATGTGGTGCGCGGAGTAGAAAAGACGCGCGTAGAACGTATTTGCGGCTTAATATCTTTGGGCTCCTTGGGAGTAGGAAGTCTGTTCATGCCTCTTTGGAAAGGGCTCCATCTCCCCTGTAATCGCCTTCGAGCGGCACGCGGATCGGACCCACCGTTCTCACGCTACGATTTTTTAAACGTGGTGCGTGTCGGAGAAAATGCGCGCGTCGGACGTCATTGTGGCTTAATATCTCTTGTCTCCTTGGGAGTAGAAAGTCTGTTCATGGCTCTTTGGAAAGGGCTGCATCTCCCCTGTAATCGCCTTTAAGCGGCACGCGGATCGGACCCACCGTTCTTACGATACGATTTTTTAAATGTGGTGCGCGGCGTAGAAAAGACGCGTTTAGGACGTATTTGCGGCTTAATATCTTTGGGCTCCTTGGGAGTAGAAAGTCTGTTCATGGCTCTTTGGAAAGGGCTGCATCTCCACTGTTATCGCCTTCGAGCGGCACGCGGATCGGAACCATCGTTATCACGCTACGATTTTTTAATGCCGCCAGGGACGGGCCGAAAGCGTGGCAGGTGGCGTTCGTTAGGGACAGTCATGGAGGTGATGCGCACCGAGTTGCAGGCCATTTGGACCTGGCCCGGCCTAGATGTGAGCGTTCAAATCAGCGCGTTTGTTTAAACTTTCTCCTCCAGTTCGTTGCAATTGTACAAGCGTTTCTCGCTCATCCGACTGGAGCGTAACGCTTTATCTGTTAATGTCTCTGGTCTCCTTGGGAGTAGAAAGTCTATTCATGGCTCTTTGGAAAGGGCTGCATCTCCCCTGTAATCGCCTTTAAGCGGCACGCGGATCGGACCCACCGTTCTTACGATACGATTTTTTAAATGTGGTGCGCGGCGGAGAAAAGACGCGCGTAGGACATATTTGCGGCTTAATATCTTTGGGCTCCTTGGGAGTAGAAAGTCTGTTCATGGCTCTTTGGAAAGGGCTGCATCTCCCCTGTAATCGCCTTCGAGCGGCACGCGGATCGAACCCACGGTTTTCACGCTATGATTTTTTAAAATGTGTTGCGCGGCGGAGAAAATGCGCGCGTCGGACGTCATTGCGGCTTAATATCTCTTGTCTCCTTGGGAGTAGAAAGTCTTTTCATGGCTCTTTGGAAAGGGTTGCATCTCCCCTGTAATCGCCTTTAAGCGGCACGCGGATCGGACCCACCGTTCTTACTATACGATTTTTTAAATGTGGTGCGCGGCGGAGAAAAGACGCGCGTAGGACATATTTGCGGCTTAATATCTTTGGGCTCCTTGGGAGTAGAAAGTCTGTTCATGGCTCTTTGGAAAGGGCTGCATCTCCCCTGTAATCGCCTTCGAGCGGCACGCGGATCGAACCCACGGTTTTCACGCTATGATTTTTTAAAATGTGTTGCGCGGCGGAGAAAATGCGCGCGTCGGACGTCATTGCGGCTTAATATCTCTTGTCTCCTTGGGAGTAGAAAGTCTTTTCATGGCTCTTTGGAAAGGGTTGCATCTCCCCTGTAATCGCCTTTAAGCGGCACGCGGATCGGACCCACCGTTCTTACTATACGATTTTTTAAATGTGGTGCGCGGCGTAGAAAAGACGCGCGTAGGACGTATTTGCGGCTTAATATCTTTGGGCTCCTTGGGAGTAGGAAGTCTGTTCATGCCTCTTTGGAAAGGGCTGCATCTCCCCTGTAATCCCCTTCGAGCGGCACGCGGATCGAACCCACGGTTTTCACGCTATGATTTTTTTAAATGTGGTGCGCGGCGGAGAAAATGCGCGTGTCGGACGTCATTTCGGCTTAATATCTCTTGTCTCCTTGAGAGTAGAAAGTCTTTTCATGGCTCTTTGGAAAGGGTTGCGTCTCCCCTGTAATCGCCTTTAAGTGGCACGCGGATCGAACCCACGGTTTTCACGCTATGATTTTTTTAAATGTGCTGCGCGGCGGAGAAAATGCGCGCGTCGGACGTCATTGCGGCTTAATATCTCTTGTCTCCTTGGGAATAGAAAGTCTGTTCATGGCTCTTAGGAAAGGGCTGCATCTCCACTGTAATCGCCTTCGAGCGGCACGCGGATCGGAACCATCGTTATCATGCTACGATTTTTTAATGCCTCTAGGGACGGGCCGAAAGCGTGGCAGGTGGCGTTCGTTAGGGACAGTCATGGAGGTGATGCGCACCGAGTTGCAGGCCATTTGGACCTGGCCCGGCCTAGATGTGAGCGTTCAAATTCAGCGCGTTTGTTTAAACTTTCTCCTCCAATTCGTTGCAATTGTACAAGCGTTTCTCGCTCATCCGACTGGAGCGTAACGCTTTATATGTTAATATTTCTGGTCTCCTTGGGAGTAGAAAGTCTGTTCATGGCTCCTTTGAAAGGGATGCATCTCCCCTGTAATCGCCTTCGAGCGGCACGCGGATCGAACCCACGGTTTTCACGCTACGATTTTTTTTAAATGTGTTGCGCGGCGGAGAAAAGACGCGCGCCGGACGTATTTGCGGCTTAATATCTCTTGTCTCATTGGGAGTAGAAAGTCTGTTCATGGCACTTTGGAAAGGGCTGCATCTCCCCTGTAATCGCCTTCGAGCGGCACGCGGATCGAACCCACGGTTTTCACGCTATGATTTTTTTAAATGTGGTGCGCGGCGGAGAAAATGCGCGCGTCGGACGTCATTGCGGCTTAATATCTCTTGTCTCCTTGGGAGTAGAAAGTCTGTTCATGGCTCTTTGGAAAGGGCTGCATCTCCCCTGTAATCGCCTTTAAGCGGCACGCGGATCGGACCCACCGTTCTTACGATACGATTTTTTAAATGTGGTGCGCGGCGTAGAAAAGACGCGCGTAGGACGTATTTGCGGCTTAATATCTTTGGGCTCCTTGGGAGTAGAAAGTCTGTTCATGGCTCTTTGGAAAGGGATGCATCTCCACTGTTTTCGCCTTCGAGCGGCACGCGGATCGGAACCATCGTTATCACGCTACGATTTTTTAATGCCGCCAGGGACGGGCCGAAAGCGTGGCAGGTGGCGTTCGTTAGGGACCGTCATGGAGGTGATGCGCACCGAGTTGCAGGCCATTTGGACCTGGCCCGGCCTAGATGTGAGCGTTCAAATCAGCGCGTTTGTTTAAACTTTCTCCTCCATTTCGATGCAATTGTACAAGCGTTTCTCGCTCATCCGACTGGAGCGTAACGCTTTATCTGTTAATATCTCTGGTCTCCTTGGGAGTAGAAAGTCTATTCATGGCTCTTTGGAAAGGGCTGCATCTCCCCTGTAATCGCCTTTAAGCGGCACGCGGATCGAACCCACGGTTTTCACGCTATGATTTTTTTAAATGTGCTGCGCGGCGGAGAAAATGCGCGCGTCGGACGTCATTGCGGCTTAATATCTCTTGTCTCCTTGGGAGTAGAAAGTCTGTTCATGGCTCTTTGGAAAGGGCTGCATCTCCCCTGTAATCGCCTTCGAGCGGCACGCGGATCGAACCCACGGTTTTCACGCTAGGATTTTTTTTAAATGTGTTGCGCGGCGGAGAATAGACGCGCGCCGGACGTATTTGCGGCTTGATATCTCTTGTCTCATTGGGAGTGGAAAGTCTGTTCATGGCTCTTTGGAAAGGGCTGCATCTCCCCTGTAATCGCCTTCCAGCGGCACGCGGATTGAACCCACCGTTCTTACGCTACGATTTTTTAAATGTGGTGCGCGGAGTAGAAAAGACGCGCGTAGAACGTATTTGCGGCTTAATATCTTTGGGCTCCTTGGGAGTAGGAAGTCTGTTCATGCCTCTTTGGAAAGGGCTCCATCTCCCCTGTAATCGCCTTCGAGCGGCACGCGGATCGAACCCACGGTTTTCACGCTATGATTTTTTTAAATGTGCTGCGCGGCGGAGAAAATGCGCGCGTCGGACGTCATTGCGGCTTAATATCTCTTGTCTCCTTGGGAGTAGAAAGTCTTTTCATGGTTCTTTGGAAAGGGTTGCATCTCCCCTGTAATCGCCTTTAAGCGGCACGCGGATCGGACCCACCGTTCTTACGCTACGATTTTTTAAATGTGGTGCGAGGCGTAGAAAAGACGCGCGTAGGACTTATTTGCGGCTTAATATCTTTGGGCTCCTTGGGAGTAGAAAGTCTGTTCATGGCTCTTTAGAAAGGGCTGCATCTCCCCTGTAATCGCCTTCGCGCGGCACGCGGATCGGAACCATCGTTATCACGCTACGATTTTTTAATGCCGACAGGGACGGGCCGAAAGCTTGGCAGGTGGCGTTCGTTAGGAAAAGTCATGGATGTGATGCGGACCGAGTTGCAGGCCATTTGGACCTGGCCCGGCCTAGATGTGAGCCTTCAAATTCAGCGCGTTTGTTTAAACTTTCTCCTCCAATTCGTTGCAATTGTACAAGCGTTTCTCGCTCATCCGACTGGAGCGTAACGCTTTATCTGTTAATATCTCTGGTCTCCTTGGGAGTAGAAAGTCTGTTCATGGCTCTTTGGAAAGGGATGCATCTCCCCTGTAATCGCCTTTAAGCGGCACGCGGATCGGACCCACCGTTCTCACGCTACGATTTTTTAAACGTGGTGCGCGTCGGAGAAAATGCGCGTAATATCTCTTGTCTCCTTGGGAGTAGAAAGTCTGTTCATGGCTCTTTGGAAAGGGCTGTATCTCCCCTGTAATCGCCTTCGAGCGGCACGCGCATCGGAACCATCGTTATCACGCTACGATTTTTTAATGCCGCCAGGGACGGGCCGAAAGCGTGGCAGGTGGCGTTCGTTAGGGACAGTCATAGAGGTGATGCGCACCGAGTTGCACGCCATTTGGAGTTGGCCCGGCCTAGATGTGAGCGTTCAAAGTCAGCGCGTTTGTTTAAACTTTCTCCTCCTATTCGTTGCAATTGTACAAGCGTTTCTCGTTCATCCGACTGGAGCGTAACGCTTTATATGTTAATATTTCTGGTCTCCTTGGGAGTAGAAAGTCTGTTCATGGCTCTTTTGAAAGGGATGCATCTCCCCTGTAATCGCCTTCGAGCGGCACGCGGATGGAACCCACGGTTTTCACGCTATGATTTTTTTAAATGTGGTGCGCGGCGGAGAAAATGCGCGCGTCGGACGTCATTGCGGCTTAATATCTCTTGTCTCCTTGGGAGTAGAAAGTCTGTTCATGGCTCTTTGGAAAGGGCTGCATCTCCCCTGTAATCGCCTTTAAGCGGCACGCGGATCGGACCCACCGTTCTCACGCTACGATTTTTTAAATGTGGTCCGCGGCGCAATAAATGCGCGCGTCGGACGTCATTGCGGCTTAATATCTCTTGTCTCGTTGGGAGTAGGAAGTCTGTTCATGGCTCTTTGGAAATGACTGCATCTCCCCTGTAATCGCCTTCGAGCGGCACGCGGATCGGACCCACCGTTCTCACGCTAAGATATTTTAAATGTGGTGCGCGGCGGAGAAAAGACGCGCGTAGGACATATTTGCGGCTTAATATCTTTGGGCTCCTTGGGAGTAGAAAGTCTGTTCATGGCTCTTTGGAAAGGGCTGCATCTCCCCTGTAATCGCCTTTAAGCGGCACGCGGATCGGACCCACCGTTCTCACGCTACGATTTTTTAAACGTGGTGCGTGTCGGAGAAAATGCGCGCGTCGGACGTCATTGTGGCTTAATATCTCTTGTCTCCTTGGGAGTAGAAAGTCTGTTCATGGCTCTTTGGAAAGGGCTGCATCTCCCCTGTAATCGCCTTTAAGCGGCACGCGGATCGGACCCACCGTTCTTACGATACGATTTTTTAAATGTGGTGCGCGGCGTAGAAAAGACGCGTTTAGGACGTATTTGCGGCTTAATATCTTTGGGCTCCTTGGGAGTAGAAAGTCTGTTCATGGCTCTTTGGAAAGGGCTGCATCTCCACTGTTATCGCCTTCGAGCGGCACGCGGATCGGAACCATCGTTATCACGCTACGATTTTTTAATGCCGCCAGGGACGGGCCGAAAGCGTGGCAGGTGGCGTTCGTTAGGGACAGTCATGGAGGTGATGCGCACCGAGTTGCAGGCCATTTGGACCTGGCCCGGCCTAGATGTGAGCGTTCAAATCAGCGCGTTTGTTTAAACTTTCTCCTCCAGTTCGTTGCAATTGTACAAGCGTTTCTCGCTCATCCGACTGGAGCGTAACGCTTTATCTGTTAATGTCTCTGGTCTCCTTGGGAGTAGAAAGTCTATTCATGGCTCTTTGGAAAGGGCTGCATCTCCCCTGTAATCGCCTTTAAGCGGCACGCGGATCGGACCCACCGTTCTTACGATACGATTTTTTAAATGTGGTGCGCGGCGGAGAAAAGACGCGCGTAGGACATATTTGCGGCTTAATATCTTTGGGCTCCTTGGGAGTAGAAAGTCTGTTCATGGCTCTTTGGAAAGGGCTGCATCTCCCCTGTAATCGCCTTCGAGCGGCACGCGGATCGAACCCACGGTTTTCACGCTATGATTTTTTAAAATGTGTTGCGCGGCGGAGAAAATGCGCGCGTCGGACGTCATTGCGGCTTAATATCTCTTGTCTCCTTGGGAGTAGAAAGTCTTTTCATGGCTCTTTGGAAAGGGTTGCATCTCCCCTGTAATCGCCTTTAAGCGGCACGCGGATCGGACCCACCGTTCTTACTATACGATTTTTTAAATGTGGTGCGCGGCGTAGAAAAGACGCGCGTAGGACGTATTTGCGGCTTAATATCTTTGGGCTCCTTGGGAGTAGGAAGTCTGTTCATGCCTCTTTGGAAAGGGCTGCATCTCCCCTGTAATCCCCTTCGAGCGGCACGCGGATCGAACCCACGGTTTTCACGCTATGATTTTTTTAAATGTGGTGCGCGGCGGAGAAAATGCGCGTGTCGGACGTCATTTCGGCTTAATATCTCTTGTCTCCTTGAGAGTAGAAAGTCTTTTCATGGCTCTTTGGAAAGGGTTGCGTCTCCCCTGTAATCGCCTTTAAGCGGCACGCGGATCGAACCCACGGTTTTCACGCTATGATTTTTTTAAATGTGCTGCGCGGCGGAGAAAATGCGCGCGTCGGACGTCATTGCGGCTTAATATCTCTTGTCTCCTTGGGAATAGAAAGTCTGTTCATGGCTCTTAGGAAAGGGCTGCATCTCCACTGTAATCGCCTTCGAGCGGCACGCGGATCGGAACCATCGTTATCATGCTACGATTTTTTAATGCCTCTAGGGACGGGCCGAAAGCGTGGCAGGTGGCGTTCGTTAGGGACAGTCATGGAGGTGATGCGCACCGAGTTGCAGGCCATTTGGACCTGGCCCGGCCTAGATGTGAGCGTTCAAATTCAGCGCGTTTGTTTAAACTTTCTCCTCCAATTCGTTGCAATTGTACAAGCGTTTCTCGCTCATCCGACTGGAGCGTAACGCTTTATATGTTAATATTTCTGGTCTCCTTGGGAGTAGAAAGTCTGTTCATGGCTCCTTTGAAAGGGATGCATCTCCCCTGTAATCGCCTTTAAGCGGCACGCGGATCGGACCCACCGTTCTCACGCTACGATTTTTTAAACGTGGTGCGTGTCGGAGAAAATGCGCGCGTCGGACGTCATTGTGGCTTAATATCTCTTGTCTCCTTGGGAGTAGAAAGTCTGTTCATGGCTCTTTGGAAAGGGCTGCATCTCCCCTGTAATCGCCTTTAAGCGGCACGCGGATCGGACCCACCGTTCTTACGATACGATTTTTTAAATGTGGTGCGCGGCGTAGAAAAGACGCCTTTAGGACGTATTTGCGGCTTAATATCTTTGGGCTCCTTGGGAGTAGAAAGTCTGTTCATGGCTCTTTGGAAAGGGCTGCATCTCCACTGTTATCGCCTTCGAGCGGCACGCGGATCGGAACCATCGTTATCACGCTACGATTTTTTAATGCCGCCAGGGACGGGCCGAAAGCGTGGCAGGTGGCGTTCGTTAGGGACAGTCATGGAGGTGATGCGCACCGAGTTGCAGGCCATTTGGACCTGGCCCGGCCTAGATGTGAGCGTTCAAATCAGCGCGTTTGTTTAAACTTTCTCCTCCAGTTCGTTGCAATTGTACAAGCGTTTCTCGCTCATCCGACTGGAGCGTAACGCTTTATCTGTTAATGTCTCTGGTCTCCTTGGGAGTAGAAAGTCTATTCATGGCTCTTTGGAAAGGGCTGCATCTCCCCTGTAATCGCCTTTAAGCGGCACGCGGATCGGACCCACCGTTCTTACGATACGATTTTTTAAATGTGGTGCGCGGCGGAGAAAAGACGCGCGTAGGACATATTTGCGGCTTAATATCTTTGGGCTCCTTGGGAGTAGAAAGTCTGTTCATGGCTCTTTGGAAAGGGCTGCATCTCCCCTGTAATCGCCTTCGAGCGGCACGCGGATCGAACCCACGGTTTTCACGCTATGATTTTTTAAAATGTGTTGCGCGGCGGAAAAAATGCGCGCGTCGGACGTCATTGCGGCTTAATATCTCTTGTCTCCTTGGGAGTAGAAAGTCTTTTCATGGCTCTTTGGAAAGGGTTGCATCTCCCCTGTAATCGCCTTTAAGCGGCACGCGGATCGGACCCACCGTTCTTACTATACGATTTTTTAAATGTGGTGCGCGGCGTAGAAAAGACGCGCGTAGGACGTATTTGCGGCTTAATATCTTTGGGCTCCTTGGGAGTAGGAAGTCTGTTCATGCCTCTTTGGAAAGGGCTGCATCTCCCCTGTAATCCCCTTCGAGCGGCACGCGGATCGAACCCACGGTTTTCACGCTATGATTTTTTTAAATGTGGTGCGCGGCGGAGAAAATGCGCGTGTCGGACGTCATTTCGGCTTAATATCTCTTGTCTCCTTGAGAGTAGAAAGTCTTTTCATGGCTCTTTGGAAAGGGTTGCGTCTCCCCTGTAATCGCCTTTAAGCGGCACGCGGATCGAACCCACGGTTTTCACGCTATGATTTTTTTAAATGTGCTGCGCGGCGGAGAAAATGCGCGCGTCGGACGTCATTGCGGCTTAATATCTCTTGTCTCCTTGGGAATAGAAAGTCTGTTCATGGCTCTTAGGAAAGGGCTGCATCTCCACTGTAATCGCCTTCGAGCGGCACGCGGATCGGAACCATCGTTATCATGCTACGATTTTTTAATGCCTCTAGGGACGGGCCGAAAGCGTGGCAGGTGGCGTTCGTTAGGGACAGTCATGGAGGTGATGCGCACCGAGTTGCAGGCCATTTGGACCTGGCCCGGCCTAGATGTGAGCGTTCAAATTCAGCGCGTTTGTTTAAACTTTCTCCTCCAATTCGTTGCAATTGTACAAGCGTTTCTCGCTCATCCGACTGGAGCGTAACGCTTTATATGTTAATATTTCTGGTCTCCTTGGGAGTAGAAAGTCTGTTCATGGCTCCTTTGAAAGGGATGCATCTCCCCTGTAATCGCCTTCGAGCGGCACGCGGATCGAACCCACGGTTTTCACGCTACGATTTTTTTTAAATGTGTTGCGCGGCGGAGAAAAGACGCGCGCCGGACGTATTTGCGGCTTAATATCTCTTGTCTCATTGGGAGTAGAAAGTCTGTTCATGGCACTTTGGAAAGGGCTGCATCTCCCCTGTAATCGCCTTCGAGCGGCACGCGGATCGAACCCACGGTTTTCACGCTATGATTTTTTTAAATGTGGTGCGCGGCGGAGAAAATGCGCGCGTCGGACGTCATTGCGGCTTAATATCTCTTGTCTCCTTGGGAGTAGAAAGTCTGTTCATGGCTCTTTGGAAAGGGCTGCATCTCCCCTGTAATCGCCTTTAAGCGGCACGCGGATCGGACCCACCGTTCTTACGATACGATTTTTTAAATGTGGTGCGCGGCGTAGAAAAGACGCGCGTAGGACGTATTTGCGGCTTAATATCTTTGGGCTCCTTGGGAGTAGAAAGTCTGTTCATGGCTCTTTGGAAAGGGATGCATCTCCACTGTTTTCGCCTTCGAGCGGCACGCGGATCGGAACCATCGTTATCACACTACGATTTTTTAATGCCGCCAGGGACGGGCCGAAAGCGTGGCAGGTGGCGTTCGTTAGGGACCGTCATGGAGGTGATGCGCACCGAGTTGCAGGCCATTTGGACCTGGCCCGGCCTAGATGTGAGCGTTCAAATCAGCGCGTTTGTTTAAACTTTCTCCTCCATTTCGATGCAATTGTACAAGCGTTTCTCGCTCATCCGACTGGAGCGTAACGCTTTATCTGTTAATATCTCTGGTCTCCTTGGGAGTAGAAAGTCTATTCATGGCTCTTTGGAAAGGGCTGCATCTCCCCTGTAATCGCCTTTAAGCGGCACGCGGATCGAACCCACGGTTTTCACGCTATGATTTTTTTAAATGTGCTGCGCGGCGGAGAAAATGCGCGCGTCGGACGTCATTGCGGCTTAATATCTCTTGTCTCCTTGGGAGTAGAAAGTCTATTCATGGCTCTTTGGAAAGGGCTGCATCTCCCCTGTAATCGCCTTTAAGCGGCACGCGGATCGAACCCACGGTTTTCACGCTATGATTTTTTTAAATGTGCTGCGCGGCGGAGAAAATGCGCGCGTCGGACGTCATTGCGGCTTAATATCTCTTGTCTCCTTGGGAGTAGAAAGTCTGTTCATGGCTCTTTGGAAAGGGCTGCATCTCCCCTGTAATCGCCTTCGAGCGGCACGCGGATCGAACCCACGGTTTTCACGCTATGATTTTTTTAAATGTGGTGCGCGGCGGAGGAAATGCGCGCGTCGGATGTCATTTCGGCTTAATATCTCTTGTCTCCTTGGGAGTAGAAAGTCTTTTCATGGCTCTTTGGAAAGGGCTGCATCTCCGCTGTAATCGCCTTCGAGCGGCACGCGGATCGAACCCACGGTTTTCACGCTATGATTTTTTTAAATGTGGTGCGCGGCGGAGAAAATGCGCGCGTCGGACGTCATTTCGGCTTAATATCTATTGTCTCCTTGGGAGTAGAAAGTCTTTTCATGGCTCTTTGGAAAGGTTTGCATCTTCCTTGTAATCGCCTTTAAGCGGCGCGCGGATTGGACCCACCGTTCTTCCGATACGATTTTTTAAATGTGGTGCGCGGGGTAGAAAAGACGCGCGTAGGACGTATTTGCGGCTTAATATCTTTGGGCTCCTTGGGAGTAGGAAGTCTGTTCATGCCTCTTTGGAAAGGGCTCCATCTCCCCTGTAATCGCCTTCGAGCGGCACGCGGATCGAACCCACGGTTTTCACGCTATGATTTTTTTTTAAATGTGCTGCGCGGCGGAGAAAATGCGCGCGTCGGACGTCATTGCGGCTTAATATCTCTTGTCTCCTTGGGAGTAGAAAGTCTTTTCATGGTTCTTTGGAAAGGGTTGCATCTCCCCTGTAATCGCCTTTAAGAGGCACGCGGATCGGACCCACCGTTCTCACGCTACGATTTTTTAAACGTGGTGCGCGTCGGAGAAAATGCGCGTAATATCTCTTGTCTCCTTGGGAGTAGAAAGTCTGTTCATGGCTCTTTGGAAAGGGCTGTATCTCCCCTGTAATCGCCTTCGAGCGGCACGCGCATCGGAACCATCGTTATCACGCTACGATTTTTTAATGCCGACAGGGATAGGCCGAAAGCGTGGCAGGTGGCGTTCGTTAGGGACAGTCATGGAGGTGATGCACACCGAGTTGCACGCCATTTGGAGTTGGCCCGGCCTAGATGTGAGCGTTCAAAGTCAGCGCGTTTGTTTAAACTTTCTCCTCCAATTCGTTGCAATTGTACAAGCGTTTCTCGTTCATCCGACTGGAGCGTAACGCTTTATATGTTAATATCTCTTGTCTCCTTGGGAGTAGAAAGTCTTTTCATGGCTCTTTAGAAAGGGCTGCATCTCCCCTGTAATCGCCTTTAAGCGGCACGCGGATCGAACCCACGGTTTTCACGTTATGATTTTTTTTAAATGTGTTGCGCGGCGGAGAATAGACGCGCGCCGGACGTATTTGCGGCTTGATATCTCTTGTCTCATTGGGAGTAGAAAGTCTGTTCATGGCTCTTTGGAAAGGGCTGCATCTCCCCTGTAATCGCCTTCGCGCGGCACGCGCATCGGAACCATCGTTATCACGCTACGATTTTTTAATGCCGCCAGGGACGGGCCGAAATCGTGGCAGGTGGCGTTCGTTAGGGACCGTCATGGAGGTGATGCGCACCAAGTTGCAGGCCATTTGGACCTGGCCCGGCCTAGATGTGAGCGTTCAAAGTCAGCGCGTTTGTTTAAACTTTCTCCTCCAATTCGTTGCAATTGTACAAGCGTTTCTCGCTCATCCGACTGGAGCGTAACGCTTTATCTGTTAATATCTCTGGTCTCCTTGGGAGTAGAAAGTCTGTTCATGGCTCTTTGAAAAGGGCTGCATCTCGCCTTCGAGCGGCACGCGGATCGGAACCATCGTTATCACGCTACGATTTTTTAATGCCGCCAGGGACGGGCCGAAAGCGTGGCAGGTGGCGTTCGTTAGGGACCGTCATGGAGGTGATGCGCACCGAGTTGCAGGCCATTTGGACCTGGCCCGGCCTAGATGTGAGCGTTCAAATCAGCGCGTTTGTTTAAACTTTCTCCTCCATTTCGATGCAATTGTACAAGCGTTTCTCGCTCATCCGACTGGAGCGTAACGCTTTATCTGTTAATATCTCTGGTCTCCTTGGGAGTAGAAAGTCTATTCATGGCTCTTTGGAAAGGGCTGCATCTCCCCTGTAATCGCCTTTAAGCGGCACGCGGATCGAACCCACGGTTTTCACGCTATGATTTTTTTAAATGTGCTGCGCGGCGGAGAAAATGCGCGCGTCGGACGTCATTGCGGCTTAATATCTCTTGTCTCCTTGGGAGTAGAAAGTCTATTCATGGCTCTTTGGAAAGGGCTGCATCTCCCCTGTAATCGCCTTTAAGCGGCACGCGGATCGAACCCACGGTTTTCACGCTATGATTTTTTTAAATGTGCTGCGCGGCGGAGAAAATGCGCGCGTCGGACGTCATTGCGGCTTAATATCTCTTGTCTCCTTGGGAGTAGAAAGTCTGTTCATGGCTCTTTGGAAAGGGCTGCATCTCCCCTGTAATCGCCTTCGAGCGGCACGCGGATCGAACCCACGGTTTTCACGCTATGATTTTTTTAAATGTGGTGCGCGGCGGAGGAAATGCGCGCGTCGGATGTCATTTCGGCTTAATATCTCTTGTCTCCTTGGGAGTAGAAAGTCTTTTCATGGCTCTTTGGAAAGGGCTGCATCTCCGCTGTAATCGCCTTCGAGCGGCACGCGGATCGAACCCACGGTTTTCACGCTATGATTTTTTTAAATGTGGTGCGCGGCGGAGAAAATGCGCGCGTCGGACGTCATTTCGGCTTAATATCTATTGTCTCCTTGGGAGTAGAAAGTCTTTTCATGGCTCTTTGGAAAGGTTTGCATCTTCCTTGTAATCGCCTTTAAGCGGCGCGCGGATTGGACCCACCGTTCTTCCGATACGATTTTTTAAATGTGGTGCGCGGGGTAGAAAAGACGCGCGTAGGACGTATTTGCGGCTTAATATCTTTGGGCTCCTTGGGAGTAGGAAGTCTGTTCATGCCTCTTTGGAAAGGGCTCCATCTCCCCTGTAATCGCCTTCGAGCGGCACGCGGATCGAACCCACGGTTTTCACGCTATGATTTTTTTTTAAATGTGCTGCGCGGCGGAGAAAATGCGCGCGTCGGACGTCATTGCGGCTTAATATCTCTTGTCTCCTTGGGAGTAGAAAGTCTTTTCATGGTTCTTTGGAAAGGGTTGCATCTCCCCTGTAATCGCCTTTAAGAGGCACGCGGATCGGACCCACCGTTCTCACGCTACGATTTTTTAAACGTGGTGCGCGTCGGAGAAAATGCGCGTAATATCTCTTGTCTCCTTGGGAGTAGAAAGTCTGTTCATGGCTCTTTGGAAAGGGCTGTATCTCCCCTGTAATCGCCTTCGAGCGGCACGCGCATCGGAACCATCGTTATCACGCTACGATTTTTTAATGCCGACAGGGATAGGCCGAAAGCGTGGCAGGTGGCGTTCGTTAGGGACAGTCATGGAGGTGATGCACACCGAGTTGCACGCCATTTGGAGTTGGCCCGGCCTAGATGTGAGCGTTCAAAGTCAGCGCGTTTGTTTAAACTTTCTCCTCCAATTCGTTGCAATTGTACAAGCGTTTCTCGTTCATCCGACTGGAGCGTAACGCTTTATATGTTAATATCTCTTGTCTCCTTGGGAGTAGAAAGTCTTTTCATGGCTCTTTAGAAAGGGCTGCATCTCCCCTGTAATCGCCTTTAAGCGGCACGCGGATCGAACCCACGGTTTTCACGTTATGATTTTTTTTAAATGTGTTGCGCGGCGGAGAATAGACGCGCGCCGGACGTATTTGCGGCTTGATATCTCTTGTCTCATTGGGAGTAGAAAGTCTGTTCATGGCTCTTTGGAAAGGGCTGCATCTCCCCTGTAATCGCCTTCGCGCGGCACGCGCATCGGAACCATCGTTATCACGCTACGATTTTTTAATGCCGCCAGGGACGGGCCGAAATCGTGGCAGGTGGCGTTCGTTAGGGACCGTCATGGAGGTGATGCGCACCAAGTTGCAGGCCATTTGGACCTGGCCCGGCCTAGATGTGAGCGTTCAAAGTCAGCGCGTTTGTTTAAACTTTCTCCTCCAATTCGTTGCAATTGTACAAGCGTTTCTCGCTCATCCGACTGGAGCGTAACGCTTTATCTGTTAATATCTCTGGTCTCCTTGGGAGTAGAAAGTCTGTTCATGGCTCTTTGAAAAGGGCTGCATCTCGCCTTCGAGCGGCACGCGGATCGAACCCACGGTTTTCACGCTATGATTTTTTTAAATGTGTTGCGCGTCGGAGAAAATGCGCGCGTCGGACGTCATTGCGGCTTAATATCGCTTTTCTCCTTGGGAGTAGAAAGTCTTTTCATGGCTCTTTGGAAAGGGCTGCATCTCCGCTGTAATCGCCTTCGAGCGGCACGCGGATCGAACCCACGGTTTTCACGCTATGATTTTTTTAAATGTGGTGCGCGGCGGAGAAAATGCGTGCGTCGGACGTCATTTCGGCTTAATATCTATTGTCTCCTTGGGAGTAGAAAGTCTTTTCATGGCTCTTTGGAAAGGTTTGCATCTTCCTTGTAATCGCCTTTAAGCGGCACGCGGATTGGACCCACCGTTCTTCCGATACGATTTTTTAAATGTGGTGCGCGGGGTAGAAAAGACGCGCGTAGGACGTATTTGCGGCTTAATATCTTTGGGCTCCTTGGGAGTAGGAAGTCTGTTCATGCCTCTTTGGAAAGGGCTCCATCTCCCCTGTAATCGCCTTCGAGCGGCACGCGGATCGAACCCACGGTTTTCACGCTATGATTTTTTTAAATGTGCTGCGCGGCGGAGGAAATGCGCGCGTCGGACGTCATTGCGGCTTAATATCTCTTGTCTCCTTGGGAGTAGAAAGTCTTTTCATGGCTCTTTGGAAAGGGCTGCATCTCCCCTGTAATCGCCTTTAAGCGGCACGCGGATCGGACCCACCGTTCTCACGCTACGATTTTTTAAACGTGGTGCGCGTCGGAGAAAATGCGCGTAATATCTCTTGTCTCCTTGGGAGTAGAAAGTCTGTTCATGGCTCTTTGGAAAGGGCTGCATCTCCCCTGTAATCACCTTCGAGCGGCACGCGGATCGAACCCACGGTTTTCACGCTATGATTTTTTTAAATGTGGTGCGCGGCGGAGGAAATGCGCGCGTCGGACGTCATTTCGGCTTAATATCTCTTGTCTCCTTGGGAGTAGAAAGTCTTTTCATGGCTCTTTGGAAAGGGCTGCATCTCCGCTGTAATCGCCTTCGAGCGGCACGCGGATCGAACCCACGGTTTTCACGCTATGATTTTTTTAAATGTGGTGCGCGGCGGAGAAAATGCGCGCGTCGGACGTCATTTCGGCTTAATATCTATTGTCTCCTTGGGAGTAGAAAGTCTTTTCATGGCTCTTTGGAAAGGTTTGCATCTTCCTTGTAATCGCCTTTAAGCGGCGCGCGGATTGGACCCACCGTTCTTCCGATACGATTTTTTAAATGTGGTGCGCGGGGTAGAAAAGACGCGCGTAGGACGTATTTGCGGCTTAATATCTTTGGGCTCCTTGGGAGTAGGAAGTCTGTTCATGCCTCTTTGGAAAGGGCTCCATCTCCCCTGTAATCGCCTTCGAGCGGCACGCGGATCGAACCCACGGTTTTCACGCTATGATTTTTTTTTAAATGTGCTGCGCGGCGGAGAAAATGCGCGCGTCGGACGTCATTGCGGCTTAATATCTCTTGTCTCCTTGGGAGTAGAAAGTCTTTTCATGGTTCTTTGGAAAGGGTTGCATCTCCCCTGTAATCGCCTTTAAGAGGCACGCGGATCGGACCCACCGTTCTCACGCTACGATTTTTTAAACGTGGTGCGCGTCGGAGAAAATGCGCGTAATATCTCTTGTCTCCTTGGGAGTAGAAAGTCTGTTCATGGCTCTTTGGAAAGGGCTGTATCTCCCCTGTAATCGCCTTCGCGCGGCACGCGCATCGGAACCATCGTTATCACGCTACGATTTTTTAATGCCGCCAGGGACGGGCCGAAATCGTGGCAGGTGGCGTTCGTTAGGGACCGTCATGGAGGTGATGCGCACCAAGTTGCAGGCCATTTGGACCTGGCCCGGCCTAGATGTGAGCGTTCAAAGTCAGCGCGTTTGTTTAAACTTTCTCCTCCAATTCGTTGCAATTGTACAAGCGTTTCTCGCTCATCCGACTGGAGCGTAACGCTTTATCTGTTAATATCTCTGGTCTCCTTGGGAGTAGAAAGTCTGTTCATGGCTCTTTGGAAAGGGCTGCATCTCGCCTTCGAGCGGCACGCGGATCGAACCCACGGTTTTCACGCTATGATTTTTTTAAATGTGTTGCGCGTCGGAGAAAATGCGCGCGTCGGAAGTCATTGCGGCTTAATATCGCTTTTCTCCTTGGGAGTAGAAAGTCTTTTCATGGCTCTTTGGAAAGGGCTGCATCTCCGCTGTAATCGCCTTCGAGCGGCACGCGGATCGAACCCACGGTTTTCACGCTATGATTTTTTTAAATGTGGTGCGCGGCGGAGAAAATGCGCGCGTCGGACGTCATTTCGGCTTAATATCTATTGTCTCCTTGGGAGTAGAAAGTCTTTTCATGGCTCTTTGGAAAGGTTTGCATCTTCCTTGTAATCGCCTTTAAGCGGCACGCGGATTGGACCCACCGTTCTTCCGATACGATTTTTTAAATGTGGTGCGCGGGGTAGAAAAGACGCGCGTAGGACGTATTTGCGGCTTAATATCTTTGGGCTCCTTGGGAGTAGGAAGTCTGTTCATGCCTCTTTGGAAAGGGCTCCATCTCCCCTGTAATCGCCTTCGAGCGGCACGCGGATCGAACCCACGGTTTTCACGCTATGATTTTTTTAAATGTGCTGCGCGGCGGAGGAAATGCGCGCGTCGGACGTCATTGCGGCTTAATATCTCTTGTCTCCTTGGGAGTAGAAAGTCTTTTCATGGCTCTTTGGAAAGGGCTGCATCTCCCCTGTAATCGCCTTTAAGCGGCACGCGGATCGGACCCACCGTTCTCACGCTACGATTTTTTAAACGTGGTGCGCGTCGGAGAAAATGCGCGTAATATCTCTTGTCTCCTTGGGAGTAGAAAGTCTGTTCATGGCTCTTTGGAAAGGGCTGTATCTCCCCTGTAATCGCCTTCGAGCGGCACGCGCATCGGAACCATCGTTATCACGCTACGATTTTTTAATGCCGCCAGGGATAGGCCGAAAGCGTGGCAGGTGGCGTTCGTTAGGGACAGTCATGGAGGTGATGCACACCGAGTTGCACGCCATTTGGAGTTGGCCCGGCCTAGATGTGAGCGTTCAAAGTCAGCGCGTTTGTTTAAACTTTCTCCTCCAATTCGTTGCAATTGTACAAGCGTTTCTCGCTCATCCGACTGGAGCGTAACGCTTTATCTGTTAATATCTCTGGTCTCCTTGGGAGTAGAAAGTTTGTTCATGGCTCTTTGGAAAGGGATGCATCTCCCCTGTAATCGCCTTTAAGCGGCACGCGGATCGGACCCACCGTTCTCACGCTACGATTTTTTAAACGTGGTGCGCGTCGGAGAAAATGCGCGTAATATCTCTTGTCTCCTTGGGAGTAGAAAGTCTGTTCATGGCTCTTTGGAAAGGGCTGTATCTCCCCTGTAATCGCCTTCGAGCGGCACGCGGATCGAACCCACGTTTTTCACGCTACGATTTTTTTTAAATGTGTTGCGCGGCGGAGAAAAGACGCGCGCCGGACGTATTTGCGGCTTAATATCTCTTGTCTCATTGGGTGTAGAAAGTCTGTTCATGGCTCTTTGGAAAGGTTTGCATCTCCCTTGTAATCGCCTTTAAGCGGCACGCGGATTGGACCCACCGTTCTTCCGATACGATTTTTTAAATGTGGTGCGCGACGTAGAAAAGACGCGCGTAGGACGTCATTTCGGCTTAATATCTCTTGTCTCCTTGGGAGTAGAAAGTCTTTTCATGGCTCTTTGGAAAGGGCTGCATCTCCCCTGTAATCGCCTTCGAGCGGCACGCGGATCGAACCCACGGTTTTCACGCTATGATTTTTTTAAATGTGCTGCGCGGCGGAGAAAATGCGCGCGTCGGACGTCATTGCGGCTTAATATCTCTTGTCTCCTTGGGAGTAGAAAGTCTTTTCATGGCTCTTTGGAAAGGTTTGCATCTCCCCTGTAATCGCCTTTAAGCGGCACGCGGATCGGACCCACCGTTCTTACGCTACGATTTTTTAAATGTGGTGCGCGGCGTAGAAAAGACGCGCGTAGGACGTATTTGCGGCTTAATATCTTTGGGCTCCTTGGGAGTAGGAAGTCTGTTCATGCCTCTTTGGAAAGGGCTCCATCTCCCCTGTAATCGCCTTCGAGCGGCACGCGGATCGAACCCACGGTTTTCACGCTATGATTTTTTTAAATGTGCTGCGCGGCGGAGAAAATGCGCGCGTCGGACGTCATTGCGGCTTAATATCTCTTGTCTCCTTGGGAGTAGAAAGTCTTTTCATGGTTCTTTGGAAAGGGTTGCATCTCCCCTGTAATCGCCTTTAAGCGGCACGCGGATCGGACCCACCGTTCTCACGCTACGATTTTTTAAACGTGGTGCGCGTCGGAGAAAATGCGCGTAATATCTCTTGTCTCCTTGGGAGTAGAAAGTCTGTTCATGGCTCTTTGGAAAGGGCTGTATCTCCCCTGTAATCGCCTTCGAGCGGCACGCGCATCGGAACCATCGTTATCACGCTATGATTTTTTAATGCCGCCAGGGATAGGCCGAAAGCGTGGCAGGTGGCGTTCGTTAGGGACAGTCATGGAGGTGATGCACACCGAGTTGCACGCCATTTGGAGTTGGCCCGGCCTAGATGTGAGCGTTCAAAGTCAGCGCGTTTGTTTAAACTTTCTCCTCCAATTCGTTGCAGTTGTACAAGCGTTTCTCGTTCATCCGACTGGAGCGTAACGCTTTATATGTTAATATTTCTGGTCTCCTTGGGAGTAGAAAGTCTGTTCATGGCTCTTTTGAAAGGGATGCATCTCCCCTGTAATCGCCTTCGAGCGGCACGCGGATCGAACCCACGGTTTTCACGCTATGATTTTTTTAAATGTGGTGCGCGGCGGAGGAAATGCGCACGTCGGACGTCATTTCGGCTTAATATCTCTTGTCTCCTTGGGAGTAGAAAGTCTTTTCATGGCTCTTTGGAAAGGGCTGCATGTCCGCTGTAATCGCCTTCGAGCGGCACGCGGATCGAATCCACGGTTTTCACGCTATGATTTTTTTAAATGTGGTGCGCGTCGGAGAAAATGCGCGCGTCGGACGTCATTTCGGCTTAATATCTATTGTCTCCTTGGGAGTAGAAAGTCTTTTCATGGCTCTTTGGAAAGGTTTGCATCTCCCTTGTAATCGCCTTTAAGCGGCACGCGGATTGGACCCACCGTTCTTCCGATACGATTTTTTAAATGTGGTGCGCGGCGTGGAAAAGACGCGCGTAGGACGTATTTGCGGCTTAATATCTTTGGGCTCCTTGGGAGTAGGAAGTCTGTTCATGGCTCTTTGGAAAGGGCTGCATCTCCCCTGTAATAGCCTTCGAGCGGCACGTGGATCGAACCCACGGTTTTCACACTATGATTTTTTTAAATGTGCTGCGCGGCGGAGAAAATGCGCGCGTCGGACGTCAATGCGGCTTAATATCTCTTGTCTCCTTGGGAGTAGAAAGTCTTTTCATGGTTCTTTGGAAAGGGCTGCATCTCCCCTGTAATCGCCTTCGCGCGGCACGCGGATCGGAACCATCGTTATCACGCTACGATTTTTTAATGCCGACAGGGACGGCCCGAAAGCTTGGCAGGTGGCGTTCGTTAGGAAAAGTCATGGACGTGATGCGGACCGAGTTGCAGGCCATTTGGACCTGGCCCGGCCTAGATGTGAGCCTTCAAAGTCAGCGCGTTTGTTTAAACTTTCTCCTCCAATTCGTTGCAATTGTACAAGCGTTTCTCGCTCATCCGACTGGAGCGTAACGCTTTATCTGTTAATATCTCTGGTCTCCTTGGGAGTAGAAAGTCTGTTCATGGCTCTTTGGAAAGGGATGCATCTCCCCTGTAATCGCCTTCGAGCGGCACGCGGATCGAACCCACGTTTTTCACGCTACGATTTTTTTTAAATGTGTTGCGCGGCGGAGAAAAGACGCGCGCCGGACGTATTTGCGGCTTAATATCTCTTGTCTCATTGGGTGTAGAAAGTCTGTTCATGGCTCTTTGGAAAGGTTTGCATCTCCCTTGTAATCGCCTTTAAGCGGCACGCGGATTGGACCCACCGTTCTTCCGATACGATTTTTTAAATGTGGTGCGCGGCGTAGAAAAGACGCGCGTAGGACGTCATTTCGGCTTAATATCTCTTGTCTCCTTGGGAGTAGAAAGTCTTTTCATGGCTCTTTGGAAAGGGCTGCATCTCCCCTGTAATCGCCTTTAAGCGGCACGCGGATCGAACCCACGGTTTTCACGTTACGATTTTTTTTAAATGTGTTGCGCGGCGGAGAATAGACGCGCGCCGGACGTATTTGCGGCTTGATATCTCTTGTCTCATTGGGAGTAGAAAGTCTGTTCATGGCTCTTTGGAAAGGGCTGCATCTCCCCTGTAATCGCCTTCGAGCGGCACGCGGATCGAACCCACGGTTTTCACGCTATGATTTTTTTAAATGTGTTGCGCGTCAGAGAAAATGCGCGCGTCGGACGTCATTGCGGCTTAATATCTCTTGTCTCCTTGGGAGTAGAAAGTCTTTTCATGGCTCTTTGGAAAGGTTTGCATCTCCCCTGTAATCGCCTTTAAGTGGCACGCGGATCGGACCCACCGTTCTTACGCTACGATTTTTTAAATGTGGTGCGCGGCGTAGAAAAGACGCGCGTAGGACGTATTTGCGGCTTAATATCTTTGGGCTCCTTGGGAGTAGGAAGTCTGTTCATGCCTCTTTGGAAAGGGCTCCATCTCCCCTGTAATCGCCTTCGAGCGGCACGCGGATCGAACCCACGGTTTTCACGCTATGATTTTTTTAAATGTGCTGCGCGGCGGAGAAAATGCGCGCGTCGGACGTCATTGCGGCTTAATATCTCTTGTCTCCTTGGGAGTAGAAAGTCTTTTCATGGTTCTTTGGAAAGGGTTGCATCTCCCCTGTAATCGCCTTTTAGCGGCACGCGGATCGGACCCACCGTTCTCACGCTACGATTTTTTAAACGTGGTGCGCGTCGGAGAAAATGCGCGTAATATCTCTTGTCTCCTTGGGAGTAGAAAGTCTTTTCATGGTTCTTTGGAAAGGGCTGCATCTCCCCTGTAATCGCCTTCGCGCGGCACGCGGATCGGAACCATCGTTATCACGCTACGATTTTTTAATGCCGACAGGGACGGGCCGAAAGCTTGGCAGGTGGCCTTCGTTAGGAAAAGTCATGGACGTGATGCGGACCGAGTTGCAGGCCATTTGGACCTGGCCCGGCCTAGATGTGAGCCTTCAAAGTCAGCGCGTTTGTTTAAACTTTCTCCTCCAATTCGTTGCAATTGTACAAGCGTTTCTCGCTCATCCGACTGGAGCGTAACGCTTTATCTGTTAATATCTCTGGTCTCCTTGGGAGTAGAAAGTCTGTTCATGGCTCTTTGGAAAGGGATGCATCTCCCCTGTAATCGCCTTTAAGCGGCACGCGGATCGGACCCACCGTTCTCACGCTACGATTTTTTAAACGTGGTGCGCGTCGGAGAAAATGCGCGTAATATCTCTTGTCTCCTTGGAGTAGAAAGTCTGTTCATGGCTCTTTGGAAAGGGCTGTATCTCCCCTGTAATCGCCTTCGAGCGGCACGCGCATCGGAACCATCTTTATCACGCTACGATTTTTTAATGCCGCCAGGGACGGGCCGAAAGCGTGGCAGGTGGCGTTCGTTAGGGACAGTCATGGAGGTGATGCGCACCGAGTTGCACGCCATTTGGAGTTGGCCCGGCCTAGATGTGAGCGTTCAAACTCAGCGCGTTTGTTTAAACTTTCTCCTCCAATTCGTTGCAATTGTACAAGCGTTTCTCGTTCATCCGACTGGAGCGTAACGCTTTATATGTTAATATTTCTGGTCTCCTTGGGAGTAGAAAGTCTGTTCATGGCTCTTTTGAAAGGGATGCATCTCCCCTGTAATCGCCTTCGAGCGGCACGCGGATCGAACCCACGTTTTTCACGCTACGATTTTTTTTAAATGTGTTGCGCGGCGGAGAAAAGACGCGCGCCGGACGTATTTGCGGCTTAATATCTCTTGTCTCATTGGGTGTAGAAAGTCTTTTCATGGCTCTTTGGAAAGGTTTGCATCTCCCTTGTAATCGCCTTTAAGCGGCACGCGGATTGGACCCACCGTTCTTCCGATACGATTTTTTAAATGTGGTGCGCGGCGTAGAAAAGACGCGCGTAGGACGTATTTGCGGCTTAATATCTTTGGGCTCCTTGGGAGTAGGAAGTCTGTTCATGCCTCTTTGGAAAGGGCTGCATCTCCCCTGTAATCGCCTTCGAGCGGCACGCGGATCGAACCCACGGTTTTCACGCTATGATTTTTTTAAATGTGGTGCGCGGCGGAGGAAATGCGCGCGTCGGACGTCATTTCGGCTTAATATCTCTTGTCTCCTTGGGAGTAGAAAGTCTTTTCATGGCTCTTTGGAAAGGGCGGCATCTCCCCTGTAATCGCCTTTAAGCGGCACGCGGATCGAACCCACGGTTTTCACGTTACGATTTTTTTTAAATGTGTTGCGCGGCGGAGAATAGACGCGCGCCGGACGTATTTGCGGCTTGATATCTCTTGTCTCATTGGGAGTAGAAAGTCTGTTCATGGCTCTTTGGAAAGGGCTGCATCTCCCCTGTAATCGCCTTCGAGCGGCACGCGGATCGAACCCACGGTTTTCACGCTACGATTTTTTTTAAATGTGTTGCGCGGCGGAGAAAAGACGCGCGCCGGACGTATTTGCGGCTTAATATCTCTTGTCTCATTGGGTGTAGAAAGTCTGTTCATGGCTCTTTGGAAAGGGCTGCATCTCCCCTGTAATCGCCTTCGAGCGGCACGCGGATCGAACCCACGGTTTTCACGCTATGATTTTTTTAAATGTGGTGCGCGGCGGAGGAAATGCGCGCGTCAGACGTCATTTCGGCTTAATATCTCTTGTCTCCTTGGGAGTAGAAAGTCTTTTCATGGCTCTTTGGAAAGGGCTGCATCTCCGCTGTAATCGCCTTCGAGCGGCACGCGGATCGAACCCACGGTTTTCACGCTATGATTTTTTTAAATGTGGTGCGCGGCGGAGGAAATGCGCGCGTCGGACGTCATTTCGGCTTAATATCTCTTGTCTCCTTGGGAGTAGAAAGTCTTTTCATGGCTCTTTGGAAAGGGCGGCATCTCCCCTGTAATCGCCTTTAAGCGGCACGCGGATCGAACCCACGGTTTTCACGTTACGATTTTTTTTAAATGTGTTGCGCGGCGGAGAATAGACGCGCGCCGGACGTATTTGCGGCTTGATATCTCTTGTCTCATTGGGAGTAGAAAGTCTGTTCATGGCTCTTTGGAAAGGGCTGCATCTCCCCTGTAATCGCCTTCGAGCGGCACGCGGATCGAACCCACGGTTTTCACGCTATGATTTTTTTAAATGTGTTGCGCGTCGGAGAAAATGCGCGCGTCGGACGTCATTGCGGCTTAATATCTCTTGTCTCCTTGGGAGTAGAAAGTCTTTTCATGGCTCTTTGGAAAGGTTTGCATCTCCCCTGTAATCGCCTTTAAGCGGCACGCGGATCGGACCCACCGTTCTTACGCTACGATTTTTTAAATGTGGTGCGCGGCGTAGAAAAGACGCGCGTAGGACGTATTTGCGGCTTAATATCTTTGGGCTCCTTGGGAGTAGGAAGTCTGTTCATGCCTCTTTGGAAAGGGATGCATCTCCCCTGTAATCGCCTTCGAGCGGCACGCGGATCGGACCCACCGTTCTCACGCTACGATTTTTTAAACGTGGTGCGCGTCGGAGAAAATGCTCGTAATATCTCTTGTCTCCTTGGGAGTAGAAAGTGTGTTCATGGCTCTTTGGAAAGGGCTGTATCTCCCCTGTAATCGCCTTCGAGCGGCACGCGGATCGAACCCATGTTTTTCACGCTACGATTTTTTTTAAATGTGTTGCGCGGCGGAGAAAAGACGCGCGCCGGACGTATTTGCGGCTTAATATCTCTTGTCTCATTGGGTGTAGAAAGTCTGTTCATGGCTCTTTGGAAAGGTTTGCATCTCCGTTGTAATCGCCTTTAAGCGGCACGCGGATTGGACCCACCGTTCTTCCGATACGATTTTTTAAATGTGGTGCGCGGCGTAGAAAAGACGCGCGTAGGACGTATTTGCGGCTTAATATCTTTGGGCTCCTTGGGAGTAGGAAGTCTGTTCATGCCTCTTTGGAAAGGGCTGCATCTCCCCTGTAATCGCCTTCGAGCGGCACGCGGATCGAACCCACGGTTTTCACGCTATGATTTTTTTAAATGTGGTGCGCGGCGGAGGAAATGCGCGCGTCGGACGTCATTTCGGCTTAATATCTCTTGTCTCCTTGGGAGTAGAAAGTCTTTTCATGGCTCTTTGGAAAGGGCTGCATCTCCCCTGTAATCGCCTTTAAGCGGCACGCGGATTCGACCCACCGTTCTTACGCTACGATTTTTTAAATGTGGTGCGGGGCGTAGAAAAGACGCGCGCCGGACGTATTTGCGGCTTAATATCTTTGGGCTCCTTGGGAGTAGAAAGTCTGTTCATGCCTCTTTGGAAAGGGCTCCATCTCCCCTGTAATCGCCTTCGAGCGGCACGCGGATCGAACCCATGGTTTTCACGCTATGATTTTTTTAAATGTGCTGCGCGGCGGAGAAAATGCGCGCGTCGGACGTCATTGCGGCTTAATATCTCTTGTCTCCTTGGGAGTAGAAAGTCTTTTCATGGTTCTTTGGAAAGGGTTGCATCTCCCCTGTAATCGCCTTTAAGCGGCACCCGGATCGGACCCACCGTTCTCACGCTACGATTTTTTAAACGTGGTGCGCGTCGGAGAAAATGCGCGTAATATCTCTTGTCTCCTTGGGAGTAGAAAGTCTGTTCATGGCTCTTTGGAAAGGGCTGCATCTCCCCTGTAATCGCCTTTGAGCTGCACGCGCATCGGAACCATCGTTCTCACGCTACGATTTTTTAAAATCCGCCAGGGACGGAACGAACGCTTGGCAGGTGGCGTTCGTGACGGACAGTCAAGCAGTTAATGCGCACCGAGCTGCAGGCCATTTGGACCTGGCCCAGCCTAGATGTGAGTATTCAAAGTCAGCACGTTTGTTTCAAAGTTCTCCACCAATTCGTTGTAATTGCGTGTGTGCGCGTGAACACCAGGTTTGTGGAGGAGTTCGTCCTTGGACTGTACAAGGGGAGACAGTGTGTGGCCTGGCTGCGTGAGGTTGCAGTTTGCTGGGCATGAGAGATTGGCATGTGGTGCCCTGGAGGTGTGGTTGTTCCAGGACGGGCAAGGCGGGGTAGTGTGGCTGGGTGACGGTGCGCTTCACTGGGGATGTGGTTGTGAGTTGCAGGCCCATTCCTTTGAATGACAGAAAGGATCTGATTTGTTTCCAGGTTTAAACGTACTTTGCTGGGTATGACTGTGACCTCTTGGGCCAGGAAGTCTGTTTCTAGTTTTATTTAAACGGTCAAACTGCGTGAAGTGTGCCCAGGCCCAGAGCTACTTTGCTGGGCATGGCTGTGTGACCTCTTGGGCCTGGAAGTCTGGTTGTAGTATGATTTTAAAGGGTCAAATGCTCTCCATTGTGTGTCCAGGTTTAAGGCTACTTTGCTGGGCATGTGATTTGGACCCATCGGGTACGGAAGCCTTTCCGTCACGTGCTCGTTTTCCACGCCTTCAGCGCAGGTAGCCTGCGAATTTAAAACCGACGTGCATTTTATTCTTTTCCCCTTTTATCCTTTCATATCTCTCCGCTACCTTGGAGAAGAGAGACGCACGCGGGTAAATAAAATGTAAATATCTCTAAATATCTGTATAATATGTAAATAAAAGGAAGATGTGGTTGTGTAGTGTAGTCGTTTGATTATAAATAATCTCATAATAATTTTATCCACAAATTCTTATACATTTATACATGTTTATCTCTCTCTTTGTGTGTGTGTGTGTGTGTGTGTGGTTCTGTGTCACTAGTGGGGCCTGTGGCCCGATTGGAGTGTTTGCGGTGTGAGAAGGAGGAGTTGGAGAACAGTTTGTTGGAGCAGCTGAAGGAGTTGAGGTTGCAGAAGCAGAAGGAGCTGCAGGTTCCTCAGGAGATGCTGAAACACAAGCAGCAGGAGGAGACAGAGCTCCTGCAGAAACAGCAGGAGGAGGAGGAGCATAACAGGTCCATCAAGAGTAAGTACAATGGAAATGCAATAATACTAACATAACTAATAATGAATGTTAGCCTTTAGGCTCCAATAAAAGTGATACTAATATATGTATAGTACTATATATATTATATTTTATATATTCAGTAGTAATTATGTAGTATATACAATCTATGTTATATCCAGCAGTAATGATACTTGCTCTGGCAGATATGAAAATGGCCTGTGAACAGGAGAAGAAATCTCTGGAGGAAGAACTTGAGAAGCTCAGACTGTCACTGCAGGTAGAGATCCCTTATAGTGTCAGTACACATCCACCAGTAGCTCCACCTTTCACTTATAACGTCAGTACACATTCAGTACACATTCCCACCTTTCCATTGTACTGGCTGTAGTGATGATTCGTGTGTGTGTTATACCAGCCCATAGAGGAGGACATTATGAGTCTGAAAGTGGCGCTGGAGATGAAGAACCAGGAGATCAAAGATCAGCACGATCTTTTGGTCAAACTATATACTCTGTATGTATACTATATACTCTGTATGTAGTACCTGGTTTAACACTATATCCTCTGTATATATACTATATACTGTTTATGTAGTACCTGGTTTAACACTATACCCTCAGCTTACTCTAGTCTGCAGATGTGAAGAAATTAAACAGAATGTGTATCTGTGTATATGTGCGCACCTGTATGTGTCTGGTTGTAGTATTATTTAAAGGGTCAAACTGCGTGAAGTGTGCCCAGGCCCAGAGCTACTTTGATGGGCATGATTCTGTGACATCTTGGGCCTTGAAATGTGGTGCTTTGAATGATTTAAAGAGTGAAACGGTCTGAAGTGTGCCCACGTTTAAAGCAACCTTGCTGGGCATGACTGTGTGACCTCTTGGGCCAGGAAGTCTGTTTCTAGTTTTATTTAAACGGTCAAACTGCGTGAAGTGTGCCCAGGCCCAGAGCTACTTTGCTGGGCATGACTGTGTGACCTCTTGGGCCTGGAAGTCTGGTTGTAGTATGATTTTAAAGGGTCAAATGGTCTCCATTGTGTGTCCAGGTTTAAGGCTACTTTTCTGGGCATGTGATTTGAACCCATCGTGTACGGAAGCCTTTCCGTCACGTGCTCGTTTTCCACGCCTTCAGCGCAGGTAGCCTGCGAATTTAAAACCGACGTGCATTTTATTCTTTTCCCCTTTTATCCCTTCATATCTCTCCGCTACCTTGGAGAAGAGAGACGCACGCGGGTAAATAAAATGTAAATATCTCTAAATATCTGTATAATATGTAAATAAAAGGAAGAAGTGGTTGTGTAGTGTAGTCGTTTCATTATAAATAATCTCATAATAATTTTATCCACAAATTCTTATACATTTATACATGTTTATCTCTCTCTGTGTGTGTGTGTGTGTGTGGTTCTGTGTCACTAGTGGGGCCTGTGGCCCGATTGGAGTGTTTGCGGTGTGAGAAGGAGGAGTTGGAGAACAGTTTGTTGGAGCAGCTGAAGGAGTTGAGGTTGCAGAAGCAGAAGGAGCTGCAGGTTCTTCAGGAGATGCTGAAACACAAGCAGCAGGAGGAGACAGAGCTCCTGCAGAAACAGCAGGAGGAGGAGGAGCATAACAGGTCCATCAAGAGTAAGTACTATGGAAATGCAATAATACTAACATAACTAATAATGAATGTTAGCCTTTAGGCTCCAATAAAAGTGACACTAATATATGTATAGTACTATATATATTATATTTTATATATTCAGCAGTAATTATGTAGTATATACAATCTGTGTTATATCCAGCAGTAATGATACTTGCTCTGGCAGATATGAAAATGGCCTGTGAACAGGAGAAGAAATCTCTGGAGGAAGAACTTGAGAAGCTCAAACTGTCACTGCAGGTAGAGATCCCTTATAGTGTCAGTACACATCCACCAGTACCACCACCTCTCACTTATAACGTCAGTACACATTCAGTACACATTCCCACCTTTCCATTGTACTGGCTGTAGTGATGATTCGTGTCTGTGTTATACCAGCCCATAGAGGAGGACATTATGAGTCTGAAAGTGGCGCTGGAGATGAAGAACCAGGAGATCAAAGATCAGCACGATCTTTTGGTCAAACTATATACTCTGTATGTATACTATATCGAACCCACGGTTTTCACGCTACGATTTTTTTAAATGTGGTGAGCTGCGGAGAAAAGACGCGGTCCGGACGTATTTGTGGCTTAATATCTCTTGTCTCCTTGGGAGTAGGAAGTCTGTTCATGGCTCTTTGGAAAGGGCTGCATCTCCCCTCTAATCGCCTTCGAGCTTCAAGCGGATTGGACCCACGGTTATCACGCTACGATTTTTTAAAGCCGCCAGGGACGGGCCGAAAGCGTGGCAGGTGGCGTTCGTTAGGGACAGTCATGGAGGTGATGCGCACCGAGTTGCACGCCATTTGGACTTGGCCAGACCTAGATGTGAGCGTTCAAATTCAGCGCGTTTCTTTAAACTTTCTCCTCCAATTCGTTGCAACTGCTCAAGCGTTTCTCGCTCATCCGACTGGAGCGTAACGCTTTATATGTTAATATCTCTTGTCTCCTTGGGAGTAGGAAGTCTGTTCATGGATCTTTGGAAAGGGCTGCATCTCCCCTGTAATCGCCTTCGAGCGGCACGCGGATCGAACCCACGGTTTTCACGCTATGATTTTTTTAAATGTGGTGCGCGGCGGAGAAAATGCGCGCGTCGGACGTCATTTCGGCTTAATATCTCTTGTCTCCTTGGGAGTAGAAAGTCTTTTCATGGCTCTTTGGAAAGGGCTGCATCTCCCCTGTAATCGGCTTTAAGCGGCACGCGGATCGGACCCACCGTTCTCACGCTAAGATTTTTTAAATGTGGTGCGCGGCGGAGAAAATGCGCGTGTCGGACATCATTGCTGCTTAATATCTCTTGTCTCCTTGGGAGTAGGAAGTCTGTTCATGGCACTTTGGAAAGGGCTGCATCTCCCCTGTAATCGCCTTCGCGCGGCACGCGCATCGGAACCATCGTTATCACGCTACGATTTTTTAATGCCGCCAGGGACGGCCCGAAATCGTGGCAGGTGGCGTTCGTTAGGGACCGTCATGGAGGTGATGCGCACCAAGTTGCAGGCCATTTGGACCTCGCCCGGCCTAGATGTGAGCGTTCAAAGTCAGCGCGTTTGTTTAAACTTTCTCCTCCAATTCGTTGCAATTGTACAAGCGTTTCTCGCTCATCCGACTGGAGCGTAACGCTTTATCTGTTAATATCTCTGGTCTCCTTGGGAGTAGAAAGTCTGTTCATGGCTCTTTGGAAAGGGCTGCATCTCGCCTTCGAGCGGCACGCGGATCGAACCCACGGTTTTCACGCTATGATTTTTTTAAATGTGTTGCGCGTCGGAGAAAAGACGCGCGCCGGACGTATTTGCGGCTTAATATCTCTTGTCTCATTGGGTGTAGAAAGTCTGTTCATGGCTCTTTGGAAAGGGCTGCATCTCCCCTGTAATCTCCTTCGAGCGGCACGCGGATCGAACCCACGGTTTTCACGCTATGATTTTTTTAAATGTGGTGCGCGTCGGAGAAAATGCGCACGTCGGACGTCATTTCGGCTTAATATCTCTTGTCTCCTTGGGAGTAGAAAGTCTTTTCATGGCTCTTTGGAAAGGGCTGCATCTCCGCTGTAATCGCCTTCGAGCGGCACGCGGATCGAACCCACGGTTTTCACGCTATGATTTTTTTAAATGTGGTGCGCGTCGGAGAAAATGCGCGCGTCGGACTTCATTTCGGCTTAATATCTATTGTCTCCTTGGGAGTAGAAAGTCTTTTCATGGCTCTTTGGAAAGGTTTGCATCTCCCTTGTAATCGCCTTTAAGCGGCACGCGGATTGGACCCACCGTTCTTCCGATACGATTTTTTAAATGTGGTGCGCGGCGTGGAAAAGACGCGCGTAGGACGTATTTGCGGCTTAATATCTTTGGGCTCCTTGGGAGTAGGAAGTCTGTTCATGGCTCTTTGGAAAGGGCTGCATCTCCCCTGTAATCGCCTTCGAGCGGCACGTGGATCGAACCCACGGTTTTCACACTATGATTTTTTTAAATGTGCTGCGCGGCGGAGAAAATGCGCGCGTCGGACGTCATTTCGGCTTAATATCTCTTGTCTCCTTGGGAGTAGAAAGTCTTTTCATGGCTCTTTGGAAAGGGCTGCATCTCCCCTGTAATCGCCTTTAAGCGGCACGCGGATCGAACCCACGGTTTTCACGCTACGATTTTTTTTAAATGTGTTGCGCGGCGGAGAATAGACGCGCGCCGGACGTATTTGCGGCTTGATATCTCTTGTCTCATTGGGAGTAGAAAGTCTGTTCATGGCTCTTTGGAAAGGGCTGCATCTCCCCTGTAATCGCCTTCGAGCGGCACGCGGATCGAACCCACGGTTTTCACGCTACGATTTTTTTTAAATGTGTTGCGCGGCGGAGAAAAGACGCGCGCCGGACGTATTTGCGGCTTAATATCTCTTGTCTCATTGGGTGTAGAAAGTCTGTTCATGGCTCTTTGGAAAGGGCTGCATCTCCCCTGTAATCGCCTTCGAGCGGCACGCGGATCGAACCCACGGTTTTCACGCTATGATTTTTTTAAATGTGGTGCGCGGCGGAGGAAATGCGCGCGTCGGACGTCATTTCGGCTTAATATCTCTTGTCTCCTTGGGAGTAGAAAGTCTTTTCATGGCTCTTTGGAAAGGGCTGCATCTCCCCTGTAATCGCCTTTAAGCGGCACGCGGATCGAACCCACGGTTTTCACGTTACGATTTTTTTTAAATGTGTTGCGCGGCGGAGAATAGACGCGCGCCGGACGTATTTGCGGCTTGATATCTCTTGTCTCATTGGGAGTAGAAAGTCTGTTCATGGCTCTTTGGAAAGGGCTGCATCTCCCCTGTAATCGCCTTCGAGCGGCACGCGGATCGAACCCACGGTTTTCACGCTATGATTTTTTTAAATGTGTTGCGCGTCGGAGAAAATGCGCGCGTCGGACGTCATTGCGGCTTAATATCTCTTGTCTCCTTGGGAGTAGAAAGTCTTTTCATGGCTCTTTGGAAAGGTTTGCATCTCCCCTGTAATCGCCTTTAAGCGGCATGCGGATCGGACCCACCGTTCTTACGCTACGATTTTTTAAATGTGGTGCGCGGCGTAGAAAAGACGCGCGTAGGACGTATTTGCGGCTTAATATCTTTGGGCTCCTTGGGAGTAGGAAGTCTGTTCATGCCTCTTTGGAAAGGGATGCATCTCCCCTGTAATCGCCTTCGAGCGGCACGCGGATCGGACCCACCGTTCTCACGCTACGATTTTTTAAACGTGGTGCGCGTCGGAGAAAATGCGCGTAATATCTCTTGTCTCCTTGGGAGTAGAAAGTGTGTTCATGGCTCTTTGGAAAGGGCTGTATCTCCCCTGTAATCGCCTTCGAGCGGCACGCGGATCGAACCCACGGTTTTCACGCTATGATTTTTTTAAATGTGCTGCGCGGCGGAGAAAATGCGCGCGTTGGACGTCATTGCGGCTTAATATCTCTTGTCTCCTTGGGAGTAGAAAGTCTTTTCATGGTTCTTTGGAAAGGGATGCATCTCCCCTGTAATCGCCTTTAAGCGGCACGCGGATCGGACCCACCGTTCTCACGCTACGATTTTTTAAACGTGGTGCGCGTCGGAGAAAATGCGCGTAATATCTCTTGTCTCCTTGGGAGTAGAAAGTCTGTTCATGGCTCTTTGGAAAAGGCTGTATCTCCCCTGTAATCGCCTTCGAGCGGCACGCGCATCGGAACCATCGTTATCACGCTACGATTTTTTAATGCCGCCAGGGACGGGCCGAAAGCGTGGCAGGTGGCGTTCGTTAGGGACAGTCATGGAGGTGATGCGCACCGAGTTGCACGCCATTTGGAGTTGGCCCGGCCTAGATGTGAGCGTTCAAAGTCAGCGCGTTTGTTTAAACTTTCTCCTCCAATTCGTTGCAATTGTACAAGCGTTTCTCGTTCATCCGACTGGAGCGTAACGCTTTATATGTTAATATTTCTGGTCTCCTTGGGAGTAGAAAGTCTGTTCATGGCTCTTTTGAAAGGGATGCATCTCCCCTGTAATCGCCTTCGAGCGGCACGCGGATCGAACCCACGTTTTTCACGCTACGATTTTTTTTAAATGTGTTGCGCGGCGGAGAAAAGACGCGCGCCGGACGTATTTGCGGCTTAATATCTCTTGTCTCATTGGGTGTAGAAAGTCTGTTCATGCCTCTTTGGAAAGGGCTGCATCTCCCCTGTAATCGCCTTCGAGCGGCACACGGATCGAACCCACGGTTTTCACGCTATGATTTTTTTAAATGTGGTGCGCGGAGGAGGAAATGCGCGCGTCGGACGTCATTTCGGCTTAATATCTCTTGTCTCCTTGGGAGTAGAAAGTCTTTTCATGGCTCTTTGGAAAGGGCTGCATCTCCCCTGTAATCGCCTTTAAGCGGCACGCGGATCGAACCCACGGTTTTCACGTTATGATTTTTTTTAAATGTGTTGCGCGGCGGAGAATAGACTCGCGCCGGACGTATTTGCGGCTTGATATCTCTTGTCTCATTGGGAGTAGAAAGTCTGTTCATGGCTCTTTGGAAAGGTCTGCATCTCCCCTGTAATCGCCTTCGAGCGGCACGCGGATCGAACCCACGGTTTTCACGCTATGATTTTTTTAAATGTGTTGCGCGTCGGAGAAAATGCGCGCGTCGGACGTCATTGCGGCTTAATATCTCTTGTCTCCTTGGGAGTAGAAAGTCTTTTCATGGCTCTTTGGAAAGGTTTGCATCTCCCCTGTAATCGCCTTTAAGCGGCACGCGGATCGGACCCACCGTTCTTACGCTACGATTTTTTAAATGTGGTGCGCGGCGTAGAAAAGACGCGCGTAGGACGTATTTGCGGCTTAATATCTTTGGGCTCCTTGGGAGTAGGAAGTCTGTTCATGCCTCTTTGGAAAGGGCTGTATCTCCCCTGTAATCGCCTTCGAGCGGCACGCGGATCGAACCCACGTTTTTCACGCTACGATTTTTTTTAAATGTTTTGCGCGGCGGAGAATAGACGCGCGCCGGACGTATTTGCGGCTTGATATCTCTTGTCTCATTGGGAGTAGAAAGTCTGTTCATGGCTCTTTGGAAAGGGCTGCATCTCCCCTGTAATCGCCTTCGAGCGGCACGCGGATCGAACCCACGGTTTTCACGCTATGATTTTTTTAAATGTGCTGCGCGACGGAGAAAATGCGCGCGTCGGACGTCATTGCGGCTTAATATCTCTTGTCTCCTTGGGAGTAGAAAGTCTTTTCATGGTTCTTTGGAAAGGGATGCATCTCCCCTGTAATCGCCTTTAAGCGGCACGCGGATCGGACCCACCGTTCTCACGCTACGATTTTTTAAACGTGGTGCGCGTCGGAGAAAATGCGCGTAATATCTCTTGTCTCCTTGGGAGTAGAAAGTCTGTTCATGGCTCTTTGGAAAGGGCTGTATCTCCCCTGTAATCGCCTTCGAGCGGCACGCGCATCGGAACCATCGTTATCACGCTACGATTTTTTAATGCCGCCAGGGACGGGCCGAAAGCGTGGCAGGTGGCGTTCGTTAGGGACAGTCATGGAGGTGATGCGCACCGAGTTGCACGCCATTTGGAGTTGGCCCGGCCTAGATGTGAGCGTTCAAAGTCAGCGCGTTTGTTTAAACTTTCTCCTCCAATTCGTTGCAATTGTACAAGCGTTTCTCGTTCATCCGACTGGAGCGTAACGCTTTATATGTTAATATTTCTGGTCTCCTTGGGAGTAGAAAGTCTGTTCATGGCTCTTTTGAAAGGGATGCATCTCCCCTGTAATCGCCTTCGAGCGGCACGCGGATCGAACCCACGTTTTTCACGCTACGATTTTTTTTAAATGTGTTGCGCGGCGGAGAAAAGACGCGCGCCGGACGTATTTGCGGCTTAATATCTCTTGTCTCATTGGGTGTAGAAAGTCTGTTCATGGCTCTTTGGAAAGGTTTGCATCTCCGTTGTAATCGCCTTTAAGCGGCACGCGGATTGGACCCACCGTTCTTCCGATACGATTTTTTAAATGTGGTGCGCGGCGTAGAAAAGACGCGCGTAGGACGTCATTTCGGCTTAATATCTCTTGTCTCCTTGGGAGTAGAAAGTCTTTTCATGGCTCTTTGGAAAGGGCTGCATCTCCCCTGTAATCGCCTTTAAGCGGCACGCTGATCGAACCCACGGTTTTCACGTTACGATTTTTTTTAAATGTGTTGCGCGTCGGAGAATAGACGCGCGCCGGACGTATTTGCGGCTTGATATCTCTTGTCTCATTGGGAGTAGAAAGTCTGTTCATGGCTCTTTGGAAAGGGCTGCATCTCCCCTGTAATCGCCTTCGAGCGGCACGCGGATCGAACCCACGGTTTTCACGCTATGATTTTTTTAAATGTGTTGCGCGTCGGAGAAAATGCGCGCGTCGGACGTCATTGCGGCTTAATATCTCTTGTCTCCTTGGGAGTAGAAAGTCTTTTCATGGCTCTTTGGAAAGGGCTGCATCTCCCCTGTGATCGCCTTTAAGCGGCACGCGGATCGGACCCACCGTTCTTACGCTACGATTTTTTAAATGTGGTGCGCGGCGTAGAAAAGACGCGCGTAGGACGTATTTGCGGCTTAATATCTTTGGGCTCCTTGGGAGTAGGAAGTCTGTTCATGCCTCTTTGGAAAGGGCTCCATCTCCCCTGTAATCGCCTTCGAGCGGCACGCGGATCGAACCCACGGTTTTCACGCTATGATTTTTTTAAATGTGCTGCGCGGCGGAGAAAATGCGCGCGTCGGACGTCATTGCGGCTTAATATCTCTTGTCTCCTTGGGAGTAGAAAGTCTTTTCATGGTTCTTTGGAAAGGGCTGTATCTCCCCTGTAATCGCCTTCGAGCGGCACGCGCATCGGAACCATCACGCTACGATTTTTTAAACGTGGTGCGCGTCGGAGAAAATGCGCGTAATATCTCTTGTCTCCTTGGGAGTAGAAAGTCTGTTCATGGCTCTTTGGAAAGGGCTGTATCTCCCCTGTAATCGCCTTCGAGCGGCACGCGCATCGGAACCATCACGCTACGATTTTTTAATGCCGCCAGGGATAGGCCGAAAGCGTGGCAGGTGGCGTTCGTTAGGGACAGTCATGGAGGTGATGCACACCGAGTTGCACGCCATTTGGAGTTGGCCCGGCCTAGATGTGAGCGTTCAAAGTCAGCGCGTTTGTTTAAACTTTCTCCTCCAATTCGTTGCAGTTGTACAAGCAATTCTCGTTCATCCGACTGGAGCGTAACGCTTTATATGTTAATATTTCTGGTCTCCTTGGGAGTAGAAAGTCTGTTCATGGCTCTTTTGAAAGGGATGCATCTCCCCTGTAATCGCCTTCGAGCGGCACGCGGATCGAACCCACGTTTTTCACGCTACGATTTTTTTTAAATGTGTTGCGCGGCGGAGAAAAGACGCGCGCCGGACGTATTTGCGGCTTAATATCTCTTGTCTCATTGGGTGTAGAAAGTCTGTTCATGGCTCTTTGGAAAGGGCTGCATCTCCCCTGTAATCGCCTTCGAGCGGCACGCGGATCGAACCCACGGTTTTCACGCTATGATTTTTTTAAATGTGGTGCGCGGCGGAGGAAATGCGCACGTCGGACGTCATTTCGGCTTAATATCTCTTGTCTCCTTGGGAGTAGAAAGTCTTTTCATGGCTCTTTGGAAAGGGCTGCATCTCCGCTGTAATCGCCTTCGAGCGGCACGCGGATCGAACCCACGGTTTTCACGCTATGATTTTTTTAAATGTGGTGCGCGACGGAGAAAATGCGCGCGTCGGACTTCATTTCGGCTTAATATCTATTGTCTCCTTGGGAGTAGAAAGTCTTTTCATGGCTCTTTGGAAAGGTTTGCATCTCCCTTGTAATCGCCTTTAAGCGGCACGCGGATTGGACCCACCGTTCTTCCGATACGATTTTTTAAATGTGGTGCGCGGCGTGGAAAAGACGCGCGTAGGACGTATTTGCGGCTTAATATCTTTGGGCTCCTTGGGAGTAGGAAGTCTGTTCATGGCTCTTTGGAAAGGGCTGCATCTCCCCTGTAATCGCCTTCGAGCGGCACGTGGATCGAACCCACGGTTTTCACACTATGATTTTTTTAAATGTGCTGCGCGGCGGAGAAAATGCGCGCGTCGAACGTCATTGCGGCTTAATATCTCTTGTCTCCTTGGGAGTAGAAAGTCTTTTCATGGTTCTTTGGAAAGGGCTGCATCTCCCCTGTAATCGCCTTCGCGCGGCACGCGGATCGGAACCATCGTTATCACGCTACGATTTTTTAATGCCGACAGGGACGGGCCGAAAGCTTGGCAGGTGGCGTTCGTTAGGAAAAGTCATGGACGTGATGCGGACCGAGTTGCAGGCCATTTGGACCTGGCCCGGCCTAGATGTGAGCCTTCAAAGTCAGCGCGTTTGTTTAAACTTTCTCCTCCAATTCGTTGCAATTGTACAAGCGTTTCTCGCTCATCCGACTGGAGCGTAACGCTTTATCTGTTAATATCTCTGGTCTCCTTGGGAGTAGAAAGTCTGTTCATGGCTCTTTGGAAAGGGATGCATCTCCCCTGTAATCGCCTTTAAGCGGCACGCGGATCGGACCCACCGTTCTCACGCTACGATTTTTTAAACGTGGTGCGCGTCGGAGAAAATGCGCGTAATATCTCTTGTCTCCTTGGGAGTAGAAAGTCTGTTCATGGCTCTTTGGAAAGGGCTGTATCTCCCCTGTAATCGCCTTCGAGCGGCACGCGCATCGGAACCATCGTTATCACGCTACGATTTTTTAATGCCGCCAGGGACCGGCCGAAAGCGTGGCAGGTGGCGTTCGTTAGGGACAGTCATGGAGGTGATGCGCACCGAGTTGCACGCCATTTGGAGTTGGCCCGGCCTAGATGTGAGCGTTCAAAGTCAGCGCGTTTGTTTAAACTTTCTCCTCCAATTCGTTGCAATTGTACAAGCGTTTCTCGTTCATCCGACTGGAGCGTAACGCTTTATATGTTAATATTTCTGGTCTCCTTGGGAGTAGAAAGTCTGTTCATGGCTCTTTTGAAAGGGATGCATCTCCCCTGTAATCGCCTTCGAGCGGCACGCGGATCGAACCCACGTTTTTCACGCTACGATTTTTTTTAAATGTGTTGCGCGGCGGAGAAAAGACGCGCGCCGGACGTATTTGCGGCTTAATATCTCTTGTCTCATTGGGTGTAGAAAGTCTGTTCATGGCTCTTTGGAAAGGGCTGCATCTCCCCTGTAATCGCCTTCGAGCGGCACGCGGATCGAACCCACGGTTTTCACGCTATGATTTTTTTAAATGTGGTGCGCGGCGGAGGAAATGCGCGCGTCGGACGTCATTTCGGCTTAATATCTCTTGTCTCCTTGGGAGTAGAAAGTCTTTTCATGGCTCTTTGGAAAGGGCTGCATCTCCGCTGTAATCGCCTTCGAGCGGCACGCGGATCGAACCCACGGTTTTCACGCTATGATTTTTTTAAATGTGGTGCGCGGCGGAGAAAATGCGCGCGTCGGACGTCATTTCGGCTTAATATCTATTGTCTCCTTGGGAGTAGAAAGTCTTTTCATGGCTCTTTGGAAAGGTTTGCATCTCCCTTGTAATCGCCTTTAAGCGGCACGCGGATTGGACCCACCGTTCTTCCGATACGATTTTTTAAATGTGGTGCGCGGCGTAGAAAAGACGCGCGTAGGATGTATTTGCGGCTTAATATCTTTGGGCTCCTTGGGAGTAGGAAGTCTGTTCATGCCTCTTTGGAAAGGGCTGCATCTCCCCTGTAATCGCCTTCGAGCGGCACGCGGATCGAACCCACGTTTTTCACGCTATGATTTTTTTAAATGTGGTGCGCGGCGGAGGAAATGCGCGCGTCGGACGTCCTTTCGGCTTAATATCTCTTGTCTCCTTGGGAGTAGAAAGTCTTTTCATGGCTCTTTGGAAAGGGCTGCATCTCCCCTGTAATCGCCTTTAAGCGGCACGCGGATCGAACCCACGGTTTTCACGCTACGATTTTTTTTAAATGTGTTGCGCGGCGGAGAATAGACGCGCGCCGGACGTATTTGCGGCTTGATATCTCTTGTCTCATTGGGAGTAGAAAGTCTGTTCATGGCTCTTTGGAAAGGGCTGCATCTCCCCTGTAATCGTCTTCGAGCGGCACGCGGATCGAACCCACGGTTTTCACGCTATGATTTTTTTAAATGTGGTGCGCGACGGAGAAAATGCGCGCGTCGGACTTCATTTCGGCTTAATATCTATTGTCTCCTTGGGAGTAGAAAGTCTTTTCATGGCTCTTTGGAAAGGTTTGCATCTCCCTTGTAATCGCCTTTAAGCGGCACGCGGATTGGACCCACCGTTCTTCCGATACGATTTTTTAAATGTGGTGCGCGGCGTGGAAAAGACGCGCGTAGGACGTATTTGCGGCTTAATATCTTTGGGCTCCTTGGGAGTAGGAAGTCTGTTCATGGCTCTTTGGAAAGGGCTGCATCTCCCCTGTAATCGCCTTCGAGCGGCACGTGGATCGAACCCACGGTTTTCACACTATGATTTTTTTAAATGTGCTGCGCGGCGGAGAAAATGCGCGCGTCGAACGTCATTGCGGCTTAATATCTCTTGTCTCCTTGGGAGTAGAAAGTCTTTTCATGGTTCTTTGGAAAGGGCTGCATCTCCCCTGTAATCGTCTTCGAGCGGCACGCGGATCGAACCCACGGTTTTCACGCTACGATTTTTTTTAAATGTGTTGCGCGGCGGAGAAAAGACGCGCGCCGGACGTATTTGCGGCTTAATATCTCTTGTCTCATTGGGTGTAGAAAGTCTGTTCATGGCTCTTTGGAAACGGCTGCATCTCCCCTGTAATCGCCTTCGAGCGGCACGCGGATCGAACCCACGGTTTTCACGCTATGATTTTTTTAAATGTGGTGCGCGGCGGAGGAAATGCGCGCGTCGGACGTCATTTCGGCTTAATATCTCTTGTCTCCTTGGGAGTAGAAAGTCTTTTCATGGCTCTTTGGAAAGGGCTGCATCTCCCCTGTAATCGCCTTCGAGCGGCACGCGGATCGAACCCACGGTTTTCACGCTATGATTTTTTTAAATGTGGTGCGCGGCGGAGGAAATGCGCGCGTCGGACGTCATTTCGGCTTAATATCTCTTGTCTCCTTGGGAGTAGAAAGTCTTTTCATGGCTCTTTGGAAAGGTTTGCATCTCCCTTGTAATCGCCTTTAAGCGGCACGCGGATTGGACCCACCGTTCTTCCGATACGATTTTTTAAATGTGGTGCGCGGCGTGGAAAAGACGCGCGTAGGACGTATTTGCGGCTTAATATCTTTGGGCTCCTTGGGAGTAGGAAGTCTGTTCATGGCTCTTTGGAAAGGGCTGCATCTCCCCTGTAATCGCCTTCGAGCGGCACGTGGATCGAACCCACGGTTTTCACACTATGATTTTTTTAAATGTGCTGCGCGGCGGAGAAAATGCGCGCGTCGGACGTCATTGCGGCTTAATATCTCTTGTCTCCTTGGGAGTAGAAAGTCTTTTCATGGTTCTTTGGAAAGGGCTGCATCTCCCCTGTAATCGCCTTCGCGCGGCACGCGGATCGGAACCATCGTTATCACGCTACGATTTTTTAATGCCGACAGGGACGGGCCGAAAGCTTGGCAGGTGGCGTTCGTTAGGAAAAGTCATGGACGTGATGCGGACCGAGTTGCAGGCCATTTGGACCTGGCCCGGCCTAGATGTGAGCCTTCAAAGTCAGCGCGTTTGTTTAAACTTTCTCCTCCAATTCGTTGCAATTGTACAAGCGTTTCTCGCTCATCCGACTGGAGCGTAACGCTTTATCTGTTAATATCTCTGGTCTCCTTGGGAGTAGAAAGTCTGTTCATGGCTCTTTGGAAAGGGATGCATCTCCCCTGTAATCGCCTTTAAGCGGCACGCGGATCGGACCCACCGTTCTCACGCTACGATTTTTTAAACGTGGTGCGCGTCGGAGAAAATGCGCGTAATATCTCTTGTCTCCTTGGGAGTAGAAAGTCTGTTCATGGCTCTTTGGAAAGGGCTGTATCTCCCCTGTAATCGCCTTCGAGCGGCACGCGCATCGGAACCATCGTTATCACGCTACGATTTTTTAATGCCGCCAGGGACCGGCCGAAAGCGTGGCAGGTGGCGTTCGTTAGGGACAGTCATGGAGGTGATGCGCACCGAGTTGCACGCCATTTGGAGTTGGCCCGGCCTAGATGTGAGCGTTCAAAGTCAGCGCGTTTGTTTAAACTTTCTCCTCCAATTCGTTGCAATTGTACAAGCGTTTCTCGTTCATCCGACTGGAGCGTAACGCTTTATATGTTAATATTTCTGGTCTCCTTGGGAGTAGAAAGTCTGTTCATGGCTCTTTTGAAAGGGATGCATCTCCCCTGTAATCGCCTTCGAGCGGCACGCGGATCGAACCCACGTTTTTCACGCTACGATTTTTTTTAAATGTGTTGCGCGGCGGAGAAAAGACGCGCGCCGGACGTATTTGCGGCTTAATATCTCTTGTCTCATTGGGTGTAGAAAGTCTGTTCATGGCTCTTTGGAAAGGGCTGCATCTCCCCTGTAATCGCCTTCGAGCGGCACGCGGATCGAACCCACGGTTTTCACGCTATGACTTTTTTAAATGTGGTGCGCGGCGGAGGAAATGCGCGCGTCGGACGTCATTTCGGCTTAATATCTCTTGTCTCCTTGGGAGTAGAAAGTCTTTTCATGGCTCTTTGGAAAGGGCTGCATCTCCGCTGTAATCGCCTTCGAGCGGCACGCGGATCGAACCCACGGTTTTCACGCTATGATTTTTTTAAATGTGGTGCGCGGCGGAGAAAATGCGCGCGTCGGACGTCATTTCGGCTTAATATCTATTGTCTCCTTGGGAGTAGAAAGTCTTTTCATGGCTCTTTGGAAAGGTTTGCATCTCCCTTGTAATCGCCTTTAAGCGGCACGCGGATTGGACCCACCGTTCTTCCGATACGATTTTTTAAATGTGGTGCGCGGCGTAGAAAAGACGCGCGTAGGATGTATTTGCGGCTTAATATCTTTGGGCTCCTTGGGAGTAGGAAGTCTGTTCATGCCTCTTTGGAAAGGGCAGAATCTCCCCTGTAATCGCCTTCGAGCGGCACGCGGATCGAACCCACGGTTTTCACGCTATGATTTTTTTAAATGTGGTGCGCGGCGGAGGAAATGCGCGCGTCGGACGTCCTTTCGGCTTAATATCTCTTGTCTCCTTGGGAGTAGAAAGTCTTTTCATGGCTCTTTGGAAAGGGCTGCATCTCCCCTGTAATCGCCTTTAAGCGGCACGCGGATCGAACCCACGGTTTTCACGCTACGATTTTTTTTAAATGTGTTGCGCGGCGGAGAATAGACGCGCGCCGGACGTATTTGCGGCTTGATATCTCTTGTCTCATTGGGAGTAGAAAGTCTGTTCATGGCTCTTTGGAAAGGGCTGCATCTCCCCTGTAATCGTCTTCGAGCGGCACGCGGATCGAACCCACGGTTTTCACGCTACGATTTTTTTTAAATGTGTTGCGCGGCGGAGAAAAGACGCGCGCCGGACGTATTTGCGGCTTAATATCTCTTGTCTCATTGGGTGTAGAAAGTCTGTTCATGGCTCTTTGGAAAGGGCTGCATCTCCCCTGTAATCGCCTTCGAGCGGCACGCGGATCGAACCCACGGTTTTCACGCTATGATTTTTTTAAATGTGGTGCGCGGCGGAGGAAATGCGCGCGTCGGACGTCATTTCGGCTTAATATCTCTTGTCTCCTTGGGAGTAGGAAGTCTGTTCATGCCTCTTTGGAAAGGGCTGCATCTCCCCTGTAATCGCCTTCGAGCGGCACGCGGATCGAACCCACGGTTTTCACGCTATGATTTTTTTAAATGTGGTGCGCGGCGGAGGAAATGCGCGCGTCGGACGTCATTTCGGCTTAATATCTCTTGTCTCCTTGGGAGTAGAAAGTATTTTAATGGCTCTTTGGAAAGGGCTGCATCTCCCCTGTAATCGCCTTTAAGCGTCACGCGGATCGAACCCACGGTTTTCACGCTATGATTTTTTTAAATGTGGTGCGCGGCGGAGGAAATGCGCGCGTCGGACGTCATTGCGGCTTAATATCTCTTGTCTCCTTGGGAGTAGAAAGTCTTTTCATGGTTCTTTGGAAAGGGTTGCATCTCCCCTGTAATCGCCTTTAAGCGGCACGCGGATCGGACCCACCGTTCTCACGCTACGATTTTTTAAACGTGGTGCGCGTCGGAGAAAATGCGCGTAATATCTCTTGTCTCCTTGGGAGTAGAAAGTCTGTTCATGGCTCTTTGGAAAGGGCTGTATCTCCCCTGTAATCGCCTTCGAGCGGCACGCGCATCGGAACCATCGTTATCACGCTACGATTTTTTAATGCCGCCAGGGATAGGCCGAAAGCGTGGCAGGTGGCGTTCGTTAGGGACAGTCATGGAGGTGATGCACACCGAGTTGCACGCCATTTGGAGTTGGCCCGGCCTAGATGTGAGCGTTCAAAGTCAGCGCGTTTGTTTAAACTTTCTCCTCCAATTCGTTGCAATTGTACAAGCGTTTCTCGTTCATCCGACTGGAGCGTAACGCTTTATATGTTAATATTTCTGGTCTCCTTGGGAGTAGAAAGTCTGTTCATGGCTCTTTTGAAAGGGATGCATCTCCCCTGTAATCGCCTTTTCACGCTACGATTTTTTTTAAATGTGTTGCGCGGCAGAGGAAATGCGCGCGTCGGACGTCATTTCGGCTTAATATCTCTTGTCTCCTTGGGAGTAGAAAGTCTTTTCATGGCTCTTTGGAAAGGGCTGCATCTCCGCTGTAATCGCCTTCGAGCGGCACGCGGATCGAACCCACGGTTTTCACGCTATGATTTTTTTAAATGTGGTGCGCGGCGGAGAAAATGCGCGCGTCGGACGTCATTTCGGCTTAATATCTATTGTCTCCTTGGGAGTAGAAAGTCTTTTCATGGCTCTTTGGAAAGGTTTGCATCTCCCTTGTAATCGCCTTTAAGCGGCACGCGGATCGGACCCACCGTTCTCACGCTACGATTTTTTAAACGTGGTGCGCGTCGGAGAAAATGCGCGTAATATCTCTTGTCTCCTTGGGAGTAGAAAGTCTGTTCATGGCTCTTTGGAAAGGGCTGTATCTCCCCTGTAATCGCCTTCGAGCGGCACGCGCATCGGAACCATCGTTATCACGCTACGATTTTTTAATGCCGCCAGGGATAGGCCGAAAGCGTGGCAGGTGGCGTTCGTTAGGGACAGTCATGGAGGTGATGCACACCGAGTTGCACGCCATTTGGAGTTGGCCCGGCCTAGATGTGAGCGTTCAAAGTCAGCGCGTTTGTTTAAACTTTCTCCTCCAATTCGTTGCAATTGTACAAGCGTTTCTCGTTCATCCGACTGGAGCGTAACGCTTTATATGTTAATATTTCTGGTCTCCTTGGGAGTAGAAAGTCTGTTCATGGCTCTTTTGAAAGGGATGCATCTCCCCTGTAATCGCCTTCGAGCGGCACGCGGATCGAACCCACGTTTTTCACGCTACGATTTTTTTTAAATGTGTTGCGCAGCGGAGAAAAGACGTGCGCCGGACGTATTTGCGGCTTAATATCTCTTGTCTCATTGGGTGTAGAAAGTCTGTTCATGGCTCTTTGGAAAGGGCTGCATCTCCCCTGTAATCGCCTTCGAGCGGCACGCGGATCGAACCCACGGTTTTCACGCTATGATTTTTTTAAATGTGGTGCGCGGCGGAGGAAATGCGCGCGTCGGACGTCATTTCGGCTTAATATCTCTTGTCTCCTTGGGAGTAGAAAGTCTTTTCATGGCTCTTTGGAAAGGGATGCATCTCCCCTGTAATCGCCTTTAAGCGGCACGCGGATCGGACCCACCGTTCTCACGCTACGATTTTTTAAACGTGGTACGCGTCGGAGAAAATGCGCGTAATATCTCTTGTCTCCTTGGGAGTAGAAAGTCTGTTCATGGCTCTTTGGAAAGGGCTGTATCTCCCCTGTAATCGCCTTCGAGCGGCACGCGCATCGGAACCATCGTTATCACGCTACGATTTTTTAATGCCGACAGGGACGGGCCGAAAGCTTGGCAGGTGGCGTTCGTTAGGAAAAGTCATGGACGTGATGCGGACCGAGTTGCAGGCCATTTGGACCTGGCCCGGCCTAGATGTGAGCCTTCAAAGTCAGCGCGTTTGTTTAAACTTTCTCCTCCAATTCGTTGCAATTGTACAAGCGTTTCTCGCTCATCCGACTGGAGCGTAACGCTTTATCTGTTAATATCTCTGGTCTCCTTGGGAGTAGAAAGTCTGTTCATGGCTCTTTGGAAAGGGATGCATCTCCCCTGTAATCGCCTTTAAGCGGCACGCGGATCGGACCCACCGTTCTCACGCTACGATTTTTTATACGTGGTGCGCGTCGGAGAAAATGCGCGTAATATCTCTTGTCTCCTTGGGAGTAGAAAGTCTTTTCATGGCTCTTTGGAAAGGTTTGCATCTCCCTTGTAATCGCCTTTAAGCGGCACGCGGATTGGACCCACCGTTCTTCCGATACGATTTTTTAAATGTGGTGCGCGGCGTAGAAAAGACGCGCGTAGGACGTATTTGCGGCTTAATATCTTTGGGCTCCTTGGGAGTAGGAAGTCTGTTCATGCCTCTTTGGAAAGGGCTGCATCTCCCCTGTAATCGCCTTCGAGCGGCACGCGGATCGAACCCACGGTTTTCACGCTATGATTTTTTTAAATGTGCTGCGCGGCGGAGAAAATGCGCGCGTCGGATGTCATTGCGGCTTAATATCTCGTTTCCTTGGGAGTAGAAAGTCTTTTCATGGTTCTATGGAAAGGGTTGCATCTCCCCTGTAATCGCCTTTAAGCGGCACGCGGATCGGACCCATCGTTCTCACGCTACGATTTTTTAAAATCCGCCAGGGACGGAACGAACGCTTGGCAGGTGGCGTTCGTGACGGACAGTCAAGCAGTTAATGCGCACCGAGCTGCAGGCCATTTGGACCTGGCCCAGCCTAGATGTGAGTATTCAAAGTCAGCACGTTTGTTTCAAAGTTCTCCACCAATTCGTTGTAATTGCGTGTGTGCGCGTGAACACCAGGTTTGTGGAGGAGTTCGTCCTTGGACTGTACAAGGGGAGACAGTGTGTGGCCTGGCTGCGTGAGGTTGCAGTTTGCTGGGCATGAGAGATTGGCATGTGGTGCCCTGGAGGTGTGGTTGTTCCAGGACGGGCAAGGTGGGGTAGTGTGGCTGGGTGACGGTGCGCTTAACTGGGGATGTGGTTGTGAGTTGCAGGCCCATTCCTTTGAATGACAGAAAGGATCTGATTTGTTTCCAGGTTTAAACGTACTTTGCTGGGTATGACTGTGACCTCTTGGGCCAGGAAGTCTGTTTCTAGTTTTATTTAAACGGTCAAACTGCGTGAAGTGTGCCCAGGCCCAGAGCTACTTTGCTGGGCATGGCTGTGTGACCTCTTGGGCCTGGAAGTCTGGTTGTAGTATGATTTTAAAGGGTCAAATGCTCTCCATTGCGTGTCCAGGTTTAAGGCTACTTTGCTGGGCATGTGATTTGGACCCATCGGGTACGGAAGCCTTTCCGTCACGTGCTCGTTTTCCACGCCTTCAGCGCAGGTAGCCTGCGAATTTAAAACCGACGTGCATTTTATTCTTTTCCCCTTTTATCCTTTCATATCTCTCCGCTACCTTGGAGAAGAGAGACGCACGCGGGTAAATAAAATGTAAATATCTCTAAATATCTGTATAATATGTAAATAAAAGGAAGATGTGGTTGTGTAGTGTAGTCGTTTGATTATAAATAATCTCATAATAATTTTATCCACAAATTCTTATACATTTATACATGTTTATCTCTCTCTTTGTGTGTGTGTGTGTGTGGTTCTGTGTCACTAGTGGGGCCTGTGGCCCGATTGGAGTGTTTGCGGTGTGAGAAGGAGGAGTTGGAGAACAGTTTGTTGGAGCAGCTGAAGGAGTTGAGGTTGCAGAAGCAGAAGGAGCTGCAGGTTCTTCAGGAGATGCTGAAACACAAGCAGCAGGAGGAGACAGAGCTCCTGCAGAAACAGCAGGAGGAGGAGGAGCATAACAGGTCCATCAAGAGTAAGTACTATGGAAATGCAATAATACTAACATAACTAATAATGAATGCTAGCCTTTAGGCTCCAATAAAAGTGACACTAATATATGTATAGTACTATATATATTATATTTTATATATTCAGCAGTAATTATGTAGTATATACAATCTGTGTTATATCCAGCAGTAATGATACTTGCTCTGGCAGATATGAAAATGGCCTGTGAACAGGAGAAGAAATCTCTGGAGGAAGAACTTGAGAAGCTCAAACTGTCACTGCAGGTAGAGATCCCTTATAGTGTCAGTACACATCCACCAGTACCACCACCTCTCACTTATAACGTCAGTACACATTCAGTACACATTCCCACCTTTCCATTGTACTGGCTGTAGTGATGATTCGTGTCTGTGTTATACCAGCCCATAGAGGAGGACATTATGAGTCTGAAAGTGGCGCTGGAGATGAAGAACCAGGAGATCAAAGATCAGCACGATCTTTTGGTCAAACTATATACTCTGTATGTATACTATATCGAACCCACGGTTTTCATGCTACGATTTTTTTAAATGTGGTGAGCTGCGGAGAAAAGACGCGGTCCGGACGTATTTGTGGCTTAATATCTCTTGTCTCCTTGGGAGTAGGAAGTCTGTTCATGGCTCTTTGGAAAGGGCTGCATCTCCCCTCTAATCGCCTTCGAGCTTCAAGCGGATTGGACCCACGGTTATCACGCTACGATTTTTTAAAGCCGCCAGGGACGGGCCGAAAGCGTGGCAGGTGGCGTTCGTTAGGGACAGTCATGGAGGTGATGCGCACCGAGTTGCACGCCATTTGGACTTGGCCAGACCTAGATGTGAGCGTTCAAAGTCAGCGCGTTTGTTTAAACTTTCTCCTCCAATTCGTTGCAACTGCTCAAGCGTTTCTCGCTCATCCGACTGGAGCGTAACGCTTTATATGTTAATATCTCTTGTCTCCTTGGGAGTAGGAAGTCTGTTCATGGATCTTTGGAAAGGGCTGCATCTCCCCTGTAATCGCCTTCGAGCGGCACGCGGATCGAACCCACGGTTTTCACGCTATGATTTTTTTAAATGTGGTGCGCGGCGGAGAAAATGCGCGCGTCGGACGTCATTTCGGCTTAATATCTCTTGTCTCCTTGGGAGTAGAAAGTCTTTTCATGGCTCTTTGGAAAGGGCTGCATCTCCCCTGTAATCGCCTTTAAGCGGCACGCGGATCGGACCCACCGTTCTCACGCTAAGATTTTTTAAATGTGGTGCGCGGCGGAGAAAATGCGCGTGTCGGACATCATTGCTGCTTAATATCTCTTGTCTCCTTGGGAGTAGGAAGTCTGTTCATGGCTCTTTGGAAAGGGCTGCATCTCCCCTGTAATCGCCTTCGAGCGGCACGCGGATCGAACCCACGGTTTTCACGCTATGATTTTTTTAAATGTGTTGCGCGTCGGAGAAAATGCGCGCGTCGGACGTCATTGCGGCTTAATATCTCTTGTCTCCTTGGGAGTAGAAAGTCTTTTCATGGCTCTTTGGAAAGGTTTGCATCTCCCCTGTAATCGCCTTTAAGCGGCACGCGGATCGGACCCACCGTTCTTACGCTACGATTTTTTAAATGTGGTGCGCGGCGTAGAAAAGACGCGCGTAGGACGTATTTGCGGCTTAATATCTTTGGGCTCCTTGGGAGTAGGAAGTCTGTTCATGCCTCTTTGGAAAGGGCTCCATCTCCCCTGTAATCGCCTTCGAGCGGCACGCGGATCGAACCCACGGTTTTCACGCTATGATTTTTTTAAATGTGCTGCGCGGCGGAGAAAATGCGCGCGTCGGACGTCATTGCGGCTTAATATCTCTTGTCTCCTTGGGAGTAGAAAGTCTTTTCATGGTTCTTTGGAAAGGGTTGCATCTCCCCTGTAATCGCCTTTAAGCGGCACGCGGATCGGACCCACCGTTCTCACGCTACGATTTTTTAAACGTGGTGCGCGTCGGAGAAAATGCGCGTAATATCTCTTGTCTCCTTGGGAGTAGAAAGTCTGTTCATGGCTCTTTGGAAAGGGCTGTATCTCCCCTGTAATCGCCTTCGAGCGGCACGCGCATCGGAACCATCGTTATCACGCTACGATTTTTTAATGCCGCCAGGGACGGGCCGAAAGCGTGGCAGGTGGCGTTCGTTAGGGACAGTCATGGAGGTGATGCGCACCGAGTTGCACGCCATTTGGAGTTGGCCCGGCCTAGATGTGAGCGTTCAAAGTCAGCGCGTTTGTTTAAACTTTCTCCTCCAATTCGTTGCAATTGTACAAGCGTTTCTCGTTCATCCGACTGGAGCGTAACGCTTTATATGTTAATATTTCTGGTCTCCTTGGGAGTAGAAAGTCTGTTCATGGCTCTTTTGAAAGGGCTGCATCTCCCCTGTAATCGCCTTCGAGCGGCACGCGGATCGAACCCACTTTTTTCACGCTACGATTTTTTTTAAATGTGTTGCGCGGCGGAGAAAAGACGCGCGCGGGACGTATTTGCGGCTTAATATCTCTTGTCTCCTTGGGAGTAGAAAGTCTTTTCATGGCTCTTTGGAAAGGTTTGCATCTCCCTTGTAATCGCCTTTATGGGGCACGCGGATTGGACCCACCGTTCTTCCGATACGATTTTTTAAATGTGGTGCGCGGCGTAGAAAAGACGCGCGTCGGACGTCATTTCGGCTTAATATCTCTTGTCTCCTTGGGAGTAGAAAGTCTTTTCATGCCTCTTTGGAAAGGACTGCATCTCCCCTGTAATCGCCTTCGAGCGGCACGTGGATCGAACCCACGGTTTTCACGCTATGATTTTTTTAAATGTGCTGCGCGGCGGAGAAAATGCGCGCGTCGGACGTCATTGCGGCTTAATATCTCTTGTCTCCTTGGGAGTAGAAAGTCTTTTCATGGTTCTTTGGAAAGGGTTGCATCTCCCCTGTAATCGCCTTTAAGCGGCACGCGGATCGGACCCACCGTTCTTACGCTACGATTTTTTAAATGTGGTGCGAGGCGTAGAAAAGACGCGCGTAGGACTTATTTGCGGCTTAATATCTTTGGGCTCCTTGGGAGTAGAAAGTCTGTTCATGGCTCTTTGGAAAGGGCTGCATCTCCCCTGTAATCGCCTTCGCGCGGCACGCGGATCGGAACCATCGTTATCACGCTACGATTTTTTAATGCCGCCAGGGATAGGCCGAAAGCGTGGCAGGTGGCGTTCGTTAGGGACAGTCATGGAGGTGATGCACACCGAGTTGCACGCCATTTGGAGTTGGCCCGGCCTAGATGTGAGCGTTCAAAGTCAGCGCGTTTGTTTAAACTTTCTCCTCCAATTCGTTGCAATTGTACAAGCGTTTCTCGTTCATCCGACTGGAGCGTAACGCTTTATAAGTTAATATTTCTGGTCTCCTTAGGAGTAGAAAGTCTGTTCATGGCTCTTTGGAAAGGGCTGCATCTCCCCTGTAATCGCCTTCGAGCGGCACGCGGATCGAACCCACGGTTTTCACGCTATGATTTTTTTAAATGTGGTGCGCGGCGGAGAAAATGCGCGCGTCGGACGTCATTTCGGCTTAATATCTCTTGTCTCCTTGGGAGTAGAAAGTCTTTTCATGGCTCTTTGGAAAGGGCTGCATCTCCCCTGTAATCGCCTTTAAGCGGCACGCGGATCGGACCCACCGTTCTCACGCTAAGATTTTTTAAATGTGGTGCGCGGCGGAGAAAATGCGCGTGTCGGACATCATTGCTGCTTAATATCTCTTGTCTCCTTGGGAGTAGGAAGTCTGTTCATGGCTCTTTGGAAAGGGCTGCATCTCCCCTGTAATCGCCTTCGAGCGGCACGCGGATCGAACCCACGGTTTTCACGCTATGATTTTTTTAAATGTGTTGCGCGTCGGAGAAAATGCGCGCGTCGGACGTCATTGCGGCTTAATATCTCTTGTCTCCTTGGGAGTAGAAAGTCTTTTCATGGCTCTTTGGAAAGGTTTGCATCTCCCCTGTAATCGCCTTTAAGCGGCACGCGGATCGGACCCACCGTTCTTACGCTACGATTTTTTAAATGTGGTGCGCGGCGTAGAAAAGACGCGCGTAGGACGTATTTGCGGCTTAATATCTTTGGGCTCCTTGGGAGTAGAAAGTCTTTTCATGGTTCTTTGGAAAGGGTTGCATCTCCCCTGTAATCGCCTTTAAGCGGCACGCGGATCGGACCCACCGTTCTCACGCTACGATTTTTTAAACGTGGTGCGCGTCGGAGAAAATGCGCGTAATATCTCTTGTCTCCTTGGGAGTAGAAAGTCTGTTCATGGCTCTTTGGAAAGGGCTGTATCTCCCCTGTAATCGCCTTCGAGCGGCACGCGCATCGGAACCATCGTTATCACGCTACGATTTTTTAATGCCGCCAGGGACGGGCCGAAAGCGTGGCAGGTGGCGTTCGTTAGGGACAGTCATGGAGGTGATGCGCACCGAGTTGCACGCCATTTGGAGTTGGCCCGGCCTAGATGTGAGCGTTCAAAGTCAGCGCGTTTGTTTAAACTTTCTCCTCCAATTCGTTGCAATTGTACAAGCGTTTCTCGTTCATCCGACTGGAGCGTAACGCTTTATATGTTAATATTTCTGGTCTCCTTGGGAGTAGAAAGTCTGTTCATGGCTCTTTTGAAAGGGCTGCATCTCCCCTGTAATCGCCTTCGAGCGGCACGCGGATCGAACCCACTTTTTTCACGCTACGATTTTTTTTAAATGTGTTGCGCGGCGGAGAAAAGACGCGCGCGGGACGTATTTGCGGCTTAATATCTCTTGTCTCCTTGGGAGTAGAAAGTCTTTTCATGGCTCTTTGGAAAGGTTTGCATCTCCCTTGTAATCGCCTTTATGGGGCACGCGGATTGGACCCACCGTTCTTCCGATACGATTTTTTAAATGTGGTGCGCGGCGTAGAAAAGACGCGCGTCGGACGTCATTTCGGCTTAATATCTCTTGTCTCCTTGGGAGTAGAAAGTCTTTTCATGCCTCTTTGGAAAGGACTGCATCTCCCCTGTAATCGCCTTCGAGCGGCACGTGGATCGAACCCACGGTTTTCACGCTATGATTTTTTTAAATGTGCTGCGCGGCGGAGAAAATGCGCGCGTCGGACGTCATTGCGGCTTAATATCTCTTGTCTCCTTGGGAGTAGAAAGTCTTTTCATGGTTCTTTGGAAAGGGTTGCATCTCCCCTGTAATCGCCTTTAAGCGGCACGCGGATCGGACCCACCGTTCTTACGCTACGATTTTTTAAATGTGGTGCGAGGCGTAGAAAAGACGCGCGTAGGACTTATTTGCGGCTTAATATCTTTGGGCTCCTTGGGAGTAGAAAGTCTGTTCATGGCTCTTTGGAAAGGGCTGCATCTCCCCTGTAATCGCCTTCGCGCGGCACGCGGATCGGAACCATCGTTATCACGCTACGATTTTTTAATGCCGCCAGGGATAGGCCGAAAGCGTGGCAGGTGGCGTTCGTTAGGGACAGTCATGGAGGTGATGCACACCGAGTTGCACGCCATTTGGAGTTGGCCCGGCCTAGATGTGAGCGTTCAAAGTCAGCGCGTTTGTTTAAACTTTCTCCTCCAATTCGTTGCAATTGTACAAGCGTTTCTCGTTCATCCGACTGGAGCGTAACGCTTTATAAGTTAATATTTCTGGTCTCCTTAGGAGTAGAAAGTCTGTTCATGGCTCTTTGGAAAGGGCTGCATCTCCCCTGTAATCGCCTTCGAGCGGCACGCGGATCGAACCCACGGTTTTCACGCTATGATTTTTTTAAATGTGGTGCGCGGCGGAGGAAATGCGCGCGTCGGACGTCATTTCGGCTTAATATCTCTTGTCTCCTTGGGAGTAGAAAGTCTTTTCATGGCTCTTTGGAAAAGGCTGCATCTCCGCTGTAATCGCCTTCGAGCGGCACGCGGATCGAACCCACGGTTTTCACGCTATGATTTTTTTAAATGTGGTGCGCGTCGGAGAAAATGCGCGCGTCGGACGTCATTTCGGCTTAATATCTATTGTCTCCTTGGGAGTAGAAAGTCTTTTCATGGCTCTTTGGAAAGGTTTGCATCTCCCTTGTAATCGCCTTTAAGCGGCACGCGGATTGGACCCACCGTTCTTCCGATACGATTTTTTAAATGTGGTGCGCGGCGTAGAAAAGACGCGCGTAGGACGTATTTGCGGCTTAATATCTTTGGGCTCCTTGGGAGTAGGAAGTCTGTTCATGCCTCTTTGGAAAGGGCTGCATCTCCCCTGTAATCGCCTTCGAGCGGCACGTGGATCGAACCCACGGTTTTCACGCTATGATTTTTTTAAATGTGCTGCGCGGCGGAGAAAATGCGCGCGTCGGACGTCATTGCGGCTTAATATCTCTTGTCTCCTTGGGAGTAGAAAGTCTTTTCATGGTTCTTTGGAAAGGGTTGCATCTCCCCTGTAATCGCCTTTAAGCGGCACGCGGATCGGACCCACCGTTCTTACGCTACGATTTTTTAAATGTGGTGCGAGGCGTAGAAAAGACGCGCGTAGGACTTATTTGCGGCTTAATATCTTTGGGCTCCTTGGGAGTAGAAAGTCTGTTCATGGCTCTTTGGAAAGGGCTGCATCTCCCCTGTAATCGCCTTCGCGCGGCACGCGGATCGGAACCATCGTTATCACGCTACGATGTTTTAATGCCGACAGGGACGGGCCGAAAGCGTGGCAGGTGGCGTTCGTTAGGGACAGTCATGGACGTGATGCGCGCCGAGTTGCAGGCCATTTGGACCTGGCCCGGCCTAGATGTGAGCGTTCAAAGTCAGCGCGTTTGTTTCAAAGTTCTCCACCAATTCGTTGTAATTGCGTGTGTGCGCGTGAACACCAGGTTTGTGGAGGAGTTCGTCCTTGGACTGTACAAGGGGAGACAGTGTGTGGCCTGGCTGCGTGAGGTTGCAGTTTGCTGGGCATGAGAGATTGGCATGTGGTGCCCTGGAGGTGTGGTTGTTCCAGGACGGGCAAGGTGGGGTAGTGTGGCTGGGTGACGGTGCGCTTAACTGGGGATGTGGTTGTGAGTTGCAGGCCCATTCCTTTGAATGACAGAAAGGATCTGATTTGTTTCCAGGTTTAAACGTACTTTGCTGGGTATGACTGTGACCTCTTGGGCCAGGAAGTCTGTTTCTAGTTTTATTTAAACGGTCAAACTGCGTGAAGTGTGCCCAGGCCCAGAGCTACTTTGCTGGGCATGGCTGTGTGACCTCTTGGGCCTGGAAGTCTGGTTGTAGTATGATTTTAAAGGGTCAAATGCTCTCCATTGCGTGTCCAGGTTTAAGGCTACTTTGCTGGGCATGTGATTTGGACCCATCGGGTACGGAAGCCTTTCCGTCACGTGCTCGTTTTCCACGCCTTCAGCGCAGGTAGCCTGCGAATTTAAAACCGACGTGCATTTTATTCTTTTCCCCTTTTATCCTTTCATATCTCTCCGCTACCTTGGAGAAGAGAGACGCACGCGGGTAAATAAAATGTAAATATCTCTAAATATCTGTATAATATGTAAATAAAAGGAAGATGTGGTTGTGTAGTGTAGTCGTTTGATTATAAATAATCTCATAATAATTTTATCCACAAATTCTTATACATTTATACATGTTTATCTCTGTCTTTGTGTGTGTGTGTGTGTGGTTCTGTGTCACTAGTGGGGCCTGTGGCCCGATTGGAGTGTTTGCGGTGTGAGAAGGAGGAGTTGGAGAACAGTTTGTTGGAGCAGCTGAAGGAGTTGAGGTTGCAGAAGCAGAAGGAGCTGCAGGTTCTTCAGGAGATGCTGAAACACAAGCAGCAGGAGGAGACAGAGCTCCTGCAGAAACAGCAGGAGGAGGAGGAGCATAACAGGTCCATCAAGAGTAAGTACTATGGAAATGCAATAATACTAACATAACTAATAATGAATGCTAGCCTTTAGGCTCCAATAAAAGTGACACTAATATATGTATAGTACTATATATATTATATTTTATATATTCAGCAGTAATTATGTAGTATATACAATCTGTGTTATATCCAGCAGTAATGATACTTGCTCTGGCAGATATGAAAATGGCCTGTGAACAGGAGAAGAAATCTCTGGAGGAAGAACTTGAGAAGCTCAGACTGTCACTGCAGGTAGAGATCCCTTATAGTGTCAGTACACATCCACCAGTAGCTCCACCTTTCACTTATAACGTCAGTACACATTCAGTACACATTCCCACCTTTCCATTGTACTGGCTGTAGTGATGATTCGTGTGTGTGTTATACCAGCCCATAGAGGAGGACATTATGAGTCTGAAAGTGGCGCTGGAGATGAAGAACCAGGTGATCAAAGATCAGCACGATCTTTTGGTCAAACTATATACTCTGTATGTATACTATATACTCTGTATGTAGTACCTGGTTTAACACTATATCCTCTTTATATATACTATATACTGTTTATGTAGCTCCTGGTTTAACACTATACCCTCAGCTTACTCTAGTCTGCAGATGTGAAGAAATTAAACAGAATGTGTATCTGTGTATATGTGCGCACCTGTATGTGTCTGGTTGTAGTATTATTTAAAGGGTCAAACTCCGTAAAGTGTGCCCAGGCCCAGAGCTACTTTGATGGGCATGATTCTGTGACCTCTTGGGCCTTGAAATGTGGTGCTTTGAATGATTTAAAGAGTGAAACGGTCTGAAGTGTGCCCACGTTTAAAGCATCCTTGCTGGGCATGACTGTGTGACCTCTTGGGCCAGGAAGTCTGTTTCTACTTTTATTTAAACGGTCAAACTGCGTGAAGTGTGCCCATGCCCAGAGCTACTTTGCTGGGCATGACTGTGTGACCTCTTGGGCCTGGAAGTCTGGTTGTAGTATGATTTTAAAGGGTCAAATGGTCTCCATTGTGTGTCCAGGTTTAAGGCTACTTTGCTGGGCATGTGATTTGGACCCATCGGGTACGGAAGCCTTTCCGTCACGTGCTCGTTTTCCACGCCTTCAGCGCAGGTAGCCTGCGAATTTAAAACCGACGTGCATTTTATTATTTTCCCCTTTTATCCTTTCATATCTCTCCGCTACCTTGGAGAAGAGAGACGCACGCGGGTAAATAAAATGTAAATATCTGTATAATATGTAAATAAAAGGAAGAAGTGGTTGTGTAGTGTAGTCGTTTGATTATAAATAATCTCATAATAATTTTATCCACAAATTCTCTATTTTATCGTTTTTTCCTGATCAATAATAGAAAAAAAAGAATAAAAAAGATGAACAGCACCCTCTAGCGATGAACCTCAATTATTTCAAGATAACTGTAAAACATGGCTAGGTTAAGTCGGCGTTAGAACAAAAAATGCTCAGATTAACTTGTGTCTCATGGCACGCAGCTGAGTTTAAAATTAAACACAATGAAATCAAATTAAATTGACCCAGCTGCAACAGGCTCTGCAACCACATTTAATTTCACTGATTGGTCAGTTAGCCAGGCTATACAAAACAGGCTATTGTTAGAAATTCTGCACATGTGCTTCGCTTAGCTTCACATCTCACACTGCTTATAATTATAAGATAACGTATCCACGTTCGTAATAACGTGGTGAAATCTGCCAAAAATGGTGAGACTGAGCATAATAAGTAATAAGACAATCTGAGCACTTAGTCCACATATTTCTAAATGAGAAGAAAAAGTTCCTCCAAACAATATAAGGCACACAATTCTATATGGGAAAACAGTTACAGTTGTCATTAAGAGAAGCACTACTCATTACACAGATGTCAATAACCGTCCTAATATTAATAGTTCAACAGTCTTCCTCTGTCTATTATACGCACTGTACACATGTTAAATATCTGCCTTGAAATGACAATGAAATGACTTCCGGGCGCACTGAAAATTGTTATATACACACAGACACCCCCATACCAACATAAGCATAGTGCAACTCTTTGTTTACGCACCAGAGATTGAGTGGGCAAGTGCGTGTATATGCGAGTTTAAATTATTATACACAAATGTAAGTAGTAGGCTATTTATGTGAAAATGTTTCATATGTATGTACAAGTAGTGTTTCCCTGATTTCTCCCTAAATGGCCCCTCATAGTTCAGCAGTAATGAGGCTAGTTAGATTTTGCTCAGAATTAAGTACACTTTGGGATGTTATACGTATCACAGTCTCCGGTGAGCCGTACATGGTTGATCAATCCAGGTTGAGGTAGAGTCACTGCATTAATGACACGTCTGTTTGCATTGCCAGTTGTTGCTATGGCAGCAATGAAATTAGGAAATTCAAAGAAAAACAACTCATCTACGCTCTTGGAACTTTAGAACCCCATATGTCCTGTGGCCCGATGTCACACGTGAGGGGAATCCCATGAACACCTTTACAGATCAGTCTGTGGAAAGACACTGAAGAAGACAGAGGAAAAATGAGGCGTTTCTGGAGATGGTGTGCTGGACGCATCGAGGACGAATACACAGACACAAAGGATGTGGAGGGTAAATGTAAATATAATGCCACTCACACCTGCGGTTGCTGGTGCTGCCACTCATACCTGTGGTTAAAATTCCTTTTTTGTCTTTAGCGCTGCATTGTCGCCTCTATCTCCCAATAATTCATACTCGAGGCTTTAGAAATCTAAGTTTTTGGGGGGTATATGCCATTTCCTGTTATTTGTGCAGAATACACACACTTTCACTTTGGAATCCACAAAGTTTTATAAATGAGGTCCCTGAATAACATCTATCTATTTCTACACTATATGGCTTGCTAATTTATGTGTGTGTGTGTGTGTTATACCAGCCCATAGAGGAGGACATGAGTCTGAAAGTGGTGCTGGAGATGAAGAACCAGGAGATCAAAGATCAGCACGATCTGTTGGTCAAACTATATACTCTGTATGTAGTACCTGGTTTAACATTATATCCTCTGTATATATATTATATACTGTTTATGTAGTACCTGGTTTAACACTATACCCTCAGCTTACTCTAGTCTGCAGATGTGAAGAAATTAAAAAGAATGTGTATATGTGCGCACCTGTATGTGTCTGGTTGTAGTATTATTTAAAGGGTCAAACTGCGTGAAGTGTGCCCAGGCCCAGAGCTACTTTGATGGGCATGACTGTGTGACCTCTTGGGCCAGGAAGTCTGTTTCTAGTTTTATTTAAATGGTCAAACTGCGTGAAGTGTGCCCAGGCCCAGAGCTACTTTGCTGTGCATGACTGTGTGACCTCTTGGCCCTGGAAGTCTGGTAGTAGTAGTATGATTTAAAGGCACAAAGTGATTGAAGTGTGCCCAGGCCCAGAGCTACTTTGCTGTGCATGACTGTGTTTGACCTCTTGGGCCTGGAAGTCTGGTAGTAGTAGTAGTATGATTTAAAGGTACAAAGTGAATGAAGTGTGCCCAGGCCCAGAGCTACTTTGCTGTGCATGACTGTGTGACCTCTTGGGCCTGGAAGTCTGGTAGTAGTAGTAGTATGATTTAAAGGTACAAAGTGAATGAAGTGTGCCCAGGCCCAGAGCTACTTTGCTGTGCATGACTGTGTGACCTCTTGTGCCTGGAAGTCTGGTTGTAGTATTATTTAAAGGGTCAAACTGTGTGAAGTGTGCCCAGGCCCAGAGCTACTTTGCTGGGCATGACTGTGTGACCTCTTGGGCCTGGAAGTCTGGTTGTAGTATGATTTTAAAGGGTCAAATGGTCTCCATTGTGTGTGCAGGTTTAAGGCTACTTTGCTGGGCATGTGATTTGGACCCATCGGGTACGGAAGCCTTTCCGTCACGTGCTCGTTTTCCACGCCTTCAGCGCAGGTAGCCTGCGAATTTAAAACCGACGTGCATTTTATTATTTTCCCCTTTTATCCTTTCATATCTCTCCGCTACCTTGGAGAAGAGAGACGCACGTGGGTAAATAAAATGTAAATATCTGTAAATATCTGTATAATATGTAAATAAAAGGAAGAAGTGGTTGTGTAGTGTAGTCGTTTGATTATGAATAATCTCATAATAATTTTATCCACAAATTCTTATACATTTATACATGTTTATCTCTCTCTTTGTGTGTGTGTGTGTGTGTGTGTGTGTGTGTGTGTGTGTGTGTGTGTGTGTGTGTGTGTGTGTGGTTCTGTGTCACTAGTGGGGCCTGTGGCCCGATTGGAGTGTTTGCGGTGTGAGAAGGAGGAGTTGGAGAACAGTTTGTTGGAGTAACTGAAGGAGTTGAGGTTGCAGAAGCAGAAGGAGCTGCAGGTTCTTCAGGAGATGCTGAAACACAAGCAGCAGGAGGAGACAGAGCTCCTGCAGAAACAGCAGGAGGAGGAGGAGCATAACAGGTCCATCAAGAGTAAGTACTATGGAAATGCAATAATACTAACATAACTAATAATGAATGTTAGCCTTTAGGCTCCAATAAAAGTGATACTAATATATGTATAGTACTATATATATTATATTTTATATATTCAGTAGTAATTATGTAGTATATACAATCTGTGTTATATCCAGGAGTAATGATACTTGCTCTGGCAGATATGAAAATGGCCTGTGAACAGGAGAAGAAATCTCTGGAGGAAGAACTTGAGAAGCTCAGACTGTCACTGCAGGTAGAGATCCCTTCTAGTGTCAGTACACATCCTCCAGTACCTCCACCTTTCACTTATAAAGTCAGTACACATTCAGTACACATTCCCACCTTTCCATTGTACTGGCTGTAGTGATGATTCGTGTGTGTGGGTTATACCAGCCCATAGAGGAGGACATTATGAGTCTGAAAGTGGCGCTGGAGATGAAGAACCAGGAGATCAAAGATCAGCACGATCTTTTGGTCAAACTATATACTCTGTATGTATACTATATACTCTGTATGTAGTACCTGGTTTAACACTATATCCTCTGTATATATACTATATACTGTTTATGTAGTACCTGGTTGAACACTATACCCTCAGCTTACTCTAGTCTGCAGATGTGAAGAAATTAAACAGAATGTGTATCTGTGTATATGTGCCCACCTGTATGTGTCTGGTTGTAGTATTATTTAAAGGGTCAAACTGCGTGAAGTGTGCCCAGGCCCAGAGCTACTTTGCTGGGAATGACTGTGTGACCTCTTGGGCCTGGAAGTCTGGTTGTAGTATGATTTTAAAGGGTCAAATGGTCTCCATTGTGTGTCCAGGTTTAAGGCTACTTTGCTGGGCATGTGATTTGGACCCATCGGGTACGGAAGCCTTTCCGTCACTTGCTCGTTTTCCACGCCTTCAGCGCAGGTAGCCTGCGAATTTAAAACCGACGTGCATTTTATTCTTTTCCCCTTTTATCCTTTCATATCTCTCCGCTACCTTGGAGAAGAGAGACGCACGCGGGTAAATAAAATGTAAATATCTCTAAATGTCTGTATAATATGTAAATAAAAGGAAGATGTGGTTGTATAGTGTAGTCGTTTGATTATAAATAATTTCATAGTAATTTTATCCACAAATTCTTATACATTTATACATGTTTATCTCTCTCTCTGTGTGTGTGTGTGTGTGTGTTTGTGTCTGTGTGTGTGTATAGTTCTGTGTCACTAGTGGGGCCTGTGCCCCGATTGGAGTGTTTGCGGTGTGAGAAGGAGGAGTTGGAGAACAGTTTGTTGGAGCAGCTGAAGGAGTTGAAGTTGCAGAAGCAGAAGGAGCTGCAGGTTCTTCAGGAGATGCTGAAACACAAGCAGCAGGAGGAGACAGAGCTCCTGCAGAAACAGCAGGAGGAGGAGGAGCATAACAGGTCCATCAAGAGTAAGTACTATGGAAATGCAATAATACTAACATAACTAATAATGAATGTTAGCCTTTAGGCTCCAATAAAAGTGATACTAATATATGTATAGTACTATATATATTATATTTTATATATTCAGTAGTAATTATGTAGTATATACAATCTATGTTATATCCAGCAGTAATGATACTTGCTCTGGCAGATATGAAAATGGCCTGTGAACAGGAGAAGAAATCTCTGGAGGAAGAACTTGAGAAGCTCAGACTGTCACTGCAGGTAGAGATCCCTTATAGTGTCAGTACACATCCACCAGTAGCTCCACCTTTCACTTATAACGTCAGTACACATTCAGTACACATTCCCACCTTTCCATTGTACTGGCTGTACTGATGATTCGTGTGTGTGTTATACCAGCCCATAGAGGAGGACATTATGAGTCTGAAAGTGGCGCTGGAGATGAAGAACCAGGAGATCAAAGATCAGCACGATCTTTTGGTCAAACTATATACTCTGTATGTATACTATATACTCTGTATGTAGTACCTGGTTTAACACTATATCCTCTGTATATATACTATATACTGTTTATGTAGTACCTGGTTTAACACTATACCCTCAGCTTACTCTAGTCTGCAGATGTTAAGAAATTAAACAGAATGTGTATCTGTGTATATGTGCGCACCTGTATGTGTCTGGTTGTAGTATTATTTAAAGGGTCAAACTGCGTGAAGTGTGCCCAGGCCCAGAGCTACTTTGATGGGCATGATTCTGTGACCTCTTGGGCCTTGAAATGTGGTGCTTTGAATGATTTAAAGAGTGAAACGGTCTGAAGTGTGCCCACGTTTAAAGCAACCTTGCTGGGCATGACTGTGTGACCTCTTGGGCCAGGATGTCTGTTTCTAGTTTTATTTAAACGGTCAAACTGCGTGAAGTGTGCCCAGGCCCAGAGCTACTTTGCTGGGCATGACTGTGTGACCTCTTGGGCCTGGAAGTCTGGTTGTAGTATGATTTTAAAGGGTCAAATGGTCTCCATTGTGTGTCCAGGTTTAAGGCTACTTTGCTGGGCATGTGATTTGGCCCCTTCGGGTGCGGAAGCCTTTCCGTCACGTGCTCGTTTTCCACGCCTTCAGCGCAGGTAGCCTGCGAATTTAAAACCGACGTGCATTTTATTCTTTTCCCCTTTTATCCTTTCATATCTCTCCGCTACCTTGGAGAAGAGAGACGCACGCGGGTAAATAAAATGTAAATATCTCTAAATATCTGTATAATTTGTAAATAAAAGGAAGATGTGGTTGTGTAGTGTAGTCGTTTGATTATAAATAATCTCATAATAATTTTATCCACAAATTCTTATACATTTATACATGTTTATCTCTCTCTTTGTGTGTGTGTGTGTGTGTGTGTGGTTCTGTGTCACTAGTGGGGCCTGTGGCCCGATTGGAGTGTTTGCGGTGTGAGAATGAGGAATGAGGAGTTGGAGAACAGTTTGTTGGAGCAGCTGAAGGAGTTGAGGTTGCAGAAGCAGAAGGAGCTGCAGGTTCTTCAGGAGATGCTGAAACACAAGCAGCAGGAGGAGACAGAGCTCCTGCAGAAACAGCAGGAGGAGGAGGAGCATAACAGGTCCATCAAGAGTAAGTACTATGGAAATGCAATAATACTAACATAACTAATAATGAATGTTAGCCTTTAGGCTCCAATAAAAGTGATACTAATATATGTATAGTACTATATATATTATATTTTATATATTCAGTAGTAATTATGTAGTATATACAATCTGTGTTATATCCAGCAGTAATGATACTTGCTCTGGCAGATATGAAAATGGCCTGTGAACAGGAGAAGAAATCTCTGGAGGAAGAACTTGAGAAGCTCAGACTGTCACTGCAGGTAGAGATCCCTTATAGTGTCAGTACACATCCACCAGTACCTCCACCTCTCATTTATAAGGTCAGTACACTTTCAGTACACATTCCCACCTTTCCATTGTACTGGCTGTAGTGATGATTCGTGTGTGTGTTATACCAGCCCATAGAGGAGGACTTTATGAGTCTGAAAGTGGCGCTGGAGATGAAGAACCAGGAGATCAAAGATCAGCACGATCTTTTGGTCAAACTATATACTCTGTATGTATACTATATACTCTGTATGTAGTACCTGGTTTAACACTATATCCTCTGTATATATACTATATACTGTTTATGTAGTACCTGGTTTAACACTATACCCTCAGCTTACTCTAGTCTTCAGATGTGAAGAAATTTAAACAGAATGTGTATCTGTGTATATGTGCGCACCTGTATGTGTCTGGTTGTAGTATTATTTAAAGGGTCAAACTGCGTGAAGTGTGCCCAGGCCCAGAGCTACTTTGATGGGCATGATTCTGTGACCTCTTGGGCCTTGAAATGTGGTGCTTTGAATGATTTAAAGAGTGAAACGGTCTGAAGTGTGCCCACGTTTAAAGCAACCTTGCTGGGCATGACTGTGTGACCTCTTGGGCCAGGAAGTCTGTTTCTAGTTTTATTTAAACGGTCAAACTGCGTGAAGTGTGCCCAGGCCCAGAGCTACTTTGCTGGGCATGACTGTGTGACCTCTTGGGCCTGGAAGTCTGCTTGTAGTATGATTTTAAAGGGTCAAATGGTCTCCATTGTGTGTCCAGGTTTAAGGCTACTTTGCTGGGCATGTGATTTGGACCCATCGGGTACGGAAGCCTTTCCGTCACGTGCTCGTTTTCCACGCCTTCAGCGCAGGTAGCCTGCGAATTTAAAACCGACGTGCATTTTATTATTTTCCCCTTTTATCCTTTCATATCTCTCCGCTACCTTGGAGAAGAGAGACGCACGCGGGTAAATAAAATGTAAATATCTGTAAATATCTGTATAATATGTAAATAAAAGGAAGAAGTGGTTGTGTAGTGTAGTCGTTTGATTATAAATAATCTCATAATAATTTTATCCACAAATTATTATACATTTATACATGTTTATCTCTCTCTGTGTGTGTGTGTGTGTGTGTGTGTGTGTGTGTGTGTGTCTGTGTCTGTGTGTGTGTGTGGTTCTGTGTCACTAGTGGGGCCTGTGGCCCGATTGGAGTGTTTGCGGTGTGAGAAGGAGGAGTTGGAGAACAGTTTGTTGGAGCAGCTGAAGGAGTTGAGGTTGCAGAAGCAGAAGGAGCTGCAGGTTCTTCAGGAGATGCTGAAACACAAGCAGCAGGAGGAGACAGAGCTCCTGCAGAAACAGCAGGAGGAGGAGGAGCATAACAGGTCCATCAAGAGTAAGTACTATGGAAATGCAATAATACTAACATAACTAATAATGAATGTTAGCCTTTAGGCTCCAATAAAAGTGACACTAATATATGTATAGTACTATATATATTATATTTTATATATTCAGCAGTAATTATGTAGTATATACAATCTGTGTTATATCCAGCAGTAATGATACTTGCTCTGGCAGATATGAAAATGGCCTGTGAACAGGAGAAGAAATCTCTGGAGGAAGAACTTGAGAAGCTCAGACTGTCACTGCAGGTAGAGATCCCTTATAGTGTCAGTACACATCCACCAGTACCTCCACCTTTCACTTATAACGTCAGTACACATTCAGTACACATTCCCACCTTTCCATTGTACTGGCTGTAGTGATGATTCGTGTGTGTGTTATACCAGCCCATAGAGGAGGACTTTATGAGTCTGAAAGTGGCGCTGGAGATGAAGAACCAGGAGATCAAAGATCAGCACGATATTTTGGTCAAACTATATACTCTGTATGTATACTATATACTCTGTATGTAGTACCTGGTTTAACACTATATCCTCTGTATATATACTATATACTGTTTATGTAGTACCTGGTTTAACACTATACCCTCAGCTTACTCTAGTCTTCAGATGTGAAGAAATTTAAACAGAATGTGTATCTGTGTATATGTGCGCACCTGTATGTGTCTGGTTGTAGTATTATTTAAAGGGTCAAACTGCGTGAAGTGTGCCGAGGCCCAGAGCTACTTTGATGGGCATGATTCTGTGACCTCTTGGGCCTTGAAATGTGGTGCTTTGAATGATTTAAAGAGTGAAACGGTCTGAAGTGTGCCCACGTTTAAAGCAACCTTGCTGGGCATGACTGTGTGACCTCTTGGGCCAGGAAGTCTGTTTCTAGTTTTATTTAAACGGTCAAACTGCGTGAAGTGTGCCCAGGCCCAGAGGTACTTTGCTGGGCATGACTGTGTGACCTCTTGGGCCTGGAAGTCTGCTTGTAGTATGATTTTAAAGGGTCAAATGGTCTCCATTGTGTGTCCAGGTTTAAGGCTGCTTTGCTGGGCATGTGATTTGCACCCATCGGGTACGGAAGCCTTTCCGTCACGTGCTCGTTTTCCACGCCTTCAGCGCAGGTAGCCTGCGAATTTAAAACCGACGTGCATTTTATTCTTTTCCCCTTTTATCCTTTCATATCTCTCCGCTACCTTGGAGAAGAGAGACGCACGCGGGTAAATAAAATGTAAATATCTGTAAATATCTGTATAATATGTAAATAAAAGGAAGAAGTGGTTGTGTAGTGTAGTCGTTTGATTATAAATAATCTCATAATAATTTTATCCACAAATTATTATACATTTATACATGTTTATCTCTGTGTGTGTGTGTGTGTGTGTGTGTGTGTGTGTGTCTGTGTCTGTGTGTGTGTGTGGTTCTGTGTCACTAGTGGGGCCTGTGGCCCGATTGGAGTGTTTGCGGTGTGAGAAGGAGGAGTTGGAGAACAGTTTGTTGGAGCAGCTGAAGGAGTTGAGGTTGCAGAAGCAGAAGGAGCTGCAGGTTCTTCAGGAGATGCTGAAACACAAGCATCAGGAGGAGACAGAGCTCCTGCAGAAACAGCAGGAGGAGGAGGAGCATAACAGGTCCATCAAGAGTAAGTACTATGGAAATGCAATAATACTAACATAACTAATAATGAATGTTAGCCTTTAGGCTCCAATAAAAGTGATACTAATATATGTATAGTACTATATATATTCTATTTTATATATTCAGTAGTAATTATGTAGTATATACAATCTGTGTTATATCCAGCAGTAATGATACATGCTCTGGCAGATATGAAAATGGCCTGTGAACAGGAGAAGAAATCTCTGGAGGAAGAACTTGAGAAGCTCAGACTGTCACTGCAGGTAGAGATCCCTTATAGTGTCAGTACACATCCACCAGTAGCTCCACCTTTCACTTATAACGTCAGTACACATTCAGTACACATTCCCACCTTTCCATTGTACTGGCTGTAGTGATGATTCGTGTGTGTGTTATACCAGCCCATAGAGGAGGACATTATGAGTCTGAAAGTGGCGCTGGAGATGAAGAACCAGGAGATCAAAGATCAGCACGATCTTTTGGTCAAACTATATACTCTGTATGTAGTACCTGGTTTAACATTATATCCTCTGTATATATACTATATACTGTTTATGTAGTACCTGGTTTAACACTATACCCTCAGCTTACTCTAGTCTGCAGATGTGAAGAAATTAAACAGAATGTGTATCTGTGTATATGTGCGCACCTGTATGTGTCTGGTTGTAGTATTATTTAGAGGCTCAAACTGCGTGAAGTGTGCCCAGGCGCAGAGCTACTTTGATGGGCATGATTCTGTGACCTCTTGGGCCTTGAAATGTGGTGCTTTGAATGATTTAAAGAGTGAAACGGTCTGAAGTGTGCCCACGTTTAAAGCATCCTTGCTGGGCATGACTGTGTGACCTCTTGGGCCTGGAAGTCTGGTTGTAGTATGATTTTAAAGGGTCAAATGGTCTCCATTGTGTGTCCAGGTTTAAGGCTACTTTGCTGGGCATGTGATTTGGACCCATCGGGTACGGAAGCCTTTCCGTCACGTGCTCGTTTTCCACGCCTTCAGCGCAGGTAGCCTGCGAATTTAAAACCGACGTGCATTTTATTATTTTCCCCTTTTATCCTTTCATATCTCTCCGCTACCTTGGAGAAGAGAGACGCACGCGGGTAAATAAAATGTAAATATCTGTATAATATGTAAATAAAAGGAAGAAGTGGTTGTGTAGTGTAGTCGTTTGATTATAAATAATCTCATAATAATTTTATCCACAAATTCTCTATTTTATCGTTTTTTCCTGATCAATAATAGAAAAAAAAGAATAAAAAAGATGAACAGCACCCTCTAGCGATGAACCTCAATTATTTCAAGATAACTGTAAAACATGGCTAGGTTAAGTCGGCGTTAGAACAAAAAATGCTCAGATTAACTTGTGTCTCATGGCACGCAGCTGAGTTTAAAATTAAACACAATGAAATCAAATTAAATTGACCCAGCTGCAACAGGCTCTGCAACCACATTTAATTTCACTGATTGGTCAGTTAGCCAGGCTATACAAAACAGGCTATTGTTAGAAATTCTGCACATGTGCTTCGCTTAGCTTCACATCTCACACTGCTTATAATTATAAGATAACGTATCCACGTTCGTAATAACGTGGTGAAATCTGCCAAAAATGGTGAGACTGAGCATAATAAGTAATAAGACAATCTGAGCACTTAGTCCACATATTTCTAAATGAGAAGAAAAAGTTCCTCCAAACAATATAAGGCACACAATTCTATATGGGAAAACAGTTACAGTTGTCATTAAGAGAAGCACTACTCATTACACAGATGTCAATAACCGTCCTAATATTAATAGTTCAACAGTCTTCCTCTGTCTATTATACGCACTGTACACATGTTAAATATCTGCCTTGAAATGACAATGAAATGACTTCCGGGCGCACTGAAAATTGTTATATACACACAGACACCCCCATACCAACATAAGCATAGTGCAACTCTTTGTTTACGCACCAGAGATTGAGTGGGCAAGTGCGTGTATATGCGAGTTTAAATTATTATACACAAATGTAAGTAGTAGGCTATTTATGTGAAAATGTTTCATATGTATGTACAAGTAGTGTTTCCCTGATTTCTCCCTAAATGGCCCCTCATAGTTCAGCAGTAATGAGGCTAGTTAGATTTTGCTCAGAATTAAGTACACTTTGGGATGTTATACGTATCACAGTCTCCGGTGAGCCGTACATGGTTGATCAATCCAGGTTGAGGTAGAGTCACTGCATTAATGACACGTCTGTTTGCATTGCCAGTTGTTGCTATGGCAGCAATGAAATTAGGAAATTCAAAGAAAAACAACTCATCTACGCTCTTGGAACTTTAGAACCCCATATGTCCTGTGGCCCGATGTCACACGTGAGGGGAATCCCATGAACACCTTTACAGATCAGTCTGTGGAAAGACACTGAAGAAGACAGAGGAAAAATGAGGCGTTTCTGGAGATGGTGTGCTGGACGCATCGAGGACGAATACACAGACACAAAGGATGTGGAGGGTAAATGTAAATATAATGCCACTCACACCTGCGGTTGCTGGTGCTGCCACTCATACCTGTGGTTAAAATTCCTTTTTTGTCTTTAGCGCTGCATTGTCGCCTCTATCTCCCAACAATTCATACTCGAGGCTTTAGAAATCTAAGTTTTTGGGGGGTATATGCCATTTCCTGTTATTTGTGCAGAATACACACACTTTCACTTTGGAATCCACAAAGTTTTATAAATGAGGTCCCTGAATAACATCTATCTATTTCTACACTATATGGCTTGCTAATTTGTGTGTGTGTGTGTGTGTTATACCAGCCCATAGAGGAGGACATGAGTCTGAAAGTGGTGCTGGAGATGAAGAACCAGGAGATCAAAGATCAGCACGATCTGTTGGTCAAACTATATACTCTGTATGTAGTACCTGGTTTAACATTATATCCTCTGTATATATATTATATACTGTTTATGTAGTACCTGGTTTAACACTATACCCTCAGCTTACTCTAGTCTGCAGATGTGAAGAAATTAAAAAGAATGTGTATATGTGCGCACCTGTATGTGTCTGGTTGTAGTATTATTTAAAGGGTCAAACTGCGTGAAGTGTGCCCAGGCCCAGAGCTACTTTGATGGGCATGACTGTGTGACCTCTTGGGCCAGGAAGTCTGTTTCTAGTTTTATTTAAACGGTCAAACTGCGTGAAGTGTGCCCAGGCCCAGAGCTACTTTGCTGGGCATGACTGTGTGACCTCTTGGGCCTGGAAGTCTGGTTGTAGTATGATTTTAAAGGGTCAAATGGTCTCCATTGTGTGTCCAGGTTTAAGGCTACTTTGCTGGGCATGTGATTTGGACCCATCGGGTACGGAAGCCTTTCCGTCACGTGCTCGTTTTCCACGCCTTCAGCGCAGGTAGCCTGCGAATTTAAAACCGACGTGCATTTTATTCTTTTCCCCTTTTATCCTTTCATATCTCTCCGCTACCTTGGAGAAGAGAGACGCACGCGGGTAAATAAAATGTAAATATCTGTACATATCTGTATAATATCTAAATAAAAGGAAGAAGTGGTTGTATAGTGTAGTCGTTTGATTATAAATAATCTCATAATAATTTTATCCTCAAATTCTTATACATTTATACATGTTTATCTCTCTCTGTGTGTGTGTGTGTGTGTGTGTGTGTGTGTCTGTGTGTGTGTGTGTGTGGTTCTGTGTCACTAGTGGGGCCTGTGGCCCGATTGGAGTGTTTGCGGTGTGAGAAGGAGGAGTTGGAGAACAGTTTGTTTGAGCAGCTGAAGGAGTTGAGGTTGCAGAAGCAGAAGGAGCTGCAGGTTCTTCAGGAGATGCTGAAACACAAGCAGCAGGAGGAGACAGAGCTCCTGCAGAAACAGCAGGAGGAGGAGGAGCATAACAGGTCCATCAAGAGTAAGTACTATGGAAATGCAATAATACTAACATAACTAATAATGAATGCTAGCCTTTAGGCTCCAATAAAAGTGACACTAATATATGTATAGTACTATATATATTATATTTTATATATTCAGCAGTAATTATGTAGTATATACAATCTGTGTTATATCCAGCAGTAATGATACTTGCTCTGGCAGATATGAAAATGGCCTGTGAACAGGAGAAGAAATCTCTGGAGGAAGAACTTGAGAAGCTCAAACTGTCACTGCAGGTAGAGATCCCTTATAGTGTCAGTACACATCCACCAGTACCACCACCTCTCACTTATAACGTCAGTACACATTCAGTACACATTCCCACCTTTCCATTGTACTGGCTGTAGTGATGATTCGTGTCTGTGTTATACCAGCCCATAGAGGAGGACATTATGAGTCTGAAAGTGGCGCTGGAGATGAAGAACCAGGAGATCAAAGATCAGCACGATCTTTTGGTCAAACTATATACTCTGTATGTATACTATATCGAACCCACGGTTTTCACGCTACGATTTTTTTAAATGTGGTGAGCTGCGGAGAAAAGACGCGGTCCGGACGTATTTGTGGCTTAATATCTCTTGTCTCCTTGGGAGTAGGAAGTCTGTTCATGGCTCTTTGGAAAGGGCTGCATCTCCCCTCTAATCGCCTTCGAGCTTCAAGCGGATTGGACCCACGGTTATCACGCTACGATTTTTTAAAGCCGCCAGGGACAGGCCGAAAGCGTGGCAGGTGGCGTTCGTTAGGGACAGTCATGGAGGTGATGCGCACCGAGTTGCACGCCATTTGGACTTGGCCAGACCTAGATGTGAGCGTTCAAAGTCAGCGCGTTTGTTTAAACTTTCTCCTCCAATTCGTTGCAACTGCTCAAGCGTTTCTCGCTCATCCGACTGGAGCGTAACGCTTTATATGTTAATATCTCTTGTCTCCTTGGGAGTAGGAAGTCTGTTCATGGATCTTTGGAAAGGGCTGCATCTCCCCTGTAATCGCCTTCGAGCGGCACGCGGATCGAACCCACGGTTTTCACGCTATGATTTTTTTAAATGTGCTGCGCGGCGGAGAAAATGCGCGCGTCGGACGTCATTGCGGCTTAATATCTCTTGTCTCCTTGGGAGTAGAAAGTCTTTTCATGGTTCTTTGGAAAGGGTTGCATCTCCCCTGTAATCGCCTTTAAGCGGCACGCGGATCGGACCCACCGTTCTCACGCTACGATTTTTTAAACGTGGTGCGCGTCGGAGAAAATGCGCGTAATATCTCTTGTCTCCTTGGGAGTAGAAAGTCTGTTCATGGCTCTTTGGAAAGGGCTGTATCTCCCCTGTAATCGCCTTCGAGCGGCACGCGCATCGGAACCATCGTTATCACGCTACGATTTTTTAATGCCGCCAGGGACGGGCCGAAAGCGTGGCAGGTGGCGTTCGTTAGGGACAGTCATGGAGGTGATGCGCACCGAGTTGCACGCCATTTGGAGTTGGCCCGGCCTAGATGTGAGCGTTCAAAGTCAGCGCGTTTGTTTAAACTTTCTCCTCCAATTCGTTGCAATTGTACAAGCGTTTCTCGTTCATCCGACTGGAGCGTAACGCTTTATATGTTAATATTTCTGGTCTCCTTGGGAGTAGAAAGTCTGTTCATGGCTCTTTTGAAAGGGATGCATCTCCCCTGTAATCGCCTTCGAGCGGCACGCGGATCGAACCCACGTTTTTCACGCTACGATTTTTTTTAAATGTGTTGCGCGGCGGAGAAAAGACGCGCGCCGGACGTATTTGCGGCTTAATATCTCTTGTCTCATTGGGTGTAGAAAGTCTGTTCATGCCTCTTTGGAAAGGGCTGCATCTCCCCTGTAATCGCCTTCGAGCGGCACGCGGATCGAACCCACGGTTTTCAAGCTATGATTTTTTTAAATGTGGTGCGCGGCGGAGGAAATGCGCGCGTCGGACGTCATTTCGGCTTAATATCTCTTGTCTCCTTGGGAGTAGAAAGTCTTTTCATGGCTCTTTGGAAAGGTTTGCATCTCCCTTGTAATCGCCTTTATGGGGCACGCGGATTGGACCCACCGTTCTTCCGATACGATTTTTTAAATGTGGTGCGCGGCGTAGAAAAGACGCGCGTCGGACGTCATTTCGGCTTAATATCTCTTGTCTCCTTGGGAGTAGAAAGTCTTTTCATGGCTCTTTGGAAAGGGCTGCATCTCCCCTGTAATCGCCTTTAAGCGGCACGCGGATCGAACCCACGGTTTTCACGCTACGATTTTTTTTAAATGTGTTGCGCGGGGGAGAATAGACGCGCGCCGGACGTATTTGCGGTTGATATCTCTTGTCTCATTGGGAGTAGAAAGTCTGTTCATGGCTCTTTGGAAAGGGCTGCATCTCCCCTGTAATCGCCTTCGAGCGGCACGCGGATCGAACCCACGGTTTTCACGCTATGATTTTTTTAAATGTGTTGCGCGTCGGAGAAAATGCGCGCGTCGGACGTCATTGCGGCTTAATATCTCTTGTCTCCTTGGGAGTAGAAAGTCTTTTCATGGCTCTTTGGAAAGGGCTGCATCTCCGCTGTAATCGCCTTCAAGCGGCACGCGCATCGGAACCATCGTTATCACGCTACGATTTTTTAATGCCGCCAGGGATAGGCCGAAAGCGTGGCAGGTGGCGTTCGTTAGGGACAGTCATGGAGGTGATGCACACCGAGTTGCACGCCATTTGGAGTTGGCCCGGCCTAGATGTGAGCGTTCAAAGTCAGCGCGTTTGTTTAAACTTTCTCCACCAATTCGTTGCAATTGTACAAGCGTTTCTCATTCATCCGACTGGAGCATAACGCTTTATAAGTTAATATTTCTGGTCTCCTTGGGAGTAGAAAGTCTGTTCATGGCTCTTTGGAAAGGGCTGCATCTCCGCTGTAATCGCCTTCGAGCGGCACGCGGATCGAACCCACGGTTTTCACGCTATGATTTTTTTAAATGTGGTGCGCGTCGGAGAAAATGCGCGCGTCGGACGTCATTTCGGCTTAATATCTATTGTCTCCTTGGGAGTAGAAAGTCTTTTCATGGCTCTTTGGAAAGGTTTGCATCTCCCTTGTAATCGCCTTTAAGCGGCACGCGGATTGGACCCACCGTTCTTCCGCTACGATTTTTTAAATGTGGTGCGCGGCGTAGAAAAGACGCGCGTAGGACGTATTTGCGGCTTAATATCTTTGGGCTCCTTGGGAGTAGGAAGTCTGTTCATGGCTCTTTGGAAAGGGATGCATCTCCCCTGTAATCGCCTTTAAGCGGCACGGGGATCGGACCCACGGTTATCACGCTACGATTTTTTAAAGCCGCCAGGGACGGGCCGAAAGCGTGGCAGGTGGCGTTCGTTAGGGACAGTCATGGAGGTGATGCGCACCGAGTTGCACGCCATTTGGACTTGGCCAGACCTAGATGTGAGCGTTCAAATTCAGCGCGTTTGTTTAAACTTTCTCCTCCAATTCGTTGCAACTGCTCAAGCGTTTCTCGCTCATCCGACTGGAGCGTAACGCTTTATATGTTAATATCTCTTGTCTCCTTGGGAGTAGGAAGTCTGTTCATGGATCTTTGGAAAGGGCTGCATCTCCCCTGTAATCGCCTTCGAGCGGCACGCGGATCGAACCCACGGTTTTCACGCTATGATTTTTTTAAATGTGTTGCGCGTCGGAGAAAATGCGCGCGTCGGACGTCATTGCGGCTTAATATCTCTTGTCTCCTTGGGAGTAGAAAGTCTTTTCATGGTTCTTTGGAAAGGTTTGCATCTACCTTGTAATCGCCTTTAAGCGGCACGCGGATGGGACCCACCGTTCTTACGCTACGATTTTTTAAATGTGGTGCGCGGCGTAGAAAAGACGCGCGTAGGACTTATTTGCGGCTTAATATCTTTGGGCTCCTTGGGAGTAAAAAGTCTGTTCATGGCTCTTTGGAAAGGGCTGCATCTCCCCTGTAATCGCCTTCGCGCGGCACGCGGATCGGAACCATCGTTATCACGCTACGATTTTTTAATGCCTCTAGGGACGGGCCGAAAGCTTGGCAGGTGGCGTTCGTTAGGAAAAGTCATGGACGTGATGCGGACCGAGTTGCAGGCCATTTGGACCTGGCCCGGCCTAGATGTGAGCCTTCAAAGTCAGCGCGTTTGTTTAAACTTTCTCCTCCAATTCGTTGCAATTGTACAAGCGTTTCTCGCTCATCCGACTGGAGCGTAACGCTTTATCTGTTAATATCTCTGGTCTCCTTGGGAGTAGAAAGTCTGTTCATGGCTCTTTGGAAAGGGATGCATCTCCCCTGTAATCGCCTTTAAGCGGCACGCGGATCGGACCCACCGTTCTCACGCTACGATTTTTTAAACGTGGTACGCGTCGGAGAAAATGCGCGTAATATCTCTTGTCTCCTTGGGAGTAGAAAGTCTGTTCATGGCTCTTTGGAAAGGGCTGCATCTCCCCTGTAATCGCCTTCGAGCGGCACGCGGATCGAACCCACGGTTTTCACGCTATGATTTTTTTAAATGTGGTGCGCGGCGGAGGAAATGCGCGCGTCGGACGTCATTTCGGCTTAATATCTCTTGTCTCCTTCGGAGTAGAAAGTCTTTTCATGGCTCTTTGGAAAGGGCTGCATCTCCCCTGTAATCGCCTTTAAGCGGCACGCGGATCGAACCCACGGTTTTCACGCTACGATTTTTTTTAAATGTGTTGCGCGGCGGAGAATAGACGCGCGCCGGACGTATTTGCGGCTTGATATCTCTTGTCTCCTTGGGAGTAGAAAGTCTGTTCATGGCTCTTTGGAAAGGGCTGCATCTCCGCTGTAATCGCCTTCGAGCGGCACGCGGATCGGACCCACCGTTCTTACGCTACGATTTTTTAAATGTGGTGCGCGGCGTAGAAAAGACGCGCGTAGGACGTATTTGCGGCTTAATATCTCTTGTCTCCTTGGGAGTAGAAAGTCTTTTCATGGTTCTTTGGAAAGGGTTGCATCTCCCCTGTAATCGCCTTTAAGCGGCACGCGGATCGGACCCACCGTTCTCACGCTACGATTTTTTAAACGTGGTGCGCGTCGGAGAAAATGCGCGTAATATCTCTTGTCTCCTTGGGAGTAGAAAGTCTGTTCATGGCTCTTTGGAAAGGGCTGTATCTCCCCTGTAATCGCCTTCGAGCGGCACGCGCATCGGAACCATCGTTATCACGCTACGATTTTTTAATGCCGCCAGGGACGGGCCGAAAGCGTGGCAGGTGGCGTTCGTTAGGGACAGTCATGGAGGTGATGCGCACCGAGTTGCACGCCATTTGGAGTTGGCCCGGCCTAGATGTGAGCGTTCAAAGTCAGCGCGTTTGTTTAAACTTTCTCCTCCAATTCGTTGCAATTGTACAAGCGTTTCTCGTTCATCCGACTGGAGCGTAACGCTTTATATGTTAATATTTCTGGTCTCCTTGGGAGTAGAAAGTCTGTTCATGGCTCTTTTGAAAGGGATGCATCTCCCCTGTAATCGCCTTCGAGCGGCACGCGGATCGAACCCACGTTTTTCACGCTACGATTTTTTTTAAATGTGTTGCGCGGCGGAGAAAAGACGCGCGCCGGACGTATTTGCGGCTTAATATCTCTTGTCTCATTGGGTGTAGAAAGTCTGTTCATGCCTCTTTGGAAAGGGCTGCATCTCCCCTGTAATCGCCTTCGAGCGGCACGCGGATCGAACCCACGATTTTCAAGCTATGATTTTTTTAAATGTGGTGCGCGGCGGAGGAAATGCGCGCGTCGGACGTCATTTCGGCTTAATATCTCTTGTCTCCTTGGGAGTAGAAAGTCTTTTCATGGCTCTTTGGAAAGGTTTGCATCTCCCTTGTAATCGCCTTTATGGGGCACGCGGATTGGACCCACCGTTCTTCCGATACGATTTTTTAAATGTGGTGCTCGGCGTAGAAAAGACGCGCGTCGGACGTCATTTCGGCTTAATATCTCTTGTCTCCTTGGGAGTAGAAAGTCTTTTCATGGCTCTTTGGAAAGGGCTGCATCTCCCCTGTAATCGCCTTTAAGCGGCACGCGGATCGAACCCACGGTTTTCACGCTACGATTTTTTTTAAATGTGTTGCGCGGCGGAGAATAGACGCGCGCCGGACGTATTTGCGGCTTGATATCTCTTGTCTCATTGGGAGTAGAAAGTCTGTTCATGGCTCTTTGGAAAGTGCTGCATCTCCCCTGTAATCGCCTTCGAGCGGCACGCGGATCGAACCCACGGTTTTCACGCTATGATTTTTTTAAATGTGTTGCGCGTCGGAGAAAATGCGCGCGTCGGACGTCATTGCGGCTTAATATCTCTTGTCTCCTTGGGAGTAGAAAGTCTTTTCATGGCTCTTTGGAAAGGGCTGCATCTCCGCTGTAATCGCCTTCGAGCGGCACGCGCATCGGAACCATCGTTATCACGCTACGATTTTTTAATGCCGCCAGGGATAGGCCGAAAGCGTGGCAGGTGGCGTTCGTTAGGGACAGTCATGGAGGTGATGCACACCGAGTTGCACGCCATTTGGAGTTGGCCCGGCCTAGATGTGAGCGTTCAAAGTCAGCGCGTTTGTTTAAACTTTCTCCTCCAATTCGTTGCAATTGTACAAGCGTTTCTCGTTCATCCGACTGGAGCGTAACGCTTTATAAGTTAATATTTCTGGTCTCCTTGGGAGTAGAAAGTCTGTTCATGGCTCTTTGGAAAGGGCTGCATCTCCGCTGTAATCGCCTTCGAGCGGCACGCGGATCGAACCCACGGTTTTCACGCTATGATTTTTTTAAATGTGGTGCGCGTCGGAGAAAATGCGCGCGTCGGACGTCATTTCGGCTTAATATCTATTGTCTCCTTGGGAGTAGAAAGTCTTTTCATGGCTCTTTGGAAAGGTTTGCATCTCCCTTGTAATCGCCTTTAAGCGGCACGCGGATTGGACCCACCGTTCTTCCGATACGATTTTTTAAATGTGGTGCGCGGCGTAGAAAAGACGCGCGTAGGACGTATTTGCGGCTTAATATCTTTGGGCTCCTTGGGAGTAGGAAGTCTGTTCATGCCTCTTTGGAAAGGACTGCATCTCCCCTGTAATCGCCTTCGAGCGGCACGGGATCGAACCCACGGTTTTCACGCTATGATTTTTTTAAATGTGCTGCGCGGCGGAGAAAATGCGCGCGTCGGACGTCATTGCGGCTTAATATCTCTTGTCTCCTTGGGAGTAGAAAGTCTTTTCATGGTTCTTTGGAAAGGGTTGCATCTCCCCTGTAATCGCCTTTAAGCGGCACGCGGATCGGACCCACCGTTCTTACGCTACGATTTTTTAAATGTGGTGCGAGGCGTAGAAAAGACGCGCGTAGGACTTATTTGCGGCTTAATATCTTTGGGCTCCTTGGGAGTAGAAAGTCTGTTCATGGCTCTTTGGAAAGGGCTGCATCTCCCCTGTAATCGCCTTCGCGCGGCACGCGGATCGGAACCATCGTTATCACGCTACGATTTTTTAATGCCGCCAGGGATAGGCCGAAAGCGTGGCAGGTGGCGTTCGTTAGGGACAGTCATGGAGGTGATGCACACCGAGTTGCACGCCATTTGGAGTTGGCCCGGCCTAGATGTGAGCGTTCAAAGTCAGCGCGTTTGTTTAAACTTTCTCCTCCAATTCGTTGCAATTGTACAAGCGTTTCTCGTTCATCCGACTGGAGCGTAACGCTTTATAAGTTAATATTTCTGGTCTCCTTAGGAGTAGAAAGTCTGTTCATGGCTCTTTGGAAAGGGCTGCATCTCCGCTGTAATCGCCTTCGAGCGGCACGCGGATCGAACCCACGGTTTTCACGCTATGATTTTTTTAAATGTGGTGCGCGTCGGAGAAAATGCGCGCGTCGGACGTCATTTCGGCTTAATATCTATTGTCTCCTTGGGAGTAGAAAGTCTTTTCATGGCTCTTTGGAAAGGTTTGCATCTCCCTTGTAATCGCCTTTAAGCGGCACGCGGATTGGACCCACCGTTCTTCCGATACGATTTTTTAAATGTGGTGCGCGGCGTAGAAAAGACGCGCGTAGGACGTATTTGCGGCTTAATATCTTTGGGCTCCTTGGGAGTAGGAAGTCTGTTCATGCCTCTTTGGAAAGGGCTGCATCTCCCCTGTAATCGCCTTCGAGCGGCACGTGGATCGAACCCACGGTTTTCACGCTATGATTTTTTTAAATGTGCTGCGCGGCGGAGAAAATGCGCGCGTCGGACGTCATTGCGGCTTAATATCTCTTGTCTCCTTGGGAGTAGAAAGTCTTTTCATGGTTCTTTGGAAAGGGTTGCATCTCCCCTGTAATCGCCTTTAAGCGGCACGCGGATCGGACCCACCGTTCTTACGCTACGATTTTTTAAATGTGGTGCGAGGCGTAGAAAAGACGCGCGTAGGACTTATTTGCGGCTTAATATCTTTGGGCTCCTTGGGAGTAGAAAGTCTGTTCATGGCTCTTTGGAAAGGGCTGCATCTCCCCTGTAATCGCCTTCGCGCGGCACGCGGATCGGAACCATCGTTATCACGCTACGATTTTTTAATGCCGACAGGGACGGGCCGAAAGCTTGGCAGGTGGCGTTCGTTAGGAAAAGTCATGGACGTGATGCGGACCGAGTTGCAGGCCATTTGGACCTGGCCCGGCCTAGATGTGAGCCTTCAAAGTCAGCGCGTTTGTTTAAACTTTCTCCTCCAATTCGTTGCAATTGTACAAGCGTTTCTCGCTCATCCGACTGGAGCGTAACGCTTTATCTGTTAATATCTCTGGTCTCCTTGGGAGTAGAAAGTCTGTTCATGGCTCTTTGGAAAGGGATGCATCTCCCCTGTAATCGCCTTTAAGCGGCACGCGGATCGGACCCACCGTTCTCACGCTACGATTTTTTAAACGTGGTACGCGTCGGAGAAAATGCGCGTAATATCTCTTGTCTCCTTGGGAGTAGAAAGTCTGTTCATGGCTCTTTGGAAAGGGCTGTATCTCCCCTGTAATCGCCTTCGAGCGGCACGCGCATCGGAACCATCGTTATCACGCTACGATTTTTTAATGCCGACAGGGACGGGCCGAAAGCTTGGCAGGTGGCGTTCGTTAGGAAAAGTCATGGACGTGATGCGGACCGGGTTGCAGGCCATTTGGACCTGGCCCGGCCTAGATGTGAGCCTTCAAAGTCAGCGCGTTTGTTTAAACTTTCTCCTCCAATTCGTTGCAATTGTACAAGCGTTTCTCGCTCATCCGACTGGAGCGTAACGCTTTATCTGTTAATATCTCTGGTCTCCTTGGGAGTAGAAAGTCTGTTCATGGCTCTTTGGAAAGGGATGCATCTCCCCTGTAATCGCCTTTAAGCGGCACGCGGATCGGACCCACCGTTCTCACGCTACGATTTTTTATACGGGGTGCGCGTCGGAGAAAATGCGCGTAATATCTCTTGCCTCCTTGGGAGTAGAAAGTCTTTTCATGGCTCTTTGGAAAGGTTTGCATCTCCCTTGTAATCGCCTTTAAGCGGCACGCGGATTGGACCCACCGTTCTTCCGATACGATTTTTTAAATGTGGTGCGCGGCGTAGAAAAGACGCGCGTAGGACGTATTTGCGGCTTAATATCTTTGGGCTCCTTGGGAGTAGGAAGTCTGTTCATGCCTCTTTGGAAAGGGCTGCATCTCCCCTGTAATCGCCTTCGAGCGGCACGCGGATCGAACCCACGGTTTTCACGCTATGATTTTTTTAAATGTGCTGCGCGGCGGAGAAAATGCGCGCGTCGGATGTCATTGCGGCTTAATATCTCGTTTCCTTGGGAGTAGAAAGTCTTTTCATGGTTCTATGGAAAGGGTTGCATCTCCCCTGTAATCGCCTTTAAGCGGCACGCGGATCGGACCCATCGTTCTCACGCTACGATTTTTTAAAATCCGCCAGGGACGGAACGAACGCTTGGCAGGTGGCGTTCGTGACGTACAGTCAAGCAGTTAATGCGCACCGAGCTGCAGGCCATTTGGACCTGGCCCAGCCTAGATGTGAGTATTCAAAGTCAGCACGTTTGTTTCAAAGTTCTCCACCAATTCGTTGTAATTGCGTGTGTGCGCGTGAACACCAGGTTTGTGGAGGAGTTCGTCCTTGGACTGTACAAGGGGGGACAGTGTGTGGCCTGGCTGCGTGAGGTTGCAGTTTGCTGGGCATGAGAGATTGGCATGTGGTGCCCTGGAGGTGTGGTTGTTCCAGGACGGGCAAGGTGGGGTAGTGTGGCTGGGTGACGGTGCGCTTAACTGGGGATGTGGTTGTGAGTTGCAGGCCCATTCCTTTGAATGACAGAAAGGATCTGATTTGTTTCCAGGTTTAAACGTACTTTGCTGGGTATGACTGTGACCTCTTGGGCCAGGAAGTCTGTTTCTAGTTTTATTTAAACGGTCAAACTGCGTGAAGTGTGCCCAGGCCCAGAGCTACTTTGCTGGGCATGGCTGTGTGACCTCTTGGGCCTGGAAGTCTGGTTGTAGTATGATTTTAAAGGGTCAAATGGTCTCCATTGTGTGTCCAGGTTTAAGGCTACTTTGCTGGGCATGTGATTTGGACCCATCGGGTACGGAAGCCTTTCCGTCACGTGTTCGTTTTCCACGCCTTCAGCGCAGGTTGCCTGCGAATTTAAAACCGACGTGCATTTTATTCTTTTCCCCTTTTATCCTTTCATATCTCTCCGCTACCTTGGAGAAGAGAGACGCACGCTTGTAAATAAAATGTAAATATCTCTAAATATCTGTATAATATGTAAATAAAAGGAAGATGTGGTTGTGTAGTGTAGTCGTTTGATTATAAATAATCTCATAGTAATATTATCCACAAATTCTTATACATTTATACATGTTTATCTCTCTCTGTGTGTGTGTGTGTGTGTGTGTGTGTGTGTGTGTGTGTGTGTGTGTCTGTGTCTGTGTGTGTGTGTGGTTCTGTGTCACTAGTGGGGCCTGTGGCCCGATTGGAGTGTTTGCGGTGTGAGAAGGAGGAGTTGGAGAACAGTTTTTGGAGCAGCTGAAGGAGTTGAGGTTGCAGAAGCAGAAGGAGCTGCAGGTTCTTCAGGAGATGCTGAAACACAAGCAGCAGGAGGAGACAGAGCTCCTGCAGAAACAGCAGGAGGAGGAGGAGCATAACAGGTCCAACAAGAGTAAGTACTATGGAAATGCAATAATACTAACATAACTAATAATGAATGTTAGCCTTTAGGCTCCAATAAAAGTGATACTAATAAATGTATAGTACTATATATATTATATTTTATATATTCAGTAGTAATTATGTAGTATATACAATCTGTGTTATGTCCAGCAGTAATGATACTTGCTCTGGCAGATATGAAAATGGCCTGTGAACAGGAGAAGAAATCTCTGGAGGAAGAACTTGAGAAGCTCAGACTGTCACTGCAGGTAGAGATCCCTTATAGTGTCAGTACACATCCACCAGTACCTCCACCTTTCACTTATAACGTCAGTACACATTCAGTACACATTCCCACCTTTCCATTGTACTGGCTGTAGTGATGATTCGTGTGTGTGTTATACCAGCCCATAGAGGAGGACTTTATGAGTCTGAAAGTGGCGCTGGAGATGAAGAACCAGGAGATCAAAGATCAGCACGATCTTTTGGTCAAACTATATACTCTGTATATATACTATATACTCTGTATGTAGTACCTGGTTTAACACTATATCCTCTGTATATATACTATATACTGTTTATGTAGTACCTGGTTTAACACTATACCCTCAGCTTACTCTAGTCTGCAGATGTGAAGAAATTTAAACAGAATGTGTATCTGTGTATATGTGCGCACCTGTATGTGTCTGGTTTAGTTTTATTTAAACGGTCAAACTGCGTGACGTGTGCCCAGGCCCAGAGCTACTTTGCTGTGCATGACTGTGTGACCTCTTGTGCCTGGAAGTCTGGTTGTAGTATTATTTAAAGGGTCAAACTGCGTGAAGTGTGCCCAGGCCCAGAGCTACTTTGCTGGGCATGACTGTGTGACCTCTTGGGCCTGGAAGTCTGGTTGTAGTATGATTTTAAAGGGTCAAACTGCGTGAAGTGTGCCCAGGCCCAGAGCTACTTTGCTGGGCATGACTGTGTGACCTCTTGGGCCTGGAAGTCTGGTTGTAGTATGATTTTAAAGGGTCAAATGGTCTCCATTGTGTGTCCAGGTTTAAGGCTACTTTGCTGGGCATGTGATTTGGACCCATCGGGTACGGAAGCCTTTCCGTCACGTGCTCGTTTTCCACGCCTTCAGCGCAGGTAGCCTGCGAATTTAAAACCGACGTGCATTTTATTCTTTTCCCCTTTTATCCTTTCATATCTCTCCGCTACCTTGGAGAAGAGAGACGCACGCGGGTAAATAAAATGTAAATATCTGTACATATCTGTATAATATCTAAATAAAAGGAAGAAGTGGTTGTGTAGTGTAGTCGTTTGATTATAAATAATCTCATAATAATTTTATCCTCAAATTCTTATACATTTATACATGTTTATCTCTCTCTGTGTGTGTGTGTGTGTGTGTGTGTGTGTGTGTGTGTGTGTGTGTGTGTGTGTGGTTCTGTGTCACTAGTGGGGCCTGTGGCCCGATTGGAGTGTTTGCGGTGTGAGAAGGAGGAGTTGGAGAACAGTTTGTTGGAGCAGCTGAAGGAGTTGAGGTTGCAGAAGCAGAAGGAGCTGCAGGTTCTTCAGGAGATGCTGAAACACAAGCAGCAGGAGGAGACAGAGCTCCTGCAGAAACAGCAGAAGGAGGAGGAGCATAACAGGTCCATCAAGAGTAAGTACTATGGAAATGCAATAATACTAACATAACTAATAATGAATGTTAGCCTTTAGGCTCCAATAAAAGTGACACTAATATATGTATAGTACTATATATATTATATTTTATATATTCAGTAGTAATTATTTAGTATATACAATCTGTGTTATATCCAGCAGTAATGATACTTGCTCTGGCAGATATGAAAATGGCCTGTGAACAGGAGAAGAAATCTCTGGAGGAAGAACTTGAGAAGCTCAGACTGTCACTGCAGGTAGAGATCCCTTATAGTGTCAGTACACATCCACCAGTACCTCCACCTTTCACTTATAACGTCAGTACACATTCAGTACACATTCCCACCTTTCCATTGTACTGGCTGTAGTGATGATTCGTGTGTGTGTTATACCAGCCCATAGAGGAGGACATTATGAGTCTGAAAGTGGCGCTGGAGATGAAGATCCAGGAGATCAAAGATCAGCATGATCTTTTGGTCAAACTATATACTCTGTATGTAGTACCTGGTTTAACATTATATCCTCTGTATATATACTATATACTGTTTATGTAGTACCTGGTTTAACACTATACCCTCAGCTTACTCTAGTCTGCAGATGTGAAGAAATTAAACAGAATGTGTATCTGTGTATATGTGCGCACCTGTATGCGTCTGGTTGTAGTATTATTTAAAGGGTCAAACTGCGTGAAGTGTGCCCAGGCCCAGAGCTACTTTGATGGGCATGATTCTGTGACCTCTTGGGCCTTGAAATGTGCTGCTTTGAATGATTTAAAGAGTGAAACGGTCTGAAGTGTGCCCATGTTTAAAGTAACCTTGCTGGGCATGACTGTGTGACCTCTTGTGCCTGGAAGTCTGGTTGTAGTATTATTTAAACGGTCAAACTGCGGGAAGTGTGCCCAGGCCCAGAGCTACTTTGCTGGGCATGACTGTGTGACCTCTTGGGCCTGGAAGTCTGGTTGTAGTATGATTTTAAAGGGTCAAATGGTCTCCATTGTGTGTCCAGGTTTAAGGCTACTTTGCTGGGCATGTGATTTGGACCCATTGGGTACGGAAGCCTTTCCGTCACGTGCTCGTTTTCCATGCCTTCAGCGCAGGTAGCCTGCGAATTTAAAACCGACGTGCATTTTATTCTTTTCCCCTTTTATCCCTTCATATCTCTCCGCTACCTTGGAGAAGAGAGACGCACGCGGGTAAATAAAATGTAAATATCTGTATAATATGTATATAAAAGGAAGAAGTGGTTGTGTAGTGTAGTCGTTTGATTATAAATAGTCTCATAATAATTTTATCCACAAATTCTTATACATTTATACATGTTTATCTTTCTCTGTGTGTGTGTGTGTGTGTGTGTGTGTGTGTGTGTGGTTCTGTGTCACTAGTGGGGCCTGTGGCCCGATTGGAGTGTTTGCGGTGTGAGAAGGAGGAGTTGGAGAACAATTTGTTGGAGCAGCTGAAGGAGTTGAGGTTGCAGAAGCAGAAGGAGCTGCAGGTTCTTCAGGAGATGCTGAAACACAAGCAGCAAGAGGAGACAGAGCTCCTGCAGAAACAGCAGGAGGAGGAGGAGCATAACAGGTCCATCAAGAGTAAGTACTATGGAAATGCAATAATACTAACATAACTAATAATGAATGTTAGCCTTTAGGCTCCAATAAAAGTGATACTAATATATGTATAGTACTATATATATTATATTTTATATATTCAGTAGTAATTATGTAGTATATACAATCTGTGTTATATCCAGCAGTAATGATACTTGCTCTGGCAGATATGAAAATGGCCTGTGAACAGGAGAAGAAATCTCTGGAGGAAGAACTTGAGAAGCTCAGACTGTCACTGCAGGTAGAGATCCCTTATAGTGTCAGTACACATCCACCAGTAGCTCCACCTTTCACTTATAACGTAAGTACACATTCAGTACACATTCCCACCTTTCCATTGTACTGGCTGTAGTGATGATTTGTGTGTGTGTTATACCAGCCCATAGAGGAGGACATTATGAGTCTGAAAGTGGCGCTGGAGATGAAGAACCAGGAGATCAAAGATCAGCACGATCTTTTGGTCAAACTATATACTCTGTATGTATACTATATACTCTGTATGTAGTACCTGGTTTAACACTATATCCTCTGTATATATACTATATACTGTTTATGTAGTACCTGGTTTAACACTATACCCTCAGCTTACTCTAGTCTGCAGATGTGAAGAATTTAAACAGAATGTGTATCTGTGTATATGTGCGCACCTGTATGTGTCTGCTTGTAGTATTATTTAAAGGGTCAAATGGTCTCCATTGTGTGTCCAGGTTTAAGGCTACTTTGCTGGGCATGTGATTTGGACCCATCGGGTACGGAAGCCTTTCCGTCACGTGCTTGTTTTCCACACCTTCAGCGCAGGTAGCCTGCGAATTTAAAACCGACGTGCATTTTATTCTTTTCCCCTTTTATCCTTTCATATCTCTCTGCTACCTTGGAGAAGAGAGACGCACGCCGGTAAATAAAATGTAAATATCTCTAAATGTCTGTATAATATGTAAATAAAAGGAAGATGTGGTTGTATAGTGTAGTCGTTTGATTATAAATAATCTCATAATAATTTTATCCACAAATTCTTATACATTTATACATGTTTATCTCTCTCTCTGTGTGTGTGTGTGTGTCTGTGTGTGTGTGTGTGTGGTTCTGTGTCACTAGTGGGGCCTGTGGCCCGATTGGAGTGTTTGCAGTGTGAGAAGGAGGAGTTGGAGAACAATTTGTTGGAGCAGCTGAAGGAGTTGAGGTTGCAGAAGCAGAAGGAGCTGCAGGTTCTTCAGGAGATGCTGAAACACAAGCAGCAAGAGGAGACAGAGCTCCTGCAGAAACAGCAGGAGGAGGAGGAGCATAACAGGTCCATCAAGAGTAAGTACTATGGAAATGCAATAATACTAACATAACTAATAATGAATGTTAGCCTTTAGGCTCCAATAAAAGTGATACTAATATATGTATAGTACTATATATATTATATTTTATATATTCAGTAGTAATTATGTAGTATATACAATCTGTGTTATATCCAGCAGTAATGATACTTGCTCTGGCAGATATGAAAATGGCCTGTGAAGAGGAGAAGAAATCTCTGGAGGAAGAACTTGAGAAGCTCAGACTGTCACTGCAGGTAGAGATCCCTTATAGTGTCAGTACACATCCACCAGTACCTCCACCTTTCACTTATAACGTCAGTACACATTCAGTACACATTCCCACCTTTCCATTGTACTGGCTGTAGTGATGATTCGTGTGTGTGTTATACCAGCCCATAGAGGAGGACTTTGAGTCTGAAAGTGGCGCTGGAGATGAAGAACCAGGAGATCAAAGATCAGCACGATCTTTTGGTCAAACTATATACTCTGTATGTAGTACCTGGTTTAACATTATATCCTCTGTATATATACTATATACTGTTTATGCAGTACCTGGTTTAACACTATACCCTCAGCTTACTCTAGTCTGCAGATGTGAAGAAATTAAACAGAATGTGTATCTGTGTATATGTGCGCACCTGTATGTGTCTGGTTGTAGTATTATTTAAAGGGTCAAACTGCGTGAAGTGTGCCCAGGCGCAGAGCTACTTTGATGGGCATGATTCTGTGACCTCTTGGGCCTTGAAATGTGGTGCTTTGAATGATTTAAAGAGTGAAACGGTCTGAAGTGTGCCCACGTTTAAAGCATCCTTGCTGGGCATGACTGTGTGACCTCTTGGGCCAGGAAGTCTGTTTCTACTTTTATTTAAACGGTCAAACTGCGTGAAGTGTGCCCATGCCCAGAGCTACTTTGCTGGGCATGACTGTGTGACCTCTTGGGCCTGGAAGTCTGGTTGTAGTATGATTTTAAAGGGTCAAATGGTCTCCATTGTGTGTCCAGGTTTAAGGCTACTTTGCTGGGCATGTGATTTGGACCCATCGGGTACGGAAGCCTTTCCGTCACGTGCTCCTTTTCCACGCCTTCAGCGCAGGTAGCCTGCGAATTTAAAACCGACGTGCATTTTATTCTTTTCCCCTTTTATCCTTTCATATCTCTCCGCTACCTTGGAGAAGAGAGACGCATGCGGGTAAATAAAATGTAAATATCTGTAAATATCTGTATAATATGTAAATAAAAGGAAGAAGTGATTGTGTAGTGTAGTCGTTTGATTATGAATAATCTCATAATAATTTTATCCACAAATTCTTATACATTTATACATGTTTATCTCTCTCTTTGTGTGTGTGTGTGTGTGTGTGTGTGTGTTTGTGTGTGTGTGTGTGTGGTTCTGTGTCACTAGTGGGGCCTGTGGCCCGATTGGAGTGTTTGCGGTGTGAGAAGGAGGAGTTGGAGAACAGTTTGTTGGAGCAGCTGAAGGAGTTGAGGTTGCAGAAGCAGAAGGAGCTGCAGGTTCTTCAGGAGATGCTGAAACACAAGCAGCAGGAGGAGACAGAGCTCCTGCAGAAACAGCAGGAGGAGGAGGAGCATAACAGGTCCATCAAGAGTAAGTACTATGGAAATGCAATAATACTAACATAACTAATAATGAATGCTAGCCTTTAGGCTCCAATAAAAGTGATACTAATATATGTATAGTACTATATATATTATATTTTATATATTCAGTAGTAATTATGTAGTATATACAATCTATGTTATATCCAGCAGTAATGATACTTGCTCTGGCAGATATGAAAATGGCCTGTGAACAGGAGAAGAAATCTCTGGAGGAAGAACTTGAGAAGCTCAGACTGTCACTGCAGGTAGAGATCCCTTATAGTGTCAGTACACATCCACCAGTACCTCCACCTTTCACTTATAACGTCAGTACACATTCAGTACACATTCCCACCTTTCCATTGTACTGGCTGTAGTGATGATTCGTGTGTGTGGGTTATACCAGCCCATAGAGGAGGACATTATGAGTCTGAAAGTGGCGCTGGAGATGAAGAACCAGGAGATCAAAGATCAGCACGATCTTTTGGTCAAACTATATAGTCTGTATGTAGTACCTGGTTTAACATTATATCCTCTGTATATATACTATATACTGTTTATGTAGTACCTGGTTTAACACTATACCCTCAGCTTACTCTAGTCTGCAGATGTGAAGAAATTAAACAGAATGTGTATCTGTGTATATGTGCGCACCTGTATGTGTCTGGTTGTAGTATTATTTAAAGGGTCAAACTGCATGAAGTGTGCCCAGGCCCAGAGCTACTTTGATGGGCATGATTCTGTGACCTCTTGGGCCTTGAAATGTGGTGCTTTGAATGATTTAAAGAGTGAAACGGTCTGAAGTGTGCCCACGTTTAAAGCATCCTTGCTGGGCATGACTGTGTGACCTCTTGGGCCAGGAAGTCTGTTTCTACTTTTATTTAAACGGTCAAACTGCGTGAAGTGTGCCCATGCCCAGAGCTACTTTGCTGGGCATGACTGTGTGACCTCTTGGGCCTGGAAGTCTGGTTGTAGTATGATTTTAAAGGGTCAAATGGTCTCCATTGTGTGTCCAGGTTTAAGGCTACTTTGCTTGGCATGTGATTTGGACCCATCAGGTACGGAAGCCTTTCCGTCACGTGCTCATTTTCCACGCCTTCAGCGCAGGTAGCCTGCGAATTTAAAACCGACGTGCATTTTATTCTTTTCCCCTTTTATCCTTTCATATCTCTCCGCTACCTTGGAGAAGAGAGACGCACGCGGGTAAATAAAATGTAAATATCTGTAAATATCTGTATAATATGTAAATAAAAGGAAGAAGTGAATTATGTAGTATATACTATCTGTGTTATATCCAGCAGTAATGATACTTGCTCTGGCAGATATGAAAATGGCCTGTGAACAGGAGAAGAAATCTCTGGAGGAAGAACTTGAGAAGCACAGACTGTCACTGCAGGTAGAGATCCCTTATAGTGTCAGTACACATCCACCAGTACCTCCACCTTTCACTTATAACGTCAGTACACATTCAGTACACATTCCCACCTTTCCATTGTACTGGCTGTAGTGATGATTCGTGTGTGTGTTATACCAGCCCATAGAGGAGGACATTATGAGTCTGAAAGTGGCGCTGGAGATGAAGAACCAGGAGATCAAAGATCAGCACGATCTTTTGGTCAAACTATATACTCTGTATGTATACTATATACTCTGTATGTAGTACCTGGTTTAACACTATATCCTCTGTATATATACTATATACTGTTTATGTAGTACCTGGTTTAACACTATACCCTCAGCTTACTCTAGTCTGCAGATGTGAAGAAATTAAACAGAATGTGTATCTGTGTATATGTGCGCACCTGTATGTGTCTGGTTGTAGTATTATTTAAAGGGTCAAACTGCATGAAGTGTGCCCAGGCCCAGAGCTACTTTGCTGTGCATGACTGTGTGACCTCTAGGCCCTGGAAGTCTGGTGGTAGTAGTAGTATGATTTAAAGGCACAAAGTGATTGAAGTGTGCCCAGGCCCAGAGCTACTTTGCTGGGCATGACTGTGTGACCTCTTGGGCCAGGAAGTCTGTTTCTAGTTTTATTTAAACGGTCAAACTGCGTGAAGTGTGCCCAGGCCCAGACCTACTTTGCTGGGCATGACTGTGTGACCTCTTGTGCCTGGAAGTCTGGTTGTAGTATGATTTTAAAGGGTCAAATGGTCTCCATTGTGTGTCCAGGTTTAAGGCTACTTTGCTGGGCATGTGATTTGGACCCATCGGGTACGGAAGCTTTTCCGTCACGTGCTCGTTTTCCACGCCTTCAGCGCAGGTAGCCTGCGAATTTAAAACCGACGTGCATTTTATTCTTTTCCCCTTTTATCCTTTCATATCTCTCCGCTACATTGGAGAAGAGAGACGCACACGAGTAAATAAAATGTAAATATCTGTATAATATGTAAATAAAAGGAAGAAGTGGTTGTGTAGTGTAGTCATTTGATTATAAATAATCTCATAATAATTTTATCCACAAATTCTCTGTTTTATCGTTTTTTCCTGATCAATAATAGAAAAAAAGAAAAAAAAAGATGAACAGCACCCTCTAGCGATGAACCTCAATTATTTCAAGATAACTGTAAAACATGGCTAGGTTAAGTCGGAGTTAGAACAAAAAATGCTCAGATTAACTTGTGTCTCATGGCACGCAGCTGAGTTTAAAATTAAACACAATTAAATCAAATTAAACTGACCCAGCTGCAACAGGCTCAGCAACCACATTTAATTTCACTGATTGGTCAGTTAGCCAGGCTATACAAAACAGGCTATTGTTAGAAATTCTGCACATGTGCTTCGCTTAGCTTCACATCTCACACTGCTTATAATTATAAGATAACGTATCCACGTTCGTAATAACGTGGTGAAATCTGCCAAAAATGGTGAGACTGAGCATAATACGTAATAAGACAATCTGAGCACTTAGTCCACATATTTCTAAATGAGAAGAAAAAGTTCCTCCAAACAATATAAGGCACACAATTCTATATGGGAAAACAGTTACATTTGTCATTAAGAGAAGCACTACTCATTACACAGATGTCAATAACCGTCCTAATATTAATAGTTCAACAGTCTTCCTCTGTCTATTATACGCACTGTACACATGTTAAATATCTGCCTTGAAATGACAATGAAATGACTTCCGGGCGCACTGAAAATTGTTATATACACACAGACACCCCCATACCAACATAAGCATAGTGCAACTCTTTGTTTACGCACCAGAGATTGAGTGGGCAAGTGCGTGTATATGCGAGTTTAAATTATTATACACAAATGTAAGTAGTAGGCTATTTATGTGAAAATGTTTCATATGTATGTACAAGTAGTGTTTCCCTGATTTCTCCCTAAATGGCCCCTCATAGTTCAGCAGTAATGAGGCTAGTTAGATTTTGCTCAGAATTAAGTACACTTTGGGATGTTATACGTATCACAGTCTCCGGTGAGCCGTACATGGTTGATCAATCCAGGTTGAGGTAGAGTCACTGCATTAATGACACGTCTGTTTGCATTGCCAGTTGTTGCTATGGCAGCAATGAAATTAGGAAATTCAAAGAAAAACAACTCATCTACGCTCTTGGAACTTTAGAACCCCATATGTCCTGTGGCCCGATGTCACACGTGAGGGGAATCCCATGAACACCTTTACAGATCAGTCTGTGGAAAGACACTGAAGAGGACAGAGGAAAAATGAGGCGTTTCTGGAGCTGGTGTGCTGGACGCATCGAGGACGAATACACAGACACAAAGGATGTGGAGGGTAAATGTAAATATAATGCCACTCACACCTGCGGTTGCTGGTGCTGGCACTCATACCTGTGGTTAAAATTCCTTTTTTGTCTTTAGCGCTGCATTGTCGCCTCTATCTCCCAATAATTCATATTCGAGGCTTTAGAAATCTAAGTTTTTGGGGGGTATATGCCATTTCCTGTTATTTGTGCAGAATACACACACTTTCACTTTGGAATCCACAAAGTTTTATAAATGAGGTCCCTGAATAACATCAATCTATTTCTACACTATATGGCTTGCTAATTTCATATGTCTGTGTGTCTTTCTGTTTGTCTGTGTGTGTGTGTGTGTGTGTGTGTGTGTGTGTGTGTGTGTGTGTGTGTGTGTGTGTGTGTGTGTGTGTGTGTGTGTGTTATACCAGCCCATAGAGGAGGACATGAGTCTGAAAGTGGCTGGAGATAAAGAACCAGGAGATCAAAGATCAGCACGATCTTTTGGTAAAACTATATACTGTTTACATAGTACCTGGTTTAACATTATACCCTCAGCTTACTCTAGTCTGCAGATGTGAAGAAATTAAACAGAATGTGTATCTGTGTATATGTGCGCACCTGTATGTGTCTGGTTGTAGTATTATTTAAAGGGTCAAACTGCGTGAAGTGTGCCCAGGCCCAGAGCTACTTTGATGGGCATGACTGTGTGACCTCTTGGGCCAGGAAGTCTGTTTCTAGTTTTATTTAAACGGTCAAACTGCGTGAAGTGTGCCCAGGCCCAGAGCTACTTTGCTGGGCATGACTGTGTGACCTCTTGGGCCTGGAAGTCTGGTTGTAGTATGATTTTAAAGGGTCAAATGGTCTCCATTGTGTGTCCAGGTTTAAGGCTACTTTGCTGGGCATGACTGTGTGACCTCTTGGGCCAGGAAGTCTGTTTCTAGTTTTATTTAAACGGTCAAACTGCGTGAAGTGTGCCCAGGCCCAGAGCTACTTTGCTGGGCATGACTGTGTGACCTCTTGGGCCTGGAAGTCTGGTTGTAGTATGCTTTTAAAGGGTCAAATGGTCTCCATTGTGTGTCCAGGTTTAAGGCTACTTTGCTGGGCATGACTGTGTGACCTCTTGGGCCAGGAAGTCTGTTTCTAGTTTTATTTAAACGGTCAAACTGCGTGAAGTGTGTATAGGCCCAGAGTTACTTTTCTGGGCATGACTGTGTGACCTCTTGGGCCTGGAGGTCTGGTGTTTCCATTATATAAAAGGTGAAATGGCCTGAAGTGTACACAGGCCCAGAGCTACTTTGATGGGCATGATTCTGTGACCTCCTGGGCTTTGAGTTCTGTTTCTAGTTTTGGTTAAAGGGTCAAATTGCATGGTCTGCCCAGGCCCATAGCGACTTTGCTGGGCATGACTCTGTGACCTCTTCGGCTTGGAAGTCTGGTTGTAGTATTATTTAAAGGCACAAAGTACATGAAGTGTGCCCTGGCCCAGCACTACTTTGCTGTGCATGACTGTGTGACCTCTTGTGCCTGGAAGTCTGGTTGTAGTATTATTTAAAGGGTCAAACTGCATGAAGTGTGCCCAGGCCCAGAGCTACTTTGCTGGGCATGACTGTGTGACCTCTTGTGCCTGGAAGTCTGGTTGTAGTATTATTTAAAGGGTCAAACTGCATGAAGTGTGCCCAGGCCCAGAGCTACTTTGCTGGGCATGATTCTGTGACCTCTTGGGCCTTGAAATCTGGTGCTTTGAACGATTTAAAGAGTGAAACGGTCTGAAGTGTGCCCACGTTTAAAGCAACCTTGCTGGGCATGACTGTGTGACCTCTTGTGCCTGGAAGTCTGGTTGTAGTATTATTTAAAGGGTCAAACTGTGCCCTGTAAACCGCACTGTGCCCTTCTGCCAAGAGCAAAGATGGTAAGGAAATCTCACAATTAATATCGTGATATGTCATCAGCTTGGCAAACGTCACATCCGGGTCAACCCAACACCATCTCAGCCTGCAGATGGCGTAAGTTTACACGACGGATTCTTTTATTCTCTTCAACGACAAAACTCAGGTCTATACACCAAAAATATGGCTGATTAAAATGCACGTAAATTAAATTTTGAGTCAATAAAATGCATTTGAATTGACGTTTTGACTGATAAGTAGTTTTATTTGACTCAAGTTTAATCAACTTATCTTTCAACTTTATCCATTTTTATTACTTGCCTTATTTATCGTTTATTTGAAGTTTGCGGGCGCAACGTTCTGATTGACATTTTTGCGTCGAGAGGCGGAAGTAACGAAAATTGCTTGGGTTAAACCATGGATTGATTAATTAATGAATGTTATTGGATAAACAAGGCAACTAAAACAGTTACTAATGTTAAGTGATAAAAGAGTCCGGTAACACAAACGGCTTGAGTTAAACGTTAAATGACGTGACACAAAGTTATTCCAATTATTTAATTATATACCACTGTAGTATTTAGTTCACATGCATTTGTTGTTTACACCCTCATAGAAACTCCCTTGGTCATGAATGATCAAACTTGATATTTGATTTTTAAAAATATATCAAATCAAGACTGTTTTAATCCTATCACTTACATTTTCAATTCACAAGCATTTTTTCATGACCAGTTTATATTTTCATGGATTTTTATCAGCTTCGATTTCATCATTTAGAATTTGCTAGTTCCTCCACTCATGTGCCTGAAATGTTACTAAATTAGTAGATTCATTCCTGTTTGAGGAATTCTGGCTTGTGTTTATTGTCTGTGGGCAGAAAGGCTTTCCTAGATGCCAACTGGCAAAATGTTCCAAGATTTCTAAGAAATTATTAAACTTCCCTGAAAAAAACACACACACAAAAAAACCAAATAAGTAAGCTGAGAGAACTAAAACGAAAGCTATAAATACAACTTGACAGTTTTCAGCAGCAGGCGAATTTGTACGGTTACTGAGCTGCTAGCTAGCTAGCGAGCTACCGGCTGCAAGGTTAACAGTGCAAAGTCAGTAGCTAGCTAGCTAGCTACAGTAGCTACTACTAGCTAGCTACTGACTTTGCACTGTTAAAAGTGCTTCCGGTAGCTAGCTAGCTAGCTAGGTAGCTTGGTAATGGCTTTGCACTGTTAACCGTGCAGCCGGTAACTAGCGGTATCTAGTGGTTTAAATGCTTGCGGTTTAAATGCTTGGTGGACATTTGATTGTATGGTTTACTGAGCTGATAGCTAGATAGCTAGCTACGGTTACTGAGCTGAAAGCTAGCTAGCTACTTTACTGGGTATGATTCTGTGAGCTCCTGGGCTTGCAGGTCTGTTTCTAGTTTTGGTTAAAGGGTCAAACTGCGTGAAGTGTGCCCAGGCCCAGAGCTACTTTGCTGGGTATGACTGTGTGACCTCTTGGGCCTGGAAGTCTGGTTGTAGTATGATTTTAAAGGGTCAAATGGTCTCCATTGTGTGTCCAGGTTTAAGGCTACTTTGCTGGGCATGTGATTTGGACCCATCGGGTACGGAAGCCTGTCCGTTACGTGCTCGTTTTCCACGCCTTCAGCGCAGGTAGCCTGCGAATTTAAAACCGACGTGCATTTTATTCTTTTCCCCTTTTATCCTTTCATATCTCTCCGCTACCTTGGAGAAGAGAGACGCACACGGGTAAATATCTGTAAATATCTGTATAATATGTAAATAAAAGGAAGAAGTGGTTGTGTAGTGTAGTCGTTTGATTATAAATAATCTCATAATAATTTTATCCACAAATTCTTATACATTTATACATGTTTATCTCTGTGTGTGTGTGGGGTTCTGTGTCACTAGTGGGGCCTGTGGCCCGATTGGAGTGTTTGCAGTGTGAGAAGGAGGAGTTGGAGAACAATTTGTTGGAGCAGCTGAAGGAGTTGAGGTTGCAGAAGCAGAAAGAGCTGCAGGTTCTTCAGGAGATGCTGAAACACAAGCAGCAAGAGGAGACAGAGCTCCTGCAGAAACAGCAGGAGGAGGAGGAGCATAACAGGTCCATCAAGAGTAAGTACTATGGAAATGCAATAATACTAACATAACTAATAATGAATGTTAGCCTTTAGGCTCCAATAAAAGTGATACTAATATATGTATAGTACTATATATATTATATTTTATATATTCAGTAGTAATTATGTAGTATATACAATCTGTGTTATATCCAGCAGTAATGATACTTGCTCTGGCAGATATGAAAATGGCCTGTGAACAGGAGAAGAAATCTCTGGAGGAAGAACTTGAGAAGCTCAGACTGTCACTGCAGGTAGAGATCCCTTATAGTGTCAGTACACATCCACCAGTACCTCCACCTTTCACTTATAACGTCAGTACACATTCAGTACACATTCCCACCTTTCCATTGTACTGGCTGTAGTGATGATTCGTGTGTGTGTTATAGCAGCCCATAGAGGAGGACATTATGAGTCTGAAAGTAGCGCTGGAGATGAAGAACCAGGAGATCAAAGATCAGCACGATCTTTTGGTCAAACTATATACTCTGTATGTATACTATATACTCTGTATGTAGTACCTGGTTTAACACTATATCCTCTGTATATATACTATATACTGTTTATGTAGTACCTGGTTTAACACTATACCCTCAGCTTACTCTAGTCTGCAGATGTGAAGAAATTAAACAGAATGTGTATCTGTGTATATGTGCGCACCTGTATGTGTCTGGTTTAGTTTTATTTAAACGGTCAAACTGCGTCATGTGTGCCCAGGCCCAGAGCTACTTTGCTGGGCATGACTGTGTGACCTCTTGGGCCAGGAAGTCTGTTTCTAGTTTTATTTAAACGGTCAAACTGCGTGAAGTGTGCCCAGGCCCAGAGCTACTTTGCTGGGCATGACTGTGTGACCTCTTGGGCCTGGAAGTCTGGTTGTAGTATGATTTTAAAGGGTCAAATGGTCTCCATTGTGTGTCCAGGTTTAAGGCTACTTTGCTGGGCATGTGATTTGGACCCATCGGGTACGGAAGCCTTTCCGTCACGTGCTCGTTTTCCACGCCTTCAGCGCAGGTAGCCTGCGAATTTAAAACCGACGTGCATTTTATTCTTTTCCCCTTTTATCCTTTCATATCTCTCCGCTACCTTGGAGAAGAGAGACGCACGCGGGTAAATAAAATGTAAATATCTGTACATATCTGTATAATATCTAAATAAAAGGAAGAAGTGGTTGTATAGTGTAGTCGTTTGATTATAAATAATCTCATAATAATTTTATCCTCAAATTCTTATACATTTATACATGTTTATCTCTCTCTTTCTGTGTGTGTGTGTGTGTGTGTGTGTGTGTGTGGTTCTGTGTCACTAGTGGGGCCTGTGGCCCGATTGGAGTGTTTGCGGTGTGAGAAGGAGGAGTTGGAGAACAGTTTGTTGGAGCAGCTGAAGGAGTTGAGGTTGCAGAAGGAGCTGCAGGTTCTTCAGGAGATGCTGAAACACAAGCAGCAGGAGGAGACAGAGCTCCTGCAGAAACAGCAGGAGGAGGAGGAGCATAACAGGTCCATCAAGAGTAAGTACTATGGAAATGCAATAATACTAACATAACTAATAATGAATTTTAGCCTTTAGGCTCCAATAAAAGTGATACTAATATATGTATAGTACTATATATATTATATTTTATATATTCAGTAGTAATTATGTAGTATATACAATCTGTGTTATATCCAGCAGTAATGATACTTGCTCTGGCAGATATGAAAATGGCCTGTGAACAGGAGAAGAAATCTCTGGAGGAAGAACTTGAGAAGCTCAGACTGTCACTGCAGGTAGAGATCCCTTATAGTGTCAGTACACATCCACCAGTACCTCCACCTTTCACTTATAACGTCAGTACACATTCAGTACACATTCCCACCTTTCCATTGTACTGGCTGTAGTGATGATTCGTGTGTGTGTTATACCAGCCCATAGAGGAGGACATTATGAGTCTGAAAGTAGCGCTGGAGATGAAGAACCAGGAGATCAAAGATCAGCACGATCTTTTGGTCAAACTATATACTCTGTATGTATACTATATACTCTGTATGTAGTACCTGGTTTAACACTATATCCTCTGTATATATACTATATACTGTTTATGTAGTACCTGGTTTAACACTATACCCTCAGCTTACTCTAGTCTGCAGATGTGAAGAAATTAAACAGAATGTGTATCTGTGTATATGTGCGCACCTGTATGTGTCTGGTTTAGTTTTATTTAAACGGTCAAACTGCGTCATGTGTGCCCAGGCCCAGAGCTACTTTGCTGGGCATGACTGTGTGACCTCTTGGGCCTGGAAGTCTGGTTGTAGTATGATTTTAAAGGGTCAAATGGTCTCCATTGTGTGTCCAGGTTTAAGGCTACTTTGCTGGGCATGTGATTTGGACCCATCGGGTACGGAAGCCTTTCCGTCACGTGCTCGTTTTCCACGCCTTCAGCGCAGGTAGCCTGCGAATTTAAAACCGACGTGCATTTTATTCTTTTCCCCTTTTATCCTTTCATATCTCTCCGCTACCTTGGAGAAGAGAGACGCACGCGGGTAAATAAAATGTAAATATCTGTACATATCTGTATAATATCTAAATAAAAGGAAGAAGTGGTTGTATAGTGTAGTCGTTTGATTATAAATAATCTCATAATAATTTTATCCTCATATTCTTATACATTTATACATGTTTATCTTTCTCTGTGTGTGTGTGTGTGTGTGTGTGTGTGTGTGTGTGTGTGTGTGTGGTTCTGTGTCACTAGTGGGGCCTGTGGCCCGATTGGAGTGTTTGTGGTGTGAGAAGGAGGAGTTGGAGAACAGTTTGTTGGAGCAGCTGAAGGAGTTGAGGTTGCAGAAGCAGAAGGAGCTGCAGGTTCTTCAGGAGATGCTGAAACACAAGCAGCAGGAGGAGACAGAGCTCCTGCAGAAACAGCAGGAGGAGGAGGAGCATAACAGGTCCATCAAGAGTAAGTACTATGGAAATGCAATAATACTAACATAACTAATAATGAATGTTAGCCTTTAGGCTCCAATAAAAGTGATACTAATATATGTATAGTACTATATATATTATATTTTATATATTCAGTAGTAATTATGTAGTATATACAATCTGTGTTATATCCAGCAGTAATGATACATGCTCTGGCAGATATGAAAATGGCCTGTGAACAGGAGAAGAAATCTCTGGAGGAAGAACTTGAGAAGCTCAGACTGTCACTGCAGGTAGAGATCCCTTATAGTGTCAGTACACATCCACCAGTAGCTCCACCTTTCACTTATAACGTCAGTACACATTCAGTACACATTCCCACCTTTCCATTGTACTGGCTGAAGTGATGATTCGTGTGTGTGTCATACCAGCCCATAGAGGAGGACATTATGAGTCTGAAAGTGGCGCTGGAGATGAAGAACCAGGAGATCAAAGATCAGCACGATCTTTTGGTCAAACTATATACTCTGTATGTATACTATATACTCTGTATGTAGTACCTGGTTTAACACTATATCCTCTGTATATATACTATATACTGTTTATGTAGTACCTGGTTTAACACTATACCCTCAGCTTACTCTAGTCTGCAGATGTGAAGAAATTAAACAGAATGTGTATCTGTGTATATGTGCCCACCTGTATGTGTCTGGTTGTAGTATTATTTAAAGGGTCAAACTGCGTGAAGTGTGCCCAGGCCCAGAGCTACTTTGCTGGGAATGACTATGTGACCTCTTGGGCCTGGAAGTCTGGTTGTAGTATGATTTTAAAGGGTCAAATGGTCTCCATTGTGTGTCCAGGTTTAAGGCTACTTTGCTGGGCATGTGATTTGGACCCATCGGGTACGGAAGCCTTTCCGTCACGTGCTCGTTTTCCACGCCTTCAGCGCAGGTAGCCTGCGAATTTAAAACCGACGTGCATTTTATTCTTTTCCCCTTTTATCCTTTAATATCTCTCTGCTACCTTGGAGAAGAGAGACGCACGCGGGTAAATAAAATGTAAATATCTCTAAATGTCTGTATAATATGTAAATAAAAGGAAGATGTGGTTGTATAGTGTAGTCGTTTGATTATAAATAATCTCATAGTAATTTTATCCACAAATTCTTATACATTTATACATGTTTATCTCTCTCTGTGTGTGTGTGTGTGTGTCTGTGTGTGTGTGTGTGTGTGGTTCTGTGTCACTAGTGGGGCCTGTGGCCCGATTGGAGTGTTTGCAGTGTGAGAAGGAGGAGTTGGAGAACAATTTGTTGGAGCAGCTGAAGGAGTTGAGGTTGCAGAAGCAGAAAGAGCTGCAGGTTCTTCAGGAGATGCTGAAACACAAGCAGCAAGAGGAGACAGAGCTCCTGCAGAAACAGCAGGAGGAGGAGGAGCATAACAGGTCCATCAAGAGTAAGTACTATGGAAATGCAATAATACTAACATAACTAATAATGAATGTTAGCCTTTAGGCTCCAATAAAAGTGATACTAATATATGTATAGTACTATATATATTATATTTTATATATTCAGTAGTAATTATGTAGTATATACAATCTGTGTTATATCCAGCAGTAATGATACTTGCTCTGGCAGATATGAAAATGGCCTGTGAACAGGAGAAGAAATCTCTGGAGGAAGAACTTGAGAAGCTCAGACTGTCACTGCAGGTAGAGATCCCTTATAGTGTCAGTACACATCCACCAGTACCTCCACCTTTCACTTATAACGTCAGTACACATTCAGTACACATTCCCACCTTTCCATTGTACTGGCTGTAGTGATGATTCGTGTGTGTGTTATACCAGCCCATAGAGGAGGACATTATGAGTCTGAAAGTAGCGCTGGAGATGAAGAACCAGGAGATCAAAGATCAGCACGATCTTTTGGTCAAACTATATACTCTGTATGTATACTATATACTCTGTATGTAGTACCTGGTTTAACACTATATCCTCTGTATATATACTATATACTGTTTATGTAGTACCTGGTTTAACACTATACCCTCAGCTTACTCTAGTCTGCAGATGTGAAGAAATTAAACAGAATGTGTATCTGTGTATATGTGCGCACCTGTATGTGTCTGGTTTAGTTTTATTTAAACGGTCAAACTGCGTCATGTGTGCCCAGGCCCAGAGCTACTTTGCTGGGCATGACTGTGTGACCTCTTGGGCCTGGAAGTCTGGTTGTAGTATGATTTTAAAGGGTCAAATGGTCTCCATTGTGTGTCCAGGTTTAAGGCTACTTTGCTGGGCATGTGATTTGGACCCATCGGGTACGGAAGCCTTTCCGTCACGTGCTCGTTTTCCACGCCTTCAGCGCAGGTAGCCTGCGAATTTAAAACCGACGTGCATTTTATTCTTTTCCCCTTTTATCCTTTCATATCTCTCCGCTACCTTGGAGAAGAGAGACGCACGCGGGTAAATAAAATGTAAATATCTGTACATATCTGTATAATATCTAAATAAAAGGAAGAAGTGGTTGTATAGTGTAGTCGTTTGATTATAAATAATCTCATAATAATTTTATCCTCATATTCTTATACATTTATACATGTTTATCTTTCTCTGTGTGTGTGTGTGTGTGTGTGTGTGTGTGTGTGTGTGTGTGTGTGTGGTTCTGTGTCACTAGTGGGGCCTGTGGCCCGATTGGAGTGTTTGTGGTGTGAGAAGGAGGAGTTGGAGAACAGTTTGTTGGAGCAGCTGAAGGAGTTGAGGTTGCAGAAGCAGAAGGAGCTGCAGGTTCTTCAGGAGATGCTGAAACACAAGCAGCAGGAGGAGACAGAGCTCCTGCAGAAACAGCAGGAGGAGGAGGAGCATAACAGGTCCATCAAGAGTAAGTACTATGTAAATGCAATAATACTAACATAACTAATAATGAATGTTAGCCTTTAGGCTCCAATAAAAGTGATACTAATATATGTATAGTACTATATATATTATATTTTATATATTCAGTAGTAATTATGTAGTATATACAATCTGTGTTATATCCAGCAGTAATGATACATGCTCTGGCAGATATGAAAATGGCCTGTGAACAGGAGAAGAAATCTCTGGAGGAAGAACTTGAGAAGCTCAGACTGTCACTGCAGGTAGAGATCCCTTATAGTGTCAGTACACATCCACCAGTAGCTCCACCTTTCACTTATAACGTCAGTACACATTCAGTACACATTCCCACCTTTCCATTGTACTGGCTGTAGTGATGATTCGTGTGTGTGTTATACCAGCCCATAGAGGAGGACATTATGAGTCTGAAAGTAGCGCTGGAGATGAAGAACCAGGAGATCAAAGATCAGCACGATCTTTTGGTCAAACTATATACTCTGTATGTATACTATATACTCTGTATGTAGTACCTGGTTTAACACTATATCCTCTGTATATATACTATATACTGTTTATGTAGTACCTGGTTTAACACTATACCCTCAGCTTACTCTAGTCTGCAGATGTGAAGAAATTAAACAGAATGTGTATCTGTGTATATGTGCGCACCTGTATGTGTCTGGTTGTAGTATTATTTAAAGGGTCAAACTGCGTGAAGTGTGCCCAGACCCAGGCATGACTCTGTGACCTCTTGGGCCAGGAAGTCTGTTTCTAGTTTTATTTAAACGGTCAAACTGCGTGAAGTGTGCCCAGGCCCAGAGCTACTTTGCTGGGCATGACTGTGTGACCTCTTGGGCCTGGAAGTCTGGTTGTAGTATGATTTTAAAGGGTCAAATGGTCTCCATTGTGTGTCCAGGTTTAAGGCTACTTTGCTGGGCATGTGATTTGGACCCATCGGGTATGGAAGCCTGTCCGTTACGTGCTCGTTTTCCACGCCTTCAGCGCAGGTAGCCTGCGAATTTAAAACCGACGTGCATTTTATTCTTTTCCCCTTTTATCCTTTCATATCTCTCCGCTACCTTGGAGAAGAGAGACGCACACGGGTAAATATCTGTAAATATCTGTATAATATGTAAATAAAAGGAAGAAGTGGTTGTGTAGTGTAGTCGTTTGATTATAAATAATCTCATAATAATTTTATCCACAAATTCTTATACATTTATACATGTTTATCTCTGTGTGTGTGTGTGTGGGGTTCTGTGTCACTAGTGGGGCCTGTGGCCCGATTGGAGTGTTTGCGGTGTGAGAAGGAGGACTTGGAGAACAATTTGTTGGAGCAGCTGAAGGAGTTGAGGTTGCAGAAGCAGAAGGAGCTGCAGGTTCTTCAGGAGATGCTGAAACACAAGCAGCAGGAGGAGACTGAGCTCCTGCAGAAACAGCAGGAGGAGGAGGAGCATAACAGGTCCCTCAAGGGTAAGTACTATGGAAATGCAATAATACTAACATAACTAATAATGAATGTTAGCCTTTAGGCTCCAATAAAAGTGATACTAATATATGTATAGTACTATATATATTATATTTTGTATATTCAGTAGTAATTATGTAGTATATACAATCTGTGTTATATCCAGCAGTAATGATACTTGCTCTGGCAGATATGAAAATGGCCTGTGAACAGGAGAAGAAATCTCTGGAGGAAGAACTTGAGAAGCTCAGACTGTCACTGCAGGTAGAGATCCCTTATAGTGTCAGTACACATCCACCAGTAGCTCCACCTTTCACTTATAACATCAGTACACATTCAGTACACATTCCCACCTTTCCATTGTACTGGCTGTAGTGATGATTTGTGTGTGTGTTATACCAGCCCATAGAGGAGGACATTATGAGTCTGAAAGTGGCGCTGGAGATGAAGAACCAGGAGATCAAAGATCAGCACGATCTTTTGGTCAAACTATATACTCTGTATGTATACTATATACTCTGTATGTAGTACCTGGTTTAACACTATATCCTCTGTATATATACTATATACTGTTTATGTAGTACCTGGTTTAACACTATACCCTCAGCTTACTCTAGTCTGCAGATGTGAAGAATTTAAACAGAATGTGTGTCTGTGTATATGTGCGCACCTGTATGTGTCTGCTTGTAGTATTATTTAAAGGGTCAAATGGTCTCCATTGTGTGTCCAGGTTTAAGGCTACTTTGCTGGGCATGTGATTTGGACCCATCGGGTACGGAAGCCTTTCCGTCACGTGCTTGTTTTCCACACCTTCAGCGCAGGTAGCCTGCGAATTTAAAACCGACGTGCATTTTATTCTTTTCCCCTTTTATCCTTTCATATCTCTCTGCTACCTTGGAGAAGAGAGACGCACGCCGGTAAATAAAATGTAAATATCTCTAAATGTCTGTATAATATGTAAATAAAAGGAAGATGTGGTTGTATAGTGTAGTCGTTTGATTATAAATAATCTCATAATAATTTTATCCACAAATTCTTATACATTTATACATGTTTATCTCTCTCTCTGTGTGTGTGTGTGTGTCTGTGTGTGTGTGTGTGTGGTTCTGTGTCACTAGTGGGGCCTGTGGCCCGATTGGAGTGTTTGCGGTGTGAGAAGGAGGAGTTGGAGAACAATTTGTTGGAGCAGCTGAAGGAGTTGAGGTTGCAGAAGCAGAAAGAGCTGCAGGTTCTTCAGGAGATGCTGAAACACAAGCAGGAAGAGGAGACAGAGCTCCTGCAGAAACAGCAGGAGGAGGAGGAGCATAACAGGTCCATCAAGAGTAAGTACTATGGAAATGCAATAATACTAACATAACTAATAATGAATGTTAGCCTTTAGGCTCCAATAAAAGTGATACTAATATATGTATAGTACTATATATATTATATTTTATATATTCAGTAGTAATTATGTAGTATATACAATCTGTGTTATATCCAGCAGTAATGATACTTGCTCTGGCAGATATGAAAATGGCCTGTGAACAGGAGAAGAAATCTCTGGAGGAAGAACTTGAGAAGCTCAGACTGTCACTGCAGGTAGAGATCCCTTATAGTGTCAGTACACATCCACCAGTAGCTCCACCTTTCACTTATAACATCACTACACATTCAGTACACATTCCCACCTTTCCATTGTACTGGCTGTAGTGATGATTCGTGTGTGTGTTATACCAGCCCATAGAGGAGGACTTTGAGTCTGAAAGTGGCGCTGGAGATGAAGAACCAGGAGAGCAAAGATCAGCACGATCTTTTGGTCAAACTATATACTCTGTATGTAGTACCTGGTTTAACATTATATCCTCTGTATATATACTATATACTGTTTATGCAGTACCTGGTTTAACACTATACCCTCAGCTTACTCTAGTCTGCAGATGTGAAGAAATTAAACAGAATGTGTATCTGTGTATATGTGCGCACCTGTATGTGTCTGTTTCTAGTTTTATTTAAACGGTAAAACTGCGTGAAGTGTGCCCAGGCCCAGAGCTACTTTGCTGGGCATGACTGTGTGACCTCTTGGGCCTGGAAGTCTGGTTGTAGTATGATTTTAAAGGGTCAAATGGTCTCCATTGTGTGTCCAGGTTTAAGGCTACTTTGCTGGGCATGTGATTTGGACCCATCGGGTACGGAAGCCTTTCCGTCACGTGCTCCTTTTCCACGCCTTCAGCGCAGGTAGCCTGCGAATTTAAAACCGACGTGCATTTTATTCTTTTCCCCTTTTATCCTTTCATATCTCTCCGCTACCTTGGAGAAGAGAGACGCACGCGGGTAAATAAAATGTAAATATCTGTAAATATCTGTATAATATGTAAATAAAAGGAAGAAGTGATTGTGTAGTGTAGTCGTTTGATTATGAATAATCTCATAATAATTTTATCCACAAATTCTTATACATTTATACATGTTTATCTCTCTCTTTGTGTGTGTGTGTGTGTGTGTGTGTGTGTGTGTGTGTGTGTGTGTGTGTGTGTGTTTGTGTGTGTGTGTGTGTGGTTCTGTGTCACTAGTGGGGCCTGTGGCCCGATTGGAGTGTTTGCGGTGTGAGAAGGAGGAGTTGGAGAACAGTTTGTTGGAGCAGCTGAAGGAGTTGAGGTTGCAGAAGCAGAAGGAGCTGCAGGTTCTTCAGGAGATGCTGAAACACAAGCAGCAGGAGGAGACAGAGCTCCTGCAGAAACAGCAGGAGGAGGAGGAGCATAACAGGTCCATCAAGAGTAAGTACTATGGAAATGCAATAATACTAACATAACTAATAATGAATGCTAGCTTTTAGGCTCCAATAAAAGTGATACTAATATATGTATAGTACTATATATATTATATTTTATATATTCAGTAGTAATTATGTAGTATATACAATCTATGTTATATCCAGCAGTAATGATACTTGCTCTGGCAGATATGAAAATGGCCTGTGAACAGAAGAAATCTCTGGAGGAAGAACTTGAGAAGCACAGACTGTCACTGCAGGTAGAGATCCCTTATAGTGTCAGTACACATCCACCAGTACCTCCACCTTTCACTTATAACGTCAGTACACATTCAGTACACATTCCCACCTTTCCATTGTACTGGCTGTAGTGATGATTCGTGTGTGTGTTATACCAGCCCATAGAGGAGGACATTATGAGTCTGAAAGTGGCGCTGGAGATGAAGAACCAGGAGATCAAAGATCAGCACGATCTTTTGGTCAAACTATATACTCTGTATGTAGTACCTGGTTTAACATTATATCCTCTGTATATATACTATATACTGTTTATGTAGTACCTGGTTTAACACTATACCCTCAGCTTACTCTAGTTTGCAGATGTGAAGAAATTAAACAGAATGTGTATCTGTGTATATGTGCGCACCTGTATGTGTCTGGTTGTAGTATTATTTAGAGGGTCAAACTGCGTGAAGTGTGCCCAGGCACAGAGCTACTTTGATGGGCATGATTCTGTGACCTCTTGGGTCTTGAAATGTGGTGCTTTGAATGATTTAAAGAGTGAAACGGTCTGAAGTGTGCCGACGTTTAAAGCATCCTTGCTGGGCATGACTGTGTGACCTCTTGGGCCTGGAAGTCTGGTTGTAGTATGATTTTAAAGGGTCAAATGGTCTCCATTGTGTGTCCAGGTTTAAGGCTACTTTGCTGGGCATGTGATTTGGACCCATCGGGTACGGAAGCTTTTCCGTCACGTGCTCGTTTTCCACGCCTTCAGCGCAGGTAGCCTGCGAATTTAAAACCGACGTGCATTTTATTCTTTTCCCCTTTTATCCTTTCATATCTCTCCGCTACATTGGAGAAGAGAGACGCACACGAGTAAATAAAATGTAAATATCTGTATAATATGTAAATAAAAGGAAGAAGTGGTTGTGTAGTGTAGTCATTTGATTATAAATAATCTCATAATAATTTTATCCACAAATTCTCTGTTTTATCGTTTTTTCCTGATCAATAATAGAAAAAAAGAAAAAAAAAGATGAACAGCACCCTCTAGCGATGAACCTCAATTATTTCAAGATAACTGTAAAACATGGCTAGGTTAAGTCGGCGTTAGAACAAAAAATGCTCAGATTAACTTGTGTCTCATGGCACGCAGCTGAGTTTAAAATTAAACACAATTAAATCAAATTAAACTGACCCAGCTGCAACAGGCTCAGCAACCACATTTAATTTCACTGATTGGTCAGTTAGCCAGGCTATACAAAACAGGCTATTGTTAGAAATTCTGCACATGTGCTTCGCTTAGCTTCACATCTCACACTGCTTATAATTATAAGATAACGTATCCACGTTCGTAATAACGTGGTGAAATCTGCCAAAAATGGTGAGACTGAGCATAATACGTAATAAGACAATCTGAGCACTTAGTCCACATATTTCTAAATGAGAAGAAAAAGTTCCTCCAAACAATATAAGGCACACAATTCTATATGGGAAAACAGTTACATTTGTCATTAAGAGAAGCACTACTCATTACACAGATGTCAATAACCGTCCTAATATTAATAGTTCAACAGTCTTCCTCTGTCTATTATACGCACTGTACACATGTTAAATATCTGCCTTGAAATGACAATGAAATGACTTCCGGGCGCACTGAAAATTGTTATATACACACAGACACCCCCATACCAACATAAGCATAGTGCAACTCTTTGTTTACGCACCAGAGATTGAGTGGGCAAGTGCGTGTATATGCGAGTTTAAATTATTATACACAAATGTAAGTAGTAGGCTATTTATGTGAAAATGTTTCATATGTATGTACAAGTAGTGTTTCCCTGATTTCTCCCTAAATGGCCCCTCATAGTTCAGCAGTAATGAGGCTAGTTAGATTTTGCTCAGAATTAAGTACACTTTGGGATGTTATACGTATCACAGTCTCCGGTGAGCCGTACATGGTTGATCAATCCAGGTTGAGGTAGAGTCACTGCATTAATGACACGTCTGTTTGCATTGCCAGTTGTTGCTATGGCAGCAATGAAATTAGGAAATTCAAAGAAAAACAACTCATCTACGCTCTTGGAACTTTAGAACCCCATATGTCCTGTGGCCCGATGTCACACGTGAGGGGAATCCCATGAACACCTTTACAGATCAGTCTGTGGAAAGACACTGAAGAGGACAGAGGAAAAATGAGGCGTTTCTGGAGCTGGTGTGCTGGACGCATCGAGGACGAATACACAGACACAAAGGATGTGGAGGGTAAATGTAAATATAATGCCACTCACACCTGCGGTTGCTGGTGCTGGCACTCATACCTGTGGTTAAAATTCCTTTTTTGTCTTTAGCGCTGCATTGTCGCCTCTATCTCCCAATAATTCATATTCGAGGCTTTAGAAATCTAAGTTTTTGGGGGGTATATGCCATTTCCTGTTATTTGTGCAGAATACACACACTTTCACTTTGGAATCCACAAAGTTTTATAAATGAGGTCCCTGAATAACATCAATCTATTTCTACACTATATGGCTTGCTAATTTCATATGTCTGTGTGTCTTTCTGTTTGTCTGTGTGTGTGTGTGTGTGTGTGTGTGTGTGTGTGTGTGTGTGTGTGTGTGTGTGTGTGTGTGTGTGTGTGTTATACCAGCCCATAGAGGAGGACATGAGTCTGAAAGTGGCTGGAGATAAAGAACCAGGAGATCAAAGATCAGCACGATCTTTTGGTAAAACTATATACTGTTTACATAGTACCTGGTTTAACATTATACCCTCAGCTTACTCTAGTCTGCAGATGTGAAGAAATTAAACAGAATGTGTATCTGTGTATATGTGCGCACCTGTATGTGTCTGGTTGTAGTATTATTTAAAGGGTCAAACTGCGTGAAGTGTGCCCAGGCCCAGAGCTACTTTGATGGGCATGACTGTGTGACCTCTTGGGCCAGGAAGTCTGTTTCTAGTTTTATTTAAACGGTCAAACTGCGTGAAGTGTGCCCAGGCCCAGAGCTACTTTGCTGGGCATGACTGTGTGACCTCTTGGGCCTGGAAGTCTGGTTGTAGTATGATTTTAAAGGGTCAAATGGTCTCCATTGTGTGTCCAGGTTTAAGGCTACTTTGCTGGGCATGACTGTGTGACCTCTTGGGCCAGGAAGTCTGTTTCTAGTTTTATTTAAACGGTCAAACTGCGTGAAGTGTGCCCAGGCCCAGAGCTACTTTGCTGGGCATGACTGTGTGACCTCTTGGGCCTGGAAGTCTGGTTGTAGTATGATTTTAAAGGGTCAAATGGTCTCCATTGTGTGTCCAGGTTTAAGGCTACTTTGCTGGGCATGACTGTGTGACCTCTTGGGCCAGGAAGTCTGTTTCTAGTTTTATTTAAACGGTCAAACTGCGTGAAGTGTGTATAGGCCCAGAGTTACTTTTCTGGGCATGACTGTGTGACCTCTTGGGCCTGGAGGTCTGGTGTTTCCATTATATAAAAGGTGAAATGGCCTGAAGTGTACACAGGCCCAGAGCTACTTTGATGGGCATGATTCTGTGACCTCCTGGGCTTTGAGTTCTGTTTCTAGTTTTGGTTAAAGGGTCAAATTGCATGGTCTGCCCAGGCCCATAGCGACTTTGCTGGGCATGACTCTGTGACCTCTTCGGCTTGGAAGTCTGGTTGTAGTATTATTTAAAGGCACAAAGTACATTAAGTGTGCCCTGGCCCAGCACTACTTTGCTGTGCATGACTGTGTGACCTCTTGTGCCTGGAAGTCTGGTTGTAGTATTATTTAAAGGGTCAAACTGCATGAAGTGTGCCCATGCCCAGAGCTACTTTGCTGGGCATGACTGTGTGACCTCTTGTGCCTGGAAGTCTGGTTGTAGTATTATTTAAAGGGTCAAACTGCATGAAGTGTGCCCAGGCCCAGAGCTACTTTGCTGGGCATGATTCTGTGACCTCTTGGGCCTTGAAATCTGGTGCTTTGAACGATTTAAAGAGTGAAACGGTCTGAAGTGTGCCCACGTTTAAAGCAACCTTGCTGGGCATGACTGTGTGACCTCTTGTGCCTGGAAGTCTGGTTGTAGCATTATTTAAAGGGTCAAACTGTGCCCTGTAAACCGCACTGTGCCCTTCTGCGAAGAGCAAAGATGGTAAGGAAATCTCACAATTAATATCGTGATATGTCATCAGCTTGGCAAACGTCACATCCGGGTCAACCCAACACCATCTCAGCCTGCAGATGGCGTAAGTTTACACGACGGATTCTTTTATTCTCTTCAACGACAAAACTCAGGTCTATACACCGAAAATATGGCTGATTAAAATGCACGTAAATTAAATTTTGAGTCAATAAAATGCATATGAATTGACGTTTTGACTGATAAGTAGTTTTATTTGACTCAAGTTTAATCAACTTATCTTTCAACTTTATCCATTTTTATTGCTTGCCTTATTTATCGTTTATTTGAAGTTTGCGGGCGCAACGTTCTGATTGACATTTTTGCGTCGAGAGGCGGAAGTAACGAAAATTGCTTGGGTTAAACCATGGATTGATTAATTAATGAATGTTATTGGATAAACAAGGCAACTAAAACAGTTACTAATGTTAAGTGATAAAAGAGTCCGGTAACACAAACGGCTTGAGTTAAACGTTAAATGACGTGACACAAAGTTATTCCAATTATTTAATTATATACCACTGTAGTATTTAGTTCACATGCATTTGTTGTTTACACCTTCATAGAAACTCCCTTGGTCATGAATGATCAAACTTGATATTTGATTTTTAAAAATATATCAAATCAAGACTGTTTTAATCCTATCACTTACATTTTCAATTCACAAGCATTTTTTCATGACCAGTTTATATTTTCATGGATTTTTATCAGCTTCGATTTCATCATTTAGAATTTGCTAGTTCCTCCACTCATGTGCCTGAAATGTTACTAAATTAGTAGATTCATTCCTGTTTGAGGAATTCTGGCTTGTGTTTATTGTCTGTGGGCAGAAAGGCTTTCCTAGATGCCAACTGGCAAAATGTTCCAAGATTTCTAAGAAATTATTAAACTTCCCTGAAAAAAACACACACACAAAAAAACCAAATAAGTAAGCTGAGAGAACTAAAACGAAAGCTATAAATACAACTTGACAGTTTTCAGCAGCAGGCGAATTTGTACGGTTACTGAGCTGCTAGCTAGCTAGCGAGCTACCGGCTGCAAGGTTAACAGTGCAAAGTCAGTAGCTAGCTAGCTAGCTACAGTAGCTACTACTAGCTAGCTACTGACTTTGCACTGTTAAAAGTGCTTCCGGTAGCTAGCTAGCTACAGTAGCTACTACTAGCTAGCTACTGACTTTGCACTGTGAAAAGTGCTTCCGGTAGCTAGCTAGCTACAGTAGCTACTACTAGCTAGCTACTGACTTTGCACTGTTAAAAGTGCTTCCGGTAGCTAGCTAGCTAGCTAGGTAGCTTGGTAATGGCTTTGCACTGTTAACCGTGCAGCCGGTAACTAGCGGTATCTAGTGGTTTAAATGCTTGCGGTTTAAATGCTTGGTGGACATTTGATTGTATGGTTTACTGAGCTGATAGCTAGCTAGCTAGCTACGGTTACTGAGCTGAAAGCTAGCTAGCTACTTTACTGGGTATGATTCTGTGAGCTCCTGGGCTTGCAGGTCTGTTTCTAGTTTTGGTTAAAGGGTCAAACTGCGTGAAGTGTGCCCAGGCCCAGAGCTACTTTGCTGGGCATGACTGTGTGACCTCTTGGGCCTGGAAGTCTGGTTGTAGTATGATTTTAAAGGGTCAAATGGTCTCCATTGTGTGTCCAGGTTTAAGGCTACTTTGCTGGGCATGTGATTTGGACCCATCGGGTACGGAAGCCTGTCCGTTACGTGCTCGTTTTCCACGCCTTCAGCGCAGGTAGCCTGCGAATTTAAAACCGACGTGCATTTTATTCTTTTCCCCTTTTATCCTTTCATATCTCTCCGCTACCTTGGAGAAGAGAGACGCACGCGGGTAAATAAAATGTAAATATCTCTAAATATCTGTATAATATGTAAATAAAAAGATGTGGTTGTGTAGTGTAGTCGTTTGATTATAAATAATCTCATAATAATTTTATCCACAAATTCTTATACATTTATACATGTTTATCTCTCTCTGTGTGTGTGTGTGTGTGTGTGTGTGTGTGTGTGTGTGTGTGTGTGTGTGTCTGTGTCTGTGTGTGTGTGTGTGGTTCTGTGTCACTAGTGGGGCCTGTGGCCCGATTGGAGTGTTTGCGGTGTGAGAAGGAGGAGTTGTAGAACAGTTTGTTGGAGCAGCTGAAGGAGTTGAGGTTGCAGAAGCAGAAGGAGCTGCAGGTTCTTCAGGAGATGCTGAAACACAAGCAGCAGGAGGAGACAGAGCTCCTGCAGAAACAGCAGGAGGAGGAGGAGCATAACAGGTCCCTCAAGGGTAAGTACTATGGAAATGCAATAATACTAACATAACTAATAATGAATGTTAGCCTTTAGGCTCCAATAAAAGTGACACTAATATATGTATAGTACTATTTATATTATATTTTATATATTCAGTAGTAATTATGTAGTATATACAATCTGTGTTATATCCAGCAGTAATGATACTTGCTCTGGCAGATATGAAAATGGCCTGTGAACAGGAGAAGAAATCTCTGGAGGAAGAACTTGAGAAGCTCAGACTGTCACTGCAGGTAGAGATCCCTTATAGTGTCAGTACACATCCACCAGTAGCTCCACCTTTCACTTATAACGTCAGTACACATTCAGTACACATTCCCACCTTTCCATTGTACTCGCTGTAGTGATGATTCGTGTGTGTGTTATACCAGCCCATAGAGGAGGACATTGAGTCTGAAAGTGGCGCTGGAGATGAAGAACCAGGAGATCAAAGATCAGCACGATCTTTTGGTCAAACTATATACTCTGTATGTATACTATATCGAACCCACGGTTTTCACGCTTCGATTTTTTTAAATGTGGTGAGCTGCGGAGAAAAGACGCGCGTCGGACGTCATTGCGGCTTAATATCTCTTGTCTCCTTGGGAGTAGGAAGTCTGTTCATGGCTCTTTGGAGAGGGTTGCATCTCCCCTGTAATCGCCTTTAAGCGGCACGCGGATCGGACCCACCGTTCTTACGATACGATTTTTTAAATGTGGTGCGCGGCGTAGAAAAGACGCGAGTAGGACATATTTCCGGCTTAATATCTTTGGGCTCCTTGGGAGTAGAAAGTCTGTTCATGGCTCTTTGGAAAGGGCTGCATCTCCCCTGTAATCGCCTTCGAGCGGCACGCGGATCGGAACCATCGTTATCACGCTACGATTTTTTAATGCCGACAGGGACGGGCCGAAAGCGTGGCAGGTGGCGTTCGTTAGGGACAGTCATGGAGGTGATGCGCACCGAGCTGCAGGCCGTTTGGACCTGGCCCAGCCTAGATGTGAGTATTCAAAGTCAGCACGTTTGTTTCAAAGTTCTCCACCAATTCGTTGTAATTGCGTGTGTGTGCGTGAACACTAGGTTTGTGGAGGAGTTCGTCCCTGGACGGTACAAGGGGAGACAGTGTGTGGCCTGGCTGCGTGAGGTTGCAGTTTGCTGGGCATGAGAGATTGGCATGTGGTGCCCTGGAGGTGTGGTTGTTCCAGGACGGGCAAGGTGGCGTAGTGTGGCTGGGTGACGGTGCGCTTCACTGGGGATGTGGTTGTGAGTTGCAGGCCCATTCCTTTGAATGACAGAAAGGATCTGATTTGTTTCCAGGTTTAAACGTACTTTGCTGGGTATGACTGTGACCTCTTGGGCCAGGAAGTCTGTTTCTAGTTTTATTTAAACGGTCAAACTGCGTGAAGTGTGCCCAGGCCCAGAGCTACTTTGCTGTGCATGACTGTGTGACCTCTTGGGCCTTGAAATGTGGTGCTTTGAATGATTTAAAGAGTGAAACGGTCTGAAGTGTGCCCACGTTTAAAGTAACCTTGCTGGGCATGACTGTGTGACCTCTTGTGCCTGGAAGTCTGGTTGTAGTATTATTTAAACGGTCAAACTGCGTGAAGTGTGCCCAGGCCCAGAGCTACTTTGCTGGGCATGACTGTGTGACCTCTTGGGCCTGGAAGTCTGGTTGTAGTATGATTTTAAAGGGTCAAATGGTCTCCATTGTGTGTCCAGGTTTAAGGCTACTTTGCTGGGCATGTGATTTGGACCCATCGGGTACGGAAGCCTTTCCGTCACGTGCTCGTTTTCCACGCCTTCAGCGCAGGTAGCCTGCGAATTTAAAACCGACGTGCATTTTATTCTTTTCCCCTTTTATCCTTTCATATCTCTCCGCTACCTTGGAGAAGAGAGACGCACACGGGTAAATATCTGTAAATATCTGTATAATATGTAAATAAAAGGAAGAAGTGGTTGTGTAGTGTAGTCGTTTGATTATAAATAATCTCATAATAATTTTATCCACAAATTCTTATACATTTATACATGTTTATCTCTCTGTGTGTGTGTGTGGGGTTCTGTGTCACTAGTGGGGCCTGTGGCCCGATTGGAGTGTTTGCAGTGTGAGAAGGAGGAGTTGGAGAACAATTTGTTGGAGCAGCTGAAGGAGTTGAGGTTGCAGAAGCAGAAAGAGCTGCAGGTTCTTCAGGAGATGCTGAAACACAAGCAGCAAGAGGAGACAGAGCTCCTGCAGAAACAGCAGGAGGAGGAGGAGCATAACAGGTCCATCAAGAGTAAGTACTATGGAAATGCAATAATACTAACATAACTAATAATGAATGTTAGCCTTTAGGCTCCAATAAAAGTGATACTAATATATGTATAGTACTATATATATTATATTTTATATATTCAGTAGTAATTATGTAGTATATACAATCTGTGTTATATCCAGCAGTAATGATACTTGCTCTGGCAGATATGAAAATGGCCTGTGAACAGGAGAAGAAATCTCTGGAGGAAGAACTTGAGAAGCTCAGACTGTCACTGCAGGTAGAGATCCCTTATAGTGTCAGTACACATCCACCAGTACATCCACCTTTCACTTATAACGTCAGTACACATTCAGTACACATTCCCACCTTTCCATTGTACTGGCTGTAGTGATGATTCGTGTGTGTGTTATACCAGCCCATAGAGGAGGACATTATGAGTCTGAAAGTAGCGCTGGAGATGAAGAACCAGGAGATCAAAGATCAGCACGATCTTTTGGTCAAACTATATACTCTGTATGTATACTATATACTCTGTATGTAGTACCTGGTTTAACACTATATCCTCTGTATATATACTATATACTGTTTATGTAGTACCTGGTTTAACACTATACCCTCAGCTTACTCTAGTCTGCAGATGTGAAGAAATTAAACAGAATGTGTATCTGTGTATATGTGCGCACCTGTATGTGTCTGGTTTAGTTTTATTTAAACGGTCAAACTGCGTCATGTGTGCCCAGGCCCAGAGCTACTTTGCTGGGCATGACTGTGTGACCTCTTGGGCCAGGAAGTCTGTTTCTAGTTTTATTTAAACGGTCAAACTGCGTGAAGTGTGCCCAGGCGCAGAGCTACTTTGATGGGCATGATTCTGTGACCTCTTGGGTCTTGAAATGTGGTGCTTTGAATGATTTAAAGAGTGAAACGGTCTGAAGTGTGCCCACGTTTAAAGCATCCTTGCTGGGCATGACTGTGTGACCTCTTGGGCCTGGAAGTCTGGTTGTAGTATGATTTTAAAGGGTCAAATGGTCTCCATTGTGTGTCCAGGTTTAAGGCTACTTTGCTGGGCATGTGATTTGGACCCATCGGGTACGGAAGCCTTTCCGTCACGTGCTCGTTTTCCACGCCTTCAGCGCAGGTAGCCTGGGAATTTAAAACCGACGTGCATTTTATTCTTTTCCCCTTTTATCCTTTCATATCTCTCCGCTACCTTGGAGAAGAGAGACGCATGCGGGTAAATAAAATGTAAATATCTGTATAATATGTAAATAAAAGGAAGAAGTGGTTGTGTAGTGTAGTCGTTTGATTATGAATAATCTCATAATAATTTTATCCACAAATTCTTATACATTTATACATGTTTATCTCTCTCTTTGTGTGTGTGTGTGTGTGTGTGTGTGTGTGTGTGTGTGTGTGTGTGTGTTTGTGTGTGTGTGTGTGGTTCTGTGTCACTAGTGGGGCCTGTGGCCCGATTGGAGTGTTTGCGGTGTGAGAAGGAGGAGTTGGAGAACAGTTTGTTGGAGCAGCTGAAGGAGTTGAGGTTGCAGAAGCAGAAGGAGCTGCAGGTTCTTCAGGAGATGCTGAAACACAAGCAGCAGGAGGAGACAGAGCTCCTGCAGAAACAGCAGGAGGAGGAGGAGCATAACAGGTCCATCAAGAGTAAGTAGTATGGAAATGCAATAATACTAACATAACTAATAATGAATGTTAGCCTTTAGGCTCCAATAAAAGTGATACTAATATATGTATAGTACTATATATATTATATTTTATATATTCAGTAGTAATTATGTAGTATACACAATCTGTGTTATATCCAGCAGTAATGATACTTGCTCTGGCAGATATGAAAATGGCCTGTGAACAGGAGAAGAAATCTCTGGAGGAACAACTTGAGAAGCTCAGACTGTCACTGCAGGTAGAGATCCCTTATAGTGTCAGTACACATCCACCAGTACCTCCACCTCTCACTTATAACGTCAGTACACATTCAGTACACATTCCCACCTTTCCATTGTACTGGCTGTAGTGATGATTCGTGTGTGTGTTATACCAGCCCATAGAGGAAGACTTTATGAGTCTGAAAGTGGCGCTGGAGATGAAGAACCAGGAGATCAAAGATCAGCACGATCTTTTGGTCAAACTATATAGTCTGTATGTAGTACCTGGTTTAACATTATATCCTCTGTATATATACTATATACTGTTTATGTAGTACCTGGTTTAACACTATACCCTCAGCTTACTCTACTCTGCAGATGTGAAGAAATTAAACAGAATGTGTATCTGTGTATATGTGCGCACCTGTATGTGTCTGGTTGTAGTATTATTTAAAGGGTCAAACTGCATGAAGTGTGCCCAGGCCCAGAGCTACTTTGATGGGCATGATTCTGTGACCTCTTGGGCCTTGAAATGTGGTGCTTTGAATGATTTAAAGAGTGAAACGGTCTGAAGTGTGCCCACGTTTAAAGCATCCTTGCTGGGCATGACTGTGTGAACTCTTGGGCCAGGAAGTCTGTTTCTACTTTTATTTAAACGGTCAAACTGCGTGAAGTGTGCCCATGCCCAGAGCTACTTTGCTGGGCATGACTGTGTGACCTCTTGGGCCTGGAAGTCTGGTTGTAGTATGATTTTAAAGGGTCAAATGGTCTCCATTGTGTGTCCAGGTTTAAGGCTACTTTGCTTGGCATGTGATTTGGACCCATCGGGTACGGAAGCCTTTCCGTCACGTGCTCATTTTCCACGACTTCAGCGCAGGTAGCCTGCGAATTTTAAACCGACGTGCATTTTATTCTTTTCCCCTTTTATCCTTTCATATCTCTCCGCTACCTTGGAGAAGAGAGACGCACGCGGGTAAATAAAATGTAAATATCTGTAAATATCTGTATAATATGTAAATAAAAGGAAGAAGTGAATTATGTAGTATATACTATCTGTGTTATATCCAGCAGTAATGATACTTGCTCTGGCAGATATGAAAATGGCCTGTGAACAGGAGAAGAAATCTCTGGAGGAAGAACTTGAGAAGCACAGACTGTCACTGCAGGTAGAGATCCCTTATAGTGTCAGTACACATCCACCAGTACCTCCACCTTTCACTTATAACGTCAGTACACATTCAGTACACATTCCCACCTTTCCATTGTACTGGCTGTAGTGATGATTCGTGTGTGTGTTATACCAGCCCATAGAGGAGGACTTTGAGTCTGAAAGTGGCGCTGGAGATGAAGAACCAGGAGATCAAAGATCAGCACGATCTTTTGGTCAAACTATATACTCTGTATGTAGTACCTGGTTTAACATTATATCCTCTGTATATATACTATATACTGTTTATGCAGTACCTGGTTTAACACTATACCCTCAGCTTACTCTAGTCTGCAGATGTGAAGAAATTAAACAGAATGTGTATCTGTGTATATGTGCGCACCTGTATGTGTCTGTTTCTAGTTTTATTTAAACGGTAAAACTGCGTGAAGTGTGCCCAGGCCCAGAGCTACTTTGCTGGGCATGACTGTGTGACCTCTTGGGCCTGGAAGTCTGGTTGTAGTATGATTTTAAAGGGTCAAATGGTCTCCATTGTGTGTCCAGGTTTAAGGCTACTTTGCTGGGCATGTGATTTGGACCCATCGGGTACGGAAGCCTTTCCGTCACGTGCTCCTTTTCCACGCCTTCAGCGCAGGTAGCCTGCGAATTTAAAACCGACGTGCATTTTATTCTTTTCCCCTTTTATCCTTTCATATCTCTCCGCTACCTTGGAGAAGAGAGACGCACGCGGGTAAATAAAATGTAAATATCTGTAAATATCTGTATAATATGTAAATAAAAGGAAGAAGTGATTGTGTAGTGTAGTCGTTTGATTATGAATAATCTCATAATAATTTTATCCACAAATTCTTATACATTTATACATGTTTATCTCTCTCTTTGTGTGTGTGTGTGTGTGTGTGTGTGTGTGTGTGTGTGTGTGTGTGTGTGTTGTGTGTGTGTGTGTGTGGTTCTGTGTCACTAGTGGGGCCTGTGGCCCGATTGGAGTGTTTGCGGTGTGAGAAGGAGGAGTTGGAGAACAGTTTGTTGGAGCAGCTGAAGGAGTTGAGGTTGCAGAAGCAGAAGGAGCTGCAGGTTCTTCAGGAGATGCTGAAACACAAGCAGCAGGAGGAGACAGAGCTCCTGCAGAAACAGCAGGAGGAGGAGGAGCATAACAGGTCCATCAAGAGTAAGTACTATGGAAATGCAATAATACTAACATAACTAATAATGAATGCTAGCTTTTAGGCTCCAATAAAAGTGATACTAATATATGTATAGTACTATATATATTATATTTTATATATTCAGTAGTAATTATGTAGTATATACAATCTATGTTATATCCAGCAGTAATGATACTTGCTCTGGCAGATATGAAAATGGCCTGTGAACAGAAGAAATCTCTGGAGGAAGAACTTGAGAAGCACAGACTGTCACTGCAGGTAGAGATCCCTTATAGTGTCAGTACACATCCACCAGTACCTCCACCTTTCACTTATAACGTCAGTACACATTCAGTACACATTCCCACCTTTCCATTGTACTGGCTGTAGTGATGATTCGTGTGTGTGTTATACCAGCCCATAGAGGAGGACATTATGAGTCTGAAAGTGGCGCTGGAGATGAAGAACCAGGAGATCAAAGATCAGCACGATCTTTTGGTCAAACTATATACTCTGTATGTAGTACCTGGTTTAACATTATATCCTCTGTATATATACTATATACTGTTTATGTAGTACCTGGTTTAACACTATACCCTCAGCTTACTCTAGTTTGCAGATGTGAAGAAATTAAACAGAATGTGTATCTGTGTATATGTGCGCACCTGTATGTGTCTGGTTGTAGTATTATTTAGAGGGTCAAACTGCGTGAAGTGTGCCCAGGCACAGAGCTACTTTGATGGGCATGATTCTGTGACCTCTTGGGTCTTGAAATGTGGTGCTTTGAATGATTTAAAGAGTGAAACGGTCTGAAGTGTGCCGACGTTTAAAGCATCCTTGCTGGGCATGACTGTGTGACCTCTTGGGCCTGGAAGTCTGGTTGTAGTATGATTTTAAAGGGTCAAATGGTCTCCATTGTGTGTCCAGGTTTAAGGCTACTTTGCTGGGCATGTGATTTGGACCCATCGGGTACGGAAGCTTTTCCGTCACGTGCTCGTTTTCCACGCCTTCAGCGCAGGTAGCCTGCGAATTTAAAACCGACGTGCATTTTATTCTTTTCCCCTTTTATCCTTTCATATCTCTCCGCTACATTGGAGAAGAGAGACGCACACGAGTAAATAAAATGTAAATATCTGTATAATATGTAAATAAAAGGAAGAAGTGGTTGTGTAGTGTAGTCATTTGATTATAAATAATCTCATAATAATTTTATCCACAAATTCTCTGTTTTATCGTTTTTTCCTGATCAATAATAGAAAAAAAGAAAAAAAAAGATGAACAGCACCCTCTAGCGATGAACCTCAATTATTTCAAGATAACTGTAAAACATGGCTAGGTTAAGTCGGCGTTAGAACAAAAAATGCTCAGATTAACTTGTGTCTCATGGCACGCAGCTGAGTTTAAAATTAAACACAATTAAATCAAATTAAACTGACCCAGCTGCAACAGGCTCAGCAACCACATTTAATTTCACTGATTGGTCAGTTAGCCAGGCTATACAAAACAGGCTATTGTTAGAAATTCTGCACATGTGCTTCGCTTAGCTTCACATCTCACACTGCTTATAATTATAAGATAACGTATCCACGTTCGTAATAACGTGGTGAAATCTGCCAAAAATGGTGAGACTGAGCATAATACGTAATAAGACAATCTGAGCACTTAGTCCACATATTTCTAAATGAGAAGAAAAAGTTCCTCCAAACAATATAAGGCACACAATTCTATATGGGAAAACAGTTACATTTGTCATTAAGAGAAGCACTACTCATTACACAGATGTCAATAACCGTCCTAATATTAATAGTTCAACAGTCTTCCTCTGTCTATTATACGCACTGTACACATGTTAAATATCTGCCTTGAAATGACAATGAAATGACTTCCGGGCGCACTGAAAATTGTTATATACACACAGACACCCCCATACCAACATAAGCATAGTGCAACTCTTTGTTTACGCACCAGAGATTGAGTGGGCAAGTGCGTGTATATGCGAGTTTAAATTATTATACACAAATGTAAGTAGTAGGCTATTTATGTGAAAATGTTTCATATGTATGTACAAGTAGTGTTTCCCTGATTTCTCCCTAAATGGCCCCTCATAGTTCAGCAGTAATGAGGCTAGTTAGATTTTGCTCAGAATTAAGTACACTTTGGGATGTTATACGTATCACAGTCTCCGGTGAGCCGTACATGGTTGATCAATCCAGGTTGAGGTAGAGTCACTGCATTAATGACACGTCTGTTTGCATTGCCAGTTGTTGCTATGGCAGCAATGAAATTAGGAAATTCAAAGAAAAACAACTCATCTACGCTCTTGGAACTTTAGAACCCCATATGTCCTGTGGCCCGATGTCACACGTGAGGGGAATCCCATGAACACCTTTACAGATCAGTCTGTGGAAAGACACTGAAGAGGACAGAGGAAAAATGAGGCGTTTCTGGAGCTGGTGTGCTGGACGCATCGAGGACGAATACACAGACACAAAGGATGTGGAGGGTAAATGTAAATATAATGCCACTCACACCTGCGGTTGCTGGTGCTGGCACTCATACCTGTGGTTAAAATTCCTTTTTTGTCTTTAGCGCTGCATTGTCGCCTCTATCTCCCAATAATTCATATTCGAGGCTTTAGAAATCTAAGTTTTTGGGGGGTATATGCCATTTCCTGTTATTTGTGCAGAATACACACACTTTCACTTTGGAATCCACAAAGTTTTATAAATGAGGTCCCTGAATAACATCAATCTATTTCTACACTATATGGCTTGCTAATTTCATATGTCTGTGTGTCTTTCTGTTTGTCTGTGTGTGTGTGTGTGTGTGTGTGTGTGTGTGTGTGTGTGTGTGTGTGTGTGTGTGTGTGTGTGTGTGTTATACCAGCCCATAGAGGAGGACATGAGTCTGAAAGTGGCTGGAGATAAAGAACCAGGAGATCAAAGATCAGCACGATCTTTTGGTAAAACTATATACTGTTTACATAGTACCTGGTTTAACATTATACCCTCAGCTTACTCTAGTCTGCAGATGTGAAGAAATTAAACAGAATGTGTATCTGTGTATATGTGCGCACCTGTATGTGTCTGGTTGTAGTATTATTTAAAGGGTCAAACTGCGTGAAGTGTGCCCAGGCCCAGAGCTACTTTGATGGGCATGACTGTGTGACCTCTTGGGCCAGGAAGTCTGTTTCTAGTTTTATTTAAACGGTCAAACTGCGTGAAGTGTGCCCAGGCCCAGAGCTACTTTGCTGGGCATGACTGTGTGACCTCTTGGGCCTGGAAGTCTGGTTGTAGTATGATTTTAAAGGGTCAAATGGTCTCCATTGTGTGTCCAGGTTTAAGGCTACTTTGCTGGGCATGACTGTGTGACCTCTTGGGCCAGGAAGTCTGTTTCTAGTTTTATTTAAACGGTCAAACTGCGTGAAGTGTGCCCAGGCCCAGAGCTACTTTGCTGGGCATGACTGTGTGACCTCTTGGGCCTGGAAGTCTGGTTGTAGTATGATTTTAAAGGGTCAAATGGTCTCCATTGTGTGTCCAGGTTTAAGGCTACTTTGCTGGGCATGACTGTGTGACCTCTTGGGCCAGGAAGTCTGTTTCTAGTTTTATTTAAACGGTCAAACTGCGTGAAGTGTGTATAGGCCCAGAGTTACTTTTCTGGGCATGACTGTGTGACCTCTTGGGCCTGGAGGTCTGGTGTTTCCATTATATAAAAGGTGAAATGGCCTGAAGTGTACACAGGCCCAGAGCTACTTTGATGGGCATGATTCTGTGACCTCCTGGGCTTTGAGTTCTGTTTCTAGTTTTGGTTAAAGGGTCAAATTGCATGGTCTGCCCAGGCCCATAGCGACTTTGCTGGGCATGACTCTGTGACCTCTTCGGCTTGGAAGTCTGGTTGTAGTATTATTTAAAGGCACAAAGTACATTAAGTGTGCCCTGGCCCAGCACTACTTTGCTGTGCATGACTGTGTGACCTCTTGTGCCTGGAAGTCTGGTTGTAGTATTATTTAAAGGGTCAAACTGCATGAAGTGTGCCCATGCCCAGAGCTACTTTGCTGGGCATGACTGTGTGACCTCTTGTGCCTGGAAGTCTGGTTGTAGTATTATTTAAAGGGTCAAACTGCATGAAGTGTGCCCAGGCCCAGAGCTACTTTGCTGGGCATGATTCTGTGACCTCTTGGGCCTTGAAATCTGGTGCTTTGAACGATTTAAAGAGTGAAACGGTCTGAAGTGTGCCCACGTTTAAAGCAACCTTGCTGGGCATGACTGTGTGACCTCTTGTGCCTGGAAGTCTGGTTGTAGCATTATTTAAAGGGTCAAACTGTGCCCTGTAAACCGCACTGTGCCCTTCTGCGAAGAGCAAAGATGGTAAGGAAATCTCACAATTAATATCGTGATATGTCATCAGCTTGGCAAACGTCACATCCGGGTCAACCCAACACCATCTCAGCCTGCAGATGGCGTAAGTTTACACGACGGATTCTTTTATTCTCTTCAACGACAAAACTCAGGTCTATACACCGAAAATATGGCTGATTAAAATGCACGTAAATTAAATTTTGAGTCAATAAAATGCATATGAATTGACGTTTTGACTGATAAGTAGTTTTATTTGACTCAAGTTTAATCAACTTATCTTTCAACTTTATCCATTTTTATTACTTGCCTTATTTATCGTTTATTTGAAGTTTGCGGGCGCAACGTTCTGATTGACATTTTTGCGTCGAGAGGCGGAAGTAACGAAAATTGCTTGGGTTAAACCATGGATTGATTAATTAATGAATGTTATTGGATAAACAAGGCAACTAAAACAGTTACTAATGTTAAGTGATAAAAGAGTCCGGTAACACAAACGGCTTGAGTTAAACGTTAAATGACGTGACACAAAGTTATTCCAATTATTTAATTATATACCACTGTAGTATTTAGTTCACATGCATTTGTTGTTTACACCTTCATAGAAACTCCCTTGGTCATGAATGATCAAACTTGATATTTGATTTTTAAAAATATATCAAATCAAGACTGTTTTAATCCTATCACTTACATTTTCAATTCACAAGCATTTTTTCATGACCAGTTTATATTTTCATGGATTTTTATCAGCTTCGATTTCATCATTTAGAATTTGCTAGTTCCTCCACTCATGTGCCTGAAATGTTACTAAATTAGTAGATTCATTCCTGTTTGAGGAATTCTGGCTTGTGTTTATTGTCTGTGGGCAGAAAGGCTTTCCTAGATGCCAACTGGCAAAATGTTCCAAGATTTCTAAGAAATTATTAAACTTCCCTGAAAAAAACACACACACAAAAAAACCAAATAAGTAAGCTGAGAGAACTAAAACGAAAGCTATAAATACAACTTGACAGTTTTCAGCAGCAGGCGAATTTGTACGGTTACTGAGCTGCTAGCTAGCTAGCGAGCTACCGGCTGCAAGGTTAACAGTGCAAAGTCAGTAGCTAGCTAGCTAGCTACAGTAGCTACTACTAGCTAGCTACTGACTTTGCACTGTTAAAAGTGCTTCCGGTAGCTAGCTAGCTACAGTAGCTACTACTAGCTAGCTACTGACTTTGCACTGTGAAAAGTGCTTCCGGTAGCTAGCTAGCTACAGTAGCTACTACTAGCTAGCTACTGACTTTGCACTGTTAAAAGTGCTTCCGGTAGCTAGCTAGCTAGCTAGGTAGCTTGGTAATGGCTTTGCACTGTTAACCGTGCAGCCGGTAACTAGCGGTATCTAGTGGTTTAAATGCTTGCGGTTTAAATGCTTGGTGGACATTTGATTGTATGGTTTACTGAGCTGATAGCTAGATAGCTAGCTACGGTTACTGAGCTGAAAGCTAGCTAGCTACTTTACTGGGTATGATTCTGTGAGCTCCTGGGCTTGCAGGTCTGTTTCTAGTTTTGGTTAAAGGGTCAAACTGCGTGAAGTGTGCCCAGGCCCAGAGCTACTTTGCTGGGCATGACTGTGTGACCTCTTGGGCCTGGAAGTCTGGTTGTAGTATGATTTTAAAGGGTCAAATGGTCTCCATTGTGTGTCCAGGTTTAAGGCTACTTTGCTGGGCATGTGATTTGGACCCATCGGGTACGGAAGCCTGTCCGTTACGTGCTCGTTTTCCACGCCTTCAGCGCAGGTAGCCTGCGAATTTAAAACCGACGTGCATTTTATTCTTTTCCCCTTTTATCCTTTCATATCTCTCCGCTACCTTGGAGAAGAGAGACGCACGCGGGTAAATAAAATGTAAATATCTCTAAATATCTGTATAATATGTAAATAAAAAGATGTGGTTGTGTAGTGTAGTCGTTTGATTATAAATAATCTCATAATAATTTTATCCACAAATTCTTATACATTTATACATGTTTATCTCTCTCTGTGTGTGTGTGTGTGTGTGTGTGTGTGTGTGTGTGTGTGTGTGTGTCTGTGTCTGTGTGTGTGTGTGTGGTTCTGTGTCACTAGTGGGGCCTGTGGCCCGATTGGAGTGTTTGCGGTGTGAGAAGGAGGAGTTGTAGAACAGTTTGTTGGAGCAGCTGAAGGAGTTGAGGTTGCAGAAGCAGAAGGAGCTGCAGGTTCTTCAGGAGATGCTGAAACACAAGCAGCAGGAGGAGACAGAGCTCCTGCAGAAACAGCAGGAGGAGGAGGAGCATAACAGGTCCCTCAAGGGTAAGTACTATGGAAATGCAATAATACTAACATAACTAATAATGAATGTTAGCCTTTAGGCTCCAATAAAAGTGACACTAATATATGTATAGTACTATTTATATTATATTTTATATATTCAGTAGTAATTATGTAGTATATACAATCTGTGTTATATCCAGCAGTAATGATACTTGCTCTGGCAGATATGAAAATGGCCTGTGAACAGGAGAAGAAATCTCTGGAGGAAGAACTTGAGAAGCTCAGACTGTCACTGCAGGTAGAGATCCCTTATAGTGTCAGTACACATCCACCAGTAGCTCCACCTTTCACTTATAACGTCAGTACACATTCAGTACACATTCCCACCTTTCCATTGTACTCGCTGTAGTGATGATTCGTGTGTGTGTTATACCAGCCCATAGAGGAGGACATTGAGTCTGAAAGTGGCGCTGGAGATGAAGAACCAGGAGATCAAAGATCAGCACGATCTTTTGGTCAAACTATATACTCTGTATGTATACTATATCGAACCCACGGTTTTCACGCTTCGATTTTTTTAAATGTGGTGAGCTGCGGAGAAAAGACGCGCGTCGGACGTCATTGCGGCTTAATATCTCTTGTCTCCTTGGGAGTAGGAAGTCTGTTCATGGCTCTTTGGAGAGGGTTGCATCTCCCCTGTAATCGCCTTTAAGCGGCACGCGGATCGGACCCACCGTTCTTACGATACGATTTTTTAAATGTGGTGCGCGGCGTAGAAAAGACGCGAGTAGGACATATTTCCGGCTTAATATCTTTGGGCTCCTTGGGAGTAGAAAGTCTGTTCATGGCTCTTTGGAAAGGGCTGCATCTCCCCTGTAATCGCCTTCGAGCGGCACGCGGATCGGAACCATCGTTATCACGCTACGATTTTTTAATGCCGACAGGGACGGGCCGAAAGCGTGGCAGGTGGCGTTCGTTAGGGACAGTCATGGAGGTGATGCGCACCGAGCTGCAGGCCGTTTGGACCTGGCCCAGCCTAGATGTGAGTATTCAAAGTCAGCACGTTTGTTTCAAAGTTCTCCACCAATTCGTTGTAATTGCGTGTGTGTGCGTGAACACTAGGTTTGTGGAGGAGTTCGTCCCTGGACGGTACAAGGGGAGACAGTGTGTGGCCTGGCTGCGTGAGGTTGCAGTTTGCTGGGCATGAGAGATTGGCATGTGGTGCCCTGGAGGTGTGGTTGTTCCAGGACGGGCAAGGTGGCGTAGTGTGGCTGGGTGACGGTGCGCTTCACTGGGGATGTGGTTGTGAGTTGCAGGCCCATTCCTTTGAATGACAGAAAGGATCTGATTTGTTTCCAGGTTTAAACGTACTTTGCTGGGTATGACTGTGACCTCTTGGGCCAGGAAGTCTGTTTCTAGTTTTATTTAAACGGTCAAACTGCGTGAAGTGTGCCCAGGCCCAGAGCTACTTTGCTGTGCATGACTGTGTGACCTCTTGGGCCTTGAAATGTGGTGCTTTGAATGATTTAAAGAGTGAAACGGTCTGAAGTGTGCCCACGTTTAAAGTAACCTTGCTGGGCATGACTGTGTGACCTCTTGTGCCTGGAAGTCTGGTTGTAGTATTATTTAAACGGTCAAACTGCGTGAAGTGTGCCCAGGCCCAGAGCTACTTTGCTGGGCATGACTGTGTGACCTCTTGGGCCTGGAAGTCTGGTTGTAGTATGATTTTAAAGGGTCAAATGGTCTCCATTGTGTGTCCAGGTTTAAGGCTACTTTGCTGGGCATGTGATTTGGACCCATCGGGTACGGAAGCCTTTCCGTCACGTGCTCGTTTTCCACGCCTTCAGCGCAGGTAGCCTGCGAATTTAAAACCGACGTGCATTTTATTCTTTTCCCCTTTTATCCTTTCATATCTCTCCGCTACCTTGGAGAAGAGAGACGCACACGGGTAAATATCTGTAAATATCTGTATAATATGTAAATAAAAGGAAGAAGTGGTTGTGTAGTGTAGTCGTTTGATTATAAATAATCTCATAATAATTTTATCCACAAATTCTTATACATTTATACATGTTTATCTCTCTGTGTGTGTGTGTGGGGTTCTGTGTCACTAGTGGGGCCTGTGGCCCGATTGGAGTGTTTGCAGTGTGAGAAGGAGGAGTTGGAGAACAATTTGTTGGAGCAGCTGAAGGAGTTGAGGTTGCAGAAGCAGAAAGAGCTGCAGGTTCTTCAGGAGATGCTGAAACACAAGCAGCAAGAGGAGACAGAGCTCCTGCAGAAACAGCAGGAGGAGGAGGAGCATAACAGGTCCATCAAGAGTAAGTACTATGGAAATGCAATAATACTAACATAACTAATAATGAATGTTAGCCTTTAGGCTCCAATAAAAGTGATACTAATATATGTATAGTACTATATATATTATATTTTATATATTCAGTAGTAATTATGTAGTATATACAATCTGTGTTATATCCAGCAGTAATGATACTTGCTCTGGCAGATATGAAAATGGCCTGTGAACAGGAGAAGAAATCTCTGGAGGAAGAACTTGAGAAGCTCAGACTGTCACTGCAGGTAGAGATCCCTTATAGTGTCAGTACACATCCACCAGTACATCCACCTTTCACTTATAACGTCAGTACACATTCAGTACACATTCCCACCTTTCCATTGTACTGGCTGTAGTGATGATTCGTGTGTGTGTTATACCAGCCCATAGAGGAGGACATTATGAGTCTGAAAGTAGCGCTGGAGATGAAGAACCAGGAGATCAAAGATCAGCACGATCTTTTGGTCAAACTATATACTCTGTATGTATACTATATACTCTGTATGTAGTACCTGGTTTAACACTATATCCTCTGTATATATACTATATACTGTTTATGTAGTACCTGGTTTAACACTATACCCTCAGCTTACTCTAGTCTGCAGATGTGAAGAAATTAAACAGAATGTGTATCTGTGTATATGTGCGCACCTGTATGTGTCTGGTTTAGTTTTATTTAAACGGTCAAACTGCGTCATGTGTGCCCAGGCCCAGAGCTACTTTGCTGGGCATGACTGTGTGACCTCTTGGGCCAGGAAGTCTGTTTCTAGTTTTATTTAAACGGTCAAACTGCGTGAAGTGTGCCCAGGCGCAGAGCTACTTTGATGGGCATGATTCTGTGACCTCTTGGGTCTTGAAATGTGGTGCTTTGAATGATTTAAAGAGTGAAACGGTCTGAAGTGTGCCCACGTTTAAAGCATCCTTGCTGGGCATGACTGTGTGACCTCTTGGGCCTGGAAGTCTGGTTGTAGTATGATTTTAAAGGGTCAAATGGTCTCCATTGTGTGTCCAGGTTTAAGGCTACTTTGCTGGGCATGTGATTTGGACCCATCGGGTACGGAAGCCTTTCCGTCACGTGCTCGTTTTCCACGCCTTCAGCGCAGGTAGCCTGGGAATTTAAAACCGACGTGCATTTTATTCTTTTCCCCTTTTATCCTTTCATATCTCTCCGCTACCTTGGAGAAGAGAGACGCATGCGGGTAAATAAAATGTAAATATCTGTATAATATGTAAATAAAAGGAAGAAGTGGTTGTGTAGTGTAGTCGTTTGATTATGAATAATCTCATAATAATTTTATCCACAAATTCTTATACATTTATACATGTTTATCTCTCTCTTTGTGTGTGTGTGTGTGTGTGTGTGTGTGTGTGTGTGTGTGTGTGTGTGTTTGTGTGTGTGTGTGTGGTTCTGTGTCACTAGTGGGGCCTGTGGCCCGATTGGAGTGTTTGCGGTGTGAGAAGGAGGAGTTGGAGAACAGTTTGTTGGAGCAGCTGAAGGAGTTGAGGTTGCAGAAGCAGAAGGAGCTGCAGGTTCTTCAGGAGATGCTGAAACACAAGCAGCAGGAGGAGACAGAGCTCCTGCAGAAACAGCAGGAGGAGGAGGAGCATAACAGGTCCATCAAGAGTAAGTAGTATGGAAATGCAATAATACTAACATAACTAATAATGAATGTTAGCCTTTAGGCTCCAATAAAAGTGATACTAATATATGTATAGTACTATATATATTATATTTTATATATTCAGTAGTAATTATGTAGTATACACAATCTGTGTTATATCCAGCAGTAATGATACTTGCTCTGGCAGATATGAAAATGGCCTGTGAACAGGAGAAGAAATCTCTGGAGGAACAACTTGAGAAGCTCAGACTGTCACTGCAGGTAGAGATCCCTTATAGTGTCAGTACACATCCACCAGTACCTCCACCTCTCACTTATAACGTCAGTACACATTCAGTACACATTCCCACCTTTCCATTGTACTGGCTGTAGTGATGATTCGTGTGTGTGTTATACCAGCCCATAGAGGAAGACTTTATGAGTCTGAAAGTGGCGCTGGAGATGAAGAACCAGGAGATCAAAGATCAGCACGATCTTTTGGTCAAACTATATAGTCTGTATGTAGTACCTGGTTTAACATTATATCCTCTGTATATATACTATATACTGTTTATGTAGTACCTGGTTTAACACTATACCCTCAGCTTACTCTACTCTGCAGATGTGAAGAAATTAAACAGAATGTGTATCTGTGTATATGTGCGCACCTGTATGTGTCTGGTTGTAGTATTATTTAAAGGGTCAAACTGCATGAAGTGTGCCCAGGCCCAGAGCTACTTTGATGGGCATGATTCTGTGACCTCTTGGGCCTTGAAATGTGGTGCTTTGAATGATTTAAAGAGTGAAACGGTCTGAAGTGTGCCCACGTTTAAAGCATCCTTGCTGGGCATGACTGTGTGAACTCTTGGGCCAGGAAGTCTGTTTCTACTTTTATTTAAACGGTCAAACTGCGTGAAGTGTGCCCATGCCCAGAGCTACTTTGCTGGGCATGACTGTGTGACCTCTTGGGCCTGGAAGTCTGGTTGTAGTATGATTTTAAAGGGTCAAATGGTCTCCATTGTGTGTCCAGGTTTAAGGCTACTTTGCTTGGCATGTGATTTGGACCCATCGGGTACGGAAGCCTTTCCGTCACGTGCTCATTTTCCACGACTTCAGCGCAGGTAGCCTGCGAATTTTAAACCGACGTGCATTTTATTCTTTTCCCCTTTTATCCTTTCATATCTCTCCGCTACCTTGGAGAAGAGAGACGCACGCGGGTAAATAAAATGTAAATATCTGTAAATATCTGTATAATATGTAAATAAAAGGAAGAAGTGAATTATGTAGTATATACTATCTGTGTTATATCCAGCAGTAATGATACTTGCTCTGGCAGATATGAAAATGGCCTGTGAACAGGAGAAGAAATCTCTGGAGGAAGAACTTGAGAAGCACAGACTGTCACTGCAGGTAGAGATCCCTTATAGTGTCAGTACACATCCACCAGTACCTCCACCTTTCACTTATAACGTCAGTACACATTCAGTACACATTCCCACCTTTCCATTGTACTGGCTGTAGTGATGATTCGTGTGTGTGTTATACCAGCCCATAGAGGAGGACATTATGAGTCTGAAAGTGGCGCTGGAGATGAAGAACCAGGAGATCAAAGATCAGCACGATCTTTTGGTCAAACTATATACTCTGTATGTATACTATATACTCTGTATGTAGTACCTGGTTTAACACTATATCCTCTGTATATATACTATATACTGTTTATGTAGTACCTGGTTTAACACTATACCCTCAGCTTACTCTAGTCTGCAGATGTGAAGAAATTAAACAGAATGTGTATCTGTGTATATGTGCGCACCTGTATGTGTCTGGTTGTAGTATTATTTAAAGGGTCAAACTGCATGAAGTGTGCCCAGGCCCAGAGCTACTTTGCTGTGCATGACTGTGTGACCTCTAGGCCCTGGAAGTCTGGTTGTAGTAGTAGTATGATTTAAAGGCACAAAGTGATTGAAGTGTGCCCAGGCCCAGAGCTACTTTGCTGGGCATGACTGTGTGACCTCTTGGGCCAGGAAGTCTGTTTCTAGTTTTATTTAAACGGTCAAACTGCGTGAAGTGTGCCCAGGCCCAGACCTACTTTGCTGGGCATGACTGTGTGACCTCTTGTGCCTGGAAGTCTGGTTGTAGTATGATTTTAAAGGGTCAAATGGTCTCCATTGTGTGTCCAGGTTTAAGGCTACTTTGCTGGGCATGTGATTTGGACCCATCGGGTACGGAAGCTTTTCCGTCACGTGCTCGTTTTCCACGCCTTCAGCGCAGGTAGCCTGCGAATTTAAAACCGACGTGCATTTTATTCTTTTCCCCTTTTATCCTTTCATATCTCTCCGCTACATTGGAGAAGAGAGACGCACACGAGTAAATAAAATGTAAATATCTGTATAATATGTAAATAAAAGGAAGAAGTGGTTGTGTAGTGTAGTCATTTGATTATAAATAATCTCATAATAATTTTATCCACAAATTCTCTGTTTTATCGTTTTTTCCTGATCAATAATAGAAAAAAAGAAAAAAAAAGATGAACAGCACCCTCTAGCGATGAACCTCAATTATTTCAAGATAACTGTAAAACATGGCTAGGTTAAGTCGGCGTTAGAACAAAAAATGCTCAGATTAACTTGTGTCTCATGGCACGCAGCTGAGTTTAAAATTAAACACAATGAAATCAAATTAAATTGACCCAGCTGCAACAGGCTCAGCAACCACATTTAATTTCACTGATTGGTCAGTTAGCCAGGCTATACAAAACAGACTATTGTTAGAAATTCTGCACATGTGCTTCGCTTAGCTTCACATCTCACACTGCTTATAATTATAAGATAACGTATCCACGTTCGTAATAACGTGGTGAAATCTGCCAAAAATGGTGAGACTGAGCATAATAAGTAATAAGACAATCTGAGCACTTAGTCCACATATTTCTAAATGAGAAGAAAAAGTTCCTCCAAACAATATAAGGCACACAATTCTATATGGGAAAACAGTTACAGTTGTCATTAAGAGAAGCACTACTCATTACACAGATGTCAATAACCGTCCTAATATTAATAGTTCAACAGTCTTCCTCTGTCTATTATACGCACTGTACACATGTTAAATATCTGCCTTGAAATGACAATGAAATGACTTCCGGGCGCACTGAAAATTGTTATATACACACAGACACCCCCATACCAACATAAGCATAGTGCAACTCTTTGTTTACGCACCAGAGATTGAGTGGGCAAGTGCGTGTATATGCGAGTTTAAATTATTATACACAAATGTAAGTAGTAGGCTATTTATGTGAAAATGTTTCATATGTATGTACAAGTAGTGTTTCCCTGATTTCTCCCTAAATGGCCCCTCATAGTTCAGCAGTAATGAGGCTAGTTAGATTTTGCTCAGAATTAAGTACACTTTGGGATGTTATACGTATCACAGTCTCCGGTGAGCCGTACATGGTTGATCAATCCAGGTTGAGGTAGAGTCACTGCATTAATGACACGTCTGTTTGCATTGCCAGTTGTTGCTATGGCAGCAATGAAATTAGGAAATTCAAAGAAAAACAACTCATCTACGCTCTTGGAACTTTAGAACCCCATATGTCCTGTGGCCCGATGTCACACGTGAGGGGAATCCCATGAACACCTTTACAGATCAGTCTGTGGAAAGACACTGAAGAGGACAGAGGAAAAATGAGGCGTTTCTGGAGCTGGTGTGCTGGACGCATCGAGGACGAATACACAGACACAAAGGATGTGGAGGGTAAATGTAAATATAATGCCACTCACACCTGCGGTTGCTGGTGCTGGCACTCATACCTGTGGTTAAAATTCCTTTTTTGTCTTTAGCGCTGCATTGTCGCCTCTATCTCCCAATAATTCATACTCGAGGCTTTAGAAATCTAAGTTTTTGGGGGGTATATGCCATTTCCTGTTATTTGTGCAGAATACACACACTTTCACTTTGGAATCCACAAAGTTTTATAAATGAGGTCCCTGAATAACATCTATCTATTTCTACACTATATGGCTTGCTAATTTGTGTGTGTGTGTGTGTGTGTGTGTGTGTGTGTGTTATACCAGCCCATAGAGGAGGACATGAGTCTGAAAGTGGTGCTGGAGATGAAGAACCAGGAGATCAAAGATCAGCACGATCTTTTGGTAAAACTATATACTCTGTATGTAGTACCTGGTTTAACATTATGTCCTCTGTATATATATTATATACTGTTTATGTAGTACCTGGTTTAACACTATACCCTCAGCTTACTCTAGTCTGCAGATGTGAAGAAATTAAACAGAATGTGTATCTGTGTATATGTGCGCACCTGTATGTGTCTGGTTGTAGTATTATTTAAAGGGTCAAACTGCGTGAAGTGTGCCCAGACCCAGGCATGACTCTGTGACCTCTTGGGCCAGGAAGTCTGTTTCTAGTTTTATTTAAACGGTCAAACTGCGTGAAGTGTGCCCAGGCCCAGAGCTACTTTGCTGGGCATGACTGTGTGACCTCTTGGGCCTGGAAGTCTGGTTTTAGTATGATTTTAAAGGGTCAAATGGTCTCCATTGTGTGTCCAGGTTTAAGGCTAGTTTGCTGGGCATGTGATTTGGACCCATCGGGTACGGAAGCCTTTCCCTCAAGTGCTCGTTTTATACGCCTTCAGCGCAGGTAGCCTGCGAATTTAAAACCGACGTGCATTTTATTCTTTTCCCCTTTTATCCTTTCATATCTCTCCGCTACCTTGGAGAAGAGAGACGCACGCGGGTAAATAAAATGTAAATATCTGTAAATATCTGTATAATATGTAAATAAAAGGAAGAAGTGGTTGTGTAGTGTAGTCGTTTGATTATAAATAATCTCATAATAATTTTATCCACAAATTCTTATACATTTATACATGTTTATCTCTCTCTCTGTGTGTGTGTGTGTGGTTCTGTGTCACTAGTGGGGCCTGTGGCCCGATTGGAGTGTTTGCGGTGTGAGAAGGAGGAGTTGGAGAACAATTTGTTGGAGCAGCTGAAGGAGTTGAGGTTGCAGAAGCAGAAGGAGCTGCAGGTTCTTCAGGAGATGCTGAAACACAAGCAGCAAGAGGAGACAGAGCTCCTGCAGAAACAGCAGGAGGAGGAGGAGCATAACAGGTCCATCAAGAGTAAGTACTATGGAAATGCAATAATACTAACATAACTAATAATGAATGTTAGCCTTTAGGCTCCAATAAAAGTGATACTAATATATGTATAGTACTATATATATTATATTTTATATATTCAGTAGTAATTATGTAGTATATACAATCTGTGTTATATCCAGCAGTAATGATACTTGCTCTGGCAGATATGAAAATGGCCTGTGAACAGGAGAAGAAATCTCTGGAGGAAGAACTTGAGAAGCTGAGACTGTCACTGCAGGTAGAGATCCCTTCCACCAGTAGCTCCACCTTTCACTTATAACGTCAGTACACATTCAGTACACATTCCCACCTTTCCATTGTACTCGCTGTAGTGATGATTCGTGTGTGTGTTATACCAGCCCATAGAGGAGGACATTATGAGTCTGAAAGTGGCGCTGGAGATGAAGAACCAGGAGATCAAAGATCAGCACGATCTTTTGGTCAAACTATATACTCTGTATGTATACTATATACTCTGTATGTAGTACCTGGTTTAACACTATATCCTCTGTATATATACTATATACTGTTTATGTAGCACCTGGTTTAACACTATACCCTCAGCTTACTCTAGTCTGCAGATGTGAAGAAATTAAACAGAATGTGTATCTGTGTATATGTGCGCACCTGTATGTGTCTGGTTGTAGTATTATTTAAAGGGTCAAACTCCGTAAAGTGTGCCCAGGCCCAGAGCTACTTTGATGGGCATGATTCTGTGACCTCTTGGGCCTTGAAATGTGGTGCATTGAATGATTTAAAGAGTGAAACGGTCTGAAGTGTGCCCACGTTTAAAGCAACCTTGCTGGGCATGACTGTGTGACCTCTTGGGCCAGGAAGTCTGTTTCTAGTTTTATTTAAACGGTCAAACTGCGTGAAGTGTGCCCAGGCCCAGAGCTACTTTGCTGGGCATGACTGTGTGACCTCTTGGGCCTGGAAGTCTGGTTGTAGTATGATTTTAAAGGGTCAAATGGTCTCCATTGTGTGTCCAGGTTTAAGGCTACTTTGCTGGGCATGTGATTTGGACCCATCGGGTACGGAAGCCTTTCCGTCACGTGCTCGTTTTCCACGCCTTCAGCACAGGTAGCCTGCGAATTTAAAACCGACGTGCATTTTATTCTTTTCCCCTTTTATCCTTTCATATCTCTCCGCTACATTGGAGAAGAGAGACGCACGCGGGTAAATAAAATGTAAATATCTGTACATATCTGTATAATATCTAAATAAAAGGAAGAAGTGGTTGTATAGTGTAGTCGTTTGATTATAAATAATCTCATAATAATTTTATCCTTATATTCTTATACATTTATACATGTTTATCTCTCTCTCTGTGTGTGTGTGTGTGTGTGTGTGTGTGTGTGTGTGTGGTTCTGTGTCACTAGTGGGGCCTGTGGCCCGATTGGAGTGTTTGCGGTGTGAGAAGGAGGAGTTGGAGAACAGTTTGTTGGAGCAGCTGAAGGAGTTGAGGTTGCAGAAGCAGAAGGAGCTGCAGGTTCTTCAGGAGATGCTGAAACACAAGCAGCAGGAGGAGACAGAGCTCCTGCAGAAACAGCAGGAGGAGGAGGAGCATAACAGGTCCATCAAGAGTAAGTACTATGGAAATGCAATAATACTAACATAACTAATAATGAATGTTAGCCTTTAGGCTCCAATAAAAGTGACACTAATATATGTATAGTACTATATATATTATATTTTATATATTCAGTAGTAATTATGTAGTATATACAATCTGTGTTATATCCAGCAGTAATGATACTTGCTCTGGCAGATATGAAAATGGCCTGTGAACAGGAGAAGAAATCTCTGGAGGAAGAACTTGAGAAGCTCAAATTGTCACTGCAGGTAGAGATCCCTTATAGTGTCAGTACACATCCACCAGTACCACCACCTCTCACTTATAACGTCAGTACACATTCAGTACACATTCCCACCTTTCCATTTTACTGGCTGTAGTGATGATTCGTGTCTGTGTTATACCAGCCCATAGAGGAGGACATTGAGTCTGAAAGTGGCGCTGGAGATGAAGAACCAGGAGATCAAAGATCAGTACGATCTTTTGGTCAAACTATATACTCTGTATGTATACTATATCGAACCCACGGTTTTCACGCTTCGATTTTTTTAAATGTGGTGAGCTGCGGAGAAAAGACGCGCGTCGGACGTCATTGCGGCTTAATATCTCTTGTCTCCTTGGGAGTAGGAAGTCTGTTCATGGCTCTTTGGAAAGGGATGCATCTCCCCTGTAATCGCCTTCGAGCGGCACGCGGATCGAACCCACTGTTTTCACGCTACGATTTTTTATATGTGGTGCGCGGCGGAGAAAATGCGCGCGTCGGACGTCATTGCGGCTTAATATCTCTTGTGTCCTTGGGAGTAGAAAGTATGTTCATGGCTCTTTGGAGAGGGTTGCATCTCCCCTGTAATCGCCTTCGAGCGGCACGCGGATCGGAACCATCGTTATCACGCTACGATTTTTTAATGCCGCCAGGGACGGGCCGAAAGCGTGGCAGGTGGCGTTCGTTAGGGACAGTCATGGAGGTGATGGGCACCGAGCTGCAGGCCGTTTGGACCTGGCCCAGCCTAGATGTGAGTATTCAAAGTCAGCACGTTTGTTTCAAAGTTCTCCACCAATTCGTTGTAATTGCGTGTGTGTGCGTGAACACCAGGTTTGTGGAGGAGTTCGTCCCTGGACGGTACAAGGGGAGACAGTGTGTGGCCTGGCTGCGTGAGGTTGCAGTTTGCTGGGCATGAGAGATTGGCATGTGGTGCCCTGGAGGTGTGGTTGTTCCAGGACGGGCAAGGTGGCGTAGTGTGGCTGGGTGACGGTGCGCTTCACTGGGGATGTGGTTGTGAGTTGCAGGCCCATTCCTTTGAATGACAGAAAGGATCTGATTTGTTTCCAGGTTTAAACGTACTTTGCTGGGTATGACTGTGACCTCTTGGGCCAGGAAGTCTGTTTCTAGTTTTATTTAAACGGTCAAACTGCGTGAAGTGTGCCCAGGCCCAGAGCTACTTTGCTGGGCATGACTGTGTGACCTCTTGGGCCTGGAAGTCTGGTTGTAGTATGATTTTAAAGGGTCAAATGGTCTCCATTGTGTGTCCAGGTTTAAGGCTACTTTGCTGGGCATGTGATTTGGACCCATCGGGTACGGAAGCCTTTCCGTCACGTGCTCGTTTTCCACGCCTTCAGCGCAGGTAGCCTGCGAATTTAAAACCGACGTGCATTTTATTCTTTTCCCCTTTTATCCTTTCATATCTCTCCGCTACCTTGGAGAAGAGAGACGCACGCGGGTAAATAAAATGTAAATATCTGTACATATCTGTATAATATCTAAATAAAAGGAAGAAGTGGTTGTATAGTGTAGTCGTTTGATTATAAATAATCTCATAATAATTTTATCCACAAATTCTTATACATTTATACATGTTTATCTCTCTCTTTGTGTGTGTGTGTGTGTGTGTGGTTCTGTGTCACTAGTGGGGCCTGTGGCCCGATTGGAGTGTTTGCGGTGTGAGAAGGAGGAGTTGGAGAACAGTTTGTTGGAGCAGCTGAAGGAGTTGAGGTTGCAGAAGCAGAAGGAGCTGCAGGTTCTTCAGGAGATGCTGAAACACAAGCAGCAGGAGGAGACAGAGCTCCTGCAGAAACAGCAGGAGGAGGAGGAGCATAACAGGTCCATCAAGAGTAAGTACTATGGAAATGCAATAATACTAACATAATAATGAATGCTAGCCATTAGGCTCCAATAAAAGTGATACTAATATATGTATAGTACTATATATATTATATTTTATATATTCAGTAGTAATTATGTAGTATATACAATCTATGTTATATCCAGCAGTAATGATACTTGCTCTGGCAGATATGAAAATGGCCTGTGAACAGGAGAAGAAATCTCTGGAGGAAGAACTTGAGAAGCTCAGACTGTCACTGCAGGTAGAGATCCCTTATAGTGTCAGTACACATCCACCAGTACCTCCACCTTTCACTTATAACGTCAGTACACATTCAGTACACATTCCCACCTTTCCATTGTACTGGCTGTAGTGATGATTCGTGTGTGTGTTATACCAGCCCATAGAGGAGGACATTATGAGTCTGAAAGTGGCGCTGGAGATGAAGATCCAGGAGATCAAAGATCAGCACGATCTTTTGGTCAAACTATATACTCTGTATGTAGTACCTGGTTTAACATTATATCCTCTGTATATATACTATATACTGTTTATGTAGTACCTGGTTTAACACTATACCCTCAGCTTACTCTAGTCTGCAGATGTGAAGAAATTAAACAGAATGTGTATCTGTGTATATGTGCGCACCTGTATGCGTCTGGTTGTAGTATTATTTAAAGGGTCAAACTGCGTGAAGTGTGCCCAGGCCCAGAGCTACTTTGATGGGCATGATTCTGTGACCTCTTGGGCCTTGAAATGTGCTGCTTTGAATGATTTAAAGAGTGAAACGGTCTGAAGTGTGCCCACGTTTAAAGTAACCTTGCTGGGCATGACTGTGTGACCTCTTGTGCCTGGAAGTCTGGTTGTAGTATTATTTAAACGGTCAAACTGCGGGAAGTGTGCCCAGGCCCAGAGCTACTTTGCTGGGCATGACTGTGTGACCTCTTGGGCCTGGAAGTCTGGTTGTAGTATGATTTTAAAGGGTCAAATGGTCTCCATTGTGTGTCCAGGTTTAAGGCTACTTTGCTGGGCATGTGATTTGGACCCATCGGGTACGGAAGCCTTTCCGTCACGTGCTCGTTTTCCACGCCTTCAGCGCAGGTAGCCTGCGAATTTAAAACCGACGTGCATTTTATTCTTTTCCCCTTTTATCCCTTCATATCTCTCCGCTACCTTGGAGAAGAGAGACGCACGCGGGTAAATAAAATGTAAATATCTGTATAATATGTATATAAAAGGAAGAAGTGGTTGTGTAGTGTAGTCGTTTGATTATAAATAGTCTCATAATAATTTTATCCACAAATTCTTATACATTTATACATGTTTATCTTTCTCTGTGTGTGTGTGTGTGTGTGTGTGTGTGTGTGTGTGTGTGTGTGTGTGTGGTTCTGTGTCACTAGTGGGGCCTGTGGTCCGATTGGAGTGTTTGCGGTGTGAGAAGGAGGAGTTGGAGAACAGTTTGTTGGAGCAGCTGAAGGAGTTGAGGTTGCAGAAGCAGAAGGAGCTGCAGGTTCTTCAGGAGATGCTGAAACACAAGCAGCAGGAGGAGACAGAGCTCCTGCAGAAACAGCAGGAGGAGGAGGAGCGTAACAGGTCCATCAAGAGTAAGTACTATGGAAATGCAATAATACTAACATAACTAATAATGAATGTTAGCCTTTAGGCTCCAATAAAAGTGATACTAATATATGTATAGTACTATATATATTATATTTTATATATTCAGTAGTAATTATGTAGTATATACAATCTGTGTTATATCCAGCAGTAATGATACTTGCTCTGGCAGATATGAAAATGGCCTGTGAACAGGAGAAGAAATCTCTGGAGGAAGAACTTGAGAAGCTCAGACTGTCACTGCAGGTAGAGATCCCTTATAGTGTCAGTACACATCCACCAGTACCTCCACCTTTCACTTATAACGTCAGTACACATGCAGTACACATTCCCACCTTTCCATTGTACTGGCTGTAGTGATGATTCGTGTGTGTGTTATACCAGCCCATAGAGGAGGACATTATGAGTCTGAAAGTGGCGCTGGAGATGAAGAACCAGGAGATCAAAGATCAGCACGATCTTTTGGTCAAACTATATACTCTGTATGTATACTATATACTCTGTATGTAGTACCTGGTTTAACACTATATCCTCTGTATATATACTATATACTGTTTATGTAGTACCTGGTTTAACACTATACCCTCAGCTTACTCTAGTCTGCAGATGTGAAGAAATTAAACAGAATGTGTATCTGTGTATATGTGCGCACCTGTATGCGTCTGGTTGTAGTATTATTTAAAGGGTCAAACTGCGTGAAGTGTGCCCAGGCCCAGAGCTACTTTGATGGGCATGATTCTGTGACCTCTTGGGCCTTGAAATGTGGTGCTTTGAATGATTTAAAGAGTGAAACGGTCTGAAGTGTGCCCACGTTTAAAGTAACCTTGCTGGGCATGACTGTGTGACCTCTTGTGCCTGGAAGTCTGGTTGTAGTATTATTTAAACGGTCAAACTGCGTGAAGTGTGCCCAGGCCCAGAGCTACTTTGCTGGGCATGACTGTGTGACCTCTTGGGCCTGGAAGTCTGGTTGTAGAATGATTTTAAAGGGTCAAATGGTCTCCATTGTGTGTCCAGGTTTAAGGCTACTTTGCTGGGCATGTGATTTGGACCCATCGGGTACGGAAGCCTTTCCGTCATGTGCTCGTTTTCCACGCCTTCAGCGCAGGTAGCCTGCGAATTTAAACCGACGTGCATTTTATTCTTTTCCCCTTTTATCCCTTCATATCTCTCCGCTACCTTGGAGAAGAGAGACGCACGCAGGTAAATAAAATGTAAATATCTGTATAATATGTAAATAAAAGGAAGAAGTGGTTGTGTAGTGTAGTCGTTTGATTATAAATAATCTCATAATAATTTTATCCACAAATACTTATACATTTATACATGTTTATCTCTCTCTGTGTGTGTGTGTGTGTGTGTGTGTGTGTGTGTGGTTCTGTGTCACTAGTGGGGCCTGTGGCCCGATTGGATTGTTTGCAGTGTGAGAAGGAGGAGTTGGAGAACAATTTGTTGGAGCAGCTGAAGGAGTTGAGGTTGCAGAAGCAGAAGGAGCTGCAGGTTCTTCAGGAGATGCTGAAACACAAGCAGCAGGAGGAGACAGAGCTCCTGCAGAAACAGCAGGAGGAGGAGGAGCATAACAGGTCCATCAAGAGTAAGTACTATGGAAATGCAATAATACTAACATAATAATGAATGTTAGCCTTTAGGCTCCAATAAAAGTGATACTAATATATGTATAGTACTCTATTTATATTATATTTTATATATTCAGTAGTAATTATGTAGTATATACAATCTGTGTTATATCCAGCAGTAATGATACTTGTTCTGGCAGATATGAAAATGGCCTGTGAACAGGAGAAGAAATCTCTGGAGGAAGAACTTGAGAAGCTCAGACTGTCACTGCAGGTAGAGATCCCTTATAGTGTCAGTACACATCCACCAGTACCTCCACCTTTCACTTATAACGTCAGTACACATTCAGTACACATTCCCACCTTTCCATTGTACTGGCTGTAGTGATGATTCGTGTGCGTGGGTTATACCAGCCCATAGAGGAGGACATTATGAGTCTGAAAGTGGCGCTGGAGATGAAGAACCAGGAGATCAAAGATCAGCACGATCTTTTGGTCAAACTATATACTCTGTATGTATACTATATTCTCTGTATGTAGTACCTGGTTTAACACTATATCCTCTGTATATATACTATATACTGTTTATGTAGTACCTGGTTTAACACTATACCCTCAGCTTACTCTAGTCTGCAGATGTGAAGAAATTAAACAGAATGTGTATCTGTGTATATGTGCGCACCTGTATGTTTCTGGTTGTAGTATTATTTAAAGGGTCAAACTGCGTGAAGTGTGCCCAGGCGCAGAGCTACTTTGATGGGCATGATTCTGTTACCTCTTGGGTCTTGAAATGTGGTGCTTTGAATGATTTAAAGAGTGAAACGGTCTGAAGTGTGCCCACGTTTAAAGCATCCTTGCTGGGCATGACTGTGTGACCTCTTGGGCCTGGAAGTCTGGTTGCAGTATGATTTTAAAGGGTCAAATGGTCTCCATTGTGTGTCCAGGTTTAAGGCTACTTTGCTGGGCATGTGATTTGGACCCATCGGGTACGGAAGCCTTTCCGTCACGTGCTCGTTTTCCACGCCTTCAGCGCAGGTAGCCTGCGAATTTAAAACCGACGTGCATTTTATTCTTTTCCCCTTTTATCCTTTCATATCTCTCCGCTACCTTGGAGAAGAGAGACGCATGCGGGTAAATAAAATGTAAATATCTGTAAATATCTGTATAATATGTAAATAAAAGGAAGAAGTGGTTGTGTAGTGTAGTCGTTTGATTATGAATAATCTCATAATAATTTTATCCACAAATTCTTATACATTTATACATGTTTATCTCTCTCTTTGTGTGTGTGTGTGTGTGTGTGTGTGTGGTTCTGTGTCACTAGTGGGGCTTGTGGCCCGATTGGAGTGTTTGCGGTGTGAGAAGGACTAGTTGGAGAACAGTTTGTTGGAGCAGCTGAAGGAGTTGAGGTTGCAGAAGCAGAAGGAGCTGCAGGTTCTTCAGGAGATGCTGAAACACAAGCAGCAGGAGGAGACAGAGCTCCTGCAGAAACAGCAGGAGGAGGAGGAGCATAACAGGTCCATCAAGAGTAAGTACTATGGAAATGCAATAATACTAACATAATAATGAATGCTAGCCATTAGGCTCCAATAAAAGTGATACTAATATATGTATAGTACTATATATATTATATTTTATATATTCAGTAGTAATTATGTAGTATATACAATCTATGTTATATCCAGCAGTAATGATACTTGCTCTGGCAGATATGAAAATGGCCTGTGAACAGGAGAAGAAATCTCTGGAGGAAGAACTTGAGAAGCTCAGACTGTCACTGCAGGTAGAGATCCCTTATAGTGTCAGTACACATCCACCAGTACCTCCACCTTTCACTTATAACGTCAGTACACATTCAGTACACATTCCCACCTTTCCATTGTACTGGCTGTAGTGATGATTCGTGTGTGTGGGTTATACCAGCCCATAGAGGAGGACATTATGAGTCTGAAAGTGGCGCTGGAGATGAAGAACCAGGAGATCAAAGATCAGCACGATCTTTTGGTCAAACTATATACTCTGTATGTATACTATATACTCTGTATGTAGTACCTGGTTTAACACTATATCCTCTGTATATATACTATATACTGTTTATGTAGTTCCTGGTTTAACACTATACCCTCAGCTTACTCTAGTCTGCAGATGTGAAGAAATTTAAACAGAATGTGTATCTGTGTATATGTGCGCACCTGTATGTGTCTGGTTGTAGTATTATTTAAAGGGTCAAATGGTCTCCATTGTGTGTCCAGGTTTAAGGCTACTTTGCTGGGCATGTGATTTGGACCCATCGGGTACGGAAGCCTTTCCGTCACGTGCTCGTTTTCCACGCCTTCAGCGCAGGTAGCCTGCGAATTTAAAACCGACGTGCATTTTATTCTTTTCCCCTTTTATCCTTTCATATCTCTCCGCTACCTTGGAGAAGAGAGACGCACGCGGGTAAATAAAATGTAAATATCTCTAAATATCTGTATAATATGTAAATAAAAGGAAGATGTGGTTGTGTAGTGTAGTCGTTTGATTATAAATAATCTCATAATAATTTTATCCACAAATTCTTATACATTTATACATGTTTATCTCTCTCTTTGTGTGTGTGTTTGTGTGTGTGTGTGTGTGTGTGTGGTTCTGTGTCACTAGTGGGGCCTGTGGCCCGATTGGAGTGTTTGCGGTGTGAGAATGAGGAATGAGGAGTTGGAGAACAGTTTGTTGGAGCAGCTGAAGGAGTTGAGGTTGCAGAAGCAGAAGGAGCTGCAGGTTCTTCAGGAGATGCTGAAACACAAGCAGCAGGAGGAGACAGAGCTCCTGCAGAAACAGCAGGAGGAGGAGGAGCATAACAGGTCCATCAAGAGTAAGTACTATGGAAATGCAATAATACTAACATAACTAATAATGAATGTTAGCCTTTAGGCTCCAATAAAAGTGATACTAATATATGTATAGTACTATATATATTATATTTTATATATTCAGTAGTAATTATGTAGTATATACAATCTGTGTTATATCCAGCAGTAATGATACTTGCTCTGGCAGATATGAAAATGGCCTGTGAACAGGAGAAGAAATCTCTGGAGGAAGAACTTGAGAAGCTCAGACTGTCACTGCAGGTAGAGATCCCTTATAGTGTCAGTACACATCCACCAGTACCTCCACCTCTCACTTATAACGTCAGTACACATTCAGTACACATTCCCACCTTTCCATTGTACTGGCTGTAGTGATGATTCGTGTGTGTGTTATAGCAGCCCATAGAGGAGGACTTTATGAGTCTCAAAGTGGCGCTGGAGATGAAGAACCAGGAGATCAAAGATCAGCACGATCTTTTGGTCAAACTATATACTCTGTATGTATACTATATCGAACCCACGGTTTTCACGCTGCGATTTTTTTAAATGTGGTGAGCTGCGGAGAAAAGACGCGGTCCGGACGTATTTGTGGCTTAATATCTCTTGTCTCCTTGGGAGTAGGAAGTCTGTTCATGCCTCTTTGGAAAGGGCTGCATCTCCCCTCTAATCGCCTTCGAGCGGCACGCGGATCGAACCCACGGTTTTCACGCTATGATTTTTTTAAATGTGCTGCGCGGCAGAGAAAATGCGCGCGTCGGACGTCATTGCGGCTTAATATCTCTTGTCTCCTTGGGAGTAGAAAGTCTTTTCATGGCTCTTTGGAAAGGGCTGCATCTCCGCTGTAATCGCCTTCGAGCGGCACGCGGATCGAACCCACGGTTTTCACGCTATGATTTTTTTAAATGTGTTGCGCGTCGGAGAAAATGCGCGCGTCGGACGTCATTGCGGCTTAATATCTCTTGTCTCCTTGGGAGTAGAAAGTCTTTTCATGGCTCTTTGGAAAGGGCTGCATCTCCGCTGTAATCGCCTTCGAGCGGCACGCGGATCGAACCCACGGTTTTCACGCTATGATTTTTTTAAATGTGGTGCGCGGCGGAGAAAATGCGCGTGTCGGACGTCATTTCGGCTTAATATCTATTGTCTCCTTGGGAATAGAAAGTCTTTTCATGGCTCTTTGGAAAGGTTTGCATCTCCCTTGTAATCGCCTTTAAGCGGCACGCGGATTGGACCCACGGTTCTTCCGATACGATTTTTTAAATGTGGTGCGCGGCGCAGAAAAGACGCGCGTAGGACGTATTTGCGGCTTAATATCTTTGGGCTCCTTGGGAGTAGAAAGTCTGTTCATGGCTCTTTGGAAAGGGATGCATCTCCCCTGTAATCGCCTTCGAGCGGCACGCGGATCGGAACCATCGTTAGCACGCTACGATTTTTTAATGCCTCTAGGGACGGGCCGAAAGCGTGGCAGGTGGCGTTCGTTAGGGACAGTCATGGAGGTGATGCGCACCGAGTTGCAGGCCATTTGGACCTGGCCCGGCCTAGATGTGAGCGTTCAAAGTCAGCACGTTTGTTTAAACTTTCTCCTCCAATTCGTTTCAATTGTACAAGCGTTTCTCGCTCATCCGACTGGAGCGTAACGCTTTATCTGTTAATATCTCTGGTCTCCTTGGGAGTAGAAAGTCTATTCATGGCTCTTTGGAAAGGGCTGCATCTCCCCTGTAATCGCCTTTAAGCGGCACGCGGATCGGACCCACCGTTCTTACGATACGATTTTTTAAATGTGGTGAGCGGCGTAGAAAAGACGCGCGTAAGACGTATTTGCGGCTTAATATCTTTGGGCTCCTTGGGAGTAGAAAGTCTGTTCATGGCTCTTTGGAAAGAGCTGCATCTCCACTGTTATCGCCTTCGAGCGGCACGCGGATCGGAACCATCGTTATCACGCTACGATTTTTTAATGCCGCCAGGGACGTGCCGAAAGCGTGGCAGGTGGCGTTCGTTAGGGACCGTCATGGAGGTGATGCGCACCGAGTTGCAGGCCATTTGGACCTGGCCCGGCCTAGATGTGAGCGTTCAAAGTCAGCGCGTTTGTTTAAACTTTCTCCTCCAATTCGTTGCAATTGTACAAGCGTTTCTCGCTCATCCGACTGGAGCGTAACGCTTTATCTGTTAATATCTCTGGTCTCCTTGGGAGTAGAAAGTCTGTTCATGGCTCTTTGGAAAGGGATGCATCTCCCCTGTAATCGCCTTTAAGCGGCACGCGGATCGGACCCACCGTTCTCACGCTACGATTTTTTAAACGTGGTGCGCGTCGGAGAAAATGCGCGCGTCGGACGTCATTGCGGCTTAATATCTCTTGTCCCCTTGGGAGTAGAAAGTCTGTTCATGGCTCTTTGGAAAGGGTTGCATCTCCCTTGTAATCGCCTTTAAGCGGCACGCGGATTGGACCCACCGTTCTTACGATACGATTTTTTAAATGTTGCGCGGCGTAGAAAAGACGCGCGAAGGACGTATTTGCGGCTTAATATCTTTGGGCTCCTTGGGAGTAGGAAGTCTGTTCATGCCTCTTTGGAAAGGGCTGCATCTCCCCTGTAATCGCCTTCGAGCGGCACGCGGATCGAACCCATGGTTTTCACGCTATGATTTTTTTAAATGTGCTGCGCGGCGGAGAAAATGAGCGCGTCGGACGTCATTGCGGCTTAATATCTCTTGTCTCCTTGGGAGTAGAAAGTCTTTTCATGGTTCTTTGGAAAGGGCTGCATCTCCCCTGTAATCGCCTTCGCGCGGCACGCGGATCGGAACCATCGTTATCACGCTACGATTTTTTAATGCCAACAGGGACGGACCGAAAGCTTGGCAGGTGGCGTTCGTTAGGAAAAGTCATGGACGTGATGCGGACCGAGTTGCAGGCCATTTGGACCTGGCCCGGCCTAGATGTGAGCCTTCAAAGTCAGCGCGTTTGTTTAAACTTTCTCCTCCAATTCGTTGCAATTGTACAAGCGTTTCTCGCTCATCCGACTGGAGCGTAACGCTTTATCTGTTAATATCTCTGGTCTCCTTGGGAGTAGAAAGTCTGTTCATGGCTCTTTGGAAAGGGATGCATCTCCCCTGTAATCGCGTTTAAGCGGCACGCGGATCGGACCCACCGTTCTCACGCTACGATTTTTTAAACGTGGTGCGCGTCGGAGAAAATGCGCGTAATATCTCTTGTCTCCTTGGGAGTAGAAAGTCTGTTCATGGCTCTTTGGAAAGGGCTGTATCTCCCCTGTAATCGCCTTCGAGCGGCACGCGCATCGGAACCATCGTTATCACGCTACGATTTTTTAATGCCGCCAGGGATAGGCCGAAAGCGTGGCAGGTGGCGTTCGTTAGCGACAGTCATGGAGGTGATGCGCACCGAGTTGCACGCCATTTGGAGTTGGCCCGGCCTAGATGTGAGCGTTCAAAGTCAGCGCGTTTGTTTAAACTTTCTCCTCCAATTCGTTGCAATTGTACAAGCGTTTCTCGTTCATCCGACTGGAGCGTAACGATTTATATGTTAATATTTCTGGTCTCCTTGGGAGTAGAAAGTCTGTTCATGGCTCTTTGGAAAGGGCTGCATCTCCGCTGTAATCGCCTTCGAGCGGCACGCGGATCGAACCCACGGTTTTCACGCTATGATTTTTTTAAATGTGGTGCGCGTCGGAGAAAATGCGCGCGTCGGACGTCATTTCGGCTTAATATCTATTGTCTCCTTGGGAGTAGAAAGTCTTTTCATGGCTCTTTGGAAAGGTTTGCATCTCCCTTGTAATCGCCTTCGAGCGGCACGTGGATCGAACCCACGGTTTTCACGCTATGATTTTTTTAAATGTGCTGCGCGGCGGAGAAAATGCGCGCGTCGGACGTCATTGCGGCTTAATATCTCTTGTCTCCTTGGGAGTAGAAAGTCTTTTCATGGTTCTTTGGAAAGGGCTGCATCTCCCCTGTAATCGCCTTCGCGCGGCACGCGGATCGGAACCATCCTTATCACGCTACGATTTTTTAATGCCGACAGGGACGGGCCGAAAGCTTGGCAGGTGGCGTTCGTTAGGAAAAGTCATGGACGTGATGCGGACCGAGTTGCAGGCCATTTGGACCTGGCCCGGCCTAGATGTGAGCCTTCAAAGTCAGCGCGTTTGTTTAAACTTTCTCCTCCAATTCGTTGCAATTGTACAAGCGTTTCTCACTCATCCGACTGGAGCGTAACGCTTTATCTGTTAATATCTCTGGTCTCCTTGGGAGTAGAAAGTCTGTTCATGGCTCTTTGGAAAGGGATGCATCTCCCCTGTAATCGCCTTTAAGCGGCACGCGGATCGGACCCACCGTTCTCACGCTACGATTTTTTAAACGTGGTGCGCGTCGGAGAAAATGCGCGTAATATCTCTTGTCTCCTTGGGAGTAGAAAGTCTGTTCATGGCTCTTTGGAAAGGGCTGTATCTCCCCTGTAATCGCCTTCGAGCGGCACGCGCATCGGAACCATCGTTATCACGCTACGATTTTTTAATGCCGCCAGGGACGGGCCGAAAGCGTGGCAGGTGGCGTTCGTTAGGGACAGTCATGGAGGTGATGCGCACCGAGTTGCACGCCATTTGGAGTTGGCCCGGCCTAGATGTGAGCGTTCAAAGTCAGCGCGTTTGTTTAAACTTTCTCCTCCAATTCGTTGCAATTGTACAAGCGTTTCTCGTTCATCCGACTGGAGCGTAACGCTTTATATGTTAATATTTCTGGTCTCCTTGGGAGTAGAAAGTCTGTTCATGGCTCTTTTGAAAGGGATGCATCTCCCCTGTAATCGCCTTCGAGCGGCACGCGGATCGAACCCACGTTTTTCACGCTACGATTTTTTTTAAATGTGTTGCGCGGCGGAGGAAATGCGCGCGTCGGACGTCATTTCGGCTTAATATCTCTTGTCTCCTTGGGAGTAGAAAGTCTTTTCATGGCTCTTTGGAAAGGGCTGCATCTCCGCTGTAATCGCCTTCGAGCGGCACGCGGATCGAACCCACGGTTTTCACGCTATGATTTTTTTAAATGTGCTGCGCGGTGGAGAAAATGCGCGCGTGGGACGTCATTGCGGCTTAATATCTCTTGTCTCCTTGGGAGTAGAAAGTCTTTTCATGGTTCTTTGGAAAGGGTTGCATCTCCCCTGTAATCGCCTTTAAGCGGCACGCGGATCGGACCCACCGTTCTCACGCTACGATTTTTTAAACGTGGTGCGCGTCGGAGAAAATGCGCGTAATATCTCTTGTCTCCTTGGGAGTAGAAAGTCTGTTCATGGCTCTTTGGAAAGGGCTGTATCTCCCCTGTAATCGCCTTTGAGCGGCACGCGCATCGGAACCATCGTTATCACGCTACGATTTTTTAATGCCGCCAGGGATAGGCCGAAAGCGTGGCAGGTGGCGTTCGTTAGGGACTGTCATGGAGGTGATGCACACCGAGTTGCACGCCATTTGGAGTTGGCCCGGCCTAGATGTGAGCGTTCAAAGTCAGCGCGTTTCTTTAAACTTTCTCCTCCAATTCGTTGCAATTGTACAAGCGTTTCTCGTTCATCCGACTGGAGCGTAACGCTTTATATGTTAATATTTCTGGTCTCCTTGGGAGTAGAAAGTCTGTTCATGGCTCTTTTGAAAGGGATGCATCTCCCCTGTAATCGCCTTCGAGCGGCACGCGGATCGAACCCACGTTTTTCACGCTACGATTTTTTTTAAATGTGTTGCGCGGCGGAGGAAATGCGCGCGTCGGACGTCATTTCGGCTTAATATCTCTTGTCTCCTTGGGAGTAGAAAGTCTTTTCATGGCTCTTTGGAAAGGGCTGCATCTCCGCTGTAATCGCCTTCGAGCGGCACGCGGATCGAACCCACGGTTTTCACGCTATGATTTTTTTAAATGTGGTGCGCGGCGGAGAAAATGCGCGCGTCGGACGTCATTTCGGCTTAATATCTATTGTCTCCTTGGGAGTAGAAAGTCTTTTCATGGCTCTTTGGAAAGGTTTGCATCTCCCTTATAATCGCCTTTAAGCGGCACGCGGATTGGACCCACCGTTCTTCCGATACGATTTTTTAAATGTGGTGCGCGGCGTAGAAAAGACGCGCGTAGGACGTATTTGCGGCTTAATATCTTTGGGCTCCTTGGGAGTAGGAAGTCTGTTCATGCCTCTTTGGAAAGGGCTGCATCTCCCCTGTAATCGCCTTCGGGCGGCACGCGGATCGCACCCACGGTTTTCACGCTATGATTTTTTTAAATGTGGTGCGCGGCGGAGGAAATGCGCGCGTCGGACGTCATTTCGGCTTAATATCTCTTGTCTCCTTGGGAGTAGAAAGTCTTTTCATGGTTCTTTGGAAAGGGTTGCATCTCCCCTGTAATCGCCTTTAAGCGGCACGCGGATCGGACCCATCGTTCTCACGCTACGATTTTTTAAAATCCGCCAGGGAAGGAACGAACGCTTGGCAGGTGGCGTTCGTGACGGACAGTCAAGCAGTTAATGCGCACCGAGCTGCAGGCCATTTGGACCTGGCCCAGCCTAGATGTGAGTATTCAAAGTCAGCACGTTTGTTTCAAAGTTCTCCACCAATTCGTTGTAATTGCGTGTGTGCGCGTGAACACCAGGTTTGTGGAGGAGTTCGTCCTTGGACTGTACAAGGGGAGACAGTGTGTGGCCTGGCTGCGTGAGGTTGCAGTTTGCTGGGCATGAGAGATTGGCATGTGGTGCCCTGGAGGTGTGGTTGTTCCAGGACGGGCAAGGTGGGGTAGTGTGGCTGGGTGACGGTGCGCTTCACTGGGGATGTGGTTGTGAGTTGCAGGCCCATTCCTTTGAATGACAGAAAGGATCTGATTTGTTTCCAGGTTTAAACGTACTTTGCTGGGTATGACTGTGACCTCTTGGGCCAGGAAGTCTGTTTCTAGTTTTATTTAAACGGTCAAACTGCGTGAAGTGTGCCCAGGCCCAGAGCTACTTTGCTGGGCATGGCTGTGTGACCTCTTGGGCCTGGAAGTCTGGTTGTAGTATGATTTTAAAGGGTCAAATGCTCTCCATTGTGTGTCCAGGTTTAAGGCTACTTTGCTGGGCATGTGATTTGGACCCATCGGGTACGGAAGCCTTTCCGTCACGTGCTCGTTTTCCACGCCTTCAGCGCAGGTAGCCTGCGAATTTAAAACCGACGTGCATTTTATTCTTTTCCCCTTTTATCCTTTCATATCTCTCCGCTACCTTGGAGAAGAGAGACGCACGCGGGTAAATAAAATGTAAATATCTCTAAATATCTGTATAATATGTAAATAAAAGGAAGATGTGGTTGTGTAGTGTAGTCGTTTGATTATAAATAATCTCATAATAATTTTATCCACAAATTCTTATACATTTATACATGTTTATCTCTCTCTTTGTGTGTGTGTGTGTGTGTGTGGTTCTGTGTCACTAGTGGGGCCTGTGGCCCGATTGGAGTGTTTGCGGTGTGAGAAGGAGGAGTTGGAGAACAGTTTGTTGGAGCAGCTGAAGGAGTTGAGGTTGCAGAAGCAGAAGGAGCTGCAGGTTCTTCAGGAGATGCTGAAACACAAGCAGCAGGAGGAGACAGAGCTCCTGCAGAAACAGCAGGAGGAGGAGGAGCATAACAGGTCCATCAAGAGTAAGTACTATGGAAATGCAATAATACTAACATAACTAATAATGAATGTTAGCCTTTAGGCTCCAATAAAAGTGATACTAATATATGTATAGTACTATATATATTATATTTTATATATTCAGTAGTAATTATGTAGTATATACAATCTATGTTATATCCAGCAGTAATGATACTTGCTCTGGCAGATATGAAAATGGCCTGTGAACAGGAGAAGAAATCTCTGGAGGAAGAACTTGAGAAGCTCAGACTGTCACTGCAGGTAGAGATCCCTTATAGTGTCAGTACACATCCACCAGTAGCTCCACCTTTCACTTATAACGTCAGTACACATTCAGTACACATTCCCACCTTTCCATTGTACTGGCTGTAGTGATGATTCGTGTGTGTGTTATACCAGCCCATAGAGGAGGACATTATGAGTCTGAAAGTGGCGCTGGAGATGAAGAACCAGGAGATCAAAGATCAGCACGATCTTTTGGTCAAACTATATACTCTGTATGTATACTATATACTCTGTATGTAGTACCTGGTTTAACACTATATCCTCTGTATATATACTATATACTGTTTATGTAGTACCTGGTTTAACACTATACCCTCAGCTTACTCTAGTCTGCAGATGTGAAGAAATTAAACAGAATGTGTATCTGTGTATATGTGCGCACCTGTATGTGTCTGGTTGTAGTATTATTTAAAGGGTCAAACTGCGTGAAGTGTGCCCAGGCCCAGAGCTACTTTCATGGGCATGATTCTGTGACCTCTTGGGCCTTGAAATGTGGTGCTTTGAATGATTTAAAGAGTGAAACGGTCTGAAGTGTGCCCACGTTTAAAGCAACCTTGCTGGGCATGACTGTGTGACCTCTTGGGCCAGGAAGTCTGTTTCTAGTTTTATTTAAACGGTCAAACTGCGTGAAGTGTGCCCAGGCCCAGAGCTACTTTGCTGGGCATGACTGTGTGACCTCTTGGGCCTGGAAGTCTGGTTGTAGTATGATTTTAAAGGGTCAAATGGTCTCCATTGTGTGTCCAGGTTTAAGGCTACTTTGCTGGGCATGTGATTTGGACCCATCGGGTACGGAAGCCTTTCCGTGACGTGCTCGTTTTCCACGCCTTCAGCGCAGGTAGCCTGCGAATTTAAAACCCACGTGCATTTTATTCTTTTCCCCTTTTATCCCTTCATATCTCTCCGCTACCTTGGAGAAGAGAGACGCACACGGGTAAATAAAATGTAAATATCTCTAAATATCTGTATAATATGTAAATAAAAGGAAGAAGTGGTTGTGTAGTGTAGTCGTTTCATTATAAATAATCTCATAATAATTTTATCCACAAATTCTTATACATTTATACATGTTTATCTCTCTCTGTGTGTGTGTGTGTGTGTGTGTGTGTGTGTGTGTGTGTGTGTGTGTGTGGTTCTGTGTCACTAGTGGGGCCTGTGGCCCGATTGGAGTGTTTGCGGTGTGAGAAGGAGGAGTTGGAGAACAGTTTGTTGGAGCAGCTGAAGGAGTTGAGGTTGCAGAAGCAGAAGGAGCTGCAGGTTCTTCAGGAGATGCTGAAACACAAGCAGCATGAGGAGACAGAGCTCCTGCAGAAACAGCAGGAGGAGGAGGAGCATAACAGGTCCATCAAGAGTAAGTACTATGGAAATGCAATAATACTAACATAACTAATAATGAATGCTAGCCTTTAGGCTCCAATAAAAGTGATACTAATATATGTATAGTACTATATATATTATATTTTATATATTCAGTAGTAATTATGTAGTATATACAATCTGTGTTATATCCAGCAGTAATGATACTTGCTCTGGCAGATATGAAAATGGCCTGTGAACAGGAGAAGAAATCTCTGGAGGAAGAACTTGAGAAGCTCAGACTGTCACTGCAGGTAGAGATCCCTTATAGTGTCAGTACACATCCACCAGTAGCTCCACCTTTCACTTATAACGTCAGTACACATTCAGTACACATTCCCACCTTTCCATTGTACTGGCTGTAGTGATGATTCGTGTGTGTGTTATACCAGCCCATAGAGGAGGACATTATGAGTCTGAAAGTGGCGCTGGAGATGAAGAACCAGGAGATCAAAGATCAGCACGATCTTTTGGTCAAACTATATAGTCTGTATGTAGTACCTGGTTTAACATTATATCCTCTGTATATATACTATATACTGTTTATGTAGTACCTGGTTTAACACTATACCCTCAGCTTACTCTAGTCTGCAGATGTGAAGAAATTAAACAGAATGTGTATCTGTGTATATGTGCGCACCTGTATGTGTCTGGTTGTAGTATTATTTAAAGGGTCAAACTCCGTAAAGTGTGCCCAGGCCCAGAGCTACTTTGATGGGCATGATTCTGTAACCTCTTGGGCCTTGAAATGTGGTGCTTTGAATGATTTAAAGAGTGAAACGGTCTGAAGTGTGCCCACGTTTAAAGCATCCTTGCAGGGCATGACTGTGTGACCTCTTGGGCCAGGAAGTCTGTTTCTACTTTTATTTAAACGGTCAAACTGCGTGAAGTGTGCCCATGCCCAGAGCTACTTTGCTGGGCATGACTGTGTGACCTCTTGGGCCTGGAAGTCTGGTTGTAGTATGATTTTAAAGGGTCAAATGGTCTCCATTGTGTGTCCAGGTTTAAGGCTACTTTGCTTGGCATGTGATTTGGACCCATCGGGTATGGAAGCCTTTCCGTCAAGTGCTCGTTTTCCACGCCTTCAGCGCAGGTAGCCTGCGAATTTAAAACCGACGTGCATTTTATTCTTTTCCCCTTTTATCCCTTCATATCTCTCCGCTACCTTGGAGAAGAGAGACGCACACGGGTAAATAAAATGTAAATATCTCTAAATATCTGTATAATATGTAAATAAAAGGAAGAAGTGGTTGTGTAGTGTAGTCGTTTCATTATAAATAATCTCATAATAATTTTATCCACAAATTCTTATACATTTATACATGTTTATCTCTCTCTGTGTGTGTGTGTGTGTGTGTCTGTGTGTGTGTGTGTGTGGTTCTGTGTCACTAGTGGGGCCTGTGGCCCGATTGGAGTGTTTGCGGTGTGAGAAGGAGGAGTTGGAGAACAGTTTGTTTGAGCAGCTGAAGGAGTTGAGGTTGCAGAAGCAGAAGGAGCTGCAGGTTCTTCAGGAGATGCTGAAACACAAGCAGCAGGAGGAGACAGAGCTCCTGCAGAAACAGCAGGAGGAGGAGGAGCATAACAGGTCCATCAAGAGTAAGTACTATGGAAATGCAATAATACTAACATAACTAATAATGAATGTTAGCCTTTAGGCTCCAATAAAAGTGACACTAATATATGTATAGTACTATATATATTATATTTTATATATTCAGCAGTAATTATGTAGTATATACAATCTGTGTTATATCCAGCAGTAATGATACTTGCTCTGGCAGATATGAAAATGGCCTGTGAACAGGAGAAGAAATCTCTGGAGGAAGAACTTGAGAAGCTCAAACTGTCACTGCAGGTAGAGATCCCTTATAGTGTCAGTACACATCCACCAGTACCACCACCTCTCACTTATAACGTCAGTACACATTCAGTACACATTCCCACCTTTCCATTGTACTGGCTGTAGTGATGATTCGTGTCTGTGTTATACCAGCCCATAGAGGAGGACATTATGAGTCTGAAAGTGGCGCTGGAGATGAAGAACCAGGAGATCAAAGATCAGCACGATCTTTTGGTCAAACTATATACTCTGTATGTATACTATATCGAATCCACGGTTTTCACGCTACGATTTTTTAAAATGTGGTGAGCTGCGGAGAAAAGACGCGGTCCGGACGTATTTGTGGCTTAATATCTCTTGTCTCCTTGGGAGTAGGAAGTCTCTTCATGGCTCTTTGGAAAGGGCTGCATCTCCCCTCTAATCGCCTTCGAGCTTCAAGCGGATTGGACCCACGGTTATCACGCTACGATTTTTTAAAGCCGCCAGGGACGGGCCGAAAGCGTGGCAGGTGGCGTTCGTTAGGGACAGTCATGGAGGTGATGCGCACCGAGTTGCACGCCATTTGGACTTGGCCAGACCTAGATGTGAGCGTTCAAAGTCAGCGCGTTTGTTTAAACTTTCTCCTCCAATTCGTTGCAACTGCTCAAGCGTTTCTCGCTCATCCGACTGTAGCGTAACGCTTTATATGTTAATATCTCTTGTCTCCTTGGGAGTAGGAAGTCTGTTCATGGATCTTTGGAAAGGGCTGCATCTCCCCTGTAATCGCCTTTAAGCGGCACGCGGATCGAAGCCACGGTTTTCACGCTATGATTTTTTTAAATGTGTTGCGCGGCGGAGAAATTGCGCGCCTCGGACGTCATTTCGGCTTAATATCTCTTGTCTCCTTGGGAGTAGAAAGTCTTTTCATGGCTCTTTGGAAAGGGCTGCATCTCCCCTGTAATCGCCTTCAAGCGGCACGCGGATCGAACCCACGGTTTTCACGCTATGATTTTTTTAAATGTGGTGCGCGGCGGAGAAAATGCGCGCGTCGGACGTCATTGCGGCTTAATATCTCTTGTCTCCTTGGGAATAGAAAGTCTTTTCATGGCTCTTTGGAAAGGGTTGCATCTCCCCTGTAATCGCCTTTAAGCGGCATGCGGATCGGACCCACCGTTCTCACGCTACGATTTTTTAAATGTGGTGTGCGGCGGAGAAAATGCGCGCGTCGGATATCATTGCGGCTTAATATCTCTTGTCTCCTTGTGAGTAGAAAGTCTGTTCATTGCTCTTTGGAAAGGGCTGCATCTCCCCTGTAATCGCCTTCGCGCGGCACGCGCATCGGAACCATCGTTATCACGCTACGATTTTTTAATGCCGCCAGGGACGGGCCGAAAGCTTGGCAGGTGGCGTTCGTTAGGGACCGTCATGGAGGTGATGCGCACCGAGTTGCAGGCCATTTGGATCTGGCCCGGCCTAGATGTGAGCGTTCAAAGTCAGCGCGTTTGTTTAAACTTTCTCCTCCAATTCGTTGCAATTGTACAAGCGTTTCTCGCTCATCCGACTGGAGCGTAACGCTTTATCTGTTAATATCTCTGGTCTCCTTGGGAGTAGAAAGTCTGTTCATGGCTCTTTGGAAAGGGCTGCATCTCCCCTGTAATCGCCTTCGAGCGGCACGCGGATCGAACCCACGGTTTTCACGCTATGATTTTTTTAAATGTGTTGCGCGTCGGAGAAAATGCGCGCGTCGGACGTCATTGCGGCTTAATATCTCTTGTCTCCTTGGGAGTAGAAAGTCTTTTCATGGTTCTTTGGAAAGGGTTGCATCTCCCCTGTAATCGCCTTTAAGCGGCACGCGGATCGGACCCACCGTTCTTACGCTACGATTTTTTAAATGTGGTGCGCGGCGTAGAAAAGACGCGCGTAGGACTTATTTGCGGCTTAATATCTTTGGGCTCCTTGGGAGTAGAAAGTCTGTTCATAGCTCTTTGGAAAGGGCTGCATCTCCCCTGTAATCGCCTTCGCGCGGCACGCGGATCGGAACCATCGTTATCATGCTACGATTTTTTAATGCCGACAGGGACGGGCCGAAAGCTTGGCAGGTGGCGTTCGTTAGGAAAAGTCATGGACGTGATGCGGACCGAGTTGCAGGCCATTTGGACCTGGCCCGGCCTAGATGTGAGCCTTCAAAGTCAGCGCGTTTGTTTAAACTTTCTCCTCCAATTCGTTGCAATTGTACAAGCGTTTCTCGCTCATCCGACTGGAGCGTAACGCTTTATCTGTTAATATCTCTGGTCTCCTTGGGAGTAGAAAGTCTGTTCATGGCTCTTTGGAAAGGGATGCATCTCCCCTGTAATCGCCTTTAAGCGGCACGCGGATCGGACCCACCGTTCTCACGCTACGATTTTTTAAACGTGGTGCGCGTCGGAGAAAATGCGCGTAATATCTCTTGTCTCCTTGGGAGTAGAAAGTCTGTTCATGGCTCTTTGGAAAGGGCTGTATCTCCCCTGTAATCGCCTTCGAGCGGCACGCGGATCGAACCCACGTTTTTCACGCTACGATTTTTTTTAAATGTGTTGCGCGGCGGAGAAAAGACGCGCGCCGGACGTATTTGCGGCTTAATATCTCTTGTCTCATTGGATGTAGAAAGTCTGTTCATGGCTCTTTGGAAAGGGCTGCATCTCCCCTGTAATCGCCTTCGAGCGGCACGCGGATCGAACCCACGGTTTTCACGCTATGATTTTTTTAAATGTGGTGCGCGGCGGAGGAAATGCGCGCGTCGGACGTCATTTCGGCTTAATATCTCTTGTCTCCTTGGGAGTAGAAAGTCTTTTCATGGCTCTTTGGAAAGGGCTGCATCTCCGCTGTAATCGCCTTCGAGCGGCACGCGGATCGAACCCACGGTTTTCACGCTATGATTTTTTTAAATGTGGTGCGCGTCGGAGAAAATGCGCGCGTCGGACGTCATTTCGGCTTAATATCTATTGTCTCCTTGGGAGTAGAAAGTCTTTTCATGGCTCTTTGGAAAGGTTTGCATCTCCCTTGTAATCGCCTTTAAGCGGCACGCGGATTGGACCCACCGTTCTTCCGATACGATTTTTTAAATGTGGTGCGCGGCGTAGAAAAGACGCGCGTAGGACGTATTTGCGGCTTAATATCTTTGGGCTCCTTGGGAGTAGGAAGTCTGTTCATGCCTCTTTGGAAAGGGCTGCATCTCCCCTGTAATCGCCTTCGCGCGGCACGCGGATCGGAACCATCGTTATCACGCTACGATTTTTTAATGCCGACAGGGACGGGCCGAAAGCTTGGCAGGTGGCGTTCGTTAGGAAAAGTCATGGACGTGATGCGGACCGAGTTGCAGGCCATTTGGACCTGGCCCGGCCTAGATGTGAGCCTTCAAAGTCAGCGCGTTTGTTTAAACTTTCTCCTCCAATTCGTTGCAATTGTACAAGCGTTTCTCGCTCATCCGACTGGAGCGTAACGCTTTATCTGTTAATATCTCTGGTCTCCTTGGGAGTAGAAAGTCTGTTCATGGCTCTTTGGAAAGGGCTGTATCTCCCCTGTAATCGCCTTCGAGCGGCACGCGCATCGGAACCATCGTTATCACGCTACGATTTTTTAATGCCGCCAGGGACGGGCCGAAAGCGTGGCAGGTGGCGTTCGTTAGGGACCGTCATGGAGGTGATGCGCACCGAGTTGCAGGCCATTTGGATCTGGCCCGGCCTAGATGTGAGCGTTCAAAGTCAGCGCGTTTGTTTAAACTTTCTCCTCCAATTCGTTGCAATTGTACAAGCGTTTCTCGCTCATCCGACTGGAGCGTAACGCTTTATCTGTTAATATCTCTGGTCTCCTTGGGAGTAGAAAGTCTGTTCATGGCTCTTTGGAAAGGGCTGCATCTCCCCTGTAATCGCCTTCGAGCGGCACGCGGATCGAACCCACGGTTTTCACGCTATGATTTTTTTAAATGTGTTGCGCGTCGGAGAAAATGCGCGCGTCGGACGTCATTGCGGCTTAATATCTCTTGTCTCCTTGGGAGTAGAAAGTCTTTTCATGGCTCTTTGGAAAGGGTTGCATCTCCCCTGTAATCGCCTTTAAGCGGCACGCGGATCGGACCCACCGTTCTTACGCTACGATTTTTTAAATGTGGTGCGCGGCGTAGAAAAGACGCGCGTAGGACTTATTTGCGGCTTAATATCTTTGGGCTCCTTGGGAGTAGAAAGTCTGTTCATAGCTCTTTGGAAAGGGCTGCATCTCCCCTGTAATCGCCTTCGCGCGGCACGCGGATCGGAACCATCGTTATCATGCTACGATTTTTTAATGCCGACAGGGACGGGCCGAAAGCTTGGCAGGTGGCGTTCGTTAGGAAAAGTCATGGACGTGATGCGGACCGAGTTGCAGGCCATTTGGACCTGGCCCGGCCTAGATGTGAGCCTTCAAAGTCAGCGCGTTTGTTTAAACTTTCTCCTCCAATTCGTTGCAATTGTACAAGCGTTTCTCGCTCATCCGACTGGAGCGTAACGCTTTATCTGTTAATATCTCTGGTCTCCTTGGGAGTAGAAAGTCTGTTCATGGCTCTTTGGAAAGGGATGCATCTCCCCTGTAATCGCCTTTAAGCGGCACGCGGATCGGACCCACCGTTCTCACGCTACGATTTTTTAAACGTGGTGCGCGTCGGAGAAAATGCGCGTAATATCTCTTGTCTCCTTGGGAGTAGAAAGTCTGTTCATGGCTCTTTGGAAAGGGCTGTATCTCCCCTGTAATCGCCTTCGAGCGGCACGCGCATCGGAACCATCGTTATCACGCTACGATTTTTTAATGCCGCCAGGGATAGGCCGAAAGCGTGGCAGGTGGCGTTCGTTAGCGACAGTCATGGAGGTGATGCGCACCGAGTTGCACGCCATTTGGAGTTGGCCCGGCCTAGATGTGAGCGTTGAAAGTCAGCGCGTTTGTTTAAACTTTCTCCTCCAATTCGTTGCAATTGTACAAGCGTTTCTCGTTCATCCGACTGGAGCGTAACGCTTTATATGTTAATATTTCTGGTCTCCTTGGGAGTAGAAAGTCTGTTCATGGCTCTTTTGAAAGGGATGCATCTCCCCTGTAATCGCCTTCGAGCGGCACGCGGATCGAACCCACGTTTTTCACGCTACGATTTTTTTTTAAATGTGTTGCGCGGCGGAGAAAAGACGCGCGCCGGACGTATTTGCGGCTTAATATCTCTTGTCTCATTGGATGTAGAAAGTCTGTTCATGGCTCTTTGGAAAGGGCTGCATCTCCCCTGTAATCGCCTTCGAGCGGCACGCGGATCGAACCCACGGTTTTCACGCTATGATTTTTTTAAATGTGGTGCGCGGCGGAGGAAATGCGCGCGTCGGACGTCATTTCGGCTTAATATCTCTTGTCTCCTTGGGAGTAGAAAGTCTTTTCATGGCTCTTTGGAAAGGGCTGCATCTCCGCTGTAATCGCCTTCGAGCGGCACGCGGATCGAACCCACGGTTTTCACGCTATGATTTTTTTAAATGTGGTGCGCGTCGGAGAAAATGCGCGCGTCGGACGTCATTTCGGCTTAATATCTATTGTCTCCTTGGGAGTAGAAAGTCTTTTCATGGCTCTTTGGAAAGGTTTGCATCTCCCTTGTAATCGCCTTTAAGCGGCACGCGGATTGGACCCACCGTTCTTCCGATACGATTTTTTAAATGTGGTGCGCGGCGTAGAAAAGACGCGCGTAGGACGTATTTGCGGCTTAATATCTTTGGGCTCCTTGGGAGTAGGAAGTCTGTTCATGCCTCTTTGGAAAGGGCTGCATCTCCCCTGTAATCGCCTTCGCGCGGCACGCGGATCGGAACCATCGTTTTCACGCTACGATTTTTTAATGCCGACAGGGACGGGCCGAAAGCTTGGCAGGTGGCGTTCGTTAGGAAAAGTCATGGACGTGATGCGGACCGAGTTGCAGGCCATTTGGACCTGGCCCGGCCTAGATGTGAGCCTTCAAAGTCAGCGCGTTTGTTTAAACTTTCTCCTCCAATTCGTTGCAATTGTACAAGCGTTTCTCGCTCATCCGACTGGAGCGTAACGCTTTATCTGTTAATATCTCTGGTCTCCTTGGGAGTAGAAAGTCTGTTCATGGCTCTTTGGAAAGGGCTGTATCTCCCCTGTAATCGCCTTCGAGCGGCACGCGCATCGGAACCATCGTTATCACGCTACGATTTTTTAATGCCGCCAGGGACGGGCCGAAAGCGTGGCAGGTGGCGTTCGTTAGGGACAGTCATGGAGGTGATGCGCACCGAGTTGCACGCCATTTGGAGTTGGCCCGGCCTAGATGTGAGCCTTCAAAGTCAGCGCGTTTGTTTAAACTTTCTCCTCCAATTCGTTGCAATTGTACAAGCGTTTCTCGTTCATCCGACTGGAGCGTAACGCTTTATATGTTAATATTTCTGGTCTCCTTGGGAGTAGAAAGTCTGTTCATGGCTCTTTTGAAAGGGATGCATCTCCCCTGTAATCGCCTTCGAGCGGCACGCGGATCGAACCCACGTTTTTCACGCTACGATTTTTTTTTAAATGTGTTGCGCGGCGGAGAAAAGACGCGCGCCGGACGTATTTGCGGCTTAATATCTCTTGTCTCATTGGATGTAGAAAGTCTGTTCATGGCTCTTTGGAAAGGGCTGCATCTCCCCTGTAATCGCCTTCGAGCGGCACGCGGATCGAACCCACGGTTTTCACGCTATGATTTTTTTAAATGTGGTGCGCGGCGGAGGAAATGCGCGCGTCGGACGTCATTTCGGCTTAATATCTCTTGTCTCCTTGGGAGTAGAAAGTCTTTTCATGGCTCTTTGGAAAGGGCTGCATCTCCGCTGTAATCGCCTTCGAGCGGCACGCGGATCGAACCCACGGTTTTCACGCTATGATTTTTTTAAATGTGGTGCGCGTCGGAGAAAATGCGCGCGTCGGACGTCATTTCGGCTTAATATCTATTGTCTCCTTGGGAGTAGAAAGTCTTTTCATGGCTCTTTGGAAAGGTTTGCATCTCCCTTGTAATCGCCTTTAAGCGGCACGCGGATTGGACCCACCGTTCTTCCGATACGATTTTTTAAATGTGGTGCGCGGCGTAGAAAAGACGCGCGTAGGACGTATTTGCGGCTTAATATCTTTGGGCTCCTTGGGAGTAGGAAGTCTGTTCATGCCTCTTTGGAAAGGGCTGCATCTCCCCTGTAATCGCCTTCGCGCGGCACGCGGATCGGAACCATCGTTTTCACGCTACGATTTTTTAATGCCGACAGGGACGGGCCGAAAGCTTGGCAGGTGGCGTTCGTTAGGAAAAGTCATGGACGTGATGCGGACCGAGTTGCAGGCCATTTGGACCTGGCCCGGCCTAGATGTGAGCCTTCAAAGTCAGCGCGTTTGTTTAAACTTTCTCCTCCAATTCGTTGCAATTGTACAAGCGTTTCTCGCTCATCCGACTGGAGCGTAACGCTTTATCTGTTAATATCTCTGGTCTCCTTGGGAGTAGAAAGTCTGTTCATGGCTCTTTGGAAAGGGCTGTATCTCCCCTGTAATCGCCTTCGAGCGGCACGCGCATCGGAACCATCGTTATCACGCTACGATTTTTTAATGCCGCCAGGGACGGGCCGAAAGCGTGGCAGGTGGCGTTCGTTAGGGACAGTCATGGAGGTGATGCGCACCGAGTTGCACGCCATTTGGAGTTGGCCCGGCCTAGATGTGAGCCTTCAAAGTCAGCGCGTTTGTTTAAACTTTCTCCTCCAATTCGTTGCAATTGTACAAGCGTTTCTCGCTCATCCGACTGGAGCGTAACGCTTTATCTGTTAATATCTCTGGTCTCCTTGGGAGTAGAAAGTCTGTTCATGGCTCTTTGGAAAGGGCTGTATCTCCCCTGTAATCGCCTTCGAGCGGCACGCGCATCGGAACCATCGTTATCACGCTACGATTTTTTAATGCCGCCAGGGATAGGCCGAAAGCGTGGCAGGTGGCGTTCGTTAGCGACAGTCATGGAGGTGATGCCCACCGAGTTGCACGCCATTTGGAGTTGGCCCGGCCTAGATGTGAGCGTTCAAAGTCAGCGCGTTTGTTTAAACTTTCTCCTCCAATTCGTTGCAATTGTACAAGCGTTTCTCGTTCATCCGACTGGAGCGTAACGATTTATATGTTAATATTTCTGGTCTCCTTGGGAGTAGAAAGTCTGTTCATGGCTCTTTGGAAAGGGCTGCATCTCCGCTGTAATCGCCTTCGAGCGGCACGCGGATCGAACCCACGGTTTTCACGCTATGATTTTTTTAAATGTGGTGCGCGTCGGAGAAAATGCGCGCGTCGGACGTCATTTCGGCTTAATATCTATTGTCTCCTTGGGAGTAGAAAGTCTTTTCATGGCTCTTTGGAAAGGTTTGCATCTCCCTTGTAATCGCTTTCGAGCGGCACGTGGATCGAACCCACGGTTTTCACGCTATGATTTTTTTAAATGTGCTGCGCGGCGGAGAAAATGCGCGCGTCGGACGTCATTGCGGCTTAATATCTCTTGTCTCCTTGGGAGTAGAAAGTCTTTTCATGGTTCTTTGGAAAGGGCTGCATCTCCCCTGTAATCGCCTTCGAGCGGCACGCGGATCGGAACCATCCTTATCACGCTACGATTTTTTAATGCCGACAGGGACGGGCCGAAAGCTTGGCAGGTGGCGTTCGTTAGGAAAAGTCATGGACGTGATGCGGACCGAGTTGCAGGCCATTTGGACCTGGCCCGGCCTAGATGTGAGCCTTCAAAGTCAGCGCGTTTGTTTAAACTTTCTCCTCCAATTCGTTGCAATTGTACAAGCGTTTCTCGCTCATCCGACTGGAGCGTAACGCTTTATCTGTTAATATCTCTGGTCTCCTTGGGAGTAGAAAGTCTGTTCATGGCTCTTTGGAAAGGGATGCATCTCCCCTGTAATCGCCTTTAAGCGGCACGCGGATCGGACCCACCGTTCTCACGCTACGATTTTTTAAACGTGGTGCGCGTCGGAGAAAATGCGCGTAATATCTCTTGTCTCCTTGGGAGTAGAAAGTCTGTTCATGGCTCTTTGGAAAGGGCTGTATCTCCCCTGTAATCGCCTTCGAGCGGCACGCGCATCGGAACCATCGTTATCACGCTACGATTTTTTAATGCCGCCAGGGACGGGCCGAAAGCGTGGCAGGTGGCGTTCGTTAGGGACAGTCATGGAGGTGATGCGCACCGAGTTGCACGCCATTTGGAGTTGGCCCGGCCTAGATGTGAGCGTTCAAAGTCAGCGCGTTTGTTTAAACTTTCTCCTCCAATTCGTTGCAATTGTACAAGCGTTTCTCGCTCATCCGACTGGAGCGTAACGCTTTATCTGTTAATATCTCTGGTCTCCATATAAAGCGTTACGCTAACGCTTTATATGTTAATATTTCTGGTCTCCTTGGGAGTAGAAAGTCTTTTCATGGCTCTTTGGAAAGGGCTGCATCTCCGCTGTAATCGCCTTCGAGCGGCACGCGGATCGAACCCACGGTTTTCACGCTATGATTTTTTTAAATGTGGTGCGCGGCGGAGAAAATGCGCGCGTCGGACGTCATTTCGGCTTAATATCTATTGTCTCCTTGGGAGTAGAAAGTCTTTTCATGGCTCTTTGGAAAGGTTTGCATCTCCCTTGTAATCGCCTTTAAGCGGCACGCGGATTGGACCCACCGTTCTTCCGATACGATTTTTTAAATGTGGTGCGCGGCGTAGAAAAGACGCGCGTAGGACGTATTTGCGGCTTAATATCTTTGGGCTCCTTGGGAGTAGGAAGTCTGTTCATGCCTCTTTGGAAAGGGCTGCATCTCCTCTGTAATCGCCTTCGAGCGGCACGCGGATCGAACCCACGGTTTTAACGCTATGATTTTTTTAAATGTGGTGCGCGGCGGAGGAAATGCGCGCGTCGGACGTCATTTCGGCTTAATATCTCTTGTCTCCTTGGGAGTACAAAGTCTTTTCATGGCTCTTTGGAAAGGGCTGCATCTCCCCTGTAATCGCCTTTAAGCGGCACGCGGATCGAACCCACGGTTTTCACGCTACGATTTTTTTTAAATGTGTTGCGCGGCGGAGAATAGACGCGCGCCGGACGTATTTGCGGCTTGATATCTCTTGTCTCATTGGGAGTAGAAAGTCTGTTCATGGCTCTTTGGAAAGGGCTGCATCTCCCCTGTAATCGCCTTCGAGCGGCACGCGGATCGAACCCACGGTTTTCACGCTATGATTTTTTTAAATGTGTTGCGCGTCGGAGAAAATGCGCGCGTCGGACGTCATTGCGGCTTAATATCTCTTGTCTCCTTGGGAGTAGAAAGTCTTTTCATGGCTCTTTGGAAAGGGCTGCATCTCCGCTGTAATCGCCTTCGAGCGGCACGCGGATCGAACCCACGGTTTTCACGCTATGATTTTTTTAAATGTGGTGCGCGGCGGAGAAAATGCGCGCGTCGGACGTCATTTCGGCTTAATATCTATTGTCTCCTTGGGAGTAGAAAGTCTTTTCATGGCTCTTTGGAAAGGTTTGCATCTCCCTTGTAATCGCCTTTAAGCGGCACGCGGATTGGACCCACCGTTCTTCCGATACGATTTTTTAAATGTGGTGCGCGGCGTAGAAAAGACGCGCGTAGGACGTATTTGCGGCTTAATATCTTTGGGCTCCTTGGGAGTAGGAAGTCTGTTCATGCCTCTTTGGAAAGGGCTGCATCTCCTCTGTAATCGCCTTCGAGCGGCACGCGGATCGAACCCACGGTTTTCACGCTATGATTTTTTTAAATGTGGTGCGCGGCGGAGAAAATGCGCGCGTCGGACGTCATTTCGGCTTAATATCTATTGTCTCCTTGGGAGTAGAAAGTCTTTTCATGGCTCTTTGGAAAGGTTTGCATCTCCCTTGTAATCGCCTTTAAGCGGCACGCGGATTGGACCCACCGTTCTTCCGATACGATTTTTTAAATGTGGTGCGCGGCGTAGAAAAGACGCGCGTAGGACGTATTTGCGGCTTAATATCTTTGGGCTCCTTGGGAGTAGGAAGTCTGTTCATGCCTCTTTGGAAAGGGCTGCATCTCCCCTGTAATCGCCTTCGAGCGGCACGCGGATCGAACCCACGGTTTTAACGCTATGATTTTTTTAAATGTGGTGCGCGGCGGAGGAAATGCGCGCGTCGGACGTCATTTCGGCTTAATATCTCTTGTCTCCTTGGGAGTACAAAGTCTTTTCATGGCTCTTTGGAAAGGGCTGCATCTCCCCTGTAATCGCCTTTAAGCGGCACGCGGATCGAACCCACGGTTTTCACGCTACGATTTTTTTTAAATGTGTTGCGCGGCGGAGAATAGACGCGCGCCGGACGTATTTGCGGCTTGATATCTCTTGTCTCATTGGGAGTAGAAAGTCTGTTCATGGCTCTTTGGAAAGGGCTGCATCTCCCCTGTAATCGCCTTCGAGCGGCACGCGGATCGAACCCACGGTTTTCACGCTATGATTTTTTTAAATGTGTTGCGCGTCGGAGAAAATGCGCGCGTCGGACGTCATTGCGGCTTAATATCTCTTGTCTCCTTGGGAGTAGAAAGTCTTTTCATGGCTCTTTGGAAAGGGCTGCATCTCCGCTGTAATCGCCTTCGAGCGGCACGCGGATCGAACCCACGGTTTTCACGCTATGATTTTTTTAAATGTGGTGCGCGGCGGAGAAAATGCGCGCGTCGGACGTCATTTCGGCTTAATATCTATTGTCTCCTTGGGAGTAGAAAGTCTTTTCATGGCTCTTTGGAAAGGTTTGCATCTCCCTTGTAATCGCCTTTAAGCGGCACGCGGATTGGACCCACCGTTCTTCCGCTACGATTTTTTAAATGTGGTGCGCGGCGTAGAAAAGACGCGCGTAGGACGTATTTGCGGCTTAATATCTTTGGGCTCCTTGGGAGTAGGAAGTCTGTTCATGCCTCTTTGGAAAGGGCTGCATCTCCTCTGTAATCGCCTTCGAGCGGCACGCGGATCGAACCCACGGTTTTCACGCTATGATTTTTTTAAATGTGTTGCGCGGCGGAGGAAATGCGCGCGTCGGACGTCATTTCGGCTTAATATCTCTTGTCTCCTTGGGAGTAGAAAGTCTTTTCATGGCTCTTTGGAAAGGGCTGCATCTCCCCTGTAATCGCCTTTAAGCGGCACGCGGATCGAACCCACGGTTTTCACGCTACGATTTTTTTTAAATGTGTTGCGCGGCGGAGAATAGACGCGCGCCGGACGTATTTGCGGCTTGATATCTCTTGTCTCATTGGGAGTAGAAGGTCTGTTCATGGCTCTTTGGAAAGGGCTGCATCTCCCCTGTAATCGCCTTCGAGCGGCACGCGGATCGAACCCACGGTTTTCACGCTATGATTTTTTTAAATGTGGTGCGCGGCGGAGAAAATGCGCGCGTCGGACGTCATTTCGGCTTAATATCTATTGTCTCCTTGGGAGTAGAAAGTCTTTTCATGGCTCTTTGGAAAGGTTTGCATCTCCCTTGTAATCGCCTTTAAGCGGCACGCGGATTGGACCCACCGTTCTTCCGATACGATTTTTTAAATGTGGTGCGCGGCGTAGAAAAGACGCGCGTAGGACGTATTTGCGGCTTAATATCTTTGGGCTCCTTGGGAGTAGGAAGTCTGTTCATGCCTCTTTGGAAAGGGCTGCATCTCCCCTGTAATCGCCTTCGAGCGGCACGCGGATCGAACCCACGGTTTTAACGCTATGATTTTTTTAAATGTGGTGCGCGGCGGAGGAAATGCGCGCGTCGGACGTCATTTCGGCTTAATATCTCTTGTCTCCTTGGGAGTACAAAGTCTTTTCATGGCTCTTTGGAAAGGGCTGCATCTCCCCTGTAATCGCCTTTAAGCGGCACGCGGATCGAACCCACGGTTTTCACGCTACGATTTTTTTTAAATGTGTTGCGCGGCGGAGAATAGACGCGCGCCGGACGTATTTGCGGCTTGATATCTCTTGTCTCATTGGGAGTAGAAAGTCTGTTCATGGCTCTTTGGAAAGGGCTGCATCTCCCCTGTAATCGCCTTCGAGCGGCACGCGGATCGAACCCACGGTTTTCACGCTATGATTTTTTTAAATGTGTTGCGCGTCGGAGAAAATGCGCGCGTCGGACGTCATTGCGGCTTAATATCTCTTGTCTCCTTGGGAGTAGAAAGTCTTTTCATAGCTCTTTGGAAAGGGCTGCATCTCCGCTGTAATCGCCTTCGAGCGGCACGCGGATCGAACCCACGGTTTTCACGCTATGATTTTTTTAAATGTGTTGCGCGTCGGAGAAAATGCGCGCGTCGGACGTCATTGCGGCTTAATATCTCTTGTCTCCTTGGGAGTAGAAAGTCTTTTCATAGCTCTTTGGAAAGGGCTGCATCTCCGCTGTAATCGCCTTCGAGCGGCACGCGGATCGAACCCACGGTTTTCACGCTATGATTTTTTTAAATGTGTTGCGCGTCGGAGAAAATGCGCGCGTCGGACGTCATTGCGGCTTAATATCTCTTGTCTCCTTGGGAGTAGAAAGTCTGTTCATGGCTCTTTGGAAAGGGATGCATCTCCCCTGTAATCGCCTTTAAGCGGCACGCGGATCGGACCCACCGTTCTCACGCTACGATTTTTTAAACGTGGTGCGCGTCGGAGAAAATGCGCGCGTCGGACGTCATTGCGGCTTAATATCTCTTGTCTCCTTGGGAGTAGAAAGTCTGTTCATGGCTCTTTGGAAAGGGTTGCATCTCCCTTGTAATCGCCTTTAAGCGGCACGCGGATTGGACCCACCGTTCTTACGATACGATTTTTTAAATGTTGCGCGGCGTAGAAAAGACGCGCGAAGGACGTATTTGCGGCTTAATATCTTTGGGCTCCTTGGGAGTAGGAAGTCTGTTCATGCCTCTTTGGAAAGGGCTGCATCTCCCCTGTAATCGCCTTCGAGCGGCACGCGGATCGAACCCACGGTTTTCACGCTATGATTTTTTTAAATGTGTTGCGCGTCGGAGAAAATGCGCGCGTCGGACGTCATTGCGGCTTAATATCTCTTGTCTCCTTGGGAGTAGAAAGTCTGTTCATGGCTCTTTGGAAAGGGATGCATCTCCCCTGTAATCGCCTTTAAGCGGCACGCGGATCGGACCCACCGTTCTCACGCTACGATTTTTTAAACGTGGTGCGCGTCGGAGAAAATGCGCGCGTCGGACGTCATTGCGGCTTAATATCTCTTGTCTCCTTGGGAGTAGAAAGTCTGTTCATGGCTCTTTGGAAAGGGTTGCATCTCCCTTGTAATCGCCTTTAAGCGGCACGCGGATTGGACCCACCGTTCTTACGATACGATTTTTTAAATGTTGCGCGGCGTAGAAAAGACGCGCGAAGGACGTATTTGCGGCTTAATATCTTTGGGCTCCTTGGGAGTAGGAAGTCTGTTCATGCCTCTTTGGAAAGGGCTGCATCTCCCCTGTAATCGCCTTCGAGCGGCACGCGGATCGAACCCACGGTTTTCACGCTATGATTTTTTTAAATGTGCTGCGCGGCGGAGAAAATGAGCGCGTCGGACGTCATTGCGGCTTAATATCTCTTGTCTCCTTGGGAGTAGAAAGTCTTTTCATGGTTCTTTGGAAAGGGCTGCATCTCCCCTGTAATCGCCTTCGCGCGGCACGCAGATCGGAACCATCGTTATCACGCTACGATTTTTTAATGCCAACAGGGACGGGCCGAAAGCTTGGCAGGTGGCGTTCGTTAGGAAAAGTCATGGACGTGATGCGGACCGAGTTGCAGGCCATTTGGACCTGGCCCGGCCTAGATGTGAGCCTTCAAAGTCAGCGCGTTTGTTTAAACTTTCTCCTCCAATTCGTTGCAATTGTACAAGCGTTTCTCGTTCATCCGACTGGAGCGTAACGCTTTATCTGTTAATATCTCTGGTCTCCTTGGGAGTAGAAAGTCTGTTCATGGCTCTTTGGAAAGGGATGCATCTCCCCTGTAATCGCCTTTAAGCGGCACGCGGATCGGACCCACCGTTCTCACGCTACGATTTTTTAAACGTGGTGCGCGTCGGAGAAAATGCGCGCGTCGGACGTCATTGCGGCTTAATATCTCTTGTCTCCTTGGGAGTAGAAAGTCTGTTCATGGCTCTTTGGAAAGGGTTGCATCTCCCTTGTAATCGCCTTTAAGCGGCACGCGGATTGGACCCACCGTTCTTACGATACGATTTTTTAAATGTTGCGCGGCGTAGAAAAGACGCGCGAAGGACGTATTTGCGGCTTAATATCTTTGGGCTCCTTGGGAGTAGGAAGTCTGTTCATGCCTCTTTGGAAAGGGCTGCATCTCCCCTGTAATCGCCTTCGAGCGGCACGCGGATCGAACCCACGGTTTTCACGCTATGATTTTTTTAAATGTGTTGCGCGTCGGAGAAAATGCGCGCGTCGGACGTCATTGCGGCTTAATATCTCTTGTCTCCTTGGGAGTAGAAAGTCTTTTCATGGTTCTTTGGAAAGGGTTGCATCTCCCCTGTAATCGCCTTTAAGCGGCACGCGGATCGGACCCACCGTTCTTACGCTACGATTTTTTAAATGTGGTGCGCGGCGTGGAAAAGACGCGCGTAGGACTTATTTGCGGCTTAATATCTTTGGGCTCCTTGGGAGTAGAAAGTCTGTTCATAGCTCTTTGGAAAGGGCTGCATCTCCCCTGTAATCGCCTTCGCGCGGCACGCGGATCGGAAACATCGTTATCATGCTACGATTTTTTAATGCCGACAGGGACGGGCCGAAAGCTTGGCAGGTGGCGTTCGTTAGGAAAAGTCATGGACGTGATGCGGACCGAGTTGCAGGCCATTTGGACCTGGCCCGGCCTAGATGTGAGCCTTCAAAGTCAGCGCGTTTGTTTAAACTTTCTCCTCCAATTCGTTGCAATTGTACAAGCGTTTCTCGCTCATCCGACTGGAGCGTAACGATTTATCTGTTAATATCTCTGGTCTCCTTGGGAGTAGAAAGTCTGTTCATGGCTCTTTGGAAAGGGATGCATCTCCCCTGTAATCGCCTTTAAGCGGCACGCGGATCGGACCCACCGTTCTCACGCTACGATTTTTTAAACGTGGTGCGCGTCGGAGAAAATGCGCGTAATATCTCGTCTCCTTGGGAGTAGAAAGTCTTTTCATGGCTCTTTGGAAAGGGCTGCATCTCCGCTGTAATCGCCTTCGAGCGGCACGCGGATCGAACCCACGGTTTTCACGCTATGATTTTTTTAAATGTGTTGCGCGGCGGAGAAATTGCGCTCGTCGGACGTCATTTCGGCTTAATATCTCTTGTCTCCTTGGGAGTAGAAAGTCTTTTCATGGCTCTTTGGAAAGGGCTGCATCTCCCCTGTAATCGCCTTTAAGCGGCACGCGGATCGGACCCACCGTTCTCACGCTAAGATTTTTTAAATGTGGTGCGCGGCGGAGAAAATGCGCGTGTCGGACATCATTGCTGCTTAATATCTCTTTTCTCCTTGGGAGTAGGAAGTCTGTTCATGGCTCTTTGGAAATGCTGCATCTCCCCTGTAATCGCCTTCAAGCGGCACGCGGATCGAACCCACGGTTTTCACGCTATGATTTTTTTAAATGTGGTGCGCGGCGGAGAAAATGCGCGCGTCGGACGTCATTGCGGCTTAATATCTCTTGTCTCCTTGGGAATAGAAAGTCTTTTCATGGCTCTTTGGAAAGGGTTGCATCTCCCCTGTAATCGCCTTTAAGCGGCATGCGGATCGGACCCACCGTTCTCACGCTACGATTTTTTAAATGTGGTGTGCGGCGGAGAAAATGCGCGCGTCGGATATCATTGCGGCTTAATATCTCTTGTCTCCTTGTGAGTAGAAAGTCTGTTCATTGCTCTTTGGAAAGGGCTGCATCTCCCCTGTAATCGCCTTCGCGCGGCACGCGCATCGGAACCATCGTTATCACGCTACGATTTTTTAATGCCGCCAGGGACGGGCCGAAAGCTTGGCAGGTGGCGTTCGTTAGGGACCGTCATGGAGGTGATGCGCACCGAGTTGCAGGCCATTTGGATCTGGCCCGGCCTAGATGTGAGCGTTCAAAGTCAGCGCGTTTGTTTAAACTTTCTCCTCCAATTCGTTGCAATTGTACAAGCGTTTCTCGCTCATCCGACTGGAGCGTAACGCTTTATCTGTTAATATCTCTGGTCTCCTTGGGAGTAGAAAGTCTGTTCATGGCTCTTTGGAAAGGGCTGCATCTCCCCTGTAATCGCCTTCGAGCGGCACGCGGATCGAACCCACGGTTTTCACGCTATGATTTTTTTAAATGTGTTGCGCGTCGGAGAAAATGCGCGCGTCGGACGTCATTTCGGCTTAATATCTATTGTCTCCTTGGGAGTAGAAAGTCTTTTCATGGCTCTTTGGAAAGGTTTGCATCTCCCTTGTAATCGCCTTTAAGCGGCACGCGGATTGGACCCACCGTTCTTCCGATACGATTTTTTAAATGTGGTGCGCGGCGTAGAAAAGACGCGCGTAGGACGTATTTGCGGCTTAATATCTTTGGGCTCCTTGGGAGTAGGAAGTCTGTTCATGCCTCTTTGGAAAGGGCTGCATCTCCCCTGTAATCGCCTTCGAGCGGCACGTGGATCGAACCCACGGTTTTCACGCTATGATTTTTTTAAATGTGCTGCGCGGCGGAAAAAATGCGCGCGTCGGACGTCATTGCGGCTTAATATCTCTTGTCTCCTTGGGAGTAGAAAGTCTTTTCATGGTTCTTTGGAAAGGGCTGCATCTCCCCTGTAATCGCCTTCGCGCGGCACGCGGATCGGAACCATCGTTATCACGCTACGATTTTTTAATGCCGACAGGGACGGGCCGAAAGCTTGGCAGGTGGCGTTCGTTAGGAAAAGTCATGGACGTGATGCGGACCGAGTTGCAGGCCATTTGGACCTGGCCCGGCCTAGATGTGAGCCTTCAAAGTCAGCGCGTTTGTTTAAACTTTCTCCTCCAATTCGTTGCAATTGTACAAGCGTTTCTCTCTCATCCGACTGGAGCGTAACGCTTTATCTGTTAATATCTCTGGTCTCCTTGGGAGTAGAAAGTCTGTTCATGGCTCTTTGGAAAGGGATGCATCTCCCCTGTAATCGCCTTTAAGCGGCACGCGGATCGGACCCACCGTTCTCACGCTACGATTTTTTAAACGTGGTGCGCGTCGGAGAAAATGCGCGTAATATCTCTTGTCTCCTTGGGAGTAGAAAGTCTGTTCATGGCTCTTTGGAAAGGGCTGTATCTCCCCTGTAATCGCCTTCGAGCGGCACGCGCATCGGAACCATCGTTATCACGCTACGATTTTTTAATGCCGCCAGGGACGGGCCGAAAGCGTGGCAGGTGGCGTTCGTTAGGGACAGTCATGGAGGTGATGCGCACCGAGTTGCACGCCATTTGGAGTTGGCCCGGCCTAGATGTGAGCGTTCAAAGTCAGCGCGTTTGTTTAAACTTTCTCCTCCAATTCGTTGCAATTGTACAAGCGTTTCTCGTTCATCCGACTGGAGCGTAACGCTTTATATGTTAATATTTCTGGTCTCCTTGGGAGTAGAAAGTCTGTTCATGGCTCTTTTGAAAGGGATGCATCTCCCCTGTAATCGCCTTCGAGCGGCACGCGGATCGAACCCACGTTTTTCACGCTACGATTTTTTTTAAATGTGTTGCGCGGCGGAGAAAAGACGCGCGCCGGACGTATTTGCGGCTTAATATCTCTTGTCTCATTGGGTGTAGAAAGTCTGTTCATGGCTCTTTGGAAAGGGCTGCATCTCCCCTGTAATCGCCTTCGAGCGGCACGCGGATCGAACCCACGGTTTTCAAGCTATGATTTTTTTAAATGTGGTGCGCGGCGGAGGAAATGCGCGCGTCGGACGTCATTTCGGCTTAATATCTCTTGTCTCCTTGGGAGTAGAAAGTCTTTTCATGGCTCTTTGGAAAGGGCTGCATCTCCGCTGTAATCGCCTTCGAGCGGCACGCGGATCGAACCCACGGTTTTCACGCTATGATTTTTTTAAATGTGGTGCGCGTCGTAGAAAATGCGCGCGTCGGACGTCATTTCGGCTTAATATCTATTGTCTCCTTGGGAGTAGAAAGTCTTTTCATGGCTCTTTGGAAAGGTTTGCATCTCCCTTGTAATCGCCTTTAAGCGGCACGCGGATTGGACCCACCTTTCTTCCGATACGATTTTTTAAATGTGGTGCGCGGCGTAGAAAAGACGCGCGTAGGACGTATTTGCGGCTTAATATCTTTGTGCTCCTTGGGAGTAGGAAGTCTGTTCATGCCTCTTTGGAAAGGGCTGCATCTCCCCTGTAATCGCCTTCGAGCGGCACGCGGATCGAACCCACGGTTTTCACGCTATGATTTTTTTAAATGTGGTGCGCGGCGGAGGAAATGCGCGCGTCGGACGTCATTTCGGCTTAATATCTCTTGTCTCCTTGGGAGTAGAAAGTCTTTTCATGGCTCTTTGGAAAGGGCTGCATCTCCCCTGTAATCGCCTTTAAGCGGCACGCGGATCGAACCCACGGTTTTCACGCTACGATTTTTTTTTAAATGTGTTGCGCGGCGGAGAATAGACGCGCGCCGGACGTATTTGCGGCTTGATATCTCTTGTCTCATTGGGAGTAGAAAGTCTGTTCATGGCTCTTTGGAAAGGGCTGCATCTCCCCTGTAATCGCCTTCGAGCGGCACGCGGATCGAACCCACGGTTTTCACGCTATGATTTTTTTAAATGTGGTGAGCGGCGGAGGAAATGCGCGCGACGGACGTCATTTCGGCTTAATATCTCTTGTCTCCTTGGGAGTAGAAAGTCTTTTCATGGCTCTTTGGAAAGGGCTGCATCTCCCCTGTAATCGCCTTTAAGCGGCACGCGGATCGAACCCACGGTTTTCACGCTACGATTTTTTTTAAATGTGTTGCGCGGCGGAGAAAATGCGCGCGTCGGATGTCATTGCGGCTTAATATCTCGTTTCCTTGGGAGTAGAAAGTCTTTTCATGGTTCTTTGGAAAGGGTTGCATCTCCCCTGTAATCGCCTTTAAGCGGCACGCGGATCGGACCCATCGTTCTCACGCTACGATTTTTTAAAATCCGCCAGGGACGGAACGAACGCTTGGCAGGTGGCGTTCGTGACGGACAGTCAAGCAGTTAATGCGCACCGAGCTGCAGGCCATTTGGACCTGGCCCAGCCTAGATGTGAGTTTTCAAAGTCAGCACGTTTGTTTCAAAGTTCTCCACCAATTCGTTGTAATTGCGTGTGTGCGCGTGAACACCAGGTTTGTGGAGGAGTTCGTCCTTGGACTGTACAAGGGGAGACAGTGTGTGGCCTGGCTGCGTGAGGTTGCAGTTTGCTGGGCATGAGAGATTGGCATGTGGTGCCCTGGAGGTGTGGTTGTTCCAGGACGGGCAAGGTGGCGTAGTGTGGCTGGGTGACGGTGCGCTTCACTGGGGATGTGGTTGTGAGTTGCAGGCCCATTCCTTTGAATGACAGAAAGGATCTGATTTGTTTCCAGGTTTAAACGTACTTTGCTGGGTATGACTGTGACCTCTTGGGCCAGGAAGTCTGTTTCTAGTTTTATTTAAACGGTCAAACTGCGTGAAGTGTGCCCAGGCCCAGAGCTACTTTGCTGGGCATGACTGTGTGACCTCTTGGGCCTGGAAGTCTGGTTGTAGTATGATTTTAAAGGGTCAAATGGTCTCCATTGTGTGTCCAGGTTTAAGGCTACTTTGCTGGGCATGTGATTTGGACCCATCGGGTACGGAAGCCTTTCCGTCACGTGCTCGTTTTCCACGCCTTCAGCGCAGGTAGCCTGCGAATTTAAAACCGACGTGCATTTTATTCTTTTCCCCTTTTATCCTTTCATATCTCTCCGCTACCTTGGAGAAGAGAGACGCACGCGGGTAAATAAAATGTAAATATCTGTACATATCTGTATAATATCTAAATAAAAGGAAGAAGTGGTTGTATAGTGTAGTCGTTTGATTATAAATAATCTCATAATAATTTTATCCACAAATTCTTATACATTTATACATGTTTATCTCTCTCTTTGTGTGTGTGTGTGTGTGTGTGTGTGGTTCTGTGTCACTAGTGGGGCCTGTGGCCCGATTGGAGTGTTTGCGGTGTGAGAAGGAGGAGTTGGAGAACAGTTTGTTGGAGCAGCTGAAGGAGTTGAGGTTGCAGAAGCAGAAGGAGCTGCAGGTTCTTCAGGAGATGCTGAAACACAAGCAGCAGGAGGAGACAGAGCTCCTGCAGAAACAGCAGGAGGAGGAGGAGCATAACAGGTCCATCAAGAGTAAGTACTATGGAAATGCAATAATACTAACATAACTAATAATGAATGTTAGCCTTTAGGCTCCAATAAAAGTGACACTAATATATGTATAGTACTATATATATTAGATTTTATATATTCAGTAGTAATTATGTAGTATATACAATCTGTGTTATATCCAGCAGTAATGATACTTGCTCTGGCAGATATTAAAATGTCCTGTGAACAGGAGAAGAAATCTCTGGAGGAAGAACTTGAGAAGCTCAAACTGTCACTGCAGGTAGAGATCCCTTATAGTGTCAGTACACATCCACCAGTACCACCACCTCTCACTTATAACGTCAGTACACATTCAGTACACATTCCCACCTTTCCATTGTACTGGCTGTAGTGATGATTCGTGTCTGTGTTATACCAGCCCATAGAGGAGGACATTATGAGTCTGAAAGTGGCGCTGGAGATGAAGAACCAGGAGATCAAAGATCAGCACGATCTTTTGGTCAAACTATATACTCTGTATGTAGTACCTGGTTTAACATTATATCCTCTGTATATATACTATATACTGTTTATGTAGTACCTGGTTTAACACTATACCCTCAGCTTACTCTAGTCTGCAGATGTGAAGAAATTAAACAGAATGTGTATCTGTGTATATGTGCGCACCTGTATGTGTCTGGTTGTAGTATTATTTAAAGGGTCAAACTGCGTGAAGTGTGCCCAGGCGCAGAGCTACTTTGATGGGCATGATTCTGTGACCTCTTGGGTCTTGAAATGTGGTGCTTTGAATGATTTAAAGAGTGAAACGGTCTGAAGTGTGCCCACGTTTAAAGCATCCTTGCTGGGCATGACTGTGTGACCTCTTGGGCCTGGAAGTCTGGTTGTAGTATGATTTTAAAGGGTCAAATGGTCTCCATTGTGTGTCCAGGTTTAAGGCTACTTTGCTGGGCATGTGGTTTGGACCCATCGGGTACGGAAGCCTTTCCGTCACGTGCTCGTTTTCCACGCCTTCAGTGCAGGTAGCCTGCGAATTTAAAACCGACGTGCATTTTATTCTTTTCCCCTTTTATCCTTTCATATCTCTCCGCTACCTTGGAGAAGAGAGATGCATGCGGGTAAATAAAATGTAAATATCTGTAAATATCTGTATAATATGTAAATAAAAGGAAGAAGTGGTTGTGTAGTGTAGTCGTTTGATTATGAATAATCTCATAATAATTTTATCCACAAATTCTTATACATTTATACATGTTTATCTCTCTCTTTGTGTGTGTGTGTGTGTGTGTGTGTGTGTGTTGTGTGTGTGTGTGTGGTTCTGTGTCACTAGTGGGGCCTGTGGCCCGATTGGAGTGTTTGCGGTGTGAGAAGGAGGAGTTGGAGAACAGTTTGTTGGAGCAGCTGAAGGAGTTGAGGTTGCAGAAGCAGAAGGAGCTGCAGGTTCTTCAGGAGATGCTGAAACACAAGCAGCAGGAGGAGACAGAGCTCCTGCAGAAACAGCAGGAGGAGGAGGAGCATAACAGGTCCATCAAGAGTAAGTACTATGGAAATGCAATAATACTAACATAACTAATAATGAATGTTAGCCTTTAGGCTCCAATAAAAGTGATACTAATATATGTATAGTACTATATATATTATATTTTATATATTCAGTAGTAATTATGTAGTATATACAATCTGTGTTATATCCAGCAGTAATGATACTTGCTCTGGCAGATATGAAAATGGCCTGTGAACAGGAGAAGAAATCTCTGGAGGAAGAACTTGAGAAGCTCAGACTGTCACTGCAGGTAGAGATCCCTTATAATGTCAGTACACATCCACCAGTACCTCCACCTTTCACTTATAACGTCAGTACACATTCAGTACACATTCCCACCTTTCCATTGTACTGGCTGTAGTGATGATTCGTGTGTGTGGGTTATACCAGCCCATAGAGGAGGACATTATGAGTCTGAAAGTGGCGCTGGAGATGAAGAACCAGGAGATCAAAGATCAGCACGATCTTTTGGTCAAACTATATACTCTGTATGTATACTATATACTCTGTATGTAGTACCTGGTTTAACACTATATCCTCTGTATATATACTATATACTGTTTATGTAGTACCTGGTTGAACACTATACCCTCAGCTTACTCTAGTCTGCAGATGTGAAGAAATTTAAACAGAATGTGTATCTGTGTATATGTGCGCACCTGTATGTGTCTGGTTGTAGTATTATTTAAAGGGTCAAACTGCGTGAAGTGTGCCCAGGCCCAGAGCTACTTTGATGGGCATGATTCTGTGACCTCTTGGGCCTTGAAATGTGGTGCTTTGAATGATTTAAAGAGTGAAACGGTCTGAAGTGTGCCCACGTTTAAAGCAACCTTGCTGGGCATGACTGTGTGACCTCTTGGGCCAGGAAGTCTGTTTCTAGTTTTATTTAAACGGTCAAACTGCGTGAAGTGTGCCCAGGCCCAGAGGTACTTTGCTGGGCATGACTGTGTGACCTCTTGGGCCTGGAAGTCTGCTTGTAGTATGATTTTAAAGGGTCAAATGGTCTCCATTGTGTGTCCAGGTTTAAGGCTACTTTGCTGGGCATGTGATTTGGACCCATCGGGTACGGAAGCCTTTCCGTCACGTGCTCGTTTTCCACGCCTTCAGCGCAGGTAGCCTGCGAATTTAAAACCGACGTGCATTTTATTCTTTTCCCCTTTTATCCTTTCATATCTCTCCGCTACCTTGGAGAAGAGAGACGCATGCGGGTAAATAAAATGTAAATATCTGTAAATATCTGTATAATATGTAAATAAAAGGAAGAAGTGGTTGTGTAGTGTAGTCGTTTGATTATAAATAATCTCATAATAATTTTATCCACAAATTCTTATACATTTATACATGTTTATCTCTCTCTGTGTGTGTGTGTGTGTGTGTGTGTGTGTGTGTGTGAGTGTGTGTGTGTGTGTGGGTGTGTGTCTGTGTCTGTGTGTGTGTGTGGTTCTGTGTCACTAGTGGGGCCTGTGGCCCGATTGGAGTGTTTGCGGTGTGAGAAGGAGGAGTTGGAGAACAGTTTGTTGGAGCAGCTGAAGGAGTTGAGGTTGCAGAAGCAGAAGGAGCTGCAGGTTCTTCAGGAGATGCTGAAACACAAGCAGCAGGAGGAGACAGAGCTCCTGCAGAAACAGCAGGAGGAGGAGGAGCATAACAGGTCCATCAAGAGTAAGTACTATGGAAATGCAATAATACTAACATAACTAATAATGAATGCTAGCCTTTAGGCTCCAATAAAAGTGATACTAATATATGTATAGTACTATATATATTATATTTTATATATTCAGTAGTAATTATGTAGTATATACAATCTATGTTATATCCAGCAGTAATGATACTTGCTCTGGCAGATATGAAAATGGCCTGTGAACAGGAGAAGAAATCTCTGGAGGAAGAACTTGAGAAGCTCAGACTGTCACTGCAGGTAGAGATCCCTTATAGTGTCAGTACACATCCACCAGTACCTCCACCTTTCACTTATAACGTCAGTACACATTCAGTACACATTCCCACCTTTCCATTGTACTGGCTGTAGTGATGATTCGTGTGTGTGGGTTATACCAGCCCATAGAGGAGGACATTATGAGTCTGAAAGTGGCGCTGGAGATGAAGAACCAGGAGATCAAAGATCAGCACGATCTTTTGGTCAAACTATATACTCTGTATGTATACTATATACTCTGTATGTAGTACCTGGTTTAACACTATATCCTCTGTATATATACTATATACTGTTTATGTAGTACCTGGTTTAACACTATACCCTCAGCTTACTCTAGTCTGCAGATGTGAAGAAATTAAACAGAATGTGTATCTGTGTATATGTGCGCACCTGTATGTGTCTGGTTGTAGTATTATTTAAAGGGTCAAACTGCGTGAAGTGTGCCCAGGCCCAGAGCTACTTTGATGGGCATGATTCTGTGACCTCTTGGGCCTTGAAATGTGGTGCTTTGAATGATTTAAAGAGTGAAACGGTCTGAAGTGTGCCCACGTTTAAAGCAACCTTGCTGGGCATGACTGTGTGACCTCTTGGGCCAGGAAGTCTGTTTCTAGTTTTATTTAAACGGTCAAACTGCGTGAAGTGTGCCCAGGCCCAGAGCTACTTTGCTGGGCATGACTGTGTGACCTCTTGGGCCTGGAAGTCTGGTTGTAGTATGATTTTAAAGGGTCAAATGGTCTCCATTGTGTGTCCAGGTTTAAGGCTACTTTGCTGGGCATGTGATTTGGACCCATCGGGTACGGAAGCCTTTCCGTCACGTGCTCGTTTTCCACGCCTTCAGCGCAGGTAGCCTGCGAATTTAAAACCGACGTGCATTTTATTCTTTTCCCCTTTTATCCCTTCATATCTCTCCGCTACCTTGGAGAAGAGAGACGCACGCGGGTAAATAAAATGTAAATATCTCTAAATATCTGTATAATATGTAAATAAAAGGAAGAAGTGGTTGTGTAGTGTAGTCGTTTCATTATAAATAATCTCATAATAATTTTATCCACAAATTCTTATACATTTATACATGTTTATCTCTCTCTTTGTCTGTGTGTGTGTGTGTGTGTGTGTGTGTGTGTGTGTGTGTGTGGTTCTGTGTCACTAGTGGGGCCTGTGGCCCGATTGGAGTGTTTGCGGTGTGAGAAGGAGGAGTTGGATAACAGTTTGTTGGAGCAGCTGAAGGAGTTGAGGTTGCAGAAGCAGAAGGAGCTGCAGGTTCTTCAGGAGATGCTGAAACACAAGCAGCAGGAGGAGACAGAGCTCCTGCAGAAACAGCAGGAGGAGGAGGAGCATAACAGGTCCATCAAGAGTAAGTACTATGGAAATGCAATAATACTAACATAACTAATAATGAATGTTAGCCTTTAGGCTCCAATAAAAGTGATACTAATATATGTATAGTACTATATATATTATATTTTATATATTCAGTAGTAATTATGTAGTATATACAATCTGTGTTATATCCAGCAGTAATGATACTTGCTCTGGCAGATATGAAAATGGCCTGTGAACAGGAGAAGAAATCTCTGGAGGAAGAACTTGAGAAGCTCAGACTGTCACTGCAGGTAGAGATCCCTTATAGTGTCAGTACACATCCACCAGTACCTCCACCTTTCACTTATAACATCAGTACACATTCAGTACACATTCCCACCTTTCCATTGTACTGGCTGTAGATATGATTCGTGTGTGTGTTATACCAGCCCATAGAGGAGGACATTATGAGTCTGAAAGTGGCGCTGGAGATGAAGAACCAGGAGATCAAAGATCAGCACGATCTTTTGGTCAAACTATATACTCTATATGTATACTATATACTCTGTATGTAGTACCTGGTTTAACACTATATCCTCTGTATATATATTATATACTGTTTATGTAGTTCCTGGTTTAACACTATACCCTCAGCTTACTCTAGTCTGCAGATGTGAAGAAATTTAAACAGAATGTGTATCTGTGTATATGTGCGCACCTGTATGTGTCTGGTTGTAGTATTATTTAAAGGGTCAAATGGTCTCCATTGTGTGTCCAGGTTTAAGGCTACTTTGCTGGGCATGTGATTTGGACCCATCGGGTACGGAAGCCTTTCCGTCACGTGCTCGTTTTCCACGCCTTCAGCGCAGGTAGCCTGCGAATTTAAAACCGACGTGCATTTTATTCTTTTCCCCTTTTATCCTTTCATATCTCTCCGCTACCTTGGAGAAGAGAGACGCACGCGGGTAAATAAAATGTAAATATCTGTAAATATCTGTATAATATGTAAATAAAAGGAAGAAGTGGTTGTGTAGTGTAGTCGTTTGATTATAAATAATCTCATAATAATTTTATCCACAAATTCTTATACATTTATACATGTTTATCTCTCTCTTTGTGTGTGTGTGTGTGTGTGTGTGTGTGTGTGTGTGTGTGTGTGTGTCTGTGTGTGTGTGTGTGTGGTTCTGTGTCACTAGTGGGGCCTGTGGCCCGATTGGAGTGTTTGCGTTGTGAGAAGGAGGAGTTGGAGAACAGTTTGTTGGAGCAGCTGAAGGAGTTGAGGTTGCAGAAGCAGAAGGAGCTGCAGGTTCTTCAGGAGATGCTGAAACACAAGCAGCAGGAGGAGACAGAGCTCCTGCAGAAACAGCAGGAGGAGGAGGAGCATAACAGGTCCCTCAAGGGTAAGTACTATGGAAATGCAATAATACTAACATAACTAATAATGAATGTTAGCCTTTAGGCTCCAATAAAAGTGATACTAATATATGTATAGTACTATATATATTATATTTTATATATTCAGTAGTAATTATGTAGTATATACAATCTGTGTTATATCCAGCAGTAATGATACTTGCTCTGGCAGATATGAAAATGGCCTGTGAACAGGAGAAGAAATCTCTGGAGGAAGAACTTGAGAAGCTCAGACTGTCACTGCAGGTAGAGATCCCTTATAGTGTCAGTACACATCCACCAGTAGCTCCACCTTTCACTTATAACGTCAGTACACATTCAGTACACATTCCCACCTTTCCATTGTACTGGCTGTAGTGATGATTCGTGTGTGTGTTATACCAGCCCATAGAGGTGGACATTATGAGTCTGAAAGTGGCGCTGGAGATGAAGAACCAGGAGATCAAAGATCAGCACGATCTTTTGGTCAAACTATATACTCTGTATGTATACTATATACTCTGTATGTAGTACCTGGTTTAACACTATATCCTCTGTATATATACTATATACTGTTTATGTAGTACCTGGTTTAACACTATACCCTCAGCTTACTCTAGTCTGCAGATGTGAAGAAATTTAAACAGAATGTGTATCTGTGTATATGTGCGCACCTGTATGTGTCTGGTTGTAGTATTATTTAAAGGGTCAAACTGCGTGAAGTGTGCCCAGGCCCAGAGCTACTTTGATGGGCATGATTCTGTGACCTCTTGGGCCTTGAAATGTGGTGCTTTGAATGATTTAAAGAGTGAAACGGTCTAAAGTGTGCCCACGTTTAAAGCAACCTTGCTGGGCATGACTGTGTGACCTCTTGGGCCAGGAAGTCTGTTTCTAGTTTTATTTAAACGGTCAAACTGCGTGAAGTGTGCCCAGGCCCAGAGGTACTTTGCTGGGCATGACTGTGTGACCTCTTGGGCCTGGAAGTCTGCTTGTAGTATGATTTTAAAGGGTCAAATGGTCTCCATTGTGTGTCCAGGTTTAAGGCTACTTTGCTGGGCATGTGATTTGGACCCATTGGGTACGGAAGCCTTTCCGTCACGTGCTCGTTTTCCACGCCTTCAGCGCAGGTAGCCTGCGAATTTAAAACCGACGTGCATTTTATTCTTTTCCCCTTTTATCCTTTCATATCTCTCCGCTACCTTGGAGAAGAGAGACGCATGCGGGTAAATAAAATGTAAATATCTGTAAATATCTGTATAATATGTAAATAAAAGGAAGAAGTGGTTGTGTAGTGTAGTCGTTTGATTATAAATAATCTCATAATAATTTTATCCACAAATTCTTATACATTTATACATGTTTATCTCTCTGTGTGTGTGTGTGTGTGTGTGTGTGTGTGTGTGTGTGTGTGTGTGTGTGTGTGTGGTTCTGTGTCACTAGTGGGGCCTGTGGCCCGATTGGAGTGTTTGCGGTGTGAGAAGGAGGAGTTGGAGAACAGTTTGTTGGAGCAGCTGAAGGAGTTGAGGTTGCAGAAGCAGAAGGAGCTGCAGGTTCTTCAGGAGATGCTGAAACACAAGCAGCAGGAGGAGACAGAGCTCCTGCAGAAACAGCAGGAGGAGGAGGAGCATAACAGGTCCATCAAGAGTAAGTACTATGGAAATGTAATAATACTAACATAACTAATAATGAATGTTAGCCTTTAGGCTCCAATAAAAGTGATACTAATATATGTATAGTACTATATATATTATATTTTATATATTCAGTAGTAATTATGTAGTATATACAATCTGTGTTATATCCAGCAGTAATGATACTTGCTCTGGCAGATATGAAAATGGCCTGTGAACAGGAGAAGAAATCTCTGGAGGAAGAACTTGAGAAGCTCAGACTGTCACTGCAGGTAGAGATCCCTTATAGTGTCAGTACACATCCACCAGTACCTCCACCTCTCACTTATAACGTCAGTACACATTCAGTACACATTCCCACCTTTCCATTGTACTGGCTGTAGTGATGATTCGTGTGTGTGTTATACCAGCCCATAGAGGAGGACTTTATGAGTCTGAAAGTGGCGCTGGAGATGAAGAACCAGGAGATCAAAGATCAGCACGATCTTTTGGTCAAACTATATACTCTGTATGTATACTATATACTCTGTATGTAGTACCTGGTTTAACACTATATCCTCTGTATATATACTATATACTGTTTATGTAGTACCTGGTTTAACACTATACCCTCAGCTTACTCTAGTCTTCAGATGTGAAGAAATTTAAACAGAATGTGTATCTGTGTATTTGTGCGCACCTGTATGTGTCTGGTTGTAGTATTATTTAAAGGGTCAAACTGCGTGAAGTGTGCCCAGGCCCAGAGCTACTTTGATGGGCATGATTCTGTGACCTCTTGGGCCTTGAAATGTGGTGCTTTGAATGATTTAAAGAGTGAAACGGTCTGAAGTGTGCCCACGTTTAAAGCAACCTTGCTGGGCATGACTGTGTGACCTCTTGGGCCAGGAAGTCTGTTTCTAGTTTTATTTAAACGGTCAAACTGCGTGAAGTGTGCCCAGGCCCAGAGGTACTTTGCTGGGCATGACTGTGTGACCTCTTGGGCCTGGAAGTCTGGTTGTAGTATGATTTTAAAGGGTCAAATGGTCTCCATTGTGTGTCCAGGTTTAAGGCTACTTTGCTGGGCATGTGATTTGGACCCATCGGGTACGGAAGCCTTTCCGTCACGTGCTCGTTTTCCACGCCTTCAGCGCAGGTAGCCTGCGAATTTAAAACGGACGTGCATTTTATTCTTTTCCCCTTTTATCCTTTCATATCTCTCCGCTACCTTGGAGAAGAGAGACGCACGCGGGTAAATAAAATGTAAATATCTCTAAATATCTGTATAATATGTAAATAAAAGGAAGAAGTGGTTGTGTAGTGTAGTCGTTTCATTATAAATAATCTCATAATAATTTTATCCACAAATTCTTACACATTTATACATGTTTATCTCTCTGTGTGTGTGTGTGTGTGTGTGGTTCTGTGTCACTAGTGGGGCCTGTGGCCCGATTGGAGTGTTTGCGGTGTGAGAAGGAGGAGTTGGATAACAGTTTGTTGTAGCAGCTGAAGGAGTTGAGGTTGCAGAAGCAGAAGGAGCTGCAGGTTCTTCAGGAGATGCTGAAACAAAAGCAGCAGGAGGAGACAGAGCTCCTGCAGAAACAGCAGGAGGAGGAGGAGCATAACAGGTCCATCAAGAGTAAGTACTATGGAAATGCAATAATACTAACATAACTAATAATGAATGCTAGCCTTTAGGCTCCAATAAAAGTGATACTAATATATGTATAGTACTATATATATTATATTTTATATATTCAGTAGTAATTATGTAGTATATACAATCTATGTTATATCCAGCAGTAATGATACTTGCTCTGGCAGATATGAAAATGCCCTGTGAACAGGAGAAGAAATCTCTGGAGGAAGAACTTGAGAAGCTCAGACTGTCACTGCAGGTAGAGATCCCTTATAGTGTCAGTACACATCCACCAGTAGCTCCACCTTTCACTTATAACGTCAGTACACATTCAGTACACATTCCCACCTTTCCATTGTACTGGCTGTAGTGATGATTCGTATGTGTGGGTTATACCAGCCCATAGAGGAGGACATTATGAGTCTGAAAGTGGCGCTGGAGATGAAGAACCAGGAGATCAAAGATCAGCACGATCTTTTGGTCAAACTATATACTCTGTATGTATACTATATACTCTGTATGTAGTACCTGGTTTAACACTATATCCTCTGTATATATACTATATACTGTTTATGTAGCACCTGGTTTAACACTATACCCTCAGCTTACTCTAGTCTGCAGATGTGAAGAAATTTAAACAGAATGTGTATCTGTGTATATGTGCGCACCTGTATGTGTCTGGTTGTAGTATTATTTAAAGGGTCAAATGGTCTCCATTGTGTGTCCAGGTTTAAGGCTACTTTGCTGGGCATGTGATTTGGACCCATCGGGTACGGAAGCCTTTCCGTCACGTGCTCGTTTTCCACGCCTTCAGCGCAGGTAGCCTGCGAATTTAAAACCGACGTGCATTTTATTCTTTTCCCCTTTTATCCTTTCATATCTCTCCGCTACCTTGGAGAAGAGAGACGCACGCGGGTAAATAAAATGTAAATATCTGTAAATATCTGTATAATATGTAAATAAAAGGAAGAAGTGGTTGTGTAGTGTAGTCGTTTCATTATAAATAATCTCATAATAATTTTATCCACAAATTCTTATACATTTATACATGTTTATCTCTCTCTTTGTGTGTGTGTGTGTGTGTGTGTGTGTCTGTGTGTGTGTGTGTGTGTGGTTCTGTGTCACTAGTGGGGCCTGTGGCCCGATTGGAGTGTTTGCGGTGTGAGAAGGAGGAGTTGGAGAACAGTTTGTTGGAGCAGCTGAAGGAGTTGAGGTTGCAGAAGCAGAAGGAGCTGCAGGTTCTTCAGGAGATGCTGAAACACAAGCAGCAGGAGGAGACAGAGCTCCTGCAGAAACAGCAGGAGGAGGAGGAGCATAACAGGTCCCTCAAGGGTAAGTACTATGGAAATGCAATAATACTAACATAACTAATAATGAATGTTAGCCTTTAGGCTCCAATAAAAGTGATACTAATATATGTATAGTACTATATATATTATATTTTATATATTCAGTAGTAATTATGTAGTATATACAATCTGTGTTATATCCAGCAGTAATGATACTTGCTCTGGCAGATATGAAAATGGCCTGTGAACAGGAGAAGAAATCTCTGGAGGAAGAACTTGAGAAGCTCAGACTGTCACTGCAGGTAGAGATCCCTTATAGTGTCAGTACACATCCACCAGTACCTCCACCTTTCACTTATAACGTCAGTACACATTCAGTACACATTCCCACCTTTCCATTGTACTGGCTGTAGTGATGATTCGTGTGTGTGTTATACCAGCCCATAGAGGAGGACATTATGAGTCTGAAAGTGGCGCTGGAGATGAAGAACCAGGAGATCAAAGATCAGCACGATCTTTTGGTCAAACTATATACTCTGTATGTAGTACCTGGTTTAACATTATATCCTCTGTATATATACTATAGACTGTTTATGTAGTACCTGGTTTAACACTATACCCTCAGCTTACTCTAGTCTGCAGATGTGAATAAATTAAACAGAATGTGTATCTGTGTATATGTGCGCACCTGTATGTGTCTGGTTGTAGTATTATTTAAAGGGTCAAACTGCATGAAGTGTGCCCAGGCCCAGAGCTACTTTGATGGGCATGATTCTGTGACCTCTTGGGCCTTGAAATGTGGTGCTTTGAATGATTTAAAGAGTGAAACGGTCTGAAGTGTGCCCACGTTTAAAGCATCCTTGCTGGGCATGACTGTGTGACCTCTTGGGCCAGGAAGTCTGTTTCTACTTTTATTTAAACGGTCAAACTGCGTGAAGTGTGCCCATGCCCAGAGCTACTTTGCTGGGCATGACTGTGTGACCTCTTGGGCCTGGAAGTCTGGTTGTAGTATGATTTTAAAGGGTCAAATGGTCTCCATTGTGTGTCCAGGTTTAAGGCTACTTTGCTTGGCATGTGATTTGGACCCATCGGGTACGGAAGCCTTTCCGTCACGTGCTCGTTTTCCACGCCTTCAGCGCAGGTAGCCTGCGAATTTAAAACCGACGTGCATTTTATTCTTTTCCCCTTTTATCTTTTCATATCTCTCCGCTACCTTGGAGAAGAGAGACGGACGCAGGTAAATAAAATGTAAATATCTCTAAATATCTGTATAATATGTAAATAAAAGGAAGATGTGGTTGTGTAGTGTAGTCGTTTGATTATAAATATTCTCATAATAATTTTATCCACAAATTCTTATACATTTATACATGTTTATCTCTCTCTCTGTGTGTGTGTGTGTGGTTCTGTGTCACTAGTGGGGCCTGTGGCCCGATTGGAGTGTTTGCGGTGTGAGAAGGAGGAGTTGGAGAACAATTTGTTGGAGCAGCTGAAGGAGTTGAGGTTGCAGAAGCAGAAGGAGCTGCAGGTTCTTCAGGAGATGCTGAAACACAAGCAGCAGGAGGAGACAGAGCTCCTGCAGAAACAGCAGGAGGAGGAGGAGCATAACAGGTCCATCAAGAGTAAGTACTATGGAAATGCAATAATACTAACATAACTAATAATGAATGTTAGCCTTTAGGCTCCAATAAAAGTGATACTAATATATGTATAGTACTATATATATTATATTTTATATATTCAGTAGTAATTATGTAGTATATACAATCTGTGTTATATCCAGCAGTAATGATACTTGCTCTGGCAGATATGAAAATGGCCTGTGAACAGGAGAAGAAATCTCTGGAGGAAGAACTTGAGAAGCTCAGACTGTCACTGCAGGTAGAGATCCCTTATAGTGTCAGTACACATCCACCAGTACCTCCACCTTTCACTTATAACGTCAGTACACATTCAGTACACATTCCCACCTTTCCATTGTACTGGCTGTAGATATGATTCGTCTGTGTGTTATACCAGCCCATAGAGGAGGACTTTATGAGTCTGAAAGTGGCGCTGGAGATGAAGAACCAGGAGATCAAAGATCAGCACGATCTTTTGGTCAAACTATATACTCTGTATGTATACTATATACTCTGTATGTAGTACCTGGTTTAACACTATATCCTCTGTATATATACTATATACTGTTTATGTAGTTCCTGGTTTAACACTATACCCTCAGCTTACTCTAGTCTGCAGATGTGAAGAAATTTAAACAGAATGTGTATCTGTGTATATGTGCGCACCTGTATGTGTCTGGTTGTAGTATTATTTAAAGGGTCAAATGGTCTCCATTGTGTGTCCAGGTTTAAGGCTACTTTGCTGGGCATGTGATTTGGACCCATCGGGTACGGAAGCCTTTCCGTCACGTGCTCGTTTTCCACGCCTTCAGCGCAGGTAGCCTGCGAATTTAAAACCGACGTGCATTTTATTCTTTTCCCCTTTTATCCTTTCATATCTCTCCGCTACCTTGGAGAAGAGAGACGCACGCGGGTAAATAAAATGTAAATATCTCTAAATATCTGTATAATATGTAAATAAAAGGAAGAAGTGGTTGTGTAGTGTAGTCGTTTCATTATAAATAATCTCATAATAATTTTATCCACAAATTCTTATACATTTATACATGTTTATCTCTCTCTTTGTGTGTGTGTGTGTGTGTGTGTCTGTGTGTGTGTGTGTGTGGTTCTGTGTCACTAGTGGGGCCTGTGGCCCGATTGGAGTGTTTGCGGTGTGAGAAGGAGGAGTTGGAGAACAGTTTGTTGGAGCAGCTGAAGGAGTTGAGGTTGCAGAAGCAGAAGGAGCTGCAGGTTCTTCAGGAGATGCTGAAACACAAGCAGCAGGAGGAGACAGAGCTCCTGCAGAAACAGCAGGAGGAAGAGGAGCATAACAGGTCCATCAAGAGTAAGTACTATGGAAATGCAATAATACTAACATAACTAATAATGAATGTTAGCCTTTAGGCTCCAATAAAAGTGATACTAATATATGTATAGTACTATATATATTATATTTTATATATTCAGTAGTAATTATGTAGTATATACAATCTGTGTTATATCCAGCAGTAATGATACTTGCTCTGGCAGATATGAAAATGGCCTGTGAACAGGAGAAGAAATCTCTGGAGGAAGAACTTGAGAAGCTCAGACTGTCACTGCAGGTAGAGATCCCTTATAGTGTCAGTACACATCCACCAGTACCTCCACCTTTCACTTATAACGTCAGTACACATTCAGTACACATTCCCACCTTTCCATTGTACTGGCTGTAGTGATGATTCGTGTGTGTGTTATACCAGCCCATAGAGGAGGACATTATGAGTCTGAAAGTGGCGCTGGAGATGAAGAACCAGGAGATCAAAGATCAGCACGATCTTTTGGTCAAACTATATACTCTGTATGTAGTACCTGGTTTAACATTATATCCTCTGTATATATACTATATACTGTTTATGTAGTACCTGGTTTAACACTATACCCTCAGCTTACTCTAGTCTGCAGATGTGAATAAATTAAACAGAATGTGTATCTGTGTATATGTGCGCACCTGTATGTGTCTGGTTGTAGTATTATTTAAAGGGTCAAACTGCATGAAGTGTGCCCAGGCCCAGAGCTACTTTGATGGGCATGATTCTGTGACCTCTTGGGCCTTGAAATGTGGTGCTTTGAATGATTTAAAGAGTGAAACGGTCTGAAGTGTGCCCACGTTTAAAGCATCCTTGCTGGGCATGACTGTGTGACCTCTTGGGCCAGGAAGTCTGTTTCTACTTTTATTTAAACGGTCAAACTGCGTGAAGTGTGCCCAGGCCCAGAGCTACTTTGCTGGGCATGACTGTGTGACCTCTTGGGCCTGGAAGTCTGGTTGTAGTATGATTTTAAAGGGTCAAATGGTCTCCATTGTGTGTCCAGGTTTAAGGCTACTTTGCTTGGCATGTGATTTGGACCCATCGGGTACGGAAGCCTTTCCGTCACGTGCTCGTTTTCCACGCCTTCAGCGCAGGTAGCCTGCGAATTTAAAACCGACGTGCATTTTATTCTTTTCCCCTTTTATCCTTTCATATCTCTCCGCTACCTTGGAGAAGAGAGACGCACGCGGGTAAATAAAATGTAAATATCTCTAAATATCTGTATAATATGTAAATAAAAGGAAGAAGTGGTTGTGTAGTGTAGTCGTTTCATTATAAATAATCTCATAATAATTTTATCCACAAATTCTTATACATTTATACATGTTTATCTCTCTCTGTGTGTGTGTGTGTGTGGTTCTGTGTCACTAGTGGGGCCTGTGGCCCGATTGGAGTGTTTGCGGTGTGAGAAGGAGGAGTTGGAGAACAATTTGTTGGAGCAGCTGAAGGAGTTGAGGTTGCAGAAGCAGAAGGAGCTGCAGGTTCTTCAGGAGATGCTGAAACACAAGCAGCAGGAGGAGACAGAGCTCCTGCAGAAACAGCAGGAGGAGGAGGAGCATAACAGGTCCATCAAGAGTAAGTACTATGGAAATGCAATAATACTAACATAACTAATAATGAATGTTAGCCTTTAGGCTCCAATAAAAGTGATACTAATATATGTATAGTACTATATATATTATATTTTATATATTCAGTAGTAATTATGTAGTATATACAATCTGTGTTATATCCAGCAGTAATGATACTTGCTCTGGCAGATATGAAAATGGCCTGTGAACAGGAGAAGAAATCTCTGGAGGAAGGACTTGAGAAGCTCAGACTGTCACTGCAGGTAGAGATCCCTTATAGTGTCAGTACACATCCACCAGTAGCTCCACCTTTCACTTATAACGTCAGTACACATTCAGTACACATTCCCACCTTTCCATTGTACTGGCTGTAGTGATGATTCGTGTGTGTGTTATACCAGCCCATAGAGGAGGACATTATGAGTCTGAAAGTGGCGCTGGAGATGAAGAACCAGGAGATCAAAGATCAGCACGATCTTTTGGTCAAACTATATACTCTGTATGTAGTAGCTGGTTTAACATTATATCCTCTGTATATATACTATATACTGTTTATGTAGTACCTGGTTTAACACTATACCCTCAGCTTACTCTAGTCTGCAGATGTGAAGAAATTAAACAGAATGTGTATCTGTGTATATGTGCGCACCTGTATGTGTCTGGTTGTAGTATTATTTAAAGGGTCAAACTGCATGAAGTGTACCCAGGCCCAGAGCTACTTTGATGGGCATGATTCTGTGACCTCTTGGGCCTTGAAATGTGGTGCTTTGAATGATTTAAAGAGTGAAACGGTCTGAAGTGTGCCCACGTTTAAAGCATCCTTGCTGGGCATGACTGTGTGACCTCTTGGGCCAGGAAGTCTGTTTCTACTTTTATTTAAACGGTCAAACTGTGTGAAGTGTGCCCATGCCCAGAGCTACTTTGCTGGGCATGACTGTGTGACCTCTTGGGCCTGGAAGTCTGGTTGTAGTATGATTTTAAAGGGTCAAATGGTCTCCATTGTGTGTCCAGGTTTAAGGCTACTTTGCTTGGCATGTGATTTGGACCCATCGGGTACGGAAGCCTTTCCGTCACGTGCTCGTTTTCCACGCCTTCAGCGCAGGTAGCCTGCGAATTTAAAACCGACGTGCATTTTATTCTTTTCCCCTTTTATACTTTCATATCTCTCCGCTACCTTGGAGAAGAGAGACGCACGCCGGTAAATAAAATGTAAATATCTCTAAATGTCTGTATAATATGTAAATAAAAGGAAGATGTGGTTGTATAGTGTAGTCGTTTGATTATAAATAATCTCATAGTAATTTTATCCACAAATTCTTATACATTTATACATGTTTATCTCTCTCTCTGTGTGTGTGTGTGTGTGTGTGTCTGTGTGTGTGTGTGTGTGGTTCTGTGTCACTAGTGGGGCCTGTGGCCCGATTGGAGTGTTTGCGGTGTGAGAAGGAGGAGTTGGAGAACAATTTGTTGGAGCAGCTGAAGGAGTTGAGGTTGCAGAAGCAGAAAGAGCTGCAGGTTCTTCAGGAGATGCTGAAACACAAGCAGCAAGAGGAGACAGAGCTCCTGCAGAAACAGCAGGAGGAGGAGGAGCATAACAGGTCCATCAAGAGTAAGTACTATGGAAATGCAATAATACTAACATAACTAATAATGAATGTTAGCCTTTAGGCTCCAATAAAAGTGATACTAATATATGTATAGTACTATATATATTATATTTTATATATTCAGTAGTAATTATGTAGTATATACAATCTGTGTTATATCCAGCAGTAATGATACTTGCTCTGGTAGATATGAAAATGGCCTGTGAACAGGAGAAGAAATCTCTGGAGGAAGAACTTGAGAAGCTCAGACTGTCACTGCAGGTAGAGATCCCTTATAGTGTCAGTACACATCCACCAGTAGCTCCACCTTTCACTTATAACGTCAGTACACATTCAGTACACATTCCCACCTTTCCATTGTACTGGCTGTAGTGATGATTCGTGTGTGTGTTATACCAGCCCATAGAGGAGGACATTATGAGTCTGAAAGTGGCGCTGGAGATGAAGAACCAGGAGATCAAAGATCAGCACGATCTTTTGGTCAAACTATATACTCTGTATGTAGTACCTGGTTTAACATTATATCCTCTGTATATATACTATATACTGTTTATGTAGTACCTGGTTTAACACTATACCCTCAGCTTACTCTAGTCTGCAGATGTGAATAAATTAAACAGAATGTGTATCTGTGTATATGTGCGCACCTGTATGTGTCTGGTTGTAGTATTATTTAAAGGGTCAAACTGCGTGAAGTGTGCCCAGGCGCAGAGCTACTTTGATGGGCATGATTCTGTGACCTCTTGGGTCTTGAAATGTGGTGCTTTGAATGATTTAAAGAGTGAAACGGTCTGAAGTGTGCCCACGTTTAAAGCATCCTTGCTGGGCATGACTGTGTGACCTCTTGGGCCTGGAAGTCTGGTTGTAGTATGATTTTAAAGGGTCAAATGGTCTCCATTGTGTGTCCAGGTTTAAGGCTACTTTGCTGGGCATGTGATTTGGACCCATCGGGTACGGAAGCCTTTCCGTCACGTGCTCGTTTTCCACGCCTTCAGCGCAGGTAGCCTGCGAATTTAAAACCGACGTGCATTTTATTCTTTTCCCCTTTTATCCTTTCATATCTCTCCGCTACCTTGGAGAAGAGAGACGCACGCGGGTAAATAAAATGTAAATATCTCTAAATGTCTGTATAATATGTAAATAAAAGGAAGATGTGGTTGTATAGTGTAGTCGTTTGATTATAAATAATCTCATAGTAATTTTATCCACAAATTCTTATACATTTATACATGTTTATCTCTCTCTCTGTGTGTGTGTGTGTGTCTGTGTGTGTGTGTGTGTGGTTCTGTGTCACTAGTGGGGCCTGTGGCCCGATTGGAGTGTTTGCGGTGTGAGAAGGAGGAGTTGGAGAACAGTTTGTTGGAGCAGCTGAAGGAGTTGAGGTTGCAGAAGCAGAAGGAGCTGCAGGTTCTTCAGGAGATGCTGAAACAAAAGCAGCAGGAGGAGACAGAGCTCCTGCAGAAACAGCAGGAGGAGGAGGAGCATAACAGGTCCATCAAGAGTAAGTACTATGGAAATGCAATAATACTAACATAATAATGAATGCTAGCCTTTAGGCTCCAATAAAAGTGATACTAATATATGTATAGTACTATATATATTATATTTTATATATTCAGTAGTAATTATGTAGTATATACAATCTATGTTATATCCAGCAGTAATGATACTTGCTCTGGCAGATATGAAAATGGCCTGTGAACAGGAGAAGAAATCTCTGGAGGAAGAACTTGAGAAGCTCAGACTGTCACTGCAGGTAGAGATCCCTTATAGTGTCAGTACACATCCACCAGTACCTCCACCTTTCACTTATAACGTCAGTACACATTCAGTACACATTCCCACCTTTCCATTGTACTGGCTGTAGTGATGATTCGTGTGTGTGGGTTATACCAGCCCATAGAGGAGGACATTATGAGTCTGAAAGTGGCGCTGGAGATGAAGAACCAGGAGATCAAAGATCAGCACGATCTTTTGGTCAAACTATATACTCTGTATGTAGTACCTGGTTTAACATTATATCCTCTGTATATATACTATATACTGTTTATGTAGTACCTGGTTTAACACTATACCCTCAGCTTACTCTAGTCTGCAGATGTGAATAAATTAAACAGAATGTGTATCTGTGTATATGTGCGCACCTGTATGTGTCTGGTTGTAGTATTATTTAAAGGGTCAAACTGCGTGAAGTGTGCCCAGGCGCAGAGCTACTTTGATGGGCATGATTCTGTGACCTCTTGGGTCTTGAAATGTGGTGCTTTGAATGATTTAAAGAGTGAAACGGTCTGAAGTGTGCCCACGTTTAAAGCATCCTTGCTGGGCATGACTGTGTGACCTCTTGGGCCTGGAAGTCTGGTTGTAGTATGATTTTAAAGGGTCAAATGGTCTCCATTGTGTGTCCAGGTTTAAGGCTACTTTGCTGGGCATGTGATTTGGACCCATCGGGTACGGAAGCCTTTCCGTCACGTGCTCGTTTTCCACGCCTTCAGCGCAGGTAGCCTGCGAATTTAAAACCGACGTGCATTTTATTCTTTTCCCCTTTTATCCTTTCATATCTCTCCGCTACCTTGGAGAAGAGAGACGCACCCGGGTAAATAAAATGTAAATATCTCTAAATATCTGTATAATATGTAAATAAAAGGAAGATGTGGTTGTGTAGTGTAGTCGTTTGATTATAAATAATCTCATAATAATTTTATCCACAAATTCTTATACATTTATACATGTTTATCTCTCTCTTTGTGTGTGTGTGTGTGTGTGTGTGTGTGTGTGTGTGTGTGTGGTTCTGTGTCACTAGTGGGGCCTGTGGCCCGATTGGAGTGTTTGCGGTGTGAGAAGGAGGAGTTGGAGAACAGTTTGTTGGAGCAGCTGAAGGAGTTGAGGTTGCAGAAGCAGAAGGAGCTGCAGGTTCTTCAGGAGATGCTGAAACACAAGCAGCAGGAGGAGACAGAGCTCCTGCAGAAACAGCAGGAGGAGGAGGAGCATAACAGGTCCATCAAGAGTAAGTACTATGGAAATGCAATAATACTAAAATAACTAATAATGAATGTTAGCCTTTAGGCTCCAATAAAAGTGACACTAATATATGTATAGTACTATATATATTATATTTTATATATTCAGTAGTAATTATGTAGTATATACAATCTGTGTTATATCCAGCAGTAATGATATTTGTTCTGGCAGATATGAAAATGGCCTGTGAACAGGAGAAGAAATCTCTGGAGGAAGAACTTGAGAAGCTCAAACTGTCACTGCAGGTAGAGATCCCTTATAGTGTCAGTACACATCCACCAGTACCACCACCTCTCACTTATAACGTCAGTACACATTCAGTACACATTCCCACCTTTCCATTGTACTGGCTGTAGTGATGATTCGTGTCTGTGTTATACCAGCCCATTGAGGAGGACATTGAGTCTGAAAGTGGCGCTGGAGATGAAGAACCAGGAGATCAAAGATCAGCACGATCTTTTGGTCAAACTATATACTCTGTATGTATACTATATCGAACCCACGGTTTTCACGCTTCGATTTTTTTAAATGTGGTGAGCTGCGGAGAAAAGACGCGCGTCGGACGTCATTGCGGCTTAATATCTCTTGTCTCCTTGGGAGTAGGAAGTCTGTTCATGGCTCTTTGGAAAGGGATGCATCTCCCCTGTAATCGCCTTCGAGCGGCACGCGGATCGAACCCACTGTTTTCACGCTACGATTTTTTATATGTGGTGCGCGGCGGAGAAAATGCGCGCGTCGGACGTCATTGCGGCTTAATATCTCTTGTGTCCTTGGGAGTAGAAAGTCTGTTCATGGCTCTTTGGAGAGGGTTGCATCTCCCCTGTAATCGCCTTTAAGCGGCACGCGGATCGGACCCACCGTTCTTACGATACGATTTTTTAAATGTGGTGCGCGGCGTAGAAAAGACGCGAGTAGGACATATTTCCGGCTTAATATCTTTGGGCTCCTTGGGAGTAGAAAGTCTGTTCATGGCTCTTTGGAAAGGGCTGCATCTCCCCTGTAATCGCCTTCGAGCGGCACACGGATCGGAACCATCGTTATCACGCTACGATTTTTTAATGCCGCCAGGGACGGGCCGAAAGCGTGGCAGGTGGCGTTCGTTAGGGACAGTCATGGAGGTGATGCGCACCGAGTTGCAGGCCATTTGGACCTGGCCCGGCCTAGATGTGAGCGTTCAAATCAGCGCGTTTGTTTAAACTTTCTCCTCCAGTTCGTTGCAATTGTACAAGCGTTTCTCGCTCATCCGACTGGAGCGTAACGCTTTATCTGTTAATGTCTCTGGTCTCCTTGGGAGTAGAAAGTCTATTCATGGCTCTTTGGAAAGGGCTGCATCTCCCCTGTAATCGCCTTTAAGCGGCACGCGGATCGGACCCACCGTTCTTACGATACGATTTTTTAAATGTGGTGCGCGGCGGAGAAAAGACGCGCGTAGGAAATATTTGCGGCTTAATATCTTTGGGCTCCTTGGGAGTAGAAAGTCTGTTCATGGCTCTTTGGAAAGGGCTGCATCTCCCCTGTAATCGCCTTCGAGCGGCACGCGGATCGAACCCACGGTTTTCACGCTATGATTTTTTAAAATGTGTTGCGCGGCGGAGAAAATGCGCGCGTCGGACGTCATTGCGGCTTAATATCTCTTGTCTCCTTGGGAGTAGAAAGTCTTTTCATGGCTCTTTGGAAAGGGTTGCATCTCCCCTGTAATCGCCTTTAAGCGGCACGCGGATCGGACCCACCGTTCTTACTATACGATTTTTTAAATGTGGTGCGCGGCGTAGAAAAGACGCGCGTAGGACGTATTTGCGGCTTAATATCTTTGGGCTCCTTGGGAGTAGGAAGTCTGTTCATGCCTCTTTGGAAAGGGCTGCATCTCCCCTGTAATCCCCTTCGAGCGGCACGCGGATCGAACCCACGGTTTTCACGCTATGATTTTTTTAAATGTGGTGCGCGGCGGAGAAAATGCGCGTGTCGGACGTCATTTCGGCTTAATATCTCTTGTCTCCTTGAGAGTAGAAAGTCTTTTCATGGCTCTTTGGAAAGGGTTGCGTCTCCCCTGTAATCGCCTTTAAGCGGCACGCGGATCGAACCCACGGTTTTCACGCTATGATTTTTTTAAATGTGCTGCGCGGCGGAGAAAATGCGCGCGTCGGACGTCATTGCGGCTTAATATCTCTTGTCTCCTTGGGAATAGAAAGTCTGTTCATGGCTCTTAGGAAAGGGCTGCATCTCCACTGTAATCGCCTTCGAGCGGCACGCGGATCGGAACCATCGTTATCATGCTACGATTTTTTAATGCCTCTAGGGACGGGCCGAAAGCGTGGCAGGTGGCGTTCGTTAGGGACAGTCATGGAGGTGATGCGCACCGAGTTGCAGGCCATTTGGACCTGGCCCGGCCTAGATGTGAGCGTTCAAATTCAGCGCGTTTGTTTAAACTTTCTCCTCCAATTCGTTGCAATTGTACAAGCGTTTCTCGCTCATCCGACTGGAGCGTAACGCTTTATATGTTAATATTTCTGGTCTCCTTGGGAGTAGAAAGTCTGTTCATGGCTCCTTTGAAAGGGATGCATCTCCCCTGTAATCGCCTTCGAGCGGCACGCGGATCGAACCCACGGTTTTCACGCTACGATTTTTTTTAAATGTGTTGCGCGGCGGAGAAAAGACGCGCGCCGGACGTATTTGCGGCTTAATATCTCTTGTCTCATTGGGAGTAGAAAGTCTGTTCATGGCACTTTGGAAAGGGCTGCATCTCCCCTGTAATCGCCTTCGAGCGGCACGCGGATCGAACCCACGGTTTTCACGCTATGATTTTTTTAAATGTGGTGCGCGGCGGAGAAAATGCGCGCGTCGGACGTCATTGCGGCTTAATATCTCTTGTCTCCTTGGGAGTAGAAAGTCTGTTCATGGCTCTTTGGAAAGGGCTGCATCTCCCCTGTAATCGCCTTTAAGCGGCACGCGGATCGGACCCACCGTTCTTACGATACGATTTTTTAAATGTGGTGCGCGGCGTAGAAAAGACGCGCGTAGGACGTATTTGCGGCTTAATATCTTTGGGCTCCTTGGGAGTAGAAAGTCTGTTCATGGCTCTTTGGAAAGGGATGCATCTCCACTGTTTTCGCCTTCGAGCGGCACGCGGATCGGAACCATCGTTATCACGCTACGATTTTTTAATGCCGCCAGGGACGGGCCGAAAGCGTGGCAGGTGGCGTTCGTTAGGGACCGTCATGGAGGTGATGCGCACCGAGTTGCAGGCCATTTGGACCTGGCCCGGCCTAGATGTGAGCGTTCAAATCAGCGCGTTTGTTTAAACTTTCTCCTCCATTTCGATGCAATTGTACAAGCGTTTCTCGCTCATCCGACTGGAGCGTAACGCTTTATCTGTTAATATCTCTGGTCTCCTTGGGAGTAGAAAGTCTATTCATGGCTCTTTGGAAAGGGCTGCATCTCCCCTGTAATCGCCTTTAAGCGGCACGCGGATCGAACCCACGGTTTTCACGCTATGATTTTTTTAAATGTGCTGCGCGGCGGAGAAAATGCGCGCGTCGGACGTCATTGCGGCTTAATATCTCTTGTCTCCTTGGGAGTAGAAAGTCTATTCATGGCTCTTTGGAAAGGGCTGCATCTCCCCTGTAATCGCCTTTAAGCGGCACGCGGATCGAACCCACGGTTTTCACGCTATGATTTTTTTAAATGTGCTGCGCGGCGGAGAAAATGCGCGCGTCGGACGTCATTGCGGCTTAATATCTCTTGTCTCCTTGGGAGTAGAAAGTCTGTTCATGGCTCTTTGGAAAGGGCTGCATCTCCCCTGTAATCGCCTTCGAGCGGCACGCGGATCGAACCCACGGTTTTCACGCTATGATTTTTTTAAATGTGGTGCGCGGCGGAGGAAATGCGCGCGTCGGACGTCATTTCGGCTTAATATCTCTTGTCTCCTTGGGAGTAGAAAGTCTTTTCATGGCTCTTTGGAAAGGGCTGCATCTCCGCTGTAATCGCCTTCGAGCGGCACGCGGATCGAACCCACGGTTTTCACGCTATGATTTTTTTAAATGTGGTGCGCGGCGGAGAAAATGCGCGCGTCGGACGTCATTTCGGCTTAATATCTATTGTCTCCTTGGGAGTAGAAAGTCTTTTCATGGCTCTTTGGAAAGGTTTGCATCTTCCTTGTAATCGCCTTTAAGCGGCGCGCGGATTGGACCCACCGTTCTTCCGATACGATTTTTTAAATGTGGTGCGCGGGGTAGAAAAGACGCGCGTAGGACGTATTTGCGGCTTAATATCTTTGGGCTCCTTGGGAGTAGGAAGTCTGTTCATGCCTCTTTGGAAAGGGCTCCATCTCCCCTGTAATCGCCTTCGAGCGGCACGCGGATCGAACCCACGGTTTTCACGCTATGATTTTTTTTTAAATGTGCTGCGCGGCGGAGAAAATGCGCGCGTCGGACGTCATTGCGGCTTAATATCTCTTGTCTCCTTGGGAGTAGAAAGTCTTTTCATGGTTCTTTGGAAAGGGTTGCATCTCCCCTGTAATCGCCTTTAAGAGGCACGCGGATCGGACCCACCGTTCTCACGCTACGATTTTTTAAACGTGGTGCGCGTCGGAGAAAATGCGCGTAATATCTCTTGTCTCCTTGGGAGTAGAAAGTCTGTTCATGGCTCTTTGGAAAGGGCTGTATCTCCCCTGTAATCGCCTTCGAGCGGCACGCGCATCGGAACCATCGTTATCACGCTACGATTTTTTAATGCCGACAGGGATAGGCCGAAAGCGTGGCAGGTGGCGTTCGTTAGGGACAGTCATGGAGGTGATGCACACCGAGTTGCACGCCATTTGGAGTTGGCCCGGCCTAGATGTGAGCGTTCAAAGTCAGCGCGTTTGTTTAAACTTTCTCCTCCAATTCGTTGCAATTGTACAAGCGTTTCTCGTTCATCCGACTGGAGCGTAACGCTTTATATGTTAATATCTCTTGTCTCCTTGGGAGTAGAAAGTCTTTTCATGGCTCTTTAGAAAGGGCTGCATCTCCCCTGTAATCGCCTTTAAGCGGCACGCGGATCGAACCCACGGTTTTCACGTTATGATTTTTTTTAAATGTGTTGCGCGGCGGAGAATAGACGCGCGCCGGACGTATTTGCGGCTTGATATCTCTTGTCTCATTGGGAGTAGAAAGTCTGTTCATGGCTCTTTGGAAAGGGCTGCATCTCCCCTGTAATCGCCTTCGCGCGGCACGCGCATCGGAACCATCGTTATCACGCTACGATTTTTTAATGCCGCCAGGGACGGGCCGAAATCGTGGCAGGTGGCGTTCGTTAGGGACCGTCATGGAGGTGATGCGCACCAAGTTGCAGGCCATTTGGACCTGGCCCGGCCTAGATGTGAGCGTTCAAAGTCAGCGCGTTTGTTTAAACTTTCTCCTCCAATTCGTTGCAATTGTACAAGCGTTTCTCGCTCATCCGACTGGAGCGTAACGCTTTATCTGTTAATATCTCTGGTCTCCTTGGGAGTAGAAAGTCTGTTCATGGCTCTTTGGAAAGGGCTGCATCTCGCCTTCGAGCGGCACGCGGATCGAACCCACGGTTTTCACGCTATGATTTTTTTAAATGTGTTGCGCGTCGGAGAAAATGCGCGCGTCGGACGTCATTGCGGCTTAATATCGCTTTTCTCCTTGGGAGTAGAAAGTCTTTTCATGGCTCTTTGGAAAGGGCTGCATCTCCGCTGTAATCGCCTTCGAGCGGCACGCGGATCGAACCCACGGTTTTCACGCTATGATTTTTTTAAATGTGGTGCGCGGCGGAGAAAATGCGCGCGTCGGACGTCATTTCGGCTTAATATCTATTGTCTCCTTGGGAGTAGAAAGTCTTTTCATGGCTCTTTGGAAAGGTTTGCATCTTCCTTGTAATCGCCTTTAAGCGGCACGCGGATTGGACCCACCGTTCTTCCGATACGATTTTTTAAATGTGGTGCGCGGGGTAGAAAAGACGCGCGTAGGACGTATTTGCGGCTTAATATCTTTGGGCTCCTTGGGAGTAGGAAGTCTGTTCATGCCTCTTTGGAAAGGGCTCCATCTCCCCTGTAATCGCCTTCGAGCGGCACGCGGATCGAACCCACGGTTTTCACGCTATGATTTTTTTAAATGTGCTGCGCGGCGGAGGAAATGCGCGCGTCGGACGTCATTGCGGCTTAATATCTCTTGTCTCCTTGGGAGTAGAAAGTCTTTTCATGGCTCTTTGGAAAGGGCTGCATCTCCCCTGTAATCGCCTTTAAGCGGCACGCGGATCGGACCCACCGTTCTCACGCTACGATTTTTTAAACGTGGTGCGCGTCGGAGAAAATGCGCGTAATATCTCTTGTCTCCTTGGGAGTAGAAAGTCTGTTCATGGCTCTTTGGAAAGGGCTGCATCTCCCCTGTAATCACCTTCGAGCGGCACGCGGATCGAACCCACGGTTTTCACGCTATGATTTTTTTAAATGTGGTGCGCGGCGGAGGAAATGCGCGCGTCGGACGTCATTTCGGCTTAATATCTCTTGTCTCCTTGGGAGTAGAAAGTCTTTTCATGGCTCTTTGGAAAGGGCTGCATCTCCGCTGTAATCGCCTTCGAGCGGCACGCGGATCGAACCCACGGTTTTCACGCTATGATTTTTTTAAATGTGGTGCGCGGCGGAGAAAATGCGCGCGTCGGACGTCATTTCGGCTTAATATCTATTGTCTCCTTGGGAGTAGAAAGTCTTTTCATGGCTCTTTGGAAAGGTTTGCATCTTCCTTGTAATCGCCTTTAAGCGGCGCGCGGATTGGACCCACCGTTCTTCCGATACGATTTTTTAAATGTGGTGCGCGGGGTAGAAAAGACGCGCGTAGGACGTATTTGCGGCTTAATATCTTTGGGCTCCTTGGGAGTAGGAAGTCTGTTCATGCCTCTTTGGAAAGGGCTCCATCTCCCCTGTAATCGCCTTCGAGCGGCACGCGGATCGAACCCACGGTTTTCACGCTATGATTTTTTTTTAAATGTGCTGCGCGGCGGAGAAAATGCGCGCGTCGGACGTCATTGCGGCTTAATATCTCTTGTCTCCTTGGGAGTAGAAAGTCTTTTCATGGTTCTTTGGAAAGGGTTGCATCTCCCCTGTAATCGCCTTTAAGAGGCACGCGGATCGGACCCACCGTTCTCACGCTACGATTTTTTAAACGTGGTGCGCGTCGGAGAAAATGCGCGTAATATCTCTTGTCTCCTTGGGAGTAGAAAGTCTGTTCATGGCTCTTTGGAAAGGGCTGTATCTCCCCTGTAATCGCCTTCGAGCGGCACGCGCATCGGAACCATCGTTATCACGCTACGATTTTTTAATGCCGCCAGGGATAGGCCGAAAGCGTGGCAGGTGGCGTTCGTTAGGGACAGTCATGGAGGTGATGCACACCGAGTTGCACGCCATTTGGAGTTGGCCCGGCCTAGATGTGAGCGTTCAAAGTCAGCGCGTTTGTTTAAACTTTCTCCTCCAATTCGTTGCAATTGTACAAGCGTTTCTCGTTCATCCGACTGGAGCGTAACGCTTTATATGTTAATATCTCTTGTCTCCTTGGGAGTAGAAAGTCTTTTCATGGCTCTTTAGAAAGGGCTGCATCTCCCCTGTAATCGCCTTTAAGCGGCACGCGGATCGAACCCACGGTTTTCACGTTATGATTTTTTTTAAATGTGTTGCGCGGCGGAGAATAGACGCGCGCCGGACGTATTTGCGGCTTGATATCTCTTGTCTCATTGGGAGTAGAAAGTCTGTTCATGGCTCTTTGGAAAGGGCTGCATCTCCCCTGTAATCGCCTTCGCGCGGCACGCGCATCGGAACCATCGTTATCACGCTACGATTTTTTAATGCCGCCAGGGACGGGCCGAAATCGTGGCAGGTGGCGTTCGTTAGGGACCGTCATGGAGGTGATGCGCACCAAGTTGCAGGCCATTTGGACCTGGCCCGGCCTAGATGTGAGCGTTCAAAGTCAGCGCGTTTGTTTAAACTTTCTCCTCCAATTCGTTGCAATTGTACAAGCGTTTCTCGCTCATCCGACTGGAGCGTAACGCTTTATCTGTTAATATCTCTGGTCTCCTTGGGAGTAGAAAGTCTGTTCATGGCTCTTTGGAAAGGGCTGCATCTCGCCTTCGAGCGGCACGCGGATCGAACCCACGGTTTTCACGCTATGATTTTTTTAAATGTGTTGCGCGTCGGAGAAAATGCGCGCGTCGGAAGTCATTGCGGCTTAATATCGCTTTTCTCCTTGGGAGTAGAAAGTCTTTTCATGGCTCTTTGGAAAGGGCTGCATCTCCGCTGTAATCGCCTTCGAGCGGCACGCGGATCGAACCCACGGTTTTCACGCTATGATTTTTTTAAATGTGGTGCGCGGCGGAGAAAATGCGCGCGTCGGACGTCATTTCGGCTTAATATCTATTGTCTCCTTGGGAGTAGAAAGTCTTTTCATGGCTCTTTGGAAAGGTTTGCATCTTCCTTGTAATCGCCTTTAAGCGGCACGCGGATTGGACCCACCGTTCTTCCGATACGATTTTTTAAATGTGGTGCGCGGGGTAGAAAAGACGCGCGTAGGACGTATTTGCGGCTTAATATCTTTGGGCTCCTTGGGAGTAGGAAGTCTGTTCATGCCTCTTTGGAAAGGGCTCCATCTCCCCTGTAATCGCCTTCGAGCGGCACGCGGATCGAACCCACGGTTTTCACGCTATGATTTTTTTAAATGTGCTGCGCGGCGGAGGAAATGCGCGCGTCGGACGTCATTGCGGCTTAATATCTCTTGTCTCCTTGGGAGTAGAAAGTCTTTTCATGGCTCTTTGGAAAGGGCTGCATCTCCCCTGTAATCGCCTTTAAGCGGCACGCGGATCGGACCCACCGTTCTCACGCTACGATTTTTTAAACGTGGTGCGCGTCGGAGAAAATGCGCGTAATATCTCTTGTCTCCTTGGGAGTAGAAAGTCTGTTCATGGCTCTTTGGAAAGGGCTGTATCTCCCCTGTAATCGCCTTCGAGCGGCACGCGCATCGGAACCATCGTTATCACGCTACGATTTTTTAATGCCGCCAGGGATAGGCCGAAAGCGTGGCAGGTGGCGTTCGTTAGGGACAGTCATGGAGGTGATGCACACCGAGTTGCACGCCATTTGGAGTTGGCCCGGCCTAGATGTGAGCGTTCAAAGTCAGCGCGTTTGTTTAAACTTTCTCCTCCAATTCGTTGCAATTGTACAAGCGTTTCTCGCTCATCCGACTGGAGCGTAACGCTTTATCTGTTAATATCTCTGGTCTCCTTGGGAGTAGAAAGTTTGTTCATGGCTCTTTGGAAAGGGATGCATCTCCCCTGTAATCGCCTTTAAGCGGCACGCGGATCGGACCCACCGTTCTCACGCTACGATTTTTTAAACGTGGTGCGCGTCGGAGAAAATGCGCGTAATATCTCTTGTCTCCTTGGGAGTAGAAAGTCTGTTCATGGCTCTTTGGAAAGGGCTGTATCTCCCCTGTAATCGCCTTCGAGCGGCACGCGGATCGAACCCACGTTTTTCACGCTACGATTTTTTTTAAATGTGTTGCGCGGCGGAGAAAAGACGCGCGCCGGACGTATTTGCGGCTTAATATCTCTTGTCTCATTGGGTGTAGAAAGTCTGTTCATGGCTCTTTGGAAAGGTTTGCATCTCCCTTGTAATCGCCTTTAAGCGGCACGCGGATTGGACCCACCGTTCTTCCGATACGATTTTTTAAATGTGGTGCGCGACGTAGAAAAGACGCGCGTAGGACGTCATTTCGGCTTAATATCTCTTGTCTCCTTGGGAGTAGAAAGTCTTTTCATGGCTCTTTGGAAAGGGCTGCATCTCCCCTGTAATCGCCTTCGAGCGGCACGCGGATCGAACCCACGGTTTTCACGCTATGATTTTTTTAAATGTGCTGCGCGGCGGAGAAAATGCGCGCGTCGGACGTCATTGCGGCTTAATATCTCTTGTCTCCTTGGGAGTAGAAAGTCTTTTCATGGCTCTTTGGAAAGGTTTGCATCTCCCCTGTAATCGCCTTTAAGCGGCACGCGGATCGGACCCACCGTTCTTACGCTACGATTTTTTAAATGTGGTGCGCGGCGTAGAAAAGACGCGCGTAGGACGTATTTGCGGCTTAATATCTTTGGGCTCCTTGGGAGTAGGAAGTCTGTTCATGCCTCTTTGGAAAGGGCTCCATCTCCCCTGTAATCGCCTTCGAGCGGCACGCGGATCGAACCCACGGTTTTCACGCTATGATTTTTTTAAATGTGCTGCGCGGCGGAGAAAATGCGCGCGTCGGACGTCATTGCGGCTTAATATCTCTTGTCTCCTTGGGAGTAGAAAGTCTTTTCATGGTTCTTTGGAAAGGGTTGCATCTCCCCTGTAATCGCCTTTAAGCGGCACGCGGATCGGACCCACCGTTCTCACGCTACGATTTTTTAAACGTGGTGCGCGTCGGAGAAAATGCGCGTAATATCTCTTGTCTCCTTGGGAGTAGAAAGTCTGTTCATGGCTCTTTGGAAAGGGCTGTATCTCCCCTGTAATCGCCTTCGAGCGGCACGCGCATCGGAACCATCGTTATCACGCTATGATTTTTTAATGCCGCCAGGGATAGGCCGAAAGCGTGGCAGGTGGCGTTCGTTAGGGACAGTCATGGAGGTGATGCACACCGAGTTGCACGCCATTTGGAGTTGGCCCGGCCTAGATGTGAGCGTTCAAAGTCAGCGCGTTTGTTTAAACTTTCTCCTCCAATTCGTTGCAGTTGTACAAGCGTTTCTCGTTCATCCGACTGGAGCGTAACGCTTTATATGTTAATATTTCTGGTCTCCTTGGGAGTAGAAAGTCTGTTCATGGCTCTTTTGAAAGGGATGCATCTCCCCTGTAATCGCCTTCGAGCGGCACGCGGATCGAACCCACGGTTTTCACGCTATGATTTTTTTAAATGTGGTGCGCGGCGGAGGAAATGCGCACGTCGGACGTCATTTCGGCTTAATATCTCTTGTCTCCTTGGGAGTAGAAAGTCTTTTCATGGCTCTTTGGAAAGGGCTGCATGTCCGCTGTAATCGCCTTCGAGCGGCACGCGGATCGAATCCACGGTTTTCACGCTATGATTTTTTTAAATGTGGTGCGCGTCGGAGAAAATGCGCGCGTCGGACGTCATTTCGGCTTAATATCTATTGTCTCCTTGGGAGTAGAAAGTCTTTTCATGGCTCTTTGGAAAGGTTTGCATCTCCCTTGTAATCGCCTTTAAGCGGCACGCGGATTGGACCCACCGTTCTTCCGATACGATTTTTTAAATGTGGTGCGCGGCGTGGAAAAGACGCGCGTAGGACGTATTTGCGGCTTAATATCTTTGGGCTCCTTGGGAGTAGGAAGTCTGTTCATGGCTCTTTGGAAAGGGCTGCATCTCCCCTGTAATAGCCTTCGAGCGGCACGTGGATCGAACCCACGGTTTTCACACTATGATTTTTTTAAATGTGCTGCGCGGCGGAGAAAATGCGCGCGTCGGACGTCAATGCGGCTTAATATCTCTTGTCTCCTTGGGAGTAGAAAGTCTTTTCATGGTTCTTTGGAAAGGGCTGCATCTCCCCTGTAATCGCCTTCGCGCGGCACGCGGATCGGAACCATCGTTATCACGCTACGATTTTTTAATGCCGACAGGGACGGCCCGAAAGCTTGGCAGGTGGCGTTCGTTAGGAAAAGTCATGGACGTGATGCGGACCGAGTTGCAGGCCATTTGGACCTGGCCCGGCCTAGATGTGAGCCTTCAAAGTCAGCGCGTTTGTTTAAACTTTCTCCTCCAATTCGTTGCAATTGTACAAGCGTTTCTCGCTCATCCGACTGGAGCGTAACGCTTTATCTGTTAATATCTCTGGTCTCCTTGGGAGTAGAAAGTCTGTTCATGGCTCTTTGGAAAGGGATGCATCTCCCCTGTAATCGCCTTTAAGCGGCACGCGGATCGGACCCACCGTTCTCACGCTACGATTTTTTAAACGTGGTGCGCGTCGGAGAAAATGCGCGTAATATCTCTTGTCTCCTTGGAGTAGAAAGTCTGTTCATGGCTCTTTGGAAAGGGCTGTATCTCCCCTGTAATCGCCTTCGAGCGGCACGCGCATCGGAACCATCGTTATCACGCTACGATTTTTTAATGCCGCCAGGGACGGGCCGAAAGCGTGGCAGGTGGCGTTCGTTAGGGACAGTCATGGAGGTGATGCGCACCGAGTTGCACGCCATTTGGAGTTGGCCCGGCCTAGATGTGAGCGTTCAAAGTCAGCGCGTTTGTTTAAACTTTCTCCTCCAATTCGTTGCAATTGTACAAGCGTTTCTCGTTCATCCGACTGGAGCGTAACGCTTTATATGTTAATATTTCTGGTCTCCTTGGGAGTAGAAAGTCTGTTCATGGCTCTTTTGAAAGGGATGCATCTCCCCTGTAATCGCCTTCGAGCGGCACGCGGATCGAACCCACGTTTTTCACGCTACGATTTTTTTTAAATGTGTTGCGCGGCGGAGAAAAGACGCGCGCCGGACGTATTTGCGGCTTAATATCTCTTGTCTCATTGGGTGTAGAAAGTCTGTTCATGGCTCTTTGGAAAGGTTTGCATCTCCCTTGTAATCGCCTTTAAGCGGCACGCGGATTGGACCCACCGTTCTTCCGATACGATTTTTTAAATGTGGTGCGCGGCGTAGAAAAGACGCGCGTAGGACGTCATTTCGGCTTAATATCTCTTGTCTCCTTGGGAGTAGAAAGTCTTTTCATGGCTCTTTGGAAAGGGCTGCATCTCCCCTGTAATCGCCTTTAAGCGGCACGCGGATCGAACCCACGGTTTTCACGTTACGATTTTTTTTAAATGTGTTGCGCGGCGGAGAATAGACGCGCGCCGGACGTATTTGCGGCTTGATATCTCTTGTCTCATTGGGAGTAGAAAGTCTGTTCATGGCTCTTTGGAAAGGGCTGCATCTCCCCTGTAATCGCCTTCGAGCGGCACGCGGATCGAACCCACGGTTTTCACGCTATGATTTTTTTAAATGTGTTGCGCGTCAGAGAAAATGCGCGCGTCGGACGTCATTGCGGCTTAATATCTCTTGTCTCCTTGGGAGTAGAAAGTCTTTTCATGGCTCTTTGGAAAGGTTTGCATCTCCCCTGTAATCGCCTTTAAGTGGCACGCGGATCGGACCCACCGTTCTTACGCTACGATTTTTTAAATGTGGTGCGCGGCGTAGAAAAGACGCGCGTAGGACGTATTTGCGGCTTAATATCTTTGGGCTCCTTGGGAGTAGGAAGTCTGTTCATGCCTCTTTGGAAAGGGCTCCATCTCCCCTGTAATCGCCTTCGAGCGGCACGCGGATCGAACCCACGGTTTTCACGCTATGATTTTTTTAAATGTGCTGCGCGGCGGAGAAAATGCGCGCGTCGGACGTCATTGCGGCTTAATATCTCTTGTCTCCTTGGGAGTAGAAAGTCTTTTCATGGTTCTTTGGAAAGGGTTGCATCTCCCCTGTAATCGCCTTTTAGCGGCACGCGGATCGGACCCACCGTTCTCACGCTACGATTTTTTAAACGTGGTGCGCGTCGGAGAAAATGCGCGTAATATCTCTTGTCTCCTTGGGAGTAGAAAGTCTTTTCATGGTTCTTTGGAAAGGGCTGCATCTCCCCTGTAATCGCCTTCGCGCGGCACGCGGATCGGAACCATCGTTATCACGCTACGATTTTTTAATGCCGACAGGGACGGGCCGAAAGCTTGGCAGGTGGCCTTCGTTAGGAAAAGTCATGGACGTGATGCGGACCGAGTTGCAGGCCATTTGGACCTGGCCCGGCCTAGATGTGAGCCTTCAAAGTCAGCGCGTTTGTTTAAACTTTCTCCTCCAATTCGTTGCAATTGTACAAGCGTTTCTCGCTCATCCGACTGGAGCGTAACGCTTTATCTGTTAATATCTCTGGTCTCCTTGGGAGTAGAAAGTCTGTTCATGGCTCTTTGGAAAGGGATGCATCTCCCCTGTAATCGCCTTTAAGCGGCACGCGGATCGGACCCACCGTTCTCACGCTACGATTTTTTAAACGTGGTGCGCGTCGGAGAAAATGCGCGTAATATCTCTTGTCTCCTTGGAGTAGAAAGTCTGTTCATGGCTCTTTGGAAAGGGCTGTATCTCCCCTGTAATCGCCTTCGAGCGGCACGCGCATCGGAACCATCTTTATCACGCTACGATTTTTTAATGCCGCCAGGGACGGGCCGAAAGCGTGGCAGGTGGCGTTCGTTAGGGACAGTCATGGAGGTGATGCGCACCGAGTTGCACGCCATTTGGAGTTGGCCCGGCCTAGATGTGAGCGTTCAAACTCAGCGCGTTTGTTTAAACTTTCTCCTCCAATTCGTTGCAATTGTACAAGCGTTTCTCGTTCATCCGACTGGAGCGTAACGCTTTATATGTTAATATTTCTGGTCTCCTTGGGAGTAGAAAGTCTGTTCATGGCTCTTTTGAAAGGGATGCATCTCCCCTGTAATCGCCTTCGAGCGGCACGCGGATCGAACCCACGGTTTTCACGCTATGATTTTTTTAAATGTGGTGCGCGGCGGAGGAAATGCGCACGTCGGACGTCATTTCGGCTTAATATCTCTTGTCTCCTTGGGAGTAGAAAGTCTTTTCATGGCTCTTTGGAAAGGGCTGCATGTCCGCTGTAATCGCCTTCGAGCGGCACGCGGATCGAATCCACGGTTTTCACGCTATGATTTTTTTAAATGTGGTGCGCGTCGGAGAAAATGCGCGCGTCGGACGTCATTTCGGCTTAATATCTATTGTCTCCTTGGGAGTAGAAAGTCTTTTCATGGCTCTTTGGAAAGGTTTGCATCTCCCTTGTAATCGCCTTTAAGCGGCACGCGGATTGGACCCACCGTTCTTCCGATACGATTTTTTAAATGTGGTGCGCGGCGTGGAAAAGACGCGCGTAGGACGTATTTGCGGCTTAATATCTTTGGGCTCCTTGGGAGTAGGAAGTCTGTTCATGGCTCTTTGGAAAGGGCTGCATCTCCCCTGTAATCGCCTTTAAGCGGCACGCGGATCGAACCCACGGTTTTCACGCTACGATTTTTTTTAAATGTGTTGCGCGGCGGAGAAAAGACGCGCGCCGGACGTATTTGCGGCTTAATATCTCTTGTCTCATTGGGTGTAGAAAGTCTGTTCATGGCTCTTTGGAAAGGGCTGCATCTCCCCTGTAATCGCCTTCGAGCGGCACGCGGATCGAACCCACGGTTTTCACGCTATGATTTTTTTAAATGTGGTGCGCGGCGGAGGAAATGAGCGCGTCGGACGTCATTTCGGCTTAATATCTCTTGTCTCCTTGGGAGTAGAAAGTCTTTTCATGGCTCTTTGGAAAGGTTTGCATCTCCCTTGTAATCGCCTTTAAGCGGCACGCGGATTGGACCCACCGTTCTTCCGATACGATTTTTTAAATGTGGTGCGCGGCGTAGAAAAGACGCGCGTAGGACGTATTTGCGGCTTAATATCTTTGGGCTCCTTGGGAGTAGGAAGTCTGTTCATGCCTCTTTGGAAAGGGCTGCATCTCCCCTGTAATCGCCTTCGAGCGGCACGCGGATCGAACCCACGGTTTTCACGCTATGATTTTTTTAAATGTGGTGCGCGGCGGAGGAAATGCGCGCGTCGGACGTCATTTCGGCTTAATATCTCTTGTCTCCTTGGGAGTAGAAAGTCTTTTCATGGCTCTTTGGAAAGGGCGGCATCTCCCCTGTAATCGCCTTTAAGCGGCACGCGGATCGAACCCACGGTTTTCACGTTACGATTTTTTTTAAATGTGTTGCGCGGCGGAGAATAGACGCGCGCCGGACGTATTTGCGGCTTGATATCTCTTGTCTCATTGGGAGTAGAAAGTCTGTTCATGGCTCTTTGGAAAGGGCTGCATCTCCCCTGTAATCGCCTTCGAGCGGCACGCGGATCGAACCCACGGTTTTCACGCTACGATTTTTTTTAAATGTGTTGCGCGGCGGAGAAAAGACGCGCGCCGGACGTATTTGCGGCTTAATATCTCTTGTCTCATTGGGTGTAGAAAGTCTGTTCATGGCTCTTTGGAAAGGGCTGCATCTCCCCTGTAATCGCCTTCGAGCGGCACGCGGATCGAACCCACGGTTTTCACGCTATGATTTTTTTAAATGTGGTGCGCGGCGGAGGAAATGCGCGCGTCAGACGTCATTTCGGCTTAATATCTCTTGTCTCCTTGGGAGTAGAAAGTCTTTTCATGGCTCTTTGGAAAGGGCTGCATCTCCGCTGTAATCGCCTTCGAGCGGCACGCGGATCGAACCCACGGTTTTCACGCTATGATTTTTTTAAATGTGGTGCGCGGCGGAGGAAATGCGCGCGTCGGACGTCATTTCGGCTTAATATCTCTTGTCTCCTTGGGAGTAGAAAGTCTTTTCATGGCTCTTTGGAAAGGGCGGCATCTCCCCTGTAATCGCCTTTAAGCGGCACGCGGATCGAACCCACGGTTTTCACGTTACGATTTTTTTTAAATGTGTTGCGCGGCGGAGAATAGACGCGCGCCGGACGTATTTGCGGCTTGATATCTCTTGTCTCATTGGGAGTAGAAAGTCTGTTCATGGCTCTTTGGAAAGGGCTGCATCTCCCCTGTAATCGCCTTCGAGCGGCACGCGGATCGAACCCACGGTTTTCACGCTATGATTTTTTTAAATGTGTTGCGCGTCGGAGAAAATGCGCGCGTCGGACGTCATTGCGGCTTAATATCTCTTGTCTCCTTGGGAGTAGAAAGTCTTTTCATGGCTCTTTGGAAAGGTTTGCATCTCCCCTGTAATCGCCTTTAAGCGGCACGCGGATCGGACCCACCGTTCTTACGCTACGATTTTTTAAATGTGGTGCGCGGCGTAGAAAAGACGCGCGTAGGACGTATTTGCGGCTTAATATCTTTGGGCTCCTTGGGAGTAGGAAGTCTGTTCATGCCTCTTTGGAAAGGGATGCATCTCCCCTGTAATCGCCTTCGAGCGGCACGCGGATCGGACCCACCGTTCTCACGCTACGATTTTTTAAACGTGGTGCGCGTCGGAGAAAATGCTCGTAATATCTCTTGTCTCCTTGGGAGTAGAAAGTGTGTTCATGGCTCTTTGGAAAGGGCTGTATCTCCCCTGTAATCGCCTTCGAGCGGCACGCGGATCGAACCCATGTTTTTCACGCTACGATTTTTTTTAAATGTGTTGCGCGGCGGAGAAAAGACGCGCGCCGGACGTATTTGCGGCTTAATATCTCTTGTCTCATTGGGTGTATAATAGCCTGTTCATGGCTCTTTGGAAAGGTTTGCATCTCCGTTGTAATCGCCTTTAAGCGGCACGCGGATTGGACCCACCGTTCTTCCGATACGATTTTTTAAAAGTGGTGCGCGGCGTAGAAAAGACGCGCGTAGGACGTATTTGCGGCTTAATATCTTTGGGCTCCTTGGGAGTAGGAAGTCTGTTCATGCCTCTTTGGAAAGGGCTGCATCTCCCCTGTAATCGCCTTCGAGCGGCACGCGGATCGAACCCACGGTTTTCACGCTATGATTTTTTTAAATGTGGTGCGCGGCGGAGGAAATGCGCGCGTCGGACGTCATTTCGGCTTAATATCTCTTGTCTCCTTGGGAGTAGAAAGTCTTTTCATGGCTCTTTGGAAAGGGCTGCATCTCCCCTGTAATCGCCTTTAAGCGGCACGCGGATCGAACCCACGGTTTTCACGCTACGATTTTTTTTAAATGTGTTGCGCGGCGGAGAATAGACGCGCGCCGGACGTATTTGCGGCTTGATATCTCTTGTCTCATTGGGAGTAGAAAGTCTGTTCATGGCTCTTTGGAAAGGGCTGCATCTCCCCTGTAATCGTCTTCGAGCGGCACGCGGATCGAACCCACGGTTTTCACGCTACGATTTTTTTTAAATGTGTTGCGCGGCGGAGAAAAGACGCGCGCCGGACGTATTTGCGGCTTAATATCTCTTGTCTCATTGGGTGTAGAAAGTCTGTTCATGGCTCTTTGGAAAGGGCTGCATCTCCCCTGTAATCGCCTTCGAGCGGCACGCGGATCGAACCCACGGTTTTCACGCTATGATTTTTTTAAATGTGGTGCGCGGCGGAGGAAATGCGCGCGTCGGACGTCATTTCGGCTTAATATCTCTTGTCTCCTTGGGAGTAGAAAGTCTTTTCATGGCTCTTTGGAAAGGGCTGCATCTCCCCTGTAATCGCCTTTAAGCGGCACGCGGATCGAACCCACGGTTTTCACGTTACGATTTTTTTTAAATGTGTTGCGCGGCGGAGAATAGACGCGCGCCGGACGTATTTGCGGCTTGATATCTCTTGTCTCATTGGGAGTCGAAAGTCTGTTCATGGCTCTTTGGAAAGGGCTGCATCTCCCCTGTAATCGCCTTCGAGCGGCACGCGGATCGAACCCACGGTTTTCACGCTATGATTTTTTTAAATGTGTTGCGCGTCGGAGAAAATGCGCGCGTCGGACGTCATTGCGGCTTAATATCTCTTGTCTCCTTGGGAGTAGAAAGTCTTTTCATGGCTCTTTGGAAAGGTTTGCATCTCCCCTGTAATTGCCTTTAAGCGGCACGCGGATCGGACCCACCGTTCTTACGCTACGATTTTTTAAATGTGGTGCGCGGCGTAGAAAAGACGCGCGTAGGACGTATTTGCGGCTTAATATCTTTGGGCTCCTTGGGAGTAGGAAGTCTGTTCATGCCTCTTTGGAAAGGGATGCATCTCCCCTGTAATCGCCTTCGAGCGGCACGCGGATCGGACCCACCGTTCTCACGCTACGATTTTTTAAACGTGGTGCGCGTCGGAGAAAATGCTCGTAATATCTCTTGTCTCCTTGGGAGTAGAAAGTGTGTTCATGGCTCTTTGGAAAGGGCTGTATCTCCCCTGTAATCGCCTTCGAGCGGCACGCGGATCGAACCCATGTTTTTCACGCTACGATTTTTTTTAAATGTGTTGCGCGGCGGAGAAAAGACGCGCGCCGGACGTATTTGCGGCTTAATATCTCTTGTCTCATTGGGTGTAGAAAGTCTGTTCATGGCTCTTTGGAAAGGTTTGCATCTCCGTTGTAATCGCCTTTAAGCGGCACGCGGATTGGACCCACCGTTCTTCCGATACGATTTTTTAAATGTGGTGCGCGGCGTAGAAAAGACGCGCGTAGGACGTATTTGCGGCTTAATATCTTTGGGCTCCTTGGGAGTAGGAAGTCTGTTCATGCCTCTTTGGAAAGGGCTGCATCTCCCCTGTAATCGCCTTCGAGCGGCACGCGGATCGAACCCACGGTTTTCACGCTATGATTTTTTTAAATGTGGTGCGCGGCGGAGGAAATGCGCGCGTCGGACGTCATTTCGGCTTAATATCTCTTGTCTCCTTGGGAGTAGAAAGTCTTTTCATGGCTCTTTGGAAAGGGCTGCATCTCCCCTGTAATCGCCTTTAAGCGGCACGCGGATTCGACCCACCGTTCTTACGCTACGATTTTTTAAATGTGGTGCGGGGCGTAGAAAAGACGCGCGCCGGACGTATTTGCGGCTTAATATCTTTGGGCTCCTTGGGAGTAGGAAGTCTGTTCATGCCTCTTTGGAAAGGGCTCCATCTCCCCTGTAATCGCCTTCGAGCGGCACGCGGATCGAACCCATGGTTTTCACGCTATGATTTTTTTAAATGTGCTGCGCGGCGGAGAAAATGCGCGCGTCGGACGTCATTGCGGCTTAATATCTCTTGTCTCCTTGGGAGTAGAAAGTCTTTTCATGGTTCTTTGGAAAGGGTTGCATCTCCCCTGTAATCGCCTTTAAGCGGCACCCGGATCGGACCCACCGTTCTCACGCTACGATTTTTTAAACGTGGTGCGCGTCGGAGAAAATGCGCGTAATATCTCTTGTCTCCTTGGGAGTAGAAAGTCTGTTCATGGCTCTTTGGAAAGGGCTGCATCTCCCCTGTAATCGCCTTTGAGCTGCACGCGCATCGGAACCATCGTTCTCACGCTACGATTTTTTAAAATCCGCCAGGGACGGAACGAACGCTTGGCAGGTGGCGTTCGTGACGGACAGTCAAGCAGTTAATGCGCACCGAGCTGCAGGCCATTTGGACCTGGCCCAGCCTAGATGTGAGTATTCAAAGTCAGCACGTTTGTTTCAAAGTTCTCCACCAATTCGTTGTAATTGCGTGTGTGCGCGTGAACACCAGGTTTGTGGAGGAGTTCGTCCTTGGACTGTACAAGGGGAGACAGTGTGTGGCCTGGCTGCGTGAGGTTGCAGTTTGCTGGGCATGAGAGATTGGCATGTGGTGCCCTGGAGGTGTGGTTGTTCCAGGACGGGCAAGGCGGGGTAGTGTGGCTGGGTGACGGTGCGCTTCACTGGGGATGTGGTTGTGAGTTGCAGGCCCATTCCTTTGAATGACAGAAAGGATCTGATTTGTTTCCAGGTTTAAACGTACTTTGCTGGGTATGACTGTGACCTCTTGGGCCAGGAAGTCTGTTTCTAGTTTTATTTAAACGGTCAAACTGCGTGAAGTGTGCCCAGGCCCAGAGCTACTTTGCTGGGCATGGCTGTGTGACCTCTTGGGCCTGGAAGTCTGGTTGTAGTATGATTTTAAAGGGTCAAATGCTCTCCATTGTGTGTCCAGGTTTAAGGCTACTTTGCTGGGCATGTGATTTGGACCCATCGGGTACGGAAGCCTTTCCGTCACGTGCTCGTTTTCCACGCCTTCAGCGCAGGTAGCCTGCGAATTTAAAACCGACGTGCATTTTATTCTTTTCCCCTTTTATCCTTTCATATCTCTCCGCTACCTTGGAGAAGAGAGACGCACGCGGGTAAATAAAATGTAAATATCTCTAAATATCTGTATAATATGTAAATAAAAGGAAGATGTGGTTGTGTAGTGTAGTCGTTTGATTATAAATAATCTCATAATAATTTTATCCACAAATTCTTATACATTTATACATGTTTATCTCTCTCTTTGTGTGTGTGTGTGTGTGTGTGTGGTTCTGTGTCACTAGTGGGGCCTGTGGCCCGATTGGAGTGTTTGCGGTGTGAGAAGGAGGAGTTGGAGAACAGTTTGTTGGAGCAGCTGAAGGAGTTGAGGTTGCAGAAGCAGAAGGAGCTGCAGGTTCCTCAGGAGATGCTGAAACACAAGCAGCAGGAGGAGACAGAGCTCCTGCAGAAACAGCAGGAGGAGGAGGAGCATAACAGGTCCATCAAGAGTAAGTACAATGGAAATGCAATAATACTAACATAACTAATAATGAATGTTAGCCTTTAGGCTCCAATAAAAGTGATACTAATATATGTATAGTACTATATATATTATATTTTATATATTCAGTAGTAATTATGTAGTATATACAATCTATGTTATATCCAGCAGTAATGATACTTGCTCTGGCAGATATGAAAATGGCCTGTGAACAGGAGAAGAAATCTCTGGAGGAAGAACTTGAGAAGCTCAGACTGTCACTGCAGGTAGAGATCCCTTATAGTGTCAGTACACATCCACCAGTAGCTCCACCTTTCACTTATAACGTCAGTACACATTCAGTACACATTCCCACCTTTCCATTGTACTGGCTGTAGTGATGATTCGTGTGTGTGTTATACCAGCCCATAGAGGAGGACATTATGAGTCTGAAAGTGGCGCTGGAGATGAAGAACCAGGAGATCAAAGATCAGCACGATCTTTTGGTCAAACTATATACTCTGTATGTATACTATATACTCTGTATGTAGTACCTGGTTTAACACTATATCCTCTGTATATATACTATATACTGTTTATGTAGTACCTGGTTTAACACTATACCCTCAGCTTACTCTAGTCTGCAGATGTGAAGAAATTAAACAGAATGTGTATCTGTGTATATGTGCGCACCTGTATGTGTCTGGTTGTAGTATTATTTAAAGGGTCAAACTGCGTGAAGTGTGCCCAGGCCCAGAGCTACTTTGATGGGCATGATTCTGTGACATCTTGGGCCTTGAAATGTGGTGCTTTGAATGATTTAAAGAGTGAAACGGTCTGAAGTGTGCCCACGTTTAAAGCAACCTTGCTGGGCATGACTGTGTGACCTCTTGGGCCAGGAAGTCTGTTTCTAGTTTTATTTAAACGGTCAAACTGCGTGAAGTGTGCCCAGGCCCAGAGCTACTTTGCTGGGCATGACTGTGTGACCTCTTGGGCCTGGAAGTCTGGTTGTAGTATGATTTTAAAGGGTCAAATGGTCTCCATTGTGTGTCCAGGTTTAAGGCTACTTTTCTGGGCATGTGATTTGAACCCATCGTGTACGGAAGCCTTTCCGTCACGTGCTCGTTTTCCACGCCTTCAGCGCAGGTAGCCTGCGAATTTAAAACCGACGTGCATTTTATTCTTTTCCCCTTTTATCCCTTCATATCTCTCCGCTACCTTGGAGAAGAGAGACGCACGCGGGTAAATAAAATGTAAATATCTCTAAATATCTGTATAATATGTAAATAAAAGGAAGAAGTGGTTGTGTAGTGTAGTCGTTTCATTATAAATAATCTCATAATAATTTTATCCACAAATTCTTATACATTTATACATGTTTATCTCTCTCTGTGTGTGTGTGTGTGTGTGGTTCTGTGTCACTAGTGGGGCCTGTGGCCCGATTGGAGTGTTTGCGGTGTGAGAAGGAGGAGTTGGAGAACAGTTTGTTGGAGCAGCTGAAGGAGTTGAGGTTGCAGAAGCAGAAGGAGCTGCAGGTTCTTCAGGAGATGCTGAAACACAAGCAGCAGGAGGAGACAGAGCTCCTGCAGAAACAGCAGGAGGAGGAGGAGCATAACAGGTCCATCAAGAGTAAGTACTATGGAAATGCAATAATACTAACATAACTAATAATGAATGTTAGCCTTTAGGCTCCAATAAAAGTGACACTAATATATGTATAGTACTATATATATTATATTTTATATATTCAGCAGTAATTATGTAGTATATACAATCTGTGTTATATCCAGCAGTAATGATACTTGCTCTGGCAGATATGAAAATGGCCTGTGAACAGGAGAAGAAATCTCTGGAGGAAGAACTTGAGAAGCTCAAACTGTCACTGCAGGTAGAGATCCCTTATAGTGTCAGTACACATCCACCAGTACCACCACCTCTCACTTATAACGTCAGTACACATTCAGTACACATTCCCACCTTTCCATTGTACTGGCTGTAGTGATGATTCGTGTCTGTGTTATACCAGCCCATAGAGGAGGACATTATGAGTCTGAAAGTGGCGCTGGAGATGAAGAACCAGGAGATCAAAGATCAGCACGATCTTTTGGTCAAACTATATACTCTGTATGTATACTATATCGAACCCACGGTTTTCACGCTACGATTTTTTTAAATGTGGTGAGCTGCGGAGAAAAGACGCGGTCCGGACGTATTTGTGGCTTAATATCTCTTGTCTCCTTGGGAGTAGGAAGTCTGTTCATGGCTCTTTGGAAAGGGCTGCATCTCCCCTCTAATCGCCTTCGAGCTTCAAGCGGATTGGACCCACGGTTATCACGCTACGATTTTTTAAAGCCGCCAGGGACGGGCCGAAAGCGTGGCAGGTGGCGTTCGTTAGGGACAGTCATGGAGGTGATGCGCACCGAGTTGCACGCCATTTGGACTTGGCCAGACCTAGATGTGAGCGTTCAAATTCAGCGCGTTTCTTTAAACTTTCTCCTCCAATTCGTTGCAACTGCTCAAGCGTTTCTCGCTCATCCGACTGGAGCGTAACGCTTTATATGTTAATATCTCTTGTCTCCTTGGGAGTAGGAAGTCTGTTCATGGATCTTTGGAAAGGGCTGCATCTCCCCTGTAATCGCCTTCGAGCGGCACGCGGATCGAACCCACGGTTTTCACGCTATGATTTTTTTAAATGTGGTGCGCGGCGGAGAAAATGCGCGCGTCGGACGTCATTTCGGCTTAATATCTCTTGTCTCCTTGGGAGTAGAAAGTCTTTTCATGGCTCTTTGGAAAGGGCTGCATCTCCCCTGTAATCGGCTTTAAGCGGCACGCGGATCGGACCCACCGTTCTCACGCTAAGATTTTTTAAATGTGGTGCGCGGCGGAGAAAATGCGCGTGTCGGACATCATTGCTGCTTAATATCTCTTGTCTCCTTGGGAGTAGGAAGTCTGTTCATGGCACTTTGGAAAGGGCTGCATCTCCCCTGTAATCGCCTTCGCGCGGCACGCGCATCGGAACCATCGTTATCACGCTACGATTTTTTAATGCCGCCAGGGACGGCCCGAAATCGTGGCAGGTGGCGTTCGTTAGGGACCGTCATGGAGGTGATGCGCACCAAGTTGCAGGCCATTTGGACCTCGCCCGGCCTAGATGTGAGCGTTCAAAGTCAGCGCGTTTGTTTAAACTTTCTCCTCCAATTCGTTGCAATTGTACAAGCGTTTCTCGCTCATCCGACTGGAGCGTAACGCTTTATCTGTTAATATCTCTGGTCTCCTTGGGAGTAGAAAGTCTGTTCATGGCTCTTTGGAAAGGGCTGCATCTCGCCTTCGAGCGGCACGCGGATCGAACCCACGGTTTTCACGCTATGATTTTTTTAAATGTGTTGCGCGTCGGAGAAAAGACGCGCGCCGGACGTATTTGCGGCTTAATATCTCTTGTCTCATTGGGTGTAGAAAGTCTGTTCATGGCTCTTTGGAAAGGGCTGCATCTCCCCTGTAATCTCCTTCGAGCGGCACGCGGATCGAACCCACGGTTTTCACGCTATGATTTTTTTAAATGTGGTGCGCGTCGGAGAAAATGCGCACGTCGGACGTCATTTCGGCTTAATATCTCTTGTCTCCTTGGGAGTAGAAAGTCTTTTCATGGCTCTTTGGAAAGGGCTGCATCTCCGCTGTAATCGCCTTCGAGCGGCACGCGGATCGAACCCACGGTTTTCACGCTATGATTTTTTTAAATGTGGTGCGCGTCGGAGAAAATGCGCGCGTCGGACTTCATTTCGGCTTAATATCTATTGTCTCCTTGGGAGTAGAAAGTCTTTTCATGGCTCTTTGGAAAGGTTTGCATCTCCCTTGTAATCGCCTTTAAGCGGCACGCGGATTGGACCCACCGTTCTTCCGATACGATTTTTTAAATGTGGTGCGCGGCGTGGAAAAGACGCGCGTAGGACGTATTTGCGGCTTAATATCTTTGGGCTCCTTGGGAGTAGGAAGTCTGTTCATGGCTCTTTGGAAAGGGCTGCATCTCCCCTGTAATCGCCTTCGAGCGGCACGTGGATCGAACCCACGGTTTTCACACTATGATTTTTTTAAATGTGCTGCGCGGCGGAGAAAATGCGCGCGTCGGACGTCATTTCGGCTTAATATCTCTTGTCTCCTTGGGAGTAGAAAGTCTTTTCATGGCTCTTTGGAAAGGGCTGCATCTCCCCTGTAATCGCCTTTAAGCGGCACGCGGATCGAACCCACGGTTTTCACGCTACGATTTTTTTTAAATGTGTTGCGCGGCGGAGAATAGACGCGCGCCGGACGTATTTGCGGCTTGATATCTCTTGTCTCATTGGGAGTAGAAAGTCTGTTCATGGCTCTTTGGAAAGGGCTGCATCTCCCCTGTAATCGCCTTCGAGCGGCACGCGGATCGAACCCACGGTTTTCACGCTACGATTTTTTTTAAATGTGTTGCGCGGCGGAGAAAAGACGCGCGCCGGACGTATTTGCGGCTTAATATCTCTTGTCTCATTGGGTGTAGAAAGTCTGTTCATGGCTCTTTGGAAAGGGCTGCATCTCCCCTGTAATCGCCTTCGAGCGGCACGCGGATCGAACCCACGGTTTTCACGCTATGATTTTTTTAAATGTGGTGCGCGGCGGAGGAAATGCGCGCGTCGGACGTCATTTCGGCTTAATATCTCTTGTCTCCTTGGGAGTAGAAAGTCTTTTCATGGCTCTTTGGAAAGGGCTGCATCTCCCCTGTAATCGCCTTTAAGCGGCACGCGGATCGAACCCACGGTTTTCACGTTACGATTTTTTTTAAATGTGTTGCGCGGCGGAGAATAGACGCGCGCCGGACGTATTTGCGGCTTGATATCTCTTGTCTCATTGGGAGTAGAAAGTCTGTTCATGGCTCTTTGGAAAGGGCTGCATCTCCCCTGTAATCGCCTTCGAGCGGCACGCGGATCGAACCCACGGTTTTCACGCTATGATTTTTTTAAATGTGTTGCGCGTCGGAGAAAATGCGCGCGTCGGACGTCATTGCGGCTTAATATCTCTTGTCTCCTTGGGAGTAGAAAGTCTTTTCATGGCTCTTTGGAAAGGTTTGCATCTCCCCTGTAATCGCCTTTAAGCGGCATGCGGATCGGACCCACCGTTCTTACGCTACGATTTTTTAAATGTGGTGCGCGGCGTAGAAAAGACGCGCGTAGGACGTATTTGCGGCTTAATATCTTTGGGCTCCTTGGGAGTAGGAAGTCTGTTCATGCCTCTTTGGAAAGGGATGCATCTCCCCTGTAATCGCCTTCGAGCGGCACGCGGATCGGACCCACCGTTCTCACGCTACGATTTTTTAAACGTGGTGCGCGTCGGAGAAAATGCGCGTAATATCTCTTGTCTCCTTGGGAGTAGAAAGTGTGTTCATGGCTCTTTGGAAAGGGCTGTATCTCCCCTGTAATCGCCTTCGAGCGGCACGCGGATCGAACCCACGGTTTTCACGCTATGATTTTTTTAAATGTGCTGCGCGGCGGAGAAAATGCGCGCGTTGGACGTCATTGCGGCTTAATATCTCTTGTCTCCTTGGGAGTAGAAAGTCTTTTCATGGTTCTTTGGAAAGGGATGCATCTCCCCTGTAATCGCCTTTAAGCGGCACGCGGATCGGACCCACCGTTCTCACGCTACGATTTTTTAAACGTGGTGCGCGTCGGAGAAAATGCGCGTAATATCTCTTGTCTCCTTGGGAGTAGAAAGTCTGTTCATGGCTCTTTGGAAAAGGCTGTATCTCCCCTGTAATCGCCTTCGAGCGGCACGCGCATCGGAACCATCGTTATCACGCTACGATTTTTTAATGCCGCCAGGGACGGGCCGAAAGCGTGGCAGGTGGCGTTCGTTAGGGACAGTCATGGAGGTGATGCGCACCGAGTTGCACGCCATTTGGAGTTGGCCCGGCCTAGATGTGAGCGTTCAAAGTCAGCGCGTTTGTTTAAACTTTCTCCTCCAATTCGTTGCAATTGTACAAGCGTTTCTCGTTCATCCGACTGGAGCGTAACGCTTTATATGTTAATATTTCTGGTCTCCTTGGGAGTAGAAAGTCTGTTCATGGCTCTTTTGAAAGGGATGCATCTCCCCTGTAATCGCCTTCGAGCGGCACGCGGATCGAACCCACGTTTTTCACGCTACGATTTTTTTTAAATGTGTTGCGCGGCGGAGAAAAGACGCGCGCCGGACGTATTTGCGGCTTAATATCTCTTGTCTCATTGGGTGTAGAAAGTCTGTTCATGCCTCTTTGGAAAGGGCTGCATCTCCCCTGTAATCGCCTTCGAGCGGCACACGGATCGAACCCACGGTTTTCACGCTATGATTTTTTTAAATGTGGTGCGCGGAGGAGGAAATGCGCGCGTCGGACGTCATTTCGGCTTAATATCTCTTGTCTCCTTGGGAGTAGAAAGTCTTTTCATGGCTCTTTGGAAAGGGCTGCATCTCCCCTGTAATCGCCTTTAAGCGGCACGCGGATCGAACCCACGGTTTTCACGTTATGATTTTTTTTAAATGTGTTGCGCGGCGGAGAATAGACTCGCGCCGGACGTATTTGCGGCTTGATATCTCTTGTCTCATTGGGAGTAGAAAGTCTGTTCATGGCTCTTTGGAAAGGTCTGCATCTCCCCTGTAATCGCCTTCGAGCGGCACGCGGATCGAACCCACGGTTTTCACGCTATGATTTTTTTAAATGTGTTGCGCGTCGGAGAAAATGCGCGCGTCGGACGTCATTGCGGCTTAATATCTCTTGTCTCCTTGGGAGTAGAAAGTCTTTTCATGGCTCTTTGGAAAGGTTTGCATCTCCCCTGTAATCGCCTTTAAGCGGCACGCGGATCGGACCCACCGTTCTTACGCTACGATTTTTTAAATGTGGTGCGCGGCGTAGAAAAGACGCGCGTAGGACGTATTTGCGGCTTAATATCTTTGGGCTCCTTGGGAGTAGGAAGTCTGTTCATGCCTCTTTGGAAAGGGCTGTATCTCCCCTGTAATCGCCTTCGAGCGGCACGCGGATCGAACCCACGTTTTTCACGCTACGATTTTTTTTAAATGTTTTGCGCGGCGGAGAATAGACGCGCGCCGGACGTATTTGCGGCTTGATATCTCTTGTCTCATTGGGAGTAGAAAGTCTGTTCATGGCTCTTTGGAAAGGGCTGCATCTCCCCTGTAATCGCCTTCGAGCGGCACGCGGATCGAACCCACGGTTTTCACGCTATGATTTTTTTAAATGTGCTGCGCGACGGAGAAAATGCGCGCGTCGGACGTCATTGCGGCTTAATATCTCTTGTCTCCTTGGGAGTAGAAAGTCTTTTCATGGTTCTTTGGAAAGGGATGCATCTCCCCTGTAATCGCCTTTAAGCGGCACGCGGATCGGACCCACCGTTCTCACGCTACGATTTTTTAAACGTGGTGCGCGTCGGAGAAAATGCGCGTAATATCTCTTGTCTCCTTGGGAGTAGAAAGTCTGTTCATGGCTCTTTGGAAAGGGCTGTATCTCCCCTGTAATCGCCTTCGAGCGGCACGCGCATCGGAACCATCGTTATCACGCTACGATTTTTTAATGCCGCCAGGGACGGGCCGAAAGCGTGGCAGGTGGCGTTCGTTAGGGACAGTCATGGAGGTGATGCGCACCGAGTTGCACGCCATTTGGAGTTGGCCCGGCCTAGATGTGAGCGTTCAAAGTCAGCGCGTTTGTTTAAACTTTCTCCTCCAATTCGTTGCAATTGTACAAGCGTTTCTCGTTCATCCGACTGGAGCGTAACGCTTTATATGTTAATATTTCTGGTCTCCTTGGGAGTAGAAAGTCTGTTCATGGCTCTTTTGAAAGGGATGCATCTCCCCTGTAATCGCCTTCGAGCGGCACGCGGATCGAACCCACGTTTTTCACGCTACGATTTTTTTTAAATGTGTTGCGCGGCGGAGAAAAGACGCGCGCCGGACGTATTTGCGGCTTAATATCTCTTGTCTCATTGGGTGTAGAAAGTCTGTTCATGGCTCTTTGGAAAGGTTTGCATCTCCGTTGTAATCGCCTTTAAGCGGCACGCGGATTGGACCCACCGTTCTTCCGATACGATTTTTTAAATGTGGTGCGCGGCGTAGAAAAGACGCGCGTAGGACGTCATTTCGGCTTAATATCTCTTGTCTCCTTGGGAGTAGAAAGTCTTTTCATGGCTCTTTGGAAAGGGCTGCATCTCCCCTGTAATCGCCTTTAAGCGGCACGCTGATCGAACCCACGGTTTTCACGTTACGATTTTTTTTAAATGTGTTGCGCGTCGGAGAATAGACGCGCGCCGGACGTATTTGCGGCTTGATATCTCTTGTCTCATTGGGAGTAGAAAGTCTGTTCATGGCTCTTTGGAAAGGGCTGCATCTCCCCTGTAATCGCCTTCGAGCGGCACGCGGATCGAACCCACGGTTTTCACGCTATGATTTTTTTAAATGTGTTGCGCGTCGGAGAAAATGCGCGCGTCGGACGTCATTGCGGCTTAATATCTCTTGTCTCCTTGGGAGTAGAAAGTCTTTTCATGGCTCTTTGGAAAGGGCTGCATCTCCCCTGTGATCGCCTTTAAGCGGCACGCGGATCGGACCCACCGTTCTTACGCTACGATTTTTTAAATGTGGTGCGCGGCGTAGAAAAGACGCGCGTAGGACGTATTTGCGGCTTAATATCTTTGGGCTCCTTGGGAGTAGGAAGTCTGTTCATGCCTCTTTGGAAAGGGCTCCATCTCCCCTGTAATCGCCTTCGAGCGGCACGCGGATCGAACCCACGGTTTTCACGCTATGATTTTTTTAAATGTGCTGCGCGGCGGAGAAAATGCGCGCGTCGGACGTCATTGCGGCTTAATATCTCTTGTCTCCTTGGGAGTAGAAAGTCTTTTCATGGTTCTTTGGAAAGGGCTGTATCTCCCCTGTAATCGCCTTCGAGCGGCACGCGCATCGGAACCATCACGCTACGATTTTTTAAACGTGGTGCGCGTCGGAGAAAATGCGCGTAATATCTCTTGTCTCCTTGGGAGTAGAAAGTCTGTTCATGGCTCTTTGGAAAGGGCTGTATCTCCCCTGTAATCGCCTTCGAGCGGCACGCGCATCGGAACCATCACGCTACGATTTTTTAATGCCGCCAGGGATAGGCCGAAAGCGTGGCAGGTGGCGTTCGTTAGGGACAGTCATGGAGGTGATGCACACCGAGTTGCACGCCATTTGGAGTTGGCCCGGCCTAGATGTGAGCGTTCAAAGTCAGCGCGTTTGTTTAAACTTTCTCCTCCAATTCGTTGCAGTTGTACAAGCAATTCTCGTTCATCCGACTGGAGCGTAACGCTTTATATGTTAATATTTCTGGTCTCCTTGGGAGTAGAAAGTCTGTTCATGGCTCTTTTGAAAGGGATGCATCTCCCCTGTAATCGCCTTCGAGCGGCACGCGGATCGAACCCACGTTTTTCACGCTACGATTTTTTTTAAATGTGTTGCGCGGCGGAGAAAAGACGCGCGCCGGACGTATTTGCGGCTTAATATCTCTTGTCTCATTGGGTGTAGAAAGTCTGTTCATGGCTCTTTGGAAAGGGCTGCATCTCCCCTGTAATCGCCTTCGAGCGGCACGCGGATCGAACCCACGGTTTTCACGCTATGATTTTTTTAAATGTGGTGCGCGGCGGAGGAAATGCGCACGTCGGACGTCATTTCGGCTTAATATCTCTTGTCTCCTTGGGAGTAGAAAGTCTTTTCATGGCTCTTTGGAAAGGGCTGCATCTCCGCTGTAATCGCCTTCGAGCGGCACGCGGATCGAACCCACGGTTTTCACGCTATGATTTTTTTAAATGTGGTGCGCGACGGAGAAAATGCGCGCGTCGGACTTCATTTCGGCTTAATATCTATTGTCTCCTTGGGAGTAGAAAGTCTTTTCATGGCTCTTTGGAAAGGTTTGCATCTCCCTTGTAATCGCCTTTAAGCGGCACGCGGATTGGACCCACCGTTCTTCCGATACGATTTTTTAAATGTGGTGCGCGGCGTGGAAAAGACGCGCGTAGGACGTATTTGCGGCTTAATATCTTTGGGCTCCTTGGGAGTAGGAAGTCTGTTCATGGCTCTTTGGAAAGGGCTGCATCTCCCCTGTAATCGCCTTCGAGCGGCACGTGGATCGAACCCACGGTTTTCACACTATGATTTTTTTAAATGTGCTGCGCGGCGGAGAAAATGCGCGCGTCGAACGTCATTGCGGCTTAATATCTCTTGTCTCCTTGGGAGTAGAAAGTCTTTTCATGGTTCTTTGGAAAGGGCTGCATCTCCCCTGTAATCGCCTTCGCGCGGCACGCGGATCGGAACCATCGTTATCACGCTACGATTTTTTAATGCCGACAGGGACGGGCCGAAAGCTTGGCAGGTGGCGTTCGTTAGGAAAAGTCATGGACGTGATGCGGACCGAGTTGCAGGCCATTTGGACCTGGCCCGGCCTAGATGTGAGCCTTCAAAGTCAGCGCGTTTGTTTAAACTTTCTCCTCCAATTCGTTGCAATTGTACAAGCGTTTCTCGCTCATCCGACTGGAGCGTAACGCTTTATCTGTTAATATCTCTGGTCTCCTTGGGAGTAGAAAGTCTGTTCATGGCTCTTTGGAAAGGGATGCATCTCCCCTGTAATCGCCTTTAAGCGGCACGCGGATCGGACCCACCGTTCTCACGCTACGATTTTTTAAACGTGGTGCGCGTCGGAGAAAATGCGCGTAATATCTCTTGTCTCCTTGGGAGTAGAAAGTCTGTTCATGGCTCTTTGGAAAGGGCTGTATCTCCCCTGTAATCGCCTTCGAGCGGCACGCGCATCGGAACCATCGTTATCACGCTACGATTTTTTAATGCCGCCAGGGACCGGCCGAAAGCGTGGCAGGTGGCGTTCGTTAGGGACAGTCATGGAGGTGATGCGCACCGAGTTGCACGCCATTTGGAGTTGGCCCGGCCTAGATGTGAGCGTTCAAAGTCAGCGCGTTTGTTTAAACTTTCTCCTCCAATTCGTTGCAATTGTACAAGCGTTTCTCGTTCATCCGACTGGAGCGTAACGCTTTATATGTTAATATTTCTGGTCTCCTTGGGAGTAGAAAGTCTGTTCATGGCTCTTTTGAAAGGGATGCATCTCCCCTGTAATCGCCTTCGAGCGGCACGCGGATCGAACCCACGTTTTTCACGCTACGATTTTTTTTAAATGTGTTGCGCGGCGGAGAAAAGACGCGCGCCGGACGTATTTGCGGCTTAATATCTCTTGTCTCATTGGGTGTAGAAAGTCTGTTCATGGCTCTTTGGAAAGGGCTGCATCTCCCCTGTAATCGCCTTCGAGCGGCACGCGGATCGAACCCACGGTTTTCACGCTATGATTTTTTTAAATGTGGTGCGCGGCGGAGGAAATGCGCGCGTCGGACGTCATTTCGGCTTAATATCTCTTGTCTCCTTGGGAGTAGAAAGTCTTTTCATGGCTCTTTGGAAAGGGCTGCATCTCCGCTGTAATCGCCTTCGAGCGGCACGCGGATCGAACCCACGGTTTTCACGCTATGATTTTTTTAAATGTGGTGCGCGGCGGAGAAAATGCGCGCGTCGGACGTCATTTCGGCTTAATATCTATTGTCTCCTTGGGAGTAGAAAGTCTTTTCATGGCTCTTTGGAAAGGTTTGCATCTCCCTTGTAATCGCCTTTAAGCGGCACGCGGATTGGACCCACCGTTCTTCCGATACGATTTTTTAAATGTGGTGCGCGGCGTAGAAAAGACGCGCGTAGGATGTATTTGAGGCTTAATATCTTTGGGCTCCTTGGGAGTAGGAAGTCTGTTCATGCCTCTTTGGAAAGGGCTGCATCTCCCCTGTAATCGCCTTCGAGCGGCACGCGGATCGAACCCACGTTTTTCACGCTATGATTTTTTTAAATGTGGTGCGCGGCGGAGGAAATGCGCGCGTCGGACGTCCTTTCGGCTTAATATCTCTTGTCTCCTTGGGAGTAGAAAGTCTTTTCATGGCTCTTTGGAAAGGGCTGCATCTCCCCTGTAATCGCCTTTAAGCGGCACGCGGATCGAACCCACGGTTTTCACGCTACGATTTTTTTTAAATGTGTTGCGCGGCGGAGAATAGACGCGCGCCGGACGTATTTGCGGCTTGATATCTCTTGTCTCATTGGGAGTAGAAAGTCTGTTCATGGCTCTTTGGAAAGGGCTGCATCTCCCCTGTAATCGTCTTCGAGCGGCACGCGGATCGAACCCACGGTTTTCACGCTATGATTTTTTTAAATGTGGTGCGCGACGGAGAAAATGCGCGCGTCGGACTTCATTTCGGCTTAATATCTATTGTCTCCTTGGGAGTAGAAAGTCTTTTCATGGCTCTTTGGAAAGGTTTGCATCTCCCTTGTAATCGCCTTTAAGCGGCACGCGGATTGGACCCACCGTTCTTCCGATACGATTTTTTAAATGTGGTGCGCGGCGTGGAAAAGACGCGCGTAGGACGTATTTGCGGCTTAATATCTTTGGGCTCCTTGGGAGTAGGAAGTCTGTTCATGGCTCTTTGGAAAGGGCTGCATCTCCCCTGTAATCGCCTTCGAGCGGCACGTGGATCGAACCCACGGTTTTCACACTATGATTTTTTTAAATGTGCTGCGCGGCGGAGAAAATGCGCGCGTCGAACGTCATTGCGGCTTAATATCTCTTGTCTCCTTGGGAGTAGAAAGTCTTTTCATGGTTCTTTGGAAAGGGCTGCATCTCCCCTGTAATCGCCTTCGCGCGGCACGCGGATCGGAACCATCGTTATCACGCTACGATTTTTTAATGCCGACAGGGACGGGCCGAAAGCTTGGCAGGTGGCGTTCGTTAGGAAAAGTCATGGACGTGATGCGGACCGAGTTGCAGGCCATTTGGACCTGGCCCGGCCTAGATGTGAGCCTTCAAAGTCAGCGCGTTTGTTTAAACTTTCTCCTCCAATTCGTTGCAATTGTACAAGCGTTTCTCGCTCATCCGACTGGAGCGTAACGCTTTATCTGTTAATATCTCTGGTCTCCTTGGGAGTAGAAAGTCTGTTCATGGCTCTTTGGAAAGGGATGCATCTCCCCTGTAATCGCCTTTAAGCGGCACGCGGATCGGACCCACCGTTCTCACGCTACGATTTTTTAAACGTGGTGCGCGTCGGAGAAAATGCGCGTAATATCTCTTGTCTCCTTGGGAGTAGAAAGTCTGTTCATGGCTCTTTGGAAAGGGCTGTATCTCCCCTGTAATCGCCTTCGAGCGGCACGCGCATCGGAACCATCGTTATCACGCTACGATTTTTTAATGCCGCCAGGGACCGGCCGAAAGCGTGGCAGGTGGCGTTCGTTAGGGACAGTCATGGAGGTGATGCGCACCGAGTTGCACGCCATTTGGAGTTGGCCCGGCCTAGATGTGAGCGTTCAAAGTCAGCGCGTTTGTTTAAACTTTCTCCTCCAATTCGTTGCAATTGTACAAGCGTTTCTCGTTCATCCGACTGGAGCGTAACGCTTTATATGTTAATATTTCTGGTCTCCTTGGGAGTAGAAAGTCTGTTCATGGCTCTTTTGAAAGGGATGCATCTCCCCTGTAATCGCCTTCGAGCGGCACGCGGATCGAACCCACGTTTTTCACGCTACGATTTTTTTTAAATGTGTTGCGCGGCGGAGAAAAGACGCGCGCCGGACGTATTTGCGGCTTAATATCTCTTGTCTCATTGGGTGTAGAAAGTCTGTTCATAGCTCTTTGGAAAGGGCTGCATCTCCCCTGTAATCGCCTTCGAGCGGCACGCGGATCGAACCCACGGTTTTCACGCTATGATTTTTTTAAATGTGGTGCGCGGCGGAGGAAATGCGCGCGTCGGACGTCATTTCGGCTTAATATCTCTTGTCTCCTTGGGAGTAGAAAGTCTTTTCATGGCTCTTTGGAAAGGGCTGCATCTCCGCTGTAATCGCCTTCGAGCGGCACGCGGATCGAACCCACGGTTTTCACGCTATGATTTTTTTAAATGTGGTGCGCGGCGGAGAAAATGCGCGCGTCGGACGTCATTTCGGCTTAATATCTATTGTCTCCTTGGGAGTAGAAAGTCTTTTCATGGCTCTTTGGAAAGGTTTGCATCTCCCTTGTAATCGCCTTTAAGCGGCACGCGGATTGGACCCACCGTTCTTCCGATACGATTTTTTAAATGTGGTGCGCGGCGTAGAAAAGACGCGCGTAGGATGTATTTGCGGCTTAATATCTTTGGGCTCCTTGGGAGTAGGAAGTCTGTTCATGCCTCTTTGGAAAGGGCTGCATCTCCCCTGTAATCGCCTTCGAGCGGCACGCGGATCGAACCCACGGTTTTCACGCTATGATTTTTTTAAATGTGGTGCGCGGCGGAGGAAATGCGCGCGTCGGACGTCCTTTCGGCTTAATATCTCTTGTCTCCTTGGGAGTAGAAAGTCTTTTCATGGCTCTTTGGAAAGGGCTGCATCTCCCCTGTAATCGCCTTTAAGCGGCACGCGGATCGAACCCACGGTTTTCACGCTACGATTTTTTTTAAATGTGTTGCGCGGCGGAGAATAGACGCGCGCCGGACGTATTTGCGGCTTGATATCTCTTGTCTCATTGGGAGTAGAAAGTCTGTTCATGGCTCTTTGGAAAGGGCTGCATCTCCCCTGTAATCGTCTTCGAGCGGCACGCGGATCGAACCCACGGTTTTCACGCTACGATTTTTTTTAAATGTGTTGCGCGGCGGAGAAAAGACGCGCGCCGGACGTATTTGCGGCTTAATATCTCTTGTCTCATTGGGTGTAGAAAGTCTGTTCATGGCTCTTTGGAAAGGGCTGCATCTCCCCTGTAATCGCCTTCGAGCGGCACGCGGATCGAACCCACGGTTTTCACGCTATGATTTTTTTAAATGTGGTGCGCGGCGGAGGAAATGCGCGCGTCGGACGTCATTTCGGCTTAATATCTCTTGTCTCCTTGGGAGTAGAAAGTCTTTTCATGGCTCTTTGGAAAGGGCTGCATCTCCCCTGTAATCGCCTTCGAGCGGCACGCGGATCGAACCCACGGTTTTCACGCTATGATTTTTTTAAATGTGGTGCGCGGCGGAGGAAATGCGCGCGTCGGACGTCATTTCGGCTTAATATCTCTTGTCTCCTTGGGAGTAGAAAGTCTTTTCATGGCTCTTTGGAAAGGTTTGCATCTCCCTTGTAATCGCCTTTAAGCGGCACGCGGATTGGACCCACCGTTCTTCCGATACGATTTTTTAAATGTGGTGCGCGGCGTGGAAAAGACGCGCGTAGGACGTATTTGCGGCTTAATATCTTTGGGCTCCTTGGGAGTAGGAAGTCTGTTCATGGCTCTTTGGAAAGGGCTGCATCTCCCCTGTAATCGCCTTCGAGCGGCACGTGGATCGAACCCACGGTTTTCACACTATGATTTTTTTAAATGTGCTGCGCGGCGGAGAAAATGCGCGCGTCGGACGTCATTGCGGCTTAATATCTCTTGTCTCCTTGGGAGTAGAAAGTCTTTTCATGGTTCTTTGGAAAGGGCTGCATCTCCCCTGTAATCGCCTTCGCGCGGCACGCGGATCGGAACCATCGTTATCACGCTACGATTTTTTAATGCCGACAGGGACGGGCCGAAAGCTTGGCAGGTGGCGTTCGTTAGGAAAAGTCATGGACGTGATGCGGACCGAGTTGCAGGCCATTTGGACCTGGCCCGGCCTAGATGTGAGCCTTCAAAGTCAGCGCGTTTGTTTAAACTTTCTCCTCCAATTCGTTGCAATTGTACAAGCGTTTCTCGCTCATCCGACTGGAGCGTAACGCTTTATCTGTTAATATCTCTGGTCTCCTTGGGAGTAGAAAGTCTGTTCATGGCTCTTTGGAAAGGGATGCATCTCCCCTGTAATCGCCTTTAAGCGGCACGCGGATCGGACCCACCGTTCTCACGCTACGATTTTTTAAACGTGGTGCGCGTCGGAGAAAATGCGCGTAATATCTCTTGTCTCCTTGGGAGTAGAAAGTCTGTTCATGGCTCTTTGGAAAGGGCTGTATCTCCCCTGTAATCGCCTTCGAGCGGCACGCGCATCGGAACCATCGTTATCACGCTACGATTTTTTAATGCCGCCAGGGACCGGCCGAAAGCGTGGCAGGTGGCGTTCGTTAGGGACAGTCATGGAGGTGATGCGCACCGAGTTGCACGCCATTTGGAGTTGGCCCGGCCTAGATGTGAGCGTTCAAAGTCAGCGCGTTTGTTTAAACTTTCTCCTCCAATTCGTTGCAATTGTACAAGCGTTTCTCGTTCATCCGACTGGAGCGTAACGCTTTATATGTTAATATTTCTGGTCTCCTTGGGAGTAGAAAGTCTGTTCATGGCTCTTTTGAAAGGGATGCATCTCCCCTGTAATCGCCTTCGAGCGGCACGCGGATCGAACCCACGTTTTTCACGCTACGATTTTTTTTAAATGTGTTGCGCGGCGGAGAAAAGACGCGCGCCGGACGTATTTGCGGCTTAATATCTCTTGTCTCATTGGGTGTAGAAAGTCTGTTCATGGCTCTTTGGAAAGGGCTGCATCTCCCCTGTAATCGCCTTCGAGCGGCACGCGGATCGAACCCACGGTTTTCACGCTATGACTTTTTTAAATGTGGTGCGCGGCGGAGGAAATGCGCGCGTCGGACGTCATTTCGGCTTAATATCTCTTGTCTCCTTGGGAGTAGAAAGTCTTTTCATGGCTCTTTGGAAAGGGCTGCATCTCCGCTGTAATCGCCTTCGAGCGGCACGCGGATCGAACCCACGGTTTTCACGCTATGATTTTTTTAAATGTGGTGCGCGGCGGAGAAAATGCGCGCGTCGGACGTCATTTCGGCTTAATATCTATTGTCTCCTTGGGAGTAGAAAGTCTTTTCATGGCTCTTTGGAAAGGTTTGCATCTCCCTTGTAATCGCCTTTAAGCGGCACGCGGATTGGACCCACCGTTCTTCCGATACGATTTTTTAAATGTGGTGCGCGGCGTAGAAAAGACGCGCGTAGGATGTATTTGCGGCTTAATATCTTTGGGCTCCTTGGGAGTAGGAAGTCTGTTCATGCCTCTTTGGAAAGGGCTGCATCTCCCCTGTAATCGCCTTCGAGCGGCACGCGGATCGAACCCACGGTTTTCACGCTATGATTTTTTTAAATGTGGTGCGCGGCGGAGGAAATGCGCGCGTCGGACGTCCTTTCGGCTTAATATCTCTTGTCTCCTTGGGAGTAGAAAGTCTTTTCATGGCTCTTTGGAAAGGGCTGCATCTCCCCTGTAATCGCCTTTAAGCGGCACGCGGATCGAACCCACGGTTTTCACGCTACGATTTTTTTTAAATGTGTTGCGCGGCGGAGAATAGACGCGCGCCGGACGTATTTGCGGCTTGATATCTCTTGTCTCATTGGGAGTAGAAAGTCTGTTCATGGCTCTTTGGAAAGGGCTGCATCTCCCCTGTAATCGTCTTCGAGCGGCACGCGGATCGAACCCACGGTTTTCACGCTACGATTTTTTTTAAATGTGTTGCGCGGCGGAGAAAAGACGCGCGCCGGACGTATTTGCGGCTTAATATCTCTTGTCTCATTGGGTGTAGAAAGTCTGTTCATGACTCTTTGGAAAGGGCTGCATCTCCCCTGTAATCGCCTTCGAGCGGCACGCGGATCGAACCCACGGTTTTCACGCTATGATTTTTTTAAATGTGGTGCGCGGCGGAGGAAATGCGCGCGTCGGACGTCATTTCGGCTTAATATCTCTTGTCTCCTTGGGAGTAGGAAGTCTGTTCATGCCTCTTTGGAAAGGGCTGCATCTCCCCTGTAATCGCCTTCGAGCGGCACGCGGATCGAACCCACGGTTTTCACGCTATGATTTTTTTAAATGTGGTGCGCGGCGGAGGAAATGCGCGCGTCGGACGTCATTTCGGCTTAATATCTCTTGTCTCCTTGGGAGTAGAAAGTATTTTAATGGCTCTTTGGAAAGGGCTGCATCTCCCCTGTAATCGCCTTTAAGCGGCACGCGGATCGAACCCACGGTTTTCACGCTATGATTTTTTTAAATGTGGTGCGCGGCGGAGGAAATGCGCGCGTCGGACGTCATTGCGGCTTAATATCTCTTGTCTCCTTGGGAGTAGAAAGTCTTTTCATGGTTCTTTGGAAAGGGTTGCATCTCCCCTGTAATCGCCTTTAAGCGGCACGCGGATCGGACCCACCGTTCTCACGCTACGATTTTTTAAACGTGGTGCGCGTCGGAGAAAATGCGCGTAATATCTCTTGTCTCCTTGGGAGTAGAAAGTCTGTTCATGGCTCTTTGGAAAGGGCTGTATCTCCCCTGTAATCGCCTTCGAGCGGCACGCGCATCGGAACCATCGTTATCACGCTACGATTTTTTAATGCCGCCAGGGATAGGCCGAAAGCGTGGCAGGTGGCGTTCGTTAGGGACAGTCATGGAGGTGATGCACACCGAGTTGCACGCCATTTGGAGTTGGCCCGGCCTAGATGTGAGCGTTCAAAGTCAGCGCGTTTGTTTAAACTTTCTCCTCCAATTCGTTGCAATTGTACAAGCGTTTCTCGTTCATCCGACTGGAGCGTAACGCTTTATATGTTAATATTTCTGGTCTCCTTGGGAGTAGAAAGTCTGTTCATGGCTCTTTTGAAAGGGATGCATCTCCCCTGTAATCGCCTTTTCACGCTACGATTTTTTTTAAATGTGTTGCGCGGCAGAGGAAATGCGCGCGTCGGACGTCATTTCGGCTTAATATCTCTTGTCTCCTTGGGAGTAGAAAGTCTTTTCATGGCTCTTTGGAAAGGGCTGCATCTCCGCTGTAATCGCCTTCGGGCGGCACGCGGATCGAACCCACGGTTTTCACGCTATGATTTTTTTAAATGTGGTGCGCGGCGGAGAAAATGCGCGCGTCGGACGTCATTTCGGCTTAATATCTATTGTCTCCTTGGGAGTAGAAAGTCTTTTCATGGCTCTTTGGAAAGGTTTGCATCTCCCTTGTAATCGCCTTTAAGCGGCACGCGGATCGGACCCACCGTTCTCACGCTACGATTTTTTAAACGTGGTGCGCGTCGGAGAAAATGCGCGTAATATCTCTTGTCTCCTTGGGAGTAGAAAGTCTGTTCATGGCTCTTTGGAAAGGGCTGTATCTCCCCTGTAATCGCCTTCGAGCGGCACGCGCATCGGAACCATCGTTATCACGCTACGATTTTTTAATGCCGCCAGGGATAGGCCGAAAGCGTGGCAGGTGGCGTTCGTTAGGGACAGTCATGGAGGTGATGCACACCGAGTTGCACGCCATTTGGAGTTGGCCCGGCCTAGATGTGAGCGTTCAAAGTCAGCGCGTTTGTTTAAACTTTCTCCTCCAATTCGTTGCAATTGTACAAGCGTTTCTCGTTCATCCGACTGGAGCGTAACGCTTTATATGTTAATATTTCTGGTCTCCTTGGGAGTAGAAAGTCTGTTCATGGCTCTTTTGAAAGGGATGCATCTCCCCTGTAATCGCCTTCGAGCGGCACGCGGATCGAACCCACGTTTTTCACGCTACGATTTTTTTTAAATGTGTTGCGCAGCGGAGAAAAGACGTGCGCCGGACGTATTTGCGGCTTAATATCTCTTGTCTCATTGGGTGTAGAAAGTCTGTTCATGGCTCTTTGGAAAGGGCTGCATCTCCCCTGTAATCGCCTTCGAGCGGCACGCGGATCGAACCCACGGTTTTCACGCTATGATTTTTTTAAATGTGGTGCGCGGCGGAGGAAATGCGCGCGTCGGACGTCATTTCGGCTTAATATCTCTTGTCTCCTTGGGAGTAGAAAGTCTTTTCATGGCTCTTTGGAAAGGGATGCATCTCCCCTGTAATCGCCTTTAAGCGGCACGCGGATCGGACCCACCGTTCTCACGCTACGATTTTTTAAACGTGGTACGCGTCGGAGAAAATGCGCGTAATATCTCTTGTCTCCTTGGGAGTAGAAAGTCTGTTCATGGCTCTTTGGAAAGGGCTGTATCTCCCCTGTAATCGCCTTCGAGCGGCACGCGCATCGGAACCATCGTTATCACGCTACGATTTTTTAATGCCGACAGGGACGGGCCGAAAGCTTGGCAGGTGGCGTTCGTTAGGAAAAGTCATGGACGTGATGCGGACCGAGTTGCAGGCCATTTGGACCTGGCCCGGCCTAGATGTGAGCCTTCAAAGTCAGCGCGTTTGTTTAAACTTTCTCCTCCAATTCGTTGCAATTGTACAAGCGTTTCTCGCTCATCCGACTGGAGCGTAACGCTTTATCTGTTAATATCTCTGGTCTCCTTGGGAGTAGAAAGTCTGTTCATGGCTCTTTGGAAAGGGATGCATCTCCCCTGTAATCGCCTTTAAGCGGCACGCGGATCGGACCCACCGTTCTCACGCTACGATTTTTTATACGTGGTGCGCGTCGGAGAAAATGCGCGTAATATCTCTTGTCTCCTTGGGAGTAGAAAGTCTTTTCATGGCTCTTTGGAAAGGTTTGCATCTCCCTTGTAATCGCCTTTAAGCGGCACGCGGATTGGACCCACCGTTCTTCCGATACGATTTTTTAAATGTGGTGCGCGGCGTAGAAAAGACGCGCGTAGGACGTATTTGCGGCTTAATATCTTTGGGCTCCTTGGGAGTAGGAAGTCTGTTCATGCCTCTTTGGAAAGGGCTGCATCTCCCCTGTAATCGCCTTCGAGCGGCACGCGGATCGAACCCACGGTTTTCACGCTATGATTTTTTTAAATGTGCTGCGCGGCGGAGAAAATGCGCGCGTCGGATGTCATTGCGGCTTAATATCTCGTTTCCTTGGGAGTAGAAAGTCTTTTCATGGTTCTATGGAAAGGGTTGCATCTCCCCTGTAATCGCCTTTAAGCGGCACGCGGATCGGACCCATCGTTCTCACGCTACGATTTTTTAAAATCCGCCAGGGACGGAACGAACGCTTGGCAGGTGGCGTTCGTGACGGACAGTCAAGCAGTTAATGCGCACCGAGCTGCAGGCCATTTGGACCTGGCCCAGCCTAGATGTGAGTATTCAAAGTCAGCACGTTTGTTTCAAAGTTCTCCACCAATTCGTTGTAATTGCGTGTGTGCGCGTGAACACCAGGTTTGTGGAGGAGTTCGTCCTTGGATTGTACAAGGGGAGACAGTGTGTGGCCTGGCTGCGTGAGGTTGCAGTTTGCTGGGCATGAGAGATTGGCATGTGGTGCCCTGGAGGTGTGGTTGTTCCAGGACGGGCAAGGTGGGGTAGTGTGGCTGGGTGACGGTGCGCTTAACTGGGGATGTGGTTGTGAGTTGCAGGCCCATTCCTTTGAATGACAGAAAGGATCTGATTTGTTTCCAGGTTTAAACGTACTTTGCTGGGTATGACTGTGACCTCTTGGGCCAGGAAGTCTGTTTCTAGTTTTATTTAAACGGTCAAACTGCGTGAAGTGTGCCCAGGCCCAGAGCTACTTTGCTGGGCATGGCTGTGTGACCTCTTGGGCCTGGAAGTCTGGTTGTAGTATGATTTTAAAGGGTCAAATGCTCTCCATTGCGTGTCCAGGTTTAAGGCTACTTTGCTGGGCATGTGATTTGGACCCATCGGGTACGGAAGCCTTTCCGTCACGTGCTCGTTTTCCACGCCTTCAGCGCAGGTAGCCTGCGAATTTAAAACCGACGTGCATTTTATTCTTTTCCCCTTTTATCCTTTCATATCTCTCCGCTACCTTGGAGAAGAGAGACGCACGCGGGTAAATAAAATGTAAATATCTCTAAATATCTGTATAATATGTAAATAAAAGGAAGATGTGGTTGTGTAGTGTAGTCGTTTGATTATAAATAATCTCATAATAATTTTATCCACAAATTCTTATACATTTATACATGTTTATCTCTCTCTTTGTGTGTGTGTGTGTGTGGTTCTGTGTCACTAGTGGGGCCTGTGGCCCGATTGGAGTGTTTGCGGTGTGAGAAGGAGGAGTTGGAGAACAGTTTGTTGGAGCAGCTGAAGGAGTTGAGGTTGCAGAAGCAGAAGGAGCTGCAGGTTCTTCAGGAGATGCTGAAACACAAGCAGCAGGAGGAGACAGAGCTCCTGCAGAAACAGCAGGAGGAGGAGGAGCATAACAGGTCCATCAAGAGTAAGTACTATGGAAATGCAATAATACTAACATAACTAATAATGAATGCTAGCCTTTAGGCTCCAATAAAAGTGACACTAATATATGTATAGTACTATATATATTATATTTTATATATTCAGCAGTAATTATGTAGTATATACAATCTGTGTTATATCCAGCAGTAATGATACTTGCTCTGGCAGATATGAAAATGGCCTGTGAACAGGAGAAGAAATCTCTGGAGGAAGAACTTGAGAAGCTCAAACTGTCACTGCAGGTAGAGATCCCTTATAGTGTCAGTACACATCCACCAGTACCACCACCTCTCACTTATAACGTCAGTACACATTCAGTACACATTCCCACCTTTCCATTGTACTGGCTGTAGTGATGATTCGTGTCTGTGTTATACCAGCCCATAGAGGAGGACATTATGAGTCTGAAAGTGGCGCTGGAGATGAAGAACCAGGAGATCAAAGATCAGCACGATCTTTTGGTCAAACTATATACTCTGTATGTATACTATATCGAACCCACGGTTTTCATGCTACGATTTTTTTAAATGTGGTGAGCTGCGGAGAAAAGACGCGGTCCGGACGTATTTGTGGCTTAATATCTCTTGTCTCCTTGGGAGTAGGAAGTCTGTTCATGGCTCTTTGGAAAGGGCTGCATCTCCCCTCTAATCGCCTTCGAGCTTCAAGCGGATTGGACCCACGGTTATCACGCTACGATTTTTTAAAGCCGCCAGGGACGGGCCGAAAGCGTGGCAGGTGGCGTTCGTTAGGGACAGTCATGGAGGTGATGCGCACCGAGTTGCACGCCATTTGGACTTGGCCAGACCTAGATGTGAGCGTTCAAAGTCAGCGCGTTTGTTTAAACTTTCTCCTCCAATTCGTTGCAACTGCTCAAGCGTTTCTCGCTCATCCGACTGGAGCGTAACGCTTTATATGTTAATATCTCTTGTCTCCTTGGGAGTAGGAAGTCTGTTCATGGATCTTTGGAAAGGGCTGCATCTCCCCTGTAATCGCCTTCGAGCGGCACGCGGATCGAACCCACGGTTTTCACGCTATGATTTTTTTAAATGTGGTGCGCGGCGGAGAAAATGCGCGCGTCGGACGTCATTTCGGCTTAATATCTCTTGTCTCCTTGGGAGTAGAAAGTCTTTTCATGGCTCTTTGGAAAGGGCTGCATCTCCCCTGTAATCGCCTTTAAGCGGCACGCGGATCGGACCCACCGTTCTCACGCTAAGATTTTTTAAATGTGGTGCGCGGCGGAGAAAATGCGCGTGTCGGACATCATTGCTGCTTAATATCTCTTGTCTCCTTGGGAGTAGGAAGTCTGTTCATGGCTCTTTGGAAAGGGCTGCATCTCCCCTGTAATCGCCTTCGAGCGGCACGCGGATCGAACCCACGGTTTTCACGCTATGATTTTTTTAAATGTGTTGCGCGTCGGAGAAAATGCGCGCGTCGGACGTCATTGCGGCTTAATATCTCTTGTCTCCTTGGGAGTAGAAAGTCTTTTCATGGCTCTTTGGAAAGGTTTGCATCTCCCCTGTAATCGCCTTTAAGCGGCACGCGGATCGGACCCACCGTTCTTACGCTACGATTTTTTAAATGTGGTGCGCGGCGTAGAAAAGACGCGCGTAGGACGTATTTGCGGCTTAATATCTTTGGGCTCCTTGGGAGTAGGAAGTCTGTTCATGCCTCTTTGGAAAGGGCTCCATCTCCCCTGTAATCGCCTTCGAGCGGCACGCGGATCGAACCCACGGTTTTCACGCTATGATTTTTTTAAATGTGCTGCGCGGCGGAGAAAATGCGCGCGTCGGACGTCATTGCGGCTTAATATCTCTTGTCTCCTTGGGAGTAGAAAGTCTTTTCATGGTTCTTTGGAAAGGGTTGCATCTCCCCTGTAATCGCCTTTAAGCGGCACGCGGATCGGACCCACCGTTCTCACGCTACGATTTTTTAAACGTGGTGCGCGTCGGAGAAAATGCGCGTAATATCTCTTGTCTCCTTGGGAGTAGAAAGTCTGTTCATGGCTCTTTGGAAAGGGCTGTATCTCCCCTGTAATCGCCTTCGAGCGGCACGCGCATCGGAACCATCGTTATCACGCTACGATTTTTTAATGCCGCCAGGGACGGGCCGAAAGCGTGGCAGGTGGCGTTCGTTAGGGACAGTCATGGAGGTGATGCGCACCGAGTTGCACGCCATTTGGAGTTGGCCCGGCCTAGATGTGAGCGTTCAAAGTCAGCGCGTTTGTTTAAACTTTCTCCTCCAATTCGTTGCAATTGTACAAGCGTTTCTCGTTCATCCGACTGGAGCGTAACGCTTTATATGTTAATATTTCTGGTCTCCTTGGGAGTAGAAAGTCTGTTCATGGCTCTTTTGAAAGGGCTGCATCTCCCCTGTAATCGCCTTCGAGCGGCACGCGGATCGAACCCACTTTTTTCACGCTACGATTTTTTTTAAATGTGTTGCGCGGCGGAGAAAAGACGCGCGCGGGACGTATTTGCGGCTTAATATCTCTTGTCTCCTTGGGAGTAGAAAGTCTTTTCATGGCTCTTTGGAAAGGTTTGCATCTCCCTTGTAATCGCCTTTATGGGGCACGCGGATTGGACCCACCGTTCTTCCGATACGATTTTTTAAATGTGGTGCGCGGCGTAGAAAAGACGCGCGTCGGACGTCATTTCGGCTTAATATCTCTTGTCTCCTTGGGAGTAGAAAGTCTTTTCATGCCTCTTTGGAAAGGACTGCATCTCCCCTGTAATCGCCTTCGAGCGGCACGTGGATCGAACCCACGGTTTTCACGCTATGATTTTTTTAAATGTGCTGCGCGGCGGAGAAAATGCGCGCGTCGGACGTCATTGCGGCTTAATATCTCTTGTCTCCTTGGGAGTAGAAAGTCTTTTCATGGTTCTTTGGAAAGGGTTGCATCTCCCCTGTAATCGCCTTTAAGCGGCACGCGGATCGGACCCACCGTTCTTACGCTACGATTTTTTAAATGTGGTGCGAGGCGTAGAAAAGACGCGCGTAGGACTTATTTGCGGCTTAATATCTTTGGGCTCCTTGGGAGTAGAAAGTCTGTTCATGGCTCTTTGGAAAGGGCTGCATCTCCCCTGTAATCGCCTTCGCGCGGCACGCGGATCGGAACCATCGTTATCACGCTACGATTTTTTAATGCCGCCAGGGATAGGCCGAAAGCGTGGCAGGTGGCGTTCGTTAGGGACAGTCATGGAGGTGATGCACACCGAGTTGCACGCCATTTGGAGTTGGCCCGGCCTAGATGTGAGCGTTCAAAGTCAGCGCGTTTGTTTAAACTTTCTCCTCCAATTCGTTGCAATTGTACAAGCGTTTCTCGTTCATCCGACTGGAGCGTAACGCTTTATAAGTTAATATTTCTGGTCTCCTTAGGAGTAGAAAGTCTGTTCATGGCTCTTTGGAAAGGGCTGCATCTCCCCTGTAATCGCCTTCGAGCGGCACGCGGATCGAACCCACGGTTTTCACGCTATGATTTTTTTAAATGTGGTGCGCGGCGGAGGAAATGCGCGCGTCGGACGTCATTTCGGCTTAATATCTCTTGTCTCCTTGGGAGTAGAAAGTCTTTTCATGGCTCTTTGGAAAAGGCTGCATCTCCGCTGTAATCGCCTTCGAGCGGCACGCGGATCGAACCCACGGTTTTCACGCTATGATTTTTTTAAATGTGGTGCGCGTCGGAGAAAATGCGCGCGTCGGACGTCATTTCGGCTTAATATCTATTGTCTCCTTGGGAGTAGAAAGTCTTTTCATGGCTCTTTGGAAAGGTTTGCATCTCCCTTGTAATCGCCTTTAAGCGGCACGCGGATTGGACCCACCGTTCTTCCGATACGATTTTTTAAATGTGGTGCGCGGCGTAGAAAAGACGCGCGTAGGACGTATTTGCGGCTTAATATCTTTGGGCTCCTTGGGAGTAGGAAGTCTGTTCATGCCTCTTTGGAAAGGGCTGCATCTCCCCTGTAATCGCCTTCGAGCGGCACGTGGATCGAACCCACGGTTTTCACGCTATGATTTTTTTAAATGTGCTGCGCGGCGGAGAAAATGCGCGCGTCGGACGTCATTGCGGCTTAATATCTCTTGTCTCCTTGGGAGTAGAAAGTCTTTTCATGGTTCTTTGGAAAGGGTTGCATCTCCCCTGTAATCGCCTTTAAGCGGCACGCGGATCGGACCCACCGTTCTTACGCTACGATTTTTTAAATGTGGTGCGAGGCGTAGAAAAGACGCGCGTAGGACTTATTTGCGGCTTAATATCTTTGGGCTCCTTGGGAGTAGAAAGTCTGTTCATGGCTCTTTGGAAAGGGCTGCATCTCCCCTGTAATCGCCTTCGCGCGGCACGCGGATCGGAACCATCGTTATCACGCTACGATTTTTTAATGCCGACAGGGACGGGCCGAAAGCTTGGCAGGTGGCGTTCGTTAGGAAAAGTCATGGACGTGATGCGGACCGAGTTGCAGGCCATTTGGACCTGGCCCGGCCTAGATGTGAGCCTTCAAAGTCAGCGCGTTTGTTTAAACTTTCTCCTCCAATTCGTTGCAATTGTACAAGCGTTTCTCGCTCATCCGACTGGAGCGTAACGCTTTATCTGTTAATATCTCTGGTCTCCTTGGGAGTAGAAAGTCTGTTCATGGCTCTTTGGAAAGGGATGCATCTCCCCTGTAATCGCCTTTAAGCGGCACGCGGATCGGACCCACCGTTCTCACGCTACGATTTTTTATACGTGGTGCGCGTCGGAGAAAATGCGCGTAATATCTCTTGTCTCCTTGGGAGTAGAAAGTCTTTTCATGGCTCTTTGGAAAGGTTTGCATCTCCCTTGTAATCGCCTTTAAGCGGCACGCGGATTGGACCCACCGTTCTTCCGATACGATTTTTTAAATGTGGTGCGCGGCGTAGAAAAGACGCGCGTAGGACGTATTTGCGGCTTAATATCTTTGGGCTCCTTGGGAGTAGGAAGTCTGTTCATGCCTCATTGGAAAGGGCTGCATCTCCCCTGTAATCGCCTTCGAGCGGCACGTGGATCGAACCCACGGTTTTCACGCTATGATTTTTTTAAATGTGCTGCGCGGCGGAGAAAATGCGCGCGTCGGACGTCATTGCGGCTTAATATCTCTTGTCTCCTTGGGAGTAGAAAGTCTTTTCATGGTTCTTTGGAAAGGGTTGCATCTCCCCTGTAATCGGCTTTAAGCGGCACGCGGATCGGACCCACCGTTCTTACGCTACGATTTTTTAAATGTGGTGCGAGGCGTAGAAAAGACGCGCGTAGGACTTATTTGCGGCTTAATATCTTTGGGCTCCTTGGGAGTAGAAAGTCTGTTCATGGCTCTTTGGAAAGGGCTGCATCTCCCCTGTAATCGCCTTCGCGCGGCACGCGGATCGGAACCATCGTTATCACGCTACGATGTTTTAATGCCGACAGGGACGGGCCGAAAGCGTGGCAGGTGGCGTTCGTTAGGGACAGTCATGGACGTGATGCGCGCCGAGTTGCAGGCCATTTGGACCTGGCCCGGCCTAGATGTGAGCGTTCAAAGTCAGCGCGTTTGTTTCAAAGTTCTCCACCAATTCGTTGTAATTGCGTGTGTGCGCGTGAACACCAGGTTTGTGGAGGAGTTCGTCCTTGGACTGTACAAGGGGAGACAGTGTGTGGCCTGGCTGCGTGAGGTTGCAGTTTGCTGGGCATGAGAGATTGGCATGTGGTGCCCTGGAGGTGTGGTTGTTCCAGGACGGGCAAGGTGGGGTAGTGTGGCTGGGTGACGGTGCGCTTAACTGGGGATGTGGTTGTGAGTTGCAGGCCCATTCCTTTGAATGACAGAAAGGATCTGATTTGTTTCCAGGTTTAAACGTACTTTGCTGGGTATGACTGTGACCTCTTGGGCCAGGAAGTCTGTTTCTAGTTTTATTTAAACGGTCAAACTGCGTGAAGTGTGCCCAGGCCCAGAGCTACTTTGCTGGGCATGGCTGTGTGACCTCTTGGGCCTGGAAGTCTGGTTGTAGTATGATTTTAAAGGGTCAAATGCTCTCCATTGCGTGTCCAGGTTTAAGGCTACTTTGCTGGGCATGTGATTTGGACCCATCGGGTACGGAAGCCTTTCCGTCACGTGCTCGTTTTCCACGCCTTCAGCGCAGGTAGCCTGCGAATTTAAAACCGACGTGCATTTTATTCTTTTCCCCTTTTATCCTTTCATATCTCTCCGCTACCTTGGAGAAGAGAGACGCACGCGGGTAAATAAAATGTAAATATCTCTAAATATCTGTATAATATGTAAATAAAAGGAAGATGTGGTTGTGTAGTGTAGTCGTTTGATTATAAATAATCTCATAATAATTTTATCCACAAATTCTTATACATTTATACATGTTTATCTCTGTCTTTGTGTGTGTGTGTGTGTGGTTCTGTGTCACTAGTGGGGCCTGTGGCCCGATTGGAGTGTTTGCGGTGTGAGAAGGAGGAGTTGGAGAACAGTTTGTTGGAGCAGCTGAAGGAGTTGAGGTTGCAGAAGCAGAAGGAGCTGCAGGTTCTTCAGGAGATGCTGAAACACAAGCAGCAGGAGGAGACAGAGCTCCTGCAGAAACAGCAGGAGGAGGAGGAGCATAACAGGTCCATCAAGAGTAAGTACTATGGAAATGCAATAATACTAACATAACTAATAATGAATGCTAGCCTTTAGGCTCCAATAAAAGTGACACTAATATATGTATAGTACTATATATATTATATTTTATATATTCAGCAGTAATTATGTAGTATATACAATCTGTGTTATATCCAGCAGTAATGATACTTGCTCTGGCAGATATGAAAATGGCCTGTGAACAGGAGAAGAAATCTCTGGAGGAAGAACTTGAGAAGCTCAGACTGTCACTGCAGGTAGAGATCCCTTATAGTGTCAGTACACATCCACCAGTAGCTCCACCTTTCACTTATAACGTCAGTACACATTCAGTACACATTCCCACCTTTCCATTGTACTGGCTGTAGTGATGATTCGTGTGTGTGTTATACCAGCCCATAGAGGAGGACATTATGAGTCTGAAAGTGGCGCTGGAGATGAAGAACCAGGTGATCAAAGATCAGCACGATCTTTTGGTCAAACTATATACTCTGTATGTATACTATATACTCTGTATGTAGTACCTGGTTTAACACTATATCCTCTTTATATATACTATATACTGTTTATGTAGCTCCTGGTTTAACACTATACCCTCAGCTTACTCTAGTCTGCAGATGTGAAGAAATTAAACAGAATGTGTATCTGTGTATATGTGCGCACCTGTATGTGTCTGGTTGTAGTATTATTTAAAGGGTCAAACTCCGTAAAGTGTGCCCAGGCCCAGAGCTACTTTGATGGGCATGATTCTGTGACCTCTTGGGCCTTGAAATGTGGTGCTTTGAATGATTTAAAGAGTGAAACGGTCTGAAGTGTGCCCACGTTTAAAGCATCCTTGCTGGGCATGACTGTGTGACCTCTTGGGCCAGGAAGTCTGTTTCTACTTTTATTTAAACGGTCAAACTGCGTGAAGTGTGCCCATGCCCAGAGCTACTTTGCTGGGCATGACTGTGTGACCTCTTGGGCCTGGAAGTCTGGTTGTAGTATGATTTTAAAGGGTCAAATGGTCTCCATTGTGTGTCCAGGTTTAAGGCTACTTTGCTGGGCATGTGATTTGGACCCATCGGGTACGGAAGCCTTTCCGTCACGTGCTCGTTTTCCACGCCTTCAGCGCAGGTAGCCTGCGAATTTAAAACCGACGTGCATTTTATTATTTTCCCCTTTTATCCTTTCATATCTCTCCGCTACCTTGGAGAAGAGAGACGCACGCGGGTAAATAAAATGTAAATATCTGTATAATATGTAAATAAAAGGAAGAAGTGGTTGTGTAGTGTAGTCGTTTGATTATAAATAATCTCATAATAATTTTATCCACAAATTCTCTATTTTATCGTTTTTTCCTGATCAATAATAGAAAAAAAAGAATAAAAAAGATGAACAGCACCCTCTAGCGATGAACCTCAATTATTTCAAGATAACTGTAAAACATGGCTAGGTTAAGTCGGCGTTAGAACAAAAAATGCTCAGATTAACTTGTGTCTCATGGCACGCAGCTGAGTTTAAAATTAAACACAATGAAATCAAATTAAATTGACCCAGCTGCAACAGGCTCTGCAACCACATTTAATTTCACTGATTGGTCAGTTAGCCAGGCTATACAAAACAGGCTATTGTTAGAAATTCTGCACATGTGCTTCGCTTAGCTTCACATCTCACACTGCTTATAATTATAAGATAACGTATCCACGTTCGTAATAACGTGGTGAAATCTGCCAAAAATGGTGAGACTGAGCATAATAAGTAATAAGACAATCTGAGCACTTAGTCCACATATTTCTAAATGAGAAGAAAAAGTTCCTCCAAACAATATAAGGCACACAATTCTATATGGGAAAACAGTTACAGTTGTCATTAAGAGAAGCACTACTCATTACACAGATGTCAATAACCGTCCTAATATTAATAGTTCAACAGTCTTCCTCTGTCTATTATACGCACTGTACACATGTTAAATATCTGCCTTGAAATGACAATGAAATGACTTCCGGGCGCACTGAAAATTGTTATATACACACAGACACCCCCATACCAACATAAGCATAGTGCAACTCTTTGTTTACGCACCAGAGATTGAGTGGGCAAGTGCGTGTATATGCGAGTTTAAATTATTATACACAAATGTAAGTAGTAGGCTATTTATGTGAAAATGTTTCATATGTATGTACAAGTAGTGTTTCCCTGATTTCTCCCTAAATGGCCCCTCATAGTTCAGCAGTAATGAGGCTAGTTAGATTTTGCTCAGAATTAAGTACACTTTGGGATGTTATACGTATCACAGTCTCCGGTGAGCCGTACATGGTTGATCAATCCAGGTTGAGGTAGAGTCACTGCATTAATGACACGTCTGTTTGCATTGCCAGTTGTTGCTATGGCAGCAATGAAATTAGGAAATTCAAAGAAAAACAACTCATCTACGCTCTTGGAACTTTAGAACCCCATATGTCCTGTGGCCCGATGTCACACGTGAGGGGAATCCCATGAACACCTTTACAGATCAGTCTGTGGAAAGACACTGAAGAAGACAGAGGAAAAATGAGGCGTTTCTGGAGATGGTGTGCTGGACGCATCGAGGACGAATACACAGACACAAAGGATGTGGAGGGTAAATGTAAATATAATGCCACTCACACCTGCGGTTGCTGGTGCTGCCACTCATACCTGTGGTTAAAATTCCTTTTTTGTCTTTAGCGCTGCATTGTCGCCTCTATCTCCCAATAATTCATACTCGAGGCTTTAGAAATCTAAGTTTTTGGGGGGTATATGCCATTTCCTGTTATTTGTGCAGAATACACACACTTTCACTTTGGAATCCACAAAGTTTTATAAATGAGGTCCCTGAATAACATCTATCTATTTCTACACTATATGGCTTGCTAATTTATGTGTGTGTGTGTGTGTTATACCAGCCCATAGAGGAGGACATGAGTCTGAAAGTGGTGCTGGAGATGAAGAACCAGGAGATCAAAGATCAGCACGATCTGTTGGTCAAACTATATACTCTGTATGTAGTACCTGGTTTAACATTATATCCTCTGTATATATATTATATACTGTTTATGTAGTACCTGGTTTAACACTATACCCTCAGCTTACTCTAGTCTGCAGATGTGAAGAAATTAAAAAGAATGTGTATATGTGCGCACCTGTATGTGTCTGGTTGTAGTATTATTTAAAGGGTCAAACTGCGTGAAGTGTGCCCAGGCCCAGAGCTACTTTGATGGGCATGACTGTGTGACCTCTTGGGCCAGGAAGTCTGTTTCTAGTTTTATTTAAATGGTCAAACTGCGTGAAGTGTGCCCAGGCCCAGAGCTACTTTGCTGTGCATGACTGTGTGACCTCTTGGCCCTGGAAGTCTGGTAGTAGTAGTATGATTTAAAGGCACAAAGTGATTGAAGTGTGCCCAGGCCCAGAGCTACTTTGCTGTGCATGACTGTGTTTGACCTCTTGGGCCTGGAAGTCTGGTAGTAGTAGTAGTATGATTTAAAGGTACAAAGTGAATGAAGTGTGCCCAGGCCCAGAGCTACTTTGCTGTGCATGACTGTGTGACCTCTTGGGCCTGGAAGTCTGGTAGTAGTAGTAGTATGATTTAAAGGTACAAAGTGAATGAAGTGTGCCCAGGCCCAGAGCTACTTTGCTGTGCATGACTGTGTGACCTCTTGTGCCTGGAAGTCTGGTTGTAGTATTATTTAAAGGGTCAAACTGTGTGAAGTGTGCCCAGGCCCAGAGCTACTTTGCTGGGCATGACTGTGTGACCTCTTGGGCCTGGAAGTCTGGTTGTAGTATGATTTTAAAGGGTCAAATGGTCTCCATTGTGTGTGCAGGTTTAAGGCTACTTTGCTGGGCATGTGATTTGGACCCATCGGGTACGGAAGCCTTTCCGTCACGTGCTCGTTTTCCACGCCTTCAGCGCAGGTAGCCTGCGAATTTAAAACCGACGTGCATTTTATTCTTTTCCCCTTTTATCCTTTCATATCTCTCCGCTACCTTGGAGAAGAGAGACGCACGCGAGTAAATAAAATGTAAATATCTGTATAATATGTAAATAAAAGGAAGAAGTGGTTGTGTAGTGTAGTCATTTGATTATAAATAATCTCATAATAATTTTATCCACAAATTCTCTGTTTTATCGTTTTTTCCTGATCAATAATAGAAAAAAAGAAAAAAAAAGATGAACAGCACCCTCTAGCGATGAACCTCAATTATTTCAAGATAACTGTAAAACATGGCTAGGTTAAGTCGGCGTTAGAACAAAAAATGCTCAGATTAACTTGTGTCTCATGGCACGCAGCTGAGTTTAAAATTAAACACAATTAAATCAAATTAAACTGACCCAGCTGCAACAGGCTCAGCAACCACATTTAATTTCACTGATTGGTCAGTTAGCCAGGCTATACAAAACAGGCTATTGTTAGAAATTCTGCACATGTGCTTCGCTTAGCTTCACATCTCACACTGCTTATAATTATAAGATAACGTATCCACGTTCGTAATAACGTGGTGAAATCTGCCAAAAATGGTGAGACTGAGCATAATAAGTAATAAGACAATCTGAGCACTTAGTCCACATATTTCTAAATGAGAAGAAAAAGTTCCTCCAAACAATATAAGGCACACAATTCTATATGGGAAAACAGTTACAGTTGTCATTAAGAGAAGCACTACTCATTACACAGATGTCAATAACCGTCCTAATATTAATAGTTCAACAGTCTTCCTCTGTCTATTATACGCACTGTACACATGTTAAATATCTGCCTTGAAATGACAATGAAATGACTTCCGGGCGCACTGAAAATTGTTATATACACACAGACACCCCCATACCAACATAAGCATAGTGCAACTCTTTGTTTACGCACCAGAGATTGAGTGGGCAAGTGCGTGTATATGCGAGTTTAAATTATTATACACAAATGTAAGTAGTAGGCTATTTATGTGAAAATGTTTCATATGTATGTACAAGTAGTGTTTCCCTGATTTCTCCCTAAATGGCCCCTCATAGTTCAGCAGTAATGAGGCTAGTTAGATTTTGCTCAGAATTAAGTACACTTTGGGATGTTATACGTATCACAGTCTCCGGTGAGCCGTACATGGTTGATCAATCCAGGTTGAGGTAGAGTCACTGCATTAATGACACGTCTGTTTGCATTGCCAGTTGTTGCTATGGCAGCAATGAAATTAGGAAATTCAAAGAAAAACAACTCATCTACGCTCTTGGAACTTTAGAACCCCATATGTCCTGTGGCCCGATGTCACACGTGAGGGGAATCCCATGAACACCTTTACAGATCAGTCTGTGGAAAGACACTGAAGAAGACAGAGGAAAAATGAGGCGTTTCTGGAGATGGTGTGCTGGACGCATCGAGGACGAATACACAGACACAAAGGATGTGGAGGGTAAATGTAAATATAATGCCACTCACACCTGCGGTTGCTGGTGCTGCCACTCATACCTGTGGTTAAAATTCCTTTTTTGTCTTTAGCGCTGCATTGTCGCCTCTATCTCCCAACAATTCATACTCGAGGCTTTAGAAATCTAAGTTTTTGGGGGGTATATGCCATTTCCTGTTATTTGTGCAGAATACACACACTTTCACTTTGGAATCCACAAAGTTTTATAAATGAGGTCCCTGAATAACATCTATCTATTTCTACACTATATGGCTTGCTAATTTGTGTGTGTGTGTGTGTGTTATACCAGCCCATAGAGGAGGACATGAGTCTGAAAGTGGTGCTGGAGATGAAGAACCAGGAGATCAAAGATCAGCACGATCTGTTGGTCAAACTATATACTCTGTATGTAGTACCTGGTTTAACATTATATCCTCTGTATATATATTATATACTGTTTATGTAGTACCTGGTTTAACACTATACCCTCAGCTTACTCTAGTCTGCAGATGTGAAGAAATTAAAAAGAATGTGTATATGTGCGCACCTGTATGTGTCTGGTTGTAGTATTATTTAAAGGGTCAAACTGCGTGAAGTGTGCCCAGGCCCAGAGCTACTTTGATGGGCATGACTGTGTGACCTCTTGGGCCAGGAAGTCTGTTTCTAGTTTTATTTAAACGGTCAAACTGCGTGAAGTGTGCCCAGGCCCAGAGCTACTTTGCTGGGCATGACTGTGTGACCTCTTGGGCCTGGAAGTCTGGTTGTAGTATGATTTTAAAGGGTCAAATGGTCTCCATTGTGTGTCCAGGTTTAAGGCTACTTTGCTGGGCATGTGATTTGGACCCATCGGGTACGGAAGCCTTTCCGTCACGTGCTCGTTTTCCACGCCTTCAGCGCAGGTAGCCTGCGAATTTAAAACCGACGTGCATTTTATTCTTTTCCCCTTTTATCCTTTCATATCTCTCCGCTACCTTGGAGAAGAGAGACGCACGCGGGTAAATAAAATGTAAATATCTGTACATATCTGTATAATATCTAAATAAAAGGAAGAAGTGGTTGTATAGTGTAGTCGTTTGATTATAAATAATCTCATAATAATTTTATCCTCAAATTCTTATACATTTATACATGTTTATCTCTCTCTGTGTGTGTGTGTGTGTGTGTGTGTGTGTGTCTGTGTGTGTGTGTGTGTGGTTCTGTGTCACTAGTGGGGCCTGTGGCCCGATTGGAGTGTTTGCGGTGTGAGAAGGAGGAGTTGGAGAACAGTTTGTTTGAGCAGCTGAAGGAGTTGAGGTTGCAGAAGCAGAAGGAGCTGCAGGTTCTTCAGGAGATGCTGAAACACAAGCAGCAGGAGGAGACAGAGCTCCTGCAGAAACAGCAGGAGGAGGAGGAGCATAACAGGTCCATCAAGAGTAAGTACTATGGAAATGCAATAATACTAACATAACTAATAATGAATGCTAGCCTTTAGGCTCCAATAAAAGTGACACTAATATATGTATAGTACTATATATATTATATTTTATATATTCAGCAGTAATTATGTAGTATATACAATCTGTGTTATATCCAGCAGTAATGATACTTGCTCTGGCAGATATGAAAATGGCCTGTGAACAGGAGAAGAAATCTCTGGAGGAAGAACTTGAGAAGCTCAAACTGTCACTGCAGGTAGAGATCCCTTATAGTGTCAGTACACATCCACCAGTACCACCACCTCTCACTTATAACGTCAGTACACATTCAGTACACATTCCCACCTTTCCATTGTACTGGCTGTAGTGATGATTCGTGTCTGTGTTATACCAGCCCATAGAGGAGGACATTATGAGTCTGAAAGTGGCGCTGGAGATGAAGAACCAGGAGATCAAAGATCAGCACGATCTTTTGGTCAAACTATATACTCTGTATGTATACTATATCGAACCCACGGTTTTCACGCTACGATTTTTTTAAATGTGGTGAGCTGCGGAGAAAAGACGCGGTCCGGACGTATTTGTGGCTTAATATCTCTTGTCTCCTTGGGAGTAGGAAGTCTGTTCATGGCTCTTTGGAAAGGGCTGCATCTCCCCTCTAATCGCCTTCGAGCTTCAAGCGGATTGGACCCACGGTTATCACGCTACGATTTTTTAAAGCCGCCAGGGACAGGCCGAAAGCGTGGCAGGTGGCGTTCGTTAGGGACAGTCATGGAGGTGATGCGCACCGAGTTGCACGCCATTTGGACTTGGCCAGACCTAGATGTGAGCGTTCAAAGTCAGCGCGTTTGTTTAAACTTTCTCCTCCAATTCGTTGCAACTGCTCAAGCGTTTCTCGCTCATCCGACTGGAGCGTAACGCTTTATATGTTAATATCTCTTGTCTCCTTGGGAGTAGGAAGTCTGTTCATGGATCTTTGGAAAGGGCTGCATCTCCCCTGTAATCGCCTTCGAGCGGCACGCGGATCGAACCCACGGTTTTCACGCTATGATTTTTTTAAATGTGCTGCGCGGCGGAGAAAATGCGCGCGTCGGACGTCATTGCGGCTTAATATCTCTTGTCTCCTTGGGAGTAGAAAGTCTTTTCATGGTTCTTTGGAAAGGGTTGCATCTCCCCTGTAATCGCCTTTAAGCGGCACGCGGATCGGACCCACCGTTCTCACGCTACGATTTTTTAAACGTGGTGCGCGTCGGAGAAAATGCGCGTAATATCTCTTGTCTCCTTGGGAGTAGAAAGTCTGTTCATGGCTCTTTGGAAAGGGCTGTATCTCCCCTGTAATCGCCTTCGAGCGGCACGCGCATCGGAACCATCGTTATCACGCTACGATTTTTTAATGCCGCCAGGGACGGGCCGAAAGCGTGGCAGGTGGCGTTCGTTAGGGACAGTCATGGAGGTGATGCGCACCGAGTTGCACGCCATTTGGAGTTGGCCCGGCCTAGATGTGAGCGTTCAAAGTCAGCGCGTTTGTTTAAACTTTCTCCTCCAATTCGTTGCAATTGTACAAGCGTTTCTCGTTCATCCGACTGGAGCGTAACGCTTTATATGTTAATATTTCTGGTCTCCTTGGGAGTAGAAAGTCTGTTCATGGCTCTTTTGAAAGGGATGCATCTCCCCTGTAATCGCCTTCGAGCGGCACGCGGATCGAACCCACGTTTTTCACGCTACGATTTTTTTTAAATGTGTTGCGCGGCGGAGAAAAGACGCGCGCCGGACGTATTTGCGGCTTAATATCTCTTGTCTCATTGGGTGTAGAAAGTCTGTTCATGCCTCTTTGGAAAGGGCTGCATCTCCCCTGTAATCGCCTTCGAGCGGCACGCGGATCGAACCCACGGTTTTCAAGCTATGATTTTTTTAAATGTGGTGCGCGGCGGAGGAAATGCGCGCGTCGGACGTCATTTCGGCTTAATATCTCTTGTCTCCTTGGGAGTAGAAAGTCTTTTCATGGCTCTTTGGAAAGGTTTGCATCTCCCTTGTAATCGCCTTTATGGGGCACGCGGATTGGACCCACCGTTCTTCCGATACGATTTTTTAAATGTGGTGCGCGGCGTAGAAAAGACGCGCGTCGGACGTCATTTCGGCTTAATATCTCTTGTCTCCTTGGGAGTAGAAAGTCTTTTCATGGCTCTTTGGAAAGGGCTGCATCTCCCCTGTAATCGCCTTTAAGCGGCACGCGGATCGAACCCACGGTTTTCACGCTACGATTTTTTTTAAATGTGTTGCGCGGGGGAGAATAGACGCGCGCCGGACGTATTTGCGGTTGATATCTCTTGTCTCATTGGGAGTAGAAAGTCTGTTCATGGCTCTTTGGAAAGGGCTGCATCTCCCCTGTAATCGCCTTCGAGCGGCACGCGGATCGAACCCACGGTTTTCACGCTATGATTTTTTTAAATGTGTTGCGCGTCGGAGAAAATGCGCGCGTCGGACGTCATTGCGGCTTAATATCTCTTGTCTCCTTGGGAGTAGAAAGTCTTTTCATGGCTCTTTGGAAAGGGCTGCATCTCCGCTGTAATCGCCTTCAAGCGGCACGCGCATCGGAACCATCGTTATCACGCTACGATTTTTTAATGCCGCCAGGGATAGGCCGAAAGCGTGGCAGGTGGCGTTCGTTAGGGACAGTCATGGAGGTGATGCACACCGAGTTGCACGCCATTTGGAGTTGGCCCGGCCTAGATGTGAGCGTTCAAAGTCAGCGCGTTTGTTTAAACTTTCTCCACCAATTCGTTGCAATTGTACAAGCGTTTCTCATTCATCCGACTGGAGCATAACGCTTTATAAGTTAATATTTCTGGTCTCCTTGGGAGTAGAAAGTCTGTTCATGGCTCTTTGGAAAGGGCTGCATCTCCGCTGTAATCGCCTTCGAGCGGCACGCGGATCGAACCCACGGTTTTCACGCTATGATTTTTTTAAATGTGGTGCGCGTCGGAGAAAATGCGCGCGTCGGACGTCATTTCGGCTTAATATCTATTGTCTCCTTGGGAGTAGAAAGTCTTTTCATGGCTCTTTGGAAAGGTTTGCATCTCCCTTGTAATCGCCTTTAAGCGGCACGCGGATTGGACCCACCGTTCTTCCGCTACGATTTTTTAAATGTGGTGCGCGGCGTAGAAAAGACGCGCGTAGGACGTATTTGCGGCTTAATATCTTTGGGCTCCTTGGGAGTAGGAAGTCTGTTCATGGCTCTTTGGAAAGGGATGCATCTCCCCTGTAATCGCCTTTAAGCGGCACGGGGATCGGACCCACGGTTATCACGCTACGATTTTTTAAAGCCGCCAGGGACGGGCCGAAAGCGTGGCAGGTGGCGTTCGTTAGGGACAGTCATGGAGGTGATGCGCACCGAGTTGCACGCCATTTGGACTTGGCCAGACCTAGATGTGAGCGTTCAAATTCAGCGCGTTTGTTTAAACTTTCTCCTCCAATTCGTTGCAACTGCTCAAGCGTTTCTCGCTCATCCGACTGGAGCGTAACGCTTTATATGTTAATATCTCTTGTCTCCTTGGGAGTAGGAAGTCTGTTCATGGATCTTTGGAAAGGGCTGCATCTCCCCTGTAATCGCCTTCGAGCGGCACGCGGATCGAACCCACGGTTTTCACGCTATGATTTTTTTAAATGTGTTGCGCGTCGGAGAAAATGCGCGCGTCGGACGTCATTGCGGCTTAATATCTCTTGTCTCCTTGGGAGTAGAAAGTCTTTTCATGGTTCTTTGGAAAGGTTTGCATCTACCTTGTAATCGCCTTTAAGCGGCACGCGGATCGGACCCACCGTTCTTACGCTACGATTTTTTAAATGTGGTGCGCGGCGTAGAAAAGACGCGCGTAGGACTTATTTGCGGCTTAATATCTTTGGGCTCCTTGGGAGTAAAAAGTCTGTTCATGGCTCTTTGGAAAGGGCTGCATCTCCCCTGTAATCGCCTTCGCGCGGCACGCGGATCGGAACCATCGTTATCACGCTACGATTTTTTAATGCCTCTAGGGACGGGCCGAAAGCTTGGCAGGTGGCGTTCGTTAGGAAAAGTCATGGACGTGATGCGGACCGAGTTGCAGGCCATTTGGACCTGGCCCGGCCTAGATGTGAGCCTTCAAAGTCAGCGCGTTTGTTTAAACTTTCTCCTCCAATTCGTTGCAATTGTACAAGCGTTTCTCGCTCATCCGACTGGAGCGTAACGCTTTATCTGTTAATATCTCTGGTCTCCTTGGGAGTAGAAAGTCTGTTCATGGCTCTTTGGAAAGGGATGCATCTCCCCTGTAATCGCCTTTAAGCGGCACGCGGATCGGACCCACCGTTCTCACGCTACGATTTTTTAAACGTGGTACGCGTCGGAGAAAATGCGCGTAATATCTCTTGTCTCCTTGGGAGTAGAAAGTCTGTTCATGGCTCTTTGGAAAGGGCTGCATCTCCCCTGTAATCGCCTTCGAGCGGCACGCGGATCGAACCCACGGTTTTCACGCTATGATTTTTTTAAATGTGGTGCGCGGCGGAGGAAATGCGCGCGTCGGACGTCATTTCGGCTTAATATCTCTTGTCTCCTTCGGAGTAGAAAGTCTTTTCATGGCTCTTTGGAAAGGGCTGCATCTCCCCTGTAATCGCCTTTAAGCGGCACGCGGATCGAACCCACGGTTTTCACGCTACGATTTTTTTTAAATGTGTTGCGCGGCGGAGAATAGACGCGCGCCGGACGTATTTGCGGCTTGATATCTCTTGTCTCCTTGGGAGTAGAAAGTCTGTTCATGGCTCTTTGGAAAGGGCTGCATCTCCGCTGTAATCGCCTTCGAGCGGCACGCGGATCGGACCCACCGTTCTTACGCTACGATTTTTTAAATGTGGTGCGCGGCGTAGAAAAGACGCGCGTAGGACGTATTTGCGGCTTAATATCTCTTGTCTCCTTGGGAGTAGAAAGTCTTTTCATGGTTCTTTGGAAAGGGTTGCATCTCCCCTGTAATCGCCTTTAAGCGGCACGCGGATCGGACCCACCGTTCTCACGCTACGATTTTTTAAACGTGGTGCGCGTCGGAGAAAATGCGCGTAATATCTCTTGTCTCCTTGGGAGTAGAAAGTCTGTTCATGGCTCTTTGGAAAGGGCTGTATCTCCCCTGTAATCGCCTTCGAGCGGCACGCGCATCGGAACCATCGTTATCACGCTACGATTTTTTAATGCCGCCAGGGACGGGCCGAAAGCGTGGCAGGTGGCGTTCGTTAGGGACAGTCATGGAGGTGATGCGCACCGAGTTGCACGCCATTTGGAGTTGGCCCGGCCTAGATGTGAGCGTTCAAAGTCAGCGCGTTTGTTTAAACTTTCTCCTCCAATTCGTTGCAATTGTACAAGCGTTTCTCGTTCATCCGACTGGAGCGTAACGCTTTATATGTTAATATTTCTGGTCTCCTTGGGAGTAGAAAGTCTGTTCATGGCTCTTTTGAAAGGGATGCATCTCCCCTGTAATCGCCTTCGAGCGGCACGCGGATCGAACCCACGTTTTTCACGCTACGATTTTTTTTAAATGTGTTGCGCGGCGGAGAAAAGACGCGCGCCGGACGTATTTGCGGCTTAATATCTCTTGTCTCATTGGGTGTAGAAAGTCTGTTCATGCCTCTTTGGAAAGGGCTGCATCTCCCCTGTAATCGCCTTCGAGCGGCACGCGGATCGAACCCACGATTTTCAAGCTATGATTTTTTTAAATGTGGTGCGCGGCGGAGGAAATGCGCGCGTCGGACGTCATTTCGGCTTAATATCTCTTGTCTCCTTGGGAGTAGAAAGTCTTTTCATGGCTCTTTGGAAAGGGCTGCATCTCCCCTGTAATCGCCTTTAAGCGGCACGCGGATCGAACCCACGGTTTTCACGCTACGATTTTTTTTAAATGTGTTGCGCGGCGGAGAATAGACGCGCGCCGGACGTATTTGCGGCTTGATATCTCTTGTCTCATTGGGAGTAGAAAGTCTGTTCATGGCTCTTTGGAAAGTGCTGCATCTCCCCTGTAATCGCCTTCGAGCGGCACGCGGATCGAACCCACGGTTTTCACGCTATGATTTTTTTAAATGTGTTGCGCGTCGGAGAAAATGCGCGCGTCGGACGTCATTGCGGCTTAATATCTCTTGTCTCCTTGGGAGTAGAAAGTCTTTTCATGGCTCTTTGGAAAGGGCTGCATCTCCGCTGTAATCGCCTTCGAGCGGCACGCGCATCGGAACCATCGTTATCACGCTACGATTTTTTAATGCCGCCAGGGACGGGCCGAAAGCGTGGCAGGTGGCGTTCGTTAGGGACAGTCATGGAGGTGATGCACACCGAGTTGCACGCCATTTGGAGTTGGCCCGGCCTAGATGTGAGCGTTCAAAGTCAGCGCGTTTGTTTAAACTTTCTCCTCCAATTCGTTGCAATTGTACAAGCGTTTCTCGTTCATCCGACTGGAGCGTAACGCTTTATAAGTTAATATTTCTGGTCTCCTTGGGAGTAGAAAGTCTGTTCATGGCTCTTTGGAAAGGGCTGCATCTCCGCTGTAATCGCCTTCGAGCGGCACGCGGATCGAACCCACGGTTTTCACGCTATGATTTTTTTAAATGTGGTGCGCGTCGGAGAAAATGCGCGCGTCGGACGTCATTTCGGCTTAATATCTATTGTCTCCTTGGGAGTAGAAAGTCTTTTCATGGCTCTTTGGAAAGGTTTGCATCTCCCTTGTAATCGCCTTTAAGCGGCACGCGGATTGGACCCACCGTTCTTCCGATACGATTTTTTAAATGTGGTGCGCGGCGTAGAAAAGACGCGCGTAGGACGTATTTGCGGCTTAATATCTTTGGGCTCCTTGGGAGTAGGAAGTCTGTTCATGCCTCTTTGGAAAGGACTGCATCTCCCCTGTAATCGCCTTCGAGCGGCACGGGATCGAACCCACGGTTTTCACGCTATGATTTTTTTAAATGTGCTGCGCGGCGGAGAAAATGCGCGCGTCGGACGTCATTGCGGCTTAATATCTCTTGTCTCCTTGGGAGTAGAAAGTCTTTTCATGGTTCTTTGGAAAGGGTTGCATCTCCCCTGTAATCGCCTTTAAGCGGCACGCGGATCGGACCCACCGTTCTTACGCTACGATTTTTTAAATGTGGTGCGAGGCGTAGAAAAGACGCGCGTAGGACTTATTTGCGGCTTAATATCTTTGGGCTCCTTGGGAGTAGAAAGTCTGTTCATGGCTCTTTGGAAAGGGCTGCATCTCCCCTGTAATCGCCTTCGCGCGGCACGCGGATCGGAACCATCGTTATCACGCTACGATTTTTTAATGCCGCCAGGGATAGGCCGAAAGCGTGGCAGGTGGCGTTCGTTAGGGACAGTCATGGAGGTGATGCACACCGAGTTGCACGCCATTTGGAGTTGGCCCGGCCTAGATGTGAGCGTTCAAAGTCAGCGCGTTTGTTTAAACTTTCTCCTCCAATTCGTTGCAATTGTACAAGCGTTTCTCGTTCATCCGACTGGAGCGTAACGCTTTATAAGTTAATATTTCTGGTCTCCTTAGGAGTAGAAAGTCTGTTCATGGCTCTTTGGAAAGGGCTGCATCTCCGCTGTAATCGCCTTCGAGCGGCACGCGGATCGAACCCACGGTTTTCACGCTATGATTTTTTTAAATGTGGTGCGCGTCGGAGAAAATGCGCGCGTCGGACGTCATTTCGGCTTAATATCTATTGTCTCCTTGGGAGTAGAAAGTCTTTTCATGGCTCTTTGGAAAGGTTTGCATCTCCCTTGTAATCGCCTTTAAGCGGCACGCGGATTGGACCCACCGTTCTTCCGATACGATTTTTTAAATGTGGTGCGCGGCGTAGAAAAGACGCGCGTAGGACGTATTTGCGGCTTAATATCTTTGGGCTCCTTGGGAGTAGGAAGTCTGTTCATGCCTCTTTGGAAAGGGCTGCATCTCCCCTGTAATCGCCTTCGAGCGGCACGTGGATCGAACCCACGGTTTTCACGCTATGATTTTTTTAAATGTGCTGCGCGGCGGAGAAAATGCGCGCGTCGGACGTCATTGCGGCTTAATATCTCTTGTCTCCTTGGGAGTAGAAAGTCTTTTCATGGTTCTTTGGAAAGGGTTGCATCTCCCCTGTAATCGCCTTTAAGCGGCACGCGGATCGGACCCACCGTTCTTACGCTACGATTTTTTAAATGTGGTGCGAGGCGTAGAAAAGACGCGCGTAGGACTTATTTGCGGCTTAATATCTTTGGGCTCCTTGGGAGTAGAAAGTCTGTTCATGGCTCTTTGGAAAGGGCTGCATCTCCCCTGTAATCGCCTTCGCGCGGCACGCGGATCGGAACCATCGTTATCACGCTACGATTTTTTAATGCCGACAGGGACGGGCCGAAAGCTTGGCAGGTGGCGTTCGTTAGGAAAAGTCATGGACGTGATGCGGACCGAGTTGCAGGCCATTTGGACCTGGCCCGGCCTAGATGTGAGCCTTCAAAGTCAGCGCGTTTGTTTAAACTTTCTCCTCCAATTCGTTGCAATTGTACAAGCGTTTCTCGCTCATCCGACTGGAGCGTAACGCTTTATCTGTTAATATCTCTGGTCTCCTTGGGAGTAGAAAGTCTGTTCATGGCTCTTTGGAAAGGGATGCATCTCCCCTGTAATCGCCTTTAAGCGGCACGCGGATCGGACCCACCGTTCTCACGCTACGATTTTTTAAACGTGGTACGCGTCGGAGAAAATGCGCGTAATATCTCTTGTCTCCTTGGGAGTAGAAAGTCTGTTCATGGCTCTTTGGAAAGGGCTGTATCTCCCCTGTAATCGCCTTCGAGCGGCACGCGCATCGGAACCATCGTTATCACGCTACGATTTTTTAATGCCGACAGGGACGGGCCGAAAGCTTGGCAGGTGGCGTTCGTTAGGAAAAGTCATGGACGTGATGCGGACCGAGTTGCAGGCCATTTGGACCTGGCCCGGCCTAGATGTGAGCCTTCAAAGTCAGCGCGTTTGTTTAAACTTTCTCCTCCAATTCGTTGCAATTGTACAAGCGTTTCTCGCTCATCCGACTGGAGCGTAACGCTTTATCTGTTAATATCTCTGGTCTCCTTGGGAGTAGAAAGTCTGTTCATGGCTCTTTGGAAAGGGATGCATCTCCCCTGTAATCGCCTTTAAGCGGCACGCGGATCGGACCCACCGTTCTCACGCTACGATTTTTTATACGGGGTGCGCGTCGGAGAAAATGCGCGTAATATCTCTTGCCTCCTTGGGAGTAGAAAGTCTTTTCATGGCTCTTTGGAAAGGTTTGCATCTCCCTTGTAATCGCCTTTAAGCGGCACGCGGATTGGACCCACCGTTCTTCCGATACGATTTTTTAAATGTGGTGCGCGGCGTAGAAAAGACGCGCGTAGGACGCATTTGCGGCTTAATATCTTTGGGCTCCTTGGGAGTAGGAAGTCTGTTCATGCCTCTTTGGAAAGGGCTGCATCTCCCCTGTAATCGCCTTCGAGCGGCACGCGGATCGAACCCACGGTTTTCACGCTATGATTTTTTTAAATGTGCTGCGCGGCGGAGAAAATGCGCGCGTCGGATGTCATTGCGGCTTAATATCTCGTTTCCTTGGGAGTAGAAAGTCTTTTCATGGTTCTATGGAAAGGGTTGCATCTCCCCTGTAATCGCCTTTAAGCGGCACGCGGATCGGACCCATCGTTCTCACGCTACGATTTTTTAAAATCCGCCAGGGACGGAACGAACGCTTGGCAGGTGGCGTTCGTGACGTACAGTCAAGCAGTTAATGCGCACCGAGCTGCAGGCCATTTGGACCTGGCCCAGCCTAGATGTGAGTATTCAAAGTCAGCACGTTTGTTTCAAAGTTCTCCACCAATTCGTTGTAATTGCGTGTGTGCGCGTGAACACCAGGTTTGTGGAGGAGTTCGTCCTTGGACTGTACAAGGGGGGACAGTGTGTGGCCTGGCTGCGTGAGGTTGCAGTTTGCTGGGCATGAGAGATTGGCATGTGGTGCCCTGGAGGTGTGGTTGTTCCAGGACGGGCAAGGTGGGGTAGTGTGGCTGGGTGACGGTGCGCTTAACTGGGGATGTGGTTGTGAGTTGCAGGCCCATTCCTTTGAATGACAGAAAGGATCTGATTTGTTTCCAGGTTTAAACGTACTTTGCTGGGTATGACTGTGACCTCTTGGGCCAGGAAGTCTGTTTCTAGTTTTATTTAAACGGTCAAACTGCGTGAAGTGTGCCCAGGCCCAGAGCTACTTTGCTGGGCATGGCTGTGTGACCTCTTGGGCCTGGAAGTCTGGTTGTAGTATGATTTTAAAGGGTCAAATGGTCTCCATTGTGTGTCCAGGTTTAAGGCTACTTTGCTGGGCATGTGATTTGGACCCATCGGGTACGGAAGCCTTTCCGTCACGTGTTCGTTTTCCACGCCTTCAGCGCAGGTTGCCTGCGAATTTAAAACCGACGTGCATTTTATTCTTTTCCCCTTTTATCCTTTCATATCTCTCCGCTACCTTGGAGAAGAGAGACGCACGCTTGTAAATAAAATGTAAATATCTCTAAATATCTGTATAATATGTAAATAAAAGGAAGATGTGGTTGTGTAGTGTAGTCGTTTGATTATAAATAATCTCATAGTAATATTATCCACAAATTCTTATACATTTATACATGTTTATCTCTCTCTGTGTGTGTGTGTGTGTGTGTGTGTGTGTGTGTGTGTGTGTGTGTGTCTGTGTCTGTGTGTGTGTGTGGTTCTGTGTCACTAGTGGGGCCTGTGGCCCGATTGGAGTGTTTGCGGTGTGAGAAGGAGGAGTTGGAGAACAGTTTTTGGAGCAGCTGAAGGAGTTGAGGTTGCAGAAGCAGAAGGAGCTGCAGGTTCTTCAGGAGATGCTGAAACACAAGCAGCAGGAGGAGACAGAGCTCCTGCAGAAACAGCAGGAGGAGGAGGAGCATAACAGGTCCAACAAGAGTAAGTACTATGGAAATGCAATAATACTAACATAACTAATAATGAATGTTAGCCTTTAGGCTCCAATAAAAGTGATACTAATAAATGTATAGTACTATATATATTATATTTTATATATTCAGTAGTAATTATGTAGTATATACAATCTGTGTTATGTCCAGCAGTAATGATACTTGCTCTGGCAGATATGAAAATGGCCTGTGAACAGGAGAAGAAATCTCTGGAGGAAGAACTTGAGAAGCTCAGACTGTCACTGCAGGTAGAGATCCCTTATAGTGTCAGTACACATCCACCAGTACCTCCACCTTTCACTTATAACGTCAGTACACATTCAGTACACATTCCCACCTTTCCATTGTACTGGCTGTAGTGATGATTCGTGTGTGTGTTATACCAGCCCATAGAGGAGGACTTTATGAGTCTGAAAGTGGCGCTGGAGATGAAGAACCAGGAGATCAAAGATCAGCACGATCTTTTGGTCAAACTATATACTCTGTATATATACTATATACTCTGTATGTAGTACCTGGTTTAACACTATATCCTCTGTATATATACTATATACTGTTTATGTAGTACCTGGTTTAACACTATACCCTCAGCTTACTCTAGTCTGCAGATGTGAAGAAATTTAAACAGAATGTGTATCTGTGTATATGTGCGCACCTGTATGTGTCTGGTTTAGTTTTATTTAAACGGTCAAACTGCGTGACGTGTGCCCAGGCCCAGAGCTACTTTGCTGTGCATGACTGTGTGACCTCTTGTGCCTGGAAGTCTGGTTGTAGTATTATTTAAAGGGTCAAACTGCGTGAAGTGTGCCCAGGCCCAGAGCTACTTTGCTGGGCATGACTGTGTGACCTCTTGGGCCTGGAAGTCTGGTTGTAGTATGATTTTAAAGGGTCAAACTGCGTGAAGTGTGCCCAGGCCCAGAGCTACTTTGCTGGGCATGACTGTGTGACCTCTTGGGCCTGGAAGTCTGGTTGTAGTATGATTTTAAAGGGTCAAATGGTCTCCATTGTGTGTCCAGGTTTAAGGCTACTTTGCTGGGCATGTGATTTGGACCCATCGGGTACGGAAGCCTTTCCGTCACGTGCTCGTTTTCCACGCCTTCAGCGCAGGTAGCCTGCGAATTTAAAACCGACGTGCATTTTATTCTTTTCCCCTTTTATCCTTTCATATCTCTCCGCTACCTTGGAGAAGAGAGACGCACGCGGGTAAATAAAATGTAAATATCTGTACATATCTGTATAATATCTAAATAAAAGGAAGAAGTGGTTGTGTAGTGTAGTCGTTTGATTATAAATAATCTCATAATAATTTTATCCTCAAATTCTTATACATTTATACATGTTTATCTCTCTCTGTGTGTGTGTGTGTGTGTGTGTGTGTGTGTGTGTGTGTGTGTGTGTGTGTGTGGTTCTGTGTCACTAGTGGGGCCTGTGGCCCGATTGGAGTGTTTGCGGTGTGAGAAGGAGGAGTTGGAGAACAGTTTGTTGGAGCAGCTGAAGGAGTTGAGGTTGCAGAAGCAGAAGGAGCTGCAGGTTCTTCAGGAGATGCTGAAACACAAGCAGCAGGAGGAGACAGAGCTCCTGCAGAAACAGCAGAAGGAGGAGGAGCATAACAGGTCCATCAAGAGTAAGTACTATGGAAATGCAATAATACTAACATAACTAATAATGAATGTTAGCCTTTAGGCTCCAATAAAAGTGACACTAATATATGTATAGTACTATATATATTATATTTTATATATTCAGTAGTAATTATTTAGTATATACAATCTGTGTTATATCCAGCAGTAATGATACTTGCTCTGGCAGATATGAAAATGGCCTGTGAACAGGAGAAGAAATCTCTGGAGGAAGAACTTGAGAAGCTCAGACTGTCACTGCAGGTAGAGATCCCTTATAGTGTCAGTACACATCCACCAGTACCTCCACCTTTCACTTATAACGTCAGTACACATTCAGTACACATTCCCACCTTTCCATTGTACTGGCTGTAGTGATGATTCGTGTGTGTGTTATACCAGCCCATAGAGGAGGACATTATGAGTCTGAAAGTGGCGCTGGAGATGAAGATCCAGGAGATCAAAGATCAGCATGATCTTTTGGTCAAACTATATACTCTGTATGTAGTACCTGGTTTAACATTATATCCTCTGTATATATACTATATACTGTTTATGTAGTACCTGGTTTAACACTATACCCTCAGCTTACTCTAGTCTGCAGATGTGAAGAAATTAAACAGAATGTGTATCTGTGTATATGTGCGCACCTGTATGCGTCTGGTTGTAGTATTATTTAAAGGGTCAAACTGCGTGAAGTGTGCCCAGGCCCAGAGCTACTTTGATGGGCATGATTCTGTGACCTCTTGGGCCTTGAAATGTGCTGCTTTGAATGATTTAAAGAGTGAAACGGTCTGAAGTGTGCCCATGTTTAAAGTAACCTTGCTGGGCATGACTGTGTGACCTCTTGTGCCTGGAAGTCTGGTTGTAGTATTATTTAAACGGTCAAACTGCGGAAAGTGTGCCCAGGCCCAGAGCTACTTTGCTGGGCATGACTGTGTGACCTCTTGGGCCTGGAAGTCTGGTTGTAGTATGATTTTAAAGGGTCAAATGGTCTCCATTGTGTGTCCAGGTTTAAGGCTACTTTGCTGGGCATGTGATTTGGACCCATTGGGTACGGAAGCCTTTCCGTCACGTGCTCGTTTTCCATGCCTTCAGCGCAGGTAGCCTGCGAATTTAAAACCGACGTGCATTTTATTCTTTTCCCCTTTTATCCCTTCATATCTCTCCGCTACCTTGGAGAAGAGAGACGCACGCGGGTAAATAAAATGTAAATATCTGTATAATATGTATATAAAAGGAAGAAGTGGTTGTGTAGTGTAGTCGTTTGATTATAAATAGTCTCATAATAATTTTATCCACAAATTCTTATACATTTATACATGTTTATCTTTCTCTGTGTGTGTGTGTGTGTGTGTGTGTGTGTGTGTGTGGTTCTGTGTCACTAGTGGGGCCTGTGGCCCGATTGGAGTGTTTGCGGTGTGAGAAGGAGGAGTTGGAGAACAATTTGTTGGAGCAGCTGAAGGAGTTGAGGTTGCAGAAGCAGAAGGAGCTGCAGGTTCTTCAGGAGATGCTGAAACACAAGCAGCAAGAGGAGACAGAGCTCCTGCAGAAACAGCAGGAGGAGGAGGAGCATAACAGGTCCATCAAGAGTAAGTACTATGGAAATGCAATAATACTAACATAACTAATAATGAATGTTAGCCTTTAGGCTCCAATAAAAGTGATACTAATATATGTATAGTACTATATATATTATATTTTATATATTCAGTAGTAATTATGTAGTATATACAATCTGTGTTATATCCAGCAGTAATGATACTTGCTCTGGCAGATATGAAAATGGCCTGTGAACAGGAGAAGAAATCTCTGGAGGAAGAACTTGAGAAGCTCAGACTGTCACTGCAGGTAGAGATCCCTTATAGTGTCAGTACACATCCACCAGTAGCTCCACCTTTCACTTATAACGTAAGTACACATTCAGTACACATTCCCACCTTTCCATTGTACTGGCTGTAGTGATGATTTGTGTGTGTGTTATACCAGCCCATAGAGGAGGACATTATGAGTCTGAAAGTGGCGCTGGAGATGAAGAACCAGGAGATCAAAGATCAGCACGATCTTTTGGTCAAACTATATACTCTGTATGTATACTATATACTCTGTATGTAGTACCTGGTTTAACACTATATCCTCTGTATATATACTATATACTGTTTATGTAGTACCTGGTTTAACACTATACCCTCAGCTTACTCTAGTCTGCAGATGTGAAGAATTTAAACAGAATGTGTATCTGTGTATATGTGCGCACCTGTATGTGTCTGCTTGTAGTATTATTTAAAGGGTCAAATGGTCTCCATTGTGTGTCCAGGTTTAAGGCTACTTTGCTGGGCATGTGATTTGGACCCATCGGGTACGGAAGCCTTTCCGTCACGTGCTTGTTTTCCACACCTTCAGCGCAGGTAGCCTGCGAATTTAAAACCGACGTGCATTTTATTCTTTTCCCCTTTTATCCTTTCATATCTCTCTGCTACCTTGGAGAAGAGAGACGCACGCCGGTAAATAAAATGTAAATATCTCTAAATGTCTGTATAATATGTAAATAAAAGGAAGATGTGGTTGTATAGTGTAGTCGTTTGATTATAAATAATCTCATAATAATTTTATCCACAAATTCTTATACATTTATACATGTTTATCTCTCTCTCTGTGTGTGTGTGTGTGTCTGTGTGTGTGTGTGTGTGGTTCTGTGTCACTAGTGGGGCCTGTGGCCCGATTGGAGTGTTTGCAGTGTGAGAAGGAGGAGTTGGAGAACAATTTGTTGGAGCAGCTGAAGGAGTTGAGGTTGCAGAAGCAGAAGGAGCTGCAGGTTCTTCAGGAGATGCTGAAACACAAGCAGCAAGAGGAGACAGAGCTCCTGCAGAAACAGCAGGAGGAGGAGGAGCATAACAGGTCCATCAAGAGTAAGTACTATGGAAATGCAATAATACTAACATAACTAATAATGAATGTTAGCCTTTAGGCTCCAATAAAAGTGATACTAATATATGTATAGTACTATATATATTATATTTTATATATTCAGTAGTAATTATGTAGTATATACAATCTGTGTTATATCCAGCAGTAATGATACTTGCTCTGGCAGATATGAAAATGGCCTGTGAAGAGGAGAAGAAATCTCTGGAGGAAGAACTTGAGAAGCTCAGACTGTCACTGCAGGTAGAGATCCCTTATAGTGTCAGTACACATCCACCAGTACCTCCACCTTTCACTTATAACGTCAGTACACATTCAGTACACATTCCCACCTTTCCATTGTACTGGCTGTAGTGATGATTCGTGTGTGTGTTATACCAGCCCATAGAGGAGGACTTTGAGTCTGAAAGTGGCGCTGGAGATGAAGAACCAGGAGATCAAAGATCAGCACGATCTTTTGGTCAAACTATATACTCTGTATGTAGTACCTGGTTTAACATTATATCCTCTGTATATATACTATATACTGTTTATGCAGTACCTGGTTTAACACTATACCCTCAGCTTACTCTAGTCTGCAGATGTGAAGAAATTAAACAGAATGTGTATCTGTGTATATGTGCGCACCTGTATGTGTCTGGTTGTAGTATTATTTAAAGGGTCAAACTGCGTGAAGTGTGCCCAGGCGCAGAGCTACTTTGATGGGCATGATTCTGTGACCTCTTGGGCCTTGAAATGTGGTGCTTTGAATGATTTAAAGAGTGAAACGGTCTGAAGTGTGCCCACGTTTAAAGCATCCTTGCTGGGCATGACTGTGTGACCTCTTGGGCCAGGAAGTCTGTTTCTACTTTTATTTAAACGGTCAAACTGCGTGAAGTGTGCCCATGCCCAGAGCTACTTTGCTGGGCATGACTGTGTGACCTCTTGGGCCTGGAAGTCTGGTTGTAGTATGATTTTAAAGGGTCAAATGGTCTCCATTGTGTGTCCAGGTTTAAGGCTACTTTGCTGGGCATGTGATTTGGACCCATCGGGTACGGAAGCCTTTCCGTCACGTGCTCCTTTTCCACGCCTTCAGCGCAGGTAGCCTGCGAATTTAAAACCGACGTGCATTTTATTCTTTTCCCCTTTTATCCTTTCATATCTCTCCGCTACCTTGGAGAAGAGAGACGCATGCGGGTAAATAAAATGTAAATATCTGTAAATATCTGTATAATATGTAAATAAAAGGAAGAAGTGATTGTGTAGTGTAGTCGTTTGATTATGAATAATCTCATAATAATTTTATCCACAAATTCTTATACATTTATACATGTTTATCTCTCTCTTTGTGTGTGTGTGTGTGTGTGTGTGTGTGTTTGTGTGTGTGTGTGTGTGGTTCTGTGTCACTAGTGGGGCCTGTGGCCCGATTGGAGTGTTTGCGGTGTGAGAAGGAGGAGTTGGAGAACAGTTTGTTGGAGCAGCTGAAGGAGTTGAGGTTGCAGAAGCAGAAGGAGCTGCAGGTTCTTCAGGAGATGCTGAAACACAAGCAGCAGGAGGAGACAGAGCTCCTGCAGAAACAGCAGGAGGAGGAGGAGCATAACAGGTCCATCAAGAGTAAGTACTATGGAAATGCAATAATACTAACATAACTAATAATGAATGCTAGCCTTTAGGCTCCAATAAAAGTGATACTAATATATGTATAGTACTATATATATTATATTTTATATATTCAGTAGTAATTATGTAGTATATACAATCTATGTTATATCCAGCAGTAATGATACTTGCTCTGGCAGATATGAAAATGGCCTGTGAACAGGAGAAGAAATCTCTGGAGGAAGAACTTGAGAAGCTCAGACTGTCACTGCAGGTAGAGATCCCTTATAGTGTCAGTACACATCCACCAGTACCTCCACCTTTCACTTATAACGTCAGTACACATTCAGTACACATTCCCACCTTTCCATTGTACTGGCTGTAGTGATGATTCGTGTGTGTGGGTTATACCAGCCCATAGAGGAGGACATTATGAGTCTGAAAGTGGCGCTGGAGATGAAGAACCAGGAGATCAAAGATCAGCACGATCTTTTGGTCAAACTATATAGTCTGTATGTAGTACCTGGTTTAACATTATATCCTCTGTATATATACTATATACTGTTTATGTAGTACCTGGTTTAACACTATACCCTCAGCTTACTCTAGTCTGCAGATGTGAAGAAATTAAACAGAATGTGTATCTGTGTATATGTGCGCACCTGTATGTGTCTGGTTGTAGTATTATTTAAAGGGTCAAACTGCATGAAGTGTGCCCAGGCCCAGAGCTACTTTGATGGGCATGATTCTGTGACCTCTTGGGCCTTGAAATGTGGTGCTTTGAATGATTTAAAGAGTGAAACGGTCTGAAGTGTGCCCACGTTTAAAGCATCCTTGCTGGGCATGACTGTGTGACCTCTTGGGCCAGGAAGTCTGTTTCTACTTTTATTTAAACGGTCAAACTGCGTGAAGTGTGCCCATGCCCAGAGCTACTTTGCTGGGCATGACTGTGTGACCTCTTGGGCCTGGAAGTCTGGTTGTAGTATGATTTTAAAGGGTCAAATGGTCTCCATTGTGTGTCCAGGTTTAAGGCTACTTTGCTTGGCATGTGATTTGGACCCATCAGGTACGGAAGCCTTTCCGTCACGTGCTCATTTTCCACGCCTTCAGCGCAGGTAGCCTGCGAATTTAAAACCGACGTGCATTTTATTCTTTTCCCCTTTTATCCTTTCATATCTCTCCGCTACCTTGGAGAAGAGAGACGCACGCGGGTAAATAAAATGTAAATATCTGTAAATATCTGTATAATATGTAAATAAAAGGAAGAAGTGAATTATGTAGTATATACTATCTGTGTTATATCCAGCAGTAATGATACTTGCTCTGGCAGATATGAAAATGGCCTGTGAACAGGAGAAGAAATCTCTGGAGGAAGAACTTGAGAAGCACAGACTGTCACTGCAGGTAGAGATCCCTTATAGTGTCAGTACACATCCACCAGTACCTCCACCTTTCACTTATAACGTCAGTACACATTCAGTACACATTCCCACCTTTCCATTGTACTGGCTGTAGTGATGATTCGTGTGTGTGTTATACCAGCCCATAGAGGAGGACATTATGAGTCTGAAAGTGGCGCTGGAGATGAAGAACCAGGAGATCAAAGATCAGCACGATCTTTTGGTCAAACTATATACTCTGTATGTATACTATATACTCTGTATGTAGTACCTGGTTTAACACTATATCCTCTGTATATATACTATATACTGTTTATGTAGTACCTGGTTTAACACTATACCCTCAGCTTACTCTAGTCTGCAGATGTGAAGAAATTAAACAGAATGTGTATCTGTGTATATGTGCGCACCTGTATGTGTCTGGTTGTAGTATTATTTAAAGGGTCAAACTGCATGAAGTGTGCCCAGGCCCAGAGCTACTTTGCTGTGCATGACTGTGTGACCTCTAGGCCCTGGAAGTCTGGTGGTAGTAGTAGTATGATTTAAAGGCACAAAGTGATTGAAGTGTGCCCAGGCCCAGAGCTACTTTGCTGGGCATGACTGTGTGACCTCTTGGGCCAGGAAGTCTGTTTCTAGTTTTATTTAAACGGTCAAACTGCGTGAAGTGTGCCCAGGCCCAGACCTACTTTGCTGGGCATGACTGTGTGACCTCTTGTGCCTGGAAGTCTGGTTGTAGTATGATTTTAAAGGGTCAAATGGTCTCCATTGTGTGTCCAGGTTTAAGGCTACTTTGCTGGGCATGTGATTTGGACCCATCGGGTACGGAAGCTTTTCCGTCACGTGCTCGTTTTCCACGCCTTCAGCGCAGGTAGCCTGCGAATTTAAAACCGACGTGCATTTTATTCTTTTCCCCTTTTATCCTTTCATATCTCTCCGCTACATTGGAGAAGAGAGACGCACACGAGTAAATAAAATGTAAATATCTGTATAATATGTAAATAAAAGGAAGAAGTGGTTGTGTAGTGTAGTCATTTGATTATAAATAATCTCATAATAATTTTATCCACAAATTCTCTGTTTTATCGTTTTTTCCTGATCAATAATAGAAAAAAAGAAAAAAAAAGATGAACAGCACCCTCTAGCGATGAACCTCAATTATTTCAAGATAACTGTAAAACATGGCTAGGTTAAGTCGGAGTTAGAACAAAAAATGCTCAGATTAACTTGTGTCTCATGGCACGCAGCTGAGTTTAAAATTAAACACAATTAAATCAAATTAAACTGACCCAGCTGCAACAGGCTCAGCAACCACATTTAATTTCACTGATTGGTCAGTTAGCCAGGCTATACAAAACAGGCTATTGTTAGAAATTCTGCACATGTGCTTCGCTTAGCTTCACATCTCACACTGCTTATAATTATAAGATAACGTATCCACGTTCGTAATAACGTGGTGAAATCTGCCAAAAATGGTGAGACTGAGCATAATACGTAATAAGACAATCTGAGCACTTAGTCCACATATTTCTAAATGAGAAGAAAAAGTTCCTCCAAACAATATAAGGCACACAATTCTATATGGGAAAACAGTTACATTTGTCATTAAGAGAAGCACTACTCATTACACAGATGTCAATAACCGTCCTAATATTAATAGTTCAACAGTCTTCCTCTGTCTATTATACGCACTGTACACATGTTAAATATCTGCCTTGAAATGACAATGAAATGACTTCCGGGCGCACTGAAAATTGTTATATACACACAGACACCCCCATACCAACATAAGCATAGTGCAACTCTTTGTTTACGCACCAGAGATTGAGTGGGCAAGTGCGTGTATATGCGAGTTTAAATTATTATACACAAATGTAAGTAGTAGGCTATTTATGTGAAAATGTTTCATATGTATGTACAAGTAGTGTTTCCCTGATTTCTCCCTAAATGGCCCCTCATAGTTCAGCAGTAATGAGGCTAGTTAGATTTTGCTCAGAATTAAGTACACTTTGGGATGTTATACGTATCACAGTCTCCGGTGAGCCGTACATGGTTGATCAATCCAGGTTGAGGTAGAGTCACTGCATTAATGACACGTCTGTTTGCATTGCCAGTTGTTGCTATGGCAGCAATGAAATTAGGAAATTCAAAGAAAAACAACTCATCTACGCTCTTGGAACTTTAGAACCCCATATGTCCTGTGGCCCGATGTCACACGTGAGGGGAATCCCATGAACACCTTTACAGATCAGTCTGTGGAAAGACACTGAAGAGGACAGAGGAAAAATGAGGCGTTTCTGGAGCTGGTGTGCTGGACGCATCGAGGACGAATACACAGACACAAAGGATGTGGAGGGTAAATGTAAATATAATGCCACTCACACCTGCGGTTGCTGGTGCTGGCACTCATACCTGTGGTTAAAATTCCTTTTTTGTCTTTAGCGCTGCATTGTCGCCTCTATCTCCCAATAATTCATATTCGAGGCTTTAGAAATCTAAGTTTTTGGGGGGTATATGCCATTTCCTGTTATTTGTGCAGAATACACACACTTTCACTTTGGAATCCACAAAGTTTTATAAATGAGGTCCCTGAATAACATCAATCTATTTCTACACTATATGGCTTGCTAATTTCATATGTCTGTGTGTCTTTCTGTTTGTCTGTGTGTGTGTGTGTGTGTGTGTGTGTGTGTGTGTGTGTGTGTGTGTGTGTGTGTGTGTGTGTGTGTGTGTGTGTTATACCAGCCCATAGAGGAGGACATGAGTCTGAAAGTGGCTGGAGATAAAGAACCAGGAGATCAAAGATCAGCACGATCTTTTGGTAAAACTATATACTGTTTACATAGTACCTGGTTTAACATTATACCCTCAGCTTACTCTAGTCTGCAGATGTGAAGAAATTAAACAGAATGTGTATCTGTGTATATGTGCGCACCTGTATGTGTCTGGTTGTAGTATTATTTAAAGGGTCAAACTGCGTGAAGTGTGCCCAGGCCCAGAGCTACTTTGATGGGCATGACTGTGTGACCTCTTGGGCCAGGAAGTCTGTTTCTAGTTTTATTTAAACGGTCAAACTGCGTGAAGTGTGCCCAGGCCCAGAGCTACTTTGCTGGGCATGACTGTGTGACCTCTTGGGCCTGGAAGTCTGGTTGTAGTATGATTTTAAAGGGTCAAATGGTCTCCATTGTGTGTCCAGGTTTAAGGCTACTTTGCTGGGCATGACTGTGTGACCTCTTGGGCCAGGAAGTCTGTTTCTAGTTTTATTTAAACGGTCAAACTGCGTGAAGTGTGCCCAGGCCCAGAGCTACTTTGCTGGGCATGACTGTGTGACCTCTTGGGCCTGGAAGTCTGGTTGTAGTATGCTTTTAAAGGGTCAAATGGTCTCCATTGTGTGTCCAGGTTTAAGGCTACTTTGCTGGGCATGACTGTGTGACCTCTTGGGCCAGGAAGTCTGTTTCTAGTTTTATTTAAACGGTCAAACTGCGTGAAGTGTGTATAGGCCCAGAGTTACTTTTCTGGGCATGACTGTGTGACCTCTTGGGCCTGGAGGTCTGGTGTTTCCATTATATAAAAGGTGAAATGGCCTGAAGTGTACACAGGCCCAGAGCTACTTTGATGGGCATGATTCTGTGACCTCCTGGGCTTTGAGTTCTGTTTCTAGTTTTGGTTAAAGGGTCAAATTGCATGGTCTGCCCAGGCCCATAGCGACTTTGCTGGGCATGACTCTGTGACCTCTTCGGCTTGGAAGTCTGGTTGTAGTATTATTTAAAGGCACAAAGTACATGAAGTGTGCCCTGGCCCAGCACTACTTTGCTGTGCATGACTGTGTGACCTCTTGTGCCTGGAAGTCTGGTTGTAGTATTATTTAAAGGGTCAAACTGCATGAAGTGTGCCCAGGCCCAGAGCTACTTTGCTGGGCATGACTGTGTGACCTCTTGTGCCTGGAAGTCTGGTTGTAGTATTATTTAAAGGGTCAAACTGCATGAAGTGTGCCCAGGCCCAGAGCTACTTTGCTGGGCATGATTCTGTGACCTCTTGGGCCTTGAAATCTGGTGCTTTGAACGATTTAAAGAGTGAAACGGTCTGAAGTGTGCCCACGTTTAAAGCAACCTTGCTGGGCATGACTGTGTGACCTCTTGTGCCTGGAAGTCTGGTTGTAGTATTATTTAAAGGGTCAAACTGTGCCCTGTAAACCGCACTGTGCCCTTCTGCCAAGAGCAAAGATGGTAAGGAAATCTCACAATTAATATCGTGATATGTCATCAGCTTGGCAAACGTCACATCCGGGTCAACCCAACACCATCTCAGCCTGCAGATGGCGTAAGTTTACACGACGGATTCTTTTATTCTCTTCAACGACAAAACTCAGGTCTATACACCAAAAATATGGCTGATTAAAATGCACGTAAATTAAATTTTGAGTCAATAAAATGCATTTGAATTGACGTTTTGACTGATAAGTAGTTTTATTTGACTCAAGTTTAATCAACTTATCTTTCAACTTTATCCATTTTTATTACTTGCCTTATTTATCGTTTATTTGAAGTTTGCGGGCGCAACGTTCTGATTGACATTTTTGCGTCGAGAGGCGGAAGTAACGAAAATTGCTTGGGTTAAACCATGGATTGATTAATTAATGAATGTTATTGGATAAACAAGGCAACTAAAACAGTTACTAATGTTAAGTGATAAAAGAGTCCGGTAACACAAACGGCTTGAGTTAAACGTTAAATGACGTGACACAAAGTTATTCCAATTATTTAATTATATACCACTGTAGTATTTAGTTCACATGCATTTGTTGTTTACACCCTCATAGAAACTCCCTTGGTCATGAATGATCAAACTTGATATTTGATTTTTAAAAATATATCAAATCAAGACTGTTTTAATCCTATCACTTACATTTTCAATTCACAAGCATTTTTTCATGACCAGTTTATATTTTCATGGATTTTTATCAGCTTCGATTTCATCATTTAGAATTTGCTAGTTCCTCCACTCATGTGCCTGAAATGTTACTAAATTAGTAGATTCATTCCTGTTTGAGGAATTCTGGCTTGTGTTTATTGTCTGTGGGCAGAAAGGCTTTCCTAGATGCCAACTGGCAAAATGTTCCAAGATTTCTAAGAAATTATTAAACTTCCCTGAAAAAAACACACACACAAAAAAACCAAATAAGTAAGCTGAGAGAACTAAAACGAAAGCTATAAATACAACTTGACAGTTTTCAGCAGCAGGCGAATTTGTACGGTTACTGAGCTGCTAGCTAGCTAGCGAGCTACCGGCTGCAAGGTTAACAGTGCAAAGTCAGTAGCTAGCTAGCTACAGTAGCTACTACTAGCTAGCTACTGACTTTGCACTGTTAAAAGTGCTTCCGGTAGCTAGCTAGCTAGCTAGGTAGCTTGGTAATGGCTTTGCACTGTTAACCGTGCAGCCGGTAACTAGCGGTATCTAGTGGTTTAAATGCTTGCGGTTTAAATGCTTGGTGGACATTTGATTGTATGGTTTACTGAGCTGATAGCTAGATAGCTAGCTACGGTTACTGAGCTGAAAGCTAGCTAGCTACTTTACTGGGTATGATTCTGTGAGCTCCTGGGCTTGCAGGTCTGTTTCTAGTTTTGGTTAAAGGGTCAAACTGCGTGAAGTGTGCCCAGGCCCAGAGCTACTTTGCTGGGTATGACTGTGTGACCTCTTGGGCCTGGAAGTCTGGTTGTAGTATGATTTTAAAGGGTCAAATGGTCTCCATTGTGTGTCCAGGTTTAAGGCTACTTTGCTGGGCATGTGATTTGGACCCATCGGGTACGGAAGCCTGTCCGTTACGTGCTCGTTTTCCACGCCTTCAGCGCAGGTAGCCTGCGAATTTAAAACCGACGTGCATTTTATTCTTTTCCCCTTTTATCCTTTCATATCTCTCCGCTACCTTGGAGAAGAGAGACGCACACGGGTAAATATCTGTAAATATCTGTATAATATGTAAATAAAAGGAAGAAGTGGTTGTGTAGTGTAGTCGTTTGATTATAAATAATCTCATAATAATTTTATCCACAAATTCTTATACATTTATACATGTTTATCTCTCTGTGTGTGTGGGGTTCTGTGTCACTAGTGGGGCCTGTGGCCCGATTGGAGTGTTTGCAGTGTGAGAAGGAGGAGTTGGAGAACAATTTGTTGGAGCAGCTGAAGGAGTTGAGGTTGCAGAAGCAGAAAGAGCTGCAGGTTCTTCAGGAGATGCTGAAACACAAGCAGCAAGAGGAGACAGAGCTCCTGCAGAAACAGCAGGAGGAGGAGGAGCATAACAGGTCCATCAAGAGTAAGTACTATGGAAATGCAATAATACTAACATAACTAATAATGAATGTTAGCCTTTAGGCTCCAATAAAAGTGATACTAATATATGTATAGTACTATATATATTATATTTTATATATTCAGTAGTAATTATGTAGTATATACAATCTGTGTTATATCCAGCAGTAATGATACTTGCTCTGGCAGATATGAAAATGGCCTGTGAACAGGAGAAGAAATCTCTGGAGGAAGAACTTGAGAAGCTCAGACTGTCACTGCAGGTAGAGATCCCTTATAGTGTCAGTACACATCCACCAGTACCTCCACCTTTCACTTATAACGTCAGTACACATTCAGTACACATTCCCACCTTTCCATTGTACTGGCTGTAGTGATGATTCGTGTGTGTGTTATAGCAGCCCATAGAGGAGGACATTATGAGTCTGAAAGTAGCGCTGGAGATGAAGAACCAGGAGATCAAAGATCAGCACGATCTTTTGGTCAAACTATATACTCTGTATGTATACTATATACTCTGTATGTAGTACCTGGTTTAACACTATATCCTCTGTATATATACTATATACTGTTTATGTAGTACCTGGTTTAACACTATACCCTCAGCTTACTCTAGTCTGCAGATGTGAAGAAATTAAACAGAATGTGTATCTGTGTATATGTGCGCACCTGTATGTGTCTGGTTTAGTTTTATTTAAACGGTCAAACTGCGTCATGTGTGCCCAGGCCCAGAGCTACTTTGCTGGGCATGACTGTGTGACCTCTTGGGCCAGGAAGTCTGTTTCTAGTTTTATTTAAACGGTCAAACTGCGTGAAGTGTGCCCAGGCCCAGAGCTACTTTGCTGGGCATGACTGTGTGACCTCTTGGGCCTGGAAGTCTGGTTGTAGTATGATTTTAAAGGGTCAAATGGTCTCCATTGTGTGTCCAGGTTTAAGGCTACTTTGCTGGGCATGTGATTTGGACCCATCGGGTACGGAAGCCTTTCCGTCACGTGCTCGTTTTCCACGCCTTCAGCGCAGGTAGCCTGCGAATTTAAAACCGACGTGCATTTTATTCTTTTCCCCTTTTATCCTTTCATATCTCTCCGCTACCTTGGAGAAGAGAGACGCACGCGGGTAAATAAAATGTAAATATCTGTACATATCTGTATAATATCTAAATAAAAGGAAGAAGTGGTTGTATAGTGTAGTCGTTTGATTATAAATAATCTCATAATAATTTTATCCTCAAATTCTTATACATTTATACATGTTTATCTCTCTCTTTCTGTGTGTGTGTGTGTGTGTGTGTGTGTGTGTGTGGTTCTGTGTCACTAGTGGGGCCTGTGGCCCGATTGGAGTGTTTGCGGTGTGAGAAGGAGGAGTTGGAGAACAGTTTGTTGGAGCAGCTGAAGGAGTTGAGGTTGCAGAAGGAGCTGCAGGTTCTTCAGGAGATGCTGAAACACAAGCAGCAGGAGGAGACAGAGCTCCTGCAGAAACAGCAGGAGGAGGAGGAGCATAACAGGTCCATCAAGAGTAAGTACTATGGAAATGCAATAATACTAACATAACTAATAATGAATTTTAGCCTTTAGGCTCCAATAAAAGTGACACTAATATATGTATAGTACTATATATATTATATTTTATATATTCAGTAGTAATTATGTAGTATATACAATCTGTGTTATATCCAGCAGTAATGATACTTGCTCTGGCAGATATGAAAATGGCCTGTGAACAGGAGAAGAAATCTCTGGAGGAAGAACTTGAGAAGCTCAGACTGTCACTGCAGGTAGAGATCCCTTATAGTGTCAGTACACATCCACCAGTAGCTCCACCTTTCACTTATAACGTCAGTACACATTCAGTACACATTCCCACCTTTCCATTGTACTGGCTGTAGTGATGATTCGTGTGTGTTTTGTACCAGCCCATAGAGGAGGACATTATGAGTCTGAAAGTAGCGCTGGAGATGAAGAACCAGGAGATCAAAGATCAGCACGATCTTTTGGTCAAACTATATACTCTGTATGTATACTATATACTCTGTATGTAGTACCTGGTTTAACACTATATCCTCTGTATATATACTATATACTGTTTATGTAGTACCTGGTTTAACACTATACCCTCAGCTTACTCTAGTCTGCAGATGTGAAGAAATTAAACAGAATGTGTATCTGTGTATATGTGCCCACCTGTATGTGTCTGGTTGTAGTATTATTTAAAGGGTCAAACTGCGTGAAGTGTGCCCAGGCCCAGAGCTACTTTGCTGGGAATGACTATGTGACCTCTTGGGCCTGGAAGTCTGGTTGTAGTATGATTTTAAAGGGTCAAATGGTCTCCATTGTGTGTCCAGGTTTAAGGCTACTTTGCTGGGCATGTGATTTGGACCCATCGGGTACGGAAGCCTTTCCGTCACGTGCTCGTTTTCCACGCCTTCAGCGCAGGTAGCCTGCGAATTTAAAACCGACGTGCATTTTATTCTTTTCCCCTTTTATCCTTTAATATCTCTCTGCTACCTTGGAGAAGAGAGACGCACGCGGGTAAATAAAATGTAAATATCTCTAAATGTCTGTATAATATGTAAATAAAAGGAAGATGTGGTTGTATAGTGTAGTCGTTTGATTATAAATAATCTCATAGTAATTTTATCCACAAATTCTTATACATTTATACATGTTTATCTCTCTCTGTGTGTGTGTGTGTGTGTCTGTGTGTGTGTGTGTGTGGTTCTGTGTCACTAGTGGGGCCTGTGGCCCGATTGGAGTGTTTGCAGTGTGAGAAGGAGGAGTTGGAGAACAATTTGTTGGAGCAGCTGAAGGAGTTGAGGTTGCAGAAGCAGAAAGAGCTGCAGGTTCTTCAGGAGATGCTGAAACACAAGCAGCAAGAGGAGACAGAGCTCCTGCAGAAACAGCAGGAGGAGGAGGAGCATAACAGGTCCATCAAGAGTAAGTACTATGGAAATGCAATAATACTAACATAACTAATAATGAATGTTAGCCTTTAGGCTCCAATAAAAGTGATACTAATATATGTATAGTACTATATATATTATATTTTATATATTCAGTAGTAATTATGTAGTATATACAATCTGTGTTATATCCAGCAGTAATGATACTTGCTCTGGCAGATATGAAAATGGCCTGTGAACAGGAGAAGAAATCTCTGGAGGAAGAACTTGAGAAGCTCAGACTGTCACTGCAGGTAGAGATCCCTTATAGTGTCAGTACACATCCACCAGTACCTCCACCTTTCACTTATAACGTCAGTACACATTCAGTACACATTCCCACCTTTCCATTGTACTGGCTGTAGTGATGATTCGTGTGTGTGTTATACCAGCCCATAGAGGAGGACATTATGAGTCTGAAAGTAGCGCTGGAGATGAAGAACCAGGAGATCAAAGATCAGCACGATCTTTTGGTCAAACTATATACTCTGTATGTATACTATATACTCTGTATGTAGTACCTGGTTTAACACTATATCCTCTGTATATATACTATATACTGTTTATGTAGTACCTGGTTTAACACTATACCCTCAGCTTACTCTAGTCTGCAGATGTGAAGAAATTAAACAGAATGTGTATCTGTGTATATGTGCGCACCTGTATGTGTCTGGTTTAGTTTTATTTAAACGGTCAAACTGCGTCATGTGTGCCCAGGCCCAGAGCTACTTTGCTGGGCATGACTGTGTGACCTCTTGGGCCAGGAAGTCTGTTTCTAGTTTTATTTAAACGGTCAAACTGCGTGAAGTGTGCCCAGGCCCAGAGCTACTTTGCTGGGCATGACTGTGTGACCTCTTGGGCCTGGAAGTCTGGTTGTAGTATGCTTTTAAAGGGTCAAATGGTCTCCATTGTGTGTCCAGGTTTAAGGCTACTTTGCTGGGCATGACTGTGTGACCTCTTGGGCCAGGAAGTCTGTTTCTAGTTTTATTTAAACGGTCAAACTGCGTGAAGTGTGTATAGGCCCAGAGTTACTTTTCTGGGCATGACTGTGTGACCTCTTGGGCCTGGAGGTCTGGTGTTTCCATTATATAAAAGGTGAAATGGCCTGAAGTGTACACAGGCCCAGAGCTACTTTGATGGGCATGATTCTGTGACCTCCTGGGCTTTGAGTTCTGTTTCTAGTTTTGGTTAAAGGGTCAAATTGCATGGTCTGCCCAGGCCCATAGCGACTTTGCTGGGCATGACTCTGTGACCTCTTCGGCTTGGAAGTCTGGTTGTAGTATTATTTAAAGGCACAAAGTACATGAAGTGTGCCCTGGCCCAGCACTACTTTGCTGTGCATGACTGTGTGACCTCTTGTGCCTGGAAGTCTGGTTGTAGTATTATTTAAAGGGTCAAACTGCATGAAGTGTGCCCAGGCCCAGAGCTACTTTGCTGGGCATGACTGTGTGACCTCTTGTGCCTGGAAGTCTGGTTGTAGTATTATTTAAAGGGTCAAACTGCATGAAGTGTGCCCAGGCCCAGAGCTACTTTGCTGGGCATGATTCTGTGACCTCTTGGGCCTTGAAATCTGGTGCTTTGAACGATTTAAAGAGTGAAACGGTCTGAAGTGTGCCCACGTTTAAAGCAACCTTGCTGGGCATGACTGTGTGACCTCTTGTGCCTGGAAGTCTGGTTGTAGTATTATTTAAAGGGTCAAACTGTGCCCTGTAAACCGCACTGTGCCCTTCTGCCAAGAGCAAAGATGGTAAGGAAATCTCACAATTAATATCGTGATATGTCATCAGCTTGGCAAACGTCACATCCGGGTCAACCCAACACCATCTCAGCCTGCAGATGGCGTAAGTTTACACGACGGATTCTTTTATTCTCTTCAACGACAAAACTCAGGTCTATACACCAAAAATATGGCTGATTAAAATGCACGTAAATTAAATTTTGAGTCAATAAAATGCATTTGAATTGACGTTTTGACTGATAAGTAGTTTTATTTGACTCAAGTTTAATCAACTTATCTTTCAACTTTATCCATTTTTATTACTTGCCTTATTTATCGTTTATTTGAAGTTTGCGGGCGCAACGTTCTGATTGACATTTTTGCGTCGAGAGGCGGAAGTAACGAAAATTGCTTGGGTTAAACCATGGATTGATTAATTAATGAATGTTATTGGATAAACAAGGCAACTAAAACAGTTACTAATGTTAAGTGATAAAAGAGTCCGGTAACACAAACGGCTTGAGTTAAACGTTAAATGACGTGACACAAAGTTATTCCAATTATTTAATTATATACCACTGTAGTATTTAGTTCACATGCATTTGTTGTTTACACCCTCATAGAAACTCCCTTGGTCATGAATGATCAAACTTGATATTTGATTTTTAAAAATATATCAAATCAAGACTGTTTTAATCCTATCACTTACATTTTCAATTCACAAGCATTTTTTCATGACCAGTTTATATTTTCATGGATTTTTATCAGCTTCGATTTCATCATTTAGAATTTGCTAGTTCCTCCACTCATGTGCCTGAAATGTTACTAAATTAGTAGATTCATTCCTGTTTGAGGAATTCTGGCTTGTGTTTATTGTCTGTGGGCAGAAAGGCTTTCCTAGATGCCAACTGGCAAAATGTTCCAAGATTTCTAAGAAATTATTAAACTTCCCTGAAAAAAACACACACACAAAAAAACCAAATAAGTAAGCTGAGAGAACTAAAACGAAAGCTATAAATACAACTTGACAGTTTTCAGCAGCAGGCGAATTTGTACGGTTACTGAGCTGCTAGCTAGCTAGCGAGCTACCGGCTGCAAGGTTAACAGTGCAAAGTCAGTAGCTAGCTAGCTACAGTAGCTACTACTAGCTAGCTACTGACTTTGCACTGTTAAAAGTGCTTCCGGTAGCTAGCTAGCTAGCTAGGTAGCTTGGTAATGGCTTTGCACTGTTAACCGTGCAGCCGGTAACTAGCGGTATCTAGTGGTTTAAATGCTTGCGGTTTAAATGCTTGGTGGACATTTGATTGTATGGTTTACTGAGCTGATAGCTAGATAGCTAGCTACGGTTACTGAGCTGAAAGCTAGCTAGCTACTTTACTGGGTATGATTCTGTGAGCTCCTGGGCTTGCAGGTCTGTTTCTAGTTTTGGTTAAAGGGTCAAACTGCGTGAAGTGTGCCCAGGCCCAGAGCTACTTTGCTGGGTATGACTGTGTGACCTCTTGGGCCTGGAAGTCTGGTTGTAGTATGATTTTAAAGGGTCAAATGGTCTCCATTGTGTGTCCAGGTTTAAGGCTACTTTGCTGGGCATGTGATTTGGACCCATCGGGTACGGAAGCCTGTCCGTTACGTGCTCGTTTTCCACGCCTTCAGCGCAGGTAGCCTGCGAATTTAAAACCGACGTGCATTTTATTCTTTTCCCCTTTTATCCTTTCATATCTCTCCGCTACCTTGGAGAAGAGAGACGCACACGGGTAAATATCTGTAAATATCTGTATAATATGTAAATAAAAGGAAGAAGTGGTTGTGTAGTGTAGTCGTTTGATTATAAATAATCTCATAATAATTTTATCCACAAATTCTTATACATTTATACATGTTTATCTCTCTGTGTGTGTGGGGTTCTGTGTCACTAGTGGGGCCTGTGGCCCGATTGGAGTGTTTGCAGTGTGAGAAGGAGGAGTTGGAGAACAATTTGTTGGAGCAGCTGAAGGAGTTGAGGTTGCAGAAGCAGAAAGAGCTGCAGGTTCTTCAGGAGATGCTGAAACACAAGCAGCAAGAGGAGACAGAGCTCCTGCAGAAACAGCAGGAGGAGGAGGAGCATAACAGGTCCATCAAGAGTAAGTACTATGGAAATGCAATAATACTAACATAACTAATAATGAATGTTAGCCTTTAGGCTCCAATAAAAGTGATACTAATATATGTATAGTACTATATATATTATATTTTATATATTCAGTAGTAATTATGTAGTATATACAATCTGTGTTATATCCAGCAGTAATGATACTTGCTCTGGCAGATATGAAAATGGCCTGTGAACAGGAGAAGAAATCTCTGGAGGAAGAACTTGAGAAGCTCAGACTGTCACTGCAGGTAGAGATCCCTTATAGTGTCAGTACACATCCACCAGTACCTCCACCTTTCACTTATAACGTCAGTACACATTCAGTACACATTCCCACCTTTCCATTGTACTGGCTGTAGTGATGATTCGTGTGTGTGTTATAGCAGCCCATAGAGGAGGACATTATGAGTCTGAAAGTAGCGCTGGAGATGAAGAACCAGGAGATCAAAGATCAGCACGATCTTTTGGTCAAACTATATACTCTGTATGTATACTATATACTCTGTATGTAGTACCTGGTTTAACACTATATCCTCTGTATATATACTATATACTGTTTATGTAGTACCTGGTTTAACACTATACCCTCAGCTTACTCTAGTCTGCAGATGTGAAGAAATTAAACAGAATGTGTATCTGTGTATATGTGCGCACCTGTATGTGTCTGGTTTAGTTTTATTTAAACGGTCAAACTGCGTCATGTGTGCCCAGGCCCAGAGCTACTTTGCTGGGCATGACTGTGTGACCTCTTGGGCCAGGAAGTCTGTTTCTAGTTTTATTTAAACGGTCAAACTGCGTGAAGTGTGCCCAGGCCCAGAGCTACTTTGCTGGGCATGACTGTGTGACCTCTTGGGCCTGGAAGTCTGGTTGTAGTATGCTTTTAAAGGGTCAAATGGTCTCCATTGTGTGTCCAGGTTTAAGGCTACTTTGCTGGGCATGACTGTGTGACCTCTTGGGCCAGGAAGTCTGTTTCTAGTTTTATTTAAACGGTCAAACTGCGTGAAGTGTGTATAGGCCCAGAGTTACTTTTCTGGGCATGACTGTGTGACCTCTTGGGCCTGGAGGTCTGGTGTTTCCATTATATAAAAGGTGAAATGGCCTGAAGTGTACACAGGCCCAGAGCTACTTTGATGGGCATGATTCTGTGACCTCCTGGGCTTTGAGTTCTGTTTCTAGTTTTGGTTAAAGGGTCAAATTGCATGGTCTGCCCAGGCCCATAGCGACTTTGCTGGGCATGACTCTGTGACCTCTTCGGCTTGGAAGTCTGGTTGTAGTATTATTTAAAGGCACAAAGTACATGAAGTGTGCCCTGGCCCAGCACTACTTTGCTGTGCATGACTGTGTGACCTCTTGTGCCTGGAAGTCTGGTTGTAGTATTATTTAAAGGGTCAAACTGCATGAAGTGTGCCCAGGCCCAGAGCTACTTTGCTGGGCATGACTGTGTGACCTCTTGTGCCTGGAAGTCTGGTTGTAGTATTATTTAAAGGGTCAAACTGCATGAAGTGTGCCCAGGCCCAGAGCTACTTTGCTGGGCATGATTCTGTGACCTCTTGGGCCTTGAAATCTGGTGCTTTGAACGATTTAAAGAGTGAAACGGTCTGAAGTGTGCCCACGTTTAAAGCAACCTTGCTGGGCATGACTGTGTGACCTCTTGTGCCTGGAAGTCTGGTTGTAGTATTATTTAAAGGGTCAAACTGCGTGAAGTGTGCCCAGGCCCAGAGCTACTTTGCTGGGAATGACTATGTGACCTCTTGGGCCTGGAAGTCTGGTTGTAGTATGATTTTAAAGGGTCAAATGGTCTCCATTGTGTGTCCAGGTTTAAGGCTACTTTGCTGGGCATGTGATTTGGACCCATCGGGTACGGAAGCCTTTCCGTCACGTGCTCGTTTTCCACGCCTTCAGCGCAGGTAGCCTGCGAATTTAAAACCGACGTGCATTTTATTCTTTTCCCCTTTTATCCTTTAATATCTCTCTGCTACCTTGGAGAAGAGAGACGCACGCGGGTAAATAAAATGTAAATATCTCTAAATGTCTGTATAATATGTAAATAAAAGGAAGATGTGGTTGTATAGTGTAGTCGTTTGATTATAAATAATCTCATAGTAATTTTATCCACAAATTCTTATACATTTATACATGTTTATCTCTCTCTGTGTGTGTGTGTGTGTGTCTGTGTGTGTGTGTGTGTGGTTCTGTGTCACTAGTGGGGCCTGTGGCCCGATTGGAGTGTTTGCAGTGTGAGAAGGAGGAGTTGGAGAACAATTTGTTGGAGCAGCTGAAGGAGTTGAGGTTGCAGAAGCAGAAAGAGCTGCAGGTTCTTCAGGAGATGCTGAAACACAAGCAGCAAGAGGAGACAGAGCTCCTGCAGAAACAGCAGGAGGAGGAGGAGCATAACAGGTCCATCAAGAGTAAGTACTATGGAAATGCAATAATACTAACATAACTAATAATGAATGTTAGCCTTTAGGCTCCAATAAAAGTGATACTAATATATGTATAGTACTATATATATTATATTTTATATATTCAGTAGTAATTATGTAGTATATACAATCTGTGTTATATCCAGCAGTAATGATACTTGCTCTGGCAGATATGAAAATGGCCTGTGAACAGGAGAAGAAATCTCTGGAGGAAGAACTTGAGAAGCTCAGACTGTCACTGCAGGTAGAGATCCCTTATAGTGTCAGTACACATCCACCAGTACCTCCACCTTTCACTTATAACGTCAGTACACATTCAGTACACATTCCCACCTTTCCATTGTACTGGCTGTAGTGATGATTCGTGTGTGTGTTATACCAGCCCATAGAGGAGGACATTATGAGTCTGAAAGTAGCGCTGGAGATGAAGAACCAGGAGATCAAAGATCAGCACGATCTTTTGGTCAAACTATATACTCTGTATGTATACTATATACTCTGTATGTAGTACCTGGTTTAACACTATATCCTCTGTATATATACTATATACTGTTTATGTAGTACCTGGTTTAACACTATACCCTCAGCTTACTCTAGTCTGCAGATGTGAAGAAATTAAACAGAATGTGTATCTGTGTATATGTGCGCACCTGTATGTGTCTGGTTTAGTTTTATTTAAACGGTCAAACTGCGTCATGTGTGCCCAGGCCCAGAGCTACTTTGCTGGGCATGACTGTGTGACCTCTTGGGCCTGGAAGTCTGGTTGTAGTATGATTTTAAAGGGTCAAATGGTCTCCATTGTGTGTCCAGGTTTAAGGCTACTTTGCTGGGCATGTGATTTGGACCCATCGGGTACGGAAGCCTTTCCGTCACGTGCTCGTTTTCCACGCCTTCAGCGCAGGTAGCCTGCGAATTTAAAACCGACGTGCATTTTATTCTTTTCCCCTTTTATCCTTTCATATCTCTCCGCTACCTTGGAGAAGAGAGACGCACGCGGGTAAATAAAATGTAAATATCTGTACATATCTGTATAATATCTAAATAAAAGGAAGAAGTGGTTGTATAGTGTAGTCGTTTGATTATAAATAATCTCATAATAATTTTATCCTCATATTCTTATACATTTATACATGTTTATCTTTCTCTGTGTGTGTGTGTGTGTGTGTGTGTGTGTGTGTGTGTGTGTGTGTGGTTCTGTGTCACTAGTGGGGCCTGTGGCCCGATTGGAGTGTTTGTGGTGTGAGAAGGAGGAGTTGGAGAACAGTTTGTTGGAGCAGCTGAAGGAGTTGAGGTTGCAGAAGCAGAAGGAGCTGCAGGTTCTTCAGGAGATGCTGAAACACAAGCAGCAGGAGGAGACAGAGCTCCTGCAGAAACAGCAGGAGGAGGAGGAGCATAACAGGTCCATCAAGAGTAAGTACTATGGAAATGCAATAATACTAACATAACTAATAATGAATGTTAGCCTTTAGGCTCCAATAAAAGTGATACTAATATATGTATAGTACTATATATATTATATTTTATATATTCAGTAGTAATTATGTAGTATATACAATCTGTGTTATATCCAGCAGTAATGATACATGCTCTGGCAGATATGAAAATGGCCTGTGAACAGGAGAAGAAATCTCTGGAGGAAGAACTTGAGAAGCTCAGACTGTCACTGCAGGTAGAGATCCCTTATAGTGTCAGTACACATCCACCAGTAGCTCCACCTTTCACTTATAACGTCAGTACACATTCAGTACACATTCCCACCTTTCCATTGTACTGGCTGAAGTGATGATTCGTGTGTGTGTCATACCAGCCCATAGAGGAGGACATTATGAGTCTGAAAGTGGCGCTGGAGATGAAGAACCAGGAGATCAAAGATCAGCACGATCTTTTGGTCAAACTATATACTCTGTATGTATACTATATACTCTGTATGTAGTACCTGGTTTAACACTATATCCTCTGTATATATACTATATACTGTTTATGTAGTACCTGGTTTAACACTATACCCTCAGCTTACTCTAGTCTGCAGATGTGAAGAAATTAAACAGAATGTGTATCTGTGTATATGTGCCCACCTGTATGTGTCTGGTTGTAGTATTATTTAAAGGGTCAAACTGCGTGAAGTGTGCCCAGGCCCAGAGCTACTTTGCTGGGAATGACTATGTGACCTCTTGGGCCTGGAAGTCTGGTTGTAGTATGATTTTAAAGGGTCAAATGGTCTCCATTGTGTGTCCAGGTTTAAGGCTACTTTGCTGGGCATGTGATTTGGACCCATCGGGTACGGAAGCCTTTCCGTCACGTGCTCGTTTTCCACGCCTTCAGCGCAGGTAGCCTGCGAATTTAAAACCGACGTGCATTTTATTCTTTTCCCCTTTTATCCTTTAATATCTCTCTGCTACCTTGGAGAAGAGAGACGCACGCGGGTAAATAAAATGTAAATATCTCTAAATGTCTGTATAATATGTAAATAAAAGGAAGATGTGGTTGTATAGTGTAGTCGTTTGATTATAAATAATCTCATAGTAATTTTATCCACAAATTCTTATACATTTATACATGTTTATCTCTCTCTGTGTGTGTGTGTGTGTGTCTGTGTGTGTGTGTGTGTGTGGTTCTGTGTCACTAGTGGGGCCTGTGGCCCGATTGGAGTGTTTGCAGTGTGAGAAGGAGGAGTTGGAGAACAATTTGTTGGAGCAGCTGAAGGAGTTGAGGTTGCAGAAGCAGAAAGAGCTGCAGGTTCTTCAGGAGATGCTGAAACACAAGCAGCAAGAGGAGACAGAGCTCCTGCAGAAACAGCAGGAGGAGGAGGAGCATAACAGGTCCATCAAGAGTAAGTACTATGGAAATGCAATAATACTAACATAACTAATAATGAATGTTAGCCTTTAGGCTCCAATAAAAGTGATACTAATATATGTATAGTACTATATATATTATATTTTATATATTCAGTAGTAATTATGTAGTATATACAATCTGTGTTATATCCAGCAGTAATGATACTTGCTCTGGCAGATATGAAAATGGCCTGTGAACAGGAGAAGAAATCTCTGGAGGAAGAACTTGAGAAGCTCAGACTGTCACTGCAGGTAGAGATCCCTTATAGTGTCAGTACACATCCACCAGTACCTCCACCTTTCACTTATAACGTCAGTACACATTCAGTACACATTCCCACCTTTCCATTGTACTGGCTGTAGTGATGATTCGTGTGTGTGTTATACCAGCCCATAGAGGAGGACATTATGAGTCTGAAAGTAGCGCTGGAGATGAAGAACCAGGAGATCAAAGATCAGCACGATCTTTTGGTCAAACTATATACTCTGTATGTATACTATATACTCTGTATGTAGTACCTGGTTTAACACTATATCCTCTGTATATATACTATATACTGTTTATGTAGTACCTGGTTTAACACTATACCCTCAGCTTACTCTAGTCTGCAGATGTGAAGAAATTAAACAGAATGTGTATCTGTGTATATGTGCGCACCTGTATGTGTCTGGTTTAGTTTTATTTAAACGGTCAAACTGCGTCATGTGTGCCCAGGCCCAGAGCTACTTTGCTGGGCATGACTGTGTGACCTCTTGGGCCTGGAAGTCTGGTTGTAGTATGATTTTAAAGGGTCAAATGGTCTCCATTGTGTGTCCAGGTTTAAGGCTACTTTGCTGGGCATGTGATTTGGACCCATCGGGTACGGAAGCCTTTCCGTCACGTGCTCGTTTTCCACGCCTTCAGCGCAGGTAGCCTGCGAATTTAAAACCGACGTGCATTTTATTCTTTTCCCCTTTTATCCTTTCATATCTCTCCGCTACCTTGGAGAAGAGAGACGCACGCGGGTAAATAAAATGTAAATATCTGTACATATCTGTATAATATCTAAATAAAAGGAAGAAGTGGTTGTATAGTGTAGTCGTTTGATTATAAATAATCTCATAATAATTTTATCCTCATATTCTTATACATTTATACATGTTTATCTTTCTCTGTGTGTGTGTGTGTGTGTGTGTGTGTGTGTGTGTGTGTGTGTGTGTGGTTCTGTGTCACTAGTGGGGCCTGTGGCCCGATTGGAGTGTTTGTGGTGTGAGAAGGAGGAGTTGGAGAACAGTTTGTTGGAGCAGCTGAAGGAGTTGAGGTTGCAGAAGCAGAAGGAGCTGCAGGTTCTTCAGGAGATGCTGAAACACAAGCAGCAGGAGGAGACAGAGCTCCTGCAGAAACAGCAGGAGGAGGAGGAGCATAACAGGTCCATCAAGAGTAAGTACTATGTAAATGCAATAATACTAACATAACTAATAATGAATGTTAGCCTTTAGGCTCCAATAAAAGTGATACTAATATATGTATAGTACTATATATATTATATTTTATATATTCAGTAGTAATTATGTAGTATATACAATCTGTGTTATATCCAGCAGTAATGATACATGCTCTGGCAGATATGAAAATGGCCTGTGAACAGGAGAAGAAATCTCTGGAGGAAGAACTTGAGAAGCTCAGACTGTCACTGCAGGTAGAGATCCCTTATAGTGTCAGTACACATCCACCAGTAGCTCCACCTTTCACTTATAACGTCAGTACACATTCAGTACACATTCCCACCTTTCCATTGTACTGGCTGAAGTGATGATTCGTGTGTGTGTCATACCAGCCCATAGAGGAGGACATTATGAGTCTGAAAGTGGCGCTGGAGATGAAGAACCAGGAGATCAAAGATCAGCACGATCTTTTGGTCAAACTATATAGTCTGTATGTAGTACCTGGTTTAACATTATATCCTCTGTATATATACTATATACTGTTTATGTAGTACCTGGTTTAACACTATACCCTCAGCTTACTCTAGTCTGCAGATGTGAAGAAATTAAACAGAATGTGTATCTGTGTATATGTGCGCACCTGTATGTGTCTGGTTGTAGTATTATTTAAAGGGTCAAACTGCGTGAAGTGTGCCCAGACCCAGGCATGACTCTGTGACCTCTTGGGCCAGGAAGTCTGTTTCTAGTTTTATTTAAACGGTCAAACTGCGTGAAGTGTGCCCAGGCCCAGAGCTACTTTGCTGGGCATGACTGTGTGACCTCTTGGGCCTGGAAGTCTGGTTGTAGTATGATTTTAAAGGGTCAAATGGTCTCCATTGTGTGTCCAGGTTTAAGGCTACTTTGCTGGGCATGTGATTTGGACCCATCGGGTATGGAAGCCTGTCCGTTACGTGCTCGTTTTCCACGCCTTCAGCGCAGGTAGCCTGCGAATTTAAAACCGACGTGCATTTTATTCTTTTCCCCTTTTATCCTTTCATATCTCTCCGCTACCTTGGAGAAGAGAGACGCACACGGGTAAATATCTGTAAATATCTGTATAATATGTAAATAAAAGGAAGAAGTGGTTGTGTAGTGTAGTCGTTTGATTATAAATAATCTCATAATAATTTTATCCACAAATTCTTATACATTTATACATGTTTATCTCTGTGTGTGTGTGTGTGGGGTTCTGTGTCACTAGTGGGGCCTGTGGCCCGATTGGAGTGTTTGCGGTGTGAGAAGGAGGACTTGGAGAACAATTTGTTGGAGCAGCTGAAGGAGTTGAGGTTGCAGAAGCAGAAGGAGCTGCAGGTTCTTCAGGAGATGCTGAAACACAAGCAGCAGGAGGAGACTGAGCTCCTGCAGAAACAGCAGGAGGAGGAGGAGCATAACAGGTCCCTCAAGGGTAAGTACTATGGAAATGCAATAATACTAACATAACTAATAATGAATGTTAGCCTTTAGGCTCCAATAAAAGTGATACTAATATATGTATAGTACTATATATATTATATTTTGTATATTCAGTAGTAATTATGTAGTATATACAATCTGTGTTATATCCAGCAGTAATGATACTTGCTCTGGCAGATATGAAAATGGCCTGTGAACAGGAGAAGAAATCTCTGGAGGAAGAACTTGAGAAGCTCAGACTGTCACTGCAGGTAGAGATCCCTTATAGTGTCAGTACACATCCACCAGTAGCTCCACCTTTCACTTATAACATCAGTACACATTCAGTACACATTCCCACCTTTCCATTGTACTGGCTGTAGTGATGATTTGTGTGTGTGTTATACCAGCCCATAGAGGAGGACATTATGAGTCTGAAAGTGGCGCTGGAGATGAAGAACCAGGAGATCAAAGATCAGCACGATCTTTTGGTCAAACTATATACTCTGTATGTATACTATATACTCTGTATGTAGTACCTGGTTTAACACTATATCCTCTGTATATATACTATATACTGTTTATGTAGTACCTGGTTTAACACTATACCCTCAGCTTACTCTAGTCTGCAGATGTGAAGAATTTAAACAGAATGTGTGTCTGTGTATATGTGCGCACCTGTATGTGTCTGCTTGTAGTATTATTTAAAGGGTCAAATGGTCTCCATTGTGTGTCCAGGTTTAAGGCTACTTTGCTGGGCATGTGATTTGGACCCATCGGGTACGGAAGCCTTTCCGTCACGTGCTTGTTTTCCACACCTTCAGCGCAGGTAGCCTGCGAATTTAAAACCGACGTGCATTTTATTCTTTTCCCCTTTTATCCTTTCATATCTCTCTGCTACCTTGGAGAAGAGAGACGCACGCCGGTAAATAAAATGTAAATATCTCTAAATGTCTGTATAATATGTAAATAAAAGGAAGATGTGGTTGTATAGTGTAGTCGTTTGATTATAAATAATCTCATAATAATTTTATCCACAAATTCTTATACATTTATACATGTTTATCTCTCTCTCTGTGTGTGTGTGTGTGTCTGTGTGTGTGTGTGTGTGGTTCTGTGTCACTAGTGGGGCCTGTGGCCCGATTGGAGTGTTTGCGGTGTGAGAAGGAGGAGTTGGAGAACAATTTGTTGGAGCAGCTGAAGGAGTTGAGGTTGCAGAAGCAGAAAGAGCTGCAGGTTCTTCAGGAGATGCTGAAACACAAGCAGGAAGAGGAGACAGAGCTCCTGCAGAAACAGCAGGAGGAGGAGGAGCATAACAGGTCCATCAAGAGTAAGTACTATGGAAATGCAATAATACTAACATAACTAATAATGAATGTTAGCCTTTAGGCTCCAATAAAAGTGATACTAATATATGTATAGTACTATATATATTATATTTTATATATTCAGTAGTAATTATGTAGTATATACAATCTGTGTTATATCCAGCAGTAATGATACTTGCTCTGGCAGATATGAAAATGGCCTGTGAACAGGAGAAGAAATCTCTGGAGGAAGAACTTGAGAAGCTCAGACTGTCACTGCAGGTAGAGATCCCTTATAGTGTCAGTACACATCCACCAGTAGCTCCACCTTTCACTTATAACATCACTACACATTCAGTACACATTCCCACCTTTCCATTGTACTGGCTGTAGTGATGATTCGTGTGTGTGTTATACCAGCCCATAGAGGAGGACTTTGAGTCTGAAAGTGGCGCTGGAGATGAAGAACCAGGAGATCAAAGATCAGCACGATCTTTTGGTCAAACTATATACTCTGTATGTAGTACCTGGTTTAACATTATATCCTCTGTATATATACTATATACTGTTTATGCAGTACCTGGTTTAACACTATACCCTCAGCTTACTCTAGTCTGCAGATGTGAAGAAATTAAACAGAATGTGTATCTGTGTATATGTGCGCACCTGTATGTGTCTGTTTCTAGTTTTATTTAAACGGTAAAACTGCGTGAAGTGTGCCCAGGCCCAGAGCTACTTTGCTGGGCATGACTGTGTGACCTCTTGGGCCTGGAAGTCTGGTTGTAGTATGATTTTAAAGGGTCAAATGGTCTCCATTGTGTGTCCAGGTTTAAGGCTACTTTGCTGGGCATGTGATTTGGACCCATCGGGTACGGAAGCCTTTCCGTCACGTGCTCCTTTTCCACGCCTTCAGCGCAGGTAGCCTGCGAATTTAAAACCGACGTGCATTTTATTCTTTTCCCCTTTTATCCTTTCATATCTCTCCGCTACCTTGGAGAAGAGAGACGCACGCGGGTAAATAAAATGTAAATATCTGTAAATATCTGTATAATATGTAAATAAAAGGAAGAAGTGATTGTGTAGTGTAGTCGTTTGATTATGAATAATCTCATAATAATTTTATCCACAAATTCTTATACATTTATACATGTTTATCTCTCTCTTTGTGTGTGTGTGTGTGTGTGTGTGTGTGTGTGTGTGTGTGTGTGTGTGTTTGTGTGTGTGTGTGTGTGGTTCTGTGTCACTAGTGGGGCCTGTGGCCCGATTGGAGTGTTTGCGGTGTGAGAAGGAGGAGTTGGAGAACAGTTTGTTGGAGCAGCTGAAGGAGTTGAGGTTGCAGAAGCAGAAGGAGCTGCAGGTTCTTCAGGAGATGCTGAAACACAAGCAGCAGGAGGAGACAGAGCTCCTGCAGAAACAGCAGGAGGAGGAGGAGCATAACAGGTCCATCAAGAGTAAGTACTATGGAAATGCAATAATACTAACATAACTAATAATGAATGCTAGCTTTTAGGCTCCAATAAAAGTGATACTAATATATGTATAGTACTATATATATTATATTTTATATATTCAGTAGTAATTATGTAGTATATACAATCTATGTTATATCCAGCAGTAATGATACTTGCTCTGGCAGATATGAAAATGGCCTGTGAACAGAAGAAATCTCTGGAGGAAGAACTTGAGAAGCACAGACTGTCACTGCAGGTAGAGATCCCTTATAGTGTCAGTACACATCCACCAGTACCTCCACCTTTCACTTATAACGTCAGTACACATTCAGTACACATTCCCACCTTTCCATTGTACTGGCTGTAGTGATGATTCGTGTGTGTGTTATACCAGCCCATAGAGGAGGACATTATGAGTCTGAAAGTGGCGCTGGAGATGAAGAACCAGGAGATCAAAGATCAGCACGATCTTTTGGTCAAACTATATACTCTGTATGTAGTACCTGGTTTAACATTATATCCTCTGTATATATACTATATACTGTTTATGTAGTACCTGGTTTAACACTATACCCTCAGCTTACTCTAGTTTGCAGATGTGAAGAAATTAAACAGAATGTGTATCTGTGTATATGTGCGCACCTGTATGTGTCTGGTTGTAGTATTATTTAGAGGGTCAAACTGCGTGAAGTGTGCCCAGGCACAGAGCTACTTTGATGGGCATGATTCTGTGACCTCTTGGGTCTTGAAATGTGGTGCTTTGAATGATTTAAAGAGTGAAACGGTCTGAAGTGTGCCGACGTTTAAAGCATCCTTGCTGGGCATGACTGTGTGACCTCTTGGGCCTGGAAGTCTGGTTGTAGTATGATTTTAAAGGGTCAAATGGTCTCCATTGTGTGTCCAGGTTTAAGGCTACTTTGCTGGGCATGTGATTTGGACCCATCGGGTACGGAAGCTTTTCCGTCACGTGCTCGTTTTCCACGCCTTCAGCGCAGGTAGCCTGCGAATTTAAAACCGACGTGCATTTTATTCTTTTCCCCTTTTATCCTTTCATATCTCTCCGCTACATTGGAGAAGAGAGACGCACACGAGTAAATAAAATGTAAATATCTGTATAATATGTAAATAAAAGGAAGAAGTGGTTGTGTAGTGTAGTCATTTGATTATAAATAATCTCATAATAATTTTATCCACAAATTCTCTGTTTTATCGTTTTTTCCTGATCAATAATAGAAAAAAAGAAAAAAAAAGATGAACAGCACCCTCTAGCGATGAACCTCAATTATTTCAAGATAACTGTAAAACATGGCTAGGTTAAGTCGGCGTTAGAACAAAAAATGCTCAGATTAACTTGTGTCTCATGGCACGCAGCTGAGTTTAAAATTAAACACAATTAAATCAAATTAAACTGACCCAGCTGCAACAGGCTCAGCAACCACATTTAATTTCACTGATTGGTCAGTTAGCCAGGCTATACAAAACAGGCTATTGTTAGAAATTCTGCACATGTGCTTCGCTTAGCTTCACATCTCACACTGCTTATAATTATAAGATAACGTATCCACGTTCGTAATAACGTGGTGAAATCTGCCAAAAATGGTGAGACTGAGCATAATACGTAATAAGACAATCTGAGCACTTAGTCCACATATTTCTAAATGAGAAGAAAAAGTTCCTCCAAACAATATAAGGCACACAATTCTATATGGGAAAACAGTTACATTTGTCATTAAGAGAAGCACTACTCATTACACAGATGTCAATAACCGTCCTAATATTAATAGTTCAACAGTCTTCCTCTGTCTATTATACGCACTGTACACATGTTAAATATCTGCCTTGAAATGACAATGAAATGACTTCCGGGCGCACTGAAAATTGTTATATACACACAGACACCCCCATACCAACATAAGCATAGTGCAACTCTTTGTTTACGCACCAGAGATTGAGTGGGCAAGTGCGTGTATATGCGAGTTTAAATTATTATACACAAATGTAAGTAGTAGGCTATTTATGTGAAAATGTTTCATATGTATGTACAAGTAGTGTTTCCCTGATTTCTCCCTAAATGGCCCCTCATAGTTCAGCAGTAATGAGGCTAGTTAGATTTTGCTCAGAATTAAGTACACTTTGGGATGTTATACGTATCACAGTCTCCGGTGAGCCGTACATGGTTGATCAATCCAGGTTGAGGTAGAGTCACTGCATTAATGACACGTCTGTTTGCATTGCCAGTTGTTGCTATGGCAGCAATGAAATTAGGAAATTCAAAGAAAAACAACTCATCTACGCTCTTGGAACTTTAGAACCCCATATGTCCTGTGGCCCGATGTCACACGTGAGGGGAATCCCATGAACACCTTTACAGATCAGTCTGTGGAAAGACACTGAAGAGGACAGAGGAAAAATGAGGCGTTTCTGGAGCTGGTGTGCTGGACGCATCGAGGACGAATACACAGACACAAAGGATGTGGAGGGTAAATGTAAATATAATGCCACTCACACCTGCGGTTGCTGGTGCTGGCACTCATACCTGTGGTTAAAATTCCTTTTTTGTCTTTAGCGCTGCATTGTCGCCTCTATCTCCCAATAATTCATATTCGAGGCTTTAGAAATCTAAGTTTTTGGGGGGTATATGCCATTTCCTGTTATTTGTGCAGAATACACACACTTTCACTTTGGAATCCACAAAGTTTTATAAATGAGGTCCCTGAATAACATCAATCTATTTCTACACTATATGGCTTGCTAATTTCATATGTCTGTGTGTCTTTCTGTTTGTCTGTGTGTGTGTGTGTGTGTGTGTGTGTGTGTGTGTGTGTGTGTGTGTGTGTGTGTGTGTGTTATACCAGCCCATAGAGGAGGACATGAGTCTGAAAGTGGCTGGAGATAAAGAACCAGGAGATCAAAGATCAGCACGATCTTTTGGTAAAACTATATACTGTTTACATAGTACCTGGTTTAACATTATACCCTCAGCTTACTCTAGTCTGCAGATGTGAAGAAATTAAACAGAATGTGTATCTGTGTATATGTGCGCACCTGTATGTGTCTGGTTGTAGTATTATTTAAAGGGTCAAACTGCGTGAAGTGTGCCCAGGCCCAGAGCTACTTTGATGGGCATGACTGTGTGACCTCTTGGGCCAGGAAGTCTGTTTCTAGTTTTATTTAAACGGTCAAACTGCGTGAAGTGTGCCCAGGCCCAGAGCTACTTTGCTGGGCATGACTGTGTGACCTCTTGGGCCTGGAAGTCTGGTTGTAGTATGATTTTAAAGGGTCAAATGGTCTCCATTGTGTGTCCAGGTTTAAGGCTACTTTGCTGGGCATGACTGTGTGACCTCTTGGGCCAGGAAGTCTGTTTCTAGTTTTATTTAAACGGTCAAACTGCGTGAAGTGTGCCCAGGCCCAGAGCTACTTTGCTGGGCATGACTGTGTGACCTCTTGGGCCTGGAAGTCTGGTTGTAGTATGATTTTAAAGGGTCAAATGGTCTCCATTGTGTGTCCAGGTTTAAGGCTACTTTGCTGGGCATGACTGTGTGACCTCTTGGGCCAGGAAGTCTGTTTCTAGTTTTATTTAAACGGTCAAACTGCGTGAAGTGTGTATAGGCCCAGAGTTACTTTTCTGGGCATGACTGTGTGACCTCTTGGGCCTGGAGGTCTGGTGTTTCCATTATATAAAAGGTGAAATGGCCTGAAGTGTACACAGGCCCAGAGCTACTTTGATGGGCATGATTCTGTGACCTCCTGGGCTTTGAGTTCTGTTTCTAGTTTTGGTTAAAGGGTCAAATTGCATGGTCTGCCCAGGCCCATAGCGACTTTGCTGGGCATGACTCTGTGACCTCTTCGGCTTGGAAGTCTGGTTGTAGTATTATTTAAAGGCACAAAGTACATTAAGTGTGCCCTGGCCCAGCACTACTTTGCTGTGCATGACTGTGTGACCTCTTGTGCCTGGAAGTCTGGTTGTAGTATTATTTAAAGGGTCAAACTGCATGAAGTGTGCCCATGCCCAGAGCTACTTTGCTGGGCATGACTGTGTGACCTCTTGTGCCTGGAAGTCTGGTTGTAGTATTATTTAAAGGGTCAAACTGCATGAAGTGTGCCCAGGCCCAGAGCTACTTTGCTGGGCATGATTCTGTGACCTCTTGGGCCTTGAAATCTGGTGCTTTGAACGATTTAAAGAGTGAAACGGTCTGAAGTGTGCCCACGTTTAAAGCAACCTTGCTGGGCATGACTGTGTGACCTCTTGTGCCTGGAAGTCTGGTTGTAGCATTATTTAAAGGGTCAAACTGTGCCCTGTAAACCGCACTGTGCCCTTCTGCGAAGAGCAAAGATGGTAAGGAAATCTCACAATTAATATCGTGATATGTCATCAGCTTGGCAAACGTCACATCCGGGTCAACCCAACACCATCTCAGCCTGCAGATGGCGTAAGTTTACACGACGGATTCTTTTATTCTCTTCAACGACAAAACTCAGGTCTATACACCGAAAATATGGCTGATTAAAATGCACGTAAATTAAATTTTGAGTCAATAAAATGCATATGAATTGACGTTTTGACTGATAAGTAGTTTTATTTGACTCAAGTTTAATCAACTTATCTTTCAACTTTATCCATTTTTATTACTTGCCTTATTTATCGTTTATTTGAAGTTTGCGGGCGCAACGTTCTGATTGACATTTTTGCGTCGAGAGGCGGAAGTAACGAAAATTGCTTGGGTTAAACCATGGATTGATTAATTAATGAATGTTATTGGATAAACAAGGCAACTAAAACAGTTACTAATGTTAAGTGATAAAAGAGTCCGGTAACACAAACGGCTTGAGTTAAACGTTAAATGACGTGACACAAAGTTATTCCAATTATTTAATTATATACCACTGTAGTATTTAGTTCACATGCATTTGTTGTTTACACCTTCATAGAAACTCCCTTGGTCATGAATGATCAAACTTGATATTTGATTTTTAAAAATATATCAAATCAAGACTGTTTTAATCCTATCACTTACATTTTCAATTCACAAGCATTTTTTCATGACCAGTTTATATTTTCATGGATTTTTATCAGCTTCGATTTCATCATTTAGAATTTGCTAGTTCCTCCACTCATGTGCCTGAAATGTTACTAAATTAGTAGATTCATTCCTGTTTGAGGAATTCTGGCTTGTGTTTATTGTCTGTGGGCAGAAAGGCTTTCCTAGATGCCAACTGGCAAAATGTTCCAAGATTTCTAAGAAATTATTAAACTTCCCTGAAAAAAACACACACACAAAAAAACCAAATAAGTAAGCTGAGAGAACTAAAACGAAAGCTATAAATACAACTTGACAGTTTTCAGCAGCAGGCGAATTTGTACGGTTACTGAGCTGCTAGCTAGCTAGCGAGCTACCGGCTGCAAGGTTAACAGTGCAAAGTCAGTAGCTAGCTAGCTAGCTACAGTAGCTACTACTAGCTAGCTACTGACTTTGCACTGTTAAAAGTGCTTCCGGTAGCTAGCTAGCTACAGTAGCTACTACTAGCTAGCTACTGACTTTGCACTGTGAAAAGTGCTTCCGGTAGCTAGCTAGCTACAGTAGCTACTACTAGCTAGCTACTGACTTTGCACTGTTAAAAGTGCTTCCGGTAGCTAGCTAGCTAGCTAGGTAGCTTGGTAATGGCTTTGCACTGTTAACCGTGCAGCCGGTAACTAGCGGTATCTAGTGGTTTAAATGCTTGCGGTTTAAATGCTTGGTGGACATTTGATTGTATGGTTTACTGAGCTGATAGCTAGCTAGCTAGCTACGGTTACTGAGCTGAAAGCTAGCTAGCTACTTTACTGGGTATGATTCTGTGAGCTCCTGGGCTTGCAGGTCTGTTTCTAGTTTTGGTTAAAGGGTCAAACTGCGTGAAGTGTGCCCAGGCCCAGAGCTACTTTGCTGGGCATGACTGTGTGACCTCTTGGGCCTGGAAGTCTGGTTGTAGTATGATTTTAAAGGGTCAAATGGTCTCCATTGTGTGTCCAGGTTTAAGGCTACTTTGCTGGGCATGTGATTTGGACCCATCGGGTACGGAAGCCTGTCCGTTACGTGCTCGTTTTCCACGCCTTCAGCGCAGGTAGCCTGCGAATTTAAAACCGACGTGCATTTTATTCTTTTCCCCTTTTATCCTTTCATATCTCTCCGCTACCTTGGAGAAGAGAGACGCACGCGGGTAAATAAAATGTAAATATCTCTAAATATCTGTATAATATGTAAATAAAAAGATGTGGTTGTGTAGTGTAGTCGTTTGATTATAAATAATCTCATAATAATTTTATCCACAAATTCTTATACATTTATACATGTTTATCTCTCTCTGTGTGTGTGTGTGTGTGTGTGTGTGTGTGTGTGTGTGTGTGTGTGTGTGTGTCTGTGTCTGTGTGTGTGTGTGTGGTTCTGTGTCACTAGTGGGGCCTGTGGCCCGATTGGAGTGTTTGCGGTGTGAGAAGGAGGAGTTGTAGAACAGTTTGTTGGAGCAGCTGAAGGAGTTGAGGTTGCAGAAGCAGAAGGAGCTGCAGGTTCTTCAGGAGATGCTGAAACACAAGCAGCAGGAGGAGACAGAGCTCCTGCAGAAACAGCAGGAGGAGGAGGAGCATAACAGGTCCCTCAAGGGTAAGTACTATGGAAATGCAATAATACTAACATAACTAATAATGAATGTTAGCCTTTAGGCTCCAATAAAAGTGACACTAATATATGTATAGTACTATTTATATTATATTTTATATATTCAGTAGTAATTATGTAGTATATACAATCTGTGTTATATCCAGCAGTAATGATACTTGCTCTGGCAGATATGAAAATGGCCTGTGAACAGGAGAAGAAATCTCTGGAGGAAGAACTTGAGAAGCTCAGACTGTCACTGCAGGTAGAGATCCCTTATAGTGTCAGTACACATCCACCAGTAGCTCCACCTTTCACTTATAACGTCAGTACACATTCAGTACACATTCCCACCTTTCCATTGTACTCGCTGTAGTGATGATTCGTGTGTGTGTTATACCAGCCCATAGAGGAGGACATTGAGTCTGAAAGTGGCGCTGGAGATGAAGAACCAGGAGATCAAAGATCAGCACGATCTTTTGGTCAAACTATATACTCTGTATGTATACTATATCGAACCCACGGTTTTCACGCTTCGATTTTTTTAAATGTGGTGAGCTGCGGAGAAAAGACGCGCGTCGGACGTCATTGCGGCTTAATATCTCTTGTCTCCTTGGGAGTAGGAAGTCTGTTCATGGCTCTTTGGAGAGGGTTGCATCTCCCCTGTAATCGCCTTTAAGCGGCACGCGGATCGGACCCACCGTTCTTACGATACGATTTTTTAAATGTGGTGCGCGGCGTAGAAAAGACGCGAGTAGGACATATTTCCGGCTTAATATCTTTGGGCTCCTTGGGAGTAGAAAGTCTGTTCATGGCTCTTTGGAAAGGGCTGCATCTCCCCTGTAATCGCCTTCGAGCGGCACGCGGATCGGAACCATCGTTATCACGCTACGATTTTTTAATGCCGACAGGGACGGGCCGAAAGCGTGGCAGGTGGCGTTCGTTAGGGACAGTCATGGAGGTGATGCGCACCGAGCTGCAGGCCGTTTGGACCTGGCCCAGCCTAGATGTGAGTATTCAAAGTCAGCACGTTTGTTTCAAAGTTCTCCACCAATTCGTTGTAATTGCGTGTGTGTGCGTGAACACTAGGTTTGTGGAGGAGTTCGTCCCTGGACGGTACAAGGGGAGACAGTGTGTGGCCTGGCTGCGTGAGGTTGCAGTTTGCTGGGCATGAGAGATTGGCATGTGGTGCCCTGGAGGTGTGGTTGTTCCAGGACGGGCAAGGTGGCGTAGTGTGGCTGGGTGACGGTGCGCTTCACTGGGGATGTGGTTGTGAGTTGCAGGCCCATTCCTTTGAATGACAGAAAGGATCTGATTTGTTTCCAGGTTTAAACGTACTTTGCTGGGTATGACTGTGACCTCTTGGGCCAGGAAGTCTGTTTCTAGTTTTATTTAAACGGTCAAACTGCGTGAAGTGTGCCCAGGCCCAGAGCTACTTTGCTGTGCATGACTGTGTGACCTCTTGGGCCTTGAAATGTGGTGCTTTGAATGATTTAAAGAGTGAAACGGTCTGAAGTGTGCCCACGTTTAAAGTAACCTTGCTGGGCATGACTGTGTGACCTCTTGTGCCTGGAAGTCTGGTTGTAGTATTATTTAAACGGTCAAACTGCGTGAAGTGTGCCCAGGCCCAGAGCTACTTTGCTGGGCATGACTGTGTGACCTCTTGGGCCTGGAAGTCTGGTTGTAGTATGATTTTAAAGGGTCAAATGGTCTCCATTGTGTGTCCAGGTTTAAGGCTACTTTGCTGGGCATGTGATTTGGACCCATCGGGTACGGAAGCCTTTCCGTCACGTGCTCGTTTTCCACGCCTTCAGCGCAGGTAGCCTGCGAATTTAAAACCGACGTGCATTTTATTCTTTTCCCCTTTTATCCTTTCATATCTCTCCGCTACCTTGGAGAAGAGAGACGCACACGGGTAAATATCTGTAAATATCTGTATAATATGTAAATAAAAGGAAGAAGTGGTTGTGTAGTGTAGTCGTTTGATTATAAATAATCTCATAATAATTTTATCCACAAATTCTTATACATTTATACATGTTTATCTCTCTGTGTGTGTGTGTGGGGTTCTGTGTCACTAGTGGGGCCTGTGGCCCGATTGGAGTGTTTGCAGTGTGAGAAGGAGGAGTTGGAGAACAATTTGTTGGAGCAGCTGAAGGAGTTGAGGTTGCAGAAGCAGAAAGAGCTGCAGGTTCTTCAGGAGATGCTGAAACACAAGCAGCAAGAGGAGACAGAGCTCCTGCAGAAACAGCAGGAGGAGGAGGAGCATAACAGGTCCATCAAGAGTAAGTACTATGGAAATGCAATAATACTAACATAACTAATAATGAATGTTAGCCTTTAGGCTCCAATAAAAGTGATACTAATATATGTATAGTACTATATATATTATATTTTATATATTCAGTAGTAATTATGTAGTATATACAATCTGTGTTATATCCAGCAGTAATGATACTTGCTCTGGCAGATATGAAAATGGCCTGTGAACAGGAGAAGAAATCTCTGGAGGAAGAACTTGAGAAGCTCAGACTGTCACTGCAGGTAGAGATCCCTTATAGTGTCAGTACACATCCACCAGTACATCCACCTTTCACTTATAACGTCAGTACACATTCAGTACACATTCCCACCTTTCCATTGTACTGGCTGTAGTGATGATTCGTGTGTGTGTTATACCAGCCCATAGAGGAGGACATTATGAGTCTGAAAGTAGCGCTGGAGATGAAGAACCAGGAGATCAAAGATCAGCACGATCTTTTGGTCAAACTATATACTCTGTATGTATACTATATACTCTGTATGTAGTACCTGGTTTAACACTATATCCTCTGTATATATACTATATACTGTTTATGTAGTACCTGGTTTAACACTATACCCTCAGCTTACTCTAGTCTGCAGATGTGAAGAAATTAAACAGAATGTGTATCTGTGTATATGTGCGCACCTGTATGTGTCTGGTTTAGTTTTATTTAAACGGTCAAACTGCGTCATGTGTGCCCAGGCCCAGAGCTACTTTGCTGGGCATGACTGTGTGACCTCTTGGGCCAGGAAGTCTGTTTCTAGTTTTATTTAAACGGTCAAACTGCGTGAAGTGTGCCCAGGCGCAGAGCTACTTTGATGGGCATGATTCTGTGACCTCTTGGGTCTTGAAATGTGGTGCTTTGAATGATTTAAAGAGTGAAACGGTCTGAAGTGTGCCCACGTTTAAAGCATCCTTGCTGGGCATGACTGTGTGACCTCTTGGGCCTGGAAGTCTGGTTGTAGTATGATTTTAAAGGGTCAAATGGTCTCCATTGTGTGTCCAGGTTTAAGGCTACTTTGCTGGGCATGTGATTTGGACCCATCGGGTACGGAAGCCTTTCCGTCACGTGCTCGTTTTCCACGCCTTCAGCGCAGGTAGCCTGGGAATTTAAAACCGACGTGCATTTTATTCTTTTCCCCTTTTATCCTTTCATATCTCTCCGCTACCTTGGAGAAGAGAGACGCATGCGGGTAAATAAAATGTAAATATCTGTATAATATGTAAATAAAAGGAAGAAGTGGTTGTGTAGTGTAGTCGTTTGATTATGAATAATCTCATAATAATTTTATCCACAAATTCTTATACATTTATACATGTTTATCTCTCTCTTTGTGTGTGTGTGTGTGTGTGTGTGTGTGTGTGTGTGTGTGTGTGTGTGTGTGTTTGTGTGTGTGTGTGTGGTTCTGTGTCACTAGTGGGGCCTGTGGCCCGATTGGAGTGTTTGCGGTGTGAGAAGGAGGAGTTGGAGAACAGTTTGTTGGAGCAGCTGAAGGAGTTGAGGTTGCAGAAGCAGAAGGAGCTGCAGGTTCTTCAGGAGATGCTGAAACACAAGCAGCAGGAGGAGACAGAGCTCCTGCAGAAACAGCAGGAGGAGGAGGAGCATAACAGGTCCATCAAGAGTAAGTAGTATGGAAATGCAATAATACTAACATAACTAATAATGAATGTTAGCCTTTAGGCTCCAATAAAAGTGATACTAATATATGTATAGTACTATATATATTATATTTTATATATTCAGTAGTAATTATGTAGTATACACAATCTGTGTTATATCCAGCAGTAATGATACTTGCTCTGGCAGATATGAAAATGGCCTGTGAACAGGAGAAGAAATCTCTGGAGGAACAACTTGAGAAGCTCAGACTGTCACTGCAGGTAGAGATCCCTTATAGTGTCAGTACACATCCACCAGTACCTCCACCTCTCACTTATAACGTCAGTACACATTCAGTACACATTCCCACCTTTCCATTGTACTGGCTGTAGTGATGATTCGTGTGTGTGTTATACCAGCCCATAGAGGAAGACTTTATGAGTCTGAAAGTGGCGCTGGAGATGAAGAACCAGGAGATCAAAGATCAGCACGATCTTTTGGTCAAACTATATAGTCTGTATGTAGTACCTGGTTTAACATTATATCCTCTGTATATATACTATATACTGTTTATGTAGTACCTGGTTTAACACTATACCCTCAGCTTACTCTACTCTGCAGATGTGAAGAAATTAAACAGAATGTGTATCTGTGTATATGTGCGCACCTGTATGTGTCTGGTTGTAGTATTATTTAAAGGGTCAAACTGCATGAAGTGTGCCCAGGCCCAGAGCTACTTTGATGGGCATGATTCTGTGACCTCTTGGGCCTTGAAATGTGGTGCTTTGAATGATTTAAAGAGTGAAACGGTCTGAAGTGTGCCCACGTTTAAAGCATCCTTGCTGGGCATGACTGTGTGAACTCTTGGGCCAGGAAGTCTGTTTCTACTTTTATTTAAACGGTCAAACTGCGTGAAGTGTGCCCATGCCCAGAGCTACTTTGCTGGGCATGACTGTGTGACCTCTTGGGCCTGGAAGTCTGGTTGTAGTATGATTTTAAAGGGTCAAATGGTCTCCATTGTGTGTCCAGGTTTAAGGCTACTTTGCTTGGCATGTGATTTGGACCCATCGGGTACGGAAGCCTTTCCGTCACGTGCTCATTTTCCACGACTTCAGCGCAGGTAGCCTGCGAATTTTAAACCGACGTGCATTTTATTCTTTTCCCCTTTTATCCTTTCATATCTCTCCGCTACCTTGGAGAAGAGAGACGCACGCGGGTAAATAAAATGTAAATATCTGTAAATATCTGTATAATATGTAAATAAAAGGAAGAAGTGAATTATGTAGTATATACTATCTGTGTTATATCCAGCAGTAATGATACTTGCTCTGGCAGATATGAAAATGGCCTGTGAACAGGAGAAGAAATCTCTGGAGGAAGAACTTGAGAAGCACAGACTGTCACTGCAGGTAGAGATCCCTTATAGTGTCAGTACACATCCACCAGTACCTCCACCTTTCACTTATAACGTCAGTACACATTCAGTACACATTCCCACCTTTCCATTGTACTGGCTGTAGTGATGATTCGTGTGTGTGTTATACCAGCCCATAGAGGAGGACATTATGAGTCTGAAAGTGGCGCTGGAGATGAAGAACCAGGAGATCAAAGATCAGCACGATCTTTTGGTCAAACTATATACTCTGTATGTATACTATATACTCTGTATGTAGTACCTGGTTTAACACTATATCCTCTGTATATATACTATATACTGTTTATGTAGTACCTGGTTTAACACTATACCCTCAGCTTACTCTAGTCTGCAGATGTGAAGAAATTAAACAGAATGTGTATCTGTGTATATGTGCGCACCTGTATGTGTCTGGTTGTAGTATTATTTAAAGGGTCAAACTGCATGAAGTGTGCCCAGGCCCAGAGCTACTTTGCTGTGCATGACTGTGTGACCTCTAGGCCCTGGAAGTCTGGTTGTAGTAGTAGTATGATTTAAAGGCACAAAGTGATTGAAGTGTGCCCAGGCCCAGAGCTACTTTGCTGGGCATGACTGTGTGACCTCTTGGGCCAGGAAGTCTGTTTCTAGTTTTATTTAAACGGTCAAACTGCGTGAAGTGTGCCCAGGCCCAGACCTACTTTGCTGGGCATGACTGTGTGACCTCTTGTGCCTGGAAGTCTGGTTGTAGTATGATTTTAAAGGGTCAAATGGTCTCCATTGTGTGTCCAGGTTTAAGGCTACTTTGCTGGGCATGTGATTTGGACCCATCGGGTACGGAAGCTTTTCCGTCACGTGCTCGTTTTCCACGCCTTCAGCGCAGGTAGCCTGCGAATTTAAAACCGACGTGCATTTTATTCTTTTCCCCTTTTATCCTTTCATATCTCTCCGCTACATTGGAGAAGAGAGACGCACACGAGTAAATAAAATGTAAATATCTGTATAATATGTAAATAAAAGGAAGAAGTGGTTGTGTAGTGTAGTCATTTGATTATAAATAATCTCATAATAATTTTATCCACAAATTCTCTGTTTTATCGTTTTTTCCTGATCAATAATAGAAAAAAAGAAAAAAAAAGATGAACAGCACCCTCTAGCGATGAACCTCAATTATTTCAAGATAACTGTAAAACATGGCTAGGTTAAGTCGGCGTTAGAACAAAAAATGCTCAGATTAACTTGTGTCTCATGGCACGCAGCTGAGTTTAAAATTAAACACAATGAAATCAAATTAAATTGACCCAGCTGCAACAGGCTCAGCAACCACATTTAATTTCACTGATTGGTCAGTTAGCCAGGCTATACAAAACAGACTATTGTTAGAAATTCTGCACATGTGCTTCGCTTAGCTTCACATCTCACACTGCTTATAATTATAAGATAACGTATCCACGTTCGTAATAACGTGGTGAAATCTGCCAAAAATGGTGAGACTGAGCATAATAAGTAATAAGACAATCTGAGCACTTAGTCCACATATTTCTAAATGAGAAGAAAAAGTTCCTCCAAACAATATAAGGCACACAATTCTATATGGGAAAACAGTTACAGTTGTCATTAAGAGAAGCACTACTCATTACACAGATGTCAATAACCGTCCTAATATTAATAGTTCAACAGTCTTCCTCTGTCTATTATACGCACTGTACACATGTTAAATATCTGCCTTGAAATGACAATGAAATGACTTCCGGGCGCACTGAAAATTGTTATATACACACAGACACCCCCATACCAACATAAGCATAGTGCAACTCTTTGTTTACGCACCAGAGATTGAGTGGGCAAGTGCGTGTATATGCGAGTTTAAATTATTATACACAAATGTAAGTAGTAGGCTATTTATGTGAAAATGTTTCATATGTATGTACAAGTAGTGTTTCCCTGATTTCTCCCTAAATGGCCCCTCATAGTTCAGCAGTAATGAGGCTAGTTAGATTTTGCTCAGAATTAAGTACACTTTGGGATGTTATACGTATCACAGTCTCCGGTGAGCCGTACATGGTTGATCAATCCAGGTTGAGGTAGAGTCACTGCATTAATGACACGTCTGTTTGCATTGCCAGTTGTTGCTATGGCAGCAATGAAATTAGGAAATTCAAAGAAAAACAACTCATCTACGCTCTTGGAACTTTAGAACCCCATATGTCCTGTGGCCCGATGTCACACGTGAGGGGAATCCCATGAACACCTTTACAGATCAGTCTGTGGAAAGACACTGAAGAGGACAGAGGAAAAATGAGGCGTTTCTGGAGCTGGTGTGCTGGACGCATCGAGGACGAATACACAGACACAAAGGATGTGGAGGGTAAATGTAAATATAATGCCACTCACACCTGCGGTTGCTGGTGCTGGCACTCATACCTGTGGTTAAAATTCCTTTTTTGTCTTTAGCGCTGCATTGTCGCCTCTATCTCCCAATAATTCATACTCGAGGCTTTAGAAATCTAAGTTTTTGGGGGGTATATGCCATTTCCTGTTATTTGTGCAGAATACACACACTTTCACTTTGGAATCCACAAAGTTTTATAAATGAGGTCCCTGAATAACATCTATCTATTTCTACACTATATGGCTTGCTAATTTGTGTGTGTGTGTGTGTGTGTGTGTGTTATACCAGCCCATAGAGGAGGACATGAGTCTGAAAGTGGTGCTGGAGATGAAGAACCAGGAGATCAAAGATCAGCACGATCTTTTGGTAAAACTATATACTCTGTATGTAGTACCTGGTTTAACATTATGTCCTCTGTATATATATTATATACTGTTTATGTAGTACCTGGTTTAACACTATACCCTCAGCTTACTCTAGTCTGCAGATGTGAAGAAATTAAACAGAATGTGTATCTGTGTATATGTGCGCACCTGTATGTGTCTGGTTGTAGTATTATTTAAAGGGTCAAACTGCGTGAAGTGTGCCCAGACCCAGGCATGACTCTGTGACCTCTTGGGCCAGGAAGTCTGTTTCTAGTTTTATTTAAACGGTCAAACTGCGTGAAGTGTGCCCAGGCCCAGAGCTACTTTGCTGGGCATGACTGTGTGACCTCTTGGGCCTGGAAGTCTGGTTGTAGTATGATTTTAAAGGGTCAAATGGTCTCCATTGTGTGTCCAGGTTTAAGGCTACTTTGCTGGGCATGTGATTTGGACCCATCGGGTACGGAAGCCTGTCTGTTACGTGCTCGTTTTCCACGCCTTCAGCGCAGGTAGCCTGCGAATTTAAAACCGACGTGCATTTTATTCTTTTCCCCTTTTATCCTTTCATATCTCTCCGCTACCTTGGAGAAGAGAGACGCACGCGGGTAAATAAAATGTAAATATCTGTAAATATCTGTATAATATGTAAATAAAAGGAAGAAGTGGTTGTGTAGTGTAGTCGTTTGATTATAAATAATCTCATAATAATTTTATCCACAAATTCTTATACATTTATACATGTTTAACTCTCTCACTGTGTGTGTGTGTGTGGTTCTGTGTCACTAGTGGGGCCTGTGGCCCGATTGGAGTGTTTGCGGTGTGAGAAGGAGGAGTTGGAGAACAATTTGTTGGAGCAGCTGAAGGAGTTGAGGTTGCAGAAGCAGAAGGAGCTGCAGGTTCTTCAGGAGATGCTGAAACACAAGCAGCAAGAGGAGACAGAGCTCCTGCAGAAACAGCAGGAGGAGGAGGAGCATAACAGGTCCATCAAGAGTAAGTACTATGGAAATGCAATAATACTAACATAACTAATAATGAATGTTAGCCTTTAGGCTCCAATAAAAGTGATACTAATATATGTATAGTACTATATATATTATATTTTATATATTCAGTAGTAATTATGTAGTATATACAATCTGTGTTATATCCAGCAGTAATGATACTTGCTCTGGCAGATATGAAAATGGCCTGTGAACAGGAGAAGAAATCTCTGGAGGAAGAACTTGAGAAGCTCAGACTGTCACTGCAGGTAGAGATCCCTTATAGTGTCAGTACACATCCACCAGTACCTCCACCTTTCACCTATAACGTCAGTACACATTCAGTACACATTCCCACCTTTCCATTGTACTGGCTGTAGATATGATTCGTGTGTGTGTTATACCAGCCCATAGAGGAGGACTTTATGAGTCTGAAAGTGGCGCTGGAGATGAAGAACCAGGAGATCAAAGATCAGCACGATCTTTTGGTCAAACTATATACTCTGTATGTATACTATATACTCTGTATGTAGTACCTGGTTTAACACTATATCCTCTGTATATATACTATATACTGTTTATGTAGTTCCTGGTTTAACACTATACCCTCAGCTTACTCTAGTCTGCAGATGTGAAGAAATTTAAACAGAATGTGTATCTGTGTATATGTGCGCACCTGTATGTGTCTGCTTGTAGTATTATTTAAAGGGTCAAATGGTCTCCATTGTGTGTCCAGGTTTAAGGCTAGTTTGCTGGGCATGTGATTTGGACCCATCGGGTACGGAAGCCTTTCCCTCAAGTGCTCGTTTTATACGCCTTCAGCGCAGGTAGCCTGCGAATTTAAAACCGACGTGCATTTTATTCTTTTCCCCTTTTATCCTTTCATATCTCTCCGCTACCTTGGAGAAGAGAGACGCACGCGGGTAAATAAAATGTAAATATCTGTAAATATCTGTATAATATGTAAATAAAAGGAAGAAGTGGTTGTGTAGTGTAGTCGTTTGATTATAAATAATCTCATAATAATTTTATCCACAAATTCTTATACATTTATACATGTTTATCTCTCTCTTTGTGTGTGTGTGTGTGTGTGTGTGTCTGTGTGTGTGTGTGTGTGTGGTTCTGTGTCACTATTGGGGCCTGTGGCCCGATTGGAGTGTTTGCGGTGTGAGAAGGAGGAGTTGGATAACAGTTTGTTGGAGCAGCTGAAGGAGTTGAGGTTGCAGAAGCAGAAGGAGCTGCAGGTTCTTCAGGAGATGCTGAAACACAAGCAGCAGGAGGAGACAGAGCTCCTGCAGAAACAGCAGGAGGAGGAGGAGCATAACAGGTCCATCAAGAGTAAGTACTATGGAAATGCAATAATACTAACATAACTAATAATGAATGTTAGCCTTTAGGCTCCAATAAAAGTGACACTAATATATGTATAGTACTATATATATTATATTTTATATATTCAGTAGTAATTATGTAGTATATACAATCTGTGTTATATCCAGCAGTAATGATACTTGCTCTGGCAGATATGAAAATGGCCTGTGAACAGGAGAAGAAATCTCTGGAGGAAGAACTTGAGAAGCTCAAACTGTCACTGCAGGTAGAGATCCCTTATAGTGTCAGTACACATCCACCAGTACCACCACCTCTCACTTATAACGTCAGTACACATTCAGTACACATTCCCACCTTTCCATTGTACTGGCTGTAGTGATGATTCGTGTCTGTGTTATACCAGCCCATAGAGGAGGACATTGAGTCTGAAAGTGGCGCTGGAGATGAAGAACCAGGAGATCAAAGATCAGCACGATCTTTTGGTCAAACTATATACTCTGTATGTAGTACCTGGTTTAACATTATATCCTCTGTATATATACTATATACTGTTTATGTAGTACCTGGTTTAACACTATACCCTCAGCTTACTCTAGTCTGCAGATGTGAAGAAATTAAAAAGAATGTGTATATGTGCGCACCTGTATGTGTCTGGTTGTAGTATTATTTAAAGGGTCAAACTGCGTGAAGTGTGCCCAGGCCCAGAGCTACTTTGATGGGCATGACTGTGTGACGTCTTGGGCCAGGAAGTCTGTTTCTAGTTTTATTTAAATGGTCAAACTGCGTGAAGTGTGCCCAGGCCCAGAGCTACTTTGCTGTGCATGACTGTGTGACCTCTTGGCCCTGGAAGTCTGGTAGTAGTAGTATGATTTAAAGGCACAAAGTGATTGAAGTGTGCCCAGGCCCAGAGCTACTTTGCTGTGCATGACTGTGTTTGACCTCTTGGGCCTGGAAGTCTGGTAGTAGTAGTAGTATGATTTAAAGGTACAAAGTGAATGAAGTGTGCCCAGGCCCAGAGCTACTTTGCTGTGCATGACTGTGTGACCTCTTGGGCCTGGAAGTCTGGTAGTAGTAGTAGTATGATTTAAAGGTACAAAGTGAATGAAGTGTGCCCAGGCCCAGAGCTACTTTGCTGTGCATGACTGTGTGACCTCTTGTGCCTGGAAGTCTGGTTGTAGTATTATTTAAAGGGTCAAACTGCGTGAAGTGTGCCCAGGCCCAGAGCTACTTTGCTGGGCATGACTGTGTGACCTCTTGGGCCTGGAAGTCTGGTTGTAGTATGATTTTAAAGGGTCAAATGGTCTCCATTGTGTGTGCAGGTTTAAGGCTACTTTGCTGGGCATGTGATTTGGACCCATCGGGTACGGAAGCCTTTCCGTCACGTGCTCGTTTTCCACGCCTTCAGCGCAGGTAGCCTGCGAATTTAAAACCGACGTGCATTTTATTCTTTTCCCCTTTTATCCTTTCATATCTCTCCGCTACCTTGGAGAAGAGAGACGCACGCGGGTAAATAAAATGTAAATATCTGTAAATATCTGTATAATATGTAAATAAAAGGAAGAAGTGGTTGTGTAGTGTAGTCGTTTGATTATGAATAATCTCATAATAATTTTATCCACAAATTCTTATACATTTATACATGTTTATCTCTCTCTTTGTGTGTGTGTGTGTGTGTGTGTGTGTGTGTGTGTGTGTGTGTGTGTGTGTGTGTGTGTGTGTGTGATTCTGTGTCACTAGTGGGGCCTGTGGCCCGATTGGAGTGTTTGCGGGGTGAGAAGGAGGAGTTGGAGAGCAGTTTGTTGGAGCAACTGAAGGAGTTGAGGTTGCAGAAGCAGAAGGAGCTGCAGGTTCTTCAGGAGATGCTGAAACACAAGCAGCAGGAGGAGACAGAGCTCCTGCAGAAACAGCAGGAGGAGGAGGAGCATAACAGGTCCATCAAGAGTAAGTACTATGGAAATGCAATAATACTAACATAACTAATAATGAATGTTAGCCTTTAGGCTCCAATAAAAGTGATACTAATATATGTATAGTACTATATAAATTATATTTTATATATTCAGTAGTAATTATGTAGTATATACAATCTGTGTTATATCCAGGAGTAATGATACTTGCTCTGGTAGATATGAAAATGGCCTGTGAACAGGAGAAGAAATCTCTGGAGGAAGAACTTGAGAAGCTCAGACTGTCACTGCAGGTAGAGATCCCTTCTAGTGTCAGTACACATCCACCAGTACCTCCACCTTTCACTTATAAAGTCAGTACACATTCAGTACACATTCCCACCTTTCCATTGTACTGACTGTAGTGATGATTCGTGTGTGGGTTATACCAGCCCATAGAGGAGGACATTATGAGTCTGAAAGTGGCGCTGGAGATGAAGAACCAGGAGATCAAAGATCAGCACGATCTTTTGGTCAAACTATATACTCTGTATGTATACTATATACTCTGTATGTAGTACCTGGTTTAACACTATATCCTCTGTATATATACTATATACTGTTTATGTAGTACCTGGTTGAACACTATACCCTCAGCTTACTCTAGTCTGCAGATGTGAAGAAATTAAACAGAATGTGTATCTGTGTATATGTGCGCACCTGTATGTGTCTGGTTGTAGTATTATTTAAAGGGTCAAACTGCGTGAAGTGTGCCTAGGCCCAGAGCTACTTTGCTGGGAATGACTGTGTGACCTCTTGGGCCTGGAAGTCTGGTTGTAGTATGATTTTAAAGGGTCAAATGGTCTCCATTGTGTGTCTAGATTTAAGGCTACTTTGCTGGGCATGTGATTTGGACCCATCGGGTACGGAAGCCTTTCCGTCACGTGCTCGTTTTCCACGCCTTCAGCGCAGGTAGCCTGCGAATTTAAAACCGACGTGCATTTTATTCTTTTCCCCTTTTATCCTTTCATATCTCTCCGCTACCTTGGAGAAGAGAGACGCACGCGGGTAAATAAAATGTAAATATCTCTAAATATCTGTATAATATGTAAATAAAAGGAAGATGTGGTTGTGTAGTGTAGTCGTTTGATTATAAATAATCTCATAGTAATTTTATCCACAAATTCTTATACATTTATACATGTTTATCTCTCTCTCTGTGTGTGTGTGTGTGTCTGTGTGTCTGTGTGTGTGTGTGTGGTTCTGTGTCACTAGTGGGGCCTGTGGCCCGATTGGAGTGTTTGCGGTGTGAGAAGGAGGAGTTGGAGAACAATTTGTTGGAGCAGCTGAAGGAGTTGAGGTTGCAGAAGCAGAAGGAGCTGCAGGTTCTTCAGGAGATGCTGAAACACAAGCAGCAAGAGGAGACAGAGCTCCTGCAGAAACAGCAGGAGGAGGAGGAGCATAACAGGTCCATCAAGAGTAAGTACTATGGAAATGCAATAATACTAACATAACTAATAATGAATGTTAGCCTTTAGGCTCCAATAAAAGTGATACTAATATATGTATAGTACTATATATATTATATTTTATATATTCAGTAGTAATTATGTAGTATATACAATCTGTGTTATATCCAGCAGTAATGATACTTGCTCTGGCAGATATGAAAATGGCCTGTGAACAGGAGAAGAAATCTCTGGAGGAAGAACTTGAGAAGCTCAGACTGTCACTGCAGGTAGAGATCCCTTATAGTGTCAGTACACATCCACCAGTACCTCCACCTCTCACTTATAACGTCAGTACACATTCAGTACACATTCCCACCTTTCCATTGTACTGGCTGTAGTGATGATTCGTGTGTGTGTTATACCAGCCCATAGAGGAGGACTTTATGAGTCTGAAAGTGGCGCTGGAGATGAAGAACCAGGAGATCAAAGATCAGCACGATCTTTTGGTCAAACTATATACTCTGTATGTATACTATATACTCTCTATGTAGTACCTGGTTTAACACTATATCCTCTGTATATATACTATATACTGTTTATGTAGTACCTGGTTTAACACTATACCCTCAGCTTACTCTAGTCTTCAGATGTGAAGAAATTTAAACAGAATGTGTATCTGTGTATATGTGCGCACCTGTATGTGTCTGGTTGTAGTATTATTTAAAGGGTCAAACTGCGTGAAGTGTGCCCAGGCCCAGAGCTACTTTGATGGGCATGATTCTGTGACCTCTTGGGCCTTGAAATGTGGTGCTTTGAATGATTTAAAGAGTGAAACGGTCTGAAGTGTGCCCACGTTTAAAGCAACCTTGCTGGGCATGACTGTGTGACCTCTTGGGCCAGGAAGTCTGTTTCTAGTTTTATTTAAACGGTCAAACTGCGTGAAGTGTGCCCAGGCCCAGAGGTACTTTGCTGGGCATGACTGTGTGACCTCTTGGGCCTGGAAGTCTGCTTGTAGTATGATTTTAAAGGGTCAAATGGTCTCCATTGTGTGTCCAGGTTTAAGGCTACTTTGCTGGGGATGTGATTTGGACCCATCGGGTACGGAAGCCTTTCCGTCACGTGCTCGTTTTCCACGCCTTCAGCGCAGGTAGCCTGCGAATTTAAAACCGACGTGCATTTTATTCTTTTCCCCTTTTATCCTTTCATATCTCTCCGCTACCTTAGAGAAGAGAGACGCACGCGGGTAAATAAAATGTAAATATCTGTAAATATCTGTATAATATGTAAATAAAAGGAAGAAGTGGTTGTGTAGTGTAGTCGTTTGATTATAAATACTCTCATAATAATTTTATCCACAAATTATTATACATTTATACATGTTTATCTCTGTGTGTGTGTGTGTGTGTGTGTGTGTGTGTGTGTGTGTGTGTGTGTGTGTGTGTGGTTCTGTGTCACTAGTGGGGCCTGTGGCCCGATTGGAGTGTTTGCGGGGTGAGAAGGAGGAGTTGGAGAACAGTTTGTTGGAGCAGCTGAAGGAGTTGAGGTTGCAGAAGCAGAAGGAGCTGCAGGTTCTTCAGGAGATGCTGAAACACAAGCAGCAGGAGGAGACAGAGCTCCTGCAGAAACAGCAGGAGGAGGAGGAGCATAACAGGTCCATCAAGAGTAAGTACTATGGAAATGCAATAATACTAACATAACTAATAATGAATGTTAGCCTTTAGGCTCCAATAAAAGTGATACTAATATATGTATAGTACTATATAAATTATATTTTATATATTCAGTAGTAATTATGTAGTATATACAATCTGTGTTATATCCAGGAGTAATGATACTTGCTCTGGTAGATATGAAAATGGCCTGTGAACAGGAGAAGAAATCTCTGGAGGAAGAACTTGAGAAGCTCAGACTGTCACTGCAGGTAGAGATCCCTTCTAGTGTCAGTACACATCCACCAGTACCTCCACCTTTCACTTATAAAGTCAGTACACATTCAGTACACATTCCCACCTTTCCATTGTACTGACTGTAGTGATGATTCGTGTGTGGGTTATACCAGCCCATAGAGGAGGACATTATGAGTCTGAAAGTGGCGCTGGAGATGAAGAACCAGGAGATCAAAGATCAGCACGATCTTTTGGTCAAACTATATACTCTGTATGTATACTATATACTCTGTATGTATTACCTGGTTTAACACTATATCCTCTGTATATATACTATATACTGTTTATGTAGTACCTGGTTGAACACTATACCCTCAGCTTACTCTAGTCTGCAGATGTGAAGAAATTAAACAGAATGTGTATCTGTGTATATGTGCGCACCTGTATGTGTCTGGTTGTAGTATTATTTAAAGGGTCAAACTGCGTGAAGTGTGCCTAGGCCCAGAGCTACTTTGCTGGGAATGACTGTGTGACCTCTTGGGCCTGGAAGTCTGGTTGTAGTATGATTTTAAACGGTCAAATGGTCTCCATTGTGTGTCTAGGTTTAAGGCTACTTTGCTGGGCATGTGATTTGGACCCATCGGGTACGGAAGCCTTTCCGTCACGTGCTCGTTTTCCACGCCTTCAGCGCAGGTAGCCTGCGAATTTAAAACCGACGTGCATTTTATTCTTTTCCCCTTTTATCCTTTCATATCTCTCCGCTACCTTGGAGAAGAGAGACGCACGCGGGTAAATAAAATGTAAATATCTCTAAATATCTGTATAATATGTAAATAAAAGGAAGATGTGGTTGTGTAGTGTAGTCGTTTGATTATAAATAATCTCATAGTAATTTTATCCACAAATTCTTATACATTTATACATGTTTATCTCTCTCTCTGTGTGTGTGTGTGTGTCTGTGTGTCTGTGTGTGTGTGTGTGTGGTTCTGTGTCACTAGTGGGGCCTGTGGCCCGATTGGAGTGTTTGCGGTGTGAGAAGGAGGAGTTGGAGAACAGTTTGTTGTAGCAGCTGAAGGAGTTGAGGTTGCAGAAGCAGAAGGAGCTGCAGGTTCTTCAGGAGATGCTGAAACACAAGCAGCAAGAGGAGACAGAGCTCCTGCAGAAACAGCAGGAGGAGGAGGAGCATAACAGGTCCATCAAGAGTAAGTACTATGGAAATGCAATAATACTAACATAACTAATAATGAATGTTAGCCTTTAGGCTCCAATAAAAGTGATACTAATATATGTATAGTACTATATATATTATATTTTATATATTCAGTAGTAATTATGTAGTATATACAATCTGTGTTATATCCAGCAGTAATGATACATGCTCTGGCAGATATGAAAATGGCCTGTGAACAGGAGAAGAAATCTCTGGAGGAAGAACTTGAGAAGCTCAGACTGTCACTGCAGGTAGAGATCCCTTATAGTGTCAGTACACATCCACCAGTAGCTCCACCTTTCACTTATAACGTCAGTACACATTCAGTACACATTCCCACCTTTCCATTGTACTGACTGTAGTGATGATTCGTGTGTGTGTTATACTAGCCCATAGAGGAGGACATTATGAGTCTGAAAGTGGCGCTGGAGATGAAGAACCAGGAGATCAAAGATCAGCACGATCTTTTGGTCAAACTATATACTCTGTATGTAGTACCTGGTTTAACATTATATCCTCTGTATATATACTATATACTGTTTATGTAGTACCTGGTTTAACACTATACCCTCAGCTTACTCTAGTCTGCAGTTGTGAAGAAATTAAACAGAATGTGTATCTGTGTATATGTGCGCACCTGTATGTGTCTGGTTGTAGTATTATTTAAAGGGTCAAACTGCGTGAAGTGTGCTCAGGCGCAGAGCTACTTTGATGGGCATGATTCTGTGACCTCTTGGGTCTTGAAATGTGGTGCTTTGAATGATTTAAAGAGTGAAACGGTCTGAAGTGTGCCCACGTTTAAAGCATCCTTGCTGGGCATGACTGTGTGACCTCTTGGGCCTGGAAGTCTGGTTGTAGTATGATTTTAAAGGGTCAAATGGTCTCCATTGTGTGTCCAGGTTTAAGGCTACTTTGCTGGGCATGTGATTTGGACCCATCGGGTACGGAAGCCTTTCCGTCACGTGCTCGTTTTCCACGCCTTCAGTGCAGGTAGCCTGCGAATTTAAAACCGACGTGCATTTTATTCTTTTCCCCTTTTATCCTTTCATATCTCTCCGCTACCTTGGAGAAGAGAGACGCACGCGGGTAAATAAAATGTAAATATCTGTAAATATCTGTATAATATGTAAATAAAAGGAAGAAGTGGTTGTGTAGTGTAGTCGTTTGATTATGAATAATCTCATAATAATTTTATCCACAAATTCTTATACATTTATACATGTTTATCTCTCTCTTTGTCTGTGTGTGTGTGTGTGTGTGTGTGTGTGTTTGTGTGTGTGTGTGTGGTTCTGTGTCACTAGTGGGGCCTGTGGCCCGATTGGAGTGTTTGCGGTGTGAGAAGGAGGAGTTGGAGAACAGTTTGTTGGAGCAGCTGAAGGAGTTGAGGTTGCAGAAGCAGAAGGAGCTGCAGGTTCTTCAGGAGATGCTGAAACACAAGCAGCAGGAGGAGACAGAGCTCCTGCAGAAACAGCAGGAGGAGGAGGAGCATAACAGGTCCATCAAGAGTAAGTACTATGGAAATGAAATAATACTAACATAACTAATAATGAATGTTAGCCTTTAGGCTCCAATAAAAGTGATACTAATAAATGTATAGTACTATATATATTATATTTTATATATTCAGTAGTAATTATGTAGTATATACAATCTGTGTTATATCCAGCAGTAATGATACTTGCTCTGGCAGATATGAAAATGGCCTGTGAACAGGAGAAGAAATCTCTGGAGGAAGAACTTGAGAAGCTCAGACTGTCACTGCAGGTAGAGATCCCTTATAGTGTCAGTACACATCCACCAGTACCTCCACCTTTCACTTATAACGTCAGTACACATTCAGTACACATTCCCACCTTTCCATTGTACTGGCTGTAGTGATGATTCGTGTGTGTGTTATACCAGCGCATAGAGGAGGACTTTATGAGTCTGAAAGTGGCGCTGGAGATGAAGAACCAGGAGATCAAAGATCAGCACGATCTTTTGGTCAAACTATATACTCTGTATATATACTATATACTCTGTATGTAGTACCTGGTTTAACACTATATCCTCTGTATATATACTATATACTGTTTATGTAGTACCTGGTTTAACACTATACCCTCAGCTTACTCTAGTCTGCAGATGTGAAGAAATTTAAACAGAATGTGTATCTGTGTATATGTGCGTACCTGTATGTGTCTGGTTGTAGTATTATTTAAAGGGTCAAACTGCGTGAAGTGTGCCCAGGCCCAGAGCTACTTTGATGGGCATGATTCTGTGACCTCTTGGGCCTTGAAATGTGGTGCTTTGAATGATTTAAAGAGTGAAACGGTCTGAAGTGTGCCCACGTTTAAAGCAACCTTGCTGGGCATGACTGTGTGACCTCTTGGGCCAGGAAGTCTGTTTCTGGTTTTATTTAAACGGTCAAACTGCGTGAAGTGTGCCCAGGCCCAGAGCTACTTTGCTGGGCATGACTGTGTGACCTCTTGGGCCTGGAAGTCTGGTTGTAGTATGATTTTAAAGGGTCAAATGGTCTCCATTGTGTGTCCAGGTTTAAGGCTACTTTGCTGGGCATGTGATTTGGACCCATCGGGTACGGAAGCCTTTCCGTCACGTGCTCGTTTTCCACGCCTTCAGCGCAGGTAGCCTGCGAATTTAAAACCGACGTGCATTTTATTCTTTTCCCCTTTTATCCCTTCATATCTCTCCGCTACCTTGGAGAAGAGAGACGCACGCGGGTAAATAAAATGTAAATATCTGTAAATATCTGTATAATATGTAAATAAAAGGAAGAAGTGGTTGTGTAGTGTAGTCGTTTCATTATAAATAATCTCATAATAATTTTATCCACAAATTCTTATACATTTATACATGTTTATCTCTCTCTTTGTGTGTGTGTGTGTGTGTGTGTGTGTCTGTGTGTGTGTGTGTGTGGTTCTGTGTCACTAGTGGGGCCTGTGGCCCGATTGGAGTGTTTGCGGTGTGAGAAGGAGGAGTTGGAGAACAGTTTGTTGGAGCAGCTGAAGGAGTTGAGGTTGCAGAAGCAGAAGGAGCTGCAGGTTCTTCAGGAGATGCTGAAACACAAGCAGCAGGAGGAGACAGAGCTCCTGCAGAAACAGCAGGAGGAGGAGGAGCATAACAGGTCCCTCAAGGGTAAGTACTATGGAAATGCAATAATACTAACATAACTAATAATGAATGTTAGCCTTTAGGCTCCAATAAAAGTGATACTAATATATGTATAGTACTATATATATTATATTTTATATATTCAGTAGTAATTATGTAGTATATACAATCTGTGTTATATCCAGCAGTAATGATACTTGCTCTGGCAGATATGAAAATGGCCTGTGAACAGGAGAAGAAATCTCTGGAGGAAGAACTTGAGAAGCTCAGACTGTCACTGCAGGTAGAGATCCCTTATAGTGTCAGTACACATCCACCAGTAGCTCCACCTTTCACTTATAACGTCAGTACACATTCAGTACACATTCCCACCTTTCCATTGTACTGGCTGTAGTGATGATTCGTGTGTGTGTTATACCAGCCCATAGAGGAGGACATTATGAGTCTGAAAGTGGCGCTGGAGATGAAGAACCAGGAGATCAAAGATCAGCACGATCTTTTGGTCAAACTATATACTCTGTATGTATACTATATACTCTGTATGTAGTACCTGGTTTAACACTATATCCTCTGTATATATACTATATACTGTTTATGTAGTACCTGGTTTAACACTATACCCTCAGCTTACTCTAGTCTGCAGATGTGAAGAAATTTAAACAGAATGTGTATCTGTGTATATGTGCGCACCTGTATGTGTCTGGTTGTAGTATTATTTAAAGGGTCAAACTGCGTGAAGTGTGCCCAGGCCCAGAGCTACTTTGATGGGCATGATTCTGTGACCTCTTGGGCCTTGAAATGTGGTGCTTTGAATGATTTAAAGAGTGAAACGGTCTGAAGTGTGCCCACGTTTAAAGCAACCTTGCTGGGCATGACTGTGTGACCTCTTGGGCCAGGAAGTCTGTTTCTAGTTTTATTTAAACGGTCAAACTGCGTGAAGTGTGCCCAGGCCCAGAGCTACTTTGCTGGGCATGACTGTGTGACCTCTTGGGCCTGGAAGTCTGGTTGTAGTATGATTTTAAAGGGTCAAATGGTCTCCATTGTGTGTCCAGGTTTAAGGCTACTTTGCTGGGCATGTGATTTGGACCCATCGGGTACGGAAGCCTTTCCGTCACGTGCTCGTTTTCCACGCCTTCAGCGCAGGTAGCCTGCGAATTTAAAACCGACGTGCATTTTATTCTTTTCCCCTTTTATCCCTTCATATCTCTCCGCTACCTTGGAGAAGAGAGACGCACGCGGGTAAATAAAATGTAAATATCTGTAAATATCTGTATAATATGTAAATAAAAGGAAGAAGTGGTTGTGTAGTGTAGTCGTTTCATTATAAATAATCTCATAATAATTTTATCCACAAATTCTTATACATTTATACATGTTTATCTCTCTCTTTGTGTGTGTGTGTGTGTGTGTGTGTGTGTGGTTCTGTGTCACTAGTGGGGCCTGTGGCCCGATTGGAGTGTTTGCGGTGTGAGAAGGAGGAGTTGGAGAACAGTTTGTTGGAGCAGCTGAAGGAGTTGAGGTTGCAGAAGCAGAAGGAGCTGCAGGTTCTTCAGGAGATGCTGAAACACAAGCAGCAGGAGGAGACAGAGCTCCTGCAGAAACAGCAGGAGGAGGAGGAGCATAACAGGTCCCTCAAGGGTAAGTATTATGGAAATGCAATAATACTAACATAACTAATAATGAATGTTAGCCTTTAGGCTCCAATAAAAGTGATACTAATATATGTATAGTACTATATATATTATATTTTATATATTCAGTAGTAATTATGTAGTATATACAATCTGTGTTATATCCAGCAGTAATGATACTTGCTCTGGCAGATATGAAAATGGCCTGTGAACAGGAGAAGAAATCTCTGGAGGAAGAACTTGAGAAGCTCAGACTGTCACTGCAGGTAGAGATCCCTTATAGTGTCAGTACACATCCACCAGTAGCTCCACCTTTCACTTATAACGTCAGTACACATTCAGTACACATTCCCACCTTTCCATTGTACTGGCTGTAGTGATGATTCGTGTGTGTGTTATACCAGCCCATAGAGGAGGACATTATGAGTCTGAAAGTGGCGCTGGAGATGAAGAACCAGGAGATCAAAGATCAGCACGATCTTTTGGTCAAACTATATACTCTGTATGTATACTATATACTCTGTATGTAGTACCTGGTTTAACACTATATCCTCTGTATATATACTATATACTGTTTATGTAGTACCTGGTTTAACACTATACCCTCAGCTTACTCTAGTCTGCAGATGTGAAGAAATTTAAACAGAATGTGTATCTGTGTATATGTGCGCACCTGTATGTGTCTGGTTGTAGTATTATTTAAAGGGTCAAACTGCATGAAGTGTGCCCAGGCCCAGAGCTACTTTGATGGGCATGATTCTGTGACCTCTTGGGCCTTGAAATGTGGTGCTTTGAATGATTTAAAGAGTGAAACGGTCTGAAGTGTGCCCACGTTTAAAGCAACCTTGCTGGGCATGACTGTGTGACCTCTTGGGCCAGGAAGTCTGTTTCTAGTTTTATTTAAACGGTCAAACTGCGTGAAGTGTGCCCAGGCCCAGAGCTACTTTGCTGGGCATGACTGTGTGACCTCTTGGGCCTGGAAGTCTGGTTGTAGTATGATTTTAAAGGGTCAAATGGTCTCCATTGTGTGTCCAGGTTTAAAGCTACTTTGCTGGGCATGTGATTTGGACCCATCGGGTACGGAAGCCTTTCCGTCACGTGCTCGTTTTCCACGCCTTCAGCGCAGGTAGCCTGCGAATTTAAAACCGACGTGCATTTTATTCTTTTCCCCTTTTATCCCTTCATATCTCTCCGCTACCTTGGAGAAGAGAGACGCACGCGGGTAAATAAAATGTAAATATCTGTAAATATCTGTATAATATGTAAATAAAAGGAAGAAGTGGTTGTGTAGTGTAGTCGTTTCATTATAAATAATCTCATAATAATTTTATCCACAAATTCTTATACATTTATACATGTTTATCTCTCTCTTTGTGTGTGTGTGTGTGTGTGTGTGTGTCTGTGTGTGTGTGTGTGTGGTTCTGTGTCACTAGTGGGGCCTGTGGCCCGATTGGAGTGTTTGCGGTGTGAGAAGGAGGAGTTGGAGAACAGTTTGTTGGAGCAGCTGAAGGAGTTGAGGTTGCAGAAGCAGAAGGAGCTGCAGGTTCTTCAGGAGATGCTGAAACACAAGCAGCAGGAGGAGACAGAGCTCCTGCAGAAACAGCAGGAGGAGGAGGAGCATAACAGGTCCCTCAAGGGTAAGTACTATGGAAATGCAATAATACTAACATAACTAATAATGAATGTTAGCCTTTAGGCTCCAATAAAAGTGATACTAATATATGTATAGTACTATATATATTATATTTTATATATTCAGTAGTAATTATGTAGTATATACAATCTGTGTTATATCCAGCAGTAATGATACTTGCTCTGGCAGATATGAAAATGGCCTGTGAACAGGAGAAGAAATCTCTGGAGGAAGAACTTGAGAAGCTCAGACTGTCACTGCAGGTAGAGATCCCTTATAGTGTCAGTACACATCCACCAGTAGCTCCACCTTTCACTTATAACGTCAGTACACATTCAGTACACATTCCCACCTTTCCATTGTACTGGCTGTAGTGATGATTCGTGTGTGTGTTATACCAGCCCATAGAGGAGGACATTATGAGTCTGAAAGTGGCGCTGGAGATGAAGAACCAGGAGATCAAAGATCAGCACGATCTTTTGGTCAAACTATATACTCTGTATGTATACTATATACTCTGTATGTAGTACCTGGTTTAACACTATATCCTCTGTATATATACTATATACTGTTTATGTAGTACCTGGTTTAACACTATACCCTCAGCTTACTCTAGTCTGCAGATGTGAAGAAATTTAAACAGAATGTGTATCTGTGTATATGTGCGCACCTGTATGTGTCTGGTTGTAGTATTATTTAAAGGGTCAAACTGCGTGAAGTGTGCCCAGGCCCAGAGCTACTTTGATGGGCATGATTCTGTGACCTCTTGGGCCTTGAAATGTGGTGCTTTGAATGATTTAAAGAGTGAAACGGTCTGAAGTGTGCCCACGTTTAAAGCAACCTTGCTGGGCATGACTGTGTGACCTCTTGGGCCAGGAAGTCTGTTTCTAGTTTTATTTAAACGGTCAAACTGCGTGAAGTGTGCCCAGGCCCAGAGCTACTTTGCTGGGCATGACTGTGTGACCTCTTGGGCCTGGAAGTCTGGTTGTAGTATGATTTTAAAGGGTCAAATGGTCTCCATTGTGTGTCCAGGTTTAAGGCTACTTTGCTGGGCATGTGATTTAGACCCATCGGGTACGGAAGCCTTTCCGTCACGTGCTCGTTTTCCACGCCTTCAGCGCAGGTAGCCTGCGAATTTAAAACCGACGTGCATTTTATTCTTTTCCCCTTTTATCCTTTCATATCTCTCCGCTACCTTGGAGAAGAGAGACGCACGCGGGTAAATAAAATGTAAATATCTGTAAATATCTGTATAATATGTAAATAAAAGGAAGAAGTGGTTGTGTAGTGTAGTCGTTTCATTATAAATAATCTCATAATAATTTTATCCACAAATTCTTATACATTTATACATGTTTATCTCTCTCTTTGTGTGTGTGTGTGTGTGTGTGTGTGTCTGTGTGTGTGGTTCTGTGTCACTAGTGGGGCCTGTGGCCCGATTGGAGTGTTTGCGGTGTGAGAAGGAGGAGTTGGAGAACAGTTTGTTGGAGCAGCTGAAGGAGTTGAGGTTGCAGAAGCAGAAGGAGCTGCAGGTTCTTCAGGAGATGCTGAAACACAAGCAGCAGGAGGAGACAGAGCTCCTGCAGAAACAGCAGGAGGAGGAGGAGCATAACAGGTCCCTCAAGGGTAAGTACTATGGAAATGCAATAATACTAACATAACTAATAATGAATGTTAGCCTTTAGGCTCCAATAAAAGTGATACTAATATATGTATAGTACTATATATATTATATTTTATATATTCAGTAGTAATTATGTAGTATATACAATCTGTGTTATATCCAGCAGTAATGATACTTGCTCTGGCAGATATGAAAATGGCCTGTGAACAGGAGAAGAAATCTCTGGAGGAAGAACTTGAGAAGCTCAGACTGTCACTGCAGATAGAGATCCCTTATAGTGTCAGTACACATCCACCAGTAGCTCCACCTTTCACTTATAACGTCAGTACACATTCAGTACACATTCCCACCTTTCCATTGTACTGGCTGTAGTGATGATTCGTGTGTGTGTTATACCAGCCCATAGAGGAGGACATTATGAGTCTGAAAGTGGCGCTGGAGTTGAAGAACCAGGAGATCAAAGATCAGCACGATCTTTTGGTCAAACTATATACTCTGTATGTATACTATATACTCTGTATGTAGTACCTGGTTTAACACTATATCCTCTGTATATATACTATATACTGTTTATGTAGTACCTGGTTTAACACTATACCCTCAGCTTACTCTAGTCTGCAGATGTGAAGAAATTTAAACAGAATGTGTATCTGTGTATATGTGCGCACCTGTATGTGTCTGGTTGTAGTATTATTTAAAGGGTCAAACTGCGTGAAGTGTGCCCAGGCCCAGAGCTACTTTGATGGGCATGATTCTGTGACCTCTTGGGCCTTGAAATGTGGTGCTTTGAATGATTTAAAGAGTGAAACGGTCTGAAGTGTGCCCACGTTTAAAGCAACCTTGCTGGGCATGACTGTGTGACCTCTTGGGCCAGGAAGTCTGTTTCTAGTTTTATTTAAACGGTCAAACTGCGTGAAGTGTGCCCAGGCCCAGAGCTACTTTGCTGGGCATGACTGTGTGACCTCTTGGGCCTGGAAGTCTGGTTGTAGTATGATTTTAAAGGGTCAAATGGTCTCCATTGTGTGTGCAGGTTTAAGGCTACTTTGCTGGGCATGTGATTTGGACCCATCGGGTACGGAAGCCTTTCCGTCACGTGCTCGTTTTCCACGCCTTCAGCGCAGGTAGCCTGCGAATTTAAAACCGACGTGCATTTTATTCTTTTCCCCTTTTATCCTTTCATATCTCTCCGCTACCTTGGAGAAGAGAGACGCACGCGGGTAAATAAAATGTAAATATCTGTATAATATGTAAATAAAAGGAAGACGTGGTTGTGTAGTGTAGTCGTTTCATTATAAATAATCTCATAATAATTTTATCCACAAATTCTTATACATTTATACATGTTTATCTCTCTCTTTGTGTGTGTGTGTGTGTGTGTGTGTGTGTGTGTGTGTGTGTGTGTGTGTGTGTGTCTGTGTGTGTGTGTGTGTGGTTCTGTGTCACTAGTGGGGCCTGTGGCCCGATTGGAGTGTTTGCGGTGTGAGAAGGAGGAGTTGGAGAACAGTTTGTTGGAGCAGCTGAAGGAGTTGAGGTTGCAGAAGCAGAAGGAGCTGCAGGTTCTTCAGGAGATGCTGAAACACAAGCAGCAGGAGGAGACAGAGCTCCTGCAGAAACAGCAGGAGGAGGAGGAGCATAACAGGTCCCTCAAGGGTAAGTACTATGGAAATGCAATAATACTAACATAACTAATAATGAATGTTAGCCTTTAGGCTCCAATAAAAGTGATACTAATATATGTATAGTACTATATATATTATATTTTATATATTCAGTAGTAATTATGTAGTATATACAATCTGTGTTATATCCAGCAGTAATGATACTTGCTCTGGCAGATATGAAAATGGCCTGTGAACAGGAGAAGAAATCTCTGGAGGAAGAACTTGAGAAGCTCAGACTGTCACTGCAGGTAGAGATCCCTTATAGTGTCAGTACACATCCACCAGTACCTCCACCTTTCACTTATAACGTCAGTACACATTCAGTACACATTCCCACCTTTCCATTGTACTGGCTGTAGTGATGATTCGTGTGTGTGGGTTATACCAGCCCATAGAGGAGGACATTATGAGTCTGAAAGTGGCGCTGGAGATGAAGAACCAGGAGATCAAAGATCAGCACGATCTTTTGGTCAAACTATATACTCTGTATGTAGTACCTGGTTTAACATTATATCCTCTGTATATATACTATATACTGTTTATGTAGTACCTGGTTTAACACTATACCCTCAGCTTACTCTAGTCTGCAGATGTGAAGAAATTAAACAGAATGTGTATCTGTGTATATGTGCGCACCTGTATGTGTCTGGTTGTAGTATTATTTAAAGGGTCAAACTGCATGAAGTGTGCCCAGGCCCAGAGCTACTTTGATGGGCATTATTCTGTGACCTCTTGGGCCTTGAAATGTGGTGCTTTGAATGATTTAAAGAGTGAAACGGTCTGAAGTGTGCCCACGTTTAAAGCATTCTTGCTGGGCATGACTGTGTGACCTCTTGGGCCAGGAAGTCTGTTTCTACTTTTATTTAAACGGTCAAACTGCGTGAAGTGTGCCCATGCCCAGAGCTACTTTGCTGGGCATGACTGTGTGACCTCTTGGGCCTGGAAGTCTGGTTGTAGTATGATTTTAAAGGGTCAAATGGTCTCCATTGTGTGTCCAGGTTTAAGGCTACTTTGCTTGGCATGTGAATTGGACCCATCGGGTACGGAAGCTTTTCCGTCACGTGCTCGTTTTCCACGCCTTCAGCGCAGGTAGCCTGCGAATTTAAAACCGACGTGCATTTTATTCTTTTCCCCTTTTATCCTTTCATAACTCTCCGCTACCTTGGAGAAGAGAGACACACGCGGGTAAATAAAATGTAAATATCTGTAAATATCTGTATAATATGTAAATAAAAGGAAGAAGTGAATTATGTAGTATATACTATCTGTGTTATATCCAGCAGTAATGATACTTGCTCTGGCAGATATGAAAATGGCCTGTGAACAGGAGAAGAAATCTCTGGAGGAAGAACTTGAGAAGCGCAGACTGTCACTGCAGATAGAGATCCCTTATAGTGTCAGTACACATCCACCAGTACCTCCACCTTTCACTTATAACGTCAGTACACATTCAGTACACATTCCCACCTTTCCATTGTACTGGCTGTAGTGATGATTCGTGTGTGTGTTATACCAGCCCATAGAGGAGGACATTATGAGTCTGAAAGTGGCGCTGGAGATGAAGAACCAGGAGATCAAAGATCAGCACGATCTTTTGGTCAAACTATATACTCTGTATGTATACTATATACTCTGTATGTAGTACCTGGTTTAACACTATATCCTCTGTATATATACTATATACTGTTTATGTAGTACCTGGTTTAACACTATACCCTCAGCTTACTCTAGTCTGCAGATGTGAAGAAATTAAACAGAATGTGTATCTGTGTATATGTGTGCACCTGTATGTGTCTGGTTGTAGTATTATTTAAAGGGTCAAACTGCATGAAGTGTGCCCAGGCCCAGAGCTACTTTGCTGTGCATGACTGTGTGACCTCTTGGCCCTGGAAGTCTGGTGGTAGTAGTAGTATGATTTAAAGGCACAAAGTGATTGAAGTGTGCCCAGGCCCAGAGCTACTTTGCTGTGCATGACTGTGTTTGACCTCTTGGGCCTGGAAGTCTGGTAGTAGTAGTAGTATGATTTAAAGGTACAAAGTGAATGAAGTGTGCCCAGGCCCAGAGCTACTTTGCTGTGCATGACTGTGTGACCTCTTGGGCCTGGAAGTCTGGTTGTAGTATGATTTTAAAGGGTCAAATGGTCTCCATTGTGTGTGCAGGTTTAAGGCTACTTTGCTGGGCATGTGATTTGGACCCATCGGGTACGGAAGCCTTTCCGTCACGTGCTCGTTTTCCACGCCTTCAGCGCAGGTAGCCTGCGAATTTAAAACCGACGTGCATTTTATTCTTTTCCCCTTTTATCCTTTCATATCTCTCCGCTACCTTGGAGAAGAGAGACGCACGCAGGTAAATAAAATGTAAATATCTGAAAATATCTGTATAATATGTAAATAAAAGGAAGAAGTGGTTGTGTAGTGTAGTCGTTTGATTATAAATAATCTCATAATAATTTTATCCACAAATTCTTATACATTTATACATGTTTATCTCTCTCTCTGTGTGTGTGTGTGTGTGTCTGTGTGTGTGTGTGGTTCTGTGTCACTAGTGGTGCCTGTGGCCCGATTGGAGTGTTTGCGGTGTGAGAAGGAGGAATTGGAGAACAGTTTGTTGGAGCAGCTGAAGGATGTGAGGTTGCAGAAGCAGAAGGAGCTGCAGGTTCTTCAGGAGATGCTGAAACACAAGCAGCAGAAGGAGACAGAGCTCCTGCAGAAACAGCAGGAGGAGGAGGAGCATAACAGGTCCATCAAGAGTAAGTACTATGGAAATGCAATAATACTAACATAACTAATAATGAATGTTAGCCTTTAGGCTCCACTAAAAGTGATACTAATATATGTATAGTACTATATATATTATATTTTATATATTCAGTAGTAATTATGTAGTATATACAATCTGTATTATATCCAGCAGTAATGATACTTGCTCTGGCAGATAAGAAAATGGCCTGTGAACAGGAGAAGAAATCTCTGGAGGAAGAACTTGAGAAGCTCAGACTGTCACTGCAGGTAGAGATCCCTTATAGTGTCAGTACACATCCACCAGTACCTCCACCTTTCACTTATAACGTCAGTACACATTCAGTACACATTCCCACCTTTCCATTGTAGTGGCTGTAGTGATGATTCGTGTGTGTGTTATACCAGCCCATAGAGGAGGACATTATGAGTCTGAAAGTGGCGCTGGAGATGAAGAACCAGGAGATCAAAGATCAGCACGATCTTTTGGTCAAACTATATACTCTGTATATATACTATATACTGTTTATGTAGTACCTGGTTTAACACTATACCCTCAGCTTTCTCTAGTCTGCAGATGTGAAGAAATTAAACAGAATGTGTATCTGTGTATATGTGCGCACCTGTATGTGTCTGGTTGTAGTATTATTTAAAGGGTCAAACTGCGTGAAGTGTGCCCAGACCCAGGCATGACTGTGTGACCTCTTGGGCCAGGAAGTCTGTTTCTAGTTTTATTTAAACGGCCAAACTGCGTGAAGTGTGCCCAGGCCCAGAGCTACTTTGCTGGGCATGACTGTGTGACCTCTTGGGCCTGGAAGTCTGCTTGTAGTATGATTTTAAAGGGTCAAATGGTCTCCATTGTGTGTCCAGGTTTAAGGCTACTTTGCTGGGCATGTGATTTGGACCCATCGGGTACGGAAGCCTTTCCGTCACGTGCTCGTTTTCCACGCCTTCAGCGCAGGTAGCCTGCGAATTTAAAACCGACGTGCATTTTATTCTTTTCCCCTTTTATCCTTTCATATCTCTCCGCTACCTTGGAGAAGAGAGACGCACGCGGGTAAATAAAATGTAAATATCTGTATAATATGTTAATAAAAGGAAGAAGTGGTTGTGTAGTGTAGTCGTTTGATTATAAATAATCTCATAATAATTTTATCCACAAATTCTTATACATTTATACATGTTTATCTCTCTCTGTGTGTGTGTGTGTGTGTGGTTCTGTGTCACTAGTGGGGCCTGTGGCCCGATTGGAGTGTTTGCGGTGTGAGAAGGAGGAGTTGGAGAACAATTTGTTGGAACAGCTGAAGGAGTTGAGGTTGCAGAAGCAGAAGGAGCTGCAGGTTCTTCAGGAGATGCTGAAACACAAGCAGCAGGAGGAGACAGAGCTCCTGCAGAAACAGCAGGAGGAGGAGGAGCATAACAGGTCCATCAAGAGTAAGTACTATGGAAATGCAATAATACTAACATAACTAATAATGAATGCTAGCCTTTAGGCTCCAATAAAAGTGATACTAATATATGTATAGTACTATATATATTATATTTTATATATTCAGTAGTAATTATGTAGTATATACAATCTATGTTATATCCAGCAGTAATGATACTTGCTCTGGCAGATATGAAAATGGCCTGTGAACAGGAGAAGAAATCTCTGGAGGAAGAACTTGAGAAGCTCAGACTGTCACTGCAGGTAGAGATCCCTTATAGTGTCAGTACACATCCACCAGTACCTCCACCTTTCACTTATAACGTCAGTACACATTCAGTACACATTCCCACCTTTCCATTGTACTGGCTGTAGTGATGATTCGTGTCTGTGTTATACCAGCCCATAGAGGAGGACATTATGAGTCTGAAAGTGGCGCTGGAGATGAAGAACCAGGAGATCAAAGATCAGCACGATCTTTTGGTCAAACTATATACTCTGTATGTATACTATATCGAACCCACGGTTTTCACGCTACGATTTTTTTAAATGTGGTGAGCTGCGGAGAAAAGACGCGGTCCGGACGTATTTGTGGCTTAATATCTCTTGTCTCCTTGGGAGTAGGAAGTCTGTTCATGGCTCTTTGGAAAGGTCTGCATCTCCCCTCTAATCGCCTTCGAGCTTCAAGCGGATTGGACCCACGGTTATCACGTTACGATTTTTTAAAGCCGCCAGGGACGGGCCGAAAGCGTGGCATGTGGCGTTCGTTAGGGACAGTCATGGAGGTGATGCGCACCGAGTTGCACGCCATTTGGACTTGGCCAGACCTAGATGTGAGCGTTCAAAGTCAGCGCGTTTGTTTAAACTTTCTCCTCCAATTCGTTGCAACTGCTCAAGCGTTTCTCGCTCATCCGACTGGAGCGTAACGCTTTATATGTTAATATCTCTTGTCTCCTTGGGAGTAGGAAGTCTGTTCATGGATCTTTGGAAAGGGCTGCATCTCCCCTGTAATCGCCTTCGAGCGGCACGCGGATCGAACCCACGGTTTTCACGCTATGATTTTTTTAAATGTGGTGCGCGGCGGAGAAAATGCGCGCGTCGGACGTCATTTCGGCTTAATATCTCTTGTCTCCTCGGGAGTAGAAAGTCTTTTCATGGCTCTTTGGAAAGGGCTGCATCTCCCCTGTAATCGCCTTTAAGCGGCACGCGGATCGGACCCAGCGTTCTCACGCTAAGATTTTTTAAATGTGGTGCGCGGCGGAGAAAATGCGCGCGTCGGACATCATTGCGGCTTGATATCTCTTGTCTCCTTGGGAGTAGGAAGTCTGTTCATGGCTCTTTGGAAAGTGCTGCATCTCCCCTGTAATCGCCTTCGAGCGGCACGCGGATCGAACCCACGGTTTTCACGCTATGATTTTTTTAAATGTGGTGCGCGGCGGAGAAAATGCGCGCGTCGGACGTCATTTCAGCTTAAATCTCTTGTCTCCTTGGGAGTAGAAAGTCTATTCATGGCTCTTTGGAAAGGGCTGCATCTTCCCTGTAATCGCCTTTAAGCGGCACGCGGATCGGACCCACCGTTCTTACGATACGATTTTTTAAATGTGGTGCGCGGCGGAGAAAAGACGCGCGTAGGACATATTTGCGGCTTAATATCTTTGGGCTCCTTGGGAGTAGAAAGTCTGTTCATGGCTCTTTGGAAAGGGCTGCATCTCCCCTGTAATCGCCTTCGAGCGGCACGCGGATCGAACCCACGGTTTTCACGCTATGATTTTTTAAAATGTGTTGCGCGGCGGAGAAAATGCGCGCGTCGGACGTCATTGCGGCTTAATATCTCTTGTCTCCTTGGGAGTAGAAAGTCTTTTCATGGCTCTTTGGAAAGGGTTGCATCTCCCCTGTAATCGCCTTTAAGCGGCACGCGGATCGGACCCACCGTTCTTACTATACGATTTTTTAAATGTGGTGCGCGGCGTAGAAAAGCCGCGCGTAGGACGTATTTGCGGCTTAATATCTTTGGGCTCCTTGGGAGTAGGAAGTCTGTTCATGCCTCTTTGGAAAGGGCTGCATCTCCCCTGTAATCCCCTTCGAGCGGCACGCGGATCGAACCCACGGTTTTCACGCTATGATTTTTTTAAATGTGGTGCGCGGCGGAGAAAATGCGCGTGTCGGACGTCATTTCGGCTTAATATCTCTTGTCTCCTTGAGAGTAGAAAGTCTTTTCATGGCTCTTTGGAAAGGGTTGCGTCTCCCCTGTAATCGCCTTTAAGCGGCACGCGGATCGAACCCACGGTTTTCACGCTATGATTTTTTTAAATGTGCTGCGCGGCGGAGAAAATGCGCGCGTCGGACGTCATTGCGGCTTAATATCTCTTGTCTCCTTGGGAATAGAAAGTCTGTTCATGGCTCTTAGGAAAGGGCTGCACTCCACTGTAATCGCCTTCGAGCGGCACGCGGATCGGAACCATCGTTATCACGCTACGATTTTTTAATGCCTCTAGGGACGGGCCGAAAGCGTGGCAGGTGGCGTTCGTTAGGGACAGTCATGGAGGTGATGCGCACCGAGTTGCAGGCCATTTGGACCTGGCCCGGCCTAGATGTGAGCGTTCAAAGTCAGCGCGTTTGTTTAAACTTTCTCCTCCAATTCGTTGCAATTGTGCAAGCGTTTCTCGCTCATCCGACTGGAGCGTAACGCTTTATATGTTAATATTTCTGGTCTCCTTGGGAGTAGAAAGTCTGTTCATGGCTCTTTTGAAAGGGATGCATCTCCCCTGTAATCGCCTTCGAGCGGCACGCGGATCGAACCCACGGTTTTCACGCCACGATTTTTTTTAAATGTGTTGCGCGGCGGAGAAAAGACGCGCGCCGGACGTATTTGCGGCTTAATATCTCTTGTCTCATTGGGAGTAGAAAGTCTGTTCATGGCTCTTTGGAAAGGGCTGCATCTCCCCTGTAAACGCCTTCGAGCGGCACGCGGATCGAACCCACGGTTTTCACGCTATGATTTTTTTAAATGTGGTGCGCGGCGGAGAAAATGCGCGCGTCGGACGTCATTGCGGCTTAATATCTCTTGTCTCATTGGGAGTAGAAAGTCTGTTCATGGCTCTTTGGAAAGGGCTGCATCTCCCCTGTAATCGCCTTCGAGCGGCACGCGGATGGAACCCACGGTTTTCACGCTATGATTTTTTTAAATGTGGTGCGCGGCGGAGAAAATGCGCGCGTCGGACGTCATTGCGGCTTAATATCTCTTGTCTCCTTGGGAGTAGAAAGTCTGTTCATGGCTCTTTGGAAAGGGCTCCATCTCCCCTGTAATCGCCTTTAAGCGGCACGCGGATCGGACCCACCGTTCTCACGCTACGATTTTTTAAATGTGGTCCGCGGCGCAATAAATGCGCGCGTCGGACGTCATTGCGGCTTAATATCTCTTGTCTCGTTGGGAGTAGGAAGTCTGTTCATGGCTCTTTGGAAAGGGCTGCATCTCCCCTGTAATCGCCTTCGAGCGGCACGCGGATCGGACCCACCGTTCTCACGCTAAGATTTTTTAAATGTGGTGCGCGGCGGAGAAAAGACGCGCGTAGGACATATTTGCGGCTTAATATCTTTGGGCTCCTTGGGAGTAGAAAGTCTGTTCATGGCTCTTTGGAAAGGGCTGCATCTCCCCTGTAATCGCCTTTAAGCGGCACGCGGATCGGACCCACCGTTCTCACGCTACGATTTTTTAAACGTGGTGCGTGTCGGAGAAAATGCGCGCGTCGGACGTCATTGTGGCTTAATATCTCTTGTCTCCTTGGGAGTAGAAAGTCTGTTCATGGCTCTTTGGAAAGGGCTGCATCTCCCCTGTAATCGCCTTTAAGCGGCACGCGGATCGGACCCACCGTTCTTACGATACGATTTTTTAAATGTTGTGCGCGGCCTAGAAAAGACGCGTTTAGGACGTATTTGCGGCTTAATATCTTTGGGCTCCTTGGGAGTAGAAAGTCTGTTCATGGCTCTTTGGAAAGGGCTGCATCTCCACTGTTATCGCCTTCGAGCGGCACGCGGATCGGAACCATCGTTATCACGCTACGATTTTTTAATGCCGCCAGGGACGGGCCGAAAGCGTGGCAGGTGGCGTTCGTTAGGGACAGTCATGGAGGTGATGCGCACCGAGTTGCAGGCCATTTGGACCTGGCCCGGCCTAGATGTGAGCGTTCAAATCAGCGCGTTTGTTTAAACTTTCTCCTCCAGTTCGTTGCAATTGTACAAGCGTTTCTCGCTCATCCGACTGGAGCGTAACGCTTTATCTGTTAATGTCTCTGGTCTCCTTGGGAGTAGAAAGTCTATTCATGGCTCTTTGGAAAGGGCTGCATCTCCCCTGTAATCGCCTTTAAGCGGCACGCGGATCGGACCCACCGTTCTTACGATACGATTTTTTAAATGTGGTGCGCGGCGTAGAAAAGACGCGCGTAGGACGTATTTGCGGCTTAATATCTTTGGGCTCCTTGGGAGTAGGAAGTCTGTTCATGGCTCTTTGGAAAGGGCTGCATCTCCCCTGTAATCGCCTTCGAGCGGCACGCGGATCGAACCCACGGTTTTCACGCTATGATTTTTTTAAATGTGCTGCGCGGCGGAGAAAATGCGCGCGTCGGGCGTCATTGCGGCTTAATATCTCTTGTCTCCTTGGGAATAGAAAGTCTGTTCATGGCTCATTGGAAAGGGCTGCATCTCCCCTGTAACGCCTTTAAGCGGCACGCGGATCGGACCCACCGTTCTCACGCTACGATTTTTTAAATGTGGTGCGCGGCGCAATAAATGCGCGCGTCGGACATCATTGCGGCTTAATATCTTTGGGCTCCTTGGGAGTAGAAAGTCTGTTCATGGCTCTTTGGAAAGGGATGCATCTCCACTGTTTTCGCCTTCGAGCGGCACGCGGATCGGAACCATCGTTATCACGCTACGATTTTTTAATGCCGCCAGGGACGGGCCGAAAGCGTGGCAGGTGGCGTTCGTTAGGGACCGTCATGGAGGTGATGCGCACCGAGTTGCAGGCCATTTGGACCTGGCCCGGCCTAGATGTGAGCGTTCAAATCAGCGCGTTTGTTTAAACTTTCTCCTCCATTTCGATGCAATTGTACAAGCGTTTCTCGCTCATCCGACTGGAGCGTAACGCTTTATCTGTTAATATCTCTGGTCTCCTTGGGAGTAGAAAGTCTATTCATGGCTCTTTGGAAAGGGCTGCATCTCCCCTGTAATCGCCTTTAAGCGGCACGCGGATCGAACCCACGGTTTTCACGCTATGATTTTTTTAAATGTGCTGCGCGGCGGAGAAAATGCGCGCGTCGGACGTCATTGCGGCTTAATATCTCTTGTCTCCTTGGGAGTAGAAAGTCTGTTCATGGCTCTTTGGAAAGGGCTGCATCTCCCCTGTAATCGCCTTCGAGCGGCACGCGGATCGAACCCACGGTTTTCACGCTAGGATTTTTTTTAAATGTGTTGCGCGGCGGAGAATAGACGCGCGCCGGACGTATTTGCGGCTTGATATCTCTTGTCTCATTGGGAGTGGAAAGTCTGTTCATGGCTCTTTGGAAAGGGCTGCATCTCCCCTGTAATCGCCTTCCAGCGGCACGCGGATTGAACCCACCGTTCTTACGCTACGATTTTTTAAATGTGGTGCGCGGAGTAGAAAAGACGCGCGTAGAACGTATTTGCGGCTTAATATCTTTGGGCTCCTTGGGAGTAGGAAGTCTGTTCATGCCTCTTTGGAAAGGGCTCCATCTCCCCTGTAATCGCCTTCGAGCGGCACGCGGATCGAACCCACGGTTTTCACGCTATGATTTTTTTAAATGTGCTGCGCGGCGGAGAAAATGCGCGCGTCGGACGTCATTGCGGCTTAATATCTCTTGTCTCCTTGGGAGTAGAAAGTCTTTTCATGGTTCTTTGGAAAGGGTTGCATCTCCCCTGTAATCGCCTTTAAGCGGCACGCGGATCGGACCCACCGTTCTTACGCTACGATTTTTTAAATGTGGTGCGAGGCGTAGAAAAGACGCGCGTAGGACTTATTTGCGGCTTAATATCTTTGGGCTCCTTGGGAGTAGAAAGTCTGTTCATGGCTCTTTAGAAAGGGCTGCATCTCCCCTGTAATCGCCTTCGCGCGGCACGCGGATCGGAACCATCGTTATCACGCTACGATTTTTTAATGCCGACAGGGACGGGCCGAAAGCTTGGCAGGTGGCGTTCGTTAGGAAAAGTCATGGACGTGATGCGGACCGAGTTGCAGGCCATTTGGACCTGGCCCGGCCTAGATGTGAGCCTTCAAATTCAGCGCGTTTGTTTAAACTTTCTCCTCCAATTCGTTGCAATTGTACAAGCGTTTCTCGCTCATCCGACTGGAGCGTAACGCTTTATCTGTTAATATCTCTGGTCTCCTTGGGAGTAGAAAGTCTGTTCATGGCTCTTTGGAAAGGGATGCATCTCCCCTGTAATCGCCTTTAAGCGGCACGCGGATCGGACCCACCGTTCTCACGCTACGATTTTTTAAACGTGGTGCGCGTCGGAGAAAATGCGCGTAATATCTCTTGTCTCCTTGGGAGTAGAAAGTCTGTTCATGGCTCTTTGGAAAGGGCTGTATCTCCCCTGTAATCTCCTTCGAGCGGCACGCGCATCGGAACCATCGTTATCACGCTACGATTTTTTAATGCCGCCAGGGACGGGCCGAAAGCGTGGCAGGTGGCGTTCGTTAGGGACAGTCATAGAGGTGATGCGCACCGAGTTGCACGCCATTTGGAGTTGGCCCGGCCTAGATGTGAGCGTTCAAAGTCAGCGCGTTTGTTTAAACTTTCTCCTCCAATTCGTTGCAATTGTACAAGCGTTTCTCGTTCATCCGACTGGAGCGTAACGCTTTATATGTTAATATTTCTGGTCTCCTTGGGAGTAGAAAGTCTGTTCATGGCTCTTTTGAAAGGGATGCATCTCCCCTGTAATCGCCTTCGAGCGGCACGCGGATGGAACCCACGGTTTTCACGCTATGATTTTTTTAAATGTGGTGCGCGGCGGAGAAAATGCGCGCGTCGGACGTCATTGCGGCTTAATATCTCTTGTCTCCTTGGGAGTAGAAAGTCTGTTCATGGCTCTTTGGAAAGGGCTGCATCTCCCCTGTAATCGCCTTTAAGCGGCACGCGGATCGGACCCACCGTTCTCACGCTACGATTTTTTAAATGTGGTGCGCGGCGGAGAAAATGCGCGCGTCGGACGTCATTTCAGCTTAAATCTCTTGTCTCCTTGGGAGTAGAAAGTCTATTCATGGCTCTTTGGAAAGGGCTGCATCTTCCCTGTAATCGCCTTTAAGCGGCACGCGGATCGGACCCACCGTTCTTACGATACGATTTTTTAAATGTGGTGCGCGGCGGAGAAAAGACGCGCGTAGGACATATTTGCGGCTTAATATCTTTGGGCTCCTTGGGAGTAGAAAGTCTGTTCATGGCTCTTTGGAAAGGGCTGCATCTCCCCTGTAATCGCCTTCGAGCGGCACGCGGATCGAACCCACGGTTTTCACGCTATGATTTTTTAAAATGTGTTGCGCGGCGGAGAAAATGCGCGCGTCGGACGTCATTGCGGCTTAATATCTCTTGTCTCCTTGGGAGTAGAAAGTCTTTTCATGGCTCTTTGGAAAGGGTTGCATCTCCCCTGTAATCGCCTTTAAGCGGCACGCGGATCGGACCCACCGTTCTTACTATACGATTTTTTAAATGTGGTGCGCGGCGTAGAAAAGCCGCGCGTAGGACGTATTTGCGGCTTAATATCTTTGGGCTCCTTGGGAGTAGGAAGTCTGTTCATGCCTCTTTGGAAAGGGCTGCATCTCCCCTGTAATCCCCTTCGAGCGGCACGCGGATCGAACCCACGGTTTTCACGCTATGATTTTTTTAAATGTGGTGCGCGGCGGAGAAAATGCGCGTGTCGGACGTCATTTCGGCTTAATATCTCTTGTCTCCTTGAGAGTAGAAAGTCTTTTCATGGCTCTTTGGAAAGGGTTGCGTCTCCCCTGTAATCGCCTTTAAGCGGCACGCGGATCGAACCCACGGTTTTCACGCTATGATTTTTTTAAATGTGCTGCGCGGCGGAGAAAATGCGCGCGTCGGACGTCATTGCGGCTTAATATCTCTTGTCTCCTTGGGAATAGAAAGTCTGTTCATGGCTCTTAGGAAAGGGCTGCACTCCACTGTAATCGCCTTCGAGCGGCACGCGGATCGGAACCATCGTTATCACGCTACGATTTTTTAATGCCTCTAGGGACGGGCCGAAAGCGTGGCAGGTGGCGTTCGTTAGGGACAGTCATGGAGGTGATGCGCACCGAGTTGCAGGCCATTTGGACCTGGCCCGGCCTAGATGTGAGCGTTCAAAGTCAGCGCGTTTGTTTAAACTTTCTCCTCCAATTCGTTGCAATTGTGCAAGCGTTTCTCGCTCATCCGACTGGAGCGTAACGCTTTATATGTTAATATTTCTGGTCTCCTTGGGAGTAGAAAGTCTGTTCATGGCTCTTTTGAAAGGGATTCATCTCCCCTGTAATCGCCTTCGAGCGGCACGCGGATCGAACCCACGGTTTTCACGCCACGATTTTTTTTAAATGTGTTGCGCGGCGGAGAAAAGACGCGCGCCGGACGTATTTGCGGCTTAATATCTCTTGTCTCATTGGGAGTAGAAAGTCTGTTCATGGCTCTTTGGAAAGGGCTGCATCTCCCCTGTAAACGCCTTCGAGCGGCACGCGGATCGAACCCACGGTTTTCACGCTATGATTTTTTTAAATGTGGTGCGCGGCGGAGAAAATGCGCGCGTCGGACGTCATTGCGGCTTAATATCTCTTGTCTCATTGGGAGTAGAAAGTCTGTTCATGGCTCTTTGGAAAGGGCTGCATCTCCCCTGTAATCGCCTTCGAGCGGCACGCGGATGGAACCCACGGTTTTCACGCTATGATTTTTTTAAATGTGGTGCGCGGCGGAGAAAATGCGCGCGTCGGACGTCATTGCGGCTTAATATCTCTTGTCTCCTTGGGAGTAGAAAGTCTGTTCATGGCTCTTTGGAAAGGGCTCCATCTCCCCTGTAATCGCCTTTAAGCGGCACGCGGATCGGACCCACCGTTCTCACGCTACGATTTTTTAAATGTGGTCCGCGGCGCAATAAATGCGCGCGTCGGACGTCATTGCGGCTTAATATCTCTTGTCTCGTTGGGAGTAGGAAGTCTGTTCATGGCTCTTTGGAAAGGGCTGCATCTCCCCTGTAATCGCCTTCGAGCGGCACGCGGATCGGACCCACCGTTCTCACGCTAAGATTTTTTAAATGTGGTGCGCGGCGGAGAAAAGACGCGCGTAGGACATATTTGCGGCTTAATATCTTTGGGCTCCTTGGGAGTAGAAAGTCTGTTCATGGCTCTTTGGAAAGGGCTGCATCTCCCCTGTAATCGCCTTTAAGCGGCACGCGGATCGGACCCACCGTTCTCACGCTACGATTTTTTAAACGTGGTGCGTGTCGGAGAAAATGCGCGCGTCGGACGTCATTGTGGCTTAATATCTCTTGTCTCCTTGGGAGTAGAAAGTCTGTTCATGGCTCTTTGGAAAGGGCTGCATCTCCCCTGTAATCGCCTTTAAGCGGCACGCGGATCGGACCCACCGTTCTTACGATACGATTTTTTAAATGTGGTGCGCGGCCTAGAAAAGACGCGTTTAGGACGTATTTGCGGCTTAATATCTTTGGGCTCCTTGGGAGTAGAAAGTCTGTTCATGGCTCTTTGGAAAGGGCTGCATCTCCACTGTTATCGCCTTCGAGCGGCACGCGGATCGGAACCATCGTTATCACGCTACGATTTTTTAATGCCGCCAGGGACGGGCCGAAAGCGTGGCAGGTGGCGTTCGTTAGGGACAGTCATGGAGGTGATGCGCACCGAGTTGCAGGCCATTTGGACCTGGCCCGGCCTAGATGTGAGCGTTCAAATCAGCGCGTTTGTTTAAACTTTCTCCTCCAGTTCGTTGCAATTGTACAAGCGTTTCTCGCTCATCCGACTGGAGCGTAACGCTTTATCTGTTAATGTCTCTGGTCTCCTTGGGAGTAGAAAGTCTATTCATGGCTCTTTGGAAAGGGCTGCATCTCCCCTGTAATCGCCTTTAAGCGGCACGCGGATCGGACCCACCGTTCTTACGATACGATTTTTTAAATGTGGTGCGCGGCGTAGAAAAGACGCGCGTAGGACGTATTTGCGGCTTAATATCTTTGGGCTCCTTGGGAGTAGGAAGTCTGTTCATGGCTCTTTGGAAAGGGCTGCATCTCCCCTGTAATCGCCTTCGAGCGGCACGCGGATCGAACCCACGGTTTTCACGCTATGATTTTTTTAAATGTGCTGCGCGGCGGAGAAAATGCGCGCGTCGGGCGTCATTGCGGCTTAATATCTCTTGTCTCCTTGGGAATAGAAAGTCTGTTCATGGCTCATTGGAAAGGGCTGCATCTCCCCTGTAACGCCTTTAAGCGGCACGCGGATCGGACCCACCGTTCTCACGCTACGATTTTTTAAATGTGGTGCGCGGCGCAATAAATGCGCGCGTCGGACATCATTGCGGCTTAATATCTTTGGGCTCCTTGGGAGTAGAAGTCTGTTCATGGCTCTTTGGAAAGGGCTGCATCTCCCCTGTAATCGCCTTCGCGCGGCACGCGGATCGGAACCATCGTTATCACGCTACGATTTTTTAATGCCGACAGGGACGGGCCGAAAGCGTGGCAGGTGGCGTTCGTTAGGGACAGTCATGGAGGTGATGCGCGCCGAGTTGCAGGCCATTTGGACCTGGCCCGGCCTAGATGTGAGCGTTCAAAGTCAGCGCGTTTGTTTAAACTTTCTCCTCCAATTCGTTGCAATTGTACAAGCGTTTCTCGCTCATCCGACTGGAGCGTAACGCTTTATCTGTTAATATCTCTGGTCTCCTTGGGAGTAGAAAGTCTATTCATGGCTCTTTGGAAAGGGCTGCATCTCCCCTGTAATCGCCTTTAAGCGGCACGCGGATCGGACCCACCGTTCTTACGATACGATTTTTTAAATGTGGTGCGTGTCGGAGAAAATGCGCGCGTCGGACGTCATTGTGGCTTAATATCTCTTGTCTCCTTGGGAGTAGAAAGTCTGTTCATGGCTCTTTGGAAAGGGCTGCATCTCCCCTGTAATCGCCTTTAAGCGGCACGCGGATCGGACCCACCGTTCTTACGATACGATTTTTTAAATGTGGTGCGCGGCGTAGAAAAGACGCGCGTAGGACGTATTTGCGGCTTAATATCTTTGGGCTCCTTGGGAGTAGAAAGTCTGTTCATGGCTCTTTGGAAAGGGATGCATCTCCACTGTTTTCGCCTTCGAGCGGCACGCGGATCGGAACCATCGTTATCACGCTACGATTTTTTAATGCCGCCAGGGACGGGCCGAAAGCGTGGCAGGTGGCGTTCGTTAGGGACCGTCATGGAGGTGATGCGCACCGAGTTGCAGGCCATTTGGACCTGGCCCGGCCTAGATGTGAGCGTTCAAATCAGCGCGTTTGTTTAAACTTTCTCCTCCATTTCGATGCAATTGTACAAGCGTTTCTCGCTCATCCGACTGGAGCGTAACGCTTTATCTGTTAATATCTCTGGTCTCCTTGGGAGTAGAAAGTCTATTCATGGCTCTTTGGAAAGGGCTGCATCTCCCCTGTAATCGCCTTTAAGCGGCACGCGGATCGAACCCACGGTTTTCACGCTATGATTTTTTTAAATGTGCTGCGCGGCGGAGAAAATGCGCGCGTCGGACGTCATTGCGGCTTAATATCTCTTGTCTCCTTGGGAGTAGAAAGTCTGTTCATGGCTCTTTGGAAAGGGCTGCATCTCCCCTGTAATCGCCTTCGAGCGGCACGCGGATCGAACCCACGGTTTTCACGCTAGGATTTTTTTTAAATGTGTTGCGCGGCGGAGAATAGACGCGCGCCGGACGTATTTGCGGCTTGATATCTCTTGTCTCATTGGGAGTGGAAAGTCTGTTCATGGCTCTTTGGAAAGGGCTGCATCTCCCCTGTAATCGCCTTCCAGCGGCACGCGGATTGAACCCACCGTTCTTACGCTACGATTTTTTAAATGTGGTGCGCGGAGTAGAAAAGACGCGCGTAGAACGTATTTGCGGCTTAATATCTTTGGGCTCCTTGGGAGTAGGAAGTCTGTTCATGCCTCTTTGGAAAGGGCTCCATCTCCCCTGTAATCGCCTTCGAGCGGCACGCGGATCGAACCCACGGTTTTCACGCTATGATTTTTTTAAATGTGCTGCGCGGCGGAGAAAATGCGCGCGTCGGACGTCATTGCGGCTTAATATCTCTTGTCTCCTTGGGAGTAGAAAGTCTTTTCATGGTTCTTTGGAAAGGGTTGCATCTCCCCTGTAATCGCCTTTAAGCGGCACGCGGATCGGACCCACCGTTCTTACGCTACGATTTTTTAAATGTGGTGCGAGGCGTAGAAAAGACGCGCGTAGGACTTATTTGCGGCTTAATATCTTTGGGCTCCTTGGGAGTAGAAAGTCTGTTCATGGCTCTTTAGAAAGGGCTGCATCTCCCCTGTAATCGCCTTCGCGCGGCACGCGGATCGGAACCATCGTTATCACGCTACGATTTTTTAATGCCGACAGGGACGGGCCGAAAGCTTGGCAGGTGGCGTTCGTTAGGAAAAGTCATGGACGTGATGCGGACCGAGTTGCAGGCCATTTGGACCTGGCCCGGCCTAGATGTGAGCCTTCAAATTCAGCGCGTTTGTTTAAACTTTCTCCTCCAATTCGTTGCAATTGTACAAGCGTTTCTCGCTCATCCGACTGGAGCGTAACGCTTTATCTGTTAATATCTCTGGTCTCCTTGGGAGTAGAAAGTCTGTTCATGGCTCTTTGGAAAGGGATGCATCTCCCCTGTAATCGCCTTTAAGCGGCACGCGGATCGGACCCACCGTTCTCACGCTACGATTTTTTAAACGTGGTGCGCGTCGGAGAAAATGCGCGTAATATCTCTTGTCTCCTTGGGAGTAGAAAGTCTGTTCATGGCTCTTTGGAAAGGGCTGTATCTCCCCTGTAATCGCCTTCGAGCGGCACGCGCATCGGAACCATCGTTATCACGCTACGATTTTTTAATGCCGCCAGGGACGGGCCGAAAGCGTGGCAGGTGGCGTTCGTTAGGGACAGTCATAGAGGTGATGCGCACCGAGTTGCACGCCATTTGGAGTTGGCCCGGCCTAGATGTGAGCGTTCAAAGTCAGCGCGTTTGTTTAAACTTTCTCCTCCAATTCGTTGCAATTGTACAAGCGTTTCTCGTTCATCCGACTGGAGCGTAACGCTTTATATGTTAATATTTCTGGTCTCCTTGGGAGTAGAAAGTCTGTTCATGGCTCTTTTGAAAGGGATGCATCTCCCCTGTAATCGCCTTCGAGCGGCACGCGGATGGAACCCACGGTTTTCACGCTATGATTTTTTTAAATGTGGTGCGCGGCGGAGAAAATGCGCGCGTCGGACGTCATTGCGGCTTAATATCTCTTGTCTCCTTGGGAGTAGAAAGTCTGTTCATGGCTCTTTGGAAAGGGCTGCATCTCCCCTGTAATCGCCTTTAAGCGGCACGCGGATCGGACCCACCGTTCTCACGCTACGATTTTTTAAATGTGGTCCGCGGCGCAATAAATGCGCGCGTCGGACGTCATTGCGGCTTAATATCTCTTGTCTCGTTGGGAGTAGGAAGTCTGTTCATGGCTCTTTGGAAATGACTGCATCTCCCCTGTAATCGCCTTCGAGGGGCACGCGGATCGGACCCACCGTTCTCACGCTAAGATTTTTTAAATGTGGTGCGCGGCGGAGAAAAGACGCGCGTAGGACATATTTGCGGCTTAATATCTTTTGGCTCCTTGGGAGTAGAAAGTCTGTTCATGGCTCTTTGGAAAGGGCTGCATCTCCCCTGTAAACGCCTTCGAGCGGCACGCGGATCGAACCCACGGTTTTCACGCTATGATTTTTTTAAATGTGGTGCGCGGCGGAGAAAATGCGCGCGTCGGACGTCATTGCGGCTTAATATCTCTTGTCTCATTGGGAGTAGAAAGTCTGTTCATGGCTCTTTGGAAAGGGCTGCATCTCCCCTGTAATCGCCTTCGAGCGGCACGCGGATGGAACCCACGGTTTTCACGCTATGATTTTTTTAAATGTGGTGCGCGGCGGAGAAAATGCGCGCGTCGGACGTCATTGCGGCTTAATATCTCTTGTCTCCTTGGGAGTAGAAAGTCTGTTCATGGCTCTTTGGAAAGGGCTCCATCTCCCCTGTAATCGCCTTTAAGCGGCACGCGGATCGGACCCACCGTTCTCACGCTACGATTTTTTAAATGTGGTCCGCGGCGCAATAAATGCGCGCGTCGGACGTCATTGCGGCTTAATATCTCTTGTCTCGTTGGGAGTAGGAAGTCTGTTCATGGCTCTTTGGAAAGGGCTGCATCTCCCCTGTAATCGCCTTCGAGCGGCACGCGGATCGGACCCACCGTTCTCACGCTAAGATTTTTTAAATGTGGTGCGCGGCGGAGAAAAGACGCGCGTAGGACATATTTGCGGCTTAATATCTTTGGGCTCCTTGGGAGTAGAAAGTCTGTTCATGGCTCTTTGGAAAGGGCTGCATCTCCCCTGTAATCGCCTTTAAGCGGCACGCGGATCGGACCCACCGTTCTCACGCTACGATTTTTTAAACGTGGTGCGTGTCGGAGAAAATGCGCGCGTCGGACGTCATTGTGGCTTAATATCTCTTGTCTCCTTGGGAGTAGAAAGTCTGTTCATGGCTCTTTGGAAAGGGCTGCATCTCCCCTGTAATCGCCTTTAAGCGGCACGCGGATCGGACCCACCGTTCTTACGATACGATTTTTTAAATGTGGTGCGCGGCCTAGAAAAGACGCGTTTAGGACGTATTTGCGGCTTAATATCTTTGGGCTCCTTGGGAGTAGAAAGTCTGTTCATGGCTCTTTGGAAAGGGCTGCATCTCCACTGTTATCGCCTTCGAGCGGCACGCGGATCGGAACCATCGTTATCACGCTACGATTTTTTAATGCCGCCAGGGACGGGCCGAAAGCGTGGCAGGTGGCGTTCGTTAGGGACAGTCATGGAGGTGATGCGCACCGAGTTGCAGGCCATTTGGACCTGGCCCGGCCTAGATGTGAGCGTTCAAATCAGCGCGTTTGTTTAAACTTTCTCCTCCAGTTCGTTGCAATTGTACAAGCGTTTCTCGCTCATCCGACTGGAGCGTAACGCTTTATCTGTTAATGTCTCTGGTCTCCTTGGGAGTAGAAAGTCTATTCATGGCTCTTTGGAAAGGGCTGCATCTCCCCTGTAATCGCCTTTAAGCGGCACGCGGATCGGACCCACCGTTCTTACGATACGATTTTTTAAATGTGGTGCGCGGCGTAGAAAAGACGCGCGTAGGACGTATTTGCGGCTTAATATCTTTGGGCTCCTTGGGAGTAGGAAGTCTGTTCATGGCTCTTTGGAAAGGGCTGCATCTCCCCTGTAATCGCCTTCGAGCGGCACGCGGATCGAACCCACGGTTTTCACGCTATGATTTTTTTAAATGTGCTGCGCGGCGGAGAAAATGCGCGCGTCGGGCGTCATTGCGGCTTAATATCTCTTGTCTCCTTGGGAATAGAAAGTCTGTTCATGGCTCTTTGGAAAGGGCTGCATCTCCCCTGTAATCGCCTTTAAGCGGCACGCGGATCGGACCCACCGTTCTTACGATACGATTTTTTAAATGTGGTGCGCGGCGTAGAAAAGACGCGCGTAGGACGTATTTGCGGCTTAATATCTTTGGGCTCCTTGGGAGTAGAAAGTCTGTTCATGGCTCTTTGGAAAGGGATGCATCTCCACTGTTTTCGCCTTCGAGCGGCACGCGGATCGGAACCATCGTTATCACGCTACGATTTTTTAATGCCGCCAGGGACGGGCCGAAAGCGTGGCAGGTGGCGTTCGTTAGGGACCGTCATGGAGGTGATGCGCACCGAGTTGCAGGCCATTTGGACCTGGCCCGGCCTAGATGTGAGCGTTCAAATCAGCGCGTTTGTTTAAACTTTCTCCTCCATTTCGATGCAATTGTACAAGCGTTTCTCGCTCATCCGACTGGAGCGTAACGCTTTATCTGTTAATATCTCTGGTCTCCTTGGGAGTAGAAAGTCTATTCATGGCTCTTTGGAAAGGGCTGCATCTCCCCTGTAATCGCCTTTAAGCGGCACGCGGATCGAACCCACGGTTTTCACGCTATGATTTTTTTAAATGTGCTGCGCGGCGGAGAAAATGCGCGCGTCGGACGTCATTGCGGCTTAATATCTCTTGTCTCCTTGGGAGTAGAAAGTCTGTTCATGGCTCTTTGGAAAGGGCTGCATCTCCCCTGTAATCGCCTTCGAGCGGCACGCGGATCGAACCCACGGTTTTCACGCTAGGATTTTTTTTAAATGTGTTGCGCGGCGGAGAATAGACGCGCGCCGGACGTATTTGCGGCTTGATATCTCTTGTCTCATTGGGAGTGGAAAGTCTGTTCATGGCTCTTTGGAAAGGGCTGCATCTCCCCTGTAATCGCCTTCCAGCGGCACGCGGATTGAACCCACCGTTCTTACGCTACGATTTTTTAAATGTGGTGCGCGGAGTAGAAAAGACGCGCGTAGAACGTATTTGCGGCTTAATATCTTTGGGCTCCTTGGGAGTAGGAAGTCTGTTCATGCCTCTTTGGAAAGGGCTCCATCTCCCCTGTAATCGCCTTCGAGCGGCACGCGGATCGAACCCACGGTTTTCACGCTATGATTTTTTTAAATGTGCTGCGCGGCGGAGAAAATGCGCGCGTCGGACGTCATTGCGGCTTAATATCTCTTGTCTCCTTGGGAGTAGAAAGTCTTTTCATGGTTCTTTGGAAAGGGTTGCATCTCCCCTGTAATCGCCTTTAAGCGGCACGCGGATCGGACCCACCGTTCTTACGCTACGATTTTTTAAATGTGGTGCGAGGCGTAGAAAAGACGCGCGTAGGACTTATTTGCGGCTTAATATCTTTGGGCTCCTTGGGAGTAGAAAGTCTGTTCATGGCTCTTTAGAAAGGGCTGCATCTCCCCTGTAATCGCCTTCGCGCGGCACGCGGATCGGAACCATCGTTATCACGCTACGATTTTTTAATGCCGACAGGGACGGGCCGAAAGCTTGGCAGGTGGCGTTCGTTAGGAAAAGTCATGGACGTGATGCGGACCGAGTTGCAGGCCATTTGGACCTGGCCTGGCCTAGATGTGAGCCTTCAAATTCAGCGCGTTTGTTTAAACTTTCTCCTCCAATTCGTTGCAATTGTACAAGCGTTTCTCGCTCATCCGACTGGAGCGTAACGCTTTATCTGTTAATATCTCTGGTCTCCTTGGGAGTAGAAAGTCTGTTCATGGCTCTTTGGAAAGGGATGCATCTCCCCTGTAATCGCCTTTAAGCGGCACGCGGATCGGACCCACCGTTCTCACGCTACGATTTTTTAAACGTGGTGCGCGTCGGAGAAAATGCGCGTAATATCTCTTGTCTCCTTGGGAGTAGAAAGTCTGTTCATGGCTCTTTGGAAAGGGCTGTATCTCCCCTGTAATCGCCTTCGAGCGGCACGCGCATCGGAACCATCGTTATCACGCTACGATTTTTTAATGCCGCCAGGGACGGGCCGAAAGCGTGGCAGGTGGCGTTCGTTAGGGACAGTCATAGAGGTGATGCGCACCGAGTTGCACGCCATTTGGAGTTGGCCCGGCCTAGATGTGAGCGTTCAAAGTCAGCGCGTTTGTTTAAACTTTCTCCTCCAATTCGTTGCAATTGTACAAGCGTTTCTCGTTCATCCGACTGGAGCGTAACGCTTTATATGTTAATATTTCTGGTCTCCTTGGGAGTAGAAAGTCTGTTCATGGCTCTTTTGAAAGGGAGGCATCTCCCCTGTAATCGCCTTCGAGCGGCACGCGGATGGAACCCACGGTTTTCACGCTATGATTTTTTTAAATGTGGTGCGCGGCGGAGAAAATGCGCGCGTCGGACGTCATTGCGGCTTAATATCTCTTGTCTCCTTGGGAGTAGAAAGTCTGTTCATGGCTCTTTGGAAAGGGCTGCATCTCCCCTGTAATCGCCTTTAAGCGGCACGCGGATCGGACCCACCGTTCTCACGCTACGATTTTTTAAATGTGGTCCGCGGCGCAATAAATGCGCGCGTCGGACGTCATTGCGGCTTAATATCTCTTGTCTCGTTGGGAGTAGGAAGTCTGTTCATGGCTCTTTGGAAATGACTGCATCTCCCCTGTAATCGCCTTCGAGGGGCACGCGGATCGGACCCACCGTTCTCACGCTAAGATTTTTTAAATGTGGTGCGCGGCGGAGAAAAGACGCGCGTAGGACATATTTGCGGCTTAATATCTTTTGGCTCCTTGGGAGTAGAAAGTCTGTTCATGGCTCTTTGGAAAGGGCTGCATCTCCCCTGTAATCGCCTTTAAGCGGCACGCGGATCGGACCCACCGTTCTCACGCTACGATTTTTTAAACGTGGTGCGTGTCGGAGAAAATGCGCGCGTCGGACGTCATTGTGGCTTAATATCTCTTGTCTCCTTGGGAGTAGAAAGTCTGTTCATGGCTCTTTGGAAAGGGCTGCATCTCCCCTGTAATCGCCTTTAAGCGGCACGCGGATCGGACCCACAGTTCTTACGATACGATTTTTTAAATGTGGTGCGCGGCGTAGAAAAGACGCGTTTAGGACGTATTTGCGGCTTAATATCTTTGGGCTCCTTGGGAGTAGAAAGTCTGTTCATGGCTCTTTGGAAAGGGCTGCATCTCCACTGTTATCGCCTTCGAGCGGCACGCGGATCGGAACCATCGTTATCACGCTACGATTTTTTAATGCCGCCAGGGACGGGCCGAAAGCGTGGCAGGTGGCGTTCGTTAGGGACAGTCATGGAGGTGATGCGCACCGAGTTGCAGGCCATTTGGACCTGGCCCGGCCTAGATGTGAGCGTTCAAATCAGCGCGTTTGTTTAAACTTTCTCCTCCAGTTCGTTGCAATTGTACAAGCGTTTCTCGCTCATCCGACTGGAGCGTAACGCTTTATCTGTTAATGTCTCTGGTCTCCTTGGGAGTAGAAAGTCTATTCATGGCTCTTTGGAAAGGGCTGCATCTCCCCTGTAATCGCCTTTAAGCGGCACGCGGATCGGACCCACCGTTCTTACGATACGATTTTTTAAATGTGGTGCGCGGCGGAGAAAAGACGCGCGTAGGACATATTTGCGGCTTAATATCTTTGGGCTCCTTGGGAGTAGAAAGTCTGTTCATGGCTCTTTGGAAAGGGCTGCATCTCCCCTGTAATCGCCTTCGAGCGGCACGCGGATCGAACCCACGGTTTTCACGCTATGATTTTTTAAAATGTGTTGCGCGGCGGAGAAAATGCGCGCGTCGGACGTCATTGCGGCTTAATATCTCTTGTCTCCTTGGGAGTAGAAAGTCTTTTCATGGCTCTTTGGAAAGGGTTGCATCTCCCCTGTAATCGCCTTTAAGCGGCACGCGGATCGGACCCACCGTTCTTACTATACGATTTTTTAAATGTGGTGCGCGGCGTAGAAAAGACGCGCGTAGGACGTATTTGCGGCTTAATATCTTTGGGCTCCTTGGGAGTAGGAAGTCTGTTCATGCCTCTTTGGAAAGGGCTGCATCTCCCCTGTAATCCCCTTCGAGCGGCACGCGGATCGAACCCACGGTTTTCACGCTATGATTTTTTTAAATGTGGTGCGCGGCGGAGAAAATGCGCGTGTCGGACGTCATTTCGGCTTAATATCTCTTGTCTCCTTGAGAGTAGAAAGTCTTTTCATGGCTCTTTGGAAAGGGTTGCGTCTCCCCTGTAATCGCCTTTAAGCGGCACGCGGATCGAACCCACGGTTTTCACGCTATGATTTTTTTAAATGTGCTGCGCGGCGGAGAAAATGCGCGCGTCGGACGTCATTGCGGCTTAATATCTCTTGTCTCCTTGGGAATAGAAAGTCTGTTCATGGCTCTTAGGAAAGGGCTGCATCTCCACTGTAATCGCCTTCGAGCGGCACGCGGATCGGAACCATCGTTATCATGCTACGATTTTTTAATGCCTCTAGGGACGGGCCGAAAGCGTGGCAGGTGGCGTTCGTTAGGGACAGTCATGGAGGTGATGCGCACCGAGTTGCAGGCCATTTGGACCTGGCCCGGCCTAGATGTGAGCGTTCAAATTCAGCGCGTTTGTTTAAACTTTCTCCTCCAATTCGTTGCAATTGTACAAGCGTTTCTCGCTCATCCGACTGGAGCGTAACGCTTTATATGTTAATATTTCTGGTCTCCTTGGGAGTAGAAAGTCTGTTCATGGCTCCTTTGAAAGGGATGCATCTCCCCTGTAATCGCCTTCGAGCGGCACGCGGATCGAACCCACGGTTTTCACGCTACGATTTTTTTTAAATGTGTTGCGCGGCGGAGAAAAGACGCGCGCCGGACGTATTTGCGGCTTAATATCTCTTGTCTCATTGGGAGTAGAAAGTCTGTTCATGGCACTTTGGAAAGGGCTGCATCTCCCCTGTAATCGCCTTCGAGCGGCACGCGGATCGAACCCACGGTTTTCACGCTATGATTTTTTTAAATGTGGTGCGCGGCGGAGAAAATGCGCGCGTCGGACGTCATTGCGGCTTAATATCTCTTGTCTCCTTGGGAATAGAAAGTCTGTTCATGGCTCTTAGGAAAGGGCTGCACTCCACTGTAATCGCCTTCGAGCGGCACGCGGATCGGAACCATCGTTATCACGCTACGATTTTTTAATGCCTCTAGGGACGGGCCGAAAGCGTGGCAGGTGGCGTTCGTTAGGGACAGTCATGGAGGTGATGCGCACCGAGTTGCAGGCCATTTGGACCTGGCCCGGCCTAGATGTGAGCGTTCAAAGTCAGCGCGTTTGTTTAAACTTTCTCCTCCAATTCGTTGCAATTGTGCAAGCGTTTCTCGCTCATCCGACTGGAGCGTAACGCTTTATATGTTAATATTTCTGGTCTCCTTGGGAGTAGAAAGTCTGTTCATGGCTCTTTTGAAAGGGATGCATCTCCCCTGTAATCGCCTTCGAGCGGCACGCGGATCGAACCCACGGTTTTCACGCCACGATTTTTTTTAAATGTGTTGCGCGGCGGAGAAAAGACGCGCGCCGGACGTATTTGCGGCTTAATATCTCTTGTCTCATTGGGAGTAGAAAGTCTGTTCATGGCTCTTTGGAAAGGGCTGCATCTCCCCTGTAAACGCCTTCGAGCGGCACGCGGATCGAACCCACGGTTTTCACGCTATGATTTTTTTAAATGTGGTGCGCGGCGGAGAAAATGCGCGCGTCGGACGTCATTGCGGCTTAATATCTCTTGTCTCATTGGGAGTAGAAAGTCTGTTCATGGCTCTTTGGAAAGGGCTGCATCTCCCCTGTAATCGCCTTCGAGCGGCACGCGGATGGAACCCACGGTTTTCACGCTATGATTTTTTTAAATGTGGTGCGCGGCGGAGAAAATGCGCGCGTCGGACGTCATTGCGGCTTAATATCTCTTGTCTCCTTGGGAGTAGAAAGTCTGTTCATGGCTCTTTGGAAAGGGCTCCATCTCCCCTGTAATCGCCTTTAAGCGGCACGCGGATCGGACCCACCGTTCTCACGCTACGATTTTTTAAATGTGGTCCGCGGCGCAATAAATGCGCGCGTCGGACGTCATTGCGGCTTAATATCTCTTGTCTCGTTGGGAGTAGGAAGTCTGTTCATGGCTCTTTGGAAAGGGCTGCATCTCCCCTGTAATCGCCTTCGAGCGGCACGCGGATCGGACCCACCGTTCTCACGCTAAGATTTTTTAAATGTGGTGCGCGGCGGAGAAAAGACGCGCGTAGGACATATTTGCGGCTTAATATCTTTGGGCTCCTTGGGAGTAGAAAGTCTGTTCATGGCTCTTTGGAAAGGGCTGCATCTCCCCTGTAATCGCCTTTAAGCGGCACGCGGATCGGACCCACCGTTCTCACGCTACGATTTTTTAAACGTGGTGCGTGTCGGAGAAAATGCGCGCGTCGGACGTCATTGTGGCTTAATATCTCTTGTCTCCTTGGGAGTAGAAAGTCTGTTCATGGCTCTTTGGAAAGGGCTGCATCTCCCCTGTAATCGCCTTTAAGCGGCACGCGGATCGGACCCACCGTTCTTACGATACGATTTTTTAAATGTGGTGCGCGGCGTAGAAAAGACGCGTTTAGGACGTATTTGCGGCTTAATATCTTTGGGCTCCTTGGGAGTAGAAAGTCTGTTCATGGCTCTTTGGAAAGGGCTGCATCTCCACTGTTATCGCCTTCGAGCGGCACGCGGATCGGAACCATCGTTATCACGCTACGATTTTTTAATGCCGCCAGGGACGGGCCGAAAGCGTGGCAGGTGGCGTTCGTTAGGGACAGTCATGGAGGTGACGCGCACCGAGTTGCAGGCCATTTGGACCTGGCCCGGCCTAGATGTGAGCGTTCAAATCAGCGCGTTTGTTTAAACTTTCTCCTCCAGTTCGTTGCAGTTGTACAAGCGTTTCTCGCTCATCCGACTGGAGCGTAACGCTTTATCTGTTAATGTCTCTGGTCTCCTTGGGAGTAGAAAGTCTATTCATGGCTCTTTGGAAAGGGCTGCATCTTCCCTGTAATCGCCTTTAAGCGGCACGCGGATCGGACCCACCGTTCTTACGATACGATTTTTTAAATGTGGTGCGCGGCGGAGAAAAGACGCGCGTAGGACATATTTGCGGCTTAATATCTTTGGGCTCCTTGGGAGTAGAAAGTCTGTTCATGGCTCTTTGGAAAGGGCTGCATCTCCCCTGTAATCGCCTTCGAGCGGCACGCGGATCGAACCCACGGTTTTCACGCTATGATTTTTTTAAATGTGGTGCGCGGCGGAGAAAATGCGCGCGTCGGACGTCATTGCGGCTTAATATCTCTTGTCTCCTTGGGAGTAGAAAGTCTATTCATGGCTCTTTGGAAAGGGCTGCATCTCCCCTGTAATCGCCTTTAAGCGGCACGCGGATCGGACCCACCGTTCTTACGATACGATTTTTTAAATGTGGTGCGCGGCGTAGAAAAGACGCGCGTAGGACGTATTTGCGGCTTAATATCTTTGGGCTCCTTGGGAGTAGGAAGTCTGTTCATGGCTCTTTGGAAAGGGCTGCATCTCCCCTGTAATCGCCTTCGAGCGGCACGCGGATCGAACCCACGGTTTTCACGCTATGATTTTTTTAAATGTGCTGCGCGGCGGAGAAAATGCGCGCGTCGGGCGTCATTGCGGCTTAATATCTCTTGTCTCCTTGGGAATAGAAAGTCTGTTCATGGCTCATTGGAAAGGGCTGCATCTCCCCTGTAACGCCTTTAAGCGGCACGCGGATCGGACCCACCGTTCTCACGCTACGATTTTTTAAATGTGGTGCGCGGCGCAATAAATGCGCGCGTCGGACATCATTGCGGCTTAATATCTTTGGGCTCCTTGGGAGTAGAAGTCTGTTCATGGCTCTTTGGAAAGGGCTGCATCTCCCCTGTAATCGCCTTCGCGCGGCACGCGGATCGGAACCATCGTTATCACGCTACGATTTTTTAATGCCGACAGGGACGGGCCGAAAGCGTGGCAGGTGGCGTTCGTTAGGGACAGTCATGGAGGTGATGCGCGCCGAGTTGCAGGCCATTTGGACCTGGCCCGGCCTAGATGTGAGCGTTCAAAGTCAGCGCGTTTGTTTAAACTTTCTCCTCCAATTCGTTGCAATTGTACAAGCGTTTCTCGCTCATCCGACTGGAGCGTAACGCTTTATCTGTTAATATCTCTGGTCTCCTTGGGAGTAGAAAGTCTATTCATGGCTCTTTGGAAAGGGCTGCATCTCCCCTGTAATCGCCTTTAAGCGGCACGCGGATCGGACCCACCGTTCTTACGATACGATTTTTTAAATGTGGTGCGTGTCGGAGAAAATGCGCGCGTCGGACGTCATTGTGGCTTAATATCTCTTGTCTCCTTGGGAGTAGAAAGTCTGTTCATGGCTCTTTGGAAAGGGCTGCATCTCCCCTGTAATCGCCTTTAAGCGGCACGCGGATCGGACCCACCGTTCTTACGATACGATTTTTTAAATGTGGTGCGCGGCGTAGAAAAGACGCGCGTAGGACGTATTTGCGGCTTAATATCTTTGGGCTCCTTGGGAGTAGAAAGTCTGTTCATGGCTCTTTGGAAAGGGATGCATCTCCACTGTTTTCGCCTTCGAGCGGCACGCGGATCGGAACCATCGTTATCACGCTACGATTTTTTAATGCCGCCAGGGACGGGCCGAAAGCGTGGCAGGTGGCGTTCGTTAGGGACCGTCATGGAGGTGATGCGCACCGAGTTGCAGGCCATTTGGACCTGGCCCGGCCTAGATGTGAGCGTTCAAATCAGCGCGTTTGTTTAAACTTTCTCCTCCATTTCGATGCAATTGTACAAGCGTTTCTCGCTCATCCGACTGGAGCGTAACGCTTTATCTGTTAATATCTCTGGTCTCCTTGGGAGTAGAAAGTCTATTCATGGCTCTTTGGAAAGGGCTGCATCTCCCCTGTAATCGCCTTTAAGCGGCACGCGGATCGAACCCACGGTTTTCACGCTATGATTTTTTTAAATGTGCTGCGCGGCGGAGAAAATGCGCGCGTCGGACGTCATTGCGGCTTAATATCTCTTGTCTCCTTGGGAGTAGAAAGTCTGTTCATGGCTCTTTGGAAAGGGCTGCATCTCCCCTGTAATCGCCTTCGAGCGGCACGCGGATCGAACCCACGGTTTTCACGCTAGGATTTTTTTTAAATGTGTTGCGCGGCGGAGAATAGACGCGCGCCGGACGTATTTGCGGCTTGATATCTCTTGTCTCATTGGGAGTGGAAAGTCTGTTCATGGCTCTTTGGAAAGGGCTGCATCTCCCCTGTAATCGCCTTCCAGCGGCACGCGGATTGAACCCACCGTTCTTACGCTACGATTTTTTAAATGTGGTGCGCGGAGTAGAAAAGACGCGCGTAGAACGTATTTGCGGCTTAATATCTTTGGGCTCCTTGGGAGTAGGAAGTCTGTTCATGCCTCTTTGGAAAGGGCTCCATCTCCCCTGTAATCGCCTTCGAGCGGCACGCGGATCGAACCCACGGTTTTCACGCTATGATTTTTTTAAATGTGCTGCGCGGCGGAGAAAATGCGCGCGTCGGACGTCATTGCGGCTTAATATCTCTTGTCTCCTTGGGAGTAGAAAGTCTTTTCATGGTTCTTTGGAAAGGGTTGCATCTCCCCTGTAATCGCCTTTAAGCGGCACGCGGATCGGACCCACCGTTCTTACGCTACGATTTTTTAAATGTGGTGCGAGGCGTAGAAAAGACGCGCGTAGGACTTATTTGCGGCTTAATATCTTTGGGCTCCTTGGGAGTAGAAAGTCTGTTCATGGCTCTTTAGAAAGGGCTGCATCTCCCCTGTAATCGCCTTCGCGCGGCACGCGGATCGGAACCATCGTTATCACGCTACGATTTTTTAATGCCGACAGGGACGGGCCGAAAGCTTGGCAGGTGGCGTTCGTTAGGAAAAGTCATGGACGTGATGCGGACCGAGTTGCAGGCCATTTGGACCTGGCCCGGCCTAGATGTGAGCCTTCAAATTCAGCGCGTTTGTTTAAACTTTCTCCTCCAATTCGTTGCAATTGTACAAGCGTTTCTCGCTCATCCGACTGGAGCGTAACGCTTTATCTGTTAATATCTCTGGTCTCCTTGGGAGTAGAAAGTCTGTTCATGGCTCTTTGGAAAGGGATGCATCTCCCCTGTAATCGCCTTTAAGCGGCACGCGGATCGGACCCACCGTTCTCACGCTACGATTTTTTAAACGTGGTGCGCGTCGGAGAAAATGCGCGTAATATCTCTTGTCTCCTTGGGAGTAGAAAGTCTGTTCATGGCTCTTTGGAAAGGGCTGTATCTCCCCTGTAATCGCCTTCGAGCGGCACGCGCATCGGAACCATCGTTATCACGCTACGATTTTTTAATGCCGCCAGGGACGGGCCGAAAGCGTGGCAGGTGGCGTTCGTTAGGGACAGTCATAGAGGTGATGCGCACCGAGTTGCACGCCATTTGGAGTTGGCCCGGCCTAGATGTGAGCGTTCAAAGTCAGCGCGTTTGTTTAAACTTTCTCCTCCAATTCGTTGCAATTGTACAAGCGTTTCTCGTTCATCCGACTGGAGCGTAACGCTTTATATGTTAATATTTCTGGTCTCCTTGGGAGTAGAAAGTCTGTTCATGGCTCTTTTGAAAGGGATGCATCTCCCCTGTAATCGCCTTCGAGCGGCACGCGGATGGAACCCACGGTTTTCACGCTATGATTTTTTTAAATGTGGTGCGCGGCGGAGAAAATGCGCGCGTCGGACGTCATTGCGGCTTAATATCTCTTGTCTCCTTGGGAATAGAAAGTCTGTTCATGGCTCTTTGGAAAGGGCTGCATCTCCCCTGTAATCGCCTTTAAGCGGCACGCGGATCGGACCCACCGTTCTCACGCTACGATTTTTTAAATGTGGTCCGCGGCGCAATAAATGCGCGCGTCGGACGTCATTGCGGCTTAATATCTCTTGTCTCGTTGGGAGTAGGAAGTCTGTTCATGGCTCTTTGGAAATGACTGCATCTCCCCTGTAATCGCCTTCGAGGGGCACGCGGATCGGACCCACCGTTCTCACGCTAAGATTTTTTAAATGTGGTGCGCGGCGGAGAAAAGACGCGCGTAGGACATATTTGCGGCTTAATATCTTTTGGCTCCTTGGGAGTAGAAAGTCTGTTCATGGCTCTTTGGAAAGGGCTGCATCTCCCCTGTAATCGCCTTTAAGCGGCACGCGGATCGGACCCACCGTTCTCACGCTACGATTTTTTAAACGTGGTGCGTGTCGGAGAAAATGCGCGCGTCGGACGTCATTGTGGCTTAATATCTCTTGTCTCCTTGGGAGTAGAAAGTCTGTTCATGGCTCTTTGGAAAGGGCTGCATCTCCCCTGTAATCGCCTTTAAGCGGCACGCGGATCGGACCCACCGTTCTTACGATACGATTTTTTAAATGTGGTGCGCGGCGTAGAAAAGACGCGTTTAGGACGTATTTGCGGCTTAATATCTTTGGGCTCCTTGGGAGTAGAAAGTCTGTTCATGGCTCTTTGGAAAGGGCTGCATCTCCACTGTTATCGCCTTCGAGCGGCACGCGGATCGGAAGCATCGTTATCACGCTACGATTTTTTAATGCCGCCAGGGACGGGCCGAAAGCGTGGCAGGTGGCGTTCGTTAGGGACAGTCATGGAGGTGATGCGCACCGAGTTGCAGGCCATTTGGACCTGGCCCGGCCTAGATGTGAGCGTTCAAATCAGCGCGTTTGTTTAAACTTTCTCCTCCAGTTCGTTGCAATTGTACAAGCGTTTCTCGCTCATCCGACTGGAGCGTAACGCTTTATCTGTTAATGTCTCTGGTCTCCTTGGGAGTAGAAAGTCTATTCATGGCTCTTTGGAAAGGGCTGCATCTCCCCTGTAATCGCCTTTAAGCGGCACGCGGATCGGACCCACCGTTCTTACGATACGATTTTTTAAATGTGGTGCGCGGCGGAGAAAAGACGCGCGTAGGACATATTTGCGGCTTAATATCTTTGGGCTCCTTGGGAGTAGAAAGTCTGTTCATGGCTCTTTGGAAAGGGCTGCATCTCCCCTGTAATCGCCTTCGAGCGGCACGCGGATCGAACCCACGGTTTTCACGCTATGATTTTTTAAAATGTGTTGCGCGGCGGAGAAAATGCGCGCGTCGGACGTCATTGCGGCTTAATATCTCTTGTCTCCTTGGGAGTAGAAAGTCTTTTCATGGCTCTTTGGAAAGGGTTGCATCTCCCCTGTAATCGCCTTTAAGCGGCACGCGGATCGGACCCACCGTTCTTACTATACGATTTTTTAAATGTGGTGCGCGGCGTAGAAAAGACGCGCGTAGGACGTATTTGCGGCTTAATATCTTTGGGCTCCTTGGGAGTAGGAAGTCTGTTCATGCCTCTTTGGAAAGGGCTGCATCTCCCCTGTAATCCCCTTCGAGCGGCACGCGGATCGAACCCACGGTTTTCACGCTATGATTTTTTTAAATGTGGTGCGCGGCGGAGAAAATGCGCGTGTCGGACGTCATTTCGGCTTAATATCTCTTGTCTCCTTGAGAGTAGAAAGTCTTTTCATGGCTCTTTGGAAAGGGTTGCGTCTCCCCTGTAATCGCCTTTAAGCGGCACGCGGATCGAACCCACGGTTTTCACGCTATGATTTTTTTAAATGTGCTGCGCGGCGGAGAAAATGCGCGCGTCGGACGTCATTGCGGCTTAATATCTCTTGTCTCCTTGGGAGTAGAAAGTCTGTTCATGGCTCTTTGGAAAGGGCTGCATCTCCCCTGTAATCGCCTTCGAGCGGCACGCGGATCGAACCCACGGTTTTCACGCTAGGATTTTTTTTAAATGTGTTGCGCGGCGGAGAATAGACGCGCGCCGGACGTATTTGCGGCTTGATATCTCTTGTCTCATTGGGAGTGGAAAGTCTGTTCATGGCTCTTTGGAAAGGGCTGCATCTCCCCTGTAATCGCCTTCCAGCGGCACGCGGATTGAACCCACCGTTCTTACGCTACGATTTTTTAAATGTGGTGCGCGGAGTAGAAAAGACGCGCGTAGAACGTATTTGCGGCTTAATATCTTTGGGCTCCTTGGGAGTAGGAAGTCTGTTCATGCCTCTTTGGAAAGGGCTGCATCTCCCCTGTAATCGCCTTCGAGCGGCACGCGGATCGAACCCACGGTTTTCACGCTACGATTTTTTAATGCCGACAGGGACGGGCCGAAAGCTTGGCAGGTGGCGTTCGTTAGGAAAAGTCATGGACGTGATGCGGACCGAGTTGCAGGCCATTTGGACCTGGCCCGGCCTAGATGTGAGCCTTCAAATTCAGCGCGTTTGTTTAAACTTTCTCCTCCAATTCGTTGCAATTGTACAAGCGTTTCTCGCTCATCCGACTGGAGCGTAACGCTTTATCTGTTAATATCTCTGGTCTCCTTGGGAGTAGAAAGTCTGTTCATGGCTCTTTGGAAAGGGATGCATCTCCCCTGTAATCGCCTTTAAGCGGCACGCGGATCGGACCCACCGTTCTCACGCTACGATTTTTTAAACGTGGTGCGCGTCGGAGAAAATGCGCGTAATATCTCTTGTCTCCTTGGGAGTAGAAAGTCTGTTCATGGCTCTTTGGAAAGGGCTGTATCTCCCCTGTAATCGCCTTCGAGCGGCACGCGCATCGGAACCATCGTTATCACGCTACGATTTTTTAATGCCGCCAGGGACGGGCCGAAAGCGTGGCAGGTGGCGTTCGTTAGGGACAGTCATAGAGGTGATGCGCACCGAGTTGCACGCCATTTGGAGTTGGCCCGGCCTAGATGTGAGCGTTCAAAGTCAGCGCGTTTGTTTAAACTTTCTCCTCCAATTCGTTGCAATTGTACAAGCGTTTCTCGTTCATCCGACTGGAGCGTAACGCTTTATATGTTAATATTTCTGGTCTCCTTGGGAGTAGAAAGTCTGTTCATGGCTCTTTTGAAAGGGATGCATCTCCCCTGTAATCGCCTTCGAGCGGCACGCGGATGGAACCCACGGTTTTCACGCTATGATTTTTTTAAATGTGGTGCGCGGCGGAGAAAATGCGCGCGTCGGACGTCATTGCGGCTTAATATCTCTTGTCTCCTTGGGAGTAGAAAGTCTGTTCATGGCTCTTTGGAAAGGGCTGCATCTCCCCTGTAATCGCCTTTAAGCGGCACGCGGATCGGACCCACCGTTCTCACGCTACGATTTTTTAAATGTGGTCCGCGGCGCAATAAATGCGCGCGTCGGACGTCATTGCGGCTTAATATCTCTTGTCTCGTTGGGAGTAGGAAGTCTGTTCATGGCTCTTTGGAAATGACTGCATCTCCCCTGTAATCGCCTTCGAGGGGCACGCGGATCGGACCCACCGTTCTCACGCTAAGATTTTTTAAATGTGGTGCGCGGCGGAGAAAAGACGCGCGTAGGACATATTTGCGGCTTAATATCTTTTGGCTCCTTGGGAGTAGAAAGTCTGTTCATGGCTCTTTGGAAAGGGCTGCATCTCCCCTGTAATCGCCTTTAAGCGGCACGCGGATCGGACCCACCGTTCTTACGATACGATTTTTTAAATGTGGTGCGCGGCGTAGAAAAGACGCGTTTAGGACGTATTTGCGGCTTAATATCTTTGGGCTCCTTGGGAGTAGAAAGTCTGTTCATGGCTCTTTGGAAAGGGCTGCATCTCCACTGTTATCGCCTTCGAGCGGCACGCGGATCGGAACCATCGTTATCACGCTACGATTTTTTAATGCCGCCAGGGACGGGCCGAAAGCGTGGCAGGTGGCGTTCGTTAGGGACAGTCATGGAGGTGATGCGCACCGAGTTGCAGGCCATTTGGACCTGGCCCGGCCTAGATGTGAGCGTTCAAATCAGCGCGTTTGTTTAAACTTTCTCCTCCAGTTCGTTGCAATTGTACAAGCGTTTCTCGCTCATCCGACTGGAGCGTAACGCTTTATCTGTTAATGTCTCTGGTCTCCTTGGGAGTAGAAAGTCTATTCATGGCTCTTTGGAAAGGGCTGCATCTCCCCTGTAATCGCCTTTAAGCGGCACGCGGATCGGACCCACCGTTCTTACGATACGATTTTTTAAATGTGGTGCGCGGCGTAGAAAAGACGCGCGTAGGACGTATTTGCGGCTTAATATCTTTGGGCTCCTTGGGAGTAGGAAGTCTGTTCATGGCTCTTTGGAAAGGGCTGCATCTCCCCTGTAATCGCCTTCGAGCGGCACGCGGATCGAACCCACGGTTTTCACGCTATGATTTTTTTAAATGTGCTGCGCGGCGGAGAAAATGCGCGCGTCGGGCGTCATTGCGGCTTAATATCTCTTGTCTCCTTGGGAATAGAAAGTCTGTTCATGGCTCTTAGGAAAGGGCTGCATCTCCACTGTAATCGCCTTCGAGCGGCACGCGGATCGGAACCATCGTTATCATGCTACGATTTTTTAATGCCTCTAGGGACGGGCCGAAAGCGTGGCAGGTGGCGTTCGTTAGGGACAGTCATGGAGGTGATGCGCACCGAGTTGCAGGCCATTTGGACCTGGCCCGGCCTAGATGTGAGCGTTCAAATTCAGCGCGTTTGTTTAAACTTTCTCCTCCAATTCGTTGCAATTGTACAAGCGTTTCTCGCTCATCCGACTGGAGCGTAACGCTTTATATGTTAATATTTCTGGTCTCCTTGGGAGTAGAAAGTCTGTTCATGGCTCCTTTGAAAGGGATGCATCTCCCCTGTAATCGCCTTCGAGCGGCACGCGGATCGAACCCACGGTTTTCACGCTACGATTTTTTTTAAATGTGTTGCGCGGCGGAGAAAAGACGCGCGCCGGACGTATTTGCGGCTTAATATCTCTTGTCTCATTGGGAGTAGAAAGTCTGTTCATGGCTCTTTGGAAAGGGCTGCATCTCCCCTGTAATCGCCTTCGAGCGGCACGCGGATCGAACCCACGGTTTTCACGCTATGATTTTTTTAAATGTGGTGCGCGGCGGAGAAAATGCGCGCGTCGGACGTCATTGCGGCTTAATATCTCTTGTCTCCTTGGGAGTAGAAAGTCTGTTCATGGCTCATTGGAAAGGGCTGCATCTCCCCTGTAACGCCTTTAAGCGGCACGCGGATCGGACCCACCGTTCTCACGCTACGATTTTTTAAATGTGGTGCGCGGCGCAATAAATGCGCGCGTCGGACATCATTGCGGCTTAATATCTTTGGGCTCCTTGGGAGTAGAAGTCTGTTCATGGCTCTTTGGAAAGGGCTGCATCTCCCCTGTAATCGCCTTTAAGCGGCACGCGGATCGGACCCACCGTTCTCACGCTACGATTTTTTAAATGTGGTCCGCGGCGCAATAAATGCGCGCGTCGGACGTCATTGCGGCTTAATATCTCTTGTCTCGTTGGGAGTAGGAAGTCTGTTCATGGCTCTTTGGAAAGGGCTGCATCTCCCCTGTAATCGCCTTCGAGCGGCACGCGGATCGGACCCACCGTTCTCACGCTAAGATTTTTTAAATGTGGTGCGCGGCGGAGAAAAGACGCGCGTAGGACATATTTGCGGCTTAATATCTTTGGGCTCCTTGGGAGTAGAAAGTCTGTTCATGGCTCTTTGGAAAGGGCTGCATCTCCCCTGTAATCGCCTTTAAGCGGCACGCGGATCGGACCCACCGTTCTCACGCTACGATTTTTTAAACGTGGTGCGTGTCGGAGAAAATGCGCGCGTCGGACGTCATTGTGGCTTAATATCTCTTGTCTCCTTGGGAGTAGAAAGTCTGTTCATGGCTCTTTGGAAAGGGCTGCATCTCCCCTGTAATCGCCTTTAAGCGGCACGCGGATCGGACCCACCGTTCTTACGATACGATTTTTTAAATGTGGTGCGCGGCGTAGAAAAGACGCGTTTAGGACGTATTTGCGGCTTAATATCTTTGGGCTCCTTGGGAGTAGAAAGTCTGTTCATGGCTCTTTGGAAAGGGCTGCATCTCCACTGTTATCGCCTTCGAGCGGCACGCGGATCGGAACCATCGTTATCACGCTACGATTTTTTAATGCCGCCAGGGACGGGCCGAAAGCGTGGCAGGTGGCGTTCGTTAGGGACAGTCATGGAGGTGATGCGCACCGAGTTGCAGGCCATTTGGACCTGGCCCGGCCTAGATGTGAGCGTTCAAATCAGCGCGTTTGTTTAAACTTTCTCCTCCAGTTCGTTGCAATTGTACAAGCGTTTCTCGCTCATCCGACTGGAGCGTAACGCTTTATCTGTTAATGTCTCTGGTCTCCTTGGGAGTAGAAAGTCTATTCATGGCTCTTTGGAAAGGGCTGCATCTCCCCTGTAATCGCCTTTAAGCGGCACGCGGATCGGACCCACCGTTCTTACGATACGATTTTTTAAATGTGGTGCGCGGCGTAGAAAAGACGCGCGTAAGACGTATTTGCGGCTTAATATCTTTGGGCTCCTTGGGAGTAGGAAGTCTGTTCATGGCTCTTTGGAAAGGGCTGCATCTCCCCTGTAATCGCCTTCGAGCGGCACGCGGATCGAACCCACGGTTTTCACGCTATGATCTTTTAAAATGTGTTGCGCGGCGGAGAAAATGCGCGCGTCGGACGTCATTGCGGCTTAATATCTCTTGTCTCCTTGGGAGTAGAAAGTCTTTTCATGGCTCTTTGGAAAGGGTTGCATCTCCCCTGTAATCGCCTTTAAGCGGCACGCGGATCGGACCCACCGTTCTTACTATACGATTTTTTAAATGTGGTGCGCGGCGTAGAAAAGACGCGCGTAGGACGTATTTGCGGCTTAATATCTTTGGGCTCCTTGGGAGTAGGAAGTCTGTTCATGGCTCTTTGGAAAGGGCTGCATCTCCCCTGTAATCGCCTTCGAGCGGCACGCGGATCGAACCCACGGTTTTCACGCTATGATTTTTTTAAATGTGCTGCGCGGCGGAGAAAATGCGCGCGTCGGACGTCATTGCGGCTTAATATCTCTTGTCTCCTTGGGAATAGAAAGTCTGTTCATGGCTCTTAGGAAAGGGCTGCATCTCCACTGTAATCGCCTTCGAGCGGCACGCGGATCGGAACCATCGTTATCATGCTACGATTTTTTAATGCCTCTAGGGACGGGCCGAAAGCGTGGCAGGTGGCGTTCGTTAGGGACAGTCATGGAGGTGATGCGCACCGAGTTGCAGGCCATTTGGACCTGGCCCGGCCTAGATGTGAGCGTTCAAATTCAGCGCGTTTGTTTAAACTTTCTCCTCCAATTCGTTGCAATTGTACAAGCGTTTCTCGCTCATCCGACTGGAGCGTAACGCTTTATATGTTAATATTTCTGGTCTCCTTGGGAGTAAAAAGTCTGTTCATGGCTCCTTTGAAAGGGATGCATCTCCCCTGTAATCGCCTTCGAGCGGCACGCGGATCGAACCCACGGTTTTCACGCTACGATTTTTTTTAAATGTGTTGCGCGGCGGAGAAAAGACGCGCGCCGGACGTATTTGCGGCTTAATATCTCTTGTCTCATTGGGAGTAGAAAGTCTGTTCATGGCTCTTTGGAAAGGGCTGCATCTCCCCTGTAATCGCCTTCGAGCGGCACGCGGATCGAACCCACGGTTTTCACGCTATGATTTTTTTAAATGTGGTGCGCGGCGGAGAAAATGCGCGCGTCGGACGTCATTGCGGCTTAATATCTCTTGTCTCCTTGGGAGTAGAAAGTCTGTTCATGGCTCATTGGAAAGGGCTGCATCTCCCCTGTAACGCCTTTAAGCGGCACGCGGATCGGACCCACCGTTCTCACGCTACGATTTTTTAAATGTGGTGCGCGGCGCAATAAATGCGCGCGTCGGACATCATTGCTGCTTAATATCTTTGGGCTCCTTGGGAGTAGAAGTCTGTTCATGGCTCTTTGGAAAGGGCTGCATCTCCCCTGTAATCGCCTTCGCGCGGCACGCGGATCGGAACCATCGTTATCACGCTACGATTTTTTAATGCCGACAGGGACGGGCCGAAAGCGTGGCAGGTGGCGTTCGTTAGGGACAGTCATGGAGGTGATGCGCGCCGAGTTGCAGGCCATTTGGACCTGGCCCGGCCTAGATGTGAGCGTTCAAAGTCAGCGCGTTTGTTTAAACTTTCTCCTCCAATTCGTTGCAATTGTACAAGCGTTTCTCGCTCATCCGACTGGAGCGTAACGCTTTATCTGTTAATATCTCTGGTCTCCTTGGGAGTAGAAAGTCTATTCATGGCTCTTTGGAAAGGGCTGCATCTCCCCTGTAATCGCCTTTAAGCGGCACGCGGATCGGACCCACCGTTCTTACGATACGATTTTTTAAATGTGGTGCGCGGCGGAGAAAAGACGCGCGTAGGACATATTTGCGGCTTAATATCTTTGGGCTCCTTGGGAGTAGAAAGTCTGTTCATGGCTCTTTGGAAAGGGCTGCATCTCCCCTGTAATCGCCTTCGAGCGGCACGCGGATCGAACCCACGGTTTTCACGCTATGATTTTTTAAAATGTGTTGCGCGGCGGAGAAAATGCGCGCGTCGGACGTCATTGCGGCTTAATATCTCTTGTCTCCTTGGGAGTAGAAAGTCTTTTCATGGCTCTTTGGAAAGGGTTGCATCTCCCCTGTAATCGCCTTTAAGCGGCACGCGGATCGGACCCACCGTTCTTACTATACGATTTTTTAAATGTGGTGCGCGGCGTAGAAAAGACGCGCGTAGGACGTATTTGCGGCTTAATATCTTTGGGCTCCTTGGGAGTAGGAAGTCTGTTCATGCCTCTTTGGAAAGGGCTGCATCTCCCCTGTAATCCCCTTCGAGCGGCACGCGGATCGAACCCACGGTTTTCACGCTATGATTTTTTTAAATGTGGTGCGCGGTGGAGAAAATGCGCGTGTCGGACGTCATTTCGGCTTAATATCTCTTGTCTCCTTGAGAGTAGAAAGTCTTTTCATGGCTCTTTGGAAAGGGTTGCGTCTCCCCTGTAATCGCCTTTAAGCGGCACGCGGATCGAACCCACGGTTTTCACGCTATGATTTTTTTAAATGTGCTGCGCGGCGGAGAAAATGCGCGCGTCGGACGTCATTGCGGCTTAATATCTCTTGTCTCCTTGGGAATAGAAAGTCTGTTCATGGCTCTTAGGAAAGGGCTGCATCTCCACTGTAATCGCCTTCGAGCGGCACGCGGATCGGAACCATCGTTATCATGCTACGATTTTTTAATGCCTCTAGGGACGGGCCGAAAGCGTGGCAGGTGGCGTTCGTTAGGGACAGTCATGGAGGTGATGCGCACCGAGTTGCAGGCCATTTGGACCTGGCCCGGCCTAGATGTGAGCGTTCAAATTCAGCGCGTTTGTTTAAACTTTCTCCTCCAATTCGTTGCAATTGTACAAGCGTTTCTCGCTCATCCGACTGGAGCGTAACGCTTTATATGTTAATATTTCTGGTCTCCTTGGGAGTAGAAAGTCTGTTCATGGCTCCTTTGAAAGGGATGCATCTCCCCTGTAATCGCCTTCGAGCGGCACGCGGATCGAACCCACGGTTTTCACGCTACGATTTTTTTTAAATGTGTTGCGCGGCGGAGAAAAGACGCGCGCCGGACGTATTTGCGGCTTAATATCTCTTGTCTCATTGGGAGTAGAAAGTCTGTTCATGGCACTTTGGAAAGGGCTGCATCTCCCCTGTAATCGCCTTCGAGCGGCACGCGGATCGAACCCACGGTTTTCACGCTATGATTTTTTTAAATGTGGTGCGCGGCGGAGAAAATGCGCGCGTCGGACGTCATTGCGGCTTAATATCTCTTGTCTCCTTGGGAATAGAAAGTCTGTTCATGGCTCTTAGGAAAGGGCTGCACTCCACTGTAATCGCCTTCGAGCGGCACGCGGATCGGAACCATCGTTATCACGCTACGATTTTTTAATGCCTCTAGGGACGGGCCGAAAGCGTGGCAGGTGGCGTTCGTTAGGGACAGTCATGGAGGTGATGCGCACCGAGTTGCAGGCCATTTGGACCTGGCCCGGCCTAGATGTGAGCGTTCAAAGTCAGCGCGTTTGTTTAAACTTTCTCCTCCAATTCGTTGCAATTGTGCAAGCGTTTCTCGCTCATCCGACTGGAGCGTAACGCTTTATATGTTAATATTTCTGGTCTCCTTGGGAGTAGAAAGTCTGTTCATGGCTCTTTTGAAAGGGATGCATCTCCCCTGTAATCGCCTTCGAGCGGCACGCGGATCGAACCCACGGTTTTCACGCCACGATTTTTTTTAAATGTGTTGCGCGGCGGAGAAAAGACGCGCGCCGGACGTATTTGCGGCTTAATATCTCTTGTCTCATTGGGAGTAGAAAGTCTGTTCATGGCTCTTTGGAAAGGGCTGCATCTCCCCTGTAAACGCCTTCGAGCGGCACGCGGATCGAACCCACGGTTTTCACGCTATGATTTTTTTAAATGTGGTGCGCGGCGGAGAAAATGCGCGCGTCGGACGTCATTGCGGCTTAATATCTCTTGTCTCATTGGGAGTAGAAAGTCTGTTCATGGCTCTTTGGAAAGGGCTGCATCTCCCCTGTAATCGCCTTCGAGCGGCACGCGGATGGAACCCACGGTTTTCACGCTATGATTTTTTTAAATGTGGTGCGCGGCGGAGAAAATGCGCGCGTCGGACGTCATTGCGGCTTAATATCTCTTGTCTCCTTGGGAGTAGAAAGTCTGTTCATGGCTCTTTGGAAAGGGCTCCATCTCCCCTGTAATCGCCTTTAAGCGGCACGCGGATCGGACCCACCGTTCTCACGCTACGATTTTTTAAATGTGGTCCGCGGCGCAATAAATGCGCGCGTCGGACGTCATTGCGGCTTAATATCTCTTGTCTCGTTGGGAGTAGGAAGTCTGTTCATGGCTCTTTGGAAAGGGCTGCATCTCCCCTGTAATCGCGTTCGAGCGGCACGCGGATCGGACCCACCGTTCTCACGCTAAGATTTTTTAAATGTGGTGCGCGGCGGAGAAAAGACGCGCGTAGGACATATTTGCGGCTTAATATCTTTGGGCTCCTTGGGAGTAGAAAGTCTGTTCATGGCTCTTTGGAAAGGGCTGCATCTCCCCTGTAATCGCCTTTAAGCGGCACGCGGATCGGACCCACCGTTCTCACGCTACGATTTTTTAAACGTGGTGCGTGTCGGAGAAAATGCGCGCGTCGGACGTCATTGTGGCTTAATATCTCTTGTCTCCTTGGGAGTAGAAAGTCTGTTCATGGCTCTTTGGAAAGGGCTGCATCTCCCCTGTAATCGCCTTTAAGCGGCACGCGGATCGGACCCACCGTTCTTACGATACGATTTTTCAAATGTGGTGCGCGGCGTAGAAAAGACGCGTTTAGGACGTATTTGCGGCTTAATATCTTTGGGCTCCTTGGGAGTAGAAAGTCTGTTCATGGCTCTTTGGAAAGGGCTGCATCTCCACTGTTATCGCCTTCGAGCGGCACGCGGATCGGAACCATCGTTATCACGCTACGATTTTTTAATGCCGCCAGGGACGGGCCGAAAGCGTGGCAGGTGGCGTTCGTTAGGGACAGTCATGGAGGTGATGCGCACCGAGTTGCAGGCCATTTGGACCTGGCCCGGCCTAGATGTGAGCGTTCAAATCAGCGCGTTTGTTTAAACTTTCTCCTCCAGTTCGTTGCAATTGTACAAGCGTTTCTCGCTCATCCGACTGGAGCGTAACGCTTTATCTGTTAATGTCTCTGGTCTCCTTGGGAGTAGAAAGTCTATTCATGGCTCTTTGGAAAGGGCTGCATCTCCCCTGTAATCGCCTTTAAGCGGCACGCGGATCGGACCCACCGTTCTTACGATACGATTTTTTAAATGTGGTGCGCGGCGTAGAAAAGACGCGCGTAGGACGTATTTGCGGCTTAATATCTTTGGGCTCCTTGGGAGTAGGAAGTCTGTTCATGGCTCTTTGGAAAGGGCTGCATCTCCCCTGTAATCGCCTTCGAGCGGCACGCGGATCGAACCCACGGTTTTCACGCTATGATTTTTTTAAATGTGCTGCGCGGCGGAGAAAATGCGCGCGTCGGGCGTCATTGCGGCTTAATATCTCTTGTCTCCTTGGGAATAGAAAGTCTGTTCATGGCTCTTAGGAAAGGGCTGCATCTCCACTGTAATCGCCTTCGAGCGGCACGCGGATCGGAACCATCGTTATCATGCTACGATTTTTTAATGCCTCTAGGGACGGGCCGAAAGCGTGGCAGGTGGCGTTCGTTAGGGACAGTCATGGAGGTGATGCGCACCGAGTTGCAGGCCATTTGGACCTGGCCCGGCCTAGATGTGAGCGTTCAAATTCAGCGCGTTTGTTTAAACTTTCTCCTCCAATTCGTTGCAATTGTACAAGCGTTTCTCGCTCATCCGACTGGAGCGTAACGCTTTATATGTTAATATTTCTGGTCTCCTTGGGAGTAGAAAGTCTGTTCATGGCTCCTTTGAAAGGGATGCATCTCCCCTGTAATCGCCTTCGAGCGGCACGCGGATCGAACCCACGGTTTTCACGCTACGATTTTTTTTAAATGTGTTGCGCGGCGGAGAAAAGACGCGCGCCGGACGTATTTGCGGCTTAATATCTCTTGTCTCATTGGGAGTAGAAAGTCTGTTCATGGCTCTTTGGAAAGGGCTGCATCTCCCCTGTAATCGCCTTCGAGCGGCACGCGGATCGAACCCACGGTTTTCACGCTATGATTTTTTTAAATGTGGTGCGCGGCGGAGAAAATGCGCGCGTCGGACGTCATTGCGGCTTAATATCTCTTGTCTCCTTGGGAGTAGAAAGTCTGTTCATGGCTCATTGGAAAGGGCTGCATCTCCCCTGTAACGCCTTTAAGCGGCACGCGGATCGGACCCACCGTTCTCACGCTACGATTTTTTAAATGTGGTGCGCGGCGCAATAAATGCGCGCGTCGGACATCATTGCGGCTTAATATCTTTGGGCTCCTTGGGAGTAGAAGTCTGTTCATGGCTCTTTGGAAAGGGCTGCATCTCCCCTGTAATCGCCTTTAAGCGGCACGCGGATCGGACCCACCGTTCTCACGCTACGATTTTTTAAATGTGGTCCGCGGCGCAATAAATGCGCGCGTCGGACGTCATTGCGGCTTAATATCTCTTGTCTCGTTGGGAGTAGGAAGTCTGTTCATGGCTCTTTGGAAAGGGCTGCATCTCCCCTGTAATCGCCTTCGAGCGGCACGCGGATCGGACCCACCGTTCTCACGCTAAGATTTTTTAAATGTGGTGCGCGGCGGAGAAAAGACGCGCGTAGGACATATTTGCGGCTTAATATCTTTGGGCTCCTTGGGATTAGAAAGTCTGTTCATGGCTCTTTGGAAAGGGCTGCATCTCCCCTGTAATCGCGTTTAAGCGGCACGCGGATCGGACCCACCGTTCTCACGCTACGATTTTTTAAACGTGGTGCGTGTCGGAGAAAATGCGCGCGTCGGACGTCATTGTGGCTTAATATCTCTTGTCTCCTTGGGAGTAGAAAGTCTGTTCATGGCTCTTTGGAAAGGGCTGCATCTCCCCTGTAATCGCCTTTAAGCGGCACGCGGATCGGACCCACCGTTCTTACGATACGATTTTTTAAATGTGGTGCGCGGCGTAGAAAAGACGCGTTTAGGACGTATTTGCGGCTTAATATCTTTGGGCTCCTTGGGAGTAGAAAGTCTGTTCATGGCTCTTTGGAAAGGGCTGCATCTCCACTGTTATCGCCTTCAAGCGGCACGCGGATCGGAACCATCGTTATCACGCTACGATTTTTTAATGCCGCCAGGGACGGGCCGAAAGCGTGGCAGGTGGCGTTCGTTAGGGACAGTCATGGAGGTGATGCGCACCGAGTTGCAGGCCATTTGGACCTGGCCCGGCCTAGATGTGAGCGTTCAAATCAGCGCGTTTGTTTAAACTTTCTCCTCCAGTTCGTTGCAATTGTACAAGCGTTTCTCGCTCATCCGACTGGAGCGTAACGCTTTATCTGTTAATGTCTCTGGTCTCCTTGGGAGTAGAAAGTCTATTCATGGCTCTTTGGAAAGGGCTGCATCTCCCCTGTAATCGCCTTTAAGCGGCACGCGGATCGGACCCACCGTTCTTACGATACGATTTTTTAAATGTGGTGCGCGGCGTAGAAAAGACGCGCGTAAGACGTATTTGCGGCTTAATATCTTTGGGCTCCTTGGGAGTAGGAAGTCTGTTCATGGCTCTTTGGAAAGGGCTGCATCTCCCCTGTAATCGCCTTCGAGCGGCACGCGGATCGAACCCACGGTTTTCACGCTATGATCTTTTAAAATGTGTTGCGCGGCGGAGAAAATGCGCGCGTCGGACGTCATTGCGGCTTAATATCTCTTGTCTCCTTGGGAGTAGAAAGTCTTTTCATGGCTCTTTGGAAAGGGTTGCATCTCCCCTGTAATCGCCTTTAAGCGGCACGCGGATCGGACCCACCGTTCTTACTATACGATTTTTTAAATGTGGTGCGCGGCGTAGAAAAGACGCGCGTAGGACGTATTTGCGGCTTAATATCTTTGGGCTCCTTGGGAGTAGGAAGTCTGTTCATGGCTCTTTGGAAAGGGCTGCATCTCCCCTGTAATCGCCTTCGAGCGGCACGCGGATCGAACCCACGGTTTTCACGCTATGATTTTTTTAAATGTGCTGCGCGGCGGAGAAAATGCGCGCGTCGGACGTCATTGCGGCTTAATATCTCTTGTCTCCTTGGGAATAGAAAGTCTGTTCATGGCTCTTAGGAAAGGGCTGCATCTCCACTGTAATCGCCTTCGAGCGGCACGCGGATCGGAACCATCGTTATCATGCTACGATTTTTTAATGCCTCTAGGGACGGGCCGAAAGCGTGGCAGGTGGCGTTCGTTAGGGACAGTCATGGAGGTGATGCGCACCGAGTTGCAGGCCATTTGGACCTGGCCCGGCCTAGATGTGAGCGTTCAAATTCGGCGCGTTTGTTTAAACTTTCTCCTCCAATTCGTTGCAATTGTACAAGCGTTTCTCGCTCATCCGACTGGAGCGTAACGCTTTATATGTTAATATTTCTGGTCTCCTTGGGAGTAGAAAGTCTGTTCATGGCTCCTTTGAAAGGGATGCATCTCCCCTGTAATCGCCTTCGAGCGGCACGCGGATCGAACCCACGGTTTTCACGCTACGATTTTTTTTAAATGTGTTGCGCGGCGGAGAAAAGACGCGCGCCGGACGTATTTGCGGCTTAATATCTCTTGTCTCATTGGGAGTAGAAAGTCTGTTCATGGCTCTTTGGAAAGGGCTGCATCTCCCCTGTAACGCCTTTAAGCGGCACGCGGATCGGACCCACCGTTCTCACGCTACGATTTTTTAAATGTGGTGCGCGGCGCAATAAATGCGCGCGTCGGACATCATTGCGGCTTAATATCTTTGGGCTCCTTGGGAGTAGAAGTCTGTTCATGGCTCTTTGGAAAGGGCTGCATCTCCCCTGTAATCGCCTTTAAGCGGCACGCGGATCGGACCCACCGTTCTCACGCTACGATTTTTTAAATGTGGTCCGCGGCGCAATAAATGCGCGCGTCGGACGTCATTGCGGCTTAATATCTCTTGTCTCGTTGGGAGTAGGAAGTCTGTTCATGGCTCTTTGGAAAGGGCTGCATCTCCCCTGTAATCGCCTTCGAGCGGCACGCGGATCGGACCCACCGTTCTCACGCTAAGATTTTTTAAATGTGGTGCGCGGCGGAGAAAAGACGCGCGTAGGACATATTTGCGGCTTAATATCTTTGGGCTCCTTGGGAGTAGAAAGTCTGTTCATGGCTCTTTGGAAAGGGCTGCATCTCCCCTGTAATCGCCTTTAAGCGGCACGCGGATCGGACCCACCGTTCTCACGCTACGATTTTTTAAACGTGGTGCGTGTCGGAGAAAATGCGCGCGTCGGACGTCATTGTGGCTTAATATCTCTTGTCTCCTTGGGAGTAGAAAGTCTGTTCATGGCTCTTTGGAAAGGGCTGCATCTCCCCTGTAATCGCCTTTAAGCGGCACGCGGATCGGACCCACCGTTCTTACGATACGATTTTTTAAATGTGGTGCGCGGCGTAGAAAAGACGCGTTTAGGACGTATTTGCGGCTTAATATCTTTGGGCTCCTTGGGAGTAGAAAGTCTGTTCATGGCTCTTTGGAAAGGGCTGCATCTCCACTGTTATCGCCTTCGAGCGGCACGCGGATCGGAACCATCGTTATCACGCTACGATTTTTTAATGCCGCCAGGGACGGGCCGAAAGCGTGGCAGGTGGCGTTCGTTAGGGACAGTCATGGAGGTGATGCGCACCGAGTTGCAGGCCATTTGGACCTGGCCCGGCCTAGATGTGAGCGTTCAAATCAGCGCGTTTGTTTAAACTTTCTCCTCCAGTTCGTTGCAATTGTACAAGCGTTTCTCGCTCATCCGACTGGAGCGTAACGCTTTATCTGTTAATGTCTCTGGTCTCCTTGGGAGTAGAAAGTCTATTCATGGCTCTTTGGAAAGGGCTGCATCTCCCCTGTAATCGCCTTTAAGCGGCACGCGGATCGGACCCACCGTTCTTACGATACGATTTTTTAAATGTGGTGCGCGGCGTAGAAAAGACGCGCATAAGACGTATTTGCGGCTTAATATCTTTGGGCTCCTTGGGAGTAGGAAGTCTGTTCATGGCTCTTTGGAAAGGGCTGCATCTCCCCTGTAATCGCCTTCGAGCGGCACGCGGATCGAACCCACGGTTTTCACGCTATGATCTTTTAAAATGTGTTGCGCGGCGGAGAAAATGCGCGCGTCGGACGTCATTGCGGCTTAATATCTCTTGTCTCCTTGGGAGTAGAAAGTCTTTTCATGGCTCTTTGGAAAGGGTTGCATCTCCCCTGTAATCGCCTTTAAGCGGCACGCGGATCGGACCCACCGTTCTTACTATACGATTTTTTAAATGTGGTGCGCGGCGTAGAAAAGACGCGCGTAGGACGTATTTGCGGCTTAATATCTTTGGGCTCCTTGGGAGTAGGAAGTCTGTTCATGGCTCTTTGGAAAGGGCTGCATCTCCCCTGTAATCGCCTTCGAGCGGCACGCGGATCGAACCCACGGTTTTCACGCTATGATTTTTTTAAATGTGCTGCGCGGCGGAGAAAATGCGCGCGTCGGACGTCATTGCGGCTTAATATCTCTTGTCTCCTTGGGAATAGAAAGTCTGTTCATGGCTCTTAGGAAAGGGCTGCATCTCCACTGTAATCGCCTTCGAGCGGCACGCGGATCGGAACCATCGTTATCATGCTACGATTTTTTAATGCCTCTAGGGACGGGCCGAAAGCGTGGCAGGTGGCGTTCGTTAGGGACAGTCATGGAGGTGATGCGCACCGAGTTGCAGGCCATTTGGACCTGGCCCGGCCTAGATGTGAGCGTTCAAATTCAGCGCGTTTGTTTAAACTTTCTCCTCCAATTCGTTGCAATTGTACAAGCGTTTCTCGCTCATCCGACTGGAGCGTAACGCTTTATATGTTAATATTTCTGGTCTCCTTGGGAGTAGAAAGTCTGTTCATGGCTCCTTTGAAAGGGATGCATCTCCCCTGTAATCGCCTTCGAGCGGCACGCGGATCGAACCCACGGTTTTCACGCTACGATTTTTTTTAAATGTGTTGCGCGGCGGAGAAAAGACGCGCGCCGGACGTATTTGCGGCTTAATATCTCTTGTCTCATTGGGAGTAGAAAGTCTGTTCATGGCTCTTTGGAAAGGGCTGCATCTCCCCTGTAATCGCCTTCGAGCGGCACGCGGATCGAACCCACGGTTTTCACGCTATGATTTTTTTAAATGTGGTGCGCGGCGGAGAAAATGCGCGCGTCGGACGTCATTGCGGCTTAATATCTCTTGTCTCCTTGGGAGTAGAAAGTCTGTTCATGGCTCATTGGAAAGGGCTGCATCTCCCCTGTAACGCCTTTAAGCGGCACGCGGATCGGACCCACCGTTCTCACGCTACGATTTTTTAAATGTGGTGCGCGGCGCAATAAATGCGCGCGTCGGACATCATTGCGGCTTAATATCTTTGGGCTCCTTGGGAGTAGAAGTCTGTTCATGGCTCTTTGGAAAGGGCTGCATCTCCCCTGTAATCGCCTTCGCGCGGCACGCGGATCGGAACCATCGTTATCACGCTACGATTTTTTAATGCCGACAGGGACGGGCCGAAAGCGTGGCAGGTGGCGTTCGTTAGGGACAGTCATGGAGGTGATGCGCGCCGAGTTGCAGGCCATTTGGACCTGGCCCGGCCTAGATGTGAGCGTTCAAAGTCAGCGCGTTTGTTTAAACTTTCTCCTCCAATTCGTTGCAATTGTACAAGCGTTTCTCGCTCATCCGACTGGAGCGTAACGCTTTATCTGTTAATATCTCTGGTCTCCTTGGGAGTAGAAAGTCTATTCATGGCTCTTTGGAAAGGGCTGCATCTCCCCTGTAATCGCCTTTAAGCGGCACGCGGATCGGACCCACCGTTCTTACGATACGATTTTTTAAATGTGGTGCGTGTCGGAGAAAATGCGCGCGTCGGACGTCATTGTGGCTTAATATCTCTTGTCTCCTTGGGAGTAGAAAGTCTGTTCATGGCTCTTTGGAAAGGGCTGCATCTCCCCTGTAATCGCCTTTAAGCGGCACGCGGATCGGACCCACCGTTCTTACGATACGATTTTTTAAATGTGGTGCGCGGCGTAGAAAAGACGCGCGTAGGACGTATTTGCGGCTTAATATCTTTGGGCTCCTTGGGAGTAGAAAGTCTGTTCATGGCTCTTTGGAAAGGGATGCATCTCCACTGTTTTCGCCTTCGAGCGGCACGCGGATCGGAACCATCGTTATCACGCTACGATTTTTTAATGCCGCCAGGGACGGGCCGAAAGCGTGGCAGGTGGCGTTCGTTAGGGACCGTCATGGAGGTGATGCGCACCGAGTTGCAGGCCATTTGGACCTGGCCCGGCCTAGATGTGAGCGTTCAAATCAGCGCGTTTGTTTAAACTTTCTCCTCCATTTCGATGCAATTGTACAAGCGTTTCTCGCTCATCCGACTGGAGCGTAACGCTTTATCTGTTAATATCTCTGGTCTCCTTGGGAGTAGAAAGTCTATTCATGGCTCTTTGGAAAGGGCTGCATCTCCCCTGTAATCGCCTTTAAGCGGCACGCGGATCGAACCCACGGTTTTCACGCTATGATTTTTTTAAATGTGCTGCGCGGCGGAGAAAATGCGCGCGTCGGACGTCATTGCGGCTTAATATCTCTTGTCTCCTTGGGAGTAGAAAGTCTGTTCATGGCTCTTTGGAAAGGGCTGCATCTCCACTGTAATCGCCTTCGAGCGGCACGCGGATCGAACCCACGGTTTTCACGCTAGGATTTTTTTTAAATGTGTTGCGCGGCGGAGAATAGACGCGCGCCGGACGTATTTGCGGCTTGATATCTCTTGTCTCATTGGGAGTGGAAAGTCTGTTCATGGCTCTTTGGAAAGGGCTGCATCTCCCGTGTAATCGCCTTCCAGCGGCACGCGGATTGAACCCACCGTTCTTACGCTACGATTTTTTAAATGTGGTGCGCGGAGTAGAAAAGACGCGCGTAGAACGTATTTGCGGCTTAATATCTTTGGGCTCCTTGGGAGTAGGAAGTCTGTTCATGCCTCTTTGGAAAGGGCTCCATCTCCCCTGTAATCGCCTTCGAGCGGCACGCGGATCGGACCCACCGTTCTCACGCTACGATTTTTTAAACGTGGTGCGTGTCGGAGAAAATGCGCGCGTCGGACGTCATTGTGGCTTAATATCTCTTGTCTCCTTGGGAGTAGAAAGTCTGTTCATGGCTCTTTGGAAAGGGCTGCATCTCCCCTGTAATCGCCTTTAAGCGGCACGCGGATCGGACCCACCGTTCTTACGATACGATTTTTTAAATGTGGTGCGCGGCGTAGAAAAGACGCGTTTAGGACGTATTTGCGGCTTAATATCTTTGGGCTCCTTGGGAGTAGAAAGTCTGTTCATGGCTCTTTGGAAAGGGCTGCATCTCCACTGTTATCGCCTTCGAGCGGCACGCGGATCGGAACCATCGTTATCACGCTACGATTTTTTAATGCCGCCAGGGACGGGCCGAAAGCGTGGCAGGTGGCGTTCGTTAGGGACAGTCATGGAGGTGATGCGCACCGAGTTGCAGGCCATTTGGACCTGGCCCGGCCTAGATGTGAGCGTTCAAATCAGCGCGTTTGTTTAAACTTTCTCCTCCAGTTCGTTGCAATTGTACAAGCGTTTCTCGCTCATCCGACTGGAGCGTAACGCTTTATCTGTTAATGTCTCTGGTCTCCTTGGGAGTAGAAAGTCTATTCATGGCTCTTTGGAAAGGGCTGCATCTCCCCTGTAATCGCCTTTAAGCGGCACGCGGATCGGACCCACCGTTCTTACGATACGATTTTTTAAATGTGGTGCGCGGCGGAGAAAAGACGCGCGTAGGACATATTTGCGGCTTAATATCTTTGGGCTCCTTGGGAGTAGAAAGTCTGTTCATGGCTCCTTTGAAAGGGATGCATCTCCCCTGTAATCGCCTTCGAGCGGCACGCGGATCGAACCCACGGTTTTCACGCTACGATTTTTTTTAAATGTGTTGCGCGGCGGAGAAAAGACGCGCGCCGGACGTATTTGCGGCTTAATATCTCTTGTCTCATTGGGAGTAGAAAGTCTGTTCATGGCTCTTTGGAAAGGGCTGCATCTCCCCTGTAATCGCCTTCGAGCGGCACGCGGATCGAACCCACGGTTTTCACGCTATGATTTTTTTAAATGTGGTGCGCGGCGGAGAAAATGCGCGCGTCGGACGTCATTGCGGCTTAATATCTCTTGTCTCCTTGGGAGTAGAAAGTCTGTTCATGGCTCATTGGAAAGGGCTGCATCTCCCCTGTAACGCCTTTAAGCGGCACGCGGATCGGACCCACCGTTCTCACGCTACGATTTTTTAAATGTGGTGCGCGGCGCAATAAATGCGCGCGTCGGACATCATTGCGGCTTAATATCTTTGGGCTCCTTGGGAGTAGAAGTCTGTTCATGGCTCTTTGGAAAGGGCTGCATCTCCCCTGTAATCGCCTTTAAGCGGCACGCGGATCGGACCCACCGTTCTCACGCTACGATTTTTTAAATGTGGTCCGCGGCGCAATAAATGCGCGCGTCGGACGTCATTGCGGCTTAATATCTCTTGTCTCGTTGGGAGTAGGAAGTCTGTTCATGGCTCTTTGGAAAGGGCTGCATCTCCCCTGTAATCGCCTTCGAGCGGCACGCGGATCGGACCCACCGTTCTCACGCTAAGATTTTTTAAATGTGGTGCGCGGCGGAGAAAAGACGCGCGTAGGACATATTTGCGGCTTAATATCTTTGGGCTCCTTGGGAGTAGAAAGTCTGTTCATGGCTCTTTGGAAAGGGCTGCATCTCCCCTGTAATCGCCTTTAAGCGGCACGCGGATCGGACCCACCGTTCTCACGCTACGATTTTTTAAACGTGGTGCGTGTCGGAGAAAATGCGCGCGTCGGACGTCATTGTGGCTTAATATCTCTTGTCTCCTTGGGAGTAGAAAGTCTGTTCATGGCTCTTTGGAAAGGGCTGCATCTCCCCTGTAATCGCCTTCGAGCGGCACGCGGATCGAACCCACGGTTTTCACGCTATGATTTTTTTAAATGTGGTGCGCGGCGGAGAAAATGCGCGCGTCGGACGTCATTGTGGCTTAATATCTCTTGTCTCCTTGGGAGTAGAAAGTCTGTTCATGGCTCATTGGAAAGGGCTGCATCTCCCCTGTAACGCCTTTAAGCGGCACGCGGATCGGACCCACCGTTCTCACGCTCCGATTTTTTAAATGTGGTGCGCGGCGCAATAAATGCGCGCGTCGGACATCATTGCGGCTTAATATCTTTGGGCTCCTTGGGAGTAGAAGTCTGTTCATGGCTCTTTGGAAAGGGCTGCATCTCCCCTGTAATCGCCTTCGCGCGGCACGCGGATCGGAACCATCGTTATCACGCTACGATTTTTTAATGCCGACAGGGACGGGCCGAAAGCGTGGCAGGTGGCGTTCGTTAGGGACAGTCATGGAGGTGATGCGCGCCGAGTTGCAGGCCATTTGGACCTGGCCCGGCCTAGATGTGAGCGTTCAAAGTCAGCGCGTTTGTTTAAACTTTCTCCTCCAATTCGTTGCAATTGTACAAGCGTTTCTCGCTCATCCGACTGGAGCGTAACGCTTTATCTGTTAATATCTCTGGTCTCCTTGGGAGTAGAAAGTCTATTCATGGCTCTTTGGAAAGGGCTGCATCTCCCCTGTAATCGCCTTTAAGCGGCACGCGGATCGGACCCACCGTTCTTACGATACGATTTTTTAAATGTGGTGCGTGTCGGAGAAAATGCGCGCGTCGGACGTCATTGTGGCTTAATATCTCTTGTCTCCTTGGGAGTAGAAAGTCTGTTCATGGCTCTTTGGAAAGGGCTGCATCTCCCCTGTAATCGCCTTTAAGCGGCACGCGGATCGGACCCACCGTTCTTACGATACGATTTTTTAAATGTGGTGCGCGGCGTAGAAAAGACGCGCGTAGGACGTATTTGCGGCTTAATATCTTTGGGCTCCTTGGGAGTAGAAAGTCTGTTCATGGCTCTTTGGAAAGGGATGCATCTCCACTGTTTTCGCCTTCGAGCGGCACGCGGATCGGAACCATCGTTATCACGCTACGATTTTTTAATGCCGCCAGGGACGGGCCGAAAGCGTGGCAGGTGGCGTTCGTTAGGGACCGTCATGGAGGTGATGCGCACCGAGTTGCAGGCCATTTGGACCTGGCCCGGCCTAGATGTGAGCGTTCAAATCAGCGCGTTTGTTTAAACTTTCTCCTCCATTTCGATGCAATTGTACAAGCGTTTCTCGCTCATCCGACTGGAGCGTAACGCTTTATCTGTTAATATCTCTGGTCTCCTTGGGAGTAGAAAGTCTATTCATGGCTCTTTGGAAAGGGCTGCATCTCCCCTGTAATCGCCTTTAAGCGGCACGCGGATCGAACCCACGGTTTTCACGCTATGATTTTTTTAAATGTGCTGCGCGGCGGAGAAAATGCGCGCGTCGGACGTCATTGCGGCTTAATATCTCTTGTCTCCTTGGGAGTAGAAAGTCTGTTCATGGCTCTTTGGAAAGGGCTGCATCTCCACTGTAATCGCCTTCGAGCGGCACGCGGATCGAACCCACGGTTTTCACGCTAGGATTTTTTTTAAATGTGTTGCGCGGCGGAGAATAGACGCGCGCCGGACGTATTTGCGGCTTGATATCTCTTGTCTCATTGGGAGTGGAAAGTCTGTTCATGGCTCTTTGGAAAGGGCTGCATCTCCCCTGTAATCGCCTTCCAGCGGCACGCGGATTGAACCCACCGTTCTTACGCTACGATTTTTTAAATGTGGTGCGCGGAGTAGAAAAGACGCGCGTAGAACGTATTTGCGGCTTAATATCTTTGGGCTCCTTGGGAGTAGGAAGTCTGTTCATGCCTCTTTGGAAAGGGCTCCATCTCCCCTGTAATCGCCTTCGAGCGGCACGCGGATCGGACCCACCGTTCTCACGCTACGATTTTTTAAACGTGGTGCGTGTCGGAGAAAATGCGCGCGTCGGACGTCATTGTGGCTTAATATCTCTTGTCTCCTTGGGAGTAGAAAGTCTGTTCATGGCTCTTTGGAAAGGGCTGCATCTCCCCTGTAATCGCCTTTAAGCGGCACGCGGATCGGACCCACCGTTCTTACGATACGATTTTTTAAATGTGGTGCGCGGCGTAGAAAAGACGCGTTTAGGACGTATTTGCGGCTTAATATCTTTGGGCTCCTTGGGAGTAGAAAGTCTGTTCATGGCTCTTTGGAAAGGGCTGCATCTCCACTGTTATCGCCTTCGAGCGGCACGCGGATCGGAACCATCGTTATCACGCTACGATTTTTTAATGCCGCCAGGGACGGGCCGAAAGCGTGGCAGGTGGCGTTCGTTAGGGACAGTCATGGAGGTGATGCGCACCGAGTTGCAGGCCATTTGGACCTGGCCCGGCCTAGATGTGAGCGTTCAAATCAGCGCGTTTGTTTAAACTTTCTCCTCCAGTTCGTTGCAATTGTACAAGCGTTTCTCGCTCATCCGACTGGAGCGTAACGCTTTATCTGTTAATGTCTCTGGTCTCCTTGGGAGTAGAAAGTCTATTCATGGCTCTTTGGAAAGGGCTGCATCTCCCCTGTAATCGCCTTTAAGCGGCACGCGGATCGGACCCACCGTTCTTACGATACGATTTTTTAAATGTGGTGCGCGGCGGAGAAAAGACGCGCGTAGGACATATTTGCGGCTTAATATCTTTGGGCTCCTTGGGAGTAGAAAGTCTGTTCATGGCTCTTTGGAAAGGGCTGCATCTCCCCTGTAATCGCCTTCGAGCGGCACGCGGATCGAACCCACGGTTTTCACGCTATGATTTTTTAAAATGTGTTGCGCGGCGGAGAAAATGCGCGCGTCGGACGTCATTGCGGCTTAATATCTCTTGTCTCCTTGGGAGTAGAAAGTCTTTTCATGGCTCTTTGGAAAGGGTTGCATCTCCCCTGTAATCGCCTTTAAGCGGCACGCGGATCGGACCCACCGTTCTTACTATACGATTTTTTAAATGTGGTGCGCGGCGGAGAAAAGACGCGCGTAGGACATATTTGCGGCTTAATATCTTTGGGCTCCTTGGGAGTAGAAAGTCTGTTCATGGCTCTTTGGAAAGGGCTGCATCTCCCCTGTAATCGCCTTCGAGCGGCACGCGGATCGAACCCACGGTTTTCACGCTATGATTTTTTAAAATGTGTTGCGCGGCGGAGAAAATGCGCGCGTCGGACGTCATTGCGGCTTAATATCTCTTGTCTCCTTGGGAGTAGAAAGTCTTTTCATGGCTCTTTGGAAAGGGTTGCATCTCCCCTGTAATCGCCTTTAAGCGGCACGCGGATCGGACCCACCGTTCTTACTATACGATTTTTTAAATGTGGTGCGCGGCGTAGAAAAGACGCGCGTAGGACGTATTTGCGGCTTAATATCTTTGGGCTCCTTGGGAGTAGGAAGTCTGTTCATGCCTCTTTGGAAAGGGCTGCATCTCCCCTGTAATCCCCTTCGAGCGGCACGCGGATCGAACCCACGGTTTTCACGCTATGATTTTTTTAAATGTGGTGCGCGGCGGAGAAAATGCGCGTGTCGGACGTCATTTCGGCTTAATATCTCTTGTCTCCTTGAGAGTAGAAAGTCTTTTCATGGCTCTTTGGAAAGGGTTGCGTCTCCCCTGTAATCGCCTTTAAGTGGCACGCGGATCGAACCCACGGTTTTCACGCTATGATTTTTTTAAATGTGCTGCGCGGCGGAGAAAATGCGCGCGTCGGACGTCATTGCGGCTTAATATCTCTTGTCTCCTTGGGAATAGAAAGTCTGTTCATGGCTCTTAGGAAAGGGCTGCATCTCCACTGTAATCGCCTTCGAGCGGCACGCGGATCGGAACCATCGTTATCATGCTACGATTTTTTAATGCCTCTAGGGACGGGCCGAAAGCGTGGCAGGTGGCGTTCGTTAGGGACAGTCATGGAGGTGATGCGCACCGAGTTGCAGGCCATTTGGACCTGGCCCGGCCTAGATGTGAGCGTTCAAATTCAGCGCGTTTGTTTAAACTTTCTCCTCCAATTCGTTGCAATTGTACAAGCGTTTCTCGCTCATCCGACTGGAGCGTAACGCTTTATATGTTAATATTTCTGGTCTCCTTGGGAGTAGAAAGTCTGTTCATGGCTCCTTTGAAAGGGATGCATCTCCCCTGTAATCGCCTTCGAGCGGCACGCGGATCGAACCCACGGTTTTCACGCTACGATTTTTTTTAAATGTGTTGCGCGGCGGAGAAAAGACGCGCGCCGGACGTATTTGCGGCTTAATATCTCTTGTCTCATTGGGAGTAGAAAGTCTGTTCATGGCACTTTGGAAAGGGCTGCATCTCCCCTGTAATCGCCTTCGAGCGGCACGCGGATCGAACCCACGGTTTTCACGCTATGATTTTTTTAAATGTGGTGCGCGGCGGAGAAAATGCGCGCGTCGGACGTCATTGCGGCTTAATATCTCTTGTCTCCTTGGGAGTAGAAAGTCTGTTCATGGCTCTTTGGAAAGGGCTGCATCTCCCCTGTAATCGCCTTTAAGCGGCACGCGGATCGGACCCACCGTTCTTACGATACGATTTTTTAAATGTGGTGCGCGGCGTAGAAAAGACGCGCGTAGGACGTATTTGCGGCTTAATATCTTTGGGCTCCTTGGGAGTAGAAAGTCTGTTCATGGCTCTTTGGAAAGGGATGCATCTCCACTGTTTTCGCCTTCGAGCGGCACGCGGATCGGAACCATCGTTATCACGCTACGATTTTTTAATGCCGCCAGGGACGGGCCGAAAGCGTGGCAGGTGGCGTTCGTTAGGGACCGTCATGGAGGTGATGCGCACCGAGTTGCAGGCCATTTGGACCTGGCCCGGCCTAGATGTGAGCGTTCAAATCAGCGCGTTTGTTTAAACTTTCTCCTCCATTTCGATGCAATTGTACAAGCGTTTCTCGCTCATCCGACTGGAGCGTAACGCTTTATCTGTTAATATCTCTGGTCTCCTTGGGAGTAGAAAGTCTATTCATGGCTCTTTGGAAAGGGCTGCATCTCCCCTGTAATCGCCTTTAAGCGGCACGCGGATCGAACCCACGGTTTTCACGCTATGATTTTTTTAAATGTGCTGCGCGGCGGAGAAAATGCGCGCGTCGGACGTCATTGCGGCTTAATATCTCTTGTCTCCTTGGGAGTAGAAAGTCTGTTCATGGCTCTTTGGAAAGGGCTGCATCTCCCCTGTAATCGCCTTCGAGCGGCACGCGGATCGAACCCACGGTTTTCACGCTAGGATTTTTTTTAAATGTGTTGCGCGGCGGAGAATAGACGCGCGCCGGACGTATTTGCGGCTTGATATCTCTTGTCTCATTGGGAGTGGAAAGTCTGTTCATGGCTCTTTGGAAAGGGCTGCATCTCCCCTGTAATCGCCTTCCAGCGGCACGCGGATTGAACCCACCGTTCTTACGCTACGATTTTTTAAATGTGGTGCGCGGAGTAGAAAAGACGCGCGTAGAACGTATTTGCGGCTTAATATCTTTGGGCTCCTTGGGAGTAGGAAGTCTGTTCATGCCTCTTTGGAAAGGGCTCCATCTCCCCTGTAATCGCCTTCGAGCGGCACGCGGATCGAACCCACGGTTTTCACGCTATGATTTTTTTAAATGTGCTGCGCGGCGGAGAAAATGCGCGCGTCGGACGTCATTGCGGCTTAATATCTCTTGTCTCCTTGGGAGTAGAAAGTCTTTTCATGGTTCTTTGGAAAGGGTTGCATCTCCCCTGTAATCGCCTTTAAGCGGCACGCGGATCGGACCCACCGTTCTTACGCTACGATTTTTTAAATGTGGTGCGAGGCGTAGAAAAGACGCGCGTAGGACTTATTTGCGGCTTAATATCTTTGGGCTCCTTGGGAGTAGAAAGTCTGTTCATGGCTCTTTAGAAAGGGCTGCATCTCCCCTGTAATCGCCTTCGCGCGGCACGCGGATCGGAACCATCGTTATCACGCTACGATTTTTTAATGCCGACAGGGACGGGCCGAAAGCTTGGCAGGTGGCGTTCGTTAGGAAAAGTCATGGATGTGATGCGGACCGAGTTGCAGGCCATTTGGACCTGGCCCGGCCTAGATGTGAGCCTTCAAATTCAGCGCGTTTGTTTAAACTTTCTCCTCCAATTCGTTGCAATTGTACAAGCGTTTCTCGCTCATCCGACTGGAGCGTAACGCTTTATCTGTTAATATCTCTGGTCTCCTTGGGAGTAGAAAGTCTGTTCATGGCTCTTTGGAAAGGGATGCATCTCCCCTGTAATCGCCTTTAAGCGGCACGCGGATCGGACCCACCGTTCTCACGCTACGATTTTTTAAACGTGGTGCGCGTCGGAGAAAATGCGCGTAATATCTCTTGTCTCCTTGGGAGTAGAAAGTCTGTTCATGGCTCTTTGGAAAGGGCTGTATCTCCCCTGTAATCGCCTTCGAGCGGCACGCGCATCGGAACCATCGTTATCACGCTACGATTTTTTAATGCCGCCAGGGACGGGCCGAAAGCGTGGCAGGTGGCGTTCGTTAGGGACAGTCATAGAGGTGATGCGCACCGAGTTGCACGCCATTTGGAGTTGGCCCGGCCTAGATGTGAGCGTTCAAAGTCAGCGCGTTTGTTTAAACTTTCTCCTCCTATTCGTTGCAATTGTACAAGCGTTTCTCGTTCATCCGACTGGAGCGTAACGCTTTATATGTTAATATTTCTGGTCTCCTTGGGAGTAGAAAGTCTGTTCATGGCTCTTTTGAAAGGGATGCATCTCCCCTGTAATCGCCTTCGAGCGGCACGCGGATGGAACCCACGGTTTTCACGCTATGATTTTTTTAAATGTGGTGCGCGGCGGAGAAAATGCGCGCGTCGGACGTCATTGCGGCTTAATATCTCTTGTCTCCTTGGGAGTAGAAAGTCTGTTCATGGCTCTTTGGAAAGGGCTGCATCTCCCCTGTAATCGCCTTTAAGCGGCACGCGGATCGAACCCACGGTTTTCACGCTATGATTTTTTTAAATGTGCTGCGCGGCGGAGAAAATGCGCGCGTCGGACGTCATTGCGGCTTAATATCTCTTGTCTCCTTGGGAGTAGAAAGTCTGTTCATGGCTCTTTGGAAAGGGCTGCATCTCCCCTGTAATCGCCTTCGAGCGGCACGCGGATCGAACCCACGGTTTTCACGCTAGGATTTTTTTTAAATGTGTTGCGCGGCGGAGAATAGACGCGCGCCGGACGTATTTGCGGCTTGATATCTCTTGTCTCATTGGGAGTGGAAAGTCTGTTCATGGCTCTTTGGAAAGGGCTGCATCTCCCCTGTAATCGCCTTCCAGCGGCACGCGGATTGAACCCACCGTTCTTACGCTACGATTTTTTAAATGTGGTGCGCGGAGTAGAAAAGACGCGCGTAGAACGTATTTGCGGCTTAATATCTTTGGGCTCCTTGGGAGTAGGAAGTCTGTTCATGCCTCTTTGGAAAGGGCTCCATCTCCCCTGTAATCGCCTTCGAGCGGCACGCGGATCGAACCCACGGTTTTCACGCTATGATTTTTTTAAATGTGCTGCGCGGCGGAGAAAATGCGCGCGTCGGACGTCATTGCGGCTTAATATCTCTTGTCTCCTTGGGAGTAGAAAGTCTTTTCATGGTTCTTTGGAAAGGGTTGCATCTCCCCTGTAATCGCCTTTAAGCGGCACGCGGATCGGACCCACCGTTCTTACGCTACGATTTTTTAAATGTGGTGCGAGGCGTAGAAAAGACGCGCGTAGGACTTATTTGCGGCTTAATATCTTTGGGCTCCTTGGGAGTAGAAAGTCTGTTCATGGCTCTTTAGAAAGGGCTGCATCTCCCCTGTAATCGCCTTCGCGCGGCACGCGGATCGGAACCATCGTTATCACGCTACGATTTTTTAATGCCGACAGGGACGGGCCGAAAGCTTGGCAGGTGGCGTTCGTTAGGAAAAGTCATGGATGTGATGCGGACCGAGTTGCAGGCCATTTGGACCTGGCCCGGCCTAGATGTGAGCCTTCAAATTCAGCGCGTTTGTTTAAACTTTCTCCTCCAATTCGTTGCAATTGTACAAGCGTTTCTCGCTCATCCGACTGGAGCGTAACGCTTTATCTGTTAATATCTCTGGTCTCCTTGGGAGTAGAAAGTCTGTTCATGGCTCTTTGGAAAGGGATGCATCTCCCCTGTAATCGCCTTTAAGCGGCACGCGGATCGGACCCACCGTTCTCACGCTACGATTTTTTAAACGTGGTGCGCGTCGGAGAAAATGCGCGTAATATCTCTTGTCTCCTTGGGAGTAGAAAGTCTGTTCATGGCTCTTTGGAAAGGGCTGTATCTCCCCTGTAATCGCCTTCGAGCGGCACGCGCATCGGAACCATCGTTATCACGCTACGATTTTTTAATGCCGCCAGGGACGGGCCGAAAGCGTGGCAGGTGGCGTTCGTTAGGGACAGTCATAGAGGTGATGCGCACCGAGTTGCACGCCATTTGGAGTTGGCCCGGCCTAGATGTGAGCGTTCAAAGTCAGCGCGTTTGTTTAAACTTTCTCCTCCTATTCGTTGCAATTGTACAAGCGTTTCTCGTTCATCCGACTGGAGCGTAACGCTTTATATGTTAATATTTCTGGTCTCCTTGGGAGTAGAAAGTCTGTTCATGGCTCTTTTGAAAGGGATGCATCTCCCCTGTAATCGCCTTCGAGCGGCACGCGGATGGAACCCACGGTTTTCACGCTATGATTTTTTTAAATGTGGTGCGCGGCGGAGAAAATGCGCGCGTCGGACGTCATTGCGGCTTAATATCTCTTGTCTCCTTGGGAGTAGAAAGTCTGTTCATGGCTCTTTGGAAAGGGCTGCATCTCCCCTGTAATCGCCTTTAAGCGGCACGCGGATCGGACCCACCGTTCTCACGCTACGATTTTTTAAATGTGGTCCGCGGCGCAATAAATGCGCGCGTCGGACGTCATTGCGGCTTAATATCTCTTGTCTCGTTGGGAGTAGGAAGTCTGTTCATGGCTCTTTGGAAATGACTGCATCTCCCCTGTAATCGCCTTCGAGCGGCACGCGGATCGGACCCACCGTTCTCACGCTAAGATATTTTAAATGTGGTGCGCGGCGGAGAAAAGACGCGCGTAGGACATATTTGCGGCTTAATATCTTTGGGCTCCTTGGGAGTAGAAAGTCTGTTCATGGCTCTTTGGAAAGGGCTGCATCTCCCCTGTAATCGCCTTTAAGCGGCACGCGGATCGGACCCACCGTTCTCACGCTACGATTTTTTAAACGTGGTGCGTGTCGGAGAAAATGCGCGCGTCGGACGTCATTGTGGCTTAATATCTCTTGTCTCCTTGGGAGTAGAAAGTCTGTTCATGGCTCTTTGGAAAGGGCTGCATCTCCCCTGTAATCGCCTTTAAGCGGCACGCGGATCGGACCCACCGTTCTTACGATACGATTTTTTAAATGTGGTGCGCGGCGTAGAAAAGACGCGTTTAGGACGTATTTGCGGCTTAATATCTTTGGGCTCCTTGGGAGTAGAAAGTCTGTTCATGGCTCTTTGGAAAGGGCTGCATCTCCACTGTTATCGCCTTCGAGCGGCACGCGGATCGGAACCATCGTTATCACGCTACGATTTTTTAATGCCGCCAGGGACGGGCCGAAAGCGTGGCAGGTGGCGTTCGTTAGGGACAGTCATGGAGGTGATGCGCACCGAGTTGCAGGCCATTTGGACCTGGCCCGGCCTAGATGTGAGCGTTCAAATCAGCGCGTTTGTTTAAACTTTCTCCTCCAGTTCGTTGCAATTGTACAAGCGTTTCTCGCTCATCCGACTGGAGCGTAACGCTTTATCTGTTAATGTCTCTGGTCTCCTTGGGAGTAGAAAGTCTATTCATGGCTCTTTGGAAAGGGCTGCATCTCCCCTGTAATCGCCTTTAAGCGGCACGCGGATCGGACCCACCGTTCTTACGATACGATTTTTTAAATGTGGTGCGCGGCGGAGAAAAGACGCGCGTAGGACATATTTGCGGCTTAATATCTTTGGGCTCCTTGGGAGTAGAAAGTCTGTTCATGGCTCTTTGGAAAGGGCTGCATCTCCCCTGTAATCGCCTTCGAGCGGCACGCGGATCGAACCCACGGTTTTCACGCTATGATTTTTTAAAATGTGTTGCGCGGCGGAGAAAATGCGCGCGTCGGACGTCATTGCGGCTTAATATCTCTTGTCTCCTTGGGAGTAGAAAGTCTTTTCATGGCTCTTTGGAAAGGGTTGCATCTCCCCTGTAATCGCCTTTAAGCGGCACGCGGATCGGACCCACCGTTCTTACTATACGATTTTTTAAATGTGGTGCGCGGCGTAGAAAAGACGCGCGTAGGACGTATTTGCGGCTTAATATCTTTGGGCTCCTTGGGAGTAGGAAGTCTGTTCATGCCTCTTTGGAAAGGGCTGCATCTCCCCTGTAATCCCCTTCGAGCGGCACGCGGATCGAACCCACGGTTTTCACGCTATGATTTTTTTAAATGTGGTGCGCGGCGGAGAAAATGCGCGTGTCGGACGTCATTTCGGCTTAATATCTCTTGTCTCCTTGAGAGTAGAAAGTCTTTTCATGGCTCTTTGGAAAGGGTTGCGTCTCCCCTGTAATCGCCTTTAAGCGGCACGCGGATCGAACCCACGGTTTTCACGCTATGATTTTTTTAAATGTGCTGCGCGGCGGAGAAAATGCGCGCGTCGGACGTCATTGCGGCTTAATATCTCTTGTCTCCTTGGGAATAGAAAGTCTGTTCATGGCTCTTAGGAAAGGGCTGCATCTCCACTGTAATCGCCTTCGAGCGGCACGCGGATCGGAACCATCGTTATCATGCTACGATTTTTTAATGCCTCTAGGGACGGGCCGAAAGCGTGGCAGGTGGCGTTCGTTAGGGACAGTCATGGAGGTGATGCGCACCGAGTTGCAGGCCATTTGGACCTGGCCCGGCCTAGATGTGAGCGTTCAAATTCAGCGCGTTTGTTTAAACTTTCTCCTCCAATTCGTTGCAATTGTACAAGCGTTTCTCGCTCATCCGACTGGAGCGTAACGCTTTATATGTTAATATTTCTGGTCTCCTTGGGAGTAGAAAGTCTGTTCATGGCTCCTTTGAAAGGGATGCATCTCCCCTGTAATCGCCTTTAAGCGGCACGCGGATCGGACCCACCGTTCTCACGCTACGATTTTTTAAACGTGGTGCGTGTCGGAGAAAATGCGCGCGTCGGACGTCATTGTGGCTTAATATCTCTTGTCTCCTTGGGAGTAGAAAGTCTGTTCATGGCTCTTTGGAAAGGGCTGCATCTCCCCTGTAATCGCCTTTAAGCGGCACGCGGATCGGACCCACCGTTCTTACGATACGATTTTTTAAATGTGGTGCGCGGCGTAGAAAAGACGCCTTTAGGACGTATTTGCGGCTTAATATCTTTGGGCTCCTTGGGAGTAGAAAGTCTGTTCATGGCTCTTTGGAAAGGGCTGCATCTCCACTGTTATCGCCTTCGAGCGGCACGCGGATCGGAACCATCGTTATCACGCTACGATTTTTTAATGCCGCCAGGGACGGGCCGAAAGCGTGGCAGGTGGCGTTCGTTAGGGACAGTCATGGAGGTGATGCGCACCGAGTTGCAGGCCATTTGGACCTGGCCCGGCCTAGATGTGAGCGTTCAAATCAGCGCGTTTGTTTAAACTTTCTCCTCCAGTTCGTTGCAATTGTACAAGCGTTTCTCGCTCATCCGACTGGAGCGTAACGCTTTATCTGTTAATGTCTCTGGTCTCCTTGGGAGTAGAAAGTCTATTCATGGCTCTTTGGAAAGGGCTGCATCTCCCCTGTAATCGCCTTTAAGCGGCACGCGGATCGGACCCACCGTTCTTACGATACGATTTTTTAAATGTGGTGCGCGGCGGAGAAAAGACGCGCGTAGGACATATTTGCGGCTTAATATCTTTGGGCTCCTTGGGAGTAGAAAGTCTGTTCATGGCTCTTTGGAAAGGGCTGCATCTCCCCTGTAATCGCCTTCGAGCGGCACGCGGATCGAACCCACGGTTTTCACGCTATGATTTTTTAAAATGTGTTGCGCGGCGGAAAAAATGCGCGCGTCGGACGTCATTGCGGCTTAATATCTCTTGTCTCCTTGGGAGTAGAAAGTCTTTTCATGGCTCTTTGGAAAGGGTTGCATCTCCCCTGTAATCGCCTTTAAGCGGCACGCGGATCGGACCCACCGTTCTTACTATACGATTTTTTAAATGTGGTGCGCGGCGTAGAAAAGACGCGCGTAGGACGTATTTGCGGCTTAATATCTTTGGGCTCCTTGGGAGTAGGAAGTCTGTTCATGCCTCTTTGGAAAGGGCTGCATCTCCCCTGTAATCCCCTTCGAGCGGCACGCGGATCGAACCCACGGTTTTCACGCTATGATTTTTTTAAATGTGGTGCGCGGCGGAGAAAATGCGCGTGTCGGACGTCATTTCGGCTTAATATCTCTTGTCTCCTTGAGAGTAGAAAGTCTTTTCATGGCTCTTTGGAAAGGGTTGCGTCTCCCCTGTAATCGCCTTTAAGCGGCACGCGGATCGAACCCACGGTTTTCACGCTATGATTTTTTTAAATGTGCTGCGCGGCGGAGAAAATGCGCGCGTCGGACGTCATTGCGGCTTAATATCTCTTGTCTCCTTGGGAATAGAAAGTCTGTTCATGGCTCTTAGGAAAGGGCTGCATCTCCACTGTAATCGCCTTCGAGCGGCACGCGGATCGGAACCATCGTTATCATGCTACGATTTTTTAATGCCTCTAGGGACGGGCCGAAAGCGTGGCAGGTGGCGTTCGTTAGGGACAGTCATGGAGGTGATGCGCACCGAGTTGCAGGCCATTTGGACCTGGCCCGGCCTAGATGTGAGCGTTCAAATTCAGCGCGTTTGTTTAAACTTTCTCCTCCAATTCGTTGCAATTGTACAAGCGTTTCTCGCTCATCCGACTGGAGCGTAACGCTTTATATGTTAATATTTCTGGTCTCCTTGGGAGTAGAAAGTCTGTTCATGGCTCCTTTGAAAGGGATGCATCTCCCCTGTAATCGCCTTCGAGCGGCACGCGGATCGAACCCACGGTTTTCACGCTACGATTTTTTTTAAATGTGTTGCGCGGCGGAGAAAAGACGCGCGCCGGACGTATTTGCGGCTTAATATCTCTTGTCTCATTGGGAGTAGAAAGTCTGTTCATGGCACTTTGGAAAGGGCTGCATCTCCCCTGTAATCGCCTTCGAGCGGCACGCGGATCGAACCCACGGTTTTCACGCTATGATTTTTTTAAATGTGGTGCGCGGCGGAGAAAATGCGCGCGTCGGACGTCATTGCGGCTTAATATCTCTTGTCTCCTTGGGAGTAGAAAGTCTGTTCATGGCTCTTTGGAAAGGGCTGCATCTCCCCTGTAATCGCCTTTAAGCGGCACGCGGATCGGACCCACCGTTCTTACGATACGATTTTTTAAATGTGGTGCGCGGCGTAGAAAAGACGCGCGTAGGACGTATTTGCGGCTTAATATCTTTGGGCTCCTTGGGAGTAGAAAGTCTGTTCATGGCTCTTTGGAAAGGGATGCATCTCCACTGTTTTCGCCTTCGAGCGGCACGCGGATCGGAACCATCGTTATCACACTACGATTTTTTAATGCCGCCAGGGACGAGCCGAAAGCGTGGCAGGTGGCGTTCGTTAGGGACCGTCATGGAGGTGATGCGCACCGAGTTGCAGGCCATTTGGACCTGGCCCGGCCTAGATGTGAGCGTTCAAATCAGCGCGTTTGTTTAAACTTTCTCCTCCATTTCGATGCAATTGTACAAGCGTTTCTCGCTCATCCGACTGGAGCGTAACGCTTTATCTGTTAATATCTCTGGTCTCCTTGGGAGTAGAAAGTCTATTCATGGCTCTTTGGAAAGGGCTGCATCTCCCCTGTAATCGCCTTTAAGCGGCACGCGGATCGAACCCACGGTTTTCACGCTATGATTTTTTTAAATGTGCTGCGCGGCGGAGAAAATGCGCGCGTCGGACGTCATTGCGGCTTAATATCTCTTGTCTCCTTGGGAGTAGAAAGTCTATTCATGGCTCTTTGGAAAGGGCTGCATCTCCCCTGTAATCGCCTTTAAGCGGCACGCGGATCGAACCCACGGTTTTCACGCTATGATTTTTTTAAATGTGCTGCGCGGCGGAGAAAATGCGCGCGTCGGACGTCATTGCGGCTTAATATCTCTTGTCTCCTTGGGAGTAGAAAGTCTGTTCATGGCTCTTTGGAAAGGGCTGCATCTCCCCTGTAATCGCCTTCGAGCGGCACGCGGATCGAACCCACGGTTTTCACGCTATGATTTTTTTAAATGTGGTGCGCGGCGGAGGAAATGCGCGCGTCGGATGTCATTTCGGCTTAATATCTCTTGTCTCCTTGGGAGTAGAAAGTCTTTTCATGGCTCTTTGGAAAGGGCTGCATCTCCGCTGTAATCGCCTTCGAGCGGCACGCGGATCGAACCCACGGTTTTCACGCTATGATTTTTTTAAATGTGGTGCGCGGCGGAGAAAATGCGCGCGTCGGACGTCATTTCGGCTTAATATCTATTGTCTCCTTGGGAGTAGAAAGTCTTTTCATGGCTCTTTGGAAAGGTTTGCATCTTCCTTGTAATCGCCTTTAAGCGGCGCGCGGATTGGACCCACCGTTCTTCCGATACGATTTTTTAAATGTGGTGCGCGGGGTAGAAAAGACGCGCGTAGGACGTATTTGCGGCTTAATATCTTTGGGCTCCTTGGGAGTAGGAAGTCTGTTCATGCCTCTTTGGAAAGGGCTCCATCTCCCCTGTAATCGCCTTCGAGCGGCACGCGGATCGAACCCACGGTTTTCACGCTATGATTTTTTTTTAAATGTGCTGCGCGGCGGAGAAAATGCGCGCGTCGGACGTCATTGCGGCTTAATATCTCTTGTCTCCTTGGGAGTAGAAAGTCTTTTCATGGTTCTTTGGAAAGGGTTGCATCTCCCCTGTAATCGCCTTTAAGAGGCACGCGGATCGGACCCACCGTTCTCACGCTACGATTTTTTAAACGTGGTGCGCGTCGGAGAAAATGCGCGTAATATCTCTTGTCTCCTTGGGAGTAGAAAGTCTGTTCATGGCTCTTTGGAAAGGGCTGTATCTCCCCTGTAATCGCCTTCGAGCGGCACGCGCATCGGAACCATCGTTATCACGCTACGATTTTTTAATGCCGACAGGGATAGGCCGAAAGCGTGGCAGGTGGCGTTCGTTAGGGACAGTCATGGAGGTGATGCACACCGAGTTGCACGCCATTTGGAGTTGGCCCGGCCTAGATGTGAGCGTTCAAAGTCAGCGCGTTTGTTTAAACTTTCTCCTCCAATTCGTTGCAATTGTACAAGCGTTTCTCGTTCATCCGACTGGAGCGTAACGCTTTATATGTTAATATCTCTTGTCTCCTTGGGAGTAGAAAGTCTTTTCATGGCTCTTTAGAAAGGGCTGCATCTCCCCTGTAATCGCCTTTAAGCGGCACGCGGATCGAACCCACGGTTTTCACGTTATGATTTTTTTTAAATGTGTTGCGCGGCGGAGAATAGACGCGCGCCGGACGTATTTGCGGCTTGATATCTCTTGTCTCATTGGGAGTAGAAAGTCTGTTCATGGCTCTTTGGAAAGGGCTGCATCTCCCCTGTAATCGCCTTCGCGCGGCACGCGCATCGGAACCATCGTTATCACGCTACGATTTTTTAATGCCGCCAGGGACGGGCCGAAATCGTGGCAGGTGGCGTTCGTTAGGGACCGTCATGGAGGTGATGCGCACCAAGTTGCAGGCCATTTGGACCTGGCCCGGCCTAGATGTGAGCGTTCAAAGTCAGCGCGTTTGTTTAAACTTTCTCCTCCAATTCGTTGCAATTGTACAAGCGTTTCTCGCTCATCCGACTGGAGCGTAACGCTTTATCTGTTAATATCTCTGGTCTCCTTGGGAGTAGAAAGTCTGTTCATGGCTCTTTGAAAAGGGCTGCATCTCGCCTTCGAGCGGCACGCGGATCGAACCCACGGTTTTCACGCTATGATTTTTTTAAATGTGTTGCGCGTCGGAGAAAATGCGCGCGTCGGACGTCATTGCGGCTTAATATCGCTTTTCTCCTTGGGAGTAGAAAGTCTTTTCATGGCTCTTTGGAAAGGGCTGCATCTCCGCTGTAATCGCCTTCGAGCGGCACGCGGATCGAACCCACGGTTTTCACGCTATGATTTTTTTAAATGTGGTGCGCGGCGGAGAAAATGCGCGCGTCGGACGTCATTTCGGCTTAATATCTATTGTCTCCTTGGGAGTAGAAAGTCTTTTCATGGCTCTTTGGAAAGGTTTGCATCTTCCTTGTAATCGCCTTTAAGCGGCACGCGGATTGGACCCACCGTTCTTCCGATACGATTTTTTAAATGTGGTGCGCGGGGTAGAAAAGACGCGCGTAGGACGTATTTGCGGCTTAATATCTTTGGGCTCCTTGGGAGTAGGAAGTCTGTTCATGCCTCTTTGGAAAGGGCTCCATCTCCCCTGTAATCGCCTTCGAGCGGCACGCGGATCGAACCCACGGTTTTCACGCTATGATTTTTTTAAATGTGCTGCGCGGCGGAGGAAATGCGCGCGTCGGACGTCATTGCGGCTTAATATCTCTTGTCTCCTTGGGAGTAGAAAGTCTTTTCATGGCTCTTTGGAAAGGGCTGCATCTCCCCTGTAATCGCCTTTAAGCGGCACGCGGATCGGACCCACCGTTCTCACGCTACGATTTTTTAAACGTGGTGCGCGTCGGAGAAAATGCGCGTAATATCTCTTGTCTCCTTGGGAGTAGAAAGTCTGTTCATGGCTCTTTGGAAAGGGCTGCATCTCCCCTGTAATCACCTTCGAGCGGCACGCGGATCGAACCCACGGTTTTCACGCTATGATTTTTTTAAATGTGGTGCGCGGCGGAGGAAATGCGCGCGTCGGACGTCATTTCGGCTTAATATCTCTTGTCTCCTTGGGAGTAGAAAGTCTTTTCATGGCTCTTTGGAAAGGGCTGCATCTCCGCTGTAATCGCCTTCGAGCGGCACGCGGATCGAACCCACGGTTTTCACGCTATGATTTTTTTAAATGTGGTGCGCGGCGGAGAAAATGCGCGCGTCGGACGTCATTTCGGCTTAATATCTATTGTCTCCTTGGGAGTAGAAAGTCTTTTCATGGCTCTTTGGAAAGGTTTGCATCTTCCTTGTAATCGCCTTTAAGCGGCGCGCGGATTGGACCCACCGTTCTTCCGATACGATTTTTTAAATGTGGTGCGCGGGGTAGAAAAGACGCGCGTAGGACGTATTTGCGGCTTAATATCTTTGGGCTCCTTGGGAGTAGGAAGTCTGTTCATGCCTCTTTGGAAAGGGCTCCATCTCCCCTGTAATCGCCTTCGAGCGGCACGCGGATCGAACCCACGGTTTTCACGCTATGATTTTTTTTTAAATGTGCTGCGCGGCGGAGAAAATGCGCGCGTCGGACGTCATTGCGGCTTAATATCTCTTGTCTCCTTGGGAGTAGAAAGTCTTTTCATGGTTCTTTGGAAAGGGTTGCATCTCCCCTGTAATCGCCTTTAAGAGGCACGCGGATCGGACCCACCGTTCTCACGCTACGATTTTTTAAACGTGGTGCGCGTCGGAGAAAATGCGCGTAATATCTCTTGTCTCCTTGGGAGTAGAAAGTCTGTTCATGGCTCTTTGGAAAGGGCTGTATCTCCCCTGTAATCGCCTTCGCGCGGCACGCGCATCGGAACCATCGTTATCACGCTACGATTTTTTAATGCCGCCAGGGACGGGCCGAAATCGTGGCAGGTGGCGTTCGTTAGGGACCGTCATGGAGGTGATGCGCACCAAGTTGCAGGCCATTTGGACCTGGCCCGGCCTAGATGTGAGCGTTCAAAGTCAGCGCGTTTGTTTAAACTTTCTCCTCCAATTCGTTGCAATTGTACAAGCGTTTCTCGCTCATCCGACTGGAGCGTAACGCTTTATCTGTTAATATCTCTGGTCTCCTTGGGAGTAGAAAGTCTGTTCATGGCTCTTTGGAAAGGGCTGCATCTCGCCTTCGAGCGGCACGCGGATCGAACCCACGGTTTTCACGCTATGATTTTTTTAAATGTGTTGCGCGTCGGAGAAAATGCGCGCGTCGGAAGTCATTGCGGCTTAATATCGCTTTTCTCCTTGGGAGTAGAAAGTCTTTTCATGGCTCTTTGGAAAGGGCTGCATCTCCGCTGTAATCGCCTTCGAGCGGCACGCGGATCGAACCCACGGTTTTCACGCTATGATTTTTTTAAATGTGGTGCGCGGCGGAGAAAATGCGCGCGTCGGACGTCATTTCGGCTTAATATCTATTGTCTCCTTGGGAGTAGAAAGTCTTTTCATGGCTCTTTGGAAAGGTTTGCATCTTCCTTGTAATCGCCTTTAAGCGGCACGCGGATTGGACCCACCGTTCTTCCGATACGATTTTTTAAATGTGGTGCGCGGGGTAGAAAAGACGCGCGTAGGACGTATTTGCGGCTTAATATCTTTGGGCTCCTTGGGAGTAGGAAGTCTGTTCATGCCTCTTTGGAAAGGGCTCCATCTCCCCTGTAATCGCCTTCGAGCGGCACGCGGATCGAACCCACGGTTTTCACGCTATGATTTTTTTAAATGTGCTGCGCGGCGGAGGAAATGCGCGCGTCGGACGTCATTGCGGCTTAATATCTCTTGTCTCCTTGGGAGTAGAAAGTCTTTTCATGGCTCTTTGGAAAGGGCTGCATCTCCCCTGTAATCGCCTTTAAGCGGCACGCGGATCGGACCCACCGTTCTCACGCTACGATTTTTTAAACGTGGTGCGCGTCGGAGAAAATGCGCGTAATATCTCTTGTCTCCTTGGGAGTAGAAAGTCTGTTCATGGCTCTTTGGAAAGGGCTGTATCTCCCCTGTAATCGCCTTCGAGCGGCACGCGCATCGGAACCATCGTTATCACGCTACGATTTTTTAATGCCGCCAGGGATAGGCCGAAAGCGTGGCAGGTGGCGTTCGTTAGGGACAGTCATGGAGGTGATGCACACCGAGTTGCACGCCATTTGGAGTTGGCCCGGCCTAGATGTGAGCGTTCAAAGTCAGCGCGTTTGTTTAAACTTTCTCCTCCAATTCGTTGCAATTGTACAAGCGTTTCTCGCTCATCCGACTGGAGCGTAACGCTTTATCTGTTAATATCTCTGGTCTCCTTGGGAGTAGAAAGTTTGTTCATGGCTCTTTGGAAAGGGATGCATCTCCCCTGTAATCGCCTTTAAGCGGCACGCGGATCGGACCCACCGTTCTCACGCTACGATTTTTTAAACGTGGTGCGCGTCGGAGAAAATGCGCGTAATATCTCTTGTCTCCTTGGGAGTAGAAAGTCTGTTCATGGCTCTTTGGAAAGGGCTGTATCTCCCCTGTAATCGCCTTCGAGCGGCACGCGGATCGAACCCACGTTTTTCACGCTACGATTTTTTTTAAATGTGTTGCGCGGCGGAGAAAAGACGCGCGCCGGACGTATTTGCGGCTTAATATCTCTTGTCTCATTGGGTGTAGAAAGTCTGTTCATGGCTCTTTGGAAAGGTTTGCATCTCCCTTGTAATCGCCTTTAAGCGGCACGCGGATTGGACCCACCGTTCTTCCGATACGATTTTTTAAATGTGGTGCGCGACGTAGAAAAGACGCGCGTAGGACGTCATTTCGGCTTAATATCTCTTGTCTCCTTGGGAGTAGAAAGTCTTTTCATGGCTCTTTGGAAAGGGCTGCATCTCCCCTGTAATCGCCTTCGAGCGGCACGCGGATCGAACCCACGGTTTTCACGCTATGATTTTTTTAAATGTGCTGCGCGGCGGAGAAAATGCGCGCGTCGGACGTCATTGCGGCTTAATATCTCTTGTCTCCTTGGGAGTAGAAAGTCTTTTCATGGCTCTTTGGAAAGGTTTGCATCTCCCCTGTAATCGCCTTTAAGCGGCACGCGGATCGGACCCACCGTTCTTACGCTACGATTTTTTAAATGTGGTGCGCGGCGTAGAAAAGACGCGCGTAGGACGTATTTGCGGCTTAATATCTTTGGGCTCCTTGGGAGTAGGAAGTCTGTTCATGCCTCTTTGGAAAGGGCTCCATCTCCCCTGTAATCGCCTTCGAGCGGCACGCGGATCGAACCCACGGTTTTCACGCTATGATTTTTTTAAATGTGCTGCGCGGCGGAGAAAATGCGCGCGTCGGACGTCATTGCGGCTTAATATCTCTTGTCTCCTTGGGAGTAGAAAGTCTTTTCATGGTTCTTTGGAAAGGGTTGCATCTCCCCTGTAATCGCCTTTAAGCGGCACGCGGATCGGACCCACCGTTCTCACGCTACGATTTTTTAAACGTGGTGCGCGTCGGAGAAAATGCGCGTAATATCTCTTGTCTCCTTGGGAGTAGAAAGTCTGTTCATGGCTCTTTGGAAAGGGCTGTATCTCCCCTGTAATCGCCTTCGAGCGGCACGCGCATCGGAACCATCGTTATCACGCTATGATTTTTTAATGCCGCCAGGGATAGGCCGAAAGCGTGGCAGGTGGCGTTCGTTAGGGACAGTCATGGAGGTGATGCACACCGAGTTGCACGCCATTTGGAGTTGGCCCGGCCTAGATGTGAGCGTTCAAAGTCAGCGCGTTTGTTTAAACTTTCTCCTCCAATTCGTTGCAGTTGTACAAGCGTTTCTCGTTCATCCGACTGGAGCGTAACGCTTTATATGTTAATATTTCTGGTCTCCTTGGGAGTAGAAAGTCTGTTCATGGCTCTTTTGAAAGGGATGCATCTCCCCTGTAATCGCCTTCGAGCGGCACGCGGATCGAACCCACGGTTTTCACGCTATGATTTTTTTAAATGTGGTGCGCGGCGGAGGAAATGCGCACGTCGGACGTCATTTCGGCTTAATATCTCTTGTCTCCTTGGGAGTAGAAAGTCTTTTCATGGCTCTTTGGAAAGGGCTGCATGTCCGCTGTAATCGCCTTCGAGCGGCACGCGGATCGAATCCACGGTTTTCACGCTATGATTTTTTTAAATGTGGTGCGCGTCGGAGAAAATGCGCGCGTCGGACGTCATTTCGGCTTAATATCTATTGTCTCCTTGGGAGTAGAAAGTCTTTTCATGGCTCTTTGGAAAGGTTTGCATCTCCCTTGTAATCGCCTTTAAGCGGCACGCGGATTGGACCCACCGTTCTTCCGATACGATTTTTTAAATGTGGTGCGCGGCGTGGAAAAGACGCGCGTAGGACGTATTTGCGGCTTAATATCTTTGGGCTCCTTGGGAGTAGGAAGTCTGTTCATGGCTCTTTGGAAAGGGCTGCATCTCCCCTGTAATAGCCTTCGAGCGGCACGTGGATCGAACCCACGGTTTTCACACTATGATTTTTTTAAATGTGCTGCGCGGCGGAGAAAATGCGCGCGTCGGACGTCAATGCGGCTTAATATCTCTTGTCTCCTTGGGAGTAGAAAGTCTTTTCATGGTTCTTTGGAAAGGGCTGCATCTCCCCTGTAATCGCCTTCGCGCGGCACGCGGATCGGAACCATCGTTATCACGCTACGATTTTTTAATGCCGACAGGGACGGCCCGAAAGCTTGGCAGGTGGCGTTCGTTAGGAAAAGTCATGGACGTGATGCGGACCGAGTTGCAGGCCATTTGGACCTGGCCCGGCCTAGATGTGAGCCTTCAAAGTCAGCGCGTTTGTTTAAACTTTCTCCTCCAATTCGTTGCAATTGTACAAGCGTTTCTCGCTCATCCGACTGGAGCGTAACGCTTTATCTGTTAATATCTCTGGTCTCCTTGGGAGTAGAAAGTCTGTTCATGGCTCTTTGGAAAGGGATGCATCTCCCCTGTAATCGCCTTCGAGCGGCACGCGGATCGAACCCACGTTTTTCACGCTACGATTTTTTTTAAATGTGTTGCGCGGCGGAGAAAAGACGCGCGCCGGACGTATTTGCGGCTTAATATCTCTTGTCTCATTGGGTGTAGAAAGTCTGTTCATGGCTCTTTGGAAAGGTTTGCATCTCCCTTGTAATCGCCTTTAAGCGGCACGCGGATTGGACCCACCGTTCTTCCGATACGATTTTTTAAATGTGGTGCGCGGCGTAGAAAAGACGCGCGTAGGACGTCATTTCGGCTTAATATCTCTTGTCTCCTTGGGAGTAGAAAGTCTTTTCATGGCTCTTTGGAAAGGGCTGCATCTCCCCTGTAATCGCCTTTAAGCGGCACGCGGATCGAACCCACGGTTTTCACGTTACGATTTTTTTTAAATGTGTTGCGCGGCGGAGAATAGACGCGCGCCGGACGTATTTGCGGCTTGATATCTCTTGTCTCATTGGGAGTAGAAAGTCTGTTCATGGCTCTTTGGAAAGGGCTGCATCTCCCCTGTAATCGCCTTCGAGCGGCACGCGGATCGAACCCACGGTTTTCACGCTATGATTTTTTTAAATGTGTTGCGCGTCAGAGAAAATGCGCGCGTCGGACGTCATTGCGGCTTAATATCTCTTGTCTCCTTGGGAGTAGAAAGTCTTTTCATGGCTCTTTGGAAAGGTTTGCATCTCCCCTGTAATCGCCTTTAAGTGGCACGCGGATCGGACCCACCGTTCTTACGCTACGATTTTTTAAATGTGGTGCGCGGCGTAGAAAAGACGCGCGTAGGACGTATTTGCGGCTTAATATCTTTGGGCTCCTTGGGAGTAGGAAGTCTGTTCATGCCTCTTTGGAAAGGGCTCCATCTCCCCTGTAATCGCCTTCGAGCGGCACGCGGATCGAACCCACGGTTTTCACGCTATGATTTTTTTAAATGTGCTGCGCGGCGGAGAAAATGCGCGCGTCGGACGTCATTGCGGCTTAATATCTCTTGTCTCCTTGGGAGTAGAAAGTCTTTTCATGGTTCTTTGGAAAGGGTTGCATCTCCCCTGTAATCGCCTTTTAGCGGCACGCGGATCGGACCCACCGTTCTCACGCTACGATTTTTTAAACGTGGTGCGCGTCGGAGAAAATGCGCGTAATATCTCTTGTCTCCTTGGGAGTAGAAAGTCTTTTCATGGTTCTTTGGAAAGGGCTGCATCTCCCCTGTAATCGCCTTCGCGCGGCACGCGGATCGGAACCATCGTTATCACGCTACGATTTTTTAATGCCGACAGGGACGGGCCGAAAGCTTGGCAGGTGGCCTTCGTTAGGAAAAGTCATGGACGTGATGCGGACCGAGTTGCAGGCCATTTGGACCTGGCCCGGCCTAGATGTGAGCCTTCAAAGTCAGCGCGTTTGTTTAAACTTTCTCCTCCAATTCGTTGCAATTGTACAAGCGTTTCTCGCTCATCCGACTGGAGCGTAACGCTTTATCTGTTAATATCTCTGGTCTCCTTGGGAGTAGAAAGTCTGTTCATGGCTCTTTGGAAAGGGATGCATCTCCCCTGTAATCGCCTTTAAGCGGCACGCGGATCGGACCCACCGTTCTCACGCTACGATTTTTTAAACGTGGTGCGCGTCGGAGAAAATGCGCGTAATATCTCTTGTCTCCTTGGAGTAGAAAGTCTGTTCATGGCTCTTTGGAAAGGGCTGTATCTCCCCTGTAATCGCCTTCGAGCGGCACGCGCATCGGAACCATCTTTATCACGCTACGATTTTTTAATGCCGCCAGGGACGGGCCGAAAGCGTGGCAGGTGGCGTTCGTTAGGGACAGTCATGGAGGTGATGCGCACCGAGTTGCACGCCATTTGGAGTTGGCCCGGCCTAGATGTGAGCGTTCAAACTCAGCGCGTTTGTTTAAACTTTCTCCTCCAATTCGTTGCAATTGTACAAGCGTTTCTCGTTCATCCGACTGGAGCGTAACGCTTTATATGTTAATATTTCTGGTCTCCTTGGGAGTAGAAAGTCTGTTCATGGCTCTTTTGAAAGGGATGCATCTCCCCTGTAATCGCCTTCGAGCGGCACGCGGATCGAACCCACGTTTTTCACGCTACGATTTTTTTTAAATGTGTTGCGCGGCGGAGAAAAGACGCGCGCCGGACGTATTTGCGGCTTAATATCTCTTGTCTCATTGGGTGTAGAAAGTCTTTTCATGGCTCTTTGGAAAGGTTTGCATCTCCCTTGTAATCGCCTTTAAGCGGCACGCGGATTGGACCCACCGTTCTTCCGATACGATTTTTTAAATGTGGTGCGCGGCGTAGAAAAGACGCGCGTAGGACGTATTTGCGGCTTAATATCTTTGGGCTCCTTGGGAGTAGGAAGTCTGTTCATGCCTCTTTGGAAAGGGCTGCATCTCCCCTGTAATCGCCTTCGAGCGGCACGCGGATCGAACCCACGGTTTTCACGCTATGATTTTTTTAAATGTGGTGCGCGGCGGAGGAAATGCGCGCGTCGGACGTCATTTCGGCTTAATATCTCTTGTCTCCTTGGGAGTAGAAAGTCTTTTCATGGCTCTTTGGAAAGGGCGGCATCTCCCCTGTAATCGCCTTTAAGCGGCACGCGGATCGAACCCACGGTTTTCACGTTACGATTTTTTTTAAATGTGTTGCGCGGCGGAGAATAGACGCGCGCCGGACGTATTTGCGGCTTGATATCTCTTGTCTCATTGGGAGTAGAAAGTCTGTTCATGGCTCTTTGGAAAGGGCTGCATCTCCCCTGTAATCGCCTTCGAGCGGCACGCGGATCGAACCCACGGTTTTCACGCTACGATTTTTTTTAAATGTGTTGCGCGGCGGAGAAAAGACGCGCGCCGGACGTATTTGCGGCTTAATATCTCTTGTCTCATTGGGTGTAGAAAGTCTGTTCATGGCTCTTTGGAAAGGGCTGCATCTCCCCTGTAATCGCCTTCGAGCGGCACGCGGATCGAACCCACGGTTTTCACGCTATGATTTTTTTAAATGTGGTGCGCGGCGGAGGAAATGCGCGCGTCAGACGTCATTTCGGCTTAATATCTCTTGTCTCCTTGGGAGTAGAAAGTCTTTTCATGGCTCTTTGGAAAGGGCTGCATCTCCGCTGTAATCGCCTTCGAGCGGCACGCGGATCGAACCCACGGTTTTCACGCTATGATTTTTTTAAATGTGGTGCGCGGCGGAGGAAATGCGCGCGTCGGACGTCATTTCGGCTTAATATCTCTTGTCTCCTTGGGAGTAGAAAGTCTTTTCATGGCTCTTTGGAAAGGGCGGCATCTCCCCTGTAATCGCCTTTAAGCGGCACGCGGATCGAACCCACGGTTTTCACGTTACGATTTTTTTTAAATGTGTTGCGCGGCGGAGAATAGACGCGCGCCGGACGTATTTGCGGCTTGATATCTCTTGTCTCATTGGGAGTAGAAAGTCTGTTCATGGCTCTTTGGAAAGGGCTGCATCTCCCCTGTAATCGCCTTCGAGCGGCACGCGGATCGAACCCACGGTTTTCACGCTATGATTTTTTTAAATGTGTTGCGCGTCGGAGAAAATGCGCGCGTCGGACGTCATTGCGGCTTAATATCTCTTGTCTCCTTGGGAGTAGAAAGTCTTTTCATGGCTCTTTGGAAAGGTTTGCATCTCCCCTGTAATCGCCTTTAAGCGGCACGCGGATCGGACCCACCGTTCTTACGCTACGATTTTTTAAATGTGGTGCGCGGCGTAGAAAAGACGCGCGTAGGACGTATTTGCGGCTTAATATCTTTGGGCTCCTTGGGAGTAGGAAGTCTGTTCATGCCTCTTTGGAAAGGGATGCATCTCCCCTGTAATCGCCTTCGAGCGGCACGCGGATCGGACCCACCGTTCTCACGCTACGATTTTTTAAACGTGGTGCGCGTCGGAGAAAATGCTCGTAATATCTCTTGTCTCCTTGGGAGTAGAAAGTGTGTTCATGGCTCTTTGGAAAGGGCTGTATCTCCCCTGTAATCGCCTTCGAGCGGCACGCGGATCGAACCCATGTTTTTCACGCTACGATTTTTTTTAAATGTGTTGCGCGGCGGAGAAAAGACGCGCGCCGGACGTATTTGCGGCTTAATATCTCTTGTCTCATTGGGTGTAGAAAGTCTGTTCATGGCTCTTTGGAAAGGTTTGCATCTCCGTTGTAATCGCCTTTAAGCGGCACGCGGATTGGACCCACCGTTCTTCCGATACGATTTTTTAAATGTGGTGCGCGGCGTAGAAAAGACGCGCGTAGGACGTATTTGCGGCTTAATATCTTTGGGCTCCTTGGGAGTAGGAAGTCTGTTCATGCCTCTTTGGAAAGGGCTGCATCTCCCCTGTAATCGCCTTCGAGCGGCACGCGGATCGAACCCACGGTTTTCACGCTATGATTTTTTTAAATGTGGTGCGCGGCGGAGGAAATGCGCGCGTCGGACGTCATTTCGGCTTAATATCTCTTGTCTCCTTGGGAGTAGAAAGTCTTTTCATGGCTCTTTGGAAAGGGCTGCATCTCCCCTGTAATCGCCTTTAAGCGGCACGCGGATTCGACCCACCGTTCTTACGCTACGATTTTTTAAATGTGGTGCGGGGCGTAGAAAAGACGCGCGCCGGACGTATTTGCGGCTTAATATCTTTGGGCTCCTTGGGAGTAGAAAGTCTGTTCATGCCTCTTTGGAAAGGGCTCCATCTCCCCTGTAATCGCCTTCGAGCGGCACGCGGATCGAACCCATGGTTTTCACGCTATGATTTTTTTAAATGTGCTGCGCGGCGGAGAAAATGCGCGCGTCGGACGTCATTGCGGCTTAATATCTCTTGTCTCCTTGGGAGTAGAAAGTCTTTTCATGGTTCTTTGGAAAGGGTTGCATCTCCCCTGTAATCGCCTTTAAGCGGCACCCGGATCGGACCCACCGTTCTCACGCTACGATTTTTTAAACGTGGTGCGCGTCGGAGAAAATGCGCGTAATATCTCTTGTCTCCTTGGGAGTAGAAAGTCTGTTCATGGCTCTTTGGAAAGGGCTGCATCTCCCCTGTAATCGCCTTTGAGCTGCACGCGCATCGGAACCATCGTTCTCACGCTACGATTTTTTAAAATCCGCCAGGGACGGAACGAACGCTTGGCAGGTGGCGTTCGTGACGGACAGTCAAGCAGTTAATGCGCACCGAGCTGCAGGCCATTTGGACCTGGCCCAGCCTAGATGTGAGTATTCAAAGTCAGCACGTTTGTTTCAAAGTTCTCCACCAATTCGTTGTAATTGCGTGTGTGCGCGTGAACACCAGGTTTGTGGAGGAGTTCGTCCTTGGACTGTACAAGGGGAGACAGTGTGTGGCCTGGCTGCGTGAGGTTGCAGTTTGCTGGGCATGAGAGATTGGCATGTGGTGCCCTGGAGGTGTGGTTGTTCCAGGACGGGCAAGGCGGGGTAGTGTGGCTGGGTGACGGTGCGCTTCACTGGGGATGTGGTTGTGAGTTGCAGGCCCATTCCTTTGAATGACAGAAAGGATCTGATTTGTTTCCAGGTTTAAACGTACTTTGCTGGGTATGACTGTGACCTCTTGGGCCAGGAAGTCTGTTTCTAGTTTTATTTAAACGGTCAAACTGCGTGAAGTGTGCCCAGGCCCAGAGCTACTTTGCTGGGCATGGCTGTGTGACCTCTTGGGCCTGGAAGTCTGGTTGTAGTATGATTTTAAAGGGTCAAATGCTCTCCATTGTGTGTCCAGGTTTAAGGCTACTTTGCTGGGCATGTGATTTGGACCCATCGGGTACGGAAGCCTTTCCGTCACGTGCTCGTTTTCCACGCCTTCAGCGCAGGTAGCCTGCGAATTTAAAACCGACGTGCATTTTATTCTTTTCCCCTTTTATCCTTTCATATCTCTCCGCTACCTTGGAGAAGAGAGACGCACGCGGGTAAATAAAATGTAAATATCTCTAAATATCTGTATAATATGTAAATAAAAGGAAGATGTGGTTGTGTAGTGTAGTCGTTTGATTATAAATAATCTCATAATAATTTTATCCACAAATTCTTATACATTTATACATGTTTATCTCTCTCTTTGTGTGTGTGTGTGTGTGTGTGTGGTTCTGTGTCACTAGTGGGGCCTGTGGCCCGATTGGAGTGTTTGCGGTGTGAGAAGGAGGAGTTGGAGAACAGTTTGTTGGAGCAGCTGAAGGAGTTGAGGTTGCAGAAGCAGAAGGAGCTGCAGGTTCCTCAGGAGATGCTGAAACACAAGCAGCAGGAGGAGACAGAGCTCCTGCAGAAACAGCAGGAGGAGGAGGAGCATAACAGGTCCATCAAGAGTAAGTACAATGGAAATGCAATAATACTAACATAACTAATAATGAATGTTAGCCTTTAGGCTCCAATAAAAGTGATACTAATATATGTATAGTACTATATATATTATATTTTATATATTCAGTAGTAATTATGTAGTATATACAATCTATGTTATATCCAGCAGTAATGATACTTGCTCTGGCAGATATGAAAATGGCCTGTGAACAGGAGAAGAAATCTCTGGAGGAAGAACTTGAGAAGCTCAGACTGTCACTGCAGGTAGAGATCCCTTATAGTGTCAGTACACATCCACCAGTAGCTCCACCTTTCACTTATAACGTCAGTACACATTCAGTACACATTCCCACCTTTCCATTGTACTGGCTGTAGTGATGATTCGTGTGTGTGTTATACCAGCCCATAGAGGAGGACATTATGAGTCTGAAAGTGGCGCTGGAGATGAAGAACCAGGAGATCAAAGATCAGCACGATCTTTTGGTCAAACTATATACTCTGTATGTATACTATATACTCTGTATGTAGTACCTGGTTTAACACTATATCCTCTGTATATATACTATATACTGTTTATGTAGTACCTGGTTTAACACTATACCCTCAGCTTACTCTAGTCTGCAGATGTGAAGAAATTAAACAGAATGTGTATCTGTGTATATGTGCGCACCTGTATGTGTCTGGTTGTAGTATTATTTAAAGGGTCAAACTGCGTGAAGTGTGCCCAGGCCCAGAGCTACTTTGATGGGCATGATTCTGTGACATCTTGGGCCTTGAAATGTGGTGCTTTGAATGATTTAAAGAGTGAAACGGTCTGAAGTGTGCCCACGTTTAAAGCAACCTTGCTGGGCATGACTGTGTGACCTCTTGGGCCAGGAAGTCTGTTTCTAGTTTTATTTAAACGGTCAAACTGCGTGAAGTGTGCCCAGGCCCAGAGCTACTTTGCTGGGCATGACTGTGTGACCTCTTGGGCCTGGAAGTCTGGTTGTAGTATGATTTTAAAGGGTCAAATGGTCTCCATTGTGTGTCCAGGTTTAAGGCTACTTTTCTGGGCATGTGATTTGAACCCATCGTGTACGGAAGCCTTTCCGTCACGTGCTCGTTTTCCACGCCTTCAGCGCAGGTAGCCTGCGAATTTAAAACCGACGTGCATTTTATTCTTTTCCCCTTTTATCCCTTCATATCTCTCCGCTACCTTGGAGAAGAGAGACGCACGCGGGTAAATAAAATGTAAATATCTCTAAATATCTGTATAATATGTAAATAAAAGGAAGAAGTGGTTGTGTAGTGTAGTCGTTTCATTATAAATAATCTCATAATAATTTTATCCACAAATTCTTATACATTTATACATGTTTATCTCTCTCTGTGTGTGTGTGTGTGTGTGGTTCTGTGTCACTAGTGGGGCCTGTGGCCCGATTGGAGTGTTTGCGGTGTGAGAAGGAGGAGTTGGAGAACAGTTTGTTGGAGCAGCTGAAGGAGTTGAGGTTGCAGAAGCAGAAGGAGCTGCAGGTTCTTCAGGAGATGCTGAAACACAAGCAGCAGGAGGAGACAGAGCTCCTGCAGAAACAGCAGGAGGAGGAGGAGCATAACAGGTCCATCAAGAGTAAGTACTATGGAAATGCAATAATACTAACATAACTAATAATGAATGTTAGCCTTTAGGCTCCAATAAAAGTGACACTAATATATGTATAGTACTATATATATTATATTTTATATATTCAGCAGTAATTATGTAGTATATACAATCTGTGTTATATCCAGCAGTAATGATACTTGCTCTGGCAGATATGAAAATGGCCTGTGAACAGGAGAAGAAATCTCTGGAGGAAGAACTTGAGAAGCTCAAACTGTCACTGCAGGTAGAGATCCCTTATAGTGTCAGTACACATCCACCAGTACCACCACCTCTCACTTATAACGTCAGTACACATTCAGTACACATTCCCACCTTTCCATTGTACTGGCTGTAGTGATGATTCGTGTCTGTGTTATACCAGCCCATAGAGGAGGACATTATGAGTCTGAAAGTGGCGCTGGAGATGAAGAACCAGGAGATCAAAGATCAGCACGATCTTTTGGTCAAACTATATACTCTGTATGTATACTATATCGAACCCACGGTTTTCACGCTACGATTTTTTTAAATGTGGTGAGCTGCGGAGAAAAGACGCGGTCCGGACGTATTTGTGGCTTAATATCTCTTGTCTCCTTGGGAGTAGGAAGTCTGTTCATGGCTCTTTGGAAAGGGCTGCATCTCCCCTCTAATCGCCTTCGAGCTTCAAGCGGATTGGACCCACGGTTATCACGCTACGATTTTTTAAAGCCGCCAGGGACGGGCCGAAAGCGTGGCAGGTGGCGTTCGTTAGGGACAGTCATGGAGGTGATGCGCACCGAGTTGCACGCCATTTGGACTTGGCCAGACCTAGATGTGAGCGTTCAAATTCAGCGCGTTTCTTTAAACTTTCTCCTCCAATTCGTTGCAACTGCTCAAGCGTTTCTCGCTCATCCGACTGGAGCGTAACGCTTTATATGTTAATATCTCTTGTCTCCTTGGGAGTAGGAAGTCTGTTCATGGATCTTTGGAAAGGGCTGCATCTCCCCTGTAATCGCCTTCGAGCGGCACGCGGATCGAACCCACGGTTTTCACGCTATGATTTTTTTAAATGTGGTGCGCGGCGGAGAAAATGCGCGCGTCGGACGTCATTTCGGCTTAATATCTCTTGTCTCCTTGGGAGTAGAAAGTCTTTTCATGGCTCTTTGGAAAGGGCTGCATCTCCCCTGTAATCGGCTTTAAGCGGCACGCGGATCGGACCCACCGTTCTCACGCTAAGATTTTTTAAATGTGGTGCGCGGCGGAGAAAATGCGCGTGTCGGACATCATTGCTGCTTAATATCTCTTGTCTCCTTGGGAGTAGGAAGTCTGTTCATGGCACTTTGGAAAGGGCTGCATCTCCCCTGTAATCGCCTTCGCGCGGCACGCGCATCGGAACCATCGTTATCACGCTACGATTTTTTAATGCCGCCAGGGACGGCCCGAAATCGTGGCAGGTGGCGTTCGTTAGGGACCGTCATGGAGGTGATGCGCACCAAGTTGCAGGCCATTTGGACCTCGCCCGGCCTAGATGTGAGCGTTCAAAGTCAGCGCGTTTGTTTAAACTTTCTCCTCCAATTCGTTGCAATTGTACAAGCGTTTCTCGCTCATCCGACTGGAGCGTAACGCTTTATCTGTTAATATCTCTGGTCTCCTTGGGAGTAGAAAGTCTGTTCATGGCTCTTTGGAAAGGGCTGCATCTCGCCTTCGAGCGGCACGCGGATCGAACCCACGGTTTTCACGCTATGATTTTTTTAAATGTGTTGCGCGTCGGAGAAAAGACGCGCGCCGGACGTATTTGCGGCTTAATATCTCTTGTCTCATTGGGTGTAGAAAGTCTGTTCATGGCTCTTTGGAAAGGGCTGCATCTCCCCTGTAATCTCCTTCGAGCGGCACGCGGATCGAACCCACGGTTTTCACGCTATGATTTTTTTAAATGTGGTGCGCGTCGGAGAAAATGCGCACGTCGGACGTCATTTCGGCTTAATATCTCTTGTCTCCTTGGGAGTAGAAAGTCTTTTCATGGCTCTTTGGAAAGGGCTGCATCTCCGCTGTAATCGCCTTCGAGCGGCACGCGGATCGAACCCACGGTTTTCACGCTATGATTTTTTTAAATGTGGTGCGCGTCGGAGAAAATGCGCGCGTCGGACTTCATTTCGGCTTAATATCTATTGTCTCCTTGGGAGTAGAAAGTCTTTTCATGGCTCTTTGGAAAGGTTTGCATCTCCCTTGTAATCGCCTTTAAGCGGCACGCGGATTGGACCCACCGTTCTTCCGATACGATTTTTTAAATGTGGTGCGCGGCGTGGAAAAGACGCGCGTAGGACGTATTTGCGGCTTAATATCTTTGGGCTCCTTGGGAGTAGGAAGTCTGTTCATGGCTCTTTGGAAAGGGCTGCATCTCCCCTGTAATCGCCTTCGAGCGGCACGTGGATCGAACCCACGGTTTTCACACTATGATTTTTTTAAATGTGCTGCGCGGCGGAGAAAATGCGCGCGTCGGACGTCATTTCGGCTTAATATCTCTTGTCTCCTTGGGAGTAGAAAGTCTTTTCATGGCTCTTTGGAAAGGGCTGCATCTCCCCTGTAATCGCCTTTAAGCGGCACGCGGATCGAACCCACGGTTTTCACGCTACGATTTTTTTTAAATGTGTTGCGCGGCGGAGAATAGACGCGCGCCGGACGTATTTGCGGCTTGATATCTCTTGTCTCATTGGGAGTAGAAAGTCTGTTCATGGCTCTTTGGAAAGGGCTGCATCTCCCCTGTAATCGCCTTCGAGCGGCACGCGGATCGAACCCACGGTTTTCACGCTACGATTTTTTTTAAATGTGTTGCGCGGCGGAGAAAAGACGCGCGCCGGACGTATTTGCGGCTTAATATCTCTTGTCTCATTGGGTGTAGAAAGTCTGTTCATGGCTCTTTGGAAAGGGCTGCATCTCCCCTGTAATCGCCTTCGAGCGGCACGCGGATCGAACCCACGGTTTTCACGCTATGATTTTTTTAAATGTGGTGCGCGGCGGAGGAAATGCGCGCGTCGGACGTCATTTCGGCTTAATATCTCTTGTCTCCTTGGGAGTAGAAAGTCTTTTCATGGCTCTTTGGAAAGGGCTGCATCTCCCCTGTAATCGCCTTTAAGCGGCACGCGGATCGAACCCACGGTTTTCACGTTACGATTTTTTTTAAATGTGTTGCGCGGCGGAGAATAGACGCGCGCCGGACGTATTTGCGGCTTGATATCTCTTGTCTCATTGGGAGTAGAAAGTCTGTTCATGGCTCTTTGGAAAGGGCTGCATCTCCCCTGTAATCGCCTTCGAGCGGCACGCGGATCGAACCCACGGTTTTCACGCTATGATTTTTTTAAATGTGTTGCGCGTCGGAGAAAATGCGCGCGTCGGACGTCATTGCGGCTTAATATCTCTTGTCTCCTTGGGAGTAGAAAGTCTTTTCATGGCTCTTTGGAAAGGTTTGCATCTCCCCTGTAATCGCCTTTAAGCGGCATGCGGATCGGACCCACCGTTCTTACGCTACGATTTTTTAAATGTGGTGCGCGGCGTAGAAAAGACGCGCGTAGGACGTATTTGCGGCTTAATATCTTTGGGCTCCTTGGGAGTAGGAAGTCTGTTCATGCCTCTTTGGAAAGGGATGCATCTCCCCTGTAATCGCCTTCGAGCGGCACGCGGATCGGACCCACCGTTCTCACGCTACGATTTTTTAAACGTGGTGCGCGTCGGAGAAAATGCGCGTAATATCTCTTGTCTCCTTGGGAGTAGAAAGTGTGTTCATGGCTCTTTGGAAAGGGCTGTATCTCCCCTGTAATCGCCTTCGAGCGGCACGCGGATCGAACCCACGGTTTTCACGCTATGATTTTTTTAAATGTGCTGCGCGGCGGAGAAAATGCGCGCGTTGGACGTCATTGCGGCTTAATATCTCTTGTCTCCTTGGGAGTAGAAAGTCTTTTCATGGTTCTTTGGAAAGGGATGCATCTCCCCTGTAATCGCCTTTAAGCGGCACGCGGATCGGACCCACCGTTCTCACGCTACGATTTTTTAAACGTGGTGCGCGTCGGAGAAAATGCGCGTAATATCTCTTGTCTCCTTGGGAGTAGAAAGTCTGTTCATGGCTCTTTGGAAAAGGCTGTATCTCCCCTGTAATCGCCTTCGAGCGGCACGCGCATCGGAACCATCGTTATCACGCTACGATTTTTTAATGCCGCCAGGGACGGGCCGAAAGCGTGGCAGGTGGCGTTCGTTAGGGACAGTCATGGAGGTGATGCGCACCGAGTTGCACGCCATTTGGAGTTGGCCCGGCCTAGATGTGAGCGTTCAAAGTCAGCGCGTTTGTTTAAACTTTCTCCTCCAATTCGTTGCAATTGTACAAGCGTTTCTCGTTCATCCGACTGGAGCGTAACGCTTTATATGTTAATATTTCTGGTCTCCTTGGGAGTAGAAAGTCTGTTCATGGCTCTTTTGAAAGGGATGCATCTCCCCTGTAATCGCCTTCGAGCGGCACGCGGATCGAACCCACGTTTTTCACGCTACGATTTTTTTTAAATGTGTTGCGCGGCGGAGAAAAGACGCGCGCCGGACGTATTTGCGGCTTAATATCTCTTGTCTCATTGGGTGTAGAAAGTCTGTTCATGCCTCTTTGGAAAGGGCTGCATCTCCCCTGTAATCGCCTTCGAGCGGCACACGGATCGAACCCACGGTTTTCACGCTATGATTTTTTTAAATGTGGTGCGCGGAGGAGGAAATGCGCGCGTCGGACGTCATTTCGGCTTAATATCTCTTGTCTCCTTGGGAGTAGAAAGTCTTTTCATGGCTCTTTGGAAAGGGCTGCATCTCCCCTGTAATCGCCTTTAAGCGGCACGCGGATCGAACCCACGGTTTTCACGTTATGATTTTTTTTAAATGTGTTGCGCGGCGGAGAATAGACTCGCGCCGGACGTATTTGCGGCTTGATATCTCTTGTCTCATTGGGAGTAGAAAGTCTGTTCATGGCTCTTTGGAAAGGTCTGCATCTCCCCTGTAATCGCCTTCGAGCGGCACGCGGATCGAACCCACGGTTTTCACGCTATGATTTTTTTAAATGTGTTGCGCGTCGGAGAAAATGCGCGCGTCGGACGTCATTGCGGCTTAATATCTCTTGTCTCCTTGGGAGTAGAAAGTCTTTTCATGGCTCTTTGGAAAGGTTTGCATCTCCCCTGTAATCGCCTTTAAGCGGCACGCGGATCGGACCCACCGTTCTTACGCTACGATTTTTTAAATGTGGTGCGCGGCGTAGAAAAGACGCGCGTAGGACGTATTTGCGGCTTAATATCTTTGGGCTCCTTGGGAGTAGGAAGTCTGTTCATGCCTCTTTGGAAAGGGCTGTATCTCCCCTGTAATCGCCTTCGAGCGGCACGCGGATCGAACCCACGTTTTTCACGCTACGATTTTTTTTAAATGTTTTGCGCGGCGGAGAATAGACGCGCGCCGGACGTATTTGCGGCTTGATATCTCTTGTCTCATTGGGAGTAGAAAGTCTGTTCATGGCTCTTTGGAAAGGGCTGCATCTCCCCTGTAATCGCCTTCGAGCGGCACGCGGATCGAACCCACGGTTTTCACGCTATGATTTTTTTAAATGTGCTGCGCGACGGAGAAAATGCGCGCGTCGGACGTCATTGCGGCTTAATATCTCTTGTCTCCTTGGGAGTAGAAAGTCTTTTCATGGTTCTTTGGAAAGGGATGCATCTCCCCTGTAATCGCCTTTAAGCGGCACGCGGATCGGACCCACCGTTCTCACGCTACGATTTTTTAAACGTGGTGCGCGTCGGAGAAAATGCGCGTAATATCTCTTGTCTCCTTGGGAGTAGAAAGTCTGTTCATGGCTCTTTGGAAAGGGCTGTATCTCCCCTGTAATCGCCTTCGAGCGGCACGCGCATCGGAACCATCGTTATCACGCTACGATTTTTTAATGCCGCCAGGGACGGGCCGAAAGCGTGGCAGGTGGCGTTCGTTAGGGACAGTCATGGAGGTGATGCGCACCGAGTTGCACGCCATTTGGAGTTGGCCCGGCCTAGATGTGAGCGTTCAAAGTCAGCGCGTTTGTTTAAACTTTCTCCTCCAATTCGTTGCAATTGTACAAGCGTTTCTCGTTCATCCGACTGGAGCGTAACGCTTTATATGTTAATATTTCTGGTCTCCTTGGGAGTAGAAAGTCTGTTCATGGCTCTTTTGAAAGGGATGCATCTCCCCTGTAATCGCCTTCGAGCGGCACGCGGATCGAACCCACGTTTTTCACGCTACGATTTTTTTTAAATGTGTTGCGCGGCGGAGAAAAGACGCGCGCCGGACGTATTTGCGGCTTAATATCTCTTGTCTCATTGGGTGTAGAAAGTCTGTTCATGGCTCTTTGGAAAGGTTTGCATCTCCGTTGTAATCGCCTTTAAGCGGCACGCGGATTGGACCCACCGTTCTTCCGATACGATTTTTTAAATGTGGTGCGCGGCGTAGAAAAGACGCGCGTAGGACGTCATTTCGGCTTAATATCTCTTGTCTCCTTGGGAGTAGAAAGTCTTTTCATGGCTCTTTGGAAAGGGCTGCATCTCCCCTGTAATCGCCTTTAAGCGGCACGCTGATCGAACCCACGGTTTTCACGTTACGATTTTTTTTAAATGTGTTGCGCGTCGGAGAATAGACGCGCGCCGGACGTATTTGCGGCTTGATATCTCTTGTCTCATTGGGAGTAGAAAGTCTGTTCATGGCTCTTTGGAAAGGGCTGCATCTCCCCTGTAATCGCCTTCGAGCGGCACACGGATCGAACCCACGGTTTTCACGCTATGATTTTTTTAAATGTGTTGCGCGTCGGAGAAAATGCGCGCGTCGGACGTCATTGCGGCTTAATATCTCTTGTCTCCTTGGGAGTAGAAAGTCTTTTCATGGCTCTTTGGAAAGGGCTGCATCTCCCCTGTGATCGCCTTTAAGCGGCACGCGGATCGGACCCACCGTTCTTACGCTACGATTTTTTAAATGTGGTGCGCGGCGTAGAAAAGACGCGCGTAGGACGTATTTGCGGCTTAATATCTTTGGGCTCCTTGGGAGTAGGAAGTCTGTTCATGCCTCTTTGGAAAGGGCTCCATCTCCCCTGTAATCGCCTTCGAGCGGCACGCGGATCGAACCCACGGTTTTCACGCTATGATTTTTTTAAATGTGCTGCGCGGCGGAGAAAATGCGCGCGTCGGACGTCATTGCGGCTTAATATCTCTTGTCTCCTTGGGAGTAGAAAGTCTTTTCATGGTTCTTTGGAAAGGGCTGTATCTCCCCTGTAATCGCCTTCGAGCGGCACGCGCATCGGAACCATCACGCTACGATTTTTTAAACGTGGTGCGCGTCGGAGAAAATGCGCGTAATATCTCTTGTCTCCTTGGGAGTAGAAAGTCTGTTCATGGCTCTTTGGAAAGGGCTGTATCTCCCCTGTAATCGCCTTCGAGCGGCACGCGCATCGGAACCATCACGCTACGATTTTTTAATGCCGCCAGGGATAGGCCGAAAGCGTGGCAGGTGGCGTTCGTTAGGGACAGTCATGGAGGTGATGCACACCGAGTTGCACGCCATTTGGAGTTGGCCCGGCCTAGATGTGAGCGTTCAAAGTCAGCGCGTTTGTTTAAACTTTCTCCTCCAATTCGTTGCAGTTGTACAAGCAATTCTCGTTCATCCGACTGGAGCGTAACGCTTTATATGTTAATATTTCTGGTCTCCTTGGGAGTAGAAAGTCTGTTCATGGCTCTTTTGAAAGGGATGCATCTCCCCTGTAATCGCCTTCGAGCGGCACGCGGATCGAACCCACGTTTTTCACGCTACGATTTTTTTTAAATGTGTTGCGCGGCGGAGAAAAGACGCGCGCCGGACGTATTTGCGGCTTAATATCTCTTGTCTCATTGGGTGTAGAAAGTCTGTTCATGGCTCTTTGGAAAGGGCTGCATCTCCCCTGTAATCGCCTTCGAGCGGCACGCGGATCGAACCCACGGTTTTCACGCTATGATTTTTTTAAATGTGGTGCGCGGCGGAGGAAATGCGCACGTCGGACGTCATTTCGGCTTAATATCTCTTGTCTCCTTGGGAGTAGAAAGTCTTTTCATGGCTCTTTGGAAAGGGCTGCATCTCCGCTGTAATCGCCTTCGAGCGGCACGCGGATCGAACCCACGGTTTTCACGCTATGATTTTTTTAAATGTGGTGCGCGACGGAGAAAATGCGCGCGTCGGACTTCATTTCGGCTTAATATCTATTGTCTCCTTGGGAGTAGAAAGTCTTTTCATGGCTCTTTGGAAAGGTTTGCATCTCCCTTGTAATCGCCTTTAAGCGGCACGCGGATTGGACCCACCGTTCTTCCGATACGATTTTTTAAATGTGGTGCGCGGCGTGGAAAAGACGCGCGTAGGACGTATTTGCGGCTTAATATCTTTGGGCTCCTTGGGAGTAGGAAGTCTGTTCATGGCTCTTTGGAAAGGGCTGCATCTCCCCTGTAATCGCCTTCGAGCGGCACGTGGATCGAACCCACGGTTTTCACACTATGATTTTTTTAAATGTGCTGCGCGGCGGAGAAAATGCGCGCGTCGAACGTCATTGCGGCTTAATATCTCTTGTCTCCTTGGGAGTAGAAAGTCTTTTCATGGTTCTTTGGAAAGGGCTGCATCTCCCCTGTAATCGCCTTCGCGCGGCACGCGGATCGGAACCATCGTTATCACGCTACGATTTTTTAATGCCGACAGGGACGGGCCGAAAGCTTGGCAGGTGGCGTTCGTTAGGAAAAGTCATGGACGTGATGCGGACCGAGTTGCAGGCCATTTGGACCTGGCCCGGCCTAGATGTGAGCCTTCAAAGTCAGCGCGTTTGTTTAAACTTTCTCCTCCAATTCGTTGCAATTGTACAAGCGTTTCTCGCTCATCCGACTGGAGCGTAACGCTTTATCTGTTAATATCTCTGGTCTCCTTGGGAGTAGAAAGTCTGTTCATGGCTCTTTGGAAAGGGATGCATCTCCCCTGTAATCGCCTTTAAGCGGCACGCGGATCGGACCCACCGTTCTCACGCTACGATTTTTTAAACGTGGTGCGCGTCGGAGAAAATGCGCGTAATATCTCTTGTCTCCTTGGGAGTAGAAAGTCTGTTCATGGCTCTTTGGAAAGGGCTGTATCTCCCCTGTAATCGCCTTCGAGCGGCACGCGCATCGGAACCATCGTTATCACGCTACGATTTTTTAATGCCGCCAGGGACCGGCCGAAAGCGTGGCAGGTGGCGTTCGTTAGGGACAGTCATGGAGGTGATGCGCACCGAGTTGCACGCCATTTGGAGTTGGCCCGGCCTAGATGTGAGCGTTCAAAGTCAGCGCGTTTGTTTAAACTTTCTCCTCCAATTCGTTGCAATTGTACAAGCGTTTCTCGTTCATCCGACTGGAGCGTAACGCTTTATATGTTAATATTTCTGGTCTCCTTGGGAGTAGAAAGTCTGTTCATGGCTCTTTTGAAAGGGATGCATCTCCCCTGTAATCGCCTTCGAGCGGCACGCGGATCGAACCCACGTTTTTCACGCTACGATTTTTTTTAAATGTGTTGCGCGGCGGAGAAAAGACGCGCGCCGGACGTATTTGCGGCTTAATATCTCTTGTCTCATTGGGTGTAGAAAGTCTGTTCATGGCTCTTTGGAAAGGGCTGCATCTCCCCTGTAATCGCCTTCGAGCGGCACGCGGATCGAACCCACGGTTTTCACGCTATGATTTTTTTAAATGTGGTGCGCGGCGGAGGAAATGCGCGCGTCGGACGTCATTTCGGCTTAATATCTCTTGTCTCCTTGGGAGTAGAAAGTCTTTTCATGGCTCTTTGGAAAGGGCTGCATCTCCGCTGTAATCGCCTTCGAGCGGCACGCGGATCGAACCCACGGTTTTCACGCTATGATTTTTTTAAATGTGGTGCGCGGCGGAGAAAATGCGCGCGTCGGACGTCATTTCGGCTTAATATCTATTGTCTCCTTGGGAGTAGAAAGTCTTTTCATGGCTCTTTGGAAAGGTTTGCATCTCCCTTGTAATCGCCTTTAAGCGGCACGCGGATTGGACCCACCGTTCTTCCGATACGATTTTTTAAATGTGGTGCGCGGCGTAGAAAAGACGCGCGTAGGATGTATTTGCGGCTTAATATCTTTGGGCTCCTTGGGAGTAGGAAGTCTGTTCATGCCTCTTTGGAAAGGGCTGCATCTCCCCTGTAATCGCCTTCGAGCGGCACGCGGATCGAACCCACGTTTTTCACGCTATGATTTTTTTAAATGTGGTGCGCGGCGGAGGAAATGCGCGCGTCGGACGTCCTTTCGGCTTAATATCTCTTGTCTCCTTGGGAGTAGAAAGTCTTTTCATGGCTCTTTGGAAAGGGCTGCATCTCCCCTGTAATCGCCTTTAAGCGGCACGCGGATCGAACCCACGGTTTTCACGCTACGATTTTTTTTAAATGTGTTGCGCGGCGGAGAATAGACGCGCGCCGGACGTATTTGCGGCTTGATATCTCTTGTCTCATTGGGAGTAGAAAGTCTGTTCATGGCTCTTTGGAAAGGGCTGCATCTCCCCTGTAATCGTCTTCGAGCGGCACGCGGATCGAACCCACGGTTTTCACGCTATGATTTTTTTAAATGTGGTGCGCGACGGAGAAAATGCGCGCGTCGGACTTCATTTCGGCTTAATATCTATTGTCTCCTTGGGAGTAGAAAGTCTTTTCATGGCTCTTTGGAAAGGTTTGCATCTCCCTTGTAATCGCCTTTAAGCGGCACGCGGATTGGACCCACCGTTCTTCCGATACGATTTTTTAAATGTGGTGCGCGGCGTGGAAAAGACGCGCGTAGGACGTATTTGCGGCTTAATATCTTTGGGCTCCTTGGGAGTAGGAAGTCTGTTCATGGCTCTTTGGAAAGGGCTGCATCTCCCCTGTAATCGCCTTCGAGCGGCACGTGGATCGAACCCACGGTTTTCACACTATGATTTTTTTAAATGTGCTGCGCGGCGGAGAAAATGCGCGCGTCGAACGTCATTGCGGCTTAATATCTCTTGTCTCCTTGGGAGTAGAAAGTCTTTTCATGGTTCTTTGGAAAGGGCTGCATCTCCCCTGTAATCGTCTTCGAGCGGCACGCGGATCGAACCCACGGTTTTCACGCTACGATTTTTTTTAAATGTGTTGCGCGGCGGAGAAAAGACGCGCGCCGGACGTATTTGCGGCTTAATATCTCTTGTCTCATTGGGTGTAGAAAGTCTGTTCATGGCTCTTTGGAAACGGCTGCATCTCCCCTGTAATCGCCTTCGAGCGGCACGCGGATCGAACCCACGGTTTTCACGCTATGATTTTTTTAAATGTGGTGCGCGGCGGAGGAAATGCGCGCGTCGGACGTCATTTCGGCTTAATATCTCTTGTCTCCTTGGGAGTAGAAAGTCTTTTCATGGCTCTTTGGAAAGGGCTGCATCTCCCCTGTAATCGCCTTCGAGCGGCACGCGGATCGAACCCACGGTTTTCACGCTATGATTTTTTTAAATGTGGTGCGCGGCGGAGGAAATGCGCGCGTCGGACGTCATTTCGGCTTAATATCTCTTGTCTCCTTGGGAGTAGAAAGTCTTTTCATGGCTCTTTGGAAAGGTTTGCATCTCCCTTGTAATCGCCTTTAAGCGGCACGCGGATTGGACCCACCGTTCTTCCGATACGATTTTTTAAATGTGGTGCGCGGCGTGGAAAAGACGCGCGTAGGACGTATTTGCGGCTTAATATCTTTGGGCTCCTTGGGAGTAGGAAGTCTGTTCATGGCTCTTTGGAAAGGGCTGCATCTCCCCTGTAATCGCCTTCGAGCGGCACGTGGATCGAACCCACGGTTTTCACACTATGATTTTTTTAAATGTGCTGCGCGGCGGAGAAAATGCGCGCGTCGGACGTCATTGCGGCTTAATATCTCTTGTCTCCTTGGGAGTAGAAAGTCTTTTCATGGTTCTTTGGAAAGGGCTGCATCTCCCCTGTAATCGCCTTCGCGCGGCACGCGGATCGGAACCATCGTTATCACGCTACGATTTTTTAATGCCGACAGGGACGGGCCGAAAGCTTGGCAGGTGGCGTTCGTTAGGAAAAGTCATGGACGTGATGCGGACCGAGTTGCAGGCCATTTGGACCTGGCCCGGCCTAGATGTGAGCCTTCAAAGTCAGCGCGTTTGTTTAAACTTTCTCCTCCAATTCGTTGCAATTGTACAAGCGTTTCTCGCTCATCCGACTGGAGCGTAACGCTTTATCTGTTAATATCTCTGGTCTCCTTGGGAGTAGAAAGTCTGTTCATGGCTCTTTGGAAAGGGATGCATCTCCCCTGTAATCGCCTTTAAGCGGCACGCGGATCGGACCCACCGTTCTCACGCTACGATTTTTTAAACGTGGTGCGCGTCGGAGAAAATGCGCGTAATATCTCTTGTCTCCTTGGGAGTAGAAAGTCTGTTCATGGCTCTTTGGAAAGGGCTGTATCTCCCCTGTAATCGCCTTCGAGCGGCACGCGCATCGGAACCATCGTTATCACGCTACGATTTTTTAATGCCGCCAGGGACCGGCCGAAAGCGTGGCAGGTGGCGTTCGTTAGGGACAGTCATGGAGGTGATGCGCACCGAGTTGCACGCCATTTGGAGTTGGCCCGGCCTAGATGTGAGCGTTCAAAGTCAGCGCGTTTGTTTAAACTTTCTCCTCCAATTCGTTGCAATTGTACAAGCGTTTCTCGTTCATCCGACTGGAGCGTAACGCTTTATATGTTAATATTTCTGGTCTCCTTGGGAGTAGAAAGTCTGTTCATGGCTCTTTTGAAAGGGATGCATCTCCCCTGTAATCGCCTTCGAGCGGCACGCGGATCGAACCCACGTTTTTCACGCTACGATTTTTTTTAAATGTGTTGCGCGGCGGAGAAAAGACGCGCGCCGGACGTATTTGCGGCTTAATATCTCTTGTCTCATTGGGTGTAGAAAGTCTGTTCATGGCTCTTTGGAAAGGGCTGCATCTCCCCTGTAATCGCCTTCGAGCGGCACGCGGATCGAACCCACGGTTTTCACGCTATGACTTTTTTAAATGTGGTGCGCGGCGGAGGAAATGCGCGCGTCGGACGTCATTTCGGCTTAATATCTCTTGTCTCCTTGGGAGTAGAAAGTCTTTTCATGGCTCTTTGGAAAGGGCTGCATCTCCGCTGTAATCGCCTTCGAGCGGCACGCGGATCGAACCCACGGTTTTCACGCTATGATTTTTTTAAATGTGGTGCGCGGCGGAGAAAATGCGCGCGTCGGACGTCATTTCGGCTTAATATCTATTGTCTCCTTGGGAGTAGAAAGTCTTTTCATGGCTCTTTGGAAAGGTTTGCATCTCCCTTGTAATCGCCTTTAAGCGGCACGCGGATTGGACCCACCGTTCTTCCGATACGATTTTTTAAATGTGGTGCGCGGCGTAGAAAAGACGCGCGTAGGATGTATTTGCGGCTTAATATCTTTGGGCTCCTTGGGAGTAGGAAGTCTGTTCATGCCTCTTTGGAAAGGGCTGCATCTCCCCTGTAATCGCCTTCGAGCGGCACGCGGATCGAACCCACGGTTTTCACGCTATGATTTTTTTAAATGTGGTGCGCGGCGGAGGAAATGCGCGCGTCGGACGTCCTTTCGGCTTAATATCTCTTGTCTCCTTGGGAGTAGAAAGTCTTTTCATGGCTCTTTGGAAAGGGCTGCATCTCCCCTGTAATCGCCTTTAAGCGGCACGCGGATCGAACCCACGGTTTTCACGCTACGATTTTTTTTAAATGTGTTGCGCGGCGGAGAATAGACGCGCGCCGGACGTATTTGCGGCTTGATATCTCTTGTCTCATTGGGAGTAGAAAGTCTGTTCATGGCTCTTTGGAAAGGGCTGCATCTCCCCTGTAATCGTCTTCGAGCGGCACGCGGATCGAACCCACGGTTTTCACGCTACGATTTTTTTTAAATGTGTTGCGCGGCGGAGAAAAGACGCGCGCCGGACGTATTTGCGGCTTAATATCTCTTGTCTCATTGGGTGTAGAAAGTCTGTTCATGGCTCTTTGGAAAGGGCTGCATCTCCCCTGTAATCGCCTTCGAGCGGCACGCGGATCGAACCCACGGTTTTCACGCTATGATTTTTTTAAATGTGGTGCGCGGCGGAGGAAATGCGCGCGTCGGACGTCATTTCGGCTTAATATCTCTTGTCTCCTTGGGAGTAGGAAGTCTGTTCATGCCTCTTTGGAAAGGGCTGCATCTCCCCTGTAATCGCCTTCGAGCGGCACGCGGATCGAACCCACGGTTTTCACGCTATGATTTTTTTAAATGTGGTGCGCGGCGGAGGAAATGCGCGCGTCGGACGTCATTTCGGCTTAATATCTCTTGTCTCCTTGGGAGTAGAAAGTATTTTAATGGCTCTTTGGAAAGGGCTGCATCTCCCCTGTAATCGCCTTTAAGCGTCACGCGGATCGAACCCACGGTTTTCACGCTATGATTTTTTTAAATGTGGTGCGCGGCGGAGGAAATGCGCGCGTCGGACGTCATTGCGGCTTAATATCTCTTGTCTCCTTGGGAGTAGAAAGTCTTTTCATGGTTCTTTGGAAAGGGTTGCATCTCCCCTGTAATCGCCTTTAAGCGGCACGCGGATCGGACCCACCGTTCTCACGCTACGATTTTTTAAACGTGGTGCGCGTCGGAGAAAATGCGCGTAATATCTCTTGTCTCCTTGGGAGTAGAAAGTCTGTTCATGGCTCTTTGGAAAGGGCTGTATCTCCCCTGTAATCGCCTTCGAGCGGCACGCGCATCGGAACCATCGTTATCACGCTACGATTTTTTAATGCCGCCAGGGATAGGCCGAAAGCGTGGCAGGTGGCGTTCGTTAGGGACAGTCATGGAGGTGATGCACACCGAGTTGCACGCCATTTGGAGTTGGCCCGGCCTAGATGTGAGCGTTCAAAGTCAGCGCGTTTGTTTAAACTTTCTCCTCCAATTCGTTGCAATTGTACAAGCGTTTCTCGTTCATCCGACTGGAGCGTAACGCTTTATATGTTAATATTTCTGGTCTCCTTGGGAGTAGAAAGTCTGTTCATGGCTCTTTTGAAAGGGATGCATCTCCCCTGTAATCGCCTTTTCACGCTACGATTTTTTTTAAATGTGTTGCGCGGCAGAGGAAATGCGCGCGTCGGACGTCATTTCGGCTTAATATCTCTTGTCTCCTTGGGAGTAGAAAGTCTTTTCATGGCTCTTTGGAAAGGGCTGCATCTCCGCTGTAATCGCCTTCGAGCGGCACGCGGATCGAACCCACGGTTTTCACGCTATGATTTTTTTAAATGTGGTGCGCGGCGGAGAAAATGCGCGCGTCGGACGTCATTTCGGCTTAATATCTATTGTCTCCTTGGGAGTAGAAAGTCTTTTCATGGCTCTTTGGAAAGGTTTGCATCTCCCTTGTAATCGCCTTTAAGCGGCACGCGGATCGGACCCACCGTTCTCACGCTACGATTTTTTAAACGTGGTGCGCGTCGGAGAAAATGCGCGTAATATCTCTTGTCTCCTTGGGAGTAGAAAGTCTGTTCATGGCTCTTTGGAAAGGGCTGTATCTCCCCTGTAATCGCCTTCGAGCGGCACGCGCATCGGAACCATCGTTATCACGCTACGATTTTTTAATGCCGCCAGGGATAGGCCGAAAGCGTGGCAGGTGGCGTTCGTTAGGGACAGTCATGGAGGTGATGCACACCGAGTTGCACGCCATTTGGAGTTGGCCCGGCCTAGATGTGAGCGTTCAAAGTCAGCGCGTTTGTTTAAACTTTCTCCTCCAATTCGTTGCAATTGTACAAGCGTTTCTCGTTCATCCGACTGGAGCGTAACGCTTTATATGTTAATATTTCTGGTCTCCTTGGGAGTAGAAAGTCTGTTCATGGCTCTTTTGAAAGGGATGCATCTCCCCTGTAATCGCCTTCGAGCGGCACGCGGATCGAACCCACGTTTTTCACGCTACGATTTTTTTTAAATGTGTTGCGCAGCGGAGAAAAGACGTGCGCCGGACGTATTTGCGGCTTAATATCTCTTGTCTCATTGGGTGTAGAAAGTCTGTTCATGGCTCTTTGGAAAGGGCTGCATCTCCCCTGTAATCGCCTTCGAGCGGCACGCGGATCGAACCCACGGTTTTCACGCTATGATTTTTTTAAATGTGGTGCGCGGCGGAGGAAATGCGCGCGTCGGACGTCATTTCGGCTTAATATCTCTTGTCTCCTTGGGAGTAGAAAGTCTTTTCATGGCTCTTTGGAAAGGGATGCATCTCCCCTGTAATCGCCTTTAAGCGGCACGCGGATCGGACCCACCGTTCTCACGCTACGATTTTTTAAACGTGGTACGCGTCGGAGAAAATGCGCGTAATATCTCTTGTCTCCTTGGGAGTAGAAAGTCTGTTCATGGCTCTTTGGAAAGGGCTGTATCTCCCCTGTAATCGCCTTCGAGCGGCACGCGCATCGGAACCATCGTTATCACGCTACGATTTTTTAATGCCGACAGGGACGGGCCGAAAGCTTGGCAGGTGGCGTTCGTTAGGAAAAGTCATGGACGTGATGCGGACCGAGTTGCAGGCCATTTGGACCTGGCCCGGCCTAGATGTGAGCCTTCAAAGTCAGCGCGTTTGTTTAAACTTTCTCCTCCAATTCGTTGCAATTGTACAAGCGTTTCTCGCTCATCCGACTGGAGCGTAACGCTTTATCTGTTAATATCTCTGGTCTCCTTGGGAGTAGAAAGTCTGTTCATGGCTCTTTGGAAAGGGATGCATCTCCCCTGTAATCGCCTTTAAGCGGCACGCGGATCGGACCCACCGTTCTCACGCTACGATTTTTTATACGTGGTGCGCGTCGGAGAAAATGCGCGTAATATCTCTTGTCTCCTTGGGAGTAGAAAGTCTTTTCATGGCTCTTTGGAAAGGTTTGCATCTCCCTTGTAATCGCCTTTAAGCGGCACGCGGATTGGACCCACCGTTCTTCCGATACGATTTTTTAAATGTGGTGCGCGGCGTAGAAAAGACGCGCGTAGGACGTATTTGCGGCTTAATATCTTTGGGCTCCTTGGGAGTAGGAAGTCTGTTCATGCCTCTTTGGAAAGGGCTGCATCTCCCCTGTAATCGCCTTCGAGCGGCACGCGGATCGAACCCACGGTTTTCACGCTATGATTTTTTTAAATGTGCTGCGCGGCGGAGAAAATGCGCGCGTCGGATGTCATTGCGGCTTAATATCTCGTTTCCTTGGGAGTAGAAAGTCTTTTCATGGTTCTATGGAAAGGGTTGCATCTCCCCTGTAATCGCCTTTAAGCGGCACGCGGATCGGACCCATCGTTCTCACGCTACGATTTTTTAAAATCCGCCAGGGACGGAACGAACGCTTGGCAGGTGGCGTTCGTGACGGACAGTCAAGCAGTTAATGCGCACCGAGCTGCAGGCCATTTGGACCTGGCCCAGCCTAGATGTGAGTATTCAAAGTCAGCACGTTTGTTTCAAAGTTCTCCACCAATTCGTTGTAATTGCGTGTGTGCGCGTGAACACCAGGTTTGTGGAGGAGTTCGTCCTTGGACTGTACAAGGGGAGACAGTGTGTGGCCTGGCTGCGTGAGGTTGCAGTTTGCTGGGCATGAGAGATTGGCATGTGGTGCCCTGGAGGTGTGGTTGTTCCAGGACGGGCAAGGTGGGGTAGTGTGGCTGGGTGACGGTGCGCTTAACTGGGGATGTGGTTGTGAGTTGCAGGCCCATTCCTTTGAATGACAGAAAGGATCTGATTTGTTTCCAGGTTTAAACGTACTTTGCTGGGTATGACTGTGACCTCTTGGGCCAGGAAGTCTGTTTCTAGTTTTATTTAAACGGTCAAACTGCGTGAAGTGTGCCCAGGCCCAGAGCTACTTTGCTGGGCATGGCTGTGTGACCTCTTGGGCCTGGAAGTCTGGTTGTAGTATGATTTTAAAGGGTCAAATGCTCTCCATTGCGTGTCCAGGTTTAAGGCTACTTTGCTGGGCATGTGATTTGGACCCATCGGGTACGGAAGCCTTTCCGTCACGTGCTCGTTTTCCACGCCTTCAGCGCAGGTAGCCTGCGAATTTAAAACCGACGTGCATTTTATTCTTTTCCCCTTTTATCCTTTCATATCTCTCCGCTACCTTGGAGAAGAGAGACGCACGCGGGTAAATAAAATGTAAATATCTCTAAATATCTGTATAATATGTAAATAAAAGGAAGATGTGGTTGTGTAGTGTAGTCGTTTGATTATAAATAATCTCATAATAATTTTATCCACAAATTCTTATACATTTATACATGTTTATCTCTCTCTTTGTGTGTGTGTGTGTGTGGTTCTGTGTCACTAGTGGGGCCTGTGGCCCGATTGGAGTGTTTGCGGTGTGAGAAGGAGGAGTTGGAGAACAGTTTGTTGGAGCAGCTGAAGGAGTTGAGGTTGCAGAAGCAGAAGGAGCTGCAGGTTCTTCAGGAGATGCTGAAACACAAGCAGCAGGAGGAGACAGAGCTCCTGCAGAAACAGCAGGAGGAGGAGGAGCATAACAGGTCCATCAAGAGTAAGTACTATGGAAATGCAATAATACTAACATAACTAATAATGAATGCTAGCCTTTAGGCTCCAATAAAAGTGACACTAATATATGTATAGTACTATATATATTATATTTTATATATTCAGCAGTAATTATGTAGTATATACAATCTGTGTTATATCCAGCAGTAATGATACTTGCTCTGGCAGATATGAAAATGGCCTGTGAACAGGAGAAGAAATCTCTGGAGGAAGAACTTGAGAAGCTCAAACTGTCACTGCAGGTAGAGATCCCTTATAGTGTCAGTACACATCCACCAGTACCACCACCTCTCACTTATAACGTCAGTACAAATTCAGTACACATTCCCACCTTTCCATTGTACTGGCTGTAGTGATGATTCGTGTCTGTGTTATACCAGCCCATAGAGGAGGACATTATGAGTCTGAAAGTGGCGCTGGAGATGAAGAACCAGGAGATCAAAGATCAGCACGATCTTTTGGTCAAACTATATACTCTGTATGTATACTATATCGAACCCACGGTTTTCATGCTACGATTTTTTTAAATGTGGTGAGCTGCGGAGAAAAGACGCGGTCCGGACGTATTTGTGGCTTAATATCTCTTGTCTCCTTGGGAGTAGGAAGTCTGTTCATGGCTCTTTGGAAAGGGCTGCATCTCCCCTCTAATCGCCTTCGAGCTTCAAGCGGATTGGACCCACGGTTATCACGCTACGATTTTTTAAAGCCGCCAGGGACGGGCCGAAAGCGTGGCAGGTGGCGTTCGTTAGGGACAGTCATGGAGGTGATGCGCACCGAGTTGCACGCCATTTGGACTTGGCCAGACCTAGATGTGAGCGTTCAAAGTCAGCGCGTTTGTTTAAACTTTCTCCTCCAATTCGTTGCAACTGCTCAAGCGTTTCTCGCTCATCCGACTGGAGCGTAACGCTTTATATGTTAATATCTCTTGTCTCCTTGGGAGTAGGAAGTCTGTTCATGGATCTTTGGAAAGGGCTGCATCTCCCCTGTAATCGCCTTCGAGCGGCACGCGGATCGAACCCACGGTTTTCACGCTATGATTTTTTTAAATGTGGTGCGCGGCGGAGAAAATGCGCGCGTCGGACGTCATTTCGGCTTAATATCTCTTGTCTCCTTGGGAGTAGAAAGTCTTTTCATGGCTCTTTGGAAAGGGCTGCATCTCCCCTGTAATCGCCTTTAAGCGGCACGCGGATCGGACCCACCGTTCTCACGCTAAGATTTTTTAAATGTGGTGCGCGGCGGAGAAAATGCGCGTGTCGGACATCATTGCTGCTTAATATCTCTTGTCTCCTTGGGAGTAGGAAGTCTGTTCATGGCTCTTTGGAAAGGGCTGCATCTCCCCTGTAATCGCCTTCGAGCGGCACGCGGATCGAACCCACGGTTTTCACGCTATGATTTTTTTAAATGTGTTGCGCGTCGGAGAAAATGCGCGCGTCGGACGTCATTGCGGCTTAATATCTCTTGTCTCCTTGGGAGTAGAAAGTCTTTTCATGGCTCTTTGGAAAGGTTTGCATCTCCCCTGTAATCGCCTTTAAGCGGCACGCGGATCGGACCCACCGTTCTTACGCTACGATTTTTTAAATGTGGTGCGCGGCGTAGAAAAGACGCGCGTAGGACGTATTTGCGGCTTAATATCTTTGGGCTCCTTGGGAGTAGGAAGTCTGTTCATGCCTCTTTGGAAAGGGCTCCATCTCCCCTGTAATCGCCTTCGAGCGGCACGCGGATCGAACCCACGGTTTTCACGCTATGATTTTTTTAAATGTGCTGCGCGGCGGAGAAAATGCGCGCGTCGGACGTCATTGCGGCTTAATATCTCTTGTCTCCTTGGGAGTAGAAAGTCTTTTCATGGTTCTTTGGAAAGGGTTGCATCTCCCCTGTAATCGCCTTTAAGCGGCACGCGGATCGGACCCACCGTTCTCACGCTACGATTTTTTAAACGTGGTGCGCGTCGGAGAAAATGCGCGTAATATCTCTTGTCTCCTTGGGAGTAGAAAGTCTGTTCATGGCTCTTTGGAAAGGGCTGTATCTCCCCTGTAATCGCCTTCGAGCGGCACGCGCATCGGAACCATCGTTATCACGCTACGATTTTTTAATGCCGCCAGGGACGGGCCGAAAGCGTGGCAGGTGGCGTTCGTTAGGGACAGTCATGGAGGTGATGCGCACCGAGTTGCACGCCATTTGGAGTTGGCCCGGCCTAGATGTGAGCGTTCAAAGTCAGCGCGTTTGTTTAAACTTTCTCCTCCAATTCGTTGCAATTGTACAAGCGTTTCTCGTTCATCCGACTGGAGCGTAACGCTTTATATGTTAATATTTCTGGTCTCCTTGGGAGTAGAAAGTCTGTTCATGGCTCTTTTGAAAGGGCTGCATCTCCCCTGTAATCGCCTTCGAGCGGCACGCGGATCGAACCCACTTTTTTCACGCTACGATTTTTTTTAAATGTGTTGCGCGGCGGAGAAAAGACGCGCGCGGGACGTATTTGCGGCTTAATATCTCTTGTCTCCTTGGGAGTAGAAAGTCTTTTCATGGCTCTTTGGAAAGGTTTGCATCTCCCTTGTAATCGCCTTTATGGGGCACGCGGATTGGACCCACCGTTCTTCCGATACGATTTTTTAAATGTGGTGCGCGGCGTAGAAAAGACGCGCGTCGGACGTCATTTCGGCTTAATATCTCTTGTCTCCTTGGGAGTAGAAAGTCTTTTCATGCCTCTTTGGAAAGGACTGCATCTCCCCTGTAATCGCCTTCGAGCGGCACGTGGATCGAACCCACGGTTTTCACGCTATGATTTTTTTAAATGTGCTGCGCGGCGGAGAAAATGCGCGCGTCGGACGTCATTGCGGCTTAATATCTCTTGTCTCCTTGGGAGTAGAAAGTCTTTTCATGGTTCTTTGGAAAGGGTTGCATCTCCCCTGTAATCGCCTTTAAGCGGCACGCGGATCGGACCCACCGTTCTTACGCTACGATTTTTTAAATGTGGTGCGAGGCGTAGAAAAGACGCGCGTAGGACTTATTTGCGGCTTAATATCTTTGGGCTCCTTGGGAGTAGAAAGTCTGTTCATGGCTCTTTGGAAAGGGCTGCATCTCCCCTGTAATCGCCTTCGCGCGGCACGCGGATCGGAACCATCGTTATCACGCTACGATTTTTTAATGCCGCCAGGGATAGGCCGAAAGCGTGGCAGGTGGCGTTCGTTAGGGACAGTCATGGAGGTGATGCACACCGAGTTGCACGCCATTTGGAGTTGGCCCGGCCTAGATGTGAGCGTTCAAAGTCAGCGCGTTTGTTTAAACTTTCTCCTCCAATTCGTTGCAATTGTACAAGCGTTTCTCGTTCATCCGACTGGAGCGTAACGCTTTATAAGTTAATATTTCTGGTCTCCTTAGGAGTAGAAAGTCTGTTCATGGCTCTTTGGAAAGGGCTGCATCTCCCCTGTAATCGCCTTCGAGCGGCACGCGGATCGAACCCACGGTTTTCACGCTATGATTTTTTTAAATGTGGTGCGCGGCGGAGAAAATGCGCGCGTCGGACGTCATTTCGGCTTAATATCTCTTGTCTCCTTGGGAGTAGAAAGTCTTTTCATGGCTCTTTGGAAAGGGCTGCATCTCCCCTGTAATCGTCTTTAAGCGGCACGCGGATCGGACCCACCGTTCTCACGCTAAGATTTTTTAAATGTGGTGCGCGGCGGAGAAAATGCGCGTGTCGGACATCATTGCTGCTTAATATCTCTTGTCTCCTTGGGAGTAGGAAGTCTGTTCATGGCTCTTTGGAAAGGGCTGCATCTCCCCTGTAATCGCCTTCGAGCGGCACGCGGATCGAACCCACGGTTTTCACGCTATGATTTTTTTAAATGTGTTGCGCGTCGGAGAAAATGCGCGCGTCGGACGTCATTGCGGCTTAATATCTCTTGTCTCCTTGGGAGTAGAAAGTCTTTTCATGGCTCTTTGGAAAGGTTTGCATCTCCCCTGTAATCGCCTTTAAGCGGCACGCGGATCGGACCCACCGTTCTTACGCTACGATTTTTTAAATGTGGTGCGCGGCGTAGAAAAGACGCGCGTAGGACGTATTTGCGGCTTAATATCTTTGGGCTCCTTGGGAGTAGAAAGTCTTTTCATGGTTCTTTGGAAAGGGTTGCATCTCCCCTGTAATCGCCTTTAAGCGGCACGCGGATCGGACCCACCGTTCTCACGCTACGATTTTTTAAACGTGGTGCGCGTCGGAGAAAATGCGCGTAATATCTCTTGTCTCCTTGGGAGTAGAAAGTCTGTTCATGGCTCTTTGGAAAGGGCTGTATCTCCCCTGTAATCGCCTTCGAGCGGCACGCGCATCGGAACCATCGTTATCACGCTACGATTTTTTAATGCCGCCAGGGACGGGCCGAAAGCGTGGCAGGTGGCGTTCGTTAGGGACAGTCATGGAGGTGATGCGCACCGAGTTGCACGCCATTTGGAGTTGGCCCGGCCTAGATGTGAGCGTTCAAAGTCAGCGCGTTTGTTTAAACTTTCTCCTCCAATTCGTTGCAATTGTACAAGCGTTTCTCGTTCATCCGACTGGAGCGTAACGCTTTATATGTTAATATTTCTGGTCTCCTTGGGAGTAGAAAGTCTGTTCATGGCTCTTTTGAAAGGGCTGCATCTCCCCTGTAATCGCCTTCGAGCGGCACGCGGATCGAACCCACTTTTTTCACGCTACGATTTTTTTTAAATGTGTTGCGCGGCGGAGAAAAGACGCGCGCGGGACGTATTTGCGGCTTAATATCTCTTGTCTCCTTGGGAGTAGAAAGTCTTTTCATGGCTCTTTGGAAAGGTTTGCATCTCCCTTGTAATCGCCTTTATGGGGCACGCGGATTGGACCCACCGTTCTTCCGATACGATTTTTTAAATGTGGTGCGCGGCGTAGAAAAGACGCGCGTCGGACGTCATTTCGGCTTAATATCTCTTGTCTCCTTGGGAGTAGAAAGTCTTTTCATGCCTCTTTGGAAAGGACTGCATCTCCCCTGTAATCGCCTTCGAGCGGCACGTGGATCGAACCCACGGTTTTCACGCTATGATTTTTTTAAATGTGCTGCGCGGCGGAGAAAATGCGCGCGTCGGACGTCATTGCGGCTTAATATCTCTTGTCTCCTTGGGAGTAGAAAGTCTTTTCATGGTTCTTTGGAAAGGGTTGCATCTCCCCTGTAATCGCCTTTAAGCGGCACGCGGATCGGACCCACCGTTCTTACGCTACGATTTTTTAAATGTGGTGCGAGGCGTAGAAAAGACGCGCGTAGGACTTATTTGCGGCTTAATATCTTTGGGCTCCTTGGGAGTAGAAAGTCTGTTCATGGCTCTTTGGAAAGGGCTGCATCTCCCCTGTAATCGCCTTCGCGCGGCACGCGGATCGGAACCATCGTTATCACGCTACGATTTTTTAATGCCGCCAGGGATAGGCCGAAAGCGTGGCAGGTGGCGTTCGTTAGGGACAGTCATGGAGGTGATGCACACCGAGTTGCACGCCATTTGGAGTTGGCCCGGCCTAGATGTGAGCGTTCAAAGTCAGCGCGTTTGTTTAAACTTTCTCCTCCAATTCGTTGCAATTGTACAAGCGTTTCTCGTTCATCCGACTGGAGCGTAACGCTTTATAAGTTAATATTTCTGGTCTCCTTAGGAGTAGAAAGTCTGTTCATGGCTCTTTGGAAAGGGCTGCATCTCCCCTGTAATCGCCTTCGAGCGGCACGCGGATCGAACCCACGGTTTTCACGCTATGATTTTTTTAAATGTGGTGCGCGGCGGAGGAAATGCGCGCGTCGGACGTCATTTCGGCTTAATATCTCTTGTCTCCTTGGGAGTAGAAAGTCTTTTCATGGCTCTTTGGAAAAGGCTGCATCTCCGCTGTAATCGCCTTCGAGCGGCACGCGGATCGAACCCACGGTTTTCACGCTATGATTTTTTTAAATGTGGTGCGCGTCGGAGAAAATGCGCGCGTCGGACGTCATTTCGGCTTAATATCTATTGTCTCCTTGGGAGTAGAAAGTCTTTTCATGGCTCTTTGGAAAGGTTTGCATCTCCCTTGTAATCGCCTTTAAGCGGCACGCGGATTGGACCCACCGTTCTTCCGATACGATTTTTTAAATGTGGTGCGCGGCGTAGAAAAGACGCGCGTAGGACGTATTTGCGGCTTAATATCTTTGGGCTCCTTGGGAGTAGGAAGTCTGTTCATGCCTCTTTGGAAAGGGCTGCATCTCCCCTGTAATCGCCTTCGAGCGGCACGTGGATCGAACCCACGGTTTTCACGCTATGATTTTTTTAAATGTGCTGCGCGGCGGAGAAAATGCGCGCGTCGGACGTCATTGCGGCTTAATATCTCTTGTCTCCTTGGGAGTAGAAAGTCTTTTCATGGTTCTTTGGAAAGGGTTGCATCTCCCCTGTAATCGCCTTTAAGCGGCACGCGGATCGGACCCACCGTTCTTACGCTACGATTTTTTAAATGTGGTGCGAGGCGTAGAAAAGACGCGCGTAGGACTTATTTGCGGCTTAATATCTTTGGGCTCCTTGGGAGTAGAAAGTCTGTTCATGGCTCTTTGGAAAGGGCTGCATCTCCCCTGTAATCGCCTTCGCGCGGCACGCGGATCGGAACCATCGTTATCACGCTACGATGTTTTAATGCCGACAGGGACGGGCCGAAAGCGTGGCAGGTGGCGTTCGTTAGGGACAGTCATGGACGTGATGCGCGCCGAGTTGCAGGCCATTTGGACCTGGCCCGGCCTAGATGTGAGCGTTCAAAGTCAGCGCGTTTGTTTCAAAGTTCTCCACCAATTCGTTGTAATTGCGTGTGTGCGCGTGAACACCAGGTTTGTGGAGGAGTTCGTCCTTGGACTGTACAAGGGGAGACAGTGTGTGGCCTGGCTGCGTGAGGTTGCAGTTTGCTGGGCATGAGAGATTGGCATGTGGTGCCCTGGAGGTGTGGTTGTTCCAGGACGGGCAAGGTGGGGTAGTGTGGCTGGGTGACGGTGCGCTTAACTGGGGATGTGGTTGTGAGTTGCAGGCCCATTCCTTTGAATGACAGAAAGGATCTGATTTGTTTCCAGGTTTAAACGTACTTTGCTGGGTATGACTGTGACCTCTTGGGCCAGGAAGTCTGTTTCTAGTTTTATTTAAACGGTCAAACTGCGTGAAGTGTGCCCAGGCCCAGAGCTACTTTGCTGGGCATGGCTGTGTGACCTCTTGGGCCTGGAAGTCTGGTTGTAGTATGATTTTAAAGGGTCAAATGCTCTCCATTGCGTGTCCAGGTTTAAGGCTACTTTGCTGGGCATGTGATTTGGACCCATCGGGTACGGAAGCCTTTCCGTCACGTGCTCGTTTTCCACGCCTTCAGCGCAGGTAGCCTGCGAATTTAAAACCGACGTGCATTTTATTCTTTTCCCCTTTTATCCTTTCATATCTCTCCGCTACCTTGGAGAAGAGAGACGCACGCGGGTAAATAAAATGTAAATATCTCTAAATATCTGTATAATATGTAAATAAAAGGAAGATGTGGTTGTGTAGTGTAGTCGTTTGATTATAAATAATCTCATAATAATTTTATCCACAAATTCTTATACATTTATACATGTTTATCTCTGTCTTTGTGTGTGTGTGTGTGTGGTTCTGTGTCACTAGTGGGGCCTGTGGCCCGATTGGAGTGTTTGCGGTGTGAGAAGGAGGAGTTGGAGAACAGTTTGTTGGAGCAGCTGAAGGAGTTGAGGTTGCAGAAGCAGAAGGAGCTGCAGGTTCTTCAGGAGATGCTGAAACACAAGCAGCAGGAGGAGACAGAGCTCCTGCAGAAACAGCAGGAGGAGGAGGAGCATAACAGGTCCATCAAGAGTAAGTACTATGGAAATGCAATAATACTAACATAACTAATAATGAATGCTAGCCTTTAGGCTCCAATAAAAGTGACACTAATATATGTATAGTACTATATATATTATATTTTATATATTCAGCAGTAATTATGTAGTATATACAATCTGTGTTATATCCAGCAGTAATGATACTTGCTCTGGCAGATATGAAAATGGCCTGTGAACAGGAGAAGAAATCTCTGGAGGAAGAACTTGAGAAGCTCAGACTGTCACTGCAGGTAGAGATCCCTTATAGTGTCAGTACACATCCACCAGTAGCTCCACCTTTCACTTATAACGTCAGTACACATTCAGTACACATTCCCACCTTTCCATTGTACTGGCTGTAGTGATGATTCGTGTGTGTGTTATACCAGCCCATAGAGGAGGACATTATGAGTCTGAAAGTGGCGCTGGAGATGAAGAACCAGGTGATCAAAGATCAGCACGATCTTTTGGTCAAACTATATACTCTGTATGTATACTATATACTCTGTATGTAGTACCTGGTTTAACACTATATCCTCTTTATATATACTATATACTGTTTATGTAGCTCCTGGTTTAACACTATACCCTCAGCTTACTCTAGTCTGCAGATGTGAAGAAATTAAACAGAATGTGTATCTGTGTATATGTGCGCACCTGTATGTGTCTGGTTGTAGTATTATTTAAAGGGTCAAACTCCGTAAAGTGTGCCCAGGCCCAGAGCTACTTTGATGGGCATGATTCTGTGACCTCTTGGGCCTTGAAATGTGGTGCTTTGAATGATTTAAAGAGTGAAACGGTCTGAAGTGTGCCCACGTTTAAAGCATCCTTGCTGGGCATGACTGTGTGACCTCTTGGGCCAGGAAGTCTGTTTCTACTTTTATTTAAACGGTCAAACTGCGTGAAGTGTGCCCATGCCCAGAGCTACTTTGCTGGGCATGACTGTGTGACCTCTTGGGCCTGGAAGTCTGGTTGTAGTATGATTTTAAAGGGTCAAATGGTCTCCATTGTGTGTCCAGGTTTAAGGCTACTTTGCTGGGCATGTGATTTGGACCCATCGGGTACGGAAGCCTTTCCGTCACGTGCTCGTTTTCCACGCCTTCAGCGCAGGTAGCCTGCGAATTTAAAACCGACGTGCATTTTATTATTTTCCCCTTTTATCCTTTCATATCTCTCCGCTACCTTGGAGAAGAGAGACGCACGCGGGTAAATAAAATGTAAATATCTGTATAATATGTAAATAAAAGGAAGAAGTGGTTGTGTAGTGTAGTCGTTTGATTATAAATAATCTCATAATAATTTTATCCACAAATTCTCTATTTTATCGTTTTTTCCTGATCAATAATAGAAAAAAAAGAATAAAAAAGATGAACAGCACCCTCTAGCGATGAACCTCAATTATTTCAAGATAACTGTAAAACATGGCTAGGTTAAGTCGGCGTTAGAACAAAAAATGCTCAGATTAACTTGTGTCTCATGGCACGCAGCTGAGTTTAAAATTAAACACAATGAAATCAAATTAAATTGACCCAGCTGCAACAGGCTCTGCAACCACATTTAATTTCACTGATTGGTCAGTTAGCCAGGCTATACAAAACAGGCTATTGTTAGAAATTCTGCACATGTGCTTCGCTTAGCTTCACATCTCACACTGCTTATAATTATAAGATAACGTATCCACGTTCGTAATAACGTGGTGAAATCTGCCAAAAATGGTGAGACTGAGCATAATAAGTAATAAGACAATCTGAGCACTTAGTCCACATATTTCTAAATGAGAAGAAAAAGTTCCTCCAAACAATATAAGGCACACAATTCTATATGGGAAAACAGTTACAGTTGTCATTAAGAGAAGCACTACTCATTACACAGATGTCAATAACCGTCCTAATATTAATAGTTCAACAGTCTTCCTCTGTCTATTATACGCACTGTACACATGTTAAATATCTGCCTTGAAATGACAATGAAATGACTTCCGGGCGCACTGAAAATTGTTATATACACACAGACACCCCCATACCAACATAAGCATAGTGCAACTCTTTGTTTACGCACCAGAGATTGAGTGGGCAAGTGCGTGTATATGCGAGTTTAAATTATTATACACAAATGTAAGTAGTAGGCTATTTATGTGAAAATGTTTCATATGTATGTACAAGTAGTGTTTCCCTGATTTCTCCCTAAATGGCCCCTCATAGTTCAGCAGTAATGAGGCTAGTTAGATTTTGCTCAGAATTAAGTACACTTTGGGATGTTATACGTATCACAGTCTCCGGTGAGCCGTACATGGTTGATCAATCCAGGTTGAGGTAGAGTCACTGCATTAATGACACGTCTGTTTGCATTGCCAGTTGTTGCTATGGCAGCAATGAAATTAGGAAATTCAAAGAAAAACAACTCATCTACGCTCTTGGAACTTTAGAACCCCATATGTCCTGTGGCCCGATGTCACACGTGAGGGGAATCCCATGAACACCTTTACAGATCAGTCTGTGGAAAGACACTGAAGAAGACAGAGGAAAAATGAGGCGTTTCTGGAGATGGTGTGCTGGACGCATCGAGGACGAATACACAGACACAAAGGATGTGGAGGGTAAATGTAAATATAATGCCACTCACACCTGCGGTTGCTGGTGCTGCCACTCATACCTGTGGTTAAAATTCCTTTTTTGTCTTTAGCGCTGCATTGTCGCCTCTATCTCCCAATAATTCATACTCGAGGCTTTAGAAATCTAAGTTTTTGGGGGGTATATGCCATTTCCTGTTATTTGTGCAGAATACACACACTTTCACTTTGGAATCCACAAAGTTTTATAAATGAGGTCCCTGAATAACATCTATCTATTTCTACACTATATGGCTTGCTAATTTATGTGTGTGTGTGTGTGTTATACCAGCCCATAGAGGAGGACATGAGTCTGAAAGTGGTGCTGGAGATGAAGAACCAGGAGATCAAAGATCAGCACGATCTGTTGGTCAAACTATATACTCTGTATGTAGTACCTGGTTTAACATTATATCCTCTGTATATATATTATATACTGTTTATGTAGTACCTGGTTTAACACTATACCCTCAGCTTACTCTAGTCTGCAGATGTGAAGAAATTAAAAAGAATGTGTATATGTGCGCACCTGTATGTGTCTGGTTGTAGTATTATTTAAAGGGTCAAACTGCGTGAAGTGTGCCCAGGCCCAGAGCTACTTTGATGGGCATGACTGTGTGACCTCTTGGGCCAGGAAGTCTGTTTCTAGTTTTATTTAAATGGTCAAACTGCGTGAAGTGTGCCCAGGCCCAGAGCTACTTTGCTGTGCATGACTGTGTGACCTCTTGGCCCTGGAAGTCTGGTAGTAGTAGTATGATTTAAAGGCACAAAGTGATTGAAGTGTGCCCAGGCCCAGAGCTACTTTGCTGTGCATGACTGTGTTTGACCTCTTGGGCCTGGAAGTCTGGTAGTAGTAGTAGTATGATTTAAAGGTACAAAGTGAATGAAGTGTGCCCAGGCCCAGAGCTACTTTGCTGTGCATGACTGTGTGACCTCTTGGGCCTGGAAGTCTGGTAGTAGTAGTAGTATGATTTAAAGGTACAAAGTGAATGAAGTGTGCCCAGGCCCAGAGCTACTTTGCTGTGCATGACTGTGTGACCTCTTGTGCCTGGAAGTCTGGTTGTAGTATTATTTAAAGGGTCAAACTGTGTGAAGTGTGCCCAGGCCCAGAGCTACTTTGCTGGGCATGACTGTGTGACCTCTTGGGCCTGGAAGTCTGGTTGTAGTATGATTTTAAAGGGTCAAATGGTCTCCATTGTGTGTGCAGGTTTAAGGCTACTTTGCTGGGCATGTGATTTGGACCCATCGGGTACGGAAGCCTTTCCGTCACGTGCTCGTTTTCCACGCCTTCAGCGCAGGTAGCCTGCGAATTTAAAACCGACGTGCATTTTATTATTTTCCCCTTTTATCCTTTCATATCTCTCCGCTACCTTGGAGAAGAGAGACGCACGTGGGTAAATAAAATGTAAATATCTGTAAATATCTGTATAATATGTAAATAAAAGGAAGAAGTGGTTGTGTAGTGTAGTCGTTTGATTATGAATAATCTCATAATAATTTTATCCACAAATTCTTATACATTTATACATGTTTATCTCTCTCTTTGTGTGTGTGTGTGTGTGTGTGTGTGTGTGTGTGTGTGTGTGTGTGTGTGTGTGTGTGTGTGTGGTTCTGTGTCACTAGTGGGGCCTGTGGCCCGATTGGAGTGTTTGCGGTGTGAGAAGGAGGAGTTGGAGAACAGTTTGTTGGAGTAACTGAAGGAGTTGAGGTTGCAGAAGCAGAAGGAGCTGCAGGTTCTTCAGGAGATGCTGAAACACAAGCAGCAGGAGGAGACAGAGCTCCTGCAGAAACAGCAGGAGGAGGAGGAGCATAACAGGTCCATCAAGAGTAAGTACTATGGAAATGCAATAATACTAACATAACTAATAATGAATGTTAGCCTTTAGGCTCCAATAAAAGTGATACTAATATATGTATAGTACTATATATATTATATTTTATATATTCAGTAGTAATTATGTAGTATATACAATCTGTGTTATATCCAGGAGTAATGATACTTGCTCTGGCAGATATGAAAATGGCCTGTGAACAGGAGAAGAAATCTCTGGAGGAAGAACTTGAGAAGCTCAGACTGTCACTGCAGGTAGAGATCCCTTCTAGTGTCAGTACACATCCTCCAGTACCTCCACCTTTCACTTATAAAGTCAGTACACATTCAGTACACATTCCCACCTTTCCATTGTACTGGCTGTAGTGATGATTCGTGTGTGTGGGTTATACCAGCCCATAGAGGAGGACATTATGAGTCTGAAAGTGGCGCTGGAGATGAAGAACCAGGAGATCAAAGATCAGCACGATCTTTTGGTCAAACTATATACTCTGTATGTATACTATATACTCTGTATGTAGTACCTGGTTTAACACTATATCCTCTGTATATATACTATATACTGTTTATGTAGTACCTGGTTGAACACTATACCCTCAGCTTACTCTAGTCTGCAGATGTGAAGAAATTAAACAGAATGTGTATCTGTGTATATGTGCCCACCTGTATGTGTCTGGTTGTAGTATTATTTAAAGGGTCAAACTGCGTGAAGTGTGCCCAGGCCCAGAGCTACTTTGCTGGGAATGACTGTGTGACCTCTTGGGCCTGGAAGTCTGGTTGTAGTATGATTTTAAAGGGTCAAATGGTCTCCATTGTGTGTCCAGGTTTAAGGCTACTTTGCTGGGCATGTGATTTGGACCCATCGGGTACGGAAGCCTTTCCGTCACTTGCTCGTTTTCCACGCCTTCAGCGCAGGTAGCCTGCGAATTTAAAACCGACGTGCATTTTATTCTTTTCCCCTTTTATCCTTTCATATCTCTCCGCTACCTTGGAGAAGAGAGACGCACGCGGGTAAATAAAATGTAAATATCTCTAAATGTCTGTATAATATGTAAATAAAAGGAAGATGTGGTTGTATAGTGTAGTCGTTTGATTATAAATAATTTCATAGTAATTTTATCCACAAATTCTTATACATTTATACATGTTTATCTCTCTCTCTGTGTGTGTGTGTGTGTGTGTTTGTGTCTGTGTGTGTGTATAGTTCTGTGTCACTAGTGGGGCCTGTGCCCCGATTGGAGTGTTTGCGGTGTGAGAAGGAGGAGTTGGAGAACAGTTTGTTGGAGCAGCTGAAGGAGTTGAAGTTGCAGAAGCAGAAGGAGCTGCAGGTTCTTCAGGAGATGCTGAAACACAAGCAGCAGGAGGAGACAGAGCTCCTGCAGAAACAGCAGGAGGAGGAGGAGCATAACAGGTCCATCAAGAGTAAGTACTATGGAAATGCAATAATACTAACATAACTAATAATGAATGTTAGCCTTTAGGCTCCAATAAAAGTGATACTAATATATGTATAGTACTATATATATTATATTTTATATATTCAGTAGTAATTATGTAGTATATACAATCTATGTTATATCCAGCAGTAATGATACTTGCTCTGGCAGATATGAAAATGGCCTGTGAACAGGAGAAGAAATCTCTGGAGGAAGAACTTGAGAAGCTCAGACTGTCACTGCAGGTAGAGATCCCTTATAGTGTCAGTACACATCCACCAGTAGCTCCACCTTTCACTTATAACGTCAGTACACATTCAGTACACATTCCCACCTTTCCATTGTACTGGCTGTACTGATGATTCGTGTGTGTGTTATACCAGCCCATAGAGGAGGACATTATGAGTCTGAAAGTGGCGCTGGAGATGAAGAACCAGGAGATCAAAGATCAGCACGATCTTTTGGTCAAACTATATACTCTGTATGTATACTATATACTCTGTATGTAGTACCTGGTTTAACACTATATCCTCTGTATATATACTATATACTGTTTATGTAGTACCTGGTTTAACACTATACCCTCAGCTTACTCTAGTCTGCAGATGTTAAGAAATTAAACAGAATGTGTATCTGTGTATATGTGCGCACCTGTATGTGTCTGGTTGTAGTATTATTTAAAGGGTCAAACTGCGTGAAGTGTGCCCAGGCCCAGAGCTACTTTGATGGGCATGATTCTGTGACCTCTTGGGCCTTGAAATGTGGTGCTTTGAATGATTTAAAGAGTGAAACGGTCTGAAGTGTGCCCACGTTTAAAGCAACCTTGCTGGGCATGACTGTGTGACCTCTTGGGCCAGGATGTCTGTTTCTAGTTTTATTTAAACGGTCAAACTGCGTGAAGTGTGCCCAGGCCCAGAGCTACTTTGCTGGGCATGACTGTGTGACCTCTTGGGCCTGGAAGTCTGGTTGTAGTATGATTTTAAAGGGTCAAATGGTCTCCATTGTGTGTCCAGGTTTAAGGCTACTTTGCTGGGCATGTGATTTGGCCCCTTCGGGTGCGGAAGCCTTTCCGTCACGTGCTCGTTTTCCACGCCTTCAGCGCAGGTAGCCTGCGAATTTAAAACCGACGTGCATTTTATTCTTTTCCCCTTTTATCCTTTCATATCTCTCCGCTACCTTGGAGAAGAGAGACGCACGCGGGTAAATAAAATGTAAATATCTCTAAATATCTGTATAATTTGTAAATAAAAGGAAGATGTGGTTGTGTAGTGTAGTCGTTTGATTATAAATAATCTCATAATAATTTTATCCACAAATTCTTATACATTTATACATGTTTATCTCTCTCTTTGTGTGTGTGTGTGTGTGTGTGTGGTTCTGTGTCACTAGTGGGGCCTGTGGCCCGATTGGAGTGTTTGCGGTGTGAGAATGAGGAATGAGGAGTTGGAGAACAGTTTGTTGGAGCAGCTGAAGGAGTTGAGGTTGCAGAAGCAGAAGGAGCTGCAGGTTCTTCAGGAGATGCTGAAACACAAGCAGCAGGAGGAGACAGAGCTCCTGCAGAAACAGCAGGAGGAGGAGGAGCATAACAGGTCCATCAAGAGTAAGTACTATGGAAATGCAATAATACTAACATAACTAATAATGAATGTTAGCCTTTAGGCTCCAATAAAAGTGATACTAATATATGTATAGTACTATATATATTATATTTTATATATTCAGTAGTAATTATGTAGTATATACAATCTGTGTTATATCCAGCAGTAATGATACTTGCTCTGGCAGATATGAAAATGGCCTGTGAACAGGAGAAGAAATCTCTGGAGGAAGAACTTGAGAAGCTCAGACTGTCACTGCAGGTAGAGATCCCTTATAGTGTCAGTACACATCCACCAGTACCTCCACCTCTCATTTATAAGGTCAGTACACTTTCAGTACACATTCCCACCTTTCCATTGTACTGGCTGTAGTGATGATTCGTGTGTGTGTTATACCAGCCCATAGAGGAGGACTTTATGAGTCTGAAAGTGGCGCTGGAGATGAAGAACCAGGAGATCAAAGATCAGCACGATCTTTTGGTCAAACTATATACTCTGTATGTATACTATATACTCTGTATGTAGTACCTGGTTTAACACTATATCCTCTGTATATATACTATATACTGTTTATGTAGTACCTGGTTTAACACTATACCCTCAGCTTACTCTAGTCTTCAGATGTGAAGAAATTTAAACAGAATGTGTATCTGTGTATATGTGCGCACCTGTATGTGTCTGGTTGTAGTATTATTTAAAGGGTCAAACTGCGTGAAGTGTGCCCAGGCCCAGAGCTACTTTGATGGGCATGATTCTGTGACCTCTTGGGCCTTGAAATGTGGTGCTTTGAATGATTTAAAGAGTGAAACGGTCTGAAGTGTGCCCACGTTTAAAGCAACCTTGCTGGGCATGACTGTGTGACCTCTTGGGCCAGGAAGTCTGTTTCTAGTTTTATTTAAACGGTCAAACTGCGTGAAGTGTGCCCAGGCCCAGAGCTACTTTGCTGGGCATGACTGTGTGACCTCTTGGGCCTGGAAGTCTGCTTGTAGTATGATTTTAAAGGGTCAAATGGTCTCCATTGTGTGTCCAGGTTTAAGGCTACTTTGCTGGGCATGTGATTTGGACCCATCGGGTACGGAAGCCTTTCCGTCACGTGCTCGTTTTCCACGCCTTCAGCGCAGGTAGCCTGCGAATTTAAAACCGACGTGCATTTTATTATTTTCCCCTTTTATCCTTTCATATCTCTCCGCTACCTTGGAGAAGAGAGACGCACGCGGGTAAATAAAATGTAAATATCTGTAAATATCTGTATAATATGTAAATAAAAGGAAGAAGTGGTTGTGTAGTGTAGTCGTTTGATTATAAATAATCTCATAATAATTTTATCCACAAATTATTATACATTTATACATGTTTATCTCTCTCTGTGTGTGTGTGTGTGTGTGTGTGTGTGTGTGTGTGTGTCTGTGTCTGTGTGTGTGTGTGGTTCTGTGTCACTAGTGGGGCCTGTGGCCCGATTGGAGTGTTTGCGGTGTGAGAAGGAGGAGTTGGAGAACAGTTTGTTGGAGCAGCTGAAGGAGTTGAGGTTGCAGAAGCAGAAGGAGCTGCAGGTTCTTCAGGAGATGCTGAAACACAAGCAGCAGGAGGAGACAGAGCTCCTGCAGAAACAGCAGGAGGAGGAGGAGCATAACAGGTCCATCAAGAGTAAGTACTATGGAAATGCAATAATACTAACATAACTAATAATGAATGTTAGCCTTTAGGCTCCAATAAAAGTGACACTAATATATGTATAGTACTATATATATTATATTTTATATATTCAGCAGTAATTATGTAGTATATACAATCTGTGTTATATCCAGCAGTAATGATACTTGCTCTGGCAGATATGAAAATGGCCTGTGAACAGGAGAAGAAATCTCTGGAGGAAGAACTTGAGAAGCTCAGACTGTCACTGCAGGTAGAGATCCCTTATAGTGTCAGTACACATCCACCAGTACCTCCACCTTTCACTTATAACGTCAGTACACATTCAGTACACATTCCCACCTTTCCATTGTACTGGCTGTAGTGATGATTCGTGTGTGTGTTATACCAGCCCATAGAGGAGGACTTTATGAGTCTGAAAGTGGCGCTGGAGATGAAGAACCAGGAGATCAAAGATCAGCACGATATTTTGGTCAAACTATATACTCTGTATGTATACTATATACTCTGTATGTAGTACCTGGTTTAACACTATATCCTCTGTATATATACTATATACTGTTTATGTAGTACCTGGTTTAACACTATACCCTCAGCTTACTCTAGTCTTCAGATGTGAAGAAATTTAAACAGAATGTGTATCTGTGTATATGTGCGCACCTGTATGTGTCTGGTTGTAGTATTATTTAAAGGGTCAAACTGCGTGAAGTGTGCCGAGGCCCAGAGCTACTTTGATGGGCATGATTCTGTGACCTCTTGGGCCTTGAAATGTGGTGCTTTGAATGATTTAAAGAGTGAAACGGTCTGAAGTGTGCCCACGTTTAAAGCAACCTTGCTGGGCATGACTGTGTGACCTCTTGGGCCAGGAAGTCTGTTTCTAGTTTTATTTAAACGGTCAAACTGCGTGAAGTGTGCCCAGGCCCAGAGGTACTTTGCTGGGCATGACTGTGTGACCTCTTGGGCCTGGAAGTCTGCTTGTAGTATGATTTTAAAGGGTCAAATGGTCTCCATTGTGTGTCCAGGTTTAAGGCTGCTTTGCTGGGCATGTGATTTGCACCCATCGGGTACGGAAGCCTTTCCGTCACGTGCTCGTTTTCCACGCCTTCAGCGCAGGTAGCCTGCGAATTTAAAACCGACGTGCATTTTATTCTTTTCCCCTTTTATCCTTTCATATCTCTCCGCTACCTTGGAGAAGAGAGACGCACGCGGGTAAATAAAATGTAAATATCTGTAAATATCTGTATAATATGTAAATAAAAGGAAGAAGTGGTTGTGTAGTGTAGTCGTTTGATTATAAATAATCTCATAATAATTTTATCCACAAATTATTATACATTTATACATGTTTATCTCTGTGTGTGTGTGTGTGTGTGTGTGTGTGTGTGTGTCTGTGTCTGTGTGTGTGTGTGGTTCTGTGTCACTAGTGGGGCCTGTGGCCCGATTGGAGTGTTTGCGGTGTGAGAAGGAGGAGTTGGAGAACAGTTTGTTGGAGCAGCTGAAGGAGTTGAGGTTGCAGAAGCAGAAGGAGCTGCAGGTTCTTCAGGAGATGCTGAAACACAAGCATCAGGAGGAGACAGAGCTCCTGCAGAAACAGCAGGAGGAGGAGGAGCATAACAGGTCCATCACGAGTAAGTACTATGGAAATGCAATAATACTAACATAACTAATAATGAATGTTAGCCTTTAGGCTCCAATAAAAGTGATACTAATATATGTATAGTACTATATATATTCTATTTTATATATTCAGTAGTAATTATGTAGTATATACAATCTGTGTTATATCCAGCAGTAATGATACATGCTCTGGCAGATATGAAAATGGCCTGTGAACAGGAGAAGAAATCTCTGGAGGAAGAACTTGAGAAGCTCAGACTGTCACTGCAGGTAGAGATCCCTTATAGTGTCAGTACACATCCACCAGTAGCTCCACCTTTCACTTATAACGTCAGTACACATTCAGTACACATTCCCACCTTTCCATTGTACTGGCTGTAGTGATGATTCGTGTGTGTGTTATACCAGCCCATAGAGGAGGACATTATGAGTCTGAAAGTGGCGCTGGAGATGAAGAACCAGGAGATCAAAGATCAGCACGATCTTTTGGTCAAACTATATACTCTGTATGTAGTACCTGGTTTAACATTATATCCTCTGTATATATACTATATACTGTTTATGTAGTACCTGGTTTAACACTATACCCTCAGCTTACTCTAGTCTGCAGATGTGAAGAAATTAAACAGAATGTGTATCTGTGTATATGTGCGCACCTGTATGTGTCTGGTTGTAGTATTATTTAGAGGCTCAAACTGCGTGAAGTGTGCCCAGGCGCAGAGCTACTTTGATGGGCATGATTCTGTGACCTCTTGGGCCTTGAAATGTGGTGCTTTGAATGATTTAAAGAGTGAAACGGTCTGAAGTGTGCCCACGTTTAAAGCATCCTTGCTGGGCATGACTGTGTGACCTCTTGGGCCTGGAAGTCTGGTTGTAGTATGATTTTAAAGGGTCAAATGGTCTCCATTGTGTGTCCAGGTTTAAGGCTACTTTGCTGGGCATGTGATTTGGACCCATCGGGTACGGAAGCCTTTCCGTCACGTGCTCGTTTTCCACGCCTTCAGCGCAGGTAGCCTGCGAATTTAAAACCGACGTGCATTTTATTATTTTCCCCTTTTATCCTTTCATATCTCTCCGCTACCTTGGAGAAGAGAGACGCACGCGGGTAAATAAAATGTAAATATCTGTATAATATGTAAATAAAAGGAAGAAGTGGTTGTGTAGTGTAGTCGTTTGATTATAAATAATCTCATAATAATTTTATCCACAAATTCTCTATTTTATCGTTTTTTCCTGATCAATAATAGAAAAAAAAGAATAAAAAAGATGAACAGCACCCTCTAGCGATGAACCTCAATTATTTCAAGATAACTGTAAAACATGGCTAGGTTAAGTCGGCGTTAGAACAAAAAATGCTCAGATTAACTTGTGTCTCATGGCACGCAGCTGAGTTTAAAATTAAACACAATGAAATCAAATTAAATTGACCCAGCTGCAACAGGCTCTGCAACCACATTTAATTTCACTGATTGGTCAGTTAGCCAGGCTATACAAAACAGGCTATTGTTAGAAATTCTGCACATGTGCTTCGCTTAGCTTCACATCTCACACTGCTTATAATTATAAGATAACGTATCCACGTTCGTAATAACGTGGTGAAATCTGCCAAAAATGGTGAGACTGAGCATAATAAGTAATAAGACAATCTGAGCACTTAGTCCACATATTTCTAAATGAGAAGAAAAAGTTCCTCCAAACAATATAAGGCACACAATTCTATATGGGAAAACAGTTACAGTTGTCATTAAGAGAAGCACTACTCATTACACAGATGTCAATAACCGTCCTAATATTAATAGTTCAACAGTCTTCCTCTGTCTATTATACGCACTGTACACATGTTAAATATCTGCCTTGAAATGACAATGAAATGACTTCCGGGCGCACTGAAAATTGTTATATACACACAGACACCCCCATACCAACATAAGCATAGTGCAACTCTTTGTTTACGCACCAGAGATTGAGTGGGCAAGTGCGTGTATATGCGAGTTTAAATTATTATACACAAATGTAAGTAGTAGGCTATTTATGTGAAAATGTTTCATATGTATGTACAAGTAGTGTTTCCCTGATTTCTCCCTAAATGGCCCCTCATAGTTCAGCAGTAATGAGGCTAGTTAGATTTTGCTCAGAATTAAGTACACTTTGGGATGTTATACGTATCACAGTCTCCGGTGAGCCGTACATGGTTGATCAATCCAGGTTGAGGTAGAGTCACTGCATTAATGACACGTCTGTTTGCATTGCCAGTTGTTGCTATGGCAGCAATGAAATTAGGAAATTCAAAGAAAAACAACTCATCTACGCTCTTGGAACTTTAGAACCCCATATGTCCTGTGGCCCGATGTCACACGTGAGGGGAATCCCATGAACACCTTTACAGATCAGTCTGTGGAAAGACACTGAAGAAGACAGAGGAAAAATGAGGCGTTTCTGGAGATGGTGTGCTGGACGCATCGAGGACGAATACACAGACACAAAGGATGTGGAGGGTAAATGTAAATATAATGCCACTCACACCTGCGGTTGCTGGTGCTGCCACTCATACCTGTGGTTAAAATTCCTTTTTTGTCTTTAGCGCTGCATTGTCGCCTCTATCTCCCAACAATTCATACTCGAGGCTTTAGAAATCTAAGTTTTTGGGGGGTATATGCCATTTCCTGTTATTTGTGCAGAATACACACACTTTCACTTTGGAATCCACAAAGTTTTATAAATGAGGTCCCTGAATAACATCTATCTATTTCTACACTATATGGCTTGCTAATTTGTGTGTGTGTGTGTGTGTTATACCAGCCCATAGAGGAGGACATGAGTCTGAAAGTGGTGCTGGAGATGAAGAACCAGGAGATCAAAGATCAGCACGATCTGTTGGTCAAACTATATACTCTGTATGTAGTACCTGGTTTAACATTATATCCTCTGTATATATATTATATACTGTTTATGTAGTACCTGGTTTAACACTATACCCTCAGCTTACTCTAGTCTGCAGATGTGAAGAAATTAAAAAGAATGTGTATATGTGCGCACCTGTATGTGTCTGGTTGTAGTATTATTTAAAGGGTCAAACTGCGTGAAGTGTGCCCAGGCCCAGAGCTACTTTGATGGGCATGACTGTGTGACCTCTTGGGCCAGGAAGTCTGTTTCTAGTTTTATTTAAACGGTCAAACTGCGTGAAGTGTGCCCAGGCCCAGAGCTACTTTGCTGGGCATGACTGTGTGACCTCTTGGGCCTGGAAGTCTGGTTGTAGTATGATTTTAAAGGGTCAAATGGTCTCCATTGTGTGTCCAGGTTTAAGGCTACTTTGCTGGGCATGTGATTTGGACCCATCGGGTACGGAAGCCTTTCCGTCACGTGCTCGTTTTCCACGCCTTCAGCGCAGGTAGCCTGCGAATTTAAAACCGACGTGCATTTTATTCTTTTCCCCTTTTATCCTTTCATATCTCTCCGCTACCTTGGAGAAGAGAGACGCACGCGGGTAAATAAAATGTAAATATCTGTACATATCTGTATAATATCTAAATAAAAGGAAGAAGTGGTTGTATAGTGTAGTCGTTTGATTATAAATAATCTCATAATAATTTTATCCTCAAATTCTTATACATTTATACATGTTTATCTCTCTCTGTGTGTGTGTGTGTGTGTGTGTGTGTGTGTCTGTGTGTGTGTGTGTGTGGTTCTGTGTCACTAGTGGGGCCTGTGGCCCGATTGGAGTGTTTGCGGTGTGAGAAGGAGGAGTTGGAGAACAGTTTGTTTGAGCAGCTGAAGGAGTTGAGGTTGCAGAAGCAGAAGGAGCTGCAGGTTCTTCAGGAGATGCTGAAACACAAGCAGCAGGAGGAGACAGAGCTCCTGCAGAAACAGCAGGAGGAGGAGGAGCATAACAGGTCCATCAAGAGTAAGTACTATGGAAATGCAATAATACTAACATAACTAATAATGAATGCTAGCCTTTAGGCTCCAATAAAAGTGACACTAATATATGTATAGTACTATATATATTATATTTTATATATTCAGCAGTAATTATGTAGTATATACAATCTGTGTTATATCCAGCAGTAATGATACTTGCTCTGGCAGATATGAAAATGGCCTGTGAACAGGAGAAGAAATCTCTGGAGGAAGAACTTGAGAAGCTCAAACTGTCACTGCAGGTAGAGATCCCTTATAGTGTCAGTACACATCCACCAGTACCACCACCTCTCACTTATAACGTCAGTACACATTCAGTACACATTCCCACCTTTCCATTGTACTGGCTGTAGTGATGATTCGTGTCTGTGTTATACCAGCCCATAGAGGAGGACATTATGAGTCTGAAAGTGGCGCTGGAGATGAAGAACCAGGAGATCAAAGATCAGCACGATCTTTTGGTCAAACTATATACTCTGTATGTATACTATATCGAACCCACGGTTTTCACGCTACGATTTTTTTAAATGTGGTGAGCTGCGGAGAAAAGACGCGGTCCGGACGTATTTGTGGCTTAATATCTCTTGTCTCCTTGGGAGTAGGAAGTCTGTTCATGGCTCTTTGGAAAGGGCTGCATCTCCCCTCTAATCGCCTTCGAGCTTCAAGCGGATTGGACCCACGGTTATCACGCTACGATTTTTTAAAGCCGCCAGGGACAGGCCGAAAGCGTGGCAGGTGGCGTTCGTTAGGGACAGTCATGGAGGTGATGCGCACCGAGTTGCACGCCATTTGGACTTGGCCAGACCTAGATGTGAGCGTTCAAAGTCAGCGCGTTTGTTTAAACTTTCTCCTCCAATTCGTTGCAACTGCTCAAGCGTTTCTCGCTCATCCGACTGGAGCGTAACGCTTTATATGTTAATATCTCTTGTCTCCTTGGGAGTAGGAAGTCTGTTCATGGATCTTTGGAAAGGGCTGCATCTCCCCTGTAATCGCCTTCGAGCGGCACGCGGATCGAACCCACGGTTTTCACGCTATGATTTTTTTAAATGTGCTGCGCGGCGGAGAAAATGCGCGCGTCGGACGTCATTGCGGCTTAATATCTCTTGTCTCCTTGGGAGTAGAAAGTCTTTTCATGGTTCTTTGGAAAGGGTTGCATCTCCCCTGTAATCGCCTTTAAGCGGCACGCGGATCGGACCCACCGTTCTCACGCTACGATTTTTTAAACGTGGTGCGCGTCGGAGAAAATGCGCGTAATATCTCTTGTCTCCTTGGGAGTAGAAAGTCTGTTCATGGCTCTTTGGAAAGGGCTGTATCTCCCCTGTAATCGCCTTCGAGCGGCACGCGCATCGGAACCATCGTTATCACGCTACGATTTTTTAATGCCGCCAGGGACGGGCCGAAAGCGTGGCAGGTGGCGTTCGTTAGGGACAGTCATGGAGGTGATGCGCACCGAGTTGCACGCCATTTGGAGTTGGCCCGGCCTAGATGTGAGCGTTCAAAGTCAGCGCGTTTGTTTAAACTTTCTCCTCCAATTCGTTGCAATTGTACAAGCGTTTCTCGTTCATCCGACTGGAGCGTAACGCTTTATATGTTAATATTTCTGGTCTCCTTGGGAGTAGAAAGTCTGTTCATGGCTCTTTTGAAAGGGATGCATCTCCCCTGTAATCGCCTTCGAGCGGCACGCGGATCGAACCCACGTTTTTCACGCTACGATTTTTTTTAAATGTGTTGCGCGGCGGAGAAAAGACGCGCGCCGGACGTATTTGCGGCTTAATATCTCTTGTCTCATTGGGTGTAGAAAGTCTGTTCATGCCTCTTTGGAAAGGGCTGCATCTCCCCTGTAATCGCCTTCGAGCGGCACGCGGATCGAACCCACGGTTTTCAAGCTATGATTTTTTTAAATGTGGTGCGCGGCGGAGGAAATGCGCGCGTCGGACGTCATTTCGGCTTAATATCTCTTGTCTCCTTGGGAGTAGAAAGTCTTTTCATGGCTCTTTGGAAAGGTTTGCATCTCCCTTGTAATCGCCTTTATGGGGCACGCGGATTGGACCCACCGTTCTTCCGATACGATTTTTTAAATGTGGTGCGCGGCGTAGAAAAGACGCGCGTCGGACGTCATTTCGGCTTAATATCTCTTGTCTCCTTGGGAGTAGAAAGTCTTTTCATGGCTCTTTGGAAAGGGCTGCATCTCCCCTGTAATCGCCTTTAAGCGGCACGCGGATCGAACCCACGGTTTTCACGCTACGATTTTTTTTAAATGTGTTGCGCGGGGGAGAATAGACGCGCGCCGGACGTATTTGCGGTTGATATCTCTTGTCTCATTGGGAGTAGAAAGTCTGTTCATGGCTCTTTGGAAAGGGCTGCATCTCCCCTGTAATCGCCTTCGAGCGGCACGCGGATCGAACCCACGGTTTTCACGCTATGATTTTTTTAAATGTGTTGCGCGTCGGAGAAAATGCGCGCGTCGGACGTCATTGCGGCTTAATATCTCTTGTCTCCTTGGGAGTAGAAAGTCTTTTCATGGCTCTTTGGAAAGGGCTGCATCTCCGCTGTAATCGCCTTCAAGCGGCACGCGCATCGGAACCATCGTTATCACGCTACGATTTTTTAATGCCGCCAGGGATAGGCCGAAAGCGTGGCAGGTGGCGTTCGTTAGGGACAGTCATGGAGGTGATGCACACCGAGTTGCACGCCATTTGGAGTTGGCCCGGCCTAGATGTGAGCGTTCAAAGTCAGCGCGTTTGTTTAAACTTTCTCCACCAATTCGTTGCAATTGTACAAGCGTTTCTCATTCATCCGACTGGAGCATAACGCTTTATAAGTTAATATTTCTGGTCTCCTTGGGAGTAGAAAGTCTGTTCATGGCTCTTTGGAAAGGGCTGCATCTCCGCTGTAATCGCCTTCGAGCGGCACGCGGATCGAACCCACGGTTTTCACGCTATGATTTTTTTAAATGTGGTGCGCGTCGGAGAAAATGCGCGCGTCGGACGTCATTTCGGCTTAATATCTATTGTCTCCTTGGGAGTAGAAAGTCTTTTCATGGCTCTTTGGAAAGGTTTGCATCTCCCTTGTAATCGCCTTTAAGCGGCACGCGGATTGGACCCACCGTTCTTCCGCTACGATTTTTTAAATGTGGTGCGCGGCGTAGAAAAGACGCGCGTAGGACGTATTTGCGGCTTAATATCTTTGGGCTCCTTGGGAGTAGGAAGTCTGTTCATGGCTCTTTGGAAAGGGATGCATCTCCCCTGTAATCGCCTTTAAGCGGCACGGGGATCGGACCCACGGTTATCACGCTACGATTTTTTAAAGCCGCCAGGGACGGGCCGAAAGCGTGGCAGGTGGCGTTCGTTAGGGACAGTCATGGAGGTGATGCGCACCGAGTTGCACGCCATTTGGACTTGGCCAGACCTAGATGTGAGCGTTCAAATTCAGCGCGTTTGTTTAAACTTTCTCCTCCAATTCGTTGCAACTGCTCAAGCGTTTCTCGCTCATCCGACTGGAGCGTAACGCTTTATATGTTAATATCTCTTGTCTCCTTGGGAGTAGGAAGTCTGTTCATGGATCTTTGGAAAGGGCTGCATCTCCCCTGTAATCGCCTTCGAGCGGCACGCGGATCGAACCCACGGTTTTCACGCTATGATTTTTTTAAATGTGTTGCGCGTCGGAGAAAATGCGCGCGTCGGACGTCATTGCGGCTTAATATCTCTTGTCTCCTTGGGAGTAGAAAGTCTTTTCATGGTTCTTTGGAAAGGTTTGCATCTACCTTGTAATCGCCTTTAAGCGGCACGCGGATGGGACCCACCGTTCTTACGCTACGATTTTTTAAATGTGGTGCGCGGCGTAGAAAAGACGCGCGTAGGACTTATTTGCGGCTTAATATCTTTGGGCTCCTTGGGAGTAAAAAGTCTGTTCATGGCTCTTTGGAAAGGGCTGCATCTCCCCTGTAATCGCCTTCGCGCGGCACGCGGATCGGAACCATCGTTATCACGCTACGATTTTTTAATGCCTCTAGGGACGGGCCGAAAGCTTGGCAGGTGGCGTTCGTTAGGAAAAGTCATGGACGTGATGCGGACCGAGTTGCAGGCCATTTGGACCTGGCCCGGCCTAGATGTGAGCCTTCAAAGTCAGCGCGTTTGTTTAAACTTTCTCCTCCAATTCGTTGCAATTGTACAAGCGTTTCTCGCTCATCCGACTGGAGCGTAACGCTTTATCTGTTAATATCTCTGGTCTCCTTGGGAGTAGAAAGTCTGTTCATGGCTCTTTGGAAAGGGATGCATCTCCCCTGTAATCGCCTTTAAGCGGCACGCGGATCGGACCCACCGTTCTCACGCTACGATTTTTTAAACGTGGTACGCGTCGGAGAAAATGCGCGTAATATCTCTTGTCTCCTTGGGAGTAGAAAGTCTGTTCATGGCTCTTTGGAAAGGGCTGCATCTCCCCTGTAATCGCCTTCGAGCGGCACGCGGATCGAACCCACGGTTTTCACGCTATGATTTTTTTAAATGTGGTGCGCGGCGGAGGAAATGCGCGCGTCGGACGTCATTTCGGCTTAATATCTCTTGTCTCCTTCGGAGTAGAAAGTCTTTTCATGGCTCTTTGGAAAGGGCTGCATCTCCCCTGTAATCGCCTTTAAGCGGCACGCGGATCGAACCCACGGTTTTCACGCTACGATTTTTTTTAAATGTGTTGCGCGGCGGAGAATAGACGCGCGCCGGACGTATTTGCGGCTTGATATCTCTTGTCTCCTTGGGAGTAGAAAGTCTGTTCATGGCTCTTTGGAAAGGGCTGCATCTCCGCTGTAATCGCCTTCGAGCGGCACGCGGATCGGACCCACCGTTCTTACGCTACGATTTTTTAAATGTGGTGCGCGGCGTAGAAAAGACGCGCGTAGGACGTATTTGCGGCTTAATATCTCTTGTCTCCTTGGGAGTAGAAAGTCTTTTCATGGTTCTTTGGAAAGGGTTGCATCTCCCCTGTAATCGCCTTTAAGCGGCACGCGGATCGGACCCACCGTTCTCACGCTACGATTTTTTAAACGTGGTGCGCGTCGGAGAAAATGCGCGTAATATCTCTTGTCTCCTTGGGAGTAGAAAGTCTGTTCATGGCTCTTTGGAAAGGGCTGTATCTCCCCTGTAATCGCCTTCGAGCGGCACGCGCATCGGAACCATCGTTATCACGCTACGATTTTTTAATGCCGCCAGGGACGGGCCGAAAGCGTGGCAGGTGGCGTTCGTTAGGGACAGTCATGGAGGTGATGCGCACCGAGTTGCACGCCATTTGGAGTTGGCCCGGCCTAGATGTGAGCGTTCAAAGTCAGCGCGTTTGTTTAAACTTTCTCCTCCAATTCGTTGCAATTGTACAAGCGTTTCTCGTTCATCCGACTGGAGCGTAACGCTTTATATGTTAATATTTCTGGTCTCCTTGGGAGTAGAAAGTCTGTTCATGGCTCTTTTGAAAGGGATGCATCTCCCCTGTAATCGCCTTCGAGCGGCACGCGGATCGAACCCACGTTTTTCACGCTACGATTTTTTTTAAATGTGTTGCGCGGCGGAGAAAAGACGCGCGCCGGACGTATTTGCGGCTTAATATCTCTTGTCTCATTGGGTGTAGAAAGTCTGTTCATGCCTCTTTGGAAAGGGCTGCATCTCCCCTGTAATCGCCTTCGAGCGGCACGCGGATCGAACCCACGATTTTCAAGCTATGATTTTTTTAAATGTGGTGCGCGGCGGAGGAAATGCGCGCGTCGGACGTCATTTCGGCTTAATATCTCTTGTCTCCTTGGGAGTAGAAAGTCTTTTCATGGCTCTTTGGAAAGGTTTGCATCTCCCTTGTAATCGCCTTTATGGGGCACGCGGATTGGACCCACCGTTCTTCCGATACGATTTTTTAAATGTGGTGCTCGGCGTAGAAAAGACGCGCGTCGGACGTCATTTCGGCTTAATATCTCTTGTCTCCTTGGGAGTAGAAAGTCTTTTCATGGCTCTTTGGAAAGGGCTGCATCTCCCCTGTAATCGCCTTTAAGCGGCACGCGGATCGAACCCACGGTTTTCACGCTACGATTTTTTTTAAATGTGTTGCGCGGCGGAGAATAGACGCGCGCCGGACGTATTTGCGGCTTGATATCTCTTGTCTCATTGGGAGTAGAAAGTCTGTTCATGGCTCTTTGGAAAGTGCTGCATCTCCCCTGTAATCGCCTTCGAGCGGCACGCGGATCGAACCCACGGTTTTCACGCTATGATTTTTTTAAATGTGTTGCGCGTCGGAGAAAATGCGCGCGTCGGACGTCATTGCGGCTTAATATCTCTTGTCTCCTTGGGAGTAGAAAGTCTTTTCATGGCTCTTTGGAAAGGGCTGCATCTCCGCTGTAATCGCCTTCGAGCGGCACGCGCATCGGAACCATCGTTATCACGCTACGATTTTTTAATGCCGCCAGGGATAGGCCGAAAGCGTGGCAGGTGGCGTTCGTTAGGGACAGTCATGGAGGTGATGCACACCGAGTTGCACGCCATTTGGAGTTGGCCCGGCCTAGATGTGAGCGTTCAAAGTCAGCGCGTTTGTTTAAACTTTCTCCTCCAATTCGTTGCAATTGTACAAGCGTTTCTCGTTCATCCGACTGGAGCGTAACGCTTTATAAGTTAATATTTCTGGTCTCCTTGGGAGTAGAAAGTCTGTTCATGGCTCTTTGGAAAGGGCTGCATCTCCGCTGTAATCGCCTTCGAGCGGCACGCGGATCGAACCCACGGTTTTCACGCTATGATTTTTTTAAATGTGGTGCGCGTCGGAGAAAATGCGCGCGTCGGACGTCATTTCGGCTTAATATCTATTGTCTCCTTGGGAGTAGAAAGTCTTTTCATGGCTCTTTGGAAAGGTTTGCATCTCCCTTGTAATCGCCTTTAAGCGGCACGCGGATTGGACCCACCGTTCTTCCGATACGATTTTTTAAATGTGGTGCGCGGCGTAGAAAAGACGCGCGTAGGACGTATTTGCGGCTTAATATCTTTGGGCTCCTTGGGAGTAGGAAGTCTGTTCATGCCTCTTTGGAAAGGACTGCATCTCCCCTGTAATCGCCTTCGAGCGGCACGGGATCGAACCCACGGTTTTCACGCTATGATTTTTTTAAATGTGCTGCGCGGCGGAGAAAATGCGCGCGTCGGACGTCATTGCGGCTTAATATCTCTTGTCTCCTTGGGAGTAGAAAGTCTTTTCATGGTTCTTTGGAAAGGGTTGCATCTCCCCTGTAATCGCCTTTAAGCGGCACGCGGATCGGACCCACCGTTCTTACGCTACGATTTTTTAAATGTGGTGCGAGGCGTAGAAAAGACGCGCGTAGGACTTATTTGCGGCTTAATATCTTTGGGCTCCTTGGGAGTAGAAAGTCTGTTCATGGCTCTTTGGAAAGGGCTGCATCTCCCCTGTAATCGCCTTCGCGCGGCACGCGGATCGGAACCATCGTTATCACGCTACGATTTTTTAATGCCGCCAGGGATAGGCCGAAAGCGTGGCAGGTGGCGTTCGTTAGGGACAGTCATGGAGGTGATGCACACCGAGTTGCACGCCATTTGGAGTTGGCCCGGCCTAGATGTGAGCGTTCAAAGTCAGCGCGTTTGTTTAAACTTTCTCCTCCAATTCGTTGCAATTGTACAAGCGTTTCTCGTTCATCCGACTGGAGCGTAACGCTTTATAAGTTAATATTTCTGGTCTCCTTAGGAGTAGAAAGTCTGTTCATGGCTCTTTGGAAAGGGCTGCATCTCCGCTGTAATCGCCTTCGAGCGGCACGCGGATCGAACCCACGGTTTTCACGCTATGATTTTTTTAAATGTGGTGCGCGTCGGAGAAAATGCGCGCGTCGGACGTCATTTCGGCTTAATATCTATTGTCTCCTTGGGAGTAGAAAGTCTTTTCATGGCTCTTTGGAAAGGTTTGCATCTCCCTTGTAATCGCCTTTAAGCGGCACGCGGATTGGACCCACCGTTCTTCCGATACGATTTTTTAAATGTGGTGCGCGGCGTAGAAAAGACGCGCGTAGGACGTATTTGCGGCTTAATATCTTTGGGCTCCTTGGGAGTAGGAAGTCTGTTCATGCCTCTTTGGAAAGGGCTGCATCTCCCCTGTAATCGCCTTCGAGCGGCACGTGGATCGAACCCACGGTTTTCACGCTATGATTTTTTTAAATGTGCTGCGCGGCGGAGAAAATGCGCGCGTCGGACGTCATTGCGGCTTAATATCTCTTGTCTCCTTGGGAGTAGAAAGTCTTTTCATGGTTCTTTGGAAAGGGTTGCATCTCCCCTGTAATCGCCTTTAAGCGGCACGCGGATCGGACCCACCGTTCTTACGCTACGATTTTTTAAATGTGGTGCGAGGCGTAGAAAAGACGCGCGTAGGACTTATTTGCGGCTTAATATCTTTGGGCTCCTTGGGAGTAGAAAGTCTGTTCATGGCTCTTTGGAAAGGGCTGCATCTCCCCTGTAATCGCCTTCGCGCGGCACGCGGATCGGAACCATCGTTATCACGCTACGATTTTTTAATGCCGACAGGGACGGGCCGAAAGCTTGGCAGGTGGCGTTCGTTAGGAAAAGTCATGGACGTGATGCGGACCGAGTTGCAGGCCATTTGGACCTGGCCCGGCCTAGATGTGAGCCTTCAAAGTCAGCGCGTTTGTTTAAACTTTCTCCTCCAATTCGTTGCAATTGTACAAGCGTTTCTCGCTCATCCGACTGGAGCGTAACGCTTTATCTGTTAATATCTCTGGTCTCCTTGGGAGTAGAAAGTCTGTTCATGGCTCTTTGGAAAGGGATGCATCTCCCCTGTAATCGCCTTTAAGCGGCACGCGGATCGGACCCACCGTTCTCACGCTACGATTTTTTAAACGTGGTACGCGTCGGAGAAAATGCGCGTAATATCTCTTGTCTCCTTGGGAGTAGAAAGTCTGTTCATGGCTCTTTGGAAAGGGCTGTATCTCCCCTGTAATCGCCTTCGAGCGGCACGCGCATCGGAACCATCGTTATCACGCTACGATTTTTTAATGCCGACAGGGACGGGCCGAAAGCTTGGCAGGTGGCGTTCGTTAGGAAAAGTCATGGACGTGATGCGGACCGGGTTGCAGGCCATTTGGACCTGGCCCGGCCTAGATGTGAGCCTTCAAAGTCAGCGCGTTTGTTTAAACTTTCTCCTCCAATTCGTTGCAATTGTACAAGCGTTTCTCGCTCATCCGACTGGAGCGTAACGCTTTATCTGTTAATATCTCTGGTCTCCTTGGGAGTAGAAAGTCTGTTCATGGCTCTTTGGAAAGGGATGCATCTCCCCTGTAATCGCCTTTAAGCGGCACGCGGATCGGACCCACCGTTCTCACGCTACGATTTTTTATACGGGGTGCGCGTCGGAGAAAATGCGCGTAATATCTCTTGCCTCCTTGGGAGTAGAAAGTCTTTTCATGGCTCTTTGGAAAGGTTTGCATCTCCCTTGTAATCGCCTTTAAGCGGCACGCGGATTGGACCCACCGTTCTTCCGATACGATTTTTTAAATGTGGTGCGCGGCGTAGAAAAGACGCGCGTAGGACGTATTTGCGGCTTAATATCTTTGGGCTCCTTGGGAGTAGGAAGTCTGTTCATGCCTCTTTGGAAAGGGCTGCATCTCCCCTGTAATCGCCTTCGAGCGGCACGCGGATCGAACCCACGGTTTTCACGCTATGATTTTTTTAAATGTGCTGCGCGGCGGAGAAAATGCGCGCGTCGGATGTCATTGCGGCTTAATATCTCGTTTCCTTGGGAGTAGAAAGTCTTTTCATGGTTCTATGGAAAGGGTTGCATCTCCCCTGTAATCGCCTTTAAGCGGCACGCGGATCGGACCCATCGTTCTCACGCTACGATTTTTTAAAATCCGCCAGGGACGGAACGAACGCTTGGCAGGTGGCGTTCGTGACGTACAGTCAAGCAGTTAATGCGCACCGAGCTGCAGGCCATTTGGACCTGGCCCAGCCTAGATGTGAGTATTCAAAGTCAGCACGTTTGTTTCAAAGTTCTCCACCAATTCGTTGTAATTGCGTGTGTGCGCGTGAACACCAGGTTTGTGGAGGAGTTCGTCCTTGGACTGTACAAGGGGGGACAGTGTGTGGCCTGGCTGCGTGAGGTTGCAGTTTGCTGGGCATGAGAGATTGGCATGTGGTGCCCTGGAGGTGTGGTTGTTCCAGGACGGGCAAGGTGGGGTAGTGTGGCTGGGTGACGGTGCGCTTAACTGGGGATGTGGTTGTGAGTTGCAGGCCCATTCCTTTGAATGACAGAAAGGATCTGATTTGTTTCCAGGTTTAAACGTACTTTGCTGGGTATGACTGTGACCTCTTGGGCCAGGAAGTCTGTTTCTAGTTTTATTTAAACGGTCAAACTGCGTGAAGTGTGCCCAGGCCCAGAGCTACTTTGCTGGGCATGGCTGTGTGACCTCTTGGGCCTGGAAGTCTGGTTGTAGTATGATTTTAAAGGGTCAAATGGTCTCCATTGTGTGTCCAGGTTTAAGGCTACTTTGCTGGGCATGTGATTTGGACCCATCGGGTACGGAAGCCTTTCCGTCACGTGTTCGTTTTCCACGCCTTCAGCGCAGGTTGCCTGCGAATTTAAAACCGACGTGCATTTTATTCTTTTCCCCTTTTATCCTTTCATATCTCTCCGCTACCTTGGAGAAGAGAGACGCACGCTTGTAAATAAAATGTAAATATCTCTAAATATCTGTATAATATGTAAATAAAAGGAAGATGTGGTTGTGTAGTGTAGTCGTTTGATTATAAATAATCTCATAGTAATATTATCCACAAATTCTTATACATTTATACATGTTTATCTCTCTCTGTGTGTGTGTGTGTGTGTGTGTGTGTGTGTGTGTGTGTGTGTGTGTCTGTGTCTGTGTGTGTGTGTGGTTCTGTGTCACTAGTGGGGCCTGTGGCCCGATTGGAGTGTTTGCGGTGTGAGAAGGAGGAGTTGGAGAACAGTTTTTGGAGCAGCTGAAGGAGTTGAGGTTGCAGAAGCAGAAGGAGCTGCAGGTTCTTCAGGAGATGCTGAAACACAAGCAGCAGGAGGAGACAGAGCTCCTGCAGAAACAGCAGGAGGAGGAGGAGCATAACAGGTCCAACAAGAGTAAGTACTATGGAAATGCAATAATACTAACATAACTAATAATGAATGTTAGCCTTTAGGCTCCAATAAAAGTGATACTAATAAATGTATAGTACTATATATATTATATTTTATATATTCAGTAGTAATTATGTAGTATATACAATCTGTGTTATGTCCAGCAGTAATGATACTTGCTCTGGCAGATATGAAAATGGCCTGTGAACAGGAGAAGAAATCTCTGGAGGAAGAACTTGAGAAGCTCAGACTGTCACTGCAGGTAGAGATCCCTTATAGTGTCAGTACACATCCACCAGTACCTCCACCTTTCACTTATAACGTCAGTACACATTCAGTACACATTCCCACCTTTCCATTGTACTGGCTGTAGTGATGATTCGTGTGTGTGTTATACCAGCCCATAGAGGAGGACTTTATGAGTCTGAAAGTGGCGCTGGAGATGAAGAACCAGGAGATCAAAGATCAGCACGATCTTTTGGTCAAACTATATACTCTGTATATATACTATATACTCTGTATGTAGTACCTGGTTTAACACTATATCCTCTGTATATATACTATATACTGTTTATGTAGTACCTGGTTTAACACTATACCCTCAGCTTACTCTAGTCTGCAGATGTGAAGAAATTTAAACAGAATGTGTATCTGTGTATATGTGCGCACCTGTATGTGTCTGGTTTAGTTTTATTTAAACGGTCAAACTGCGTGACGTGTGCCCAGGCCCAGAGCTACTTTGCTGTGCATGACTGTGTGACCTCTTGTGCCTGGAAGTCTGGTTGTAGTATTATTTAAAGGGTCAAACTGCGTGAAGTGTGCCCAGGCCCAGAGCTACTTTGCTGGGCATGACTGTGTGACCTCTTGGGCCTGGAAGTCTGGTTGTAGTATGATTTTAAAGGGTCAAACTGCGTGAAGTGTGCCCAGGCCCAGAGCTACTTTGCTGGGCATGACTGTGTGACCTCTTGGGCCTGGAAGTCTGGTTGTAGTATGATTTTAAAGGGTCAAATGGTCTCCATTGTGTGTCCAGGTTTAAGGCTACTTTGCTGGGCATGTGATTTGGACCCATCGGGTACGGAAGCCTTTCCGTCACGTGCTCGTTTTCCACGCCTTCAGCGCAGGTAGCCTGCGAATTTAAAACCGACGTGCATTTTATTCTTTTCCCCTTTTATCCTTTCATATCTCTCCGCTACCTTGGAGAAGAGAGACGCACGCGGGTAAATAAAATGTAAATATCTGTACATATCTGTATAATATCTAAATAAAAGGAAGAAGTGGTTGTGTAGTGTAGTCGTTTGATTATAAATAATCTCATAATAATTTTATCCTCAAATTCTTATACATTTATACATGTTTATCTCTCTCTGTGTGTGTGTGTGTGTGTGTGTGTGTGTGTGTGTGTGTGTGTGTGTGTGTGTGGTTCTGTGTCACTAGTGGGGCCTGTGGCCCGATTGGAGTGTTTGCGGTGTGAGAAGGAGGAGTTGGAGAACAGTTTGTTGGAGCAGCTGAAGGAGTTGAGGTTGCAGAAGCAGAAGGAGCTGCAGGTTCTTCAGGAGATGCTGAAACACAAGCAGCAGGAGGAGACAGAGCTCCTGCAGAAACAGCAGAAGGAGGAGGAGCATAACAGGTCCATCAAGAGTAAGTACTATGGAAATGCAATAATACTAACATAACTAATAATGAATGTTAGCCTTTAGGCTCCAATAAAAGTGACACTAATATATGTATAGTACTATATATATTATATTTTATATATTCAGTAGTAATTATTTAGTATATACAATCTGTGTTATATCCAGCAGTAATGATACTTGCTCTGGCAGATATGAAAATGGCCTGTGAACAGGAGAAGAAATCTCTGGAGGAAGAACTTGAGAAGCTCAGACTGTCACTGCAGGTAGAGATCCCTTATAGTGTCAGTACACATCCACCAGTACCTCCACCTTTCACTTATAACGTCAGTACACATTCAGTACACATTCCCACCTTTCCATTGTACTGGCTGTAGTGATGATTCGTGTGTGTGTTATACCAGCCCATAGAGGAGGACATTATGAGTCTGAAAGTGGCGCTGGAGATGAAGATCCAGGAGATCAAAGATCAGCATGATCTTTTGGTCAAACTATATACTCTGTATGTAGTACCTGGTTTAACATTATATCCTCTGTATATATACTATATACTGTTTATGTAGTACCTGGTTTAACACTATACCCTCAGCTTACTCTAGTCTGCAGATGTGAAGAAATTAAACAGAATGTGTATCTGTGTATATGTGCGCACCTGTATGCGTCTGGTTGTAGTATTATTTAAAGGGTCAAACTGCGTGAAGTGTGCCCAGGCCCAGAGCTACTTTGATGGGCATGATTCTGTGACCTCTTGGGCCTTGAAATGTGCTGCTTTGAATGATTTAAAGAGTGAAACGGTCTGAAGTGTGCCCATGTTTAAAGTAACCTTGCTGGGCATGACTGTGTGACCTCTTGTGCCTGGAAGTCTGGTTGTAGTATTATTTAAACGGTCAAACTGCGGGAAGTGTGCCCAGGCCCAGAGCTACTTTGCTGGGCATGACTGTGTGACCTCTTGGGCCTGGAAGTCTGGTTGTAGTATGATTTTAAAGGGTCAAATGGTCTCCATTGTGTGTCCAGGTTTAAGGCTACTTTGCTGGGCATGTGATTTGGACCCATTGGGTACGGAAGCCTTTCCGTCACGTGCTCGTTTTCCATGCCTTCAGCGCAGGTAGCCTGCGAATTTAAAACCGACGTGCATTTTATTCTTTTCCCCTTTTATCCCTTCATATCTCTCCGCTACCTTGGAGAAGAGAGACGCACGCGGGTAAATAAAATGTAAATATCTGTATAATATGTATATAAAAGGAAGAAGTGGTTGTGTAGTGTAGTCGTTTGATTATAAATAGTCTCATAATAATTTTATCCACAAATTCTTATACATTTATACATGTTTATCTTTCTCTGTGTGTGTGTGTGTGTGTGTGTGTGTGTGTGTGTGGTTCTGTGTCACTAGTGGGGCCTGTGGCCCGATTGGAGTGTTTGCGGTGTGAGAAGGAGGAGTTGGAGAACAATTTGTTGGAGCAGCTGAAGGAGTTGAGGTTGCAGAAGCAGAAGGAGCTGCAGGTTCTTCAGGAGATGCTGAAACACAAGCAGCAAGAGGAGACAGAGCTCCTGCAGAAACAGCAGGAGGAGGAGGAGCATAACAGGTCCATCAAGAGTAAGTACTATGGAAATGCAATAATACTAACATAACTAATAATGAATGTTAGCCTTTAGGCTCCAATAAAAGTGATACTAATATATGTATAGTACTATATATATTATATTTTATATATTCAGTAGTAATTATGTAGTATATACAATCTGTGTTATATCCAGCAGTAATGATACTTGCTCTGGCAGATATGAAAATGGCCTGTGAACAGGAGAAGAAATCTCTGGAGGAAGAACTTGAGAAGCTCAGACTGTCACTGCAGGTAGAGATCCCTTATAGTGTCAGTACACATCCACCAGTAGCTCCACCTTTCACTTATAACGTAAGTACACATTCAGTACACATTCCCACCTTTCCATTGTACTGGCTGTAGTGATGATTTGTGTGTGTGTTATACCAGCCCATAGAGGAGGACATTATGAGTCTGAAAGTGGCGCTGGAGATGAAGAACCAGGAGATCAAAGATCAGCACGATCTTTTGGTCAAACTATATACTCTGTATGTATACTATATACTCTGTATGTAGTACCTGGTTTAACACTATATCCTCTGTATATATACTATATACTGTTTATGTAGTACCTGGTTTAACACTATACCCTCAGCTTACTCTAGTCTGCAGATGTGAAGAATTTAAACAGAATGTGTATCTGTGTATATGTGCGCACCTGTATGTGTCTGCTTGTAGTATTATTTAAAGGGTCAAATGGTCTCCATTGTGTGTCCAGGTTTAAGGCTACTTTGCTGGGCATGTGATTTGGACCCATCGGGTACGGAAGCCTTTCCGTCACGTGCTTGTTTTCCACACCTTCAGCGCAGGTAGCCTGCGAATTTAAAACCGACGTGCATTTTATTCTTTTCCCCTTTTATCCTTTCATATCTCTCTGCTACCTTGGAGAAGAGAGACGCACGCCGGTAAATAAAATGTAAATATCTCTAAATGTCTGTATAATATGTAAATAAAAGGAAGATGTGGTTGTATAGTGTAGTCGTTTGATTATAAATAATCTCATAATAATTTTATCCACAAATTCTTATACATTTATACATGTTTATCTCTCTCTCTGTGTGTGTGTGTGTGTCTGTGTGTGTGTGTGTGTGGTTCTGTGTCACTAGTGGGGCCTGTGGCCCGATTGGAGTGTTTGCAGTGTGAGAAGGAGGAGTTGGAGAACAATTTGTTGGAGCAGCTGAAGGAGTTGAGGTTGCAGAAGCAGAAGGAGCTGCAGGTTCTTCAGGAGATGCTGAAACACAAGCAGCAAGAGGAGACAGAGCTCCTGCAGAAACAGCAGGAGGAGGAGGAGCATAACAGGTCCATCAAGAGTAAGTACTATGGAAATGCAATAATACTAACATAACTAATAATGAATGTTAGCCTTTAGGCTCCAATAAAAGTGATACTAATATATGTATAGTACTATATATATTATATTTTATATATTCAGTAGTAATTATGTAGTATATACAATCTGTGTTATATCCAGCAGTAATGATACTTGCTCTGGCAGATATGAAAATGGCCTGTGAAGAGGAGAAGAAATCTCTGGAGGAAGAACTTGAGAAGCTCAGACTGTCACTGCAGGTAGAGATCCCTTATAGTGTCAGTACACATCCACCAGTACCTCCACCTTTCACTTATAACGTCAGTACACATTCAGTACACATTCCCACCTTTCCATTGTACTGGCTGTAGTGATGATTCGTGTGTGTGTTATACCAGCCCATAGAGGAGGACTTTGAGTCTGAAAGTGGCGCTGGAGATGAAGAACCAGGAGATCAAAGATCAGCACGATCTTTTGGTCAAACTATATACTCTGTATGTAGTACCTGGTTTAACATTATATCCTCTGTATATATACTATATACTGTTTATGCAGTACCTGGTTTAACACTATACCCTCAGCTTACTCTAGTCTGCAGATGTGAAGAAATTAAACAGAATGTGTATCTGTGTATATGTGCGCACCTGTATGTGTCTGGTTGTAGTATTATTTAAAGGGTCAAACTGCGTGAAGTGTGCCCAGGCGCAGAGCTACTTTGATGGGCATGATTCTGTGACCTCTTGGGCCTTGAAATGTGGTGCTTTGAATGATTTAAAGAGTGAAACGGTCTGAAGTGTGCCCACGTTTAAAGCATCCTTGCTGGGCATGACTGTGTGACCTCTTGGGCCAGGAAGTCTGTTTCTACTTTTATTTAAACGGTCAAACTGCGTGAAGTGTGCCCATGCCCAGAGCTACTTTGCTGGGCATGACTGTGTGACCTCTTGGGCCTGGAAGTCTGGTTGTAGTATGATTTTAAAGGGTCAAATGGTCTCCATTGTGTGTCCAGGTTTAAGGCTACTTTGCTGGGCATGTGATTTGGACCCATCGGGTACGGAAGCCTTTCCGTCACGTGCTCCTTTTCCACGCCTTCAGCGCAGGTAGCCTGCGAATTTAAAACCGACGTGCATTTTATTCTTTTCCCCTTTTATCCTTTCATATCTCTCCGCTACCTTGGAGAAGAGAGACGCATGCGGGTAAATAAAATGTAAATATCTGTAAATATCTGTATAATATGTAAATAAAAGGAAGAAGTGATTGTGTAGTGTAGTCGTTTGATTATGAATAATCTCATAATAATTTTATCCACAAATTCTTATACATTTATACATGTTTATCTCTCTCTTTGTGTGTGTGTGTGTGTGTGTGTGTGTGTTTGTGTGTGTGTGTGTGTGGTTCTGTGTCACTAGTGGGGCCTGTGGCCCGATTGGAGTGTTTGCGGTGTGAGAAGGAGGAGTTGGAGAACAGTTTGTTGGAGCAGCTGAAGGAGTTGAGGTTGCAGAAGCAGAAGGAGCTGCAGGTTCTTCAGGAGATGCTGAAACACAAGCAGCAGGAGGAGACAGAGCTCCTGCAGAAACAGCAGGAGGAGGAGGAGCATAACAGGTCCATCAAGAGTAAGTACTATGGAAATGCAATAATACTAACATAACTAATAATGAATGCTAGCCTTTAGGCTCCAATAAAAGTGATACTAATATATGTATAGTACTATATATATTATATTTTATATATTCAGTAGTAATTATGTAGTATATACAATCTATGTTATATCCAGCAGTAATGATACTTGCTCTGGCAGATATGAAAATGGCCTGTGAACAGGAGAAGAAATCTCTGGAGGAAGAACTTGAGAAGCTCAGACTGTCACTGCAGGTAGAGATCCCTTATAGTGTCAGTACACATCCACCAGTACCTCCACCTTTCACTTATAACGTCAGTACACATTCAGTACACATTCCCACCTTTCCATTGTACTGGCTGTAGTGATGATTCGTGTGTGTGGGTTATACCAGCCCATAGAGGAGGACATTATGAGTCTGAAAGTGGCGCTGGAGATGAAGAACCAGGAGATCAAAGATCAGCACGATCTTTTGGTCAAACTATATAGTCTGTATGTAGTACCTGGTTTAACATTATATCCTCTGTATATATACTATATACTGTTTATGTAGTACCTGGTTTAACACTATACCCTCAGCTTACTCTAGTCTGCAGATGTGAAGAAATTAAACAGAATGTGTATCTGTGTATATGTGCGCACCTGTATGTGTCTGGTTGTAGTATTATTTAAAGGGTCAAACTGCATGAAGTGTGCCCAGGCCCAGAGCTACTTTGATGGGCATGATTCTGTGACCTCTTGGGCCTTGAAATGTGGTGCTTTGAATGATTTAAAGAGTGAAACGGTCTGAAGTGTGCCCACGTTTAAAGCATCCTTGCTGGGCATGACTGTGTGACCTCTTGGGCCAGGAAGTCTGTTTCTACTTTTATTTAAACGGTCAAACTGCGTGAAGTGTGCCCATGCCCAGAGCTACTTTGCTGGGCATGACTGTGTGACCTCTTGGGCCTGGAAGTCTGGTTGTAGTATGATTTTAAAGGGTCAAATGGTCTCCATTGTGTGTCCAGGTTTAAGGCTACTTTGCTTGGCATGTGATTTGGACCCATCAGGTACGGAAGCCTTTCCGTCACGTGCTCATTTTCCACGCCTTCAGCGCAGGTAGCCTGCGAATTTAAAACCGACGTGCATTTTATTCTTTTCCCCTTTTATCCTTTCATATCTCTCCGCTACCTTGGAGAAGAGAGACGCACGCGGGTAAATAAAATGTAAATATCTGTAAATATCTGTATAATATGTAAATAAAAGGAAGAAGTGAATTATGTAGTATATACTATCTGTGTTATATCCAGCAGTAATGATACTTGCTCTGGCAGATATGAAAATGGCCTGTGAACAGGAGAAGAAATCTCTGGAGGAAGAACTTGAGAAGCACAGACTGTCACTGCAGGTAGAGATCCCTTATAGTGTCAGTACACATCCACCAGTACCTCCACCTTTCACTTATAACGTCAGTACACATTCAGTACACATTCCCACCTTTCCATTGTACTGGCTGTAGTGATGATTCGTGTGTGTGTTATACCAGCCCATAGAGGAGGACATTATGAGTCTGAAAGTGGCGCTGGAGATGAAGAACCAGGAGATCAAAGATCAGCACGATCTTTTGGTCAAACTATATACTCTGTATGTATACTATATACTCTGTATGTAGTACCTGGTTTAACACTATATCCTCTGTATATATACTATATACTGTTTATGTAGTACCTGGTTTAACACTATACCCTCAGCTTACTCTAGTCTGCAGATGTGAAGAAATTAAACAGAATGTGTATCTGTGTATATGTGCGCACCTGTATGTGTCTGGTTGTAGTATTATTTAAAGGGTCAAACTGCATGAAGTGTGCCCAGGCCCAGAGCTACTTTGCTGTGCATGACTGTGTGACCTCTAGGCCCTGGAAGTCTGGTGGTAGTAGTAGTATGATTTAAAGGCACAAAGTGATTGAAGTGTGCCCAGGCCCAGAGCTACTTTGCTGGGCATGACTGTGTGACCTCTTGGGCCAGGAAGTCTGTTTCTAGTTTTATTTAAACGGTCAAACTGCGTGAAGTGTGCCCAGGCCCAGACCTACTTTGCTGGGCATGACTGTGTGACCTCTTGTGCCTGGAAGTCTGGTTGTAGTATGATTTTAAAGGGTCAAATGGTCTCCATTGTGTGTCCAGGTTTAAGGCTACTTTGCTGGGCATGTGATTTGGACCCATCGGGTACGGAAGCTTTTCCGTCACGTGCTCGTTTTCCACGCCTTCAGCGCAGGTAGCCTGCGAATTTAAAACCGACGTGCATTTTATTCTTTTCCCCTTTTATCCTTTCATATCTCTCCGCTACATTGGAGAAGAGAGACGCACACGAGTAAATAAAATGTAAATATCTGTATAATATGTAAATAAAAGGAAGAAGTGGTTGTGTAGTGTAGTCATTTGATTATAAATAATCTCATAATAATTTTATCCACAAATTCTCTGTTTTATCGTTTTTTCCTGATCAATAATAGAAAAAAAGAAAAAAAAAGATGAACAGCACCCTCTAGCGATGAACCTCAATTATTTCAAGATAACTGTAAAACATGGCTAGGTTAAGTCGGAGTTAGAACAAAAAATGCTCAGATTAACTTGTGTCTCATGGCACGCAGCTGAGTTTAAAATTAAACACAATTAAATCAAATTAAACTGACCCAGCTGCAACAGGCTCAGCAACCACATTTAATTTCACTGATTGGTCAGTTAGCCAGGCTATACAAAACAGGCTATTGTTAGAAATTCTGCACATGTGCTTCGCTTAGCTTCACATCTCACACTGCTTATAATTATAAGATAACGTATCCACGTTCGTAATAACGTGGTGAAATCTGCCAAAAATGGTGAGACTGAGCATAATACGTAATAAGACAATCTGAGCACTTAGTCCACATATTTCTAAATGAGAAGAAAAAGTTCCTCCAAACAATATAAGGCACACAATTCTATATGGGAAAACAGTTACATTTGTCATTAAGAGAAGCACTACTCATTACACAGATGTCAATAACCGTCCTAATATTAATAGTTCAACAGTCTTCCTCTGTCTATTATACGCACTGTACACATGTTAAATATCTGCCTTGAAATGACAATGAAATGACTTCCGGGCGCACTGAAAATTGTTATATACACACAGACACCCCCATACCAACATAAGCATAGTGCAACTCTTTGTTTACGCACCAGAGATTGAGTGGGCAAGTGCGTGTATATGCGAGTTTAAATTATTATACACAAATGTAAGTAGTAGGCTATTTATGTGAAAATGTTTCATATGTATGTACAAGTAGTGTTTCCCTGATTTCTCCCTAAATGGCCCCTCATAGTTCAGCAGTAATGAGGCTAGTTAGATTTTGCTCAGAATTAAGTACACTTTGGGATGTTATACGTATCACAGTCTCCGGTGAGCCGTACATGGTTGATCAATCCAGGTTGAGGTAGAGTCACTGCATTAATGACACGTCTGTTTGCATTGCCAGTTGTTGCTATGGCAGCAATGAAATTAGGAAATTCAAAGAAAAACAACTCATCTACGCTCTTGGAACTTTAGAACCCCATATGTCCTGTGGCCCGATGTCACACGTGAGGGGAATCCCATGAACACCTTTACAGATCAGTCTGTGGAAAGACACTGAAGAGGACAGAGGAAAAATGAGGCGTTTCTGGAGCTGGTGTGCTGGACGCATCGAGGACGAATACACAGACACAAAGGATGTGGAGGGTAAATGTAAATATAATGCCACTCACACCTGCGGTTGCTGGTGCTGGCACTCATACCTGTGGTTAAAATTCCTTTTTTGTCTTTAGCGCTGCATTGTCGCCTCTATCTCCCAATAATTCATATTCGAGGCTTTAGAAATCTAAGTTTTTGGGGGGTATATGCCATTTCCTGTTATTTGTGCAGAATACACACACTTTCACTTTGGAATCCACAAAGTTTTATAAATGAGGTCCCTGAATAACATCAATCTATTTCTACACTATATGGCTTGCTAATTTCATATGTCTGTGTGTCTTTCTGTTTGTCTGTGTGTGTGTGTGTGTGTGTGTGTGTGTGTGTGTGTGTGTGTGTGTGTGTGTGTGTGTGTGTGTGTGTGTGTGTGTTATACCAGCCCATAGAGGAGGACATGAGTCTCAAAGTGGCTGGAGATAAAGAACCAGGAGATCAAAGATCAGCACGATCTTTTGGTAAAACTATATACTGTTTACATAGTACCTGGTTTAACATTATACCCTCAGCTTACTCTAGTCTGCAGATGTGAAGAAATTAAACAGAATGTGTATCTGTGTATATGTGCGCACCTGTATGTGTCTGGTTGTAGTATTATTTAAAGGGTCAAACTGCGTGAAGTGTGCCCAGGCCCAGAGCTACTTTGATGGGCATGACTGTGTGACCTCTTGGGCCAGGAAGTCTGTTTCTAGTTTTATTTAAACGGTCAAACTGCGTGAAGTGTGCCCAGGCCCAGAGCTACTTTGCTGGGCATGACTGTGTGACCTCTTGGGCCTGGAAGTCTGGTTGTAGTATGATTTTAAAGGGTCAAATGGTCTCCATTGTGTGTCCAGGTTTAAGGCTACTTTGCTGGGCATGACTGTGTGACCTCTTGGGCCAGGAAGTCTGTTTCTAGTTTTATTTAAACGGTCAAACTGCGTGAAGTGTGCCCAGGCCCAGAGCTACTTTGCTGGGCATGACTGTGTGACCTCTTGGGCCTGGAAGTCTGGTTGTAGTATGCTTTTAAAGGGTCAAATGGTCTCCATTGTGTGTCCAGGTTTAAGGCTACTTTGCTGGGCATGACTGTGTGACCTCTTGGGCCAGGAAGTCTGTTTCTAGTTTTATTTAAACGGTCAAACTGCGTGAAGTGTGTATAGGCCCAGAGTTACTTTTCTGGGCATGACTGTGTGACCTCTTGGGCCTGGAGGTCTGGTGTTTCCATTATATAAAAGGTGAAATGGCCTGAAGTGTACACAGGCCCAGAGCTACTTTGATGGGCATGATTCTGTGACCTCCTGGGCTTTGAGTTCTGTTTCTAGTTTTGGTTAAAGGGTCAAATTGCATGGTCTGCCCAGGCCCATAGCGACTTTGCTGGGCATGACTCTGTGACCTCTTCGGCTTGGAAGTCTGGTTGTAGTATTATTTAAAGGCACAAAGTACATGAAGTGTGCCCTGGCCCAGCACTACTTTGCTGTGCATGACTGTGTGACCTCTTGTGCCTGGAAGTCTGGTTGTAGTATTATTTAAAGGGTCAAACTGCATGAAGTGTGCCCAGGCCCAGAGCTACTTTGCTGGGCATGACTGTGTGACCTCTTGTGCCTGGAAGTCTGGTTGTAGTATTATTTAAAGGGTCAAACTGCATGAAGTGTGCCCAGGCCCAGAGCTACTTTGCTGGGCATGATTCTGTGACCTCTTGGGCCTTGAAATCTGGTGCTTTGAACGATTTAAAGAGTGAAACGGTCTGAAGTGTGCCCACGTTTAAAGCAACCTTGCTGGGCATGACTGTGTGACCTCTTGTGCCTGGAAGTCTGGTTGTAGTATTATTTAAAGGGTCAAACTGTGCCCTGTAAACCGCACTGTGCCCTTCTGCCAAGAGCAAAGATGGTAAGGAAATCTCACAATTAATATCGTGATATGTCATCAGCTTGGCAAACGTCACATCCGGGTCAACCCAACACCATCTCAGCCTGCAGATGGCGTAAGTTTACACGACGGATTCTTTTATTCTCTTCAACGACAAAACTCAGGTCTATACACCAAAAATATGGCTGATTAAAATGCACGTAAATTAAATTTTGAGTCAATAAAATGCATTTGAATTGACGTTTTGACTGATAAGTAGTTTTATTTGACTCAAGTTTAATCAACTTATCTTTCAACTTTATCCATTTTTATTACTTGCCTTATTTATCGTTTATTTGAAGTTTGCGGGCGCAACGTTCTGATTGACATTTTTGCGTCGAGAGGCGGAAGTAACGAAAATTGCTTGGGTTAAACCATGGATTGATTAATTAATGAATGTTATTGGATAAACAAGGCAACTAAAACAGTTACTAATGTTAAGTGATAAAAGAGTCCGGTAACACAAACGGCTTGAGTTAAACGTTAAATGACGTGACACAAAGTTATTCCAATTATTTAATTATATACCACTGTAGTATTTAGTTCACATGCATTTGTTGTTTACACCCTCATAGAAACTCCCTTGGTCATGAATGATCAAACTTGATATTTGATTTTTAAAAATATATCAAATCAAGACTGTTTTAATCCTATCACTTACATTTTCAATTCACAAGCATTTTTTCATGACCAGTTTATATTTTCATGGATTTTTATCAGCTTCGATTTCATCATTTAGAATTTGCTAGTTCCTCCACTCATGTGCCTGAAATGTTACTAAATTAGTAGATTCATTCCTGTTTGAGGAATTCTGGCTTGTGTTTATTGTCTGTGGGCAGAAAGGCTTTCCTAGATGCCAACTGGCAAAATGTTCCAAGATTTCTAAGAAATTATTAAACTTCCCTGAAAAAAACACACACACAAAAAAACCAAATAAGTAAGCTGAGAGAACTAAAACGAAAGCTATAAATACAACTTGACAGTTTTCAGCAGCAGGCGAATTTGTACGGTTACTGAGCTGCTAGCTAGCTAGCGAGCTACCGGCTGCAAGGTTAACAGTGCAAAGTCAGTAGCTAGCTAGCTAGCTACAGTAGCTACTACTAGCTAGCTACTGACTTTGCACTGTTAAAAGTGCTTCCGGTAGCTAGCTAGCTAGCTAGGTAGCTTGGTAATGGCTTTGCACTGTTAACCGTGCAGCCGGTAACTAGCGGTATCTAGTGGTTTAAATGCTTGCGGTTTAAATGCTTGGTGGACATTTGATTGTATGGTTTACTGAGCTGATAGCTAGATAGCTAGCTACGGTTACTGAGCTGAAAGCTAGCTAGCTACTTTACTGGGTATGATTCTGTGAGCTCCTGGGCTTGCAGGTCTGTTTCTAGTTTTGGTTAAAGGGTCAAACTGCGTGAAGTGTGCCCAGGCCCAGAGCTACTTTGCTGGGTATGACTGTGTGACCTCTTGGGCCTGGAAGTCTGGTTGTAGTATGATTTTAAAGGGTCAAATGGTCTCCATTGTGTGTCCAGGTTTAAGGCTACTTTGCTGGGCATGTGATTTGGACCCATCGGGTACGGAAGCCTGTCCGTTACGTGCTCGTTTTCCACGCCTTCAGCGCAGGTAGCCTGCGAATTTAAAACCGACGTGCATTTTATTCTTTTCCCCTTTTATCCTTTCATATCTCTCCGCTACCTTGGAGAAGAGAGACGCACACGGGTAAATATCTGTAAATATCTGTATAATATGTAAATAAAAGGAAGAAGTGGTTGTGTAGTGTAGTCGTTTGATTATAAATAATCTCATAATAATTTTATCCACAAATTCTTATACATTTATACATGTTTATCTCTCTGTGTGTGTGGGGTTCTGTGTCACTAGTGGGGCCTGTGGCCCGATTGGAGTGTTTGCAGTGTGAGAAGGAGGAGTTGGAGAACAATTTGTTGGAGCAGCTGAAGGAGTTGAGGTTGCAGAAGCAGAAAGAGCTGCAGGTTCTTCAGGAGATGCTGAAACACAAGCAGCAAGAGGAGACAGAGCTCCTGCAGAAACAGCAGGAGGAGGAGGAGCATAACAGGTCCATCAAGAGTAAGTACTATGGAAATGCAATAATACTAACATAACTAATAATGAATGTTAGCCTTTAGGCTCCAATAAAAGTGATACTAATATATGTATAGTACTATATATATTATATTTTATATATTCAGTAGTAATTATGTAGTATATACAATCTGTGTTATATCCAGCAGTAATGATACTTGCTCTGGCAGATATGAAAATGGCCTGTGAACAGGAGAAGAAATCTCTGGAGGAAGAACTTGAGAAGCTCAGACTGTCACTGCAGGTAGAGATCCCTTATAGTGTCAGTACACATCCACCAGTACCTCCACCTTTCACTTATAACGTCAGTACACATTCAGTACACATTCCCACCTTTCCATTGTACTGGCTGTAGTGATGATTCGTGTGTGTGTTATAGCAGCCCATAGAGGAGGACATTATGAGTCTGAAAGTAGCGCTGGAGATGAAGAACCAGGAGATCAAAGATCAGCACGATCTTTTGGTCAAACTATATACTCTGTATGTATACTATATACTCTGTATGTAGTACCTGGTTTAACACTATATCCTCTGTATATATACTATATACTGTTTATGTAGTACCTGGTTTAACACTATACCCTCAGCTTACTCTAGTCTGCAGATGTGAAGAAATTAAACAGAATGTGTATCTGTGTATATGTGCGCACCTGTATGTGTCTGGTTTAGTTTTATTTAAACGGTCAAACTGCGTCATGTGTGCCCAGGCCCAGAGCTACTTTGCTGGGCATGACTGTGTGACCTCTTGGGCCAGGAAGTCTGTTTCTAGTTTTATTTAAACGGTCAAACTGCGTGAAGTGTGCCCAGGCCCAGAGCTACTTTGCTGGGCATGACTGTGTGACCTCTTGGGCCTGGAAGTCTGGTTGTAGTATGATTTTAAAGGGTCAAATGGTCTCCATTGTGTGTCCAGGTTTAAGGCTACTTTGCTGGGCATGTGATTTGGACCCATCGGGTACGGAAGCCTTTCCGTCACGTGCTCGTTTTCCACGCCTTCAGCGCAGGTAGCCTGCGAATTTAAAACCGACGTGCATTTTATTCTTTTCCCCTTTTATCCTTTCATATCTCTCCGCTACCTTGGAGAAGAGAGACGCACGCGGGTAAATAAAATGTAAATATCTGTACATATCTGTATAATATCTAAATAAAAGGAAGAAGTGGTTGTATAGTGTAGTCGTTTGATTATAAATAATCTCATAATAATTTTATCCTCAAATTCTTATACATTTATACATGTTTATCTCTCTCTTTCTGTGTGTGTGTGTGTGTGTGTGTGTGTGTGTGGTTCTGTGTCACTAGTGGGGCCTGTGGCCCGATTGGAGTGTTTGCGGTGTGAGAAGGAGGAGTTGGAGAACAGTTTGTTGGAGCAGCTGAAGGAGTTGAGGTTGCAGAAGGAGCTGCAGGTTCTTCAGGAGATGCTGAAACACAAGCAGCAGGAGGAGACAGAGCTCCTGCAGAAACAGCAGGAGGAGGAGGAGCATAACAGGTCCATCAAGAGTAAGTACTATGGAAATGCAATAATACTAACATAACTAATAATGAATTTTAGCCTTTAGGCTCCAATAAAAGTGACACTAATATATGTATAGTACTATATATATTATATTTTATATATTCAGTAGTAATTATGTAGTATATACAATCTGTGTTATATCCAGCAGTAATGATACTTGCTCTGGCAGATATGAAAATGGCCTGTGAACAGGAGAAGAAATCTCTGGAGGAAGAACTTGAGAAGCTCAGACTGTCACTGCAGGTAGAGATCCCTTATAGTGTCAGTACACATCCACCAGTAGCTCCACCTTTCACTTATAACGTCAGTACACATTCAGTACACATTCCCACCTTTCCATTGTACTGGCTGTAGTGATGATTCGTGTGTGTTTTGTACCAGCCCATAGAGGAGGACATTATGAGTCTGAAAGTAGCGCTGGAGATGAAGAACCAGGAGATCAAAGATCAGCACGATCTTTTGGTCAAACTATATACTCTGTATGTATACTATATACTCTGTATGTAGTACCTGGTTTAACACTATATCCTCTGTATATATACTATATACTGTTTATGTAGTACCTGGTTTAACACTATACCCTCAGCTTACTCTAGTCTGCAGATGTGAAGAAATTAAACAGAATGTGTATCTGTGTATATGTGCCCACCTGTATGTGTCTGGTTGTAGTATTATTTAAAGGGTCAAACTGCGTGAAGTGTGCCCAGGCCCAGAGCTACTTTGCTGGGAATGACTATGTGACCTCTTGGGCCTGGAAGTCTGGTTGTAGTATGATTTTAAAGGGTCAAATGGTCTCCATTGTGTGTCCAGGTTTAAGGCTACTTTGCTGGGCATGTGATTTGGACCCATCGGGTACGGAAGCCTTTCCGTCACGTGCTCGTTTTCCACGCCTTCAGCGCAGGTAGCCTGCGAATTTAAAACCGACGTGCATTTTATTCTTTTCCCCTTTTATCCTTTAATATCTCTCTGCTACCTTGGAGAAGAGAGACGCACGCGGGTAAATAAAATGTAAATATCTCTAAATGTCTGTATAATATGTAAATAAAAGGAAGATGTGGTTGTATAGTGTAGTCGTTTGATTATAAATAATCTCATAGTAATTTTATCCACAAATTCTTATACATTTATACATGTTTATCTCTCTCTGTGTGTGTGTGTGTGTGTCTGTGTGTGTGTGTGTGTGGTTCTGTGTCACTAGTGGGGCCTGTGGCCCGATTGGAGTGTTTGCAGTGTGAGAAGGAGGAGTTGGAGAACAATTTGTTGGAGCAGCTGAAGGAGTTGAGGTTGCAGAAGCAGAAAGAGCTGCAGGTTCTTCAGGAGATGCTGAAACACAAGCAGCAAGAGGAGACAGAGCTCCTGCAGAAACAGCAGGAGGAGGAGGAGCATAACAGGTCCATCAAGAGTAAGTACTATGGAAATGCAATAATACTAACATAACTAATAATGAATGTTAGCCTTTAGGCTCCAATAAAAGTGATACTAATATATGTATAGTACTATATATATTATATTTTATATATTCAGTAGTAATTATGTAGTATATACAATCTGTGTTATATCCAGCAGTAATGATACTTGCTCTGGCAGATATGAAAATGGCCTGTGAACAGGAGAAGAAATCTCTGGAGGAAGAACTTGAGAAGCTCAGACTGTCACTGCAGGTAGAGATCCCTTATAGTGTCAGTACACATCCACCAGTACCTCCACCTTTCACTTATAACGTCAGTACACATTCAGTACACATTCCCACCTTTCCATTGTACTGGCTGTAGTGATGATTCGTGTGTGTGTTATACCAGCCCATAGAGGAGGACATTATGAGTCTGAAAGTAGCGCTGGAGATGAAGAACCAGGAGATCAAAGATCAGCACGATCTTTTGGTCAAACTATATACTCTGTATGTATACTATATACTCTGTATGTAGTACCTGGTTTAACACTATATCCTCTGTATATATACTATATACTGTTTATGTAGTACCTGGTTTAACACTATACCCTCAGCTTACTCTAGTCTGCAGATGTGAAGAAATTAAACAGAATGTGTATCTGTGTATATGTGCGCACCTGTATGTGTCTGGTTTAGTTTTATTTAAACGGTCAAACTGCGTCATGTGTGCCCAGGCCCAGAGCTACTTTGCTGGGCATGACTGTGTGACCTCTTGGGCCTGGAAGTCTGGTTGTAGTATGATTTTAAAGGGTCAAATGGTCTCCATTGTGTGTCCAGGTTTAAGGCTACTTTGCTGGGCATGTGATTTGGACCCATCGGGTACGGAAGCCTTTCCGTCACGTGCTCGTTTTCCACGCCTTCAGCGCAGGTAGCCTGCGAATTTAAAACCGACGTGCATTTTATTCTTTTCCCCTTTTATCCTTTCATATCTCTCCGCTACCTTGGAGAAGAGAGACGCACGCGGGTAAATAAAATGTAAATATCTGTACATATCTGTATAATATCTAAATAAAAGGAAGAAGTGGTTGTATAGTGTAGTCGTTTGATTATAAATAATCTCATAATAATTTTATCCTCATATTCTTATACATTTATACATGTTTATCTTTCTCTGTGTGTGTGTGTGTGTGTGTGTGTGTGTGTGTGTGTGTGTGTGTGGTTCTGTGTCACTAGTGGGGCCTGTGGCCCGATTGGAGTGTTTGTGGTGTGAGAAGGAGGAGTTGGAGAACAGTTTGTTGGAGCAGCTGAAGGAGTTGAGGTTGCAGAAGCAGAAGGAGCTGCAGGTTCTTCAGGAGATGCTGAAACACAAGCAGCAGGAGGAGACAGAGCTCCTGCAGAAACAGCAGGAGGAGGAGGAGCATAACAGGTCCATCAAGAGTAAGTACTATGGAAATGCAATAATACTAACATAACTAATAATGAATGTTAGCCTTTAGGCTCCAATAAAAGTGATACTAATATATGTATAGTACTATATATATTATATTTTATATATTCAGTAGTAATTATGTAGTATATACAATCTGTGTTATATCCAGCAGTAATGATACATGCTCTGGCAGATATGAAAATGGCCTGTGAACAGGAGAAGAAATCTCTGGAGGAAGAACTTGAGAAGCTCAGACTGTCACTGCAGGTAGAGATCCCTTATAGTGTCAGTACACATCCACCAGTAGCTCCACCTTTCACTTATAACGTCAGTACACATTCAGTACACATTCCCACCTTTCCATTGTACTGGCTGAAGTGATGATTCGTGTGTGTGTCATACCAGCCCATAGAGGAGGACATTATGAGTCTGAAAGTGGCGCTGGAGATGAAGAACCAGGAGATCAAAGATCAGCACGATCTTTTGGTCAAACTATATACTCTGTATGTATACTATATACTCTGTATGTAGTACCTGGTTTAACACTATATCCTCTGTATATATACTATATACTGTTTATGTAGTACCTGGTTTAACACTATACCCTCAGCTTACTCTAGTCTGCAGATGTGAAGAAATTAAACAGAATGTGTATCTGTGTATATGTGCCCACCTGTATGTGTCTGGTTGTAGTATTATTTAAAGGGTCAAACTGCGTGAAGTGTGCCCAGGCCCAGAGCTACTTTGCTGGGAATGACTATGTGACCTCTTGGGCCTGGAAGTCTGGTTGTAGTATGATTTTAAAGGGTCAAATGGTCTCCATTGTGTGTCCAGGTTTAAGGCTACTTTGCTGGGCATGTGATTTGGACCCATCGGGTACGGAAGCCTTTCCGTCACGTGCTCGTTTTCCACGCCTTCAGCGCAGGTAGCCTGCGAATTTAAAACCGACGTGCATTTTATTCTTTTCCCCTTTTATCCTTTAATATCTCTCTGCTACCTTGGAGAAGAGAGACGCACGCGGGTAAATAAAATGTAAATATCTCTAAATGTCTGTATAATATGTAAATAAAAGGAAGATGTGGTTGTATAGTGTAGTCGTTTGATTATAAATAATCTCATAGTAATTTTATCCACAAATTCTTATACATTTATACATGTTTATCTCTCTCTGTGTGTGTGTGTGTGTGTCTGTGTGTGTGTGTGTGTGTGGTTCTGTGTCACTAGTGGGGCCTGTGGCCCGATTGGAGTGTTTGCAGTGTGAGAAGGAGGAGTTGGAGAACAATTTGTTGGAGCAGCTGAAGGAGTTGAGGTTGCAGAAGCAGAAAGAGCTGCAGGTTCTTCAGGAGATGCTGAAACACAAGCAGCAAGAGGAGACAGAGCTCCTGCAGAAACAGCAGGAGGAGGAGGAGCATAACAGGTCCATCAAGAGTAAGTACTATGGAAATGCAATAATACTAACATAACTAATAATGAATGTTAGCCTTTAGGCTCCAATAAAAGTGATACTAATATATGTATAGTACTATATATATTATATTTTATATATTCAGTAGTAATTATGTAGTATATACAATCTGTGTTATATCCAGCAGTAATGATACTTGCTCTGGCAGATATGAAAATGGCCTGTGAACAGGAGAAGAAATCTCTGGAGGAAGAACTTGAGAAGCTCAGACTGTCACTGCAGGTAGAGATCCCTTATAGTGTCAGTACACATCCACCAGTACCTCCACCTTTCACTTATAACGTCAGTACACATTCAGTACACATTCCCACCTTTCCATTGTACTGGCTGTAGTGATGATTCGTGTGTGTGTTATACCAGCCCATAGAGGAGGACATTATGAGTCTGAAAGTAGCGCTGGAGATGAAGAACCAGGAGATCAAAGATCAGCACGATCTTTTGGTCAAACTATATACTCTGTATGTATACTATATACTCTGTATGTAGTACCTGGTTTAACACTATATCCTCTGTATATATACTATATACTGTTTATGTAGTACCTGGTTTAACACTATACCCTCAGCTTACTCTAGTCTGCAGATGTGAAGAAATTAAACAGAATGTGTATCTGTGTATATGTGCGCACCTGTATGTGTCTGGTTTAGTTTTATTTAAACGGTCAAACTGCGTCATGTGTGCCCAGGCCCAGAGCTACTTTGCTGGGCATGACTGTGTGACCTCTTGGGCCTGGAAGTCTGGTTGTAGTATGATTTTAAAGGGTCAAATGGTCTCCATTGTGTGTCCAGGTTTAAGGCTACTTTGCTGGGCATGTGATTTGGACCCATCGGGTACGGAAGCCTTTCCGTCACGTGCTCGTTTTCCACGCCTTCAGCGCAGGTAGCCTGCGAATTTAAAACCGACGTGCATTTTATTCTTTTCCCCTTTTATCCTTTCATATCTCTCCGCTACCTTGGAGAAGAGAGACGCACGCGGGTAAATAAAATGTAAATATCTGTACATATCTGTATAATATCTAAATAAAAGGAAGAAGTGGTTGTATAGTGTAGTCGTTTGATTATAAATAATCTCATAATAATTTTATCCTCATATTCTTATACATTTATACATGTTTATCTTTCTCTGTGTGTGTGTGTGTGTGTGTGTGTGTGTGTGTGTGTGTGTGTGTGTGGTTCTGTGTCACTAGTGGGGCCTGTGGCCCGATTGGAGTGTTTGTGGTGTGAGAAGGAGGAGTTGGAGAACAGTTTGTTGGAGCAGCTGAAGGAGTTGAGGTTGCAGAAGCAGAAGGAGCTGCAGGTTCTTCAGGAGATGCTGAAACACAAGCAGCAGGAGGAGACAGAGCTCCTGCAGAAACAGCAGGAGGAGGAGGAGCATAACAGGTCCATCAAGAGTAAGTACTATGTAAATGCAATAATACTAACATAACTAATAATGAATGTTAGCCTTTAGGCTCCAATAAAAGTGATACTAATATATGTATAGTACTATATATATTATATTTTATATATTCAGTAGTAATTATGTAGTATATACAATCTGTGTTATATCCAGCAGTAATGATACATGCTCTGGCAGATATGAAAATGGCCTGTGAACAGGAGAAGAAATCTCTGGAGGAAGAACTTGAGAAGCTCAGACTGTCACTGCAGGTAGAGATCCCTTATAGTGTCAGTACACATCCACCAGTAGCTCCACCTTTCACTTATAACGTCAGTACACATTCAGTACACATTCCCACCTTTCCATTGTACTGGCTGTAGTGATGATTCGTGTGTGTGTTATACCAGCCCATAGAGGAGGACATTATGAGTCTGAAAGTAGCGCTGGAGATGAAGAACCAGGAGATCAAAGATCAGCACGATCTTTTGGTCAAACTATATACTCTGTATGTATACTATATACTCTGTATGTAGTACCTGGTTTAACACTATATCCTCTGTATATATACTATATACTGTTTATGTAGTACCTGGTTTAACACTATACCCTCAGCTTACTCTAGTCTGCAGATGTGAAGAAATTAAACAGAATGTGTATCTGTGTATATGTGCGCACCTGTATGTGTCTGGTTGTAGTATTATTTAAAGGGTCAAACTGCGTGAAGTGTGCCCAGACCCAGGCATGACTCTGTGACCTCTTGGGCCAGGAAGTCTGTTTCTAGTTTTATTTAAACGGTCAAACTGCGTGAAGTGTGCCCAGGCCCAGAGCTACTTTGCTGGGCATGACTGTGTGACCTCTTGGGCCTGGAAGTCTGGTTGTAGTATGATTTTAAAGGGTCAAATGGTCTCCATTGTGTGTCCAGGTTTAAGGCTACTTTGCTGGGCATGTGATTTGGACCCATCGGGTATGGAAGCCTGTCCGTTACGTGCTCGTTTTCCACGCCTTCAGCGCAGGTAGCCTGCGAATTTAAAACCGACGTGCATTTTATTCTTTTCCCCTTTTATCCTTTCATATCTCTCCGCTACCTTGGAGAAGAGAGACGCACACGGGTAAATATCTGTAAATATCTGTATAATATGTAAATAAAAGGAAGAAGTGGTTGTGTAGTGTAGTCGTTTGATTATAAATAATCTCATAATAATTTTATCCACAAATTCTTATACATTTATACATGTTTATCTCTGTGTGTGTGTGTGTGGGGTTCTGTGTCACTAGTGGGGCCTGTGGCCCGATTGGAGTGTTTGCGGTGTGAGAAGGAGGACTTGGAGAACAATTTGTTGGAGCAGCTGAAGGAGTTGAGGTTGCAGAAGCAGAAGGAGCTGCAGGTTCTTCAGGAGATGCTGAAACACAAGCAGCAGGAGGAGACTGAGCTCCTGCAGAAACAGCAGGAGGAGGAGGAGCATAACAGGTCCCTCAAGGGTAAGTACTATGGAAATGCAATAATACTAACATAACTAATAATGAATGTTAGCCTTTAGGCTCCAATAAAAGTGATACTAATATATGTATAGTACTATATATATTATATTTTGTATATTCAGTAGTAATTATGTAGTATATACAATCTGTGTTATATCCAGCAGTAATGATACTTGCTCTGGCAGATATGAAAATGGCCTGTGAACAGGAGAAGAAATCTCTGGAGGAAGAACTTGAGAAGCTCAGACTGTCACTGCAGGTAGAGATCCCTTATAGTGTCAGTACACATCCACCAGTAGCTCCACCTTTCACTTATAACATCAGTACACATTCAGTACACATTCCCACCTTTCCATTGTACTGGCTGTAGTGATGATTTGTGTGTGTGTTATACCAGCCCATAGAGGAGGACATTATGAGTCTGAAAGTGGCGCTGGAGATGAAGAACCAGGAGATCAAAGATCAGCACGATCTTTTGGTCAAACTATATACTCTGTATGTATACTATATACTCTGTATGTAGTACCTGGTTTAACACTATATCCTCTGTATATATACTATATACTGTTTATGTAGTACCTGGTTTAACACTATACCCTCAGCTTACTCTAGTCTGCAGATGTGAAGAATTTAAACAGAATGTGTGTCTGTGTATATGTGCGCACCTGTATGTGTCTGCTTGTAGTATTATTTAAAGGGTCAAATGGTCTCCATTGTGTGTCCAGGTTTAAGGCTACTTTGCTGGGCATGTGATTTGGACCCATCGGGTACGGAAGCCTTTCCGTCACGTGCTTGTTTTCCACACCTTCAGCGCAGGTAGCCTGCGAATTTAAAACCGACGTGCATTTTATTCTTTTCCCCTTTTATCCTTTCATATCTCTCTGCTACCTTGGAGAAGAGAGACGCACGCCGGTAAATAAAATGTAAATATCTCTAAATGTCTGTATAATATGTAAATAAAAGGAAGATGTGGTTGTATAGTGTAGTCGTTTGATTATAAATAATCTCATAATAATTTTATCCACAAATTCTTATACATTTATACATGTTTATCTCTCTCTCTGTGTGTGTGTGTGTGTCTGTGTGTGTGTGTGTGTGGTTCTGTGTCACTAGTGGGGCCTGTGGCCCGATTGGAGTGTTTGCGGTGTGAGAAGGAGGAGTTGGAGAACAATTTGTTGGAGCAGCTGAAGGAGTTGAGGTTGCAGAAGCAGAAAGAGCTGCAGGTTCTTCAGGAGATGCTGAAACACAAGCAGGAAGAGGAGACAGAGCTCCTGCAGAAACAGCAGGAGGAGGAGGAGCATAACAGGTCCATCAAGAGTAAGTACTATGGAAATGCAATAATACTAACATAACTAATAATGAATGTTAGCCTTTAGGCTCCAATAAAAGTGATACTAATATATGTATAGTACTATATATATTATATTTTATATATTCAGTAGTAATTATGTAGTATATACAATCTGTGTTATATCCAGCAGTAATGATACTTGCTCTGGCAGATATGAAAATGGCCTGTGAACAGGAGAAGAAATCTCTGGAGGAAGAACTTGAGAAGCTCAGACTGTCACTGCAGGTAGAGATCCCTTATAGTGTCAGTACACATCCACCAGTAGCTCCACCTTTCACTTATAACATCACTACACATTCAGTACACATTCCCACCTTTCCATTGTACTGGCTGTAGTGATGATTCGTGTGTGTGTTATACCAGCCCATAGAGGAGGACTTTGAGTCTGAAAGTGGCGCTGGAGATGAAGAACCAGGAGATCAAAGATCAGCACGATCTTTTGGTCAAACTATATACTCTGTATGTAGTACCTGGTTTAACATTATATCCTCTGTATATATACTATATACTGTTTATGCAGTACCTGGTTTAACACTATACCCTCAGCTTACTCTAGTCTGCAGATGTGAAGAAATTAAACAGAATGTGTATCTGTGTATATGTGCGCACCTGTATGTGTCTGTTTCTAGTTTTATTTAAACGGTAAAACTGCGTGAAGTGTGCCCAGGCCCAGAGCTACTTTGCTGGGCATGACTGTGTGACCTCTTGGGCCTGGAAGTCTGGTTGTAGTATGATTTTAAAGGGTCAAATGGTCTCCATTGTGTGTCCAGGTTTAAGGCTACTTTGCTGGGCATGTGATTTGGACCCATCGGGTACGGAAGCCTTTCCGTCACGTGCTCCTTTTCCACGCCTTCAGCGCAGGTAGCCTGCGAATTTAAAACCGACGTGCATTTTATTCTTTTCCCCTTTTATCCTTTCATATCTCTCCGCTACCTTGGAGAAGAGAGACGCACGCGGGTAAATAAAATGTAAATATCTGTAAATATCTGTATAATATGTAAATAAAAGGAAGAAGTGATTGTGTAGTGTAGTCGTTTGATTATGAATAATCTCATAATAATTTTATCCACAAATTCTTATACATTTATACATGTTTATCTCTCTCTTTGTGTGTGTGTGTGTGTGTGTGTGTGTGTGTGTGTGTGTGTGTGTGTGTTGTGTGTGTGTGTGTGTGGTTCTGTGTCACTAGTGGGGCCTGTGGCCCGATTGGAGTGTTTGCGGTGTGAGAAGGAGGAGTTGGAGAACAGTTTGTTGGAGCAGCTGAAGGAGTTGAGGTTGCAGAAGCAGAAGGAGCTGCAGGTTCTTCAGGAGATGCTGAAACACAAGCAGCAGGAGGAGACAGAGCTCCTGCAGAAACAGCAGGAGGAGGAGGAGCATAACAGGTCCATCAAGAGTAAGTACTATGGAAATGCAATAATACTAACATAACTAATAATGAATGCTAGCTTTTAGGCTCCAATAAAAGTGATACTAATATATGTATAGTACTATATATATTATATTTTATATATTCAGTAGTAATTATGTAGTATATACAATCTATGTTATATCCAGCAGTAATGATACTTGCTCTGGCAGATATGAAAATGGCCTGTGAACAGAAGAAATCTCTGGAGGAAGAACTTGAGAAGCACAGACTGTCACTGCAGGTAGAGATCCCTTATAGTGTCAGTACACATCCACCAGTACCTCCACCTTTCACTTATAACGTCAGTACACATTCAGTACACATTCCCACCTTTCCATTGTACTGGCTGTAGTGATGATTCGTGTGTGTGTTATACCAGCCCATAGAGGAGGACATTATGAGTCTGAAAGTGGCGCTGGAGATGAAGAACCAGGAGATCAAAGATCAGCACGATCTTTTGGTCAAACTATATACTCTGTATGTAGTACCTGGTTTAACATTATATCCTCTGTATATATACTATATACTGTTTATGTAGTACCTGGTTTAACACTATACCCTCAGCTTACTCTAGTTTGCAGATGTGAAGAAATTAAACAGAATGTGTATCTGTGTATATGTGCGCACCTGTATGTGTCTGGTTGTAGTATTATTTAGAGGGTCAAACTGCGTGAAGTGTGCCCAGGCACAGAGCTACTTTGATGGGCATGATTCTGTGACCTCTTGGGTCTTGAAATGTGGTGCTTTGAATGATTTAAAGAGTGAAACGGTCTGAAGTGTGCCGACGTTTAAAGCATCCTTGCTGGGCATGACTGTGTGACCTCTTGGGCCTGGAAGTCTGGTTGTAGTATGATTTTAAAGGGTCAAATGGTCTCCATTGTGTGTCCAGGTTTAAGGCTACTTTGCTGGGCATGTGATTTGGACCCATCGGGTACGGAAGCTTTTCCGTCACGTGCTCGTTTTCCACGCCTTCAGCGCAGGTAGCCTGCGAATTTAAAACCGACGTGCATTTTATTCTTTTCCCCTTTTATCCTTTCATATCTCTCCGCTACATTGGAGAAGAGAGACGCACACGAGTAAATAAAATGTAAATATCTGTATAATATGTAAATAAAAGGAAGAAGTGGTTGTGTAGTGTAGTCATTTGATTATAAATAATCTCATAATAATTTTATCCACAAATTCTCTGTTTTATCGTTTTTTCCTGATCAATAATAGAAAAAAAGAAAAAAAAAGATGAACAGCACCCTCTAGCGATGAACCTCAATTATTTCAAGATAACTGTAAAACATGGCTAGGTTAAGTCGGCGTTAGAACAAAAAATGCTCAGATTAACTTGTGTCTCATGGCACGCAGCTGAGTTTAAAATTAAACACAATTAAATCAAATTAAACTGACCCAGCTGCAACAGGCTCAGCAACCACATTTAATTTCACTGATTGGTCAGTTAGCCAGGCTATACAAAACAGGCTATTGTTAGAAATTCTGCACATGTGCTTCGCTTAGCTTCACATCTCACACTGCTTATAATTATAAGATAACGTATCCACGTTCGTAATAACGTGGTGAAATCTGCCAAAAATGGTGAGACTGAGCATAATACGTAATAAGACAATCTGAGCACTTAGTCCACATATTTCTAAATGAGAAGAAAAAGTTCCTCCAAACAATATAAGGCACACAATTCTATATGGGAAAACAGTTACATTTGTCATTAAGAGAAGCACTACTCATTACACAGATGTCAATAACCGTCCTAATATTAATAGTTCAACAGTCTTCCTCTGTCTATTATACGCACTGTACACATGTTAAATATCTGCCTTGAAATGACAATGAAATGACTTCCGGGCGCACTGAAAATTGTTATATACACACAGACACCCCCATACCAACATAAGCATAGTGCAACTCTTTGTTTACGCACCAGAGATTGAGTGGGCAAGTGCGTGTATATGCGAGTTTAAATTATTATACACAAATGTAAGTAGTAGGCTATTTATGTGAAAATGTTTCATATGTATGTACAAGTAGTGTTTCCCTGATTTCTCCCTAAATGGCCCCTCATAGTTCAGCAGTAATGAGGCTAGTTAGATTTTGCTCAGAATTAAGTACACTTTGGGATGTTATACGTATCACAGTCTCCGGTGAGCCGTACATGGTTGATCAATCCAGGTTGAGGTAGAGTCACTGCATTAATGACACGTCTGTTTGCATTGCCAGTTGTTGCTATGGCAGCAATGAAATTAGGAAATTCAAAGAAAAACAACTCATCTACGCTCTTGGAACTTTAGAACCCCATATGTCCTGTGGCCCGATGTCACACGTGAGGGGAATCCCATGAACACCTTTACAGATCAGTCTGTGGAAAGACACTGAAGAGGACAGAGGAAAAATGAGGCGTTTCTGGAGCTGGTGTGCTGGACGCATCGAGGACGAATACACAGACACAAAGGATGTGGAGGGTAAATGTAAATATAATGCCACTCACACCTGCGGTTGCTGGTGCTGGCACTCATACCTGTGGTTAAAATTCCTTTTTTGTCTTTAGCGCTGCATTGTCGCCTCTATCTCCCAATAATTCATATTCGAGGCTTTAGAAATCTAAGTTTTTGGGGGGTATATGCCATTTCCTGTTATTTGTGCAGAATACACACACTTTCACTTTGGAATCCACAAAGTTTTATAAATGAGGTCCCTGAATAACATCAATCTATTTCTACACTATATGGCTTGCTAATTTCATATGTCTGTGTGTCTTTCTGTTTGTCTGTGTGTGTGTGTGTGTGTGTGTGTGTGTGTGTGTGTGTGTGTGTGTGTGTGTGTGTGTGTGTGTGTTATACCAGCCCATAGAGGAGGACATGAGTCTGAAAGTGGCTGGAGATAAAGAACCAGGAGATCAAAGATCAGCACGATCTTTTGGTAAAACTATATACTGTTTACATAGTACCTGGTTTAACATTATACCCTCAGCTTACTCTAGTCTGCAGATGTGAAGAAATTAAACAGAATGTGTATCTGTGTATATGTGCGCACCTGTATGTGTCTGGTTGTAGTATTATTTAAAGGGTCAAACTGCGTGAAGTGTGCCCAGGCCCAGAGCTACTTTGATGGGCATGACTGTGTGACCTCTTGGGCCAGGAAGTCTGTTTCTAGTTTTATTTAAACGGTCAAACTGCGTGAAGTGTGCCCAGGCCCAGAGCTACTTTGCTGGGCATGACTGTGTGACCTCTTGGGCCTGGAAGTCTGGTTGTAGTATGATTTTAAAGGGTCAAATGGTCTCCATTGTGTGTCCAGGTTTAAGGCTACTTTGCTGGGCATGACTGTGTGACCTCTTGGGCCAGGAAGTCTGTTTCTAGTTTTATTTAAACGGTCAAACTGCGTGAAGTGTGCCCAGGCCCAGAGCTACTTTGCTGGGCATGACTGTGTGACCTCTTGGGCCTGGAAGTCTGGTTGTAGTATGATTTTAAAGGGTCAAATGGTCTCCATTGTGTGTCCAGGTTTAAGGCTACTTTGCTGGGCATGACTGTGTGACCTCTTGGGCCAGGAAGTCTGTTTCTAGTTTTATTTAAACGGTCAAACTGCGTGAAGTGTGTATAGGCCCAGAGTTACTTTTCTGGGCATGACTGTGTGACCTCTTGGGCCTGGAGGTCTGGTGTTTCCATTATATAAAAGGTGAAATGGCCTGAAGTGTACACAGGCCCAGAGCTACTTTGATGGGCATGATTCTGTGACCTCCTGGGCTTTGAGTTCTGTTTCTAGTTTTGGTTAAAGGGTCAAATTGCATGGTCTGCCCAGGCCCATAGCGACTTTGCTGGGCATGACTCTGTGACCTCTTCGGCTTGGAAGTCTGGTTGTAGTATTATTTAAAGGCACAAAGTACATTAAGTGTGCCCTGGCCCAGCACTACTTTGCTGTGCATGACTGTGTGACCTCTTGTGCCTGGAAGTCTGGTTGTAGTATTATTTAAAGGGTCAAACTGCATGAAGTGTGCCCATGCCCAGAGCTACTTTGCTGGGCATGACTGTGTGACCTCTTGTGCCTGGAAGTCTGGTTGTAGTATTATTTAAAGGGTCAAACTGCATGAAGTGTGCCCAGGCCCAGAGCTACTTTGCTGGGCATGATTCTGTGACCTCTTGGGCCTTGAAATCTGGTGCTTTGAACGATTTAAAGAGTGAAACGGTCTGAAGTGTGCCCACGTTTAAAGCAACCTTGCTGGGCATGACTGTGTGACCTCTTGTGCCTGGAAGTCTGGTTGTAGCATTATTTAAAGGGTCAAACTGTGCCCTGTAAACCGCACTGTGCCCTTCTGCGAAGAGCAAAGATGGTAAGGAAATCTCACAATTAATATCGTGATATGTCATCAGCTTGGCAAACGTCACATCCGGGTCAACCCAACACCATCTCAGCCTGCAGATGGCGTAAGTTTACACGACGGATTCTTTTATTCTCTTCAACGACAAAACTCAGGTCTATACACCGAAAATATGGCTGATTAAAATGCACGTAAATTAAATTTTGAGTCAATAAAATGCATATGAATTGACGTTTTGACTGATAAGTAGTTTTATTTGACTCAAGTTTAATCAACTTATCTTTCAACTTTATCCATTTTTATTGCTTGCCTTATTTATCGTTTATTTGAAGTTTGCGGGCGCAACGTTCTGATTGACATTTTTGCGTCGAGAGGCGGAAGTAACGAAAATTGCTTGGGTTAAACCATGGATTGATTAATTAATGAATGTTATTGGATAAACAAGGCAACTAAAACAGTTACTAATGTTAAGTGATAAAAGAGTCCGGTAACACAAACGGCTTGAGTTAAACGTTAAATGACGTGACACAAAGTTATTCCAATTATTTAATTATATACCACTGTAGTATTTAGTTCACATGCATTTGTTGTTTACACCTTCATAGAAACTCCCTTGGTCATGAATGATCAAACTTGATATTTGATTTTTAAAAATATATCAAATCAAGACTGTTTTAATCCTATCACTTACATTTTCAATTCACAAGCATTTTTTCATGACCAGTTTATATTTTCATGGATTTTTATCAGCTTCGATTTCATCATTTAGAATTTGCTAGTTCCTCCACTCATGTGCCTGAAATGTTACTAAATTAGTAGATTCATTCCTGTTTGAGGAATTCTGGCTTGTGTTTATTGTCTGTGGGCAGAAAGGCTTTCCTAGATGCCAACTGGCAAAATGTTCCAAGATTTCTAAGAAATTATTAAACTTCCCTGAAAAAAACACACACACAAAAAAACCAAATAAGTAAGCTGAGAGAACTAAAACGAAAGCTATAAATACAACTTGACAGTTTTCAGCAGCAGGCGAATTTGTACGGTTACTGAGCTGCTAGCTAGCTAGCGAGCTACCGGCTGCAAGGTTAACAGTGCAAAGTCAGTAGCTAGCTAGCTAGCTACAGTAGCTACTACTAGCTAGCTACTGACTTTGCACTGTTAAAAGTGCTTCCGGTAGCTAGCTAGCTACAGTAGCTACTACTAGCTAGCTACTGACTTTGCACTGTGAAAAGTGCTTCCGGTAGCTAGCTAGCTACAGTAGCTACTACTAGCTAGCTACTGACTTTGCACTGTTAAAAGTGCTTCCGGTAGCTAGCTAGCTAGCTAGGTAGCTTGGTAATGGCTTTGCACTGTTAACCGTGCAGCCGGTAACTAGCGGTATCTAGTGGTTTAAATGCTTGCGGTTTAAATGCTTGGTGGACATTTGATTGTATGGTTTACTGAGCTGATAGCTAGCTAGCTAGCTACGGTTACTGAGCTGAAAGCTAGCTAGCTACTTTACTGGGTATGATTCTGTGAGCTCCTGGGCTTGCAGGTCTGTTTCTAGTTTTGGTTAAAGGGTCAAACTGCGTGAAGTGTGCCCAGGCCCAGAGCTACTTTGCTGGGCATGACTGTGTGACCTCTTGGGCCTGGAAGTCTGGTTGTAGTATGATTTTAAAGGGTCAAATGGTCTCCATTGTGTGTCCAGGTTTAAGGCTACTTTGCTGGGCATGTGATTTGGACCCATCGGGTACGGAAGCCTGTCCGTTACGTGCTCGTTTTCCACGCCTTCAGCGCAGGTAGCCTGCGAATTTAAAACCGACGTGCATTTTATTCTTTTCCCCTTTTATCCTTTCATATCTCTCCGCTACCTTGGAGAAGAGAGACGCACGCGGGTAAATAAAATGTAAATATCTCTAAATATCTGTATAATATGTAAATAAAAAGATGTGGTTGTGTAGTGTAGTCGTTTGATTATAAATAATCTCATAATAATTTTATCCACAAATTCTTATACATTTATACATGTTTATCTCTCTCTGTGTGTGTGTGTGTGTGTGTGTGTGTGTGTGTGTGTGTGTGTGTGTGTGTCTGTGTCTGTGTGTGTGTGTGTGGTTCTGTGTCACTAGTGGGGCCTGTGGCCCGATTGGAGTGTTTGCGGTGTGAGAAGGAGGAGTTGTAGAACAGTTTGTTGGAGCAGCTGAAGGAGTTGAGGTTGCAGAAGCAGAAGGAGCTGCAGGTTCTTCAGGAGATGCTGAAACACAAGCAGCAGGAGGAGACAGAGCTCCTGCAGAAACAGCAGGAGGAGGAGGAGCATAACAGGTCCCTCAAGGGTAAGTACTATGGAAATGCAATAATACTAACATAACTAATAATGAATGTTAGCCTTTAGGCTCCAATAAAAGTGACACTAATATATGTATAGTACTATTTATATTATATTTTATATATTCAGTAGTAATTATGTAGTATATACAATCTGTGTTATATCCAGCAGTAATGATACTTGCTCTGGCAGATATGAAAATGGCCTGTGAACAGGAGAAGAAATCTCTGGAGGAAGAACTTGAGAAGCTCAGACTGTCACTGCAGGTAGAGATCCCTTATAGTGTCAGTACACATCCACCAGTAGCTCCACCTTTCACTTATAACGTCAGTACACATTCAGTACACATTCCCACCTTTCCATTGTACTCGCTGTAGTGATGATTCGTGTGTGTGTTATACCAGCCCATAGAGGAGGACATTGAGTCTGAAAGTGGCGCTGGAGATGAAGAACCAGGAGATCAAAGATCAGCACGATCTTTTGGTCAAACTATATACTCTGTATGTATACTATATCGAACCCACGGTTTTCACGCTTCGATTTTTTTAAATGTGGTGAGCTGCGGAGAAAAGACGCGCGTCGGACGTCATTGCGGCTTAATATCTCTTGTCTCCTTGGGAGTAGGAAGTCTGTTCATGGCTCTTTGGAGAGGGTTGCATCTCCCCTGTAATCGCCTTTAAGCGGCACGCGGATCGGACCCACCGTTCTTACGATACGATTTTTTAAATGTGGTGCGCGGCGTAGAAAAGACGCGAGTAGGACATATTTCCGGCTTAATATCTTTGGGCTCCTTGGGAGTAGAAAGTCTGTTCATGGCTCTTTGGAAAGGGCTGCATCTCCCCTGTAATCGCCTTCGAGCGGCACGCGGATCGGAACCATCGTTATCACGCTACGATTTTTTAATGCCGACAGGGACGGGCCGAAAGCGTGGCAGGTGGCGTTCGTTAGGGACAGTCATGGAGGTGATGCGCACCGAGCTGCAGGCCGTTTGGACCTGGCCCAGCCTAGATGTGAGTATTCAAAGTCAGCACGTTTGTTTCAAAGTTCTCCACCAATTCGTTGTAATTGCGTGTGTGTGCGTGAACACTAGGTTTGTGGAGGAGTTCGTCCCTGGACGGTACAAGGGGAGACAGTGTGTGGCCTGGCTGCGTGAGGTTGCAGTTTGCTGGGCATGAGAGATTGGCATGTGGTGCCCTGGAGGTGTGGTTGTTCCAGGACGGGCAAGGTGGCGTAGTGTGGCTGGGTGACGGTGCGCTTCACTGGGGATGTGGTTGTGAGTTGCAGGCCCATTCCTTTGAATGACAGAAAGGATCTGATTTGTTTCCAGGTTTAAACGTACTTTGCTGGGTATGACTGTGACCTCTTGGGCCAGGAAGTCTGTTTCTAGTTTTATTTAAACGGTCAAACTGCGTGAAGTGTGCCCAGGCCCAGAGCTACTTTGCTGTGCATGACTGTGTGACCTCTTGGGCCTTGAAATGTGGTGCTTTGAATGATTTAAAGAGTGAAACGGTCTGAAGTGTGCCCACGTTTAAAGTAACCTTGCTGGGCATGACTGTGTGACCTCTTGTGCCTGGAAGTCTGGTTGTAGTATTATTTAAACGGTCAAACTGCGTGAAGTGTGCCCAGGCCCAGAGCTACTTTGCTGGGCATGACTGTGTGACCTCTTGGGCCTGGAAGTCTGGTTGTAGTATGATTTTAAAGGGTCAAATGGTCTCCATTGTGTGTCCAGGTTTAAGGCTACTTTGCTGGGCATGTGATTTGGACCCATCGGGTACGGAAGCCTTTCCGTCACGTGCTCGTTTTCCACGCCTTCAGCGCAGGTAGCCTGCGAATTTAAAACCGACGTGCATTTTATTCTTTTCCCCTTTTATCCTTTCATATCTCTCCGCTACCTTGGAGAAGAGAGACGCACACGGGTAAATATCTGTAAATATCTGTATAATATGTAAATAAAAGGAAGAAGTGGTTGTGTAGTGTAGTCGTTTGATTATAAATAATCTCATAATAATTTTATCCACAAATTCTTATACATTTATACATGTTTATCTCTCTGTGTGTGTGTGTGGGGTTCTGTGTCACTAGTGGGGCCTGTGGCCCGATTGGAGTGTTTGCAGTGTGAGAAGGAGGAGTTGGAGAACAATTTGTTGGAGCAGCTGAAGGAGTTGAGGTTGCAGAAGCAGAAAGAGCTGCAGGTTCTTCAGGAGATGCTGAAACACAAGCAGCAAGAGGAGACAGAGCTCCTGCAGAAACAGCAGGAGGAGGAGGAGCATAACAGGTCCATCAAGAGTAAGTACTATGGAAATGCAATAATACTAACATAACTAATAATGAATGTTAGCCTTTAGGCTCCAATAAAAGTGATACTAATATATGTATAGTACTATATATATTATATTTTATATATTCAGTAGTAATTATGTAGTATATACAATCTGTGTTATATCCAGCAGTAATGATACTTGCTCTGGCAGATATGAAAATGGCCTGTGAACAGGAGAAGAAATCTCTGGAGGAAGAACTTGAGAAGCTCAGACTGTCACTGCAGGTAGAGATCCCTTATAGTGTCAGTACACATCCACCAGTACATCCACCTTTCACTTATAACGTCAGTACACATTCAGTACACATTCCCACCTTTCCATTGTACTGGCTGTAGTGATGATTCGTGTGTGTGTTATACCAGCCCATAGAGGAGGACATTATGAGTCTGAAAGTAGCGCTGGAGATGAAGAACCAGGAGATCAAAGATCAGCACGATCTTTTGGTCAAACTATATACTCTGTATGTATACTATATACTCTGTATGTAGTACCTGGTTTAACACTATATCCTCTGTATATATACTATATACTGTTTATGTAGTACCTGGTTTAACACTATACCCTCAGCTTACTCTAGTCTGCAGATGTGAAGAAATTAAACAGAATGTGTATCTGTGTATATGTGCGCACCTGTATGTGTCTGGTTTAGTTTTATTTAAACGGTCAAACTGCGTCATGTGTGCCCAGGCCCAGAGCTACTTTGCTGGGCATGACTGTGTGACCTCTTGGGCCAGGAAGTCTGTTTCTAGTTTTATTTAAACGGTCAAACTGCGTGAAGTGTGCCCAGGCGCAGAGCTACTTTGATGGGCATGATTCTGTGACCTCTTGGGTCTTGAAATGTGGTGCTTTGAATGATTTAAAGAGTGAAACGGTCTGAAGTGTGCCCACGTTTAAAGCATCCTTGCTGGGCATGACTGTGTGACCTCTTGGGCCTGGAAGTCTGGTTGTAGTATGATTTTAAAGGGTCAAATGGTCTCCATTGTGTGTCCAGGTTTAAGGCTACTTTGCTGGGCATGTGATTTGGACCCATCGGGTACGGAAGCCTTTCCGTCACGTGCTCGTTTTCCACGCCTTCAGCGCAGGTAGCCTGGGAATTTAAAACCGACGTGCATTTTATTCTTTTCCCCTTTTATCCTTTCATATCTCTCCGCTACCTTGGAGAAGAGAGACGCATGCGGGTAAATAAAATGTAAATATCTGTATAATATGTAAATAAAAGGAAGAAGTGGTTGTGTAGTGTAGTCGTTTGATTATGAATAATCTCATAATAATTTTATCCACAAATTCTTATACATTTATACATGTTTATCTCTCTCTTTGTGTGTGTGTGTGTGTGTGTGTGTGTGTGTGTGTGTGTGTGTGTGTGTTTGTGTGTGTGTGTGTGGTTCTGTGTCACTAGTGGGGCCTGTGGCCCGATTGGAGTGTTTGCGGTGTGAGAAGGAGGAGTTGGAGAACAGTTTGTTGGAGCAGCTGAAGGAGTTGAGGTTGCAGAAGCAGAAGGAGCTGCAGGTTCTTCAGGAGATGCTGAAACACAAGCAGCAGGAGGAGACAGAGCTCCTGCAGAAACAGCAGGAGGAGGAGGAGCATAACAGGTCCATCAAGAGTAAGTAGTATGGAAATGCAATAATACTAACATAACTAATAATGAATGTTAGCCTTTAGGCTCCAATAAAAGTGATACTAATATATGTATAGTACTATATATATTATATTTTATATATTCAGTAGTAATTATGTAGTATACACAATCTGTGTTATATCCAGCAGTAATGATACTTGCTCTGGCAGATATGAAAATGGCCTGTGAACAGGAGAAGAAATCTCTGGAGGAACAACTTGAGAAGCTCAGACTGTCACTGCAGGTAGAGATCCCTTATAGTGTCAGTACACATCCACCAGTACCTCCACCTCTCACTTATAACGTCAGTACACATTCAGTACACATTCCCACCTTTCCATTGTACTGGCTGTAGTGATGATTCGTGTGTGTGTTATACCAGCCCATAGAGGAAGACTTTATGAGTCTGAAAGTGGCGCTGGAGATGAAGAACCAGGAGATCAAAGATCAGCACGATCTTTTGGTCAAACTATATAGTCTGTATGTAGTACCTGGTTTAACATTATATCCTCTGTATATATACTATATACTGTTTATGTAGTACCTGGTTTAACACTATACCCTCAGCTTACTCTACTCTGCAGATGTGAAGAAATTAAACAGAATGTGTATCTGTGTATATGTGCGCACCTGTATGTGTCTGGTTGTAGTATTATTTAAAGGGTCAAACTGCATGAAGTGTGCCCAGGCCCAGAGCTACTTTGATGGGCATGATTCTGTGACCTCTTGGGCCTTGAAATGTGGTGCTTTGAATGATTTAAAGAGTGAAACGGTCTGAAGTGTGCCCACGTTTAAAGCATCCTTGCTGGGCATGACTGTGTGAACTCTTGGGCCAGGAAGTCTGTTTCTACTTTTATTTAAACGGTCAAACTGCGTGAAGTGTGCCCATGCCCAGAGCTACTTTGCTGGGCATGACTGTGTGACCTCTTGGGCCTGGAAGTCTGGTTGTAGTATGATTTTAAAGGGTCAAATGGTCTCCATTGTGTGTCCAGGTTTAAGGCTACTTTGCTTGGCATGTGATTTGGACCCATCGGGTACGGAAGCCTTTCCGTCACGTGCTCATTTTCCACGACTTCAGCGCAGGTAGCCTGCGAATTTTAAACCGACGTGCATTTTATTCTTTTCCCCTTTTATCCTTTCATATCTCTCCGCTACCTTGGAGAAGAGAGACGCACGCGGGTAAATAAAATGTAAATATCTGTAAATATCTGTATAATATGTAAATAAAAGGAAGAAGTGAATTATGTAGTATATACTATCTGTGTTATATCCAGCAGTAATGATACTTGCTCTGGCAGATATGAAAATGGCCTGTGAACAGGAGAAGAAATCTCTGGAGGAAGAACTTGAGAAGCACAGACTGTCACTGCAGGTAGAGATCCCTTATAGTGTCAGTACACATCCACCAGTACCTCCACCTTTCACTTATAACGTCAGTACACATTCAGTACACATTCCCACCTTTCCATTGTACTGGCTGTAGTGATGATTCGTGTGTGTGTTATACCAGCCCATAGAGGAGGACTTTGAGTCTGAAAGTGGCGCTGGAGATGAAGAACCAGGAGATCAAAGATCAGCACGATCTTTTGGTCAAACTATATACTCTGTATGTAGTACCTGGTTTAACATTATATCCTCTGTATATATACTATATACTGTTTATGCAGTACCTGGTTTAACACTATACCCTCAGCTTACTCTAGTCTGCAGATGTGAAGAAATTAAACAGAATGTGTATCTGTGTATATGTGCGCACCTGTATGTGTCTGTTTCTAGTTTTATTTAAACGGTAAAACTGCGTGAAGTGTGCCCAGGCCCAGAGCTACTTTGCTGGGCATGACTGTGTGACCTCTTGGGCCTGGAAGTCTGGTTGTAGTATGATTTTAAAGGGTCAAATGGTCTCCATTGTGTGTCCAGGTTTAAGGCTACTTTGCTGGGCATGTGATTTGGACCCATCGGGTACGGAAGCCTTTCCGTCACGTGCTCCTTTTCCACGCCTTCAGCGCAGGTAGCCTGCGAATTTAAAACCGACGTGCATTTTATTCTTTTCCCCTTTTATCCTTTCATATCTCTCCGCTACCTTGGAGAAGAGAGACGCACGCGGGTAAATAAAATGTAAATATCTGTAAATATCTGTATAATATGTAAATAAAAGGAAGAAGTGATTGTGTAGTGTAGTCGTTTGATTATGAATAATCTCATAATAATTTTATCCACAAATTCTTATACATTTATACATGTTTATCTCTCTCTTTGTGTGTGTGTGTGTGTGTGTGTGTGTGTGTGTGTGTGTGTGTGTGTGTGTTTGTGTGTGTGTGTGTGTGGTTCTGTGTCACTAGTGGGGCCTGTGGCCCGATTGGAGTGTTTGCGGTGTGAGAAGGAGGAGTTGGAGAACAGTTTGTTGGAGCAGCTGAAGGAGTTGAGGTTGCAGAAGCAGAAGGAGCTGCAGGTTCTTCAGGAGATGCTGAAACACAAGCAGCAGGAGGAGACAGAGCTCCTGCAGAAACAGCAGGAGGAGGAGGAGCATAACAGGTCCATCAAGAGTAAGTACTATGGAAATGCAATAATACTAACATAACTAATAATGAATGCTAGCTTTTAGGCTCCAATAAAAGTGATACTAATATATGTATAGTACTATATATATTATATTTTATATATTCAGTAGTAATTATGTAGTATATACAATCTATGTTATATCCAGCAGTAATGATACTTGCTCTGGCAGATATGAAAATGGCCTGTGAACAGAAGAAATCTCTGGAGGAAGAACTTGAGAAGCACAGACTGTCACTGCAGGTAGAGATCCCTTATAGTGTCAGTACACATCCACCAGTACCTCCACCTTTCACTTATAACGTCAGTACACATTCAGTACACATTCCCACCTTTCCATTGTACTGGCTGTAGTGATGATTCGTGTGTGTGTTATACCAGCCCATAGAGGAGGACATTATGAGTCTGAAAGTGGCGCTGGAGATGAAGAACCAGGAGATCAAAGATCAGCACGATCTTTTGGTCAAACTATATACTCTGTATGTAGTACCTGGTTTAACATTATATCCTCTGTATATATACTATATACTGTTTATGTAGTACCTGGTTTAACACTATACCCTCAGCTTACTCTAGTTTGCAGATGTGAAGAAATTAAACAGAATGTGTATCTGTGTATATGTGCGCACCTGTATGTGTCTGGTTGTAGTATTATTTAGAGGGTCAAACTGCGTGAAGTGTGCCCAGGCACAGAGCTACTTTGATGGGCATGATTCTGTGACCTCTTGGGTCTTGAAATGTGGTGCTTTGAATGATTTAAAGAGTGAAACGGTCTGAAGTGTGCCGACGTTTAAAGCATCCTTGCTGGGCATGACTGTGTGACCTCTTGGGCCTGGAAGTCTGGTTGTAGTATGATTTTAAAGGGTCAAATGGTCTCCATTGTGTGTCCAGGTTTAAGGCTACTTTGCTGGGCATGTGATTTGGACCCATCGGGTACGGAAGCTTTTCCGTCACGTGCTCGTTTTCCACGCCTTCAGCGCAGGTAGCCTGCGAATTTAAAACCGACGTGCATTTTATTCTTTTCCCCTTTTATCCTTTCATATCTCTCCGCTACATTGGAGAAGAGAGACGCACACGAGTAAATAAAATGTAAATATCTGTATAATATGTAAATAAAAGGAAGAAGTGGTTGTGTAGTGTAGTCATTTGATTATAAATAATCTCATAATAATTTTATCCACAAATTCTCTGTTTTATCGTTTTTTCCTGATCAATAATAGAAAAAAAGAAAAAAAAAGATGAACAGCACCCTCTAGCGATGAACCTCAATTATTTCAAGATAACTGTAAAACATGGCTAGGTTAAGTCGGCGTTAGAACAAAAAATGCTCAGATTAACTTGTGTCTCATGGCACGCAGCTGAGTTTAAAATTAAACACAATTAAATCAAATTAAACTGACCCAGCTGCAACAGGCTCAGCAACCACATTTAATTTCACTGATTGGTCAGTTAGCCAGGCTATACAAAACAGGCTATTGTTAGAAATTCTGCACATGTGCTTCGCTTAGCTTCACATCTCACACTGCTTATAATTATAAGATAACGTATCCACGTTCGTAATAACGTGGTGAAATCTGCCAAAAATGGTGAGACTGAGCATAATACGTAATAAGACAATCTGAGCACTTAGTCCACATATTTCTAAATGAGAAGAAAAAGTTCCTCCAAACAATATAAGGCACACAATTCTATATGGGAAAACAGTTACATTTGTCATTAAGAGAAGCACTACTCATTACACAGATGTCAATAACCGTCCTAATATTAATAGTTCAACAGTCTTCCTCTGTCTATTATACGCACTGTACACATGTTAAATATCTGCCTTGAAATGACAATGAAATGACTTCCGGGCGCACTGAAAATTGTTATATACACACAGACACCCCCATACCAACATAAGCATAGTGCAACTCTTTGTTTACGCACCAGAGATTGAGTGGGCAAGTGCGTGTATATGCGAGTTTAAATTATTATACACAAATGTAAGTAGTAGGCTATTTATGTGAAAATGTTTCATATGTATGTACAAGTAGTGTTTCCCTGATTTCTCCCTAAATGGCCCCTCATAGTTCAGCAGTAATGAGGCTAGTTAGATTTTGCTCAGAATTAAGTACACTTTGGGATGTTATACGTATCACAGTCTCCGGTGAGCCGTACATGGTTGATCAATCCAGGTTGAGGTAGAGTCACTGCATTAATGACACGTCTGTTTGCATTGCCAGTTGTTGCTATGGCAGCAATGAAATTAGGAAATTCAAAGAAAAACAACTCATCTACGCTCTTGGAACTTTAGAACCCCATATGTCCTGTGGCCCGATGTCACACGTGAGGGGAATCCCATGAACACCTTTACAGATCAGTCTGTGGAAAGACACTGAAGAGGACAGAGGAAAAATGAGGCGTTTCTGGAGCTGGTGTGCTGGACGCATCGAGGACGAATACACAGACACAAAGGATGTGGAGGGTAAATGTAAATATAATGCCACTCACACCTGCGGTTGCTGGTGCTGGCACTCATACCTGTGGTTAAAATTCCTTTTTTGTCTTTAGCGCTGCATTGTCGCCTCTATCTCCCAATAATTCATATTCGAGGCTTTAGAAATCTAAGTTTTTGGGGGGTATATGCCATTTCCTGTTATTTGTGCAGAATACACACACTTTCACTTTGGAATCCACAAAGTTTTATAAATGAGGTCCCTGAATAACATCAATCTATTTCTACACTATATGGCTTGCTAATTTCATATGTCTGTGTGTCTTTCTGTTTGTCTGTGTGTGTGTGTGTGTGTGTGTGTGTGTGTGTGTGTGTGTGTGTGTGTGTGTGTGTGTGTGTGTGTGTTATACCAGCCCATAGAGGAGGACATGAGTCTGAAAGTGGCTGGAGATAAAGAACCAGGAGATCAAAGATCAGCACGATCTTTTGGTAAAACTATATACTGTTTACATAGTACCTGGTTTAACATTATACCCTCAGCTTACTCTAGTCTGCAGATGTGAAGAAATTAAACAGAATGTGTATCTGTGTATATGTGCGCACCTGTATGTGTCTGGTTGTAGTATTATTTAAAGGGTCAAACTGCGTGAAGTGTGCCCAGGCCCAGAGCTACTTTGATGGGCATGACTGTGTGACCTCTTGGGCCAGGAAGTCTGTTTCTAGTTTTATTTAAACGGTCAAACTGCGTGAAGTGTGCCCAGGCCCAGAGCTACTTTGCTGGGCATGACTGTGTGACCTCTTGGGCCTGGAAGTCTGGTTGTAGTATGATTTTAAAGGGTCAAATGGTCTCCATTGTGTGTCCAGGTTTAAGGCTACTTTGCTGGGCATGACTGTGTGACCTCTTGGGCCAGGAAGTCTGTTTCTAGTTTTATTTAAACGGTCAAACTGCGTGAAGTGTGCCCAGGCCCAGAGCTACTTTGCTGGGCATGACTGTGTGACCTCTTGGGCCTGGAAGTCTGGTTGTAGTATGATTTTAAAGGGTCAAATGGTCTCCATTGTGTGTCCAGGTTTAAGGCTACTTTGCTGGGCATGACTGTGTGACCTCTTGGGCCAGGAAGTCTGTTTCTAGTTTTATTTAAACGGTCAAACTGCGTGAAGTGTGTATAGGCCCAGAGTTACTTTTCTGGGCATGACTGTGTGACCTCTTGGGCCTGGAGGTCTGGTGTTTCCATTATATAAAAGGTGAAATGGCCTGAAGTGTACACAGGCCCAGAGCTACTTTGATGGGCATGATTCTGTGACCTCCTGGGCTTTGAGTTCTGTTTCTAGTTTTGGTTAAAGGGTCAAATTGCATGGTCTGCCCAGGCCCATAGCGACTTTGCTGGGCATGACTCTGTGACCTCTTCGGCTTGGAAGTCTGGTTGTAGTATTATTTAAAGGCACAAAGTACATTAAGTGTGCCCTGGCCCAGCACTACTTTGCTGTGCATGACTGTGTGACCTCTTGTGCCTGGAAGTCTGGTTGTAGTATTATTTAAAGGGTCAAACTGCATGAAGTGTGCCCATGCCCAGAGCTACTTTGCTGGGCATGACTGTGTGACCTCTTGTGCCTGGAAGTCTGGTTGTAGTATTATTTAAAGGGTCAAACTGCATGAAGTGTGCCCAGGCCCAGAGCTACTTTGCTGGGCATGATTCTGTGACCTCTTGGGCCTTGAAATCTGGTGCTTTGAACGATTTAAAGAGTGAAACGGTCTGAAGTGTGCCCACGTTTAAAGCAACCTTGCTGGGCATGACTGTGTGACCTCTTGTGCCTGGAAGTCTGGTTGTAGCATTATTTAAAGGGTCAAACTGTGCCCTGTAAACCGCACTGTGCCCTTCTGCGAAGAGCAAAGATGGTAAGGAAATCTCACAATTAATATCGTGATATGTCATCAGCTTGGCAAACGTCACATCCGGGTCAACCCAACACCATCTCAGCCTGCAGATGGCGTAAGTTTACACGACGGATTCTTTTATTCTCTTCAACGACAAAACTCAGGTCTATACACCGAAAATATGGCTGATTAAAATGCACGTAAATTAAATTTTGAGTCAATAAAATGCATATGAATTGACGTTTTGACTGATAAGTAGTTTTATTTGACTCAAGTTTAATCAACTTATCTTTCAACTTTATCCATTTTTATTACTTGCCTTATTTATCGTTTATTTGAAGTTTGCGGGCGCAACGTTCTGATTGACATTTTTGCGTCGAGAGGCGGAAGTAACGAAAATTGCTTGGGTTAAACCATGGATTGATTAATTAATGAATGTTATTGGATAAACAAGGCAACTAAAACAGTTACTAATGTTAAGTGATAAAAGAGTCCGGTAACACAAACGGCTTGAGTTAAACGTTAAATGACGTGACACAAAGTTATTCCAATTATTTAATTATATACCACTGTAGTATTTAGTTCACATGCATTTGTTGTTTACACCTTCATAGAAACTCCCTTGGTCATGAATGATCAAACTTGATATTTGATTTTTAAAAATATATCAAATCAAGACTGTTTTAATCCTATCACTTACATTTTCAATTCACAAGCATTTTTTCATGACCAGTTTATATTTTCATGGATTTTTATCAGCTTCGATTTCATCATTTAGAATTTGCTAGTTCCTCCACTCATGTGCCTGAAATGTTACTAAATTAGTAGATTCATTCCTGTTTGAGGAATTCTGGCTTGTGTTTATTGTCTGTGGGCAGAAAGGCTTTCCTAGATGCCAACTGGCAAAATGTTCCAAGATTTCTAAGAAATTATTAAACTTCCCTGAAAAAAACACACACACAAAAAAACCAAATAAGTAAGCTGAGAGAACTAAAACGAAAGCTATAAATACAACTTGACAGTTTTCAGCAGCAGGCGAATTTGTACGGTTACTGAGCTGCTAGCTAGCTAGCGAGCTACCGGCTGCAAGGTTAACAGTGCAAAGTCAGTAGCTAGCTAGCTAGCTACAGTAGCTACTACTAGCTAGCTACTGACTTTGCACTGTTAAAAGTGCTTCCGGTAGCTAGCTAGCTACAGTAGCTACTACTAGCTAGCTACTGACTTTGCACTGTGAAAAGTGCTTCCGGTAGCTAGCTAGCTACAGTAGCTACTACTAGCTAGCTACTGACTTTGCACTGTTAAAAGTGCTTCCGGTAGCTAGCTAGCTAGCTAGGTAGCTTGGTAATGGCTTTGCACTGTTAACCGTGCAGCCGGTAACTAGCGGTATCTAGTGGTTTAAATGCTTGCGGTTTAAATGCTTGGTGGACATTTGATTGTATGGTTTACTGAGCTGATAGCTAGATAGCTAGCTACGGTTACTGAGCTGAAAGCTAGCTAGCTACTTTACTGGGTATGATTCTGTGAGCTCCTGGGCTTGCAGGTCTGTTTCTAGTTTTGGTTAAAGGGTCAAACTGCGTGAAGTGTGCCCAGGCCCAGAGCTACTTTGCTGGGCATGACTGTGTGACCTCTTGGGCCTGGAAGTCTGGTTGTAGTATGATTTTAAAGGGTCAAATGGTCTCCATTGTGTGTCCAGGTTTAAGGCTACTTTGCTGGGCATGTGATTTGGACCCATCGGGTACGGAAGCCTGTCCGTTACGTGCTCGTTTTCCACGCCTTCAGCGCAGGTAGCCTGCGAATTTAAAACCGACGTGCATTTTATTCTTTTCCCCTTTTATCCTTTCATATCTCTCCGCTACCTTGGAGAAGAGAGACGCACGCGGGTAAATAAAATGTAAATATCTCTAAATATCTGTATAATATGTAAATAAAAAGATGTGGTTGTGTAGTGTAGTCGTTTGATTATAAATAATCTCATAATAATTTTATCCACAAATTCTTATACATTTATACATGTTTATCTCTCTCTGTGTGTGTGTGTGTGTGTGTGTGTGTGTGTGTGTGTGTGTGTGTGTCTGTGTCTGTGTGTGTGTGTGTGGTTCTGTGTCACTAGTGGGGCCTGTGGCCCGATTGGAGTGTTTGCGGTGTGAGAAGGAGGAGTTGTAGAACAGTTTGTTGGAGCAGCTGAAGGAGTTGAGGTTGCAGAAGCAGAAGGAGCTGCAGGTTCTTCAGGAGATGCTGAAACACAAGCAGCAGGAGGAGACAGAGCTCCTGCAGAAACAGCAGGAGGAGGAGGAGCATAACAGGTCCCTCAAGGGTAAGTACTATGGAAATGCAATAATACTAACATAACTAATAATGAATGTTAGCCTTTAGGCTCCAATAAAAGTGACACTAATATATGTATAGTACTATTTATATTATATTTTATATATTCAGTAGTAATTATGTAGTATATACAATCTGTGTTATATCCAGCAGTAATGATACTTGCTCTGGCAGATATGAAAATGGCCTGTGAACAGGAGAAGAAATCTCTGGAGGAAGAACTTGAGAAGCTCAGACTGTCACTGCAGGTAGAGATCCCTTATAGTGTCAGTACACATCCACCAGTAGCTCCACCTTTCACTTATAACGTCAGTACACATTCAGTACACATTCCCACCTTTCCATTGTACTCGCTGTAGTGATGATTCGTGTGTGTGTTATACCAGCCCATAGAGGAGGACATTGAGTCTGAAAGTGGCGCTGGAGATGAAGAACCAGGAGATCAAAGATCAGCACGATCTTTTGGTCAAACTATATACTCTGTATGTATACTATATCGAACCCACGGTTTTCACGCTTCGATTTTTTTAAATGTGGTGAGCTGCGGAGAAAAGACGCGCGTCGGACGTCATTGCGGCTTAATATCTCTTGTCTCCTTGGGAGTAGGAAGTCTGTTCATGGCTCTTTGGAGAGGGTTGCATCTCCCCTGTAATCGCCTTTAAGCGGCACGCGGATCGGACCCACCGTTCTTACGATACGATTTTTTAAATGTGGTGCGCGGCGTAGAAAAGACGCGAGTAGGACATATTTCCGGCTTAATATCTTTGGGCTCCTTGGGAGTAGAAAGTCTGTTCATGGCTCTTTGGAAAGGGCTGCATCTCCCCTGTAATCGCCTTCGAGCGGCACGCGGATCGGAACCATCGTTATCACGCTACGATTTTTTAATGCCGACAGGGACGGGCCGAAAGCGTGGCAGGTGGCGTTCGTTAGGGACAGTCATGGAGGTGATGCGCACCGAGCTGCAGGCCGTTTGGACCTGGCCCAGCCTAGATGTGAGTATTCAAAGTCAGCACGTTTGTTTCAAAGTTCTCCACCAATTCGTTGTAATTGCGTGTGTGTGCGTGAACACTAGGTTTGTGGAGGAGTTCGTCCCTGGACGGTACAAGGGGAGACAGTGTGTGGCCTGGCTGCGTGAGGTTGCAGTTTGCTGGGCATGAGAGATTGGCATGTGGTGCCCTGGAGGTGTGGTTGTTCCAGGACGGGCAAGGTGGCGTAGTGTGGCTGGGTGACGGTGCGCTTCACTGGGGATGTGGTTGTGAGTTGCAGGCCCATTCCTTTGAATGACAGAAAGGATCTGATTTGTTTCCAGGTTTAAACGTACTTTGCTGGGTATGACTGTGACCTCTTGGGCCAGGAAGTCTGTTTCTAGTTTTATTTAAACGGTCAAACTGCGTGAAGTGTGCCCAGGCCCAGAGCTACTTTGCTGTGCATGACTGTGTGACCTCTTGGGCCTTGAAATGTGGTGCTTTGAATGATTTAAAGAGTGAAACGGTCTGAAGTGTGCCCACGTTTAAAGTAACCTTGCTGGGCATGACTGTGTGACCTCTTGTGCCTGGAAGTCTGGTTGTAGTATTATTTAAACGGTCAAACTGCGTGAAGTGTGCCCAGGCCCAGAGCTACTTTGCTGGGCATGACTGTGTGACCTCTTGGGCCTGGAAGTCTGGTTGTAGTATGATTTTAAAGGGTCAAATGGTCTCCATTGTGTGTCCAGGTTTAAGGCTACTTTGCTGGGCATGTGATTTGGACCCATCGGGTACGGAAGCCTTTCCGTCACGTGCTCGTTTTCCACGCCTTCAGCGCAGGTAGCCTGCGAATTTAAAACCGACGTGCATTTTATTCTTTTCCCCTTTTATCCTTTCATATCTCTCCGCTACCTTGGAGAAGAGAGACGCACACGGGTAAATATCTGTAAATATCTGTATAATATGTAAATAAAAGGAAGAAGTGGTTGTGTAGTGTAGTCGTTTGATTATAAATAATCTCATAATAATTTTATCCACAAATTCTTATACATTTATACATGTTTATCTCTCTGTGTGTGTGTGTGGGGTTCTGTGTCACTAGTGGGGCCTGTGGCCCGATTGGAGTGTTTGCAGTGTGAGAAGGAGGAGTTGGAGAACAATTTGTTGGAGCAGCTGAAGGAGTTGAGGTTGCAGAAGCAGAAAGAGCTGCAGGTTCTTCAGGAGATGCTGAAACACAAGCAGCAAGAGGAGACAGAGCTCCTGCAGAAACAGCAGGAGGAGGAGGAGCATAACAGGTCCATCAAGAGTAAGTACTATGGAAATGCAATAATACTAACATAACTAATAATGAATGTTAGCCTTTAGGCTCCAATAAAAGTGATACTAATATATGTATAGTACTATATATATTATATTTTATATATTCAGTAGTAATTATGTAGTATATACAATCTGTGTTATATCCAGCAGTAATGATACTTGCTCTGGCAGATATGAAAATGGCCTGTGAACAGGAGAAGAAATCTCTGGAGGAAGAACTTGAGAAGCTCAGACTGTCACTGCAGGTAGAGATCCCTTATAGTGTCAGTACACATCCACCAGTACATCCACCTTTCACTTATAACGTCAGTACACATTCAGTACACATTCCCACCTTTCCATTGTACTGGCTGTAGTGATGATTCGTGTGTGTGTTATACCAGCCCATAGAGGAGGACATTATGAGTCTGAAAGTAGCGCTGGAGATGAAGAACCAGGAGATCAAAGATCAGCACGATCTTTTGGTCAAACTATATACTCTGTATGTATACTATATACTCTGTATGTAGTACCTGGTTTAACACTATATCCTCTGTATATATACTATATACTGTTTATGTAGTACCTGGTTTAACACTATACCCTCAGCTTACTCTAGTCTGCAGATGTGAAGAAATTAAACAGAATGTGTATCTGTGTATATGTGCGCACCTGTATGTGTCTGGTTTAGTTTTATTTAAACGGTCAAACTGCGTCATGTGTGCCCAGGCCCAGAGCTACTTTGCTGGGCATGACTGTGTGACCTCTTGGGCCAGGAAGTCTGTTTCTAGTTTTATTTAAACGGTCAAACTGCGTGAAGTGTGCCCAGGCGCAGAGCTACTTTGATGGGCATGATTCTGTGACCTCTTGGGTCTTGAAATGTGGTGCTTTGAATGATTTAAAGAGTGAAACGGTCTGAAGTGTGCCCACGTTTAAAGCATCCTTGCTGGGCATGACTGTGTGACCTCTTGGGCCTGGAAGTCTGGTTGTAGTATGATTTTAAAGGGTCAAATGGTCTCCATTGTGTGTCCAGGTTTAAGGCTACTTTGCTGGGCATGTGATTTGGACCCATCGGGTACGGAAGCCTTTCCGTCACGTGCTCGTTTTCCACGCCTTCAGCGCAGGTAGCCTGGGAATTTAAAACCGACGTGCATTTTATTCTTTTCCCCTTTTATCCTTTCATATCTCTCCGCTACCTTGGAGAAGAGAGACGCATGCGGGTAAATAAAATGTAAATATCTGTATAATATGTAAATAAAAGGAAGAAGTGGTTGTGTAGTGTAGTCGTTTGATTATGAATAATCTCATAATAATTTTATCCACAAATTCTTATACATTTATACATGTTTATCTCTCTCTTTGTGTGTGTGTGTGTGTGTGTGTGTGTGTGTGTGTGTGTGTGTGTGTGTTTGTGTGTGTGTGTGTGGTTCTGTGTCACTAGTGGGGCCTGTGGCCCGATTGGAGTGTTTGCGGTGTGAGAAGGAGGAGTTGGAGAACAGTTTGTTGGAGCAGCTGAAGGAGTTGAGGTTGCAGAAGCAGAAGGAGCTGCAGGTTCTTCAGGAGATGCTGAAACACAAGCAGCAGGAGGAGACAGAGCTCCTGCAGAAACAGCAGGAGGAGGAGGAGCATAACAGGTCCATCAAGAGTAAGTAGTATGGAAATGCAATAATACTAACATAACTAATAATGAATGTTAGCCTTTAGGCTCCAATAAAAGTGATACTAATATATGTATAGTACTATATATATTATATTTTATATATTCAGTAGTAATTATGTAGTATACACAATCTGTGTTATATCCAGCAGTAATGATACTTGCTCTGGCAGATATGAAAATGGCCTGTGAACAGGAGAAGAAATCTCTGGAGGAACAACTTGAGAAGCTCAGACTGTCACTGCAGGTAGAGATCCCTTATAGTGTCAGTACACATCCACCAGTACCTCCACCTCTCACTTATAACGTCAGTACACATTCAGTACACATTCCCACCTTTCCATTGTACTGGCTGTAGTGATGATTCGTGTGTGTGTTATACCAGCCCATAGAGGAAGACTTTATGAGTCTGAAAGTGGCGCTGGAGATGAAGAACCAGGAGATCAAAGATCAGCACGATCTTTTGGTCAAACTATATAGTCTGTATGTAGTACCTGGTTTAACATTATATCCTCTGTATATATACTATATACTGTTTATGTAGTACCTGGTTTAACACTATACCCTCAGCTTACTCTACTCTGCAGATGTGAAGAAATTAAACAGAATGTGTATCTGTGTATATGTGCGCACCTGTATGTGTCTGGTTGTAGTATTATTTAAAGGGTCAAACTGCATGAAGTGTGCCCAGGCCCAGAGCTACTTTGATGGGCATGATTCTGTGACCTCTTGGGCCTTGAAATGTGGTGCTTTGAATGATTTAAAGAGTGAAACGGTCTGAAGTGTGCCCACGTTTAAAGCATCCTTGCTGGGCATGACTGTGTGAACTCTTGGGCCAGGAAGTCTGTTTCTACTTTTATTTAAACGGTCAAACTGCGTGAAGTGTGCCCATGCCCAGAGCTACTTTGCTGGGCATGACTGTGTGACCTCTTGGGCCTGGAAGTCTGGTTGTAGTATGATTTTAAAGGGTCAAATGGTCTCCATTGTGTGTCCAGGTTTAAGGCTACTTTGCTTGGCATGTGATTTGGACCCATCGGGTACGGAAGCCTTTCCGTCACGTGCTCATTTTCCACGACTTCAGCGCAGGTAGCCTGCGAATTTTAAACCGACGTGCATTTTATTCTTTTCCCCTTTTATCCTTTCATATCTCTCCGCTACCTTGGAGAAGAGAGACGCACGCGGGTAAATAAAATGTAAATATCTGTAAATATCTGTATAATATGTAAATAAAAGGAAGAAGTGAATTATGTAGTATATACTATCTGTGTTATATCCAGCAGTAATGATACTTGCTCTGGCAGATATGAAAATGGCCTGTGAACAGGAGAAGAAATCTCTGGAGGAAGAACTTGAGAAGCACAGACTGTCACTGCAGGTAGAGATCCCTTATAGTGTCAGTACACATCCACCAGTACCTCCACCTTTCACTTATAACGTCAGTACACATTCAGTACACATTCCCACCTTTCCATTGTACTGGCTGTAGTGATGATTCGTGTGTGTGTTATACCAGCCCATAGAGGAGGACATTATGAGTCTGAAAGTGGCGCTGGAGATGAAGAACCAGGAGATCAAAGATCAGCACGATCTTTTGGTCAAACTATATACTCTGTATGTATACTATATACTCTGTATGTAGTACCTGGTTTAACACTATATCCTCTGTATATATACTATATACTGTTTATGTAGTACCTGGTTTAACACTATACCCTCAGCTTACTCTAGTCTGCAGATGTGAAGAAATTAAACAGAATGTGTATCTGTGTATATGTGCGCACCTGTATGTGTCTGGTTGTAGTATTATTTAAAGGGTCAAACTGCATGAAGTGTGCCCAGGCCCAGAGCTACTTTGCTGTGCATGACTGTGTGACCTCTAGGCCCTGGAAGTCTGGTTGTAGTAGTAGTATGATTTAAAGGCACAAAGTGATTGAAGTGTGCCCAGGCCCAGAGCTACTTTGCTGGGCATGACTGTGTGACCTCTTGGGCCAGGAAGTCTGTTTCTAGTTTTATTTAAACGGTCAAACTGCGTGAAGTGTGCCCAGGCCCAGACCTACTTTGCTGGGCATGACTGTGTGACCTCTTGTGCCTGGAAGTCTGGTTGTAGTATGATTTTAAAGGGTCAAATGGTCTCCATTGTGTGTCCAGGTTTAAGGCTACTTTGCTGGGCATGTGATTTGGACCCATCGGGTACGGAAGCTTTTCCGTCACGTGCTCGTTTTCCACGCCTTCAGCGCAGGTAGCCTGCGAATTTAAAACCGACGTGCATTTTATTCTTTTCCCCTTTTATCCTTTCATATCTCTCCGCTACATTGGAGAAGAGAGACGCACACGAGTAAATAAAATGTAAATATCTGTATAATATGTAAATAAAAGGAAGAAGTGGTTGTGTAGTGTAGTCATTTGATTATAAATAATCTCATAATAATTTTATCCACAAATTCTCTGTTTTATCGTTTTTTCCTGATCAATAATAGAAAAAAAGAAAAAAAAAGATGAACAGCACCCTCTAGCGATGAACCTCAATTATTTCAAGATAACTGTAAAACATGGCTAGGTTAAGTCGGCGTTAGAACAAAAAATGCTCAGATTAACTTGTGTCTCATGGCACGCAGCTGAGTTTAAAATTAAACACAATGAAATCAAATTAAATTGACCCAGCTGCAACAGGCTCAGCAACCACATTTAATTTCACTGATTGGTCAGTTAGCCAGGCTATACAAAACAGACTATTGTTAGAAATTCTGCACATGTGCTTCGCTTAGCTTCACATCTCACACTGCTTATAATTATAAGATAACGTATCCACGTTCGTAATAACGTGGTGAAATCTGCCAAAAATGGTGAGACTGAGCATAATAAGTAATAAGACAATCTGAGCACTTAGTCCACATATTTCTAAATGAGAAGAAAAAGTTCCTCCAAACAATATAAGGCACACAATTCTATATGGGAAAACAGTTACAGTTGTCATTAAGAGAAGCACTACTCATTACACAGATGTCAATAACCGTCCTAATATTAATAGTTCAACAGTCTTCCTCTGTCTATTATACGCACTGTACACATGTTAAATATCTGCCTTGAAATGACAATGAAATGACTTCCGGGCGCACTGAAAATTGTTATATACACACAGACACCCCCATACCAACATAAGCATAGTGCAACTCTTTGTTTACGCACCAGAGATTGAGTGGGCAAGTGCGTGTATATGCGAGTTTAAATTATTATACACAAATGTAAGTAGTAGGCTATTTATGTGAAAATGTTTCATATGTATGTACAAGTAGTGTTTCCCTGATTTCTCCCTAAATGGCCCCTCATAGTTCAGCAGTAATGAGGCTAGTTAGATTTTGCTCAGAATTAAGTACACTTTGGGATGTTATACGTATCACAGTCTCCGGTGAGCCGTACATGGTTGATCAATCCAGGTTGAGGTAGAGTCACTGCATTAATGACACGTCTGTTTGCATTGCCAGTTGTTGCTATGGCAGCAATGAAATTAGGAAATTCAAAGAAAAACAACTCATCTACGCTCTTGGAACTTTAGAACCCCATATGTCCTGTGGCCCGATGTCACACGTGAGGGGAATCCCATGAACACCTTTACAGATCAGTCTGTGGAAAGACACTGAAGAGGACAGAGGAAAAATGAGGCGTTTCTGGAGCTGGTGTGCTGGACGCATCGAGGACGAATACACAGACACAAAGGATGTGGAGGGTAAATGTAAATATAATGCCACTCACACCTGCGGTTGCTGGTGCTGGCACTCATACCTGTGGTTAAAATTCCTTTTTTGTCTTTAGCGCTGCATTGTCGCCTCTATCTCCCAATAATTCATACTCGAGGCTTTAGAAATCTAAGTTTTTGGGGGGTATATGCCATTTCCTGTTATTTGTGCAGAATACACACACTTTCACTTTGGAATCCACAAAGTTTTATAAATGAGGTCCCTGAATAACATCTATCTATTTCTACACTATATGGCTTGCTAATTTGTGTGTGTGTGTGTGTGTGTGTGTGTGTGTGTGTTATACCAGCCCATAGAGGAGGACATGAGTCTGAAAGTGGTGCTGGAGATGAAGAACCAGGAGATCAAAGATCAGCACGATCTTTTGGTAAAACTATATACTCTGTATGTAGTACCTGGTTTAACATTATGTCCTCTGTATATATATTATATACTGTTTATGTAGTACCTGGTTTAACACTATACCCTCAGCTTACTCTAGTCTGCAGATGTGAAGAAATTAAACAGAATGTGTATCTGTGTATATGTGCGCACCTGTATGTGTCTGGTTGTAGTATTATTTAAAGGGTCAAACTGCGTGAAGTGTGCCCAGACCCAGGCATGACTCTGTGACCTCTTGGGCCAGGAAGTCTGTTTCTAGTTTTATTTAAACGGTCAAACTGCGTGAAGTGTGCCCAGGCCCAGAGCTACTTTGCTGGGCATGACTGTGTGACCTCTTGGGCCTGGAAGTCTGGTTTTAGTATGATTTTAAAGGGTCAAATGGTCTCCATTGTGTGTCCAGGTTTAAGGCTAGTTTGCTGGGCATGTGATTTGGACCCATCGGGTACGGAAGCCTTTCCCTCAAGTGCTCGTTTTATACGCCTTCAGCGCAGGTAGCCTGCGAATTTAAAACCGACGTGCATTTTATTCTTTTCCCCTTTTATCCTTTCATATCTCTCCGCTACCTTGGAGAAGAGAGACGCACGCGGGTAAATAAAATGTAAATATCTGTAAATATCTGTATAATATGTAAATAAAAGGAAGAAGTGGTTGTGTAGTGTAGTCGTTTGATTATAAATAATCTCATAATAATTTTATCCACAAATTCTTATACATTTATACATGTTTATCTCTCTCTCTGTGTGTGTGTGTGTGGTTCTGTGTCACTAGTGGGGCCTGTGGCCCGATTGGAGTGTTTGCGGTGTGAGAAGGAGGAGTTGGAGAACAATTTGTTGGAGCAGCTGAAGGAGTTGAGGTTGCAGAAGCAGAAGGAGCTGCAGGTTCTTCAGGAGATGCTGAAACACAAGCAGCAAGAGGAGACAGAGCTCCTGCAGAAACAGCAGGAGGAGGAGGAGCATAACAGGTCCATCAAGAGTAAGTACTATGGAAATGCAATAATACTAACATAACTAATAATGAATGTTAGCCTTTAGGCTCCAATAAAAGTGATACTAATATATGTATAGTACTATATATATTATATTTTATATATTCAGTAGTAATTATGTAGTATATACAATCTGTGTTATATCCAGCAGTAATGATACTTGCTCTGGCAGATATGAAAATGGCCTGTGAACAGGAGAAGAAATCTCTGGAGGAAGAACTTGAGAAGCTGAGACTGTCACTGCAGGTAGAGATCCCTTCCACCAGTAGCTCCACCTTTCACTTATAACGTCAGTACACATTCAGTACACATTCCCACCTTTCCATTGTACTCGCTGTAGTGATGATTCGTGTGTGTGTTATACCAGCCCATAGAGGAGGACATTATGAGTCTGAAAGTGGCGCTGGAGATGAAGAACCAGGAGATCAAAGATCAGCACGATCTTTTGGTCAAACTATATACTCTGTATGTATACTATATACTCTGTATGTAGTACCTGGTTTAACACTATATCCTCTGTATATATACTATATACTGTTTATGTAGCACCTGGTTTAACACTATACCCTCAGCTTACTCTAGTCTGCAGATGTGAAGAAATTAAACAGAATGTGTATCTGTGTATATGTGCGCACCTGTATGTGTCTGGTTGTAGTATTATTTAAAGGGTCAAACTCCGTAAAGTGTGCCCAGGCCCAGAGCTACTTTGATGGGCATGATTCTGTGACCTCTTGGGCCTTGAAATGTGGTGCATTGAATGATTTAAAGAGTGAAACGGTCTGAAGTGTGCCCACGTTTAAAGCAACCTTGCTGGGCATGACTGTGTGACCTCTTGGGCCAGGAAGTCTGTTTCTAGTTTTATTTAAACGGTCAAACTGCGTGAAGTGTGCCCAGGCCCAGAGCTACTTTGCTGGGCATGACTGTGTGACCTCTTGGGCCTGGAAGTCTGGTTGTAGTATGATTTTAAAGGGTCAAATGGTCTCCATTGTGTGTCCAGGTTTAAGGCTACTTTGCTGGGCATGTGATTTGGACCCATCGGGTACGGAAGCCTTTCCGTCACGTGCTCGTTTTCCACGCCTTCAGCACAGGTAGCCTGCGAATTTAAAACCGACGTGCATTTTATTCTTTTCCCCTTTTATCCTTTCATATCTCTCCGCTACATTGGAGAAGAGAGACGCACGCGGGTAAATAAAATGTAAATATCTGTACATATCTGTATAATATCTAAATAAAAGGAAGAAGTGGTTGTATAGTGTAGTCGTTTGATTATAAATAATCTCATAATAATTTTATCCTTATATTCTTATACATTTATACATGTTTATCTCTCTCTCTGTGTGTGTGTGTGTGTGTGTGTGTGTGTGTGTGTGTGGTTCTGTGTCACTAGTGGGGCCTGTGGCCCGATTGGAGTGTTTGCGGTGTGAGAAGGAGGAGTTGGAGAACAGTTTGTTGGAGCAGCTGAAGGAGTTGAGGTTGCAGAAGCAGAAGGAGCTGCAGGTTCTTCAGGAGATGCTGAAACACAAGCAGCAGGAGGAGACAGAGCTCCTGCAGAAACAGCAGGAGGAGGAGGAGCATAACAGGTCCATCAAGAGTAAGTACTATGGAAATGCAATAATACTAACATAACTAATAATGAATGTTAGCCTTTAGGCTCCAATAAAAGTGACACTAATATATGTATAGTACTATATATATTATATTTTATATATTCAGTAGTAATTATGTAGTATATACAATCTGTGTTATATCCAGCAGTAATGATACTTGCTCTGGCAGATATGAAAATGGCCTGTGAACAGGAGAAGAAATCTCTGGAGGAAGAACTTGAGAAGCTCAAATTGTCACTGCAGGTAGAGATCCCTTATAGTGTCAGTACACATCCACCAGTACCACCACCTCTCACTTATAACGTCAGTACACATTCAGTACACATTCCCACCTTTCCATTTTACTGGCTGTAGTGATGATTCGTGTCTGTGTTATACCAGCCCATAGAGGAGGACATTGAGTCTGAAAGTGGCGCTGGAGATGAAGAACCAGGAGATCAAAGATCAGTACGATCTTTTGGTCAAACTATATACTCTGTATGTATACTATATCGAACCCACGGTTTTCACGCTTCGATTTTTTTAAATGTGGTGAGCTGCGGAGAAAAGACGCGCGTCGGACGTCATTGCGGCTTAATATCTCTTGTCTCCTTGGGAGTAGGAAGTCTGTTCATGGCTCTTTGGAAAGGGATGCATCTCCCCTGTAATCGCCTTCGAGCGGCACGCGGATCGAACCCACTGTTTTCACGCTACGATTTTTTATATGTGGTGCGCGGCGGAGAAAATGCGCGCGTCGGACGTCATTGCGGCTTAATATCTCTTGTGTCCTTGGGAGTAGAAAGTATGTTCATGGCTCTTTGGAGAGGGTTGCATCTCCCCTGTAATCGCCTTCGAGCGGCACGCGGATCGGAACCATCGTTATCACGCTACGATTTTTTAATGCCGCCAGGGACGGGCCGAAAGCGTGGCAGGTGGCGTTCGTTAGGGACAGTCATGGAGGTGATGGGCACCGAGCTGCAGGCCGTTTGGACCTGGCCCAGCCTAGATGTGAGTATTCAAAGTCAGCACGTTTGTTTCAAAGTTCTCCACCAATTCGTTGTAATTGCGTGTGTGTGCGTGAACACCAGGTTTGTGGAGGAGTTCGTCCCTGGACGGTACAAGGGGAGACAGTGTGTGGCCTGGCTGCGTGAGGTTGCAGTTTGCTGGGCATGAGAGATTGGCATGTGGTGCCCTGGAGGTGTGGTTGTTCCAGGACGGGCAAGGTGGCGTAGTGTGGCTGGGTGACGGTGCGCTTCACTGGGGATGTGGTTGTGAGTTGCAGGCCCATTCCTTTGAATGACAGAAAGGATCTGATTTGTTTCCAGGTTTAAACGTACTTTGCTGGGTATGACTGTGACCTCTTGGGCCAGGAAGTCTGTTTCTAGTTTTATTTAAACGGTCAAACTGCGTGAAGTGTGCCCAGGCCCAGAGCTACTTTGCTGGGCATGACTGTGTGACCTCTTGGGCCTGGAAGTCTGGTTGTAGTATGATTTTAAAGGGTCAAATGGTCTCCATTGTGTGTCCAGGTTTAAGGCTACTTTGCTGGGCATGTGATTTGGACCCATCGGGTACGGAAGCCTTTCCGTCACGTGCTCGTTTTCCACGCCTTCAGCGCAGGTAGCCTGCGAATTTAAAACCGACGTGCATTTTATTCTTTTCCCCTTTTATCCTTTCATATCTCTCCGCTACCTTGGAGAAGAGAGACGCACGCGGGTAAATAAAATGTAAATATCTGTACATATCTGTATAATATCTAAATAAAAGGAAGAAGTGGTTGTATAGTGTAGTCGTTTGATTATAAATAATCTCATAATAATTTTATCCACAAATTCTTATACATTTATACATGTTTATCTCTCTCTTTGTGTGTGTGTGTGTGTGTGTGGTTCTGTGTCACTAGTGGGGCCTGTGGCCCGATTGGAGTGTTTGCGGTGTGAGAAGGAGGAGTTGGAGAACAGTTTGTTGGAGCAGCTGAAGGAGTTGAGGTTGCAGAAGCAGAAGGAGCTGCAGGTTCTTCAGGAGATGCTGAAACACAAGCAGCAGGAGGAGACAGAGCTCCTGCAGAAACAGCAGGAGGAGGAGGAGCATAACAGGTCCATCAAGAGTAAGTACTATGGAAATGCAATAATACTAACATAATAATGAATGCTAGCCATTAGGCTCCAATAAAAGTGATACTAATATATGTATAGTACTATATATATTATATTTTATATATTCAGTAGTAATTATGTAGTATATACAATCTATGTTATATCCAGCAGTAATGATACTTGCTCTGGCAGATATGAAAATGGCCTGTGAACAGGAGAAGAAATCTCTGGAGGAAGAACTTGAGAAGCTCAGACTGTCACTGCAGGTAGAGATCCCTTATAGTGTCAGTACACATCCACCAGTACCTCCACCTTTCACTTATAACGTCAGTACACATTCAGTACACATTCCCACCTTTCCATTGTACTGGCTGTAGTGATGATTCGTGTGTGTGTTATACCAGCCCATAGAGGAGGACATTATGAGTCTGAAAGTGGCGCTGGAGATGAAGATCCAGGAGATCAAAGATCAGCACGATCTTTTGGTCAAACTATATACTCTGTATGTAGTACCTGGTTTAACATTATATCCTCTGTATATATACTATATACTGTTTATGTAGTACCTGGTTTAACACTATACCCTCAGCTTACTCTAGTCTGCAGATGTGAAGAAATTAAACAGAATGTGTATCTGTGTATATGTGCGCACCTGTATGCGTCTGGTTGTAGTATTATTTAAAGGGTCAAACTGCGTGAAGTGTGCCCAGGCCCAGAGCTACTTTGATGGGCATGATTCTGTGACCTCTTGGGCCTTGAAATGTGCTGCTTTGAATGATTTAAAGAGTGAAACGGTCTGAAGTGTGCCCACGTTTAAAGTAACCTTGCTGGGCATGACTGTGTGACCTCTTGTGCCTGGAAGTCTGGTTGTAGTATTATTTAAACGGTCAAACTGCGGGAAGTGTGCCCAGGCCCAGAGCTACTTTGCTGGGCATGACTGTGTGACCTCTTGGGCCTGGAAGTCTGGTTGTAGTATGATTTTAAAGGGTCAAATGGTCTCCATTGTGTGTCCAGGTTTAAGGCTACTTTGCTGGGCATGTGATTTGGACCCATCGGGTACGGAAGCCTTTCCGTCACGTGCTCGTTTTCCACGCCTTCAGCGCAGGTAGCCTGCGAATTTAAAACCGACGTGCATTTTATTCTTTTCCCCTTTTATCCCTTCATATCTCTCCGCTACCTTGGAGAAGAGAGACGCACGCGGGTAAATAAAATGTAAATATCTGTATAATATGTATATAAAAGGAAGAAGTGGTTGTGTAGTGTAGTCGTTTGATTATAAATAGTCTCATAATAATTTTATCCACAAATTCTTATACATTTATACATGTTTATCTTTCTCTGTGTGTGTGTGTGTGTGTGTGTGTGTGTGTGTGTGTGTGTGTGTGTGTGGTTCTGTGTCACTAGTGGGGCCTGTGGTCCGATTGGAGTGTTTGCGGTGTGAGAAGGAGGAGTTGGAGAACAGTTTGTTGGAGCAGCTGAAGGAGTTGAGGTTGCAGAAGCAGAAGGAGCTGCAGGTTCTTCAGGAGATGCTGAAACACAAGCAGCAGGAGGAGACAGAGCTCCTGCAGAAACAGCAGGAGGAGGAGGAGCGTAACAGGTCCATCAAGAGTAAGTACTATGGAAATGCAATAATACTAACATAACTAATAATGAATGTTAGCCTTTAGGCTCCAATAAAAGTGATACTAATATATGTATAGTACTATATATATTATATTTTATATATTCAGTAGTAATTATGTAGTATATACAATCTGTGTTATATCCAGCAGTAATGATACTTGCTCTGGCAGATATGAAAATGGCCTGTGAACAGGAGAAGAAATCTCTGGAGGAAGAACTTGAGAAGCTCAGACTGTCACTGCAGGTAGAGATCCCTTATAGTGTCAGTACACATCCACCAGTACCTCCACCTTTCACTTATAACGTCAGTACACATGCAGTACACATTCCCACCTTTCCATTGTACTGGCTGTAGTGATGATTCGTGTGTGTGTTATACCAGCCCATAGAGGAGGACATTATGAGTCTGAAAGTGGCGCTGGAGATGAAGAACCAGGAGATCAAAGATCAGCACGATCTTTTGGTCAAACTATATACTCTGTATGTATACTATATACTCTGTATGTAGTACCTGGTTTAACACTATATCCTCTGTATATATACTATATACTGTTTATGTAGTACCTGGTTTAACACTATACCCTCAGCTTACTCTAGTCTGCAGATGTGAAGAAATTAAACAGAATGTGTATCTGTGTATATGTGCGCACCTGTATGCGTCTGGTTGTAGTATTATTTAAAGGGTCAAACTGCGTGAAGTGTGCCCAGGCCCAGAGCTACTTTGATGGGCATGATTCTGTGACCTCTTGGGCCTTGAAATGTGGTGCTTTGAATGATTTAAAGAGTGAAACGGTCTGAAGTGTGCCCACGTTTAAAGTAACCTTGCTGGGCATGACTGTGTGACCTCTTGTGCCTGGAAGTCTGGTTGTAGTATTATTTAAACGGTCAAACTGCGTGAAGTGTGCCCAGGCCCAGAGCTACTTTGCTGGGCATGACTGTGTGACCTCTTGGGCCTGGAAGTCTGGTTGTAGAATGATTTTAAAGGGTCAAATGGTCTCCATTGTGTGTCCAGGTTTAAGGCTACTTTGCTGGGCATGTGATTTGGACCCATCGGGTACGGAAGCCTTTCCGTCATGTGCTCGTTTTCCACGCCTTCAGCGCAGGTAGCCTGCGAATTTAAACCGACGTGCATTTTATTCTTTTCCCCTTTTATCCCTTCATATCTCTCCGCTACCTTGGAGAAGAGAGACGCACGCAGGTAAATAAAATGTAAATATCTGTATAATATGTAAATAAAAGGAAGAAGTGGTTGTGTAGTGTAGTCGTTTGATTATAAATAATCTCATAATAATTTTATCCACAAATACTTATACATTTATACATGTTTATCTCTCTCTGTGTGTGTGTGTGTGTGTGTGTGTGTGTGTGTGGTTCTGTGTCACTAGTGGGGCCTGTGGCCCGATTGGATTGTTTGCAGTGTGAGAAGGAGGAGTTGGAGAACAATTTGTTGGAGCAGCTGAAGGAGTTGAGGTTGCAGAAGCAGAAGGAGCTGCAGGTTCTTCAGGAGATGCTGAAACACAAGCAGCAGGAGGAGACAGAGCTCCTGCAGAAACAGCAGGAGGAGGAGGAGCATAACAGGTCCATCAAGAGTAAGTACTATGGAAATGCAATAATACTAACATAATAATGAATGTTAGCCTTTAGGCTCCAATAAAAGTGATACTAATATATGTATAGTACTCTATTTATATTATATTTTATATATTCAGTAGTAATTATGTAGTATATACAATCTGTGTTATATCCAGCAGTAATGATACTTGTTCTGGCAGATATGAAAATGGCCTGTGAACAGGAGAAGAAATCTCTGGAGGAAGAACTTGAGAAGCTCAGACTGTCACTGCAGGTAGAGATCCCTTATAGTGTCAGTACACATCCACCAGTACCTCCACCTTTCACTTATAACGTCAGTACACATTCAGTACACATTCCCACCTTTCCATTGTACTGGCTGTAGTGATGATTCGTGTGCGTGGGTTATACCAGCCCATAGAGGAGGACATTATGAGTCTGAAAGTGGCGCTGGAGATGAAGAACCAGGAGATCAAAGATCAGCACGATCTTTTGGTCAAACTATATACTCTGTATGTATACTATATTCTCTGTATGTAGTACCTGGTTTAACACTATATCCTCTGTATATATACTATATACTGTTTATGTAGTACCTGGTTTAACACTATACCCTCAGCTTACTCTAGTCTGCAGATGTGAAGAAATTAAACAGAATGTGTATCTGTGTATATGTGCGCACCTGTATGTTTCTGGTTGTAGTATTATTTAAAGGGTCAAACTGCGTGAAGTGTGCCCAGGCGCAGAGCTACTTTGATGGGCATGATTCTGTTACCTCTTGGGTCTTGAAATGTGGTGCTTTGAATGATTTAAAGAGTGAAACGGTCTGAAGTGTGCCCACGTTTAAAGCATCCTTGCTGGGCATGACTGTGTGACCTCTTGGGCCTGGAAGTCTGGTTGCAGTATGATTTTAAAGGGTCAAATGGTCTCCATTGTGTGTCCAGGTTTAAGGCTACTTTGCTGGGCATGTGATTTGGACCCATCGGGTACGGAAGCCTTTCCGTCACGTGCTCGTTTTCCACGCCTTCAGCGCAGGTAGCCTGCGAATTTAAAACCGACGTGCATTTTATTCTTTTCCCCTTTTATCCTTTCATATCTCTCCGCTACCTTGGAGAAGAGAGACGCATGCGGGTAAATAAAATGTAAATATCTGTAAATATCTGTATAATATGTAAATAAAAGGAAGAAGTGGTTGTGTAGTGTAGTCGTTTGATTATGAATAATCTCATAATAATTTTATCCACAAATTCTTATACATTTATACATGTTTATCTCTCTCTTTGTGTGTGTGTGTGTGTGTGTGTGTGTGGTTCTGTGTCACTAGTGGGGCTTGTGGCCCGATTGGAGTGTTTGCGGTGTGAGAAGGACTAGTTGGAGAACAGTTTGTTGGAGCAGCTGAAGGAGTTGAGGTTGCAGAAGCAGAAGGAGCTGCAGGTTCTTCAGGAGATGCTGAAACACAAGCAGCAGGAGGAGACAGAGCTCCTGCAGAAACAGCAGGAGGAGGAGGAGCATAACAGGTCCATCAAGAGTAAGTACTATGGAAATGCAATAATACTAACATAATAATGAATGCTAGCCATTAGGCTCCAATAAAAGTGATACTAATATATGTATAGTACTATATATATTATATTTTATATATTCAGTAGTAATTATGTAGTATATACAATCTATGTTATATCCAGCAGTAATGATACTTGCTCTGGCAGATATGAAAATGGCCTGTGAACAGGAGAAGAAATCTCTGGAGGAAGAACTTGAGAAGCTCAGACTGTCACTGCAGGTAGAGATCCCTTATAGTGTCAGTACACATCCACCAGTACCTCCACCTTTCACTTATAACGTCAGTACACATTCAGTACACATTCCCACCTTTCCATTGTACTGGCTGTAGTGATGATTCGTGTGTGTGGGTTATACCAGCCCATAGAGGAGGACATTATGAGTCTGAAAGTGGCGCTGGAGATGAAGAACCAGGAGATCAAAGATCAGCACGATCTTTTGGTCAAACTATATACTCTGTATGTATACTATATACTCTGTATGTAGTACCTGGTTTAACACTATATCCTCTGTATATATACTATATACTGTTTATGTAGTTCCTGGTTTAACACTATACCCTCAGCTTACTCTAGTCTGCAGATGTGAAGAAATTTAAACAGAATGTGTATCTGTGTATATGTGCGCACCTGTATGTGTCTGGTTGTAGTATTATTTAAAGGGTCAAATGGTCTCCATTGTGTGTCCAGGTTTAAGGCTACTTTGCTGGGCATGTGATTTGGACCCATCGGGTACGGAAGCCTTTCCGTCACGTGCTCGTTTTCCACGCCTTCAGCGCAGGTAGCCTGCGAATTTAAAACCGACGTGCATTTTATTCTTTTCCCCTTTTATCCTTTCATATCTCTCCGCTACCTTGGAGAAGAGAGACGCACGCGGGTAAATAAAATGTAAATATCTCTAAATATCTGTATAATATGTAAATAAAAGGAAGATGTGGTTGTGTAGTGTAGTCGTTTGATTATAAATAATCTCATAATAATTTTATCCACAAATTCTTATACATTTATACATGTTTATCTCTCTCTTTGTGTGTGTGTTTGTGTGTGTGTGTGTGTGTGTGTGGTTCTGTGTCACTAGTGGGGCCTGTGGCCCGATTGGAGTGTTTGCGGTGTGAGAATGAGGAATGAGGAGTTGGAGAACAGTTTGTTGGAGCAGCTGAAGGAGTTGAGGTTGCAGAAGCAGAAGGAGCTGCAGGTTCTTCAGGAGATGCTGAAACACAAGCAGCAGGAGGAGACAGAGCTCCTGCAGAAACAGCAGGAGGAGGAGGAGCATAACAGGTCCATCAAGAGTAAGTACTATGGAAATGCAATAATACTAACATAACTAATAATGAATGTTAGCCTTTAGGCTCCAATAAAAGTGATACTAATATATGTATAGTACTATATATATTATATTTTATATATTCAGTAGTAATTATGTAGTATATACAATCTGTGTTATATCCAGCAGTAATGATACTTGCTCTGGCAGATATGAAAATGGCCTGTGAACAGGAGAAGAAATCTCTGGAGGAAGAACTTGAGAAGCTCAGACTGTCACTGCAGGTAGAGATCCCTTATAGTGTCAGTACACATCCACCAGTACCTCCACCTCTCACTTATAACGTCAGTACACATTCAGTACACATTCCCACCTTTCCATTGTACTGGCTGTAGTGATGATTCGTGTGTGTGTTATAGCAGCCCATAGAGGAGGACTTTATGAGTCTCAAAGTGGCGCTGGAGATGAAGAACCAGGAGATCAAAGATCAGCACGATCTTTTGGTCAAACTATATACTCTGTATGTATACTATATCGAACCCACGGTTTTCACGCTGCGATTTTTTTAAATGTGGTGAGCTGCGGAGAAAAGACGCGGTCCGGACGTATTTGTGGCTTAATATCTCTTGTCTCCTTGGGAGTAGGAAGTCTGTTCATGCCTCTTTGGAAAGGGCTGCATCTCCCCTCTAATCGCCTTCGAGCGGCACGCGGATCGAACCCACGGTTTTCACGCTATGATTTTTTTAAATGTGGTGCGCGGCGGAGAAAATGCGCGTGTCGGACGTCATTTCGGCTTAATATCTATTGTCTCCTTGGGAATAGAAAGTCTTTTCATGGCTCTTTGGAAAGGTTTGCATCTCCCTTGTAATCGCCTTTAAGCGGCACGCGGATTGGACCCACGGTTCTTCCGATACGATTTTTTAAATGTGGTGCGCGGCGCAGAAAAGACGCGCGTAGGACGTATTTGCGGCTTAATATCTTTGGGCTCCTTGGGAGTAGAAAGTCTGTTCATGGCTCTTTGGAAAGGGATGCATCTCCCCTGTAATCGCCTTCGAGCGGCACGCGGATCGGAACCATCGTTAGCACGCTACGATTTTTTAATGCCTCTAGGGACGGGCCGAAAGCGTGGCAGGTGGCGTTCGTTAGGGACAGTCATGGAGGTGATGCGGACCGAGTTGCAGGCCATTTGGACCTGGCCCGGCCTAGATGTGAGCGTTCAAAGTCAGCACGTTTGTTTAAACTTTCTCCTCCAATTCGTTTCAATTGTACAAGCGTTTCTCGCTCATCCGACTGGAGCGTAACGCTTTATCTGTTAATATCTCTGGTCTCCTTGGGAGTAGAAAGTCTATTCATGGCTCTTTGGAAAGGGCTGCATCTCCCCTGTAATCGCCTTTAAGCGGCACGCGGATCGGACCCACCGTTCTTACGATACGATTTTTTAAATGTGGTGAGCGGCGTAGAAAAGACGCGCGTAAGACGTATTTGCGGCTTAATATCTTTGGGCTCCTTGGGAGTAGAAAGTCTGTTCATGGCTCTTTGGAAAGAGCTGCATCTCCACTGTTATCGCCTTCGAGCGGCACGCGGATCGGAACCATCGTTATCACGCTACGATTTTTTAATGCCGCCAGGGACGTGCCGAAAGCGTGGCAGGTGGCGTTCGTTAGGGACCGTCATGGAGGTGATGCGCACCGAGTTGCAGGCCATTTGGACCTGGCCCGGCCTAGATGTGAGCGTTCAAAGTCAGCGCGTTTGTTTAAACTTTCTCCTCCAATTCGTTGCAATTGTACAAGCGTTTCTCGCTCATCCGACTGGAGCGTAACGCTTTATCTGTTAATATCTCTGGTCTCCTTGGGAGTAGAAAGTCTGTTCATGGCTCTTTGGAAAGGGATGCATCTCCCCTGTAATCGCCTTTAAGCGGCACGCGGATCGGACCCACCGTTCTCACGCTACGATTTTTTAAACGTGGTGCGCGTCGGAGAAAATGCGCGCGTCGGACGTCATTGCGGCTTAATATCTCTTGTCCCCTTGGGAGTAGAAAGTCTGTTCATGGCTCTTTGGAAAGGGTTGCATCTCCCTTGTAATCGCCTTTAAGCGGCACGCGGATTGGACCCACCGTTCTTACGATACGATTTTTTAAATGTTGCGCGGCGTAGAAAAGACGCGCGAAGGACGTATTTGCGGCTTAATATCTTTGGGCTCCTTGGGAGTAGGAAGTCTGTTCATGCCTCTTTGGAAAGGGCTGCATCTCCCCTGTAATCGCCTTCGAGCGGCACGCGGATCGAACCCATGGTTTTCACGCTATGATTTTTTTAAATGTGCTGCGCGGCGGAGAAAATGAGCGCGTCGGACGTCATTGCGGCTTAATATCTCTTGTCTCCTTGGGAGTAGAAAGTCTTTTCATGGTTCTTTGGAAAGGGCTGCATCTCCCCTGTAATCGCCTTCGCGCGGCACGCGGATCGGAACCATCGTTATCACGCTACGATTTTTTAATGCCAACAGGGACGGACCGAAAGCTTGGCAGGTGGCGTTCGTTAGGAAAAGTCATGGACGTGATGCGGACCGAGTTGCAGGCCATTTGGACCTGGCCCGGCCTAGATGTGAGCCTTCAAAGTCAGCGCGTTTGTTTAAACTTTCTCCTCCAATTCGTTGCAATTGTACAAGCGTTTCTCGCTCATCCGACTGGAGCGTAACGCTTTATCTGTTAATATCTCTGGTCTCCTTGGGAGTAGAAAGTCTGTTCATGGCTCTTTGGAAAGGGATGCATCTCCCCTGTAATCGCGTTTAAGCGGCACGCGGATCGGACCCACCGTTCTCACGCTACGATTTTTTAAACGTGGTGCGCGTCGGAGAAAATGCGCGTAATATCTCTTGTCTCCTTGGGAGTAGAAAGTCTGTTCATGGCTCTTTGGAAAGGGCTGTATCTCCCCTGTAATCGCCTTCGAGCGGCACGCGCATCGGAACCATCGTTATCACGCTACGATTTTTTAATGCCGCCAGGGATAGGCCGAAAGCGTGGCAGGTGGCGTTCGTTAGCGACAGTCATGGAGGTGATGCGCACCGAGTTGCACGCCATTTGGAGTTGGCCCGGCCTAGATGTGAGCGTTCAAAGTCAGCGCGTTTGTTTAAACTTTCTCCTCCAATTCGTTGCAATTGTACAAGCGTTTCTCGTTCATCCGACTGGAGCGTAACGATTTATATGTTAATATTTCTGGTCTCCTTGGGAGTAGAAAGTCTGTTCATGGCTCTTTGGAAAGGGCTGCATCTCCGCTGTAATCGCCTTCGAGCGGCACGCGGATCGAACCCACGGTTTTCACGCTATGATTTTTTTAAATGTGGTGCGCGTCGGAGAAAATGCGCGCGTCGGACGTCATTTCGGCTTAATATCTATTGTCTCCTTGGGAGTAGAAAGTCTTTTCATGGCTCTTTGGAAAGGTTTGCATCTCCCTTGTAATCGCCTTCGAGCGGCACGTGGATCGAACCCACGGTTTTCACGCTATGATTTTTTTAAATGTGCTGCGCGGCGGAGAAAATGCGCGCGTCGGACGTCATTGCGGCTTAATATCTCTTGTCTCCTTGGGAGTAGAAAGTCTTTTCATGGTTCTTTGGAAAGGGCTGCATCTCCCCTGTAATCGCCTTCGCGCGGCACGCGGATCGGAACCATCCTTATCACGCTACGATTTTTTAATGCCGACAGGGACGGGCCGAAAGCTTGGCAGGTGGCGTTCGTTAGGAAAAGTCATGGACGTGATGCGGACCGAGTTGCAGGCCATTTGGACCTGGCCCGGCCTAGATGTGAGCCTTCAAAGTCAGCGCGTTTGTTTAAACTTTCTCCTCCAATTCGTTGCAATTGTACAAGCGTTTCTCACTCATCCGACTGGAGCGTAACGCTTTATCTGTTAATATCTCTGGTCTCCTTGGGAGTAGAAAGTCTGTTCATGGCTCTTTGGAAAGGGATGCATCTCCCCTGTAATCGCCTTTAAGCGGCACGCGGATCGGACCCACCGTTCTCACGCTACGATTTTTTAAACGTGGTGCGCGTCGGAGAAAATGCGCGTAATATCTCTTGTCTCCTTGGGAGTAGAAAGTCTGTTCATGGCTCTTTGGAAAGGGCTGTATCTCCCCTGTAATCGCCTTCGAGCGGCACGCGCATCGGAACCATCGTTATCACGCTACGATTTTTTAATGCCGCCAGGGACGGGCCGAAAGCGTGGCAGGTGGCGTTCGTTAGGGACAGTCATGGAGGTGATGCGCACCGAGTTGCACGCCATTTGGAGTTGGCCCGGCCTAGATGTGAGCGTTCAAAGTCAGCGCGTTTGTTTAAACTTTCTCCTCCAATTCGTTGCAATTGTACAAGCGTTTCTCGTTCATCCGACTGGAGCGTAACGCTTTATATGTTAATATTTCTGGTCTCCTTGGGAGTAGAAAGTCTGTTCATGGCTCTTTTGAAAGGGATGCATCTCCCCTGTAATCGCCTTCGAGCGGCACGCGGATCGAACCCACGTTTTTCACGCTACGATTTTTTTTAAATGTGTTGCGCGGCGGAGGAAATGCGCGCGTCGGACGTCATTTCGGCTTAATATCTCTTGTCTCCTTGGGAGTAGAAAGTCTTTTCATGGCTCTTTGGAAAGGGCTGCATCTCCGCTGTAATCGCCTTCGAGCGGCACGCGGATCGAACCCACGGTTTTCACGCTATGATTTTTTTAAATGTGCTGCGCGGTGGAGAAAATGCGCGCGTGGGACGTCATTGCGGCTTAATATCTCTTGTCTCCTTGGGAGTAGAAAGTCTTTTCATGGTTCTTTGGAAAGGGTTGCATCTCCCCTGTAATCGCCTTTAAGCGGCACGCGGATCGGACCCACCGTTCTCACGCTACGATTTTTTAAACGTGGTGCGCGTCGGAGAAAATGCGCGTAATATCTCTTGTCTCCTTGGGAGTAGAAAGTCTGTTCATGGCTCTTTGGAAAGGGCTGTATCTCCCCTGTAATCGCCTTTGAGCGGCACGCGCATCGGAACCATCGTTATCACGCTACGATTTTTTAATGCCGCCAGGGATAGGCCGAAAGCGTGGCAGGTGGCGTTCGTTAGGGACTGTCATGGAGGTGATGCACACCGAGTTGCACGCCATTTGGAGTTGGCCCGGCCTAGATGTGAGCGTTCAAAGTCAGCGCGTTTCTTTAAACTTTCTCCTCCAATTCGTTGCAATTGTACAAGCGTTTCTCGTTCATCCGACTGGAGCGTAACGCTTTATATGTTAATATTTCTGGTCTCCTTGGGAGTAGAAAGTCTGTTCATGGCTCTTTTGAAAGGGATGCATCTCCCCTGTAATCGCCTTCGAGCGGCACGCGGATCGAACCCACGTTTTTCACGCTACGATTTTTTTTAAATGTGTTGCGCGGCGGAGGAAATGCGCGCGTCGGACGTCATTTCGGCTTAATATCTCTTGTCTCCTTGGGAGTAGAAAGTCTTTTCATGGCTCTTTGGAAAGGGCTGCATCTCCGCTGTAATCGCCTTCGAGCGGCACGCGGATCGAACCCACGGTTTTCACGCTATGATTTTTTTAAATGTGGTGCGCGGCGGAGAAAATGCGCGCGTCGGACGTCATTTCGGCTTAATATCTATTGTCTCCTTGGGAGTAGAAAGTCTTTTCATGGCTCTTTGGAAAGGTTTGCATCTCCCTTATAATCGCCTTTAAGCGGCACGCGGATTGGACCCACCGTTCTTCCGATACGATTTTTTAAATGTGGTGCGCGGCGTAGAAAAGACGCGCGTAGGACCTATTTGCGGCTTAATATCTTTGGGCTCCTTGGGAGTAGGAAGTCTGTTCATGCCTCTTTGGAAAGGGCTGCATCTCCCCTGTAATCGCCTTCGGGCGGCACGCGGATCGCACCCACGGTTTTCACGCTATGATTTTTTTAAATGTGGTGCGCGGCGGAGGAAATGCGCGCGTCGGACGTCATTTCGGCTTAATATCTCTTGTCTCCTTGGGAGTAGAAAGTCTTTTCATGGTTCTTTGGAAAGGGTTGCATCTCCCCTGTAATCGCCTTTAAGCGGCACGCGGATCGGACCCATCGTTCTCACGCTACGATTTTTTAAAATCCGCCAGGGAAGGAACGAACGCTTGGCAGGTGGCGTTCGTGACGGACAGTCAAGCAGTTAATGCGCACCGAGCTGCAGGCCATTTGGACCTGGCCCAGCCTAGATGTGAGTATTCAAAGTCAGCACGTTTGTTTCAAAGTTCTCCACCAATTCGTTGTAATTGCGTGTGTGCGCGTGAACACCAGGTTTGTGGAGGAGTTCGTCCTTGGACTGTACAAGGGGAGACAGTGTGTGGCCTGGCTGCGTGAGGTTGCAGTTTGCTGGGCATGAGAGATTGGCATGTGGTGCCCTGGAGGTGTGGTTGTTCCAGGACGGGCAAGGTGGGGTAGTGTGGCTGGGTGACGGTGCGCTTCACTGGGGATGTGGTTGTGAGTTGCAGGCCCATTCCTTTGAATGACAGAAAGGATCTGATTTGTTTCCAGGTTTAAACGTACTTTGCTGGGTATGACTGTGACCTCTTGGGCCAGGAAGTCTGTTTCTAGTTTTATTTAAACGGTCAAACTGCGTGAAGTGTGCCCAGGCCCAGAGCTACTTTGCTGGGCATGGCTGTGTGACCTCTTGGGCCTGGAAGTCTGGTTGTAGTATGATTTTAAAGGGTCAAATGCTCTCCATTGTGTGTCCAGGTTTAAGGCTACTTTGCTGGGCATGTGATTTGGACCCATCGGGTACGGAAGCCTTTCCGTCACGTGCTCGTTTTCCACGCCTTCAGCGCAGGTAGCCTGCGAATTTAAAACCGACGTGCATTTTATTCTTTTCCCCTTTTATCCTTTCATATCTCTCCGCTACCTTGGAGAAGAGAGACGCACGCGGGTAAATAAAATGTAAATATCTCTAAATATCTGTATAATATGTAAATAAAAGGAAGATGTGGTTGTGTAGTGTAGTCGTTTGATTATAAATAATCTCATAATAATTTTATCCACAAATTCTTATACATTTATACATGTTTATCTCTCTCTTTGTGTGTGTGTGTGTGTGTGTGTGGTTCTGTGTCACTAGTGGGGCCTGTGGCCCGATTGGAGTGTTTGCGGTGTGAGAAGGAGGAGTTGGAGAACAGTTTGTTGGAGCAGCTGAAGGAGTTGAGGTTGCAGAAGCAGAAGGAGCTGCAGGTTCTTCAGGAGATGCTGAAACACAAGCAGCAGGAGGAGACAGAGCTCCTGCAGAAACAGCAGGAGGAGGAGGAGCATAACAGGTCCATCAAGAGTAAGTACTATGGAAATGCAATAATACTAACATAACTAATAATGAATGTTAGCCTTTAGGCTCCAATAAAAGTGATACTAATATATGTATAGTACTATATATATTATATTTTATATATTCAGTAGTAATTATGTAGTATATACAATCTATGTTATATCCAGCAGTAATGATACTTGCTCTGGCAGATATGAAAATGGCCTGTGAACAGGAGAAGAAATCTCTGGAGGAAGAACTTGAGAAGCTCAGACTGTCACTGCAGGTAGAGATCCCTTATAGTGTCAGTACACATCCACCAGTAGCTCCACCTTTCACTTATAACGTCAGTACACATTCAGTACACATTCCCACCTTTCCATTGTACTGGCTGTAGTGATGATTCGTGTGTGTGTTATACCAGCCCATAGAGGAGGACATTATGAGTCTGAAAGTGGCGCTGGAGATGAAGAACCAGGAGATCAAAGATCAGCACGATCTTTTGGTCAAACTATATACTCTGTATGTATACTATATACTCTGTATGTAGTACCTGGTTTAACACTATATCCTCTGTATATATACTATATACTGTTTATGTAGTACCTGGTTTAACACTATACCCTCAGCTTACTCTAGTCTGCAGATGTGAAGAAATTAAACAGAATGTGTATCTGTGTATATGTGCGCACCTGTATGTGTCTGGTTGTAGTATTATTTAAAGGGTCAAACTGCGTGAAGTGTGCCCAGGCCCAGAGCTACTTTCATGGGCATGATTCTGTGACCTCTTGGGCCTTGAAATGTGGTGCTTTGAATGATTTAAAGAGTGAAACGGTCTGAAGTGTGCCCACGTTTAAAGCAACCTTGCTGGGCATGACTGTGTGACCTCTTGGGCCAGGAAGTCTGTTTCTAGTTTTATTTAAACGGTCAAACTGCGTGAAGTGTGCCCAGGCCCAGAGCTACTTTGCTGGGCATGACTGTGTGACCTCTTGGGCCTGGAAGTCTGGTTGTAGTATGATTTTAAAGGGTCAAATGGTCTCCATTGTGTGTCCAGGTTTAAGGCTACTTTGCTGGGCATGTGATTTGGACCCATCGGGTACGGAAGCCTTTCCGTGACGTGCTCGTTTTCCACGCCTTCAGCGCAGGTAGCCTGCGAATTTAAAACCCACGTGCATTTTATTCTTTTCCCCTTTTATCCCTTCATATCTCTCCGCTACCTTGGAGAAGAGAGACGCACACGGGTAAATAAAATGTAAATATCTCTAAATATCTGTATAATATGTAAATAAAAGGAAGAAGTGGTTGTGTAGTGTAGTCGTTTCATTATAAATAATCTCATAATAATTTTATCCACAAATTCTTATACATTTATACATGTTTATCTCTCTCTGTGTGTGTGTGTGTGTGTGTGTGTGTGTGTGTGTGTGTGTGTGTGTGTGGTTCTGTGTCACTAGTGGGGCCTGTGGCCCGATTGGAGTGTTTGCGGTGTGAGAAGGAGGAGTTGGAGAACAGTTTGTTGGAGCAGCTGAAGGAGTTGAGGTTGCAGAAGCAGAAGGAGCTGCAGGTTCTTCAGGAGATGCTGAAACACAAGCAGCATGAGGAGACAGAGCTCCTGCAGAAACAGCAGGAGGAGGAGGAGCATAACAGGTCCATCAAGAGTAAGTACTATGGAAATGCAATAATACTAACATAACTAATAATGAATGCTAGCCTTTAGGCTCCAATAAAAGTGATACTAATATATGTATAGTACTATATATATTATATTTTATATATTCAGTAGTAATTATGTAGTATATACAATCTGTGTTATATCCAGCAGTAATGATACTTGCTCTGGCAGATATGAAAATGGCCTGTGAACAGGAGAAGAAATCTCTGGAGGAAGAACTTGAGAAGCTCAGACTGTCACTGCAGGTAGAGATCCCTTATAGTGTCAGTACACATCCACCAGTAGCTCCACCTTTCACTTATAACGTCAGTACACATTCAGTACACATTCCCACCTTTCCATTGTACTGGCTGTAGTGATGATTCGTGTGTGTGTTATACCAGCCCATAGAGGAGGACATTATGAGTCTGAAAGTGGCGCTGGAGATGAAGAACCAGGAGATCAAAGATCAGCACGATCTTTTGGTCAAACTATATAGTCTGTATGTAGTACCTGGTTTAACATTATATCCTCTGTATATATACTATATACTGTTTATGTAGTACCTGGTTTAACACTATACCCTCAGCTTACTCTAGTCTGCAGATGTGAAGAAATTAAACAGAATGTGTATCTGTGTATATGTGCGCACCTGTATGTGTCTGGTTGTAGTATTATTTAAAGGGTCAAACTCCGTAAAGTGTGCCCAGGCCCAGAGCTACTTTGATGGGCATGATTCTGTAACCTCTTGGGCCTTGAAATGTGGTGCTTTGAATGATTTAAAGAGTGAAACGGTCTGAAGTGTGCCCACGTTTAAAGCATCCTTGCAGGGCATGACTGTGTGACCTCTTGGGCCAGGAAGTCTGTTTCTACTTTTATTTAAACGGTCAAACTGCGTGAAGTGTGCCCATGCCCAGAGCTACTTTGCTGGGCATGACTGTGTGACCTCTTGGGCCTGGAAGTCTGGTTGTAGTATGATTTTAAAGGGTCAAATGGTCTCCATTGTGTGTCCAGGTTTAAGGCTACTTTGCTTGGCATGTGATTTGGACCCATCGGGTATGGAAGCCTTTCCGTCAAGTGCTCGTTTTCCACGCCTTCAGCGCAGGTAGCCTGCGAATTTAAAACCGACGTGCATTTTATTCTTTTCCCCTTTTATCCCTTCATATCTCTCCGCTACCTTGGAGAAGAGAGACGCACACGGGTAAATAAAATGTAAATATCTCTAAATATCTGTATAATATGTAAATAAAAGGAAGAAGTGGTTGTGTAGTGTAGTCGTTTCATTATAAATAATCTCATAATAATTTTATCCACAAATTCTTATACATTTATACATGTTTATCTCTCTCTGTGTGTGTGTGTGTGTGTGTCTGTGTGTGTGTGTGTGTGGTTCTGTGTCACTAGTGGGGCCTGTGGCCCGATTGGAGTGTTTGCGGTGTGAGAAGGAGGAGTTGGAGAACAGTTTGTTTGAGCAGCTGAAGGAGTTGAGGTTGCAGAAGCAGAAGGAGCTGCAGGTTCTTCAGGAGATGCTGAAACACAAGCAGCAGGAGGAGACAGAGCTCCTGCAGAAACAGCAGGAGGAGGAGGAGCATAACAGGTCCATCAAGAGTAAGTACTATGGAAATGCAATAATACTAACATAACTAATAATGAATGTTAGCCTTTAGGCTCCAATAAAAGTGACACTAATATATGTATAGTACTATATATATTATATTTTATATATTCAGCAGTAATTATGTAGTATATACAATCTGTGTTATATCCAGCAGTAATGATACTTGCTCTGGCAGATATGAAAATGGCCTGTGAACAGGAGAAGAAATCTCTGGAGGAAGAACTTGAGAAGCTCAAACTGTCACTGCAGGTAGAGATCCCTTATAGTGTCAGTACACATCCACCAGTACCACCACCTCTCACTTATAACGTCAGTACACATTCAGTACACATTCCCACCTTTCCATTGTACTGGCTGTAGTGATGATTCGTGTCTGTGTTATACCAGCCCATAGAGGAGGACATTATGAGTCTGAAAGTGGCGCTGGAGATGAAGAACCAGGAGATCAAAGATCAGCACGATCTTTTGGTCAAACTATATACTCTGTATGTATACTATATCGAATCCACGGTTTTCACGCTACGATTTTTTAAAATGTGGTGAGCTGCGGAGAAAAGACGCGGTCCGGACGTATTTGTGGCTTAATATCTCTTGTCTCCTTGGGAGTAGGAAGTCTCTTCATGGCTCTTTGGAAAGGGCTGCATCTCCCCTCTAATCGCCTTCGAGCTTCAAGCGGATTGGACCCACGGTTATCACGCTACGATTTTTTAAAGCCGCCAGGGACGGGCCGAAAGCGTGGCAGGTGGCGTTCGTTAGGGACAGTCATGGAGGTGATGCGCACCGAGTTGCACGCCATTTGGACTTGGCCAGACCTAGATGTGAGCGTTCAAAGTCAGCGCGTTTGTTTAAACTTTCTCCTCCAATTCGTTGCAACTGCTCAAGCGTTTCTCGCTCATCCGACTGTAGCGTAACGCTTTATATGTTAATATCTCTTGTCTCCTTGGGAGTAGGAAGTCTGTTCATGGATCTTTGGAAAGGGCTGCATCTCCCCTGTAATCGCCTTTAAGCGGCACGCGGATCGAAGCCACGGTTTTCACGCTATGATTTTTTTAAATGTGTTGCGCGGCGGAGAAATTGCGCGCCTCGGACGTCATTTCGGCTTAATATCTCTTGTCTCCTTGGGAGTAGAAAGTCTTTTCATGGCTCTTTGGAAAGGGCTGCATCTCCCCTGTAATCGCCTTCAAGCGGCACGCGGATCGAACCCACGGTTTTCACGCTATGATTTTTTTAAATGTGGTGCGCGGCGGAGAAAATGCGCGCGTCGGACGTCATTGCGGCTTAATATCTCTTGTCTCCTTGGGAATAGAAAGTCTTTTCATGGCTCTTTGGAAAGGGTTGCATCTCCCCTGTAATCGCCTTTAAGCGGCATGCGGATCGGACCCACCGTTCTCACGCTACGATTTTTTAAATGTGGTGTGCGGCGGAGAAAATGCGCGCGTCGGATATCATTGCGGCTTAATATCTCTTGTCTCCTTGTGAGTAGAAAGTCTGTTCATTGCTCTTTGGAAAGGGCTGCATCTCCCCTGTAATCGCCTTCGCGCGGCACGCGCATCGGAACCATCGTTATCACGCTACGATTTTTTAATGCCGCCAGGGACGGGCCGAAAGCTTGGCAGGTGGCGTTCGTTAGGGACCGTCATGGAGGTGATGCGCACCGAGTTGCAGGCCATTTGGATCTGGCCCGGCCTAGATGTGAGCGTTCAAAGTCAGCGCGTTTGTTTAAACTTTCTCCTCCAATTCGTTGCAATTGTACAAGCGTTTCTCGCTCATCCGACTGGAGCGTAACGCTTTATCTGTTAATATCTCTGGTCTCCTTGGGAGTAGAAAGTCTGTTCATGGCTCTTTGGAAAGGGCTGCATCTCCCCTGTAATCGCCTTCGAGCGGCACGCGGATCGAACCCACGGTTTTCACGCTATGATTTTTTTAAATGTGTTGCGCGTCGGAGAAAATGCGCGCGTCGGACGTCATTGCGGCTTAATATCTCTTGTCTCCTTGGGAGTAGAAAGTCTTTTCATGGTTCTTTGGAAAGGGTTGCATCTCCCCTGTAATCGCCTTTAAGCGGCACGCGGATCGGACCCACCGTTCTTACGCTACGATTTTTTAAATGTGGTGCGCGGCGTAGAAAAGACGCGCGTAGGACTTATTTGCGGCTTAATATCTTTGGGCTCCTTGGGAGTAGAAAGTCTGTTCATAGCTCTTTGGAAAGGGCTGCATCTCCCCTGTAATCGCCTTCGCGCGGCACGCGGATCGGAACCATCGTTATCATGCTACGATTTTTTAATGCCGACAGGGACGGGCCGAAAGCTTGGCAGGTGGCGTTCGTTAGGAAAAGTCATGGACGTGATGCGGACCGAGTTGCAGGCCATTTGGACCTGGCCCGGCCTAGATGTGAGCCTTCAAAGTCAGCGCGTTTGTTTAAACTTTCTCCTCCAATTCGTTGCAATTGTACAAGCGTTTCTCGCTCATCCGACTGGAGCGTAACGCTTTATCTGTTAATATCTCTGGTCTCCTTGGGAGTAGAAAGTCTGTTCATGGCTCTTTGGAAAGGGATGCATCTCCCCTGTAATCGCCTTTAAGCGGCACGCGGATCGGACCCACCGTTCTCACGCTACGATTTTTTAAACGTGGTGCGCGTCGGAGAAAATGCGCGTAATATCTCTTGTCTCCTTGGGAGTAGAAAGTCTGTTCATGGCTCTTTGGAAAGGGCTGTATCTCCCCTGTAATCGCCTTCGAGCGGCACGCGGATCGAACCCACGTTTTTCACGCTACGATTTTTTTTAAATGTGTTGCGCGGCGGAGAAAAGACGCGCGCCGGACGTATTTGCGGCTTAATATCTCTTGTCTCATTGGATGTAGAAAGTCTGTTCATGGCTCTTTGGAAAGGGCTGCATCTCCCCTGTAATCGCCTTCGAGCGGCACGCGGATCGAACCCACGGTTTTCACGCTATGATTTTTTTAAATGTGGTGCGCGGCGGAGGAAATGCGCGCGTCGGACGTCATTTCGGCTTAATATCTCTTGTCTCCTTGGGAGTAGAAAGTCTTTTCATGGCTCTTTGGAAAGGGCTGCATCTCCGCTGTAATCGCCTTCGAGCGGCACGCGGATCGAACCCACGGTTTTCACGCTATGATTTTTTTAAATGTGGTGCGCGTCGGAGAAAATGCGCGCGTCGGACGTCATTTCGGCTTAATATCTATTGTCTCCTTGGGAGTAGAAAGTCTTTTCATGGCTCTTTGGAAAGGTTTGCATCTCCCTTGTAATCGCCTTTAAGCGGCACGCGGATTGGACCCACCGTTCTTCCGATACGATTTTTTAAATGTGGTGCGCGGCGTAGAAAAGACGCGCGTAGGACGTATTTGCGGCTTAATATCTTTGGGCTCCTTGGGAGTAGGAAGTCTGTTCATGCCTCTTTGGAAAGGGCTGCATCTCCCCTGTAATCGCCTTCGCGCGGCACGCGGATCGGAACCATCGTTATCACGCTACGATTTTTTAATGCCGACAGGGACGGGCCGAAAGCTTGGCAGGTGGCGTTCGTTAGGAAAAGTCATGGACGTGATGCGGACCGAGTTGCAGGCCATTTGGACCTGGCCCGGCCTAGATGTGAGCCTTCAAAGTCAGCGCGTTTGTTTAAACTTTCTCCTCCAATTCGTTGCAATTGTACAAGCGTTTCTCGCTCATCCGACTGGAGCGTAACGCTTTATCTGTTAATATCTCTGGTCTCCTTGGGAGTAGAAAGTCTGTTCATGGCTCTTTGGAAAGGGCTGTATCTCCCCTGTAATCGCCTTCGAGCGGCACGCGCATCGGAACCATCGTTATCACGCTACGATTTTTTAATGCCGCCAGGGACGGGCCGAAAGCGTGGCAGGTGGCGTTCGTTAGGGACCGTCATGGAGGTGATGCGCACCGAGTTGCAGGCCATTTGGATCTGGCCCGGCCTAGATGTGAGCGTTCAAAGTCAGCGCGTTTGTTTAAACTTTCTCCTCCAATTCGTTGCAATTGTACAAGCGTTTCTCGCTCATCCGACTGGAGCGTAACGCTTTATCTGTTAATATCTCTGGTCTCCTTGGGAGTAGAAAGTCTGTTCATGGCTCTTTGGAAAGGGCTGCATCTCCCCTGTAATCGCCTTCGAGCGGCACGCGGATCGAACCCACGGTTTTCACGCTATGATTTTTTTAAATGTGTTGCGCGTCGGAGAAAATGCGCGCGTCGGACGTCATTGCGGCTTAATATCTCTTGTCTCCTTGGGAGTAGAAAGTCTTTTCATGGCTCTTTGGAAAGGGTTGCATCTCCCCTGTAATCGCCTTTAAGCGGCACGCGGATCGGACCCACCGTTCTTACGCTACGATTTTTTAAATGTGGTGCGCGGCGTAGAAAAGACGCGCGTAGGACTTATTTGCGGCTTAATATCTTTGGGCTCCTTGGGAGTAGAAAGTCTGTTCATAGCTCTTTGGAAAGGGCTGCATCTCCCCTGTAATCGCCTTCGCGCGGCACGCGGATCGGAACCATCGTTATCATGCTACGATTTTTTAATGCCGACAGGGACGGGCCGAAAGCTTGGCAGGTGGCGTTCGTTAGGAAAAGTCATGGACGTGATGCGGACCGAGTTGCAGGCCATTTGGACCTGGCCCGGCCTAGATGTGAGCCTTCAAAGTCAGCGCGTTTGTTTAAACTTTCTCCTCCAATTCGTTGCAATTGTACAAGCGTTTCTCGCTCATCCGACTGGAGCGTAACGCTTTATCTGTTAATATCTCTGGTCTCCTTGGGAGTAGAAAGTCTGTTCATGGCTCTTTGGAAAGGGATGCATCTCCCCTGTAATCGCCTTTAAGCGGCACGCGGATCGGACCCACCGTTCTCACGCTACGATTTTTTAAACGTGGTGCGCGTCGGAGAAAATGCGCGTAATATCTCTTGTCTCCTTGGGAGTAGAAAGTCTGTTCATGGCTCTTTGGAAAGGGCTGTATCTCCCCTGTAATCGCCTTCGAGCGGCACGCGCATCGGAACCATCGTTATCACGCTACGATTTTTTAATGCCGCCAGGGATAGGCCGAAAGCGTGGCAGGTGGCGTTCGTTAGCGACAGTCATGGAGGTGATGCGCACCGAGTTGCACGCCATTTGGAGTTGGCCCGGCCTAGATGTGAGCGTTGAAAGTCAGCGCGTTTGTTTAAACTTTCTCCTCCAATTCGTTGCAATTGTACAAGCGTTTCTCGTTCATCCGACTGGAGCGTAACGCTTTATATGTTAATATTTCTGGTCTCCTTGGGAGTAGAAAGTCTGTTCATGGCTCTTTTGAAAGGGATGCATCTCCCCTGTAATCGCCTTCGAGCGGCACGCGGATCGAACCCACGTTTTTCACGCTACGATTTTTTTTTAAATGTGTTGCGCGGCGGAGAAAAGACGCGCGCCGGACGTATTTGCGGCTTAATATCTCTTGTCTCATTGGATGTAGAAAGTCTGTTCATGGCTCTTTGGAAAGGGCTGCATCTCCCCTGTAATCGCCTTCGAGCGGCACGCGGATCGAACCCACGGTTTTCACGCTATGATTTTTTTAAATGTGGTGCGCGGCGGAGGAAATGCGCGCGTCGGACGTCATTTCGGCTTAATATCTCTTGTCTCCTTGGGAGTAGAAAGTCTTTTCATGGCTCTTTGGAAAGGGCTGCATCTCCGCTGTAATCGCCTTCGAGCGGCACGCGGATCGAACCCACGGTTTTCACGCTATGATTTTTTTAAATGTGGTGCGCGTCGGAGAAAATGCGCGCGTCGGACGTCATTTCGGCTTAATATCTATTGTCTCCTTGGGAGTAGAAAGTCTTTTCATGGCTCTTTGGAAAGGTTTGCATCTCCCTTGTAATCGCCTTTAAGCGGCACGCGGATTGGACCCACCGTTCTTCCGATACGATTTTTTAAATGTGGTGCGCGGCGTAGAAAAGACGCGCGTAGGACGTATTTGCGGCTTAATATCTTTGGGCTCCTTGGGAGTAGGAAGTCTGTTCATGCCTCTTTGGAAAGGGCTGCATCTCCCCTGTAATCGCCTTCGCGCGGCACGCGGATCGGAACCATCGTTTTCACGCTACGATTTTTTAATGCCGACAGGGACGGGCCGAAAGCTTGGCAGGTGGCGTTCGTTAGGAAAAGTCATGGACGTGATGCGGACCGAGTTGCAGGCCATTTGGACCTGGCCCGGCCTAGATGTGAGCCTTCAAAGTCAGCGCGTTTGTTTAAACTTTCTCCTCCAATTCGTTGCAATTGTACAAGCGTTTCTCGCTCATCCGACTGGAGCGTAACGCTTTATCTGTTAATATCTCTGGTCTCCTTGGGAGTAGAAAGTCTGTTCATGGCTCTTTGGAAAGGGCTGTATCTCCCCTGTAATCGCCTTCGAGCGGCACGCGCATCGGAACCATCGTTATCACGCTACGATTTTTTAATGCCGCCAGGGACGGGCCGAAAGCGTGGCAGGTGGCGTTCGTTAGGGACAGTCATGGAGGTGATGCGCACCGAGTTGCACGCCATTTGGAGTTGGCCCGGCCTAGATGTGAGCCTTCAAAGTCAGCGCGTTTGTTTAAACTTTCTCCTCCAATTCGTTGCAATTGTACAAGCGTTTCTCGTTCATCCGACTGGAGCGTAACGCTTTATATGTTAATATTTCTGGTCTCCTTGGGAGTAGAAAGTCTGTTCATGGCTCTTTTGAAAGGGATGCATCTCCCCTGTAATCGCCTTCGAGCGGCACGCGGATCGAACCCACGTTTTTCACGCTACGATTTTTTTTTAAATGTGTTGCGCGGCGGAGAAAAGACGCGCGCCGGACGTATTTGCGGCTTAATATCTCTTGTCTCATTGGATGTAGAAAGTCTGTTCATGGCTCTTTGGAAAGGGCTGCATCTCCCCTGTAATCGCCTTCGAGCGGCACGCGGATCGAACCCACGGTTTTCACGCTATGATTTTTTTAAATGTGGTGCGCGGCGGAGGAAATGCGCGCGTCGGACGTCATTTCGGCTTAATATCTCTTGTCTCCTTGGGAGTAGAAAGTCTTTTCATGGCTCTTTGGAAAGGGCTGCATCTCCGCTGTAATCGCCTTCGAGCGGCACGCGGATCGAACCCACGGTTTTCACGCTATGATTTTTTTAAATGTGGTGCGCGTCGGAGAAAATGCGCGCGTCGGACGTCATTTCGGCTTAATATCTATTGTCTCCTTGGGAGTAGAAAGTCTTTTCATGGCTCTTTGGAAAGGTTTGCATCTCCCTTGTAATCGCCTTTAAGCGGCACGCGGATTGGACCCACCGTTCTTCCGATACGATTTTTTAAATGTGGTGCGCGGCGTAGAAAAGACGCGCGTAGGACGTATTTGCGGCTTAATATCTTTGGGCTCCTTGGGAGTAGGAAGTCTGTTCATGCCTCTTTGGAAAGGGCTGCATCTCCCCTGTAATCGCCTTCGAGCGGCACGCGGATCGAACCCACGGTTTTCACGCTATGATTTTTTTAAATGTGGTGCGCGTCGGAGAAAATGCGCGCGTCGGACGTCATTTCGGCTTAATATCTATTGTCTCCTTGGGAGTAGAAAGTCTTTTCATGGCTCTTTGGAAAGGTTTGCATCTCCCTTGTAATCGCCTTCGAGCGGCACGTGGATCGAACCCACGGTTTTCACGCTATGATTTTTTTAAATGTGCTGCGCGGCGGAGAAAATGCGCGCGTCGGACGTCATTGCGGCTTAATATCTCTTGTCTCCTTGGGAGTAGAAAGTCTTTTCATGGTTCTTTGGAAAGGGCTGCATCTCCCCTGTAATCGCCTTCGAGCGGCACGCGGATCGGAACCATCCTTATCACGCTACGATTTTTTAATGCCGACAGGGACGGGCCGAAAGCTTGGCAGGTGGCGTTCGTTAGGAAAAGTCATGGACGTGATGCGGACCGAGTTGCAGGCCATTTGGACCTGGCCCGGCCTAGATGTGAGCCTTCAAAGTCAGCGCGTTTGTTTAAACTTTCTCCTCCAATTCGTTGCAATTGTACAAGCGTTTCTCGCTCATCCGACTGGAGCGTAACGCTTTATCTGTTAATATCTCTGGTCTCCTTGGGAGTAGAAAGTCTGTTCATGGCTCTTTGGAAAGGGATGCATCTCCCCTGTAATCGCCTTTAAGCGGCACGCGGATCGGACCCACCGTTCTCACGCTACGATTTTTTAAACGTGGTGCGCGTCGGAGAAAATGCGCGTAATATCTCTTGTCTCCTTGGGAGTAGAAAGTCTGTTCATGGCTCTTTGGAAAGGGCTGTATCTCCCCTGTAATCGCCTTCGAGCGGCACGCGCATCGGAACCATCGTTATCACGCTACGATTTTTTAATGCCGCCAGGGACGGGCCGAAAGCGTGGCAGGTGGCGTTCGTTAGGGACAGTCATGGAGGTGATGCGCACCGAGTTGCACGCCATTTGGAGTTGGCCCGGCCTAGATGTGAGCGTTCAAAGTCAGCGCGTTTGTTTAAACTTTCTCCTCCAATTCGTTGCAATTGTACAAGCGTTTCTCGCTCATCCGACTGGAGCGTAACGCTTTATCTGTTAATATCTCTGGTCTCCATATAAAGCGTTACGCTAACGCTTTATATGTTAATATTTCTGGTCTCCTTGGGAGTAGAAAGTCTTTTCATGGCTCTTTGGAAAGGGCTGCATCTCCGCTGTAATCGCCTTCGAGCGGCACGCGGATCGAACCCACGGTTTTCACGCTATGATTTTTTTAAATGTGGTGCGCGGCGGAGAAAATGCGCGCGTCGGACGTCATTTCGGCTTAATATCTATTGTCTCCTTGGGAGTAGAAAGTCTTTTCATGGCTCTTTGGAAAGGTTTGCATCTCCCTTGTAATCGCCTTTAAGCGGCACGCGGATTGGACCCACCGTTCTTCCGATACGATTTTTTAAATGTGGTGCGCGGCGTAGAAAAGACGCGCGTAGGACGTATTTGCGGCTTAATATCTTTGGGCTCCTTGGGAGTAGGAAGTCTGTTCATGCCTCTTTGGAAAGGGCTGCATCTCCTCTGTAATCGCCTTCGAGCGGCACGCGGATCGAACCCACGGTTTTAACGCTATGATTTTTTTAAATGTGGTGCGCGGCGGAGGAAATGCGCGCGTCGGACGTCATTTCGGCTTAATATCTCTTGTCTCCTTGGGAGTACAAAGTCTTTTCATGGCTCTTTGGAAAGGGCTGCATCTCCCCTGTAATCGCCTTTAAGCGGCACGCGGATCGAACCCACGGTTTTCACGCTACGATTTTTTTTAAATGTGTTGCGCGGCGGAGAATAGACGCGCGCCGGACGTATTTGCGGCTTGATATCTCTTGTCTCATTGGGAGTAGAAAGTCTGTTCATGGCTCTTTGGAAAGGGCTGCATCTCCCCTGTAATCGCCTTCGAGCGGCACGCGGATCGAACCCACGGTTTTCACGCTATGATTTTTTTAAATGTGTTGCGCGTCGGAGAAAATGCGCGCGTCGGACGTCATTGCGGCTTAATATCTCTTGTCTCCTTGGGAGTAGAAAGTCTTTTCATGGCTCTTTGGAAAGGGCTGCATCTCCGCTGTAATCGCCTTCGAGCGGCACGCGGATCGAACCCACGGTTTTCACGCTATGATTTTTTTAAATGTGGTGCGCGGCGGAGAAAATGCGCGCGTCGGACGTCATTTCGGCTTAATATCTATTGTCTCCTTGGGAGTAGAAAGTCTTTTCATGGCTCTTTGGAAAGGTTTGCATCTCCCTTGTAATCGCCTTTAAGCGGCACGCGGATTGGACCCACCGTTCTTCCGATACGATTTTTTAAATGTGGTGCGCGGCGTAGAAAAGACGCGCGTAGGACGTATTTGCGGCTTAATATCTTTGGGCTCCTTGGGAGTAGGAAGTCTGTTCATGCCTCTTTGGAAAGGGCTGCATCTCCTCTGTAATCGCCTTCGAGCGGCACGCGGATCGAACCCACGGTTTTCACGCTATGATTTTTTTAAATGTGGTGCGCGGCGGAGAAAATGCGCGCGTCGGACGTCATTTCGGCTTAATATCTATTGTCTCCTTGGGAGTAGAAAGTCTTTTCATGGCTCTTTGGAAAGGTTTGCATCTCCCTTGTAATCGCCTTTAAGCGGCACGCGGATTGGACCCACCGTTCTTCCGATACGATTTTTTAAATGTGGTGCGCGGCGTAGAAAAGACGCGCGTAGGACGTATTTGCGGCTTAATATCTTTGGGCTCCTTGGGAGTAGGAAGTCTGTTCATGCCTCTTTGGAAAGGGCTGCATCTCCCCTGTAATCGCCTTCGAGCGGCACGCGGATCGAACCCACGGTTTTAACGCTATGATTTTTTTAAATGTGGTGCGCGGCGGAGGAAATGCGCGCGTCGGACGTCATTTCGGCTTAATATCTCTTGTCTCCTTGGGAGTACAAAGTCTTTTCATGGCTCTTTGGAAAGGGCTGCATCTCCCCTGTAATCGCCTTTAAGCGGCACGCGGATCGAACCCACGGTTTTCACGCTACGATTTTTTTTAAATGTGTTGCGCGGCGGAGAATAGACGCGCGCCGGACGTATTTGCGGCTTGATATCTCTTGTCTCATTGGGAGTAGAAAGTCTGTTCATGGCTCTTTGGAAAGGGCTGCATCTCCCCTGTAATCGCCTTCGAGCGGCACGCGGATCGAACCCACGGTTTTCACGCTATGATTTTTTTAAATGTGTTGCGCGTCGGAGAAAATGCGCGCGTCGGACGTCATTGCGGCTTAATATCTCTTGTCTCCTTGGGAGTAGAAAGTCTTTTCATGGCTCTTTGGAAAGGGCTGCATCTCCGCTGTAATCGCCTTCGAGCGGCACGCGGATCGAACCCACGGTTTTCACGCTATGATTTTTTTAAATGTGGTGCGCGGCGGAGAAAATGCGCGCGTCGGACGTCATTTCGGCTTAATATCTATTGTCTCCTTGGGAGTAGAAAGTCTTTTCATGGCTCTTTGGAAAGGTTTGCATCTCCCTTGTAATCGCCTTTAAGCGGCACGCGGATTGGACCCACCGTTCTTCCGCTACGATTTTTTAAATGTGGTGCGCGGCGTAGAAAAGACGCGCGTAGGACGTATTTGCGGCTTAATATCTTTGGGCTCCTTGGGAGTAGGAAGTCTGTTCATGCCTCTTTGGAAAGGGCTGCATCTCCTCTGTAATCGCCTTCGAGCGGCACGCGGATCGAACCCACGGTTTTCACGCTATGATTTTTTTAAATGTGTTGCGCGGCGGAGGAAATGCGCGCGTCGGACGTCATTTCGGCTTAATATCTCTTGTCTCCTTGGGAGTAGAAAGTCTTTTCATGGCTCTTTGGAAAGGGCTGCATCTCCCCTGTAATCGCCTTTAAGCGGCACGCGGATCGAACCCACGGTTTTCACGCTACGATTTTTTTTAAATGTGTTGCGCGGCGGAGAATAGACGCGCGCCGGACGTATTTGCGGCTTGATATCTCTTGTCTCATTGGGAGTAGAAGGTCTGTTCATGGCTCTTTGGAAAGGGCTGCATCTCCCCTGTAATCGCCTTCGAGCGGCACGCGGATCGAACCCACGGTTTTCACGCTATGATTTTTTTAAATGTGGTGCGCGGCGGAGAAAATGCGCGCGTCGGACGTCATTTCGGCTTAATATCTATTGTCTCCTTGGGAGTAGAAAGTCTTTTCATGGCTCTTTGGAAAGGTTTGCATCTCCCTTGTAATCGCCTTTAAGCGGCACGCGGATTGGACCCACCGTTCTTCCGATACGATTTTTTAAATGTGGTGCGCGGCGTAGAAAAGACGCGCGTAGGACGTATTTGCGGCTTAATATCTTTGGGCTCCTTGGGAGTAGGAAGTCTGTTCATGCCTCTTTGGAAAGGGCTGCATCTCCCCTGTAATCGCCTTCGAGCGGCACGCGGATCGAACCCACGGTTTTAACGCTATGATTTTTTTAAATGTGGTGCGCGGCGGAGGAAATGCGCGCGTCGGACGTCATTTCGGCTTAATATCTCTTGTCTCCTTGGGAGTACAAAGTCTTTTCATGGCTCTTTGGAAAGGGCTGCATCTCCCCTGTAATCGCCTTTAAGCGGCACGCGGATCGAACCCACGGTTTTCACGCTACGATTTTTTTTAAATGTGTTGCGCGGCGGAGAATAGACGCGCGCCGGACGTATTTGCGGCTTGATATCTCTTGTCTCATTGGGAGTAGAAAGTCTGTTCATGGCTCTTTGGAAAGGGCTGCATCTCCCCTGTAATCGCCTTCGAGCGGCACGCGGATCGAACCCACGGTTTTCACGCTATGATTTTTTTAAATGTGTTGCGCGTCGGAGAAAATGCGCGCGTCGGACGTCATTGCGGCTTAATATCTCTTGTCTCCTTGGGAGTAGAAAGTCTTTTCATAGCTCTTTGGAAAGGGCTGCATCTCCGCTGTAATCGCCTTCGAGCGGCACGCGGATCGAACCCACGGTTTTCACGCTATGATTTTTTTAAATGTGTTGCGCGTCGGAGAAAATGCGCGCGTCGGACGTCATTGCGGCTTAATATCTCTTGTCTCCTTGGGAGTAGAAAGTCTTTTCATAGCTCTTTGGAAAGGGCTGCATCTCCGCTGTAATCGCCTTCGAGCGGCACGCGGATCGAACCCACGGTTTTCACGCTATGATTTTTTTAAATGTGTTGCGCGTCGGAGAAAATGCGCGCGTCGGACGTCATTGCGGCTTAATATCTCTTGTCTCCTTGGGAGTAGAAAGTCTGTTCATGGCTCTTTGGAAAGGGATGCATCTCCCCTGTAATCGCCTTTAAGCGGCACGCGGATCGGACCCACCGTTCTCACGCTACGATTTTTTAAACGTGGTGCGCGTCGGAGAAAATGCGCGCGTCGGACGTCATTGCGGCTTAATATCTCTTGTCTCCTTGGGAGTAGAAAGTCTGTTCATGGCTCTTTGGAAAGGGTTGCATCTCCCTTGTAATCGCCTTTAAGCGGCACGCGGATTGGACCCACCGTTCTTACGATACGATTTTTTAAATGTTGCGCGGCGTAGAAAAGACGCGCGAAGGACGTATTTGCGGCTTAATATCTTTGGGCTCCTTGGGAGTAGGAAGTCTGTTCATGCCTCTTTGGAAAGGGCTGCATCTCCCCTGTAATCGCCTTCGAGCGGCACGCGGATCGAACCCACGGTTTTCACGCTATGATTTTTTTAAATGTGTTGCGCGTCGGAGAAAATGCGCGCGTCGGACGTCATTGCGGCTTAATATCTCTTGTCTCCTTGGGAGTAGAAAGTCTGTTCATGGCTCTTTGGAAAGGGATGCATCTCCCCTGTAATCGCCTTTAAGCGGCACGCGGATCGGACCCACCGTTCTCACGCTACGATTTTTTAAACGTGGTGCGCGTCGGAGAAAATGCGCGCGTCGGACGTCATTGCGGCTTAATATCTCTTGTCTCCTTGGGAGTAGAAAGTCTGTTCATGGCTCTTTGGAAAGGGTTGCATCTCCCTTGTAATCGCCTTTAAGCGGCACGCGGATTGGACCCACCGTTCTTACGATACGATTTTTTAAATGTTGCGCGGCGTAGAAAAGACGCGCGAAGGACGTATTTGCGGCTTAATATCTTTGGGCTCCTTGGGAGTAGGAAGTCTGTTCATGCCTCTTTGGAAAGGGCTGCATCTCCCCTGTAATCGCCTTCGAGCGGCACGCGGATCGAACCCACGGTTTTCACGCTATGATTTTTTTAAATGTGCTGCGCGGCGGAGAAAATGAGCGCGTCGGACGTCATTGCGGCTTAATATCTCTTGTCTCCTTGGGAGTAGAAAGTCTTTTCATGGTTCTTTGGAAAGGGCTGCATCTCCCCTGTAATCGCCTTCGCGCGGCACGCAGATCGGAACCATCGTTATCACGCTACGATTTTTTAATGCCAACAGGGACGGGCCGAAAGCTTGGCAGGTGGCGTTCGTTAGGAAAAGTCATGGACGTGATGCGGACCGAGTTGCAGGCCATTTGGACCTGGCCCGGCCTAGATGTGAGCCTTCAAAGTCAGCGCGTTTGTTTAAACTTTCTCCTCCAATTCGTTGCAATTGTACAAGCGTTTCTCGCTCATCCGACTGGAGCGTAACGCTTTATCTGTTAATATCTCTGGTCTCCTTGGGAGTAGAAAGTCTGTTCATGGCTCTTTGGAAAGGGATGCATCTCCCCTGTAATCGCCTTTAAGCGGCACGCGGATCGGACCCACCGTTCTCACGCTACGATTTTTTAAACGTGGTGCGCGTCGGAGAAAATGCGCGCGTCGGACGTCATTGCGGCTTAATATCTCTTGTCTCCTTGGGAGTAGAAAGTCTGTTCATGGCTCTTTGGAAAGGGTTGCATCTCCCTTGTAATCGCCTTTAAGCGGCACGCGGATTGGACCCACCGTTCTTACGATACGATTTTTTAAATGTTGCGCGGCGTAGAAAAGACGCGCGAAGGACGTATTTGCGGCTTAATATCTTTGGGCTCCTTGGGAGTAGGAAGTCTGTTCATGCCTCTTTGGAAAGGGCTGCATCTCCCCTGTAATCGCCTTCGAGCGGCACGCGGATCGAACCCACGGTTTTCACGCTATGATTTTTTTAAATGTGTTGCGCGTCGGAGAAAATGCGCGCGTCGGACGTCATTGCGGCTTAATATCTCTTGTCTCCTTGGGAGTAGAAAGTCTTTTCATGGTTCTTTGGAAAGGGTTGCATCTCCCCTGTAATCGCCTTTAAGCGGCACGCGGATCGGACCCACCGTTCTTACGCTACGATTTTTTAAATGTGGTGCGCGGCGTGGAAAAGACGCGCGTAGGACTTATTTGCGGCTTAATATCTTTGGGCTCCTTGGGAGTAGAAAGTCTGTTCATAGCTCTTTGGAAAGGGCTGCATCTCCCCTGTAATCGCCTTCGCGCGGCACGCGGATCGGAAACATCGTTATCATGCTACGATTTTTTAATGCCGACAGGGACGGGCCGAAAGCTTGGCAGGTGGCGTTCGTTAGGAAAAGTCATGGACGTGATGCGGACCGAGTTGCAGGCCATTTGGACCTGGCCCGGCCTAGATGTGAGCCTTCAAAGTCAGCGCGTTTGTTTAAACTTTCTCCTCCAATTCGTTGCAATTGTACAAGCGTTTCTCGCTCATCCGACTGGAGCGTAACGATTTATCTGTTAATATCTCTGGTCTCCTTGGGAGTAGAAAGTCTGTTCATGGCTCTTTGGAAAGGGATGCATCTCCCCTGTAATCGCCTTTAAGCGGCACGCGGATCGGACCCACCGTTCTCACGCTACGATTTTTTAAACGTGGTGCGCGTCGGAGAAAATGCGCGTAATATCTCGTCTCCTTGGGAGTAGAAAGTCTTTTCATGGCTCTTTGGAAAGGGCTGCATCTCCGCTGTAATCGCCTTCGAGCGGCACGCGGATCGAACCCACGGTTTTCACGCTATGATTTTTTTAAATGTGTTGCGCGGCGGAGAAATTGCGCTCGTCGGACGTCATTTCGGCTTAATATCTCTTGTCTCCTTGGGAGTAGAAAGTCTTTTCATGGCTCTTTGGAAAGGGCTGCATCTCCCCTGTAATCGCCTTTAAGCGGCACGCGGATCGGACCCACCGTTCTCACGCTAAGATTTTTTAAATGTGGTGCGCGGCGGAGAAAATGCGCGTGTCGGACATCATTGCTGCTTAATATCTCTTTTCTCCTTGGGAGTAGGAAGTCTGTTCATGGCTCTTTGGAAATGCTGCATCTCCCCTGTAATCGCCTTCAAGCGGCACGCGGATCGAACCCACGGTTTTCACGCTATGATTTTTTTAAATGTGGTGCGCGGCGGAGAAAATGCGCGCGTCGGACGTCATTGCGGCTTAATATCTCTTGTCTCCTTGGGAATAGAAAGTCTTTTCATGGCTCTTTGGAAAGGGTTGCATCTCCCCTGTAATCGCCTTTAAGCGGCATGCGGATCGGACCCACCGTTCTCACGCTACGATTTTTTAAATGTGGTGTGCGGCGGAGAAAATGCGCGCGTCGGATATCATTGCGGCTTAATATCTCTTGTCTCCTTGTGAGTAGAAAGTCTGTTCATTGCTCTTTGGAAAGGGCTGCATCTCCCCTGTAATCGCCTTCGCGCGGCACGCGCATCGGAACCATCGTTATCACGCTACGATTTTTTAATGCCGCCAGGGACGGGCCGAAAGCTTGGCAGGTGGCGTTCGTTAGGGACCGTCATGGAGGTGATGCGCACCGAGTTGCAGGCCATTTGGATCTGGCCCGGCCTAGATGTGAGCGTTCAAAGTCAGCGCGTTTGTTTAAACTTTCTCCTCCAATTCGTTGCAATTGTACAAGCGTTTCTCGCTCATCCGACTGGAGCGTAACGCTTTATCTGTTAATATCTCTGGTCTCCTTGGGAGTAGAAAGTCTGTTCATGGCTCTTTGGAAAGGGCTGCATCTCCCCTGTAATCGCCTTCGAGCGGCACGCGGATCGAACCCACGGTTTTCACGCTATGATTTTTTTAAATGTGTTGCGCGTCGGAGAAAATGCGCGCGTCGGACGTCATTTCGGCTTAATATCTATTGTCTCCTTGGGAGTAGAAAGTCTTTTCATGGCTCTTTGGAAAGGTTTGCATCTCCCTTGTAATCGCCTTTAAGCGGCACGCGGATTGGACCCACCGTTCTTCCGATACGATTTTTTAAATGTGGTGCGCGGCGTAGAAAAGACGCGCGTAGGACGTATTTGCGGCTTAATATCTTTGGGCTCCTTGGGAGTAGGAAGTCTGTTCATGCCTCTTTGGAAAGGGCTGCATCTCCCCTGTAATCGCCTTCGAGCGGCACGTGGATCGAACCCACGGTTTTCACGCTATGATTTTTTTAAATGTGCTGCGCGGCGGAAAAAATGCGCGCGTCGGACGTCATTGCGGCTTAATATCTCTTGTCTCCTTGGGAGTAGAAAGTCTTTTCATGGTTCTTTGGAAAGGGCTGCATCTCCCCTGTAATCGCCTTCGCGCGGCACGCGGATCGGAACCATCGTTATCACGCTACGATTTTTTAATGCCGACAGGGACGGGCCGAAAGCTTGGCAGGTGGCGTTCGTTAGGAAAAGTCATGGACGTGATGCGGACCGAGTTGCAGGCCATTTGGACCTGGCCCGGCCTAGATGTGAGCCTTCAAAGTCAGCGCGTTTGTTTAAACTTTCTCCTCCAATTCGTTGCAATTGTACAAGCGTTTCTCTCTCATCCGACTGGAGCGTAACGCTTTATCTGTTAATATCTCTGGTCTCCTTGGGAGTAGAAAGTCTGTTCATGGCTCTTTGGAAAGGGATGCATCTCCCCTGTAATCGCCTTTAAGCGGCACGCGGATCGGACCCACCGTTCTCACGCTACGATTTTTTAAACGTGGTGCGCGTCGGAGAAAATGCGCGTAATATCTCTTGTCTCCTTGGGAGTAGAAAGTCTGTTCATGGCTCTTTGGAAAGGGCTGTATCTCCCCTGTAATCGCCTTCGAGCGGCACGCGCATCGGAACCATCGTTATCACGCTACGATTTTTTAATGCCGCCAGGGACGGGCCGAAAGCGTGGCAGGTGGCGTTCGTTAGGGACAGTCATGGAGGTGATGCGCACCGAGTTGCACGCCATTTGGAGTTGGCCCGGCCTAGATGTGAGCGTTCAAAGTCAGCGCGTTTGTTTAAACTTTCTCCTCCAATTCGTTGCAATTGTACAAGCGTTTCTCGTTCATCCGACTGGAGCGTAACGCTTTATATGTTAATATTTCTGGTCTCCTTGGGAGTAGAAAGTCTGTTCATGGCTCTTTTGAAAGGGATGCATCTCCCCTGTAATCGCCTTCGAGCGGCACGCGGATCGAACCCACGTTTTTCACGCTACGATTTTTTTTAAATGTGTTGCGCGGCGGAGAAAAGACGCGCGCCGGACGTATTTGCGGCTTAATATCTCTTGTCTCATTGGGTGTAGAAAGTCTGTTCATGGCTCTTTGGAAAGGGCTGCATCTCCCCTGTAATCGCCTTCGAGCGGCACGCGGATCGAACCCACGGTTTTCAAGCTATGATTTTTTTAAATGTGGTGCGCGGCGGAGGAAATGCGCGCGTCGGACGTCATTTCGGCTTAATATCTCTTGTCTCCTTGGGAGTAGAAAGTCTTTTCATGGCTCTTTGGAAAGGGCTGCATCTCCGCTGTAATCGCCTTCGAGCGGCACGCGGATCGAACCCACGGTTTTCACGCTATGATTTTTTTAAATGTGGTGCGCGTCGTAGAAAATGCGCGCGTCGGACGTCATTTCGGCTTAATATCTATTGTCTCCTTGGGAGTAGAAAGTCTTTTCATGGCTCTTTGGAAAGGTTTGCATCTCCCTTGTAATCGCCTTTAAGCGGCACGCGGATTGGACCCACCTTTCTTCCGATACGATTTTTTAAATGTGGTGCGCGGCGTAGAAAAGACGCGCGTAGGACGTATTTGCGGCTTAATATCTTTGTGCTCCTTGGGAGTAGGAAGTCTGTTCATGCCTCTTTGGAAAGGGCTGCATCTCCCCTGTAATCGCCTTCGAGCGGCACGCGGATCGAACCCACGGTTTTCACGCTATGATTTTTTTAAATGTGGTGCGCGGCGGAGGAAATGCGCGCGTCGGACGTCATTTCGGCTTAATATCTCTTGTCTCCTTGGGAGTAGAAAGTCTTTTCATGGCTCTTTGGAAAGGGCTGCATCTCCCCTGTAATCGCCTTTAAGCGGCACGCGGATCGAACCCACGGTTTTCACGCTACGATTTTTTTTTAAATGTGTTGCGCGGCGGAGAATAGACGCGCGCCGGACGTATTTGCGGCTTGATATCTCTTGTCTCATTGGGAGTAGAAAGTCTGTTCATGGCTCTTTGGAAAGGGCTGCATCTCCCCTGTAATCGCCTTCGAGCGGCACGCGGATCGAACCCACGGTTTTCACGCTATGATTTTTTTAAATGTGGTGAGCGGCGGAGGAAATGCGCGCGACGGACGTCATTTCGGCTTAATATCTCTTGTCTCCTTGGGAGTAGAAAGTCTTTTCATGGCTCTTTGGAAAGGGCTGCATCTCCCCTGTAATCGGCTTTAAGCGGCACGCGGATCGAACCCACGGTTTTCACGCTACGATTTTTTTTAAATGTGTTGCGCGGCGGAGAAAATGCGCGCGTCGGATGTCATTGCGGCTTAATATCTCGTTTCCTTGGGAGTAGAAAGTCTTTTCATGGTTCTTTGGAAAGGGTTGCATCTCCCCTGTAATCGCCTTTAAGCGGCACGCGGATCGGACCCATCGTTCTCACGCTACGATTTTTTAAAATCCGCCAGGGACGGAACGAACGCTTGGCAGGTGGCGTTCGTGACGGACAGTCAAGCAGTTAATGCGCACCGAGCTGCAGGCCATTTGGACCTGGCCCAGCCTAGATGTGAGTTTTCAAAGTCAGCACGTTTGTTTCAAAGTTCTCCACCAATTCGTTGTAATTGCGTGTGTGCGCGTGAACACCAGGTTTGTGGAGGAGTTCGTCCTTGGACTGTACAAGGGGAGACAGTGTGTGGCCTGGCTGCGTGAGGTTGCAGTTTGCTGGGCCTGAGAGATTGGCATGTGGTGCCCTGGAGGTGTGGTTGTTCCAGGACGGGCAAGGTGGCGTAGTGTGGCTGGGTGACGGTGCGCTTCACTGGGGATGTGGTTGTGAGTTGCAGGCCCATTCCTTTGAATGACAGAAAGGATCTGATTTGTTTCCAGGTTTAAACGTACTTTGCTGGGTATGACTGTGACCTCTTGGGCCAGGAAGTCTGTTTCTAGTTTTATTTAAACGGTCAAACTGCGTGAAGTGTGCCCAGGCCCAGAGCTACTTTGCTGGGCATGACTGTGTGACCTCTTGGGCCTGGAAGTCTGGTTGTAGTATGATTTTAAAGGGTCAAATGGTCTCCATTGTGTGTCCAGGTTTAAGGCTACTTTGCTGGGCATGTGATTTGGACCCATCGGGTACGGAAGCCTTTCCGTCACGTGCTCGTTTTCCACGCCTTCAGCGCAGGTAGCCTGCGAATTTAAAACCGACGTGCATTTTATTCTTTTCCCCTTTTATCCTTTCATATCTCTCCGCTACCTTGGAGAAGAGAGACGCACGCGGGTAAATAAAATGTAAATATCTGTACATATCTGTATAATATCTAAATAAAAGGAAGAAGTGGTTGTATAGTGTAGTCGTTTGATTATAAATAATCTCATAATAATTTTATCCACAAATTCTTATACATTTATACATGTTTATCTCTCTCTTTGTGTGTGTGTGTGTGTGTGTGTGTGGTTCTGTGTCACTAGTGGGGCCTGTGGCCCGATTGGAGTGTTTGCGGTGTGAGAAGGAGGAGTTGGAGAACAGTTTGTTGGAGCAGCTGAAGGAGTTGAGGTTGCAGAAGCAGAAGGAGCTGCAGGTTCTTCAGGAGATGCTGAAACACAAGCAGCAGGAGGAGACAGAGCTCCTGCAGAAACAGCAGGAGGAGGAGGAGCATAACAGGTCCATCAAGAGTAAGTACTATGGAAATGCAATAATACTAACATAACTAATAATGAATGTTAGCCTTTAGGCTCCAATAAAAGTGACACTAATATATGTATAGTACTATATATATTAGATTTTATATATTCAGTAGTAATTATGTAGTATATACAATCTGTGTTATATCCAGCAGTAATGATACTTGCTCTGGCAGATATTAAAATGTCCTGTGAACAGGAGAAGAAATCTCTGGAGGAAGAACTTGAGAAGCTCAAACTGTCACTGCAGGTAGAGATCCCTTATAGTGTCAGTACACATCCACCAGTACCACCACCTCTCACTTATAACGTCAGTACACATTCAGTACACATTCCCACCTTTCCATTGTACTGGCTGTAGTGATGATTCGTGTCTGTGTTATACCAGCCCATAGAGGAGGACATTATGAGTCTGAAAGTGGCGCTGGAGATGAAGAACCAGGAGATCAAAGATCAGCACGATCTTTTGGTCAAACTATATACTCTGTATGTAGTACCTGGTTTAACATTATATCCTCTGTATATATACTATATACTGTTTATGTAGTACCTGGTTTAACACTATACCCTCAGCTTACTCTAGTCTGCAGATGTGAAGAAATTAAACAGAATGTGTATCTGTGTATATGTGCGCACCTGTATGTGTCTGGTTGTAGTATTATTTAAAGGGTCAAACTGCGTGAAGTGTGCCCAGGCGCAGAGCTACTTTGATGGGCATGATTCTGTGACCTCTTGGGTCTTGAAATGTGGTGCTTTGAATGATTTAAAGAGTGAAACGGTCTGAAGTGTGCCCACGTTTAAAGCATCCTTGCTGGGCATGACTGTGTGACCTCTTGGGCCTGGAAGTCTGGTTGTAGTATGATTTTAAAGGGTCAAATGGTCTCCATTGTGTGTCCAGGTTTAAGGCTACTTTGCTGGGCATGTGGTTTGGACCCATCGGGTACGGAAGCCTTTCCGTCACGTGCTCGTTTTCCACGCCTTCAGTGCAGGTAGCCTGCGAATTTAAAACCGACGTGCATTTTATTCTTTTCCCCTTTTATCCTTTCATATCTCTCCGCTACCTTGGAGAAGAGAGATGCATGCGGGTAAATAAAATGTAAATATCTGTAAATATCTGTATAATATGTAAATAAAAGGAAGAAGTGGTTGTGTAGTGTAGTCGTTTGATTATGAATAATCTCATAATAATTTTATCCACAAATTCTTATACATTTATACATGTTTATCTCTCTCTTTGTGTGTGTGTGTGTGTGTGTGTGTGTTTGTGTGTGTGTGTGTGGTTCTGTGTCACTAGTGGGGCCTGTGGCCCGATTGGAGTGTTTGCGGTGTGAGAAGGAGGAGTTGGAGAACAGTTTGTTGGAGCAGCTGAAGGAGTTGAGGTTGCAGAAGCAGAAGGAGCTGCAGGTTCTTCAGGAGATGCTGAAACACAAGCAGCAGGAGGAGACAGAGCTCCTGCAGAAACAGCAGGAGGAGGAGGAGCATAACAGGTCCATCAAGAGTAAGTACTATGGAAATGCAATAATACTAACATAACTAATAATGAATGTTAGCCTTTAGGCTCCAATAAAAGTGATACTAATATATGTATAGTACTATATATATTATATTTTATATATTCAGTAGTAATTATGTAGTATATACAATCTGTGTTATATCCAGCAGTAATGATACTTGCTCTGGCAGATATGAAAATGGCCTGTGAACAGGAGAAGAAATCTCTGGAGGAAGAACTTGAGAAGCTCAGACTGTCACTGCAGGTAGAGATCCCTTATAATGTCAGTACACATCCACCAGTACCTCCACCTTTCACTTATAACGTCAGTACACATTCAGTACACATTCCCACCTTTCCATTGTACTGGCTGTAGTGATGATTCGTGTGTGTGGGTTATACCAGCCCATAGAGGAGGACATTATGAGTCTGAAAGTGGCGCTGGAGATGAAGAACCAGGAGATCAAAGATCAGCACGATCTTTTGGTCAAACTATATACTCTGTATGTATACTATATACTCTGTATGTAGTACCTGGTTTAACACTATATCCTCTGTATATATACTATATACTGTTTATGTAGTACCTGGTTGAACACTATACCCTCAGCTTACTCTAGTCTGCAGATGTGAAGAAATTTAAACAGAATGTGTATCTGTGTATATGTGCGCACCTGTATGTGTCTGGTTGTAGTATTATTTAAAGGGTCAAACTGCGTGAAGTGTGCCCAGGCCCAGAGCTACTTTGATGGGCATGATTCTGTGACCTCTTGGGCCTTGAAATGTGGTGCTTTGAATGATTTAAAGAGTGAAACGGTCTGAAGTGTGCCCACGTTTAAAGCAACCTTGCTGGGCATGACTGTGTGACCTCTTGGGCCAGGAAGTCTGTTTCTAGTTTTATTTAAACGGTCAAACTGCGTGAAGTGTGCCCAGGCCCAGAGGTACTTTGCTGGGCATGACTGTGTGACCTCTTGGGCCTGGAAGTCTGCTTGTAGTATGATTTTAAAGGGTCAAATGGTCTCCATTGTGTGTCCAGGTTTAAGGCTACTTTGCTGGGCATGTGATTTGGACCCATCGGGTACGGAAGCCTTTCCGTCACGTGCTCGTTTTCCACGCCTTCAGCGCAGGTAGCCTGCGAATTTAAAACCGACGTGCATTTTATTCTTTTCCCCTTTTATCCTTTCATATCTCTCCGCTACCTTGGAGAAGAGAGACGCATGCGGGTAAATAAAATGTAAATATCTGTAAATATCTGTATAATATGTAAATAAAAGGAAGAAGTGGTTGTGTAGTGTAGTCGTTTGATTATAAATAATCTCATAATAATTTTATCCACAAATTCTTATACATTTATACATGTTTATCTCTCTCTGTGAGTGTGTGTGTGAATGTGTGTGTGTGTGAGTGAGTATGTGTGTGTGTGTGGGTGTGTGTCTGTGTCTGTGTGTGTGTGTGGTTCTGTGTCACTAGTGGGGCCTGTGGCCCGATTGGAGTGTTTGCGGTGTGAGAAGGAGGAGTTGGAGAACAGTTTGTTGGAGCAGCTGAAGGAGTTGAGGTTGCAGAAGCAGAAGGAGCTGCAGGTTCTTCAGGAGATGCTGAAACACAAGCAGCAGGAGGAGACAGAGCTCCTGCAGAAACAGCAGGAGGAGGAGGAGCATAACAGGTCCATCAAGAGTAAGTACTATGGAAATGCAATAATACTAACATAACTAATAATGAATGCTAGCCTTTAGGCTCCAATAAAAGTGATACTAATATATGTATAGTACTATATATATTATATTTTATATATTCAGTAGTAATTATGTAGTATATACAATCTATGTTATATCCAGCAGTAATGATACTTGCTCTGGCAGATATGAAAATGGCCTGTGAACAGGAGAAGAAATCTCTGGAGGAAGAACTTGAGAAGCTCAGACTGTCACTGCAGGTAGAGATCCCTTATAGTGTCAGTACACATCCACCAGTACCTCCACCTTTCACTTATAACGTCAGTACACATTCAGTACACATTCCCACCTTTCCATTGTACTGGCTGTAGTGATGATTCGTGTGTGTGGGTTATACCAGCCCATAGAGGAGGACATTATGAGTCTGAAAGTGGCGCTGGAGATGAAGAACCAGGAGATCAAAGATCAGCACGATCTTTTGGTCAAACTATATACTCTGTATGTATACTATATACTCTGTATGTAGTACCTGGTTTAACACTATATCCTCTGTATATATACTATATACTGTTTATGTAGTACCTGGTTTAACACTATACCCTCAGCTTACTCTAGTCTGCAGATGTGAAGAAATTAAACAGAATGTGTATCTGTGTATATGTGCGCACCTGTATGTGTCTGGTTGTAGTATTATTTAAAGGGTCAAACTGCGTGAAGTGTGCCCAGGCCCAGAGCTACTTTGATGGGCATGATTCTGTGACCTCTTGGGCCTTGAAATGTGGTGCTTTGAATGATTTAAAGAGTGAAACGGTCTGAAGTGTGCCCACGTTTAAAGCAACCTTGCTGGGCATGACTGTGTGACCTCTTGGGCCAGGAAGTCTGTTTCTAGTTTTATTTAAACGGTCAAACTGCGTGAAGTGTGCCCAGGCCCAGAGCTACTTTGCTGGGCATGACTGTGTGACCTCTTGGGCCTGGAAGTCTGGTTGTAGTATGATTTTAAAGGGTCAAATGGTCTCCATTGTGTGTCCAGGTTTAAGGCTACTTTGCTGGGCATGTGATTTGGACCCATCGGGTACGGAAGCCTTTCCGTCACGTGCTCGTTTTCCACGCCTTCAGCGCAGGTAGCCTGCGAATTTAAAACCGACGTGCATTTTATTCTTTTCCCCTTTTATCCCTTCATATCTCTCCGCTACCTTGGAGAAGAGAGACGCACGCGGGTAAATAAAATGTAAATATCTCTAAATATCTGTATAATATGTAAATAAAAGGAAGAAGTGGTTGTGTAGTGTAGTCGTTTCATTATAAATAATCTCATAATAATTTTATCCACAAATTCTTATACATTTATACATGTTTATCTCTCTCTTTGTCTGTGTGTGTGTGTGTGTGTGTGTGTGTGTGTGTGTGTGTGTGGTTCTGTGTCACTAGTGGGGCCTGTGGCCCGATTGGAGTGTTTGCGGTGTGAGAAGGAGGAGTTGGATAACAGTTTGTTGGAGCAGCTGAAGGAGTTGAGGTTGCAGAAGCAGAAGGAGCTGCAGGTTCTTCAGGAGATGCTGAAACACAAGCAGCAGGAGGAGACAGAGCTCCTGCAGAAACAGCAGGAGGAGGAGGAGCATAACAGGTCCATCAAGAGTAAGTACTATGGAAATGCAATAATACTAACATAACTAATAATGAATGTTAGCCTTTAGGCTCCAATAAAAGTGATACTAATATATGTATAGTACTATATATATTATATTTTATATATTCAGTAGTAATTATGTAGTATATACAATCTGTGTTATATCCAGCAGTAATGATACTTGCTCTGGCAGATATGAAAATGGCCTGTGAACAGGAGAAGAAATCTCTGGAGGAAGAACTTGAGAAGCTCAGACTGTCACTGCAGGTAGAGATCCCTTATAGTGTCAGTACACATCCACCAGTACCTCCACCTTTCACTTATAACATCAGTACACATTCAGTACACATTCCCACCTTTCCATTGTACTGGCTGTAGATATGATTCGTGTGTGTGTTATACCAGCCCATAGAGGAGGACATTATGAGTCTGAAAGTGGCGCTGGAGATGAAGAACCAGGAGATCAAAGATCAGCACGATCTTTTGGTCAAACTATATACTCTATATGTATACTATATACTCTGTATGTAGTACCTGGTTTAACACTATATCCTCTGTATATATATTATATACTGTTTATGTAGTTCCTGGTTTAACACTATACCCTCAGCTTACTCTAGTCTGCAGATGTGAAGAAATTTAAACAGAATGTGTATCTGTGTATATGTGCGCACCTGTATGTGTCTGGTTGTAGTATTATTTAAAGGGTCAAATGGTCTCCATTGTGTGTCCAGGTTTAAGGCTACTTTGCTGGGCATGTGATTTGGACCCATCGGGTACGGAAGCCTTTCCGTCACGTGCTCGTTTTCCACGCCTTCAGCGCAGGTAGCCTGCGAATTTAAAACCGACGTGCATTTTATTCTTTTCCCCTTTTATCCTTTCATATCTCTCCGCTACCTTGGAGAAGAGAGACGCACGCGGGTAAATAAAATGTAAATATCTGTAAATATCTGTATAATATGTAAATAAAAGGAAGAAGTGGTTGTGTAGTGTAGTCGTTTGATTATAAATAATCTCATAATAATTTTATCCACAAATTCTTATACATTTATACATGTTTATCTCTCTCTTTGTGTGTGTGTGTGTGTGTGTGTGTGTGTGTGTGTGTGTGTGTGTGTCTGTGTGTGTGTGTGTGTGGTTCTGTGTCACTAGTGGGGCCTGTGGCCCGATTGGAGTGTTTGCGTTGTGAGAAGGAGGAGTTGGAGAACAGTTTGTTGGAGCAGCTGAAGGAGTTGAGGTTGCAGAAGCAGAAGGAGCTGCAGGTTCTTCAGGAGATGCTGAAACACAAGCAGCAGGAGGAGACAGAGCTCCTGCAGAAACAGCAGGAGGAGGAGGAGCATAACAGGTCCCTCAAGGGTAAGTACTATGGAAATGCAATAATACTAACATAACTAATAATGAATGTTAGCCTTTAGGCTCCAATAAAAGTGATACTAATATATGTATAGTACTATATATATTATATTTTATATATTCAGTAGTAATTATGTAGTATATACAATCTGTGTTATATCCAGCAGTAATGATACTTGCTCTGGCAGATATGAAAATGGCCTGTGAACAGGAGAAGAAATCTCTGGAGGAAGAACTTGAGAAGCTCAGACTGTCACTGCAGGTAGAGATCCCTTATAGTGTCAGTACACATCCACCAGTAGCTCCACCTTTCACTTATAACGTCAGTACACATTCAGTACACATTCCCACCTTTCCATTGTACTGGCTGTAGTGATGATTCGTGTGTGTGTTATACCAGCCCATAGAGGTGGACATTATGAGTCTGAAAGTGGCGCTGGAGATGAAGAACCAGGAGATCAAAGATCAGCACGATCTTTTGGTCAAACTATATACTCTGTATGTATACTATATACTCTGTATGTAGTACCTGGTTTAACACTATATCCTCTGTATATATACTATATACTGTTTATGTAGTACCTGGTTTAACACTATACCCTCAGCTTACTCTAGTCTGCAGATGTGAAGAAATTTAAACAGAATGTGTATCTGTGTATATGTGCGCACCTGTATGTGTCTGGTTGTAGTATTATTTAAAGGGTCAAACTGCGTGAAGTGTGCCCAGGCCCAGAGCTACTTTGATGGGCATGATTCTGTGACCTCTTGGGCCTTGAAATGTGGTGCTTTGAATGATTTAAAGAGTGAAACGGTCTAAAGTGTGCCCACGTTTAAAGCAACCTTGCTGGGCATGACTGTGTGACCTCTTGGGCCAGGAAGTCTGTTTCTAGTTTTATTTAAACGGTCAAACTGCGTGAAGTGTGCCCAGGCCCAGAGGTACTTTGCTGGGCATGACTGTGTGACCTCTTGGGCCTGGAAGTCTGCTTGTAGTATGATTTTAAAGGGTCAAATGGTCTCCATTGTGTGTCCAGGTTTAAGGCTACTTTGCTGGGCATGTGATTTGGACCCATTGGGTACGGAAGCCTTTCCGTCACGTGCTCGTTTTCCACGCCTTCAGCGCAGGTAGCCTGCGAATTTAAAACCGACGTGCATTTTATTCTTTTCCCCTTTTATCCTTTCATATCTCTCCGCTACCTTGGAGAAGAGAGACGCATGCGGGTAAATAAAATGTAAATATCTGTAAATATCTGTATAATATGTAAATAAAAGGAAGAAGTGGTTGTGTAGTGTAGTCGTTTGATTATAAATAATCTCATAATAATTTTATCCACAAATTCTTATACATTTATACATGTTTATCTCTCTGTGTGTGTGTGTGTGTGTGTGTGTGTGTGTGTGTGTGTGTGTGTGTGTGTGTGTGGTTCTGTGTCACTAGTGGGGCCTGTGGCCCGATTGGAGTGTTTGCGGTGTGAGAAGGAGGAGTTGGAGAACAGTTTGTTGGAGCAGCTGAAGGAGTTGAGGTTGCAGAAGCAGAAGGAGCTGCAGGTTCTTCAGGAGATGCTGAAACACAAGCAGCAGGAGGAGACAGAGCTCCTGCAGAAACAGCAGGAGGAGGAGGAGCATAACAGGTCCATCAAGAGTAAGTACTATGGAAATGTAATAATACTAACATAACTAATAATGAATGTTAGCCTTTAGGCTCCAATAAAAGTGATACTAATATATGTATAGTACTATATATATTATATTTTATATATTCAGTAGTAATTATGTAGTATATACAATCTGTGTTATATCCAGCAGTAATGATACTTGCTCTGGCAGATATGAAAATGGCCTGTGAACAGGAGAAGAAATCTCTGGAGGAAGAACTTGAGAAGCTCAGACTGTCACTGCAGGTAGAGATCCCTTATAGTGTCAGTACACATCCACCAGTACCTCCACCTCTCACTTATAACGTCAGTACACATTCAGTACACATTCCCACCTTTCCATTGTACTGGCTGTAGTGATGATTCGTGTGTGTGTTATACCAGCCCATAGAGGAGGACTTTATGAGTCTGAAAGTGGCGCTGGAGATGAAGAACCAGGAGATCAAAGATCAGCACGATCTTTTGGTCAAACTATATACTCTGTATGTATACTATATACTCTGTATGTAGTACCTGGTTTAACACTATACCCTCAGCTTACTCTAGTCTTCAGATGTGAAGAAATTTAAACAGAATGTGTATCTGTGTATTTGTGCGCACCTGTATGTGTCTGGTTGTAGTATTATTTAAAGGGTCAAACTGCGTGAAGTGTGCCCAGGCCCAGAGCTACTTTGATGGGCATGATTCTGTGACCTCTTGGGCCTTGAAATGTGGTGCTTTGAATGATTTAAAGAGTGAAACGGTCTGAAGTGTGCCCACGTTTAAAGCAACCTTGCTGGGCATGACTGTGTGACCTCTTGGGCCAGGAAGTCTGTTTCTAGTTTTATTTAAACGGTCAAACTGCGTGAAGTGTGCCCAGGCCCAGAGGTACTTTGCTGGGCATGACTGTGTGACCTCTTGGGCCTGGAAGTCTGGTTGTAGTATGATTTTAAAGGGTCAAATGGTCTCCATTGTGTGTCCAGGTTTAAGGCTACTTTGCTGGGCATGTGATTTGGACCCATCGGGTACGGAAGCCTTTCCGTCACGTGCTCGTTTTCCACGCCTTCAGCGCAGGTAGCCTGCGAATTTAAAACGGACGTGCATTTTATTCTTTTCCCCTTTTATCCTTTCATATCTCTCCGCTACCTTGGAGAAGAGAGACGCACGCGGGTAAATAAAATGTAAATATCTCTAAATATCTGTATAATATGTAAATAAAAGGAAGAAGTGGTTGTGTAGTGTAGTCGTTTCATTATAAATAATCTCATAATAATTTTATCCACAAATTCTTACACATTTATACATGTTTATCTCTCTGTGTGTGTGTGTGTGTGTGTGGTTCTGTGTCACTAGTGGGGCCTGTGGCCCGATTGGAGTGTTTGCGGTGTGAGAAGGAGGAGTTGGATAACAGTTTGTTGTAGCAGCTGAAGGAGTTGAGGTTGCAGAAGCAGAAGGAGCTGCAGGTTCTTCAGGAGATGCTGAAACAAAAGCAGCAGGAGGAGACAGAGCTCCTGCAGAAACAGCAGGAGGAGGAGGAGCATAACAGGTCCATCAAGAGTAAGTACTATGGAAATGCAATAATACTAACATAACTAATAATGAATGCTAGCCTTTAGGCTCCAATAAAAGTGATACTAATATATGTATAGTACTATATATATTATATTTTATATATTCAGTAGTAATTATGTAGTATATACAATCTATGTTATATCCAGCAGTAATGATACTTGCTCTGGCAGATATGAAAATGCCCTGTGAACAGGAGAAGAAATCTCTGGAGGAAGAACTTGAGAAGCTCAGACTGTCACTGCAGGTAGAGATCCCTTATAGTGTCAGTACACATCCACCAGTAGCTCCACCTTTCACTTATAACGTCAGTACACATTCAGTACACATTCCCACCTTTCCATTGTACTGGCTGTAGTGATGATTCGTATGTGTGGGTTATACCAGCCCATAGAGGAGGACATTATGAGTCTGAAAGTGGCGCTGGAGATGAAGAACCAGGAGATCAAAGATCAGCACGATCTTTTGGTCAAACTATATACTCTGTATGTATACTATATACTCTGTATGTAGTACCTGGTTTAACACTATATCCTCTGTATATATACTATATACTGTTTATGTAGCACCTGGTTTAACACTATACCCTCAGCTTACTCTAGTCTGCAGATGTGAAGAAATTTAAACAGAATGTGTATCTGTGTATATGTGCGCACCTGTATGTGTCTGGTTGTAGTATTATTTAAAGGGTCAAATGGTCTCCATTGTGTGTCCAGGTTTAAGGCTACTTTGCTGGGCATGTGATTTGGACCCATCGGGTACGGAAGCCTTTCCGTCACGTGCTCGTTTTCCACGCCTTCAGCGCAGGTAGCCTGCGAATTTAAAACCGACGTGCATTTTATTCTTTTCCCCTTTTATCCTTTCATATCTCTCCGCTACCTTGGAGAAGAGAGACGCACGCGGGTAAATAAAATGTAAATATCTGTAAATATCTGTATAATATGTAAATAAAAGGAAGAAGTGGTTGTGTAGTGTAGTCGTTTCATTATAAATAATCTCATAATAATTTTATCCACAAATTCTTATACATTTATACATGTTTATCTCTCTCTTTGTGTGTGTGTGTGTGTGTGTGTGTGTCTGTGTGTGTGTGTGTGTGTGGTTCTGTGTCACTAGTGGGGCCTGTGGCCCGATTGGAGTGTTTGCGGTGTGAGAAGGAGGAGTTGGAGAACAGTTTGTTGGAGCAGCTGAAGGAGTTGAGGTTGCAGAAGCAGAAGGAGCTGCAGGTTCTTCAGGAGATGCTGAAACACAAGCAGCAGGAGGAGACAGAGCTCCTGCAGAAACAGCAGGAGGAGGAGGAGCATAACAGGTCCCTCAAGGGTAAGTACTATGGAAATGCAATAATACTAACATAACTAATAATGAATGTTAGCCTTTAGGCTCCAATAAAAGTGATACTAATATATGTATAGTACTATATATATTATATTTTATATATTCAGTAGTAATTATGTAGTATATACAATCTGTGTTATATCCAGCAGTAATGATACTTGCTCTGGCAGATATGAAAATGGCCTGTGAACAGGAGAAGAAATCTCTGGAGGAAGAACTTGAGAAGCTCAGACTGTCACTGCAGGTAGAGATCCCTTATAGTGTCAGTACACATCCACCAGTACCTCCACCTTTCACTTATAACGTCAGTACACATTCAGTACACATTCCCACCTTTCCATTGTACTGGCTGTAGTGATGATTCGTGTGTGTGTTATACCAGCCCATAGAGGAGGACATTATGAGTCTGAAAGTGGCGCTGGAGATGAAGAACCAGGAGATCAAAGATCAGCACGATCTTTTGGTCAAACTATATACTCTGTATGTAGTACCTGGTTTAACATTATATCCTCTGTATATATACTATAGACTGTTTATGTAGTACCTGGTTTAACACTATACCCTCAGCTTACTCTAGTCTGCAGATGTGAATAAATTAAACAGAATGTGTATCTGTGTATATGTGCGCACCTGTATGTGTCTGGTTGTAGTATTATTTAAAGGGTCAAACTGCATGAAGTGTGCCCAGGCCCAGAGCTACTTTGATGGGCATGATTCTGTGACCTCTTGGGCCTTGAAATGTGGTGCTTTGAATGATTTAAAGAGTGAAACGGTCTGAAGTGTGCCCACGTTTAAAGCATCCTTGCTGGGCATGACTGTGTGACCTCTTGGGCCAGGAAGTCTGTTTCTACTTTTATTTAAACGGTCAAACTGCGTGAAGTGTGCCCATGCCCAGAGCTACTTTGCTGGGCATGACTGTGTGACCTCTTGGGCCTGGAAGTCTGGTTGTAGTATGATTTTAAAGGGTCAAATGGTCTCCATTGTGTGTCCAGGTTTAAGGCTACTTTGCTTGGCATGTGATTTGGACCCATCGGGTACGGAAGCCTTTCCGTCACGTGCTCGTTTTCCACGCCTTCAGCGCAGGTAGCCTGCGAATTTAAAACCGACGTGCATTTTATTCTTTTCCCCTTTTATCTTTTCATATCTCTCCGCTACCTTGGAGAAGAGAGACGGACGCAGGTAAATAAAATGTAAATATCTCTAAATATCTGTATAATATGTAAATAAAAGGAAGATGTGGTTGTGTAGTGTAGTCGTTTGATTATAAATATTCTCATAATAATTTTATCCACAAATTCTTATACATTTATACATGTTTATCTCTCTCTCTGTGTGTGTGTGTGTGGTTCTGTGTCACTAGTGGGGCCTGTGGCCCGATTGGAGTGTTTGCGGTGTGAGAAGGAGGAGTTGGAGAACAATTTGTTGGAGCAGCTGAAGGAGTTGAGGTTGCAGAAGCAGAAGGAGCTGCAGGTTCTTCAGGAGATGCTGAAACACAAGCAGCAGGAGGAGACAGAGCTCCTGCAGAAACAGCAGGAGGAGGAGGAGCATAACAGGTCCATCAAGAGTAAGTACTATGGAAATGCAATAATACTAACATAACTAATAATGAATGTTAGCCTTTAGGCTCCAATAAAAGTGATACTAATATATGTATAGTACTATATATATTATATTTTATATATTCAGTAGTAATTATGTAGTATATACAATCTGTGTTATATCCAGCAGTAATGATACTTGCTCTGGCAGATATGAAAATGGCCTGTGAACAGGAGAAGAAATCTCTGGAGGAAGAACTTGAGAAGCTCAGACTGTCACTGCAGGTAGAGATCCCTTATAGTGTCAGTACACATCCACCAGTACCTCCACCTTTCACTTATAACGTCAGTACACATTCAGTACACATTCCCACCTTTCCATTGTACTGGCTGTAGATATGATTCGTCTGTGTGTTATACCAGCCCATAGAGGAGGACTTTATGAGTCTGAAAGTGGCGCTGGAGATGAAGAACCAGGAGATCAAAGATCAGCACGATCTTTTGGTCAAACTATATACTCTGTATGTATACTATATACTCTGTATGTAGTACCTGGTTTAACACTATATCCTCTGTATATATACTATATACTGTTTATGTAGTTCCTGGTTTAACACTATACCCTCAGCTTACTCTAGTCTGCAGATGTGAAGAAATTTAAACAGAATGTGTATCTGTGTATATGTGCGCACCTGTATGTGTCTGGTTGTAGTATTATTTAAAGGGTCAAATGGTCTCCATTGTGTGTCCAGGTTTAAGGCTACTTTGCTGGGCATGTGATTTGGACCCATCGGGTACGGAAGCCTTTCCGTCACGTGCTCGTTTTCCACGCCTTCAGCGCAGGTAGCCTGCGAATTTAAAACCGACGTGCATTTTATTCTTTTCCCCTTTTATCCTTTCATATCTCTCCGCTACCTTGGAGAAGAGAGACGCACGCGGGTAAATAAAATGTAAATATCTCTAAATATCTGTATAATATGTAAATAAAAGGAAGAAGTGGTTGTGTAGTGTAGTCGTTTCATTATAAATAATCTCATAATAATTTTATCCACAAATTCTTATACATTTATACATGTTTATCTCTCTCTTTGTGTGTGTGTGTGTGTGTGTGTCTGTGTGTGTGTGTGTGTGGTTCTGTGTCACTAGTGGGGCCTGTGGCCCGATTGGAGTGTTTGCGGTGTGAGAAGGAGGAGTTGGAGAACAGTTTGTTGGAGCAGCTGAAGGAGTTGAGGTTGCAGAAGCAGAAGGAGCTGCAGGTTCTTCAGGAGATGCTGAAACACAAGCAGCAGGAGGAGACAGAGCTCCTGCAGAAACAGCAGGAGGAAGAGGAGCATAACAGGTCCATCAAGAGTAAGTACTATGGAAATGCAATAATACTAACATAACTAATAATGAATGTTAGCCTTTAGGCTCCAATAAAAGTGATACTAATATATGTATAGTACTATATATATTATATTTTATATATTCAGTAGTAATTATGTAGTATATACAATCTGTGTTATATCCAGCAGTAATGATACTTGCTCTGGCAGATATGAAAATGGCCTGTGAACAGGAGAAGAAATCTCTGGAGGAAGAACTTGAGAAGCTCAGACTGTCACTGCAGGTAGAGATCCCTTATAGTGTCAGTACACATCCACCAGTACCTCCACCTTTCACTTATAACGTCAGTACACATTCAGTACACATTCCCACCTTTCCATTGTACTGGCTGTAGTGATGATTCGTGTGTGTGTTATACCAGCCCATAGAGGAGGACATTATGAGTCTGAAAGTGGCGCTGGAGATGAAGAACCAGGAGATCAAAGATCAGCACGATCTTTTGGTCAAACTATATACTCTGTATGTAGTACCTGGTTTAACATTATATCCTCTGTATATATACTATATACTGTTTATGTAGTACCTGGTTTAACACTATACCCTCAGCTTACTCTAGTCTGCAGATGTGAATAAATTAAACAGAATGTGTATCTGTGTATATGTGCGCACCTGTATGTGTCTGGTTGTAGTATTATTTAAAGGGTCAAACTGCATGAAGTGTGCCCAGGCCCAGAGCTACTTTGATGGGCATGATTCTGTGACCTCTTGGGCCTTGAAATGTGGTGCTTTGAATGATTTAAAGAGTGAAACGGTCTGAAGTGTGCCCACGTTTAAAGCATCCTTGCTGGGCATGACTGTGTGACCTCTTGGGCCAGGAAGTCTGTTTCTACTTTTATTTAAACGGTCAAACTGCGTGAAGTGTGCCCAGGCCCAGAGCTACTTTGCTGGGCATGACTGTGTGACCTCTTGGGCCTGGAAGTCTGGTTGTAGTATGATTTTAAAGGGTCAAATGGTCTCCATTGTGTGTCCAGGTTTAAGGCTACTTTGCTTGGCATGTGATTTGGACCCATCGGGTACGGAAGCCTTTCCGTCACGTGCTCGTTTTCCACGCCTTCAGCGCAGGTAGCCTGCGAATTTAAAACCGACGTGCATTTTATTCTTTTCCCCTTTTATCCTTTCATATCTCTCCGCTACCTTGGAGAAGAGAGACGCACGCGGGTAAATAAAATGTAAATATCTCTAAATATCTGTATAATATGTAAATAAAAGGAAGAAGTGGTTGTGTAGTGTAGTCGTTTCATTATAAATAATCTCATAATAATTTTATCCACAAATTCTTATACATTTATACATGTTTATCTCTCTCTGTGTGTGTGTGTGTGTGGTTCTGTGTCACTAGTGGGGCCTGTGGCCCGATTGGAGTGTTTGCGGTGTGAGAAGGAGGAGTTGGAGAACAATTTGTTGGAGCAGCTGAAGGAGTTGAGGTTGCAGAAGCAGAAGGAGCTGCAGGTTCTTCAGGAGATGCTGAAACACAAGCAGCAGGAGGAGACAGAGCTCCTGCAGAAACAGCAGGAGGAGGAGGAGCATAACAGGTCCATCAAGAGTAAGTACTATGGAAATGCAATAATACTAACATAACTAATAATGAATGTTAGCCTTTAGGCTCCAATAAAAGTGATACTAATATATGTATAGTACTATATATATTATATTTTATATATTCAGTAGTAATTATGTAGTATATACAATCTGTGTTATATCCAGCAGTAATGATACTTGCTCTGGCAGATATGAAAATGGCCTGTGAACAGGAGAAGAAATCTCTGGAGGAAGGACTTGAGAAGCTCAGACTGTCACTGCAGGTAGAGATCCCTTATAGTGTCAGTACACATCCACCAGTAGCTCCACCTTTCACTTATAACGTCAGTACACATTCAGTACACATTCCCACCTTTCCATTGTACTGGCTGTAGTGATGATTCGTGTGTGTGTTATACCAGCCCATAGAGGAGGACATTATGAGTCTGAAAGTGGCGCTGGAGATGAAGAACCAGGAGATCAAAGATCAGCACGATCTTTTGGTCAAACTATATACTCTGTATGTAGTAGCTGGTTTAACATTATATCCTCTGTATATATACTATATACTGTTTATGTAGTACCTGGTTTAACACTATACCCTCAGCTTACTCTAGTCTGCAGATGTGAAGAAATTAAACAGAATGTGTATCTGTGTATATGTGCGCACCTGTATGTGTCTGGTTGTAGTATTATTTAAAGGGTCAAACTGCATGAAGTGTACCCAGGCCCAGAGCTACTTTGATGGGCATGATTCTGTGACCTCTTGGGCCTTGAAATGTGGTGCTTTGAATGATTTAAAGAGTGAAACGGTCTGAAGTGTGCCCACGTTTAAAGCATCCTTGCTGGGCATGACTGTGTGACCTCTTGGGCCAGGAAGTCTGTTTCTACTTTTATTTAAACGGTCAAACTGTGTGAAGTGTGCCCATGCCCAGAGCTACTTTGCTGGGCATGACTGTGTGACCTCTTGGGCCTGGAAGTCTGGTTGTAGTATGATTTTAAAGGGTCAAATGGTCTCCATTGTGTGTCCAGGTTTAAGGCTACTTTGCTTGGCATGTGATTTGGACCCATCGGGTACGGAAGCCTTTCCGTCACGTGCTCGTTTTCCACGCCTTCAGCGCAGGTAGCCTGCGAATTTAAAACCGACGTGCATTTTATTCTTTTCCCCTTTTATACTTTCATATCTCTCCGCTACCTTGGAGAAGAGAGACGCACGCCGGTAAATAAAATGTAAATATCTCTAAATGTCTGTATAATATGTAAATAAAAGGAAGATGTGGTTGTATAGTGTAGTCGTTTGATTATAAATAATCTCATAGTAATTTTATCCACAAATTCTTATACATTTATACATGTTTATCTCTCTCTCTGTGTGTGTGTGTGTGTGTGTGTCTGTGTGTGTGTGTGTGTGGTTCTGTGTCACTAGTGGGGCCTGTGGCCCGATTGGAGTGTTTGCGGTGTGAGAAGGAGGAGTTGGAGAACAATTTGTTGGAGCAGCTGAAGGAGTTGAGGTTGCAGAAGCAGAAAGAGCTGCAGGTTCTTCAGGAGATGCTGAAACACAAGCAGCAAGAGGAGACAGAGCTCCTGCAGAAACAGCAGGAGGAGGAGGAGCATAACAGGTCCATCAAGAGTAAGTACTATGGAAATGCAATAATACTAACATAACTAATAATGAATGTTAGCCTTTAGGCTCCAATAAAAGTGATACTAATATATGTATAGTACTATATATATTATATTTTATATATTCAGTAGTAATTATGTAGTATATACAATCTGTGTTATATCCAGCAGTAATGATACTTGCTCTGGTAGATATGAAAATGGCCTGTGAACAGGAGAAGAAATCTCTGGAGGAAGAACTTGAGAAGCTCAGACTGTCACTGCAGGTAGAGATCCCTTATAGTGTCAGTACACATCCACCAGTAGCTCCACCTTTCACTTATAACGTCAGTACACATTCAGTACACATTCCCACCTTTCCATTGTACTGGCTGTAGTGATGATTCGTGTGTGTGTTATACCAGCCCATAGAGGAGGACATTATGAGTCTGAAAGTGGCGCTGGAGATGAAGAACCAGGAGATCAAAGATCAGCACGATCTTTTGGTCAAACTATATACTCTGTATGTAGTACCTGGTTTAACATTATATCCTCTGTATATATACTATATACTGTTTATGTAGTACCTGGTTTAACACTATACCCTCAGCTTACTCTAGTCTGCAGATGTGAATAAATTAAACAGAATGTGTATCTGTGTATATGTGCGCACCTGTATGTGTCTGGTTGTAGTATTATTTAAAGGGTCAAACTGCGTGAAGTGTGCCCAGGCGCAGAGCTACTTTGATGGGCATGATTCTGTGACCTCTTGGGTCTTGAAATGTGGTGCTTTGAATGATTTAAAGAGTGAAACGGTCTGAAGTGTGCCCACGTTTAAAGCATCCTTGCTGGGCATGACTGTGTGACCTCTTGGGCCTGGAAGTCTGGTTGTAGTATGATTTTAAAGGGTCAAATGGTCTCCATTGTGTGTCCAGGTTTAAGGCTACTTTGCTGGGCATGTGATTTGGACCCATCGGGTACGGAAGCCTTTCCGTCACGTGCTCGTTTTCCACGCCTTCAGCGCAGGTAGCCTGCGAATTTAAAACCGACGTGCATTTTATTCTTTTCCCCTTTTATCCTTTCATATCTCTCCGCTACCTTGGAGAAGAGAGACGCACGCGGGTAAATAAAATGTAAATATCTCTAAATGTCTGTATAATATGTAAATAAAAGGAAGATGTGGTTGTATAGTGTAGTCGTTTGATTATAAATAATCTCATAGTAATTTTATCCACAAATTCTTATACATTTATACATGTTTATCTCTCTCTCTGTGTGTGTGTGTGTGTCTGTGTGTGTGTGTGTGTGGTTCTGTGTCACTAGTGGGGCCTGTGGCCCGATTGGAGTGTTTGCGGTGTGAGAAGGAGGAGTTGGAGAACAGTTTGTTGGAGCAGCTGAAGGAGTTGAGGTTGCAGAAGCAGAAGGAGCTGCAGGTTCTTCAGGAGATGCTGAAACAAAAGCAGCAGGAGGAGACAGAGCTCCTGCAGAAACAGCAGGAGGAGGAGGAGCATAACAGGTCCATCAAGAGTAAGTACTATGGAAATGCAATAATACTAACATAATAATGAATGCTAGCCTTTAGGCTCCAATAAAAGTGATACTAATATATGTATAGTACTATATATATTATATTTTATATATTCAGTAGTAATTATGTAGTATATACAATCTATGTTATATCCAGCAGTAATGATACTTGCTCTGGCAGATATGAAAATGGCCTGTGAACAGGAGAAGAAATCTCTGGAGGAAGAACTTGAGAAGCTCAGACTGTCACTGCAGGTAGAGATCCCTTATAGTGTCAGTACACATCCACCAGTACCTCCACCTTTCACTTATAACGTCAGTACACATTCAGTACACATTCCCACCTTTCCATTGTACTGGCTGTAGTGATGATTCGTGTGTGTGGGTTATACCAGCCCATAGAGGAGGACATTATGAGTCTGAAAGTGGCGCTGGAGATGAAGAACCAGGAGATCAAAGATCAGCACGATCTTTTGGTCAAACTATATACTCTGTATGTAGTACCTGGTTTAACATTATATCCTCTGTATATATACTATATACTGTTTATGTAGTACCTGGTTTAACACTATACCCTCAGCTTACTCTAGTCTGCAGATGTGAATAAATTAAACAGAATGTGTATCTGTGTATATGTGCGCACCTGTATGTGTCTGGTTGTAGTATTATTTAAAGGGTCAAACTGCGTGAAGTGTGCCCAGGCGCAGAGCTACTTTGATGGGCATGATTCTGTGACCTCTTGGGTCTTGAAATGTGGTGCTTTGAATGATTTAAAGAGTGAAACGGTCTGAAGTGTGCCCACGTTTAAAGCATCCTTGCTGGGCATGACTGTGTGACCTCTTGGGCCTGGAAGTCTGGTTGTAGTATGATTTTAAAGGGTCAAATGGTCTCCATTGTGTGTCCAGGTTTAAGGCTACTTTGCTGGGCATGTGATTTGGACCCATCGGGTACGGAAGCCTTTCCGTCACGTGCTCGTTTTCCACGCCTTCAGCGCAGGTAGCCTGCGAATTTAAAACCGACGTGCATTTTATTCTTTTCCCCTTTTATCCTTTCATATCTCTCCGCTACCTTGGAGAAGAGAGACGCACCCGGGTAAATAAAATGTAAATATCTCTAAATATCTGTATAATATGTAAATAAAAGGAAGATGTGGTTGTGTAGTGTAGTCGTTTGATTATAAATAATCTCATAATAATTTTATCCACAAATTCTTATACATTTATACATGTTTATCTCTCTCTTTGTGTGTGTGTGTGTGTGTGTGTGTGTGTGTGTGTGTGTGTGGTTCTGTGTCACTAGTGGGGCCTGTGGCCCGATTGGAGTGTTTGCGGTGTGAGAAGGAGGAGTTGGAGAACAGTTTGTTGGAGCAGCTGAAGGAGTTGAGGTTGCAGAAGCAGAAGGAGCTGCAGGTTCTTCAGGAGATGCTGAAACACAAGCAGCAGGAGGAGACAGAGCTCCTGCAGAAACAGCAGGAGGAGGAGGAGCATAACAGGTCCATCAAGAGTAAGTACTATGGAAATGCAATAATACTAAAATAACTAATAATGAATGTTAGCCTTTAGGCTCCAATAAAAGTGACACTAATATATGTATAGTACTATATATATTATATTTTATATATTCAGTAGTAATTATGTAGTATATACAATCTGTGTTATATCCAGCAGTAATGATATTTGTTCTGGCAGATATGAAAATGGCCTGTGAACAGGAGAAGAAATCTCTGGAGGAAGAACTTGAGAAGCTCAAACTGTCACTGCAGGTAGAGATCCCTTATAGTGTCAGTACACATCCACCAGTACCACCACCTCTCACTTATAACGTCAGTACACATTCAGTACACATTCCCACCTTTCCATTGTACTGGCTGTAGTGATGATTCGTGTCTGTGTTATACCAGCCCATTGAGGAGGACATTGAGTCTGAAAGTGGCGCTGGAGATGAAGAACCAGGAGATCAAAGATCAGCACGATCTTTTGGTCAAACTATATACTCTGTATGTATACTATATCGAACCCACGGTTTTCACGCTTCGATTTTTTTAAATGTGGTGAGCTGCGGAGAAAAGACGCGCGTCGGACGTCATTGCGGCTTAATATCTCTTGTCTCCTTGGGAGTAGGAAGTCTGTTCATGGCTCTTTGGAAAGGGATGCATCTCCCCTGTAATCGCCTTCGAGCGGCACGCGGATCGAACCCACTGTTTTCACGCTACGATTTTTTATATGTGGTGCGCGGCGGAGAAAATGCGCGCGTCGGACGTCATTGCGGCTTAATATCTCTTGTGTCCTTGGGAGTAGAAAGTCTGTTCATGGCTCTTTGGAGAGGGTTGCATCTCCCCTGTAATCGCCTTTAAGCGGCACGCGGATCGGACCCACCGTTCTTACGATACGATTTTTTAAATGTGGTGCGCGGCGTAGAAAAGACGCGAGTAGGACATATTTCCGGCTTAATATCTTTGGGCTCCTTGGGAGTAGAAAGTCTGTTCATGGCTCTTTGGAAAGGGCTGCATCTCCCCTGTAATCGCCTTCGAGCGGCACACGGATCGGAACCATCGTTATCACGCTACGATTTTTTAATGCCGCCAGGGACGGGCCGAAAGCGTGGCAGGTGGCGTTCGTTAGGGACAGTCATGGAGGTGATGCGCACCGAGCTGCAGGCCGTTTGGACCTGGCCGAGCCTAGATGTGAGTATTCAAAGTCAGCACGTTTGTTTCAAAGTTCTCCACCAATTCGTTGTAATTGCGTGTGTGTGCGTGAACACTAGGTTTGTGGAGGAGTTCGTCCCTGGACGGTACAAGGGGAGACAGTGTGTGGCCTGGCTGCGTGAGGTTGCAGTTTGCTGGGCATGAGAGATTGGCATGTGGTGCCCTGGAGGTGTGGTTGTTCCAGGACGGGCAAGGTGGCGTAGTGTGGCTGGGTGACGGTGCGCTTCACTGGGGATGTGGTTGTGAGTTGCAGGCCCATTCCTTTGAATGACAGAAAGGATCTGATTTGTTTCCAGGTTTAAACGTACTTTGCTGGGTATGACTGTGACCTCTTGGGCTAGGAAGTCTGTTTCTAGTTTTATTTAAACGGTCAAACTGCGTGAAGTGTGCCCAGGCCCAGAGCTACTTTGCTGTGCATGACTGTGTGACCTCTTGGGCCTTGAAATGTGGTGCTTTGAATGATTTAAAGAGTGAAACGGTCTGAAGTGTGCCCACGTTTAAAGTAACCTTGCTGGGCATTACTGTGTGACCTCTTGTGCCTGGAAGTCTGGTTGTAGTATTATTTAAACGGTCAAACTGCGTGAAGTGTGCCCAGGCCCAGAGCTACTTTGCTGGGCATGACTGTGTGACCTCTTGGGCCTGGAAGTCTGGTTGTAGTATGATTTTAAAGGGTCAAATGGTCTCCATTGTGTGTCCAGGTTTAAGGCTACTTTGCTGGGCATGTGATTTGGACCCATCGGGTACGGAAGCCTTTCCGTCACGTGCTCGTTTTCCACGCCTTCAGCGCAGGTAGCCTGCGAATTTAAAACCGACGTGCATTTTATTCTTTTCCCCTTTTATCCTTTCATATCTCTCCGCTACCTTGGAGAAGAGAGACGCACCCGGGTAAATAAAATGTAAATATCTCTAAATATCTGTATAATATGTAAATAAAAGGAAGATGTGGTTGTGTAGTGTAGTCGTTTGATTATAAATAATCTCATAATAATTTTATCCACAAATTCTTATACATTTATACATGTTTATCTCTCTCTTTGTGTGTGTGTGTGTGTGTGTGTGTGTGTGTGTGTGTGTGGTTCTGTGTCACTAGTGGGGCCTGTGGCCCGATTGGAGTGTTTGCGGTGTGAGAAGGAGGAGTTGGAGAACAGTTTGTTGGAGCAGCTGAAGGAGTTGAGGTTGCAGAAGCAGAAGGAGCTGCAGGTTCTTCAGGAGATGCTGAAACACAAGCAGCAGGAGGAGACAGAGCTCCTGCAGAAACAGCAGGAGGAGGAGGAGCATAACAGGTCCATCAAGAGTAAGTACTATGGAAATGCAATAATACTAAAATAACTAATAATGAATGTTAGCCTTTAGGCTCCAATAAAAGTGACACTAATATATGTATAGTACTATATATATTATATTTTATATATTCAGTAGTAATTATGTAGTATATACAATCTGTGTTATATCCAGCAGTAATGATATTTGTTCTGGCAGATATGAAAATGGCCTGTGAACAGGAGAAGAAATCTCTGGAGGAAGAACTTGAGAAGCTCAAACTGTCACTGCAGGTAGAGATCCCTTATAGTGTCAGTACACATCCACCAGTACCACCACCTCTCACTTATAACGTCAGTACACATTCAGTACACATTCCCACCTTTCCATTGTACTGGCTGTAGTGATGATTCGTGTCTGTGTTATACCAGCCCATAGAGGAGGACATTGAGTCTGAAAGTGGCGCTGGAGATGAAGAACCAGGAGATCAAAGATCAGCACGATCTTTTGGTCAAACTATATACTCTGTATGTATACTATATCGAACCCACGGTTTTCACGCTTCGATTTTTTTAAATGTGGTGAGCTGCGGAGAAAAGACGCGCGTCGGACGTCATTGCGGCTTAATATCTCTTGTCTCCTTGGGAGTAGGAAGTCTGTTCATGGCTCTTTGGAAAGGGATGCATCTCCCCTGTAATCGCCTTCGAGCGGCACGCGGATCGAACCCACTGTTTTCACGCTACGATTTTTTATATGTGGTGCGCTGCGGAGAAAATGCGCGCGTCGGACGTCATTGCGGCTTAATATCTCTTGTGTCCTTGGGAGTAGAAAGTCTGTTCATGGCTCTTTGGAGAGGGTTGCATCTCCCCTGTAATCGACTTTAAGCGGCACGCGGATCGGACCCACCGTTCTTACGATACGATTTTTTAAATGTGGTGCGCGGCGTAGAAAAGACGCGAGTAGGACATATTTCCGGCTTAATATCTTTGGGCTCCTTGGGAGTAGAAAGTCTGTTCATGGCTCTTTGGAAAGGGCTGCATCTCCCCTGTAATCGCCTTCGAGCGGCACGAGGATCGGAACCATCGTTATCACGCTACGATTTTTTAATGCCGCCAGGGACGGGCCGAAAGCGTGGCAGGTGGCGTTCGTTAGGGACAGTCATGGAGGTGATGCGCACCGAGCTGCAGGCCGTTTGGACCTGGCCGAGCCTAGATGTGAGTATTCAAAGTCAGCACGTTTGTTTCAAAGTTCTCCACCAATTCGTTGTAATTGCGTGTGTGTGCGTGAACACTAGGTTTGTGGAGGAGTTCGTCCCTGGACGGTACAAGGGGAGACAGTGTGTGGCCTGGCTGCGTGAGGTTGCAGTTTGCTGGGCATGAGAGATTGGCATGTGGTGCCCTGGAGGTGTGGTTGTTCCAGGACGGGCAAGGTGGCGTAGTGTGGCTGGGTGACGGTGCGCTTCACTGGGGATGTGGTTGTGAGTTGCAGGCCCATTCCTTTGAATGACAGAAAGGATCTGATTTGTTTCCAGGTTTAAACGTACTTTGCTGGGTATGACTGTGACCTCTTGGGCTAGGAAGTCTGTTTCTAGTTTTATTTAAACGGTCAAACTGCGTGAAGTGTGCCCAGGCCCAGAGCTACTTTGCTGTGCATGACTGTGTGACCTCTTGGGCCTTGAAATGTGGTGCTTTGAATGATTTAAAGAGTGAAACGGTCTGAAGTGTGCCCACGTTTAAAGTAACCTTGCTGGGCATTACTGTGTGACCTCTTGTGCCTGGAAGTCTGGTTGTAGTATTATTTAAACGGTCAAACTGCGTGAAGTGTGCCCAGGCCCAGAGCTACTTTGCTGGGCATGACTGTGTGACCTCTTGGGCCTGGAAGTCTGGTTGTAGTATGATTTTAAAGGGTCAAATGGTCTCCATTGTGTGTCCAGGTTTAAGGCAACTTTGCTGGGCATGTGATTTGGACCCATCGGGTACGGAAGCCTTTCCGTCACGTGCTCGTTTTCCACGCCTTCAGCGCAGGTAGCCTGCGAATTTAAAACCGACGTGCATTTTATTCTTTTCCCCTTTTATCCTTTCATATCTCTCCGCTACCTTGGAGAAGAGAGACGCACGCGGGTAAATAAAATGTAAATATCTGTATAATATGTATATAAAAGGAAGAAGTGGTTGTGTAGTGTAGTCGTTTAATTATAAATAATCTTATAATAATTTTATCCACAAATTCTTATACATTTATACATGTTTATCTCTCTCTGTGTGTGCGTGTGTGTGTGTGTGTGTGTGGTTCTGTGTCACTAGTGGGGCCTGTGGTCCGATTGGAGTGTTTGCGGTGTGAGAAGGAGGAGTTGGAGAACAGTTTGTTGGAGCAGCTGAAGGAGTTGAGGTTGCAGAAGCAGAAGGAGCTGCAGGTTCTTCAGGAGATGCTGAAACACAAGCAGCAGGAGGAGACAGAGCTCCTGCAGAAACAGCAGGAGGAGGAAGAGCATAACAGGTCCATCAAGAGTAAGTACTATGGAAATGCAATAATACTAACATAACTAATAATGAATGTTAGCCTTTAGGCTCCAATAAAAGTGATACTAATATATGTATAGTACTATATATATTATATTTTATATATTCAGTAGTAATTATGTAGTATATACAATCTGTGTTATATCCAGCAGTAATGATACTTGCTCTGGCAGATATGAAAATGGCCTGTGAACAGGAGAAGAAATCTCTGGAGGAAGAACTTGAGAAGCTCAGACTGTCACTGCAGGTAGAGATCCCTTATAGTGTCAGTACACATCCACCAGTAGCTCCACCTTTCACTTATAACGTCAGTACACATTCAGTACACATTCCCACCTTTCCATTGTACTGGCTGTAGTGATGATTCGTGTGTGTGTTATACCAGCCCATAGAGGAGGACATTATGAGTCTGAAAGTGGCACTGGAGATGAAGAACCAGGAGATCAAATATCAGCACGATCTTTTGGTCAAACTATATACTCTCTATATAGTACCTGGTTTAACACTATATCCTCTGTATAAATACTATATACTGTTTATGTAGTACCTGGTTTAACACTATACCCTCAGCTTACTCTAGTCTGCAGATGTGAAGAAATTAAACAGAATGTGTATCTGTGTATATGTGCGCACCTGTATGTGTCTGGTTGTAGTATTATTTAAAGGGTCAAACTGCGTGAAGTGTGCCCAGGCGCAGAGCTACTTTGATGGGCATGATTCTGTGACCTCTTGGGCCTTGAAATGTGGTGCTTTGAATGATTTAAAGAGTGAAACGGTCTGAAGTGTGCCCACGTTTAAAGCATCCTTGCTGGGCATGACTGTGTGACCTCTTGGGCCAGGAAGTCTGTTTCTACTTTTATTTAAACGGTCAAACTGCGTGAAGTGTGCCCAGGCCCAGAGCTACTTTGCTGTGCATGACTGTGTGACCTCTTGGGCCTGGAAGTCTGGTTGTAATATGATTTTAAAGGGTCAAATGGTCTCCATTGTGTGTCCAGGTTTAAGGCTACTTTGCTGGGCATGTGATTTGGACCCATCGGGTACGGAAGCCTTTCCGTCACGTGCTCGTTTTCCACGCCTTCAGCGCAGGTAGCCTGCGAAATTAAAACCGACGTGCATTTTATTCTTTTCCCCTTTTATCCTTTCATATCTCTCCGCTACCTTGGAGAAGAGAGACGCACGCGGGTAAATAAAATGTAAATATCTGTAAATATCTGTATAACATGTAAATAAAAGGAAGAAGTGGTTGTGTAGTGTAGTCGTTTGATTATGAATAATCTCATAATAATTTTATCCACAAATTCTTATACATTTATACATGTTTATCTCTCTCTTTGTGTGTGTGTCTGTGTGTGTGTCTGTGTGTGTGTGTGTGTGGTTCTGTGTCACTAGTGGGGCCTGTGGCCCGATTGGAGTGTTTGCGGTGTGAGAAGGAGTTTGAGAACAGTTTGTTGGAGCAGCTGAAGGAGTTGAGGTTGCAGAAGCAGAAGGAGCTGCAGGTTCTTCAGGAGATGCTGAAACACAAGCAGCAGGAGGAGACAGAGCTCTTGCAGAAACAGCAGGAGGAGTAGGAGCATAACAGGTCCATCAAGAGTAAGTACTATGGAAATGCAATAATACTAACATAACTAATAATGAATGTTAGCCTTTAGGCTCCAATAAAAGTGATACTAATATATGTATAGTACTATATATATTATATTTTATATATTCAGTAGTAATTATGTAGTATATACAATCTGTGTTATATCCAGCAGTAATGATACTTGCTCTGGCAGATATGAAAATGGCCTGTGAACAGGAGAAGAAATCTCTGGAGGAAGAACTTGAGAAGCTCAGACTGTCACTGCAGGTAGAGATCCCTTATAGTGTCAGTACACATCCACCAGTACCTCCACCTTTCACTTATAACGTCAATACACATTCAGTACACATTCCCACCTTTCCATTGTACTGGCTTTAGTGATGATTCGTGTGTGTGGGTTATACCAGCCCATAGAGGAGGACATTATGAGTCTGAAAGTGGCGCTGGAGATGAAGAACCAGGAGATCAAAGATCAGCACGATCTTTTGGTCAAACTATATACTCTGTATGTATACTATATACTCTGTATGTAGTACCTGGTTTAACACTATATCCTCTGTATATATACTATATACTGTTTATGTAGTACCTGGTTTAACACTATACCCTCAGCTTTCTCTAGTCTGCAGATGTGAAGAAATTAAACAGAATGTGTATCTGTGTATATGTGCGCACCTGTATGTGTCTGGTTGTAGTATTATTTAAAGGGTCAAACTGCGTGAAGTGTGCCCAGACCCAGGCATGACTGTGTGACCTCTTGGGCCAGGAAGTCTGTTTCTAGTTTTATTTAAACGGTCAAACTGCGTGAAGTGTGCCCAGGCCCAGAGCTACTTTGCTGGGCATGACTTTGTGACCTCTTGGGCCTGGAAGTCTGCATGTAGTATGATTTTAAAGGGTCAAATGGTCTCCATTGTGTGTCCAGGTTTAAGGCTACTTTGCTGGGCATGTGATTTGGACCCATCGGGTACGGAAGCCTTTCCGTCACGTGCTCGTTTTCCACGCCTTCAGCGCAGGTAGCCTGCGAATTTAAAACCGACGTGCATTTTATTCTTTTCCCCTTTTATCCTTTCATATCTCTCCGCTACCTTGGAGAAGAGAGACGCACGCGGGTAAATAAAATGTAAATATCTCTAAATGTCTGTATAATATGTAAATAAAAGGAAGATGTGGTTGTGTAGTGTAGTCGTTTGATTATAAATAATCTCATAATAATTTTATCCACAAATTCTTATACATTTATACATGTTTATCTCTCTCTCTGTGTGTGTGTGTGTGGTTCTGTGTCAATAGTGGGGCCTGTGGCCCGATTGGAGTGTTTGCGGTGTGAGAAGGAGGAGTTGGAGAACAATTTGTTGGAGCAGCTGAAGGAGTTGAGGTTGCAGAAGCAGAAGGAGCTGCAGGTTCTTCAGGAGATGCTGAAACACAAGCAGCAGGAGGAGACAGAGCTCCTGCAGAAACAGCAGGAGGAGGAGGAGCATAACAGGTCCATCAAGAGTAAGTACTATGGAAATGCAATAATACTAACATAACTAATAATGAATGTTAGCCTTTAGGCTCCAATAAAAGTGATATTAATATATGTATAGTACTATATATATTATATTTTATATATTCAGTAGTAATTATGTAGTATATACAATCTGTGTTATATCCAGCAGTAATGATACTTGCTCTGGCAGATATGAAAATGGCCTGTGAACAGGAGAAGAAATCTCTGGAGGAAGAACTTGAGAAGCTCAGACTGTCACTGCAGGTAGAGATCCCTTATAGTGTCAGTACACATCCACCAGTACCTCCACCTCTCACTTATAACGTCAGTACACATTCAGTACACATTCCCACCTTTCCATTGTACTGGCTGTAGTGATGATTCGTGTGTGTGTTATACCAGCCCATAGAGGAGGACTTTATGAGTCTGAAAGTGGCGCTGGAGATGAAGAACCAGGAGATCAAAGATCAGCACGATCTTTTGGTCAAACTATATACTCTGTATGTATACTATATCGAACCCACGGTTTTCACGCTACGGTTTTTTTAAATGTGGTGAGCTGCGGAGAAAAGACGCGGTCCGGACGTATTTGTGGCTTAATATCTCTTGTCTCCTTGGGAGTAGGAAGTCTGTTCATGGCTCTTTGGAAAGGGCTGCATCTCCCCTCTAATCGCCTTCGAGCTTCAAGCGGATTGGACCCACGGTTATCACGCTACGATTTTTTAAAGCCGCCAGGGACGGGCCGAAAGCTTGGCAGGTGGCGTTCGTTAGGGACAGTCATGGAGGTGATGCGCACCGAGTTGCACGCCATTTGGACATGGCCAGACCTAGATGTGAGCGTTCAAAGTCAGCGCGTTTGTTTAAACTTTCTCCTCCAATTCGTTGCAACTGCTCAAGCGTTTCTCGCTCATCCGACTGGAGCGTAACGCTTTATATGTTAATATCTCTTGTTTCCTTGGGAGTAGGAAGTCTGTTCATGGCTCTTTGGAAAGGGCTGCATCTCCCCTGTAATCGCCTTCGAGCGGCACGCGGATCGAACCCACGGTTTTCACGCTATGATTTTTTTAAATGTGCTGCGCGGCGGAGAAAATGCGCGCGTCGGACGTCATTTCGGCTTAATATCTATTGTCTCCTTGGGAGTAGAAAGTCTTTTCATGGCTCTTTGGAAAGGTTTGCATCTCCCTTGTAATCGCCTTTAAGCGGCACGCGGATTGGACCCACCGTTCTTCCGATACGATTTTTTAAATGTGGTGCGCGGCGTAGAAAAGACGCGCGTAGGACGTATTTGCGGCTTAATATCTTTGGGCTCCTTGGGAGTAGGAAGTCTGTTCATGCCTCTTTGGAAAGGGCTGCATCTCCCCTGTAATCGCCTTCGAGTGGCACGCGGATCGAACCCACGGTTTTCACGCTACGATTTTTTTAAATGTGGTGCGCGGCGGAGGAAATGCGCGCGTCGGACGTCATTTCGGCTTAATATCTCTTGTCTCCTTGGGAGTAGAAAGTCTTTTCATGGCTCTTTGGAAAGGGCTGCATCTCCGCTGTAATCGCCTTCGAGCGGCACGCGGATCGAACCCACGGTTTTCACGCTATGATTTTTTTAAATGTGGTGCGCGGCGGAGAAAATGCGCGCGTCGGACGTCATTTCGGCTTAATATCTATTGTCTCCTTGGGAGTAGAAAGTCTTTTCATGGCTCTTTGGAAAGGTTTGCATCTCCCTTGTAATCGCCTTTAAGCGGCACGCGGATTGGACCCACCGTTCTTCCGATACGATTTTTTAAATGTGGTGCGCGGCGTAGAAAAGACGCGCGTAGGACGTATTTGCGGCTTAATATCTTTGGGCTCCTTGGGAGTAGGAAGTCTGTTCATGCCTCTTTGGAAAGGGCTGCATCTCCCCTGTAATCGCCTTCGAGCGGCACGCGGATCGAACCCACGGTTTTCACGCTATGATTTTTTTAAATGTGGTGCGCGGCGGAGGAAATGCGCGCGTCGGACGTCATTTCGGCTTAATATCTCTTGTCTCATTGGGAGTAGAAAGTCTGTTCATGGCTCTTTGGAAAGGGCTGCATCTCCCCTGTAATCGCCTTCGAGCGGCACGCGGATCGAACCCACGGTTTTCACGCTATGATTTTTTGAAATGTGTTGCGCGTCGGAGAAAATGCGCGCGTCGGACGTCATTACGGCTTAATATCTCTTGTCTCCTTGGGAGTAGAAAGTCTTTTCATGGCTCTTTGGAAAGGTTTGCATCTCCCCTGTAATCGCCTTTAAGCGGCACGCGGATCGGACCCACCGTTCTTACGCTACGATTTTTTAAATGTGGTGCGCGGCGTAGAAAAGACGCGCGTAGGACGTATTTGCGGCTTAATATCTTTAGGCTCCTTGGGAGTAGGAAGTCTGTTCATGCCTCTTTGGAAAGGGCTCCATCTCCCCTGTAATCGCCTTTGAGCGGCACGCGGATCGAACCCACGGTTTTCACGCTATGATTTTTTTAAATGTGCTGCGCGGCGGAGAAAATGCGCGCGTCGGACGTCATTGCGGCTTAATATCTCTTGTCTCCTTGGGAGTAGAAAGTCTTTTCATGGTTCTTTGGAAAGGGTTGCATCTCCCCTGTAATCGCCTTTAAGCGGCACGCGGATCGGACCCACCGTTCTCACGCTACGATTTTTTAAACGTGGTGCGCGTCGGAGAAAATGCGCGTAATATCTCTTGTCTCCTTGGGAGTAGAAAGTCTGTTCATGGCTCTTTGGAAAGGGCTGTATCTCCCCTGTAATCGCCTTCGAGCGGCACGCGCATCGGAACCATCGTTATCACGCTACGATTTTTTAATGCCGCCAGGGATAGGCCGAAAGCGTGGCAGGTGGCGTTCGTTAGGGACAGTCATGGAGGTGATGCACACCGAGTTGCACGCCATTTGGAGTTGGCCCGGCCTAGATGTGAGCGTTCAAAGTCAGCGCGTTTGTTTAAACTTTCTCCTCCAATTCGTTGCAATTGTACAAGCGTTTCTCGTTCATCCGACTGGAGCGTAACGCTTTATATGTTAATATTTCTGGTCTCCTTGGGAGTAGAAAGTCTGTTCATGGCTCTTTTGAAAGGGATGCATCTCCCCTGTAATCGCCTTCGAGCGGCACGCGGATCGAACCCACGTTTTTCACGCTACGATTTTTTTTAAATGTGTTGCGCGGCGGAGAAAAGACGCGCGCCGGACGTATTTGCGGCTTAATATCTCTTGTCTCATTGGGTGTAGAAAGTCTGTTCATGGCTCTTTGGAAAGGGCTGCATCTCCGCTGTAATCGCCTTCGAGCGGCACGCGGATCGAACCCACGGTTTTCACGCTATGATTTTTTTAAATGTGCGCGGCGGAGAAAATGCGCGCGTCGGACGTCATTTCGGCTTAATATCTATTGTCTCCTTGGGAGTAGAAAGTCTTTTCATGGCTCTTTGGAGAGGTTTGCATCTCCCTTGTAATCGCCTTTAAGCGGCACGCGGATTGGACCCACCGTTCTTCCGATACGATTTTTTAAATGTGGTGCGCGGCGTAGAAAAGACGCGCGTAGGACGTATTTGCGGCTTAATATCTTTGGGCTCCTTGGGAGTAGGAAGTCTGTTCATGCCTCTTTGGAAAGGGCTGCATCTCCCCTGTAATCGCCTTCGAGCGGCACGCGGATCGAACCCACGGTTTTCACGCTATGATTTTTTTAAATGTGGTGCGCGGCGGAGGAAATGCGCGCGTCGGACGTCATTTCGGCTTAATATCTCTTGTCTCATTGGGAGTAGAAAGTCTGTTCATGGCTCTTTGGAAAGGGCTGCATCTCCCCTGTAATCGCCTTCGAGCGGCACGCGGATCGAACCCACGGTTTTCACGCTATGATTTTTTGAAATGTGTTGCGCGTCGGAGAAAATGCGCGCGTCGGACGTCATTGCGGCTTAATATCTCTTGTCTCCTTGGGAGTAGAAAGTCTTTTCATGGCTCTTTCGAAAGGTTTGCATCTCCCCTGTAATCGCCTTTAAGCGGCACGCGGATCGGACCCACCGTTCTTACGCTACGATTTTTTAAATGTGGTGCGCGGCGTAGAAAAGACGCGCGTAGGACGTATTTGCGGCTTAATATCTTTGGGCTCCTTGGGAGTAGGAAGTCTGTTCATGCCTCTTTGGAAAGGGCTCCATCTCCCCTGTAATCGCCTTCGAGCGGCACGCGGATCGAACCCACGGTTTTCACGCTATGATTTTTTTAAATGTGGTGCGCGGCGGAGAAAATGCGCGCGTCGGACGTCATTGCGGCTTAATATCTCTTGTCTCCTTGGGAGTAGAAAGTCTTTTCATGGTTCTTTGGAAAGGGTTGCATCTCCCCTGTAATCGCCTTTAAGCGGCACGCGGATCGGACCCACCGTTCTCACGCTACGATTTTTTAAACGTGGTGCGCGTCGGAGAAAATGCGCGTAATATCTCTTGTCTCCTTGGGAGTAGAAAGTCTGTTCATGGCTCTTTGGAAAGGGCTGTATCTCCCCTGTAATCGCCTTCGAGCGGCACGCGCATCGGAACCATCGTTATCACGCTACGATTTTTTAATGCAGCCAGGGATAGGCCGAAAGCGTGGCAGGTGGCGTTCGTTAGGGACAGTCATGGAGGTGATGCACACCGAGTTGCACGCCATTTGGAGTTGGCCCGGCCTAGATGTGAGCGTTCAAAGTCAGCGCGTTTGTTTAAACTTTCTCCTCCAATTCGTTGCAATTGTACAAGCGTTTCTCGTTCATCCGACTGGAGCGTAACGCTTTATATGTTAATATTTCTGGTCTCCTTGGGAGTAGAAAGTCTGTTCATGGCTCTTTTGAAAGGGATGCATCTCCCCTGTAATCGCCTTCGAGCGGCACGCGGATCGAACCCACGTTTTTCACGCTACGATTTTTTTTAAATGTGTTGCGCGGCGGAGAAAAGACGCGCGCCGGACGTATTTGCGGCTTAATATCTCTTGTCTCATTGGGTGTAGAAAGTCTGTTCATGGCTCTTTGGAAAGGACTGCATCTCCCCTGTAATCGCCTTCGAGCGGCACGCGGATCGAACCCACGGTTTTCACGCTATGATTTTTTTAAATGTGGTGCGCGGCGGAGGAAATGCGCGCGTCGGACGTCATTTCGGCTTAATATCTCTTGTCTCCTTGGGAGTAGAAAGTCTTTTCATGGCTCTTTGGAAAGGGCTGCATCTCCGCTGTAATCGCCTTCGAGCGGCACGCCGATCGAACCCACGGTTTTCACGCTATGATTTTTTTAAATGTGGTGCGCGGCGGAGAAAATGCGCGCGTAGGACTTTTTTGCGGCTTAATATCTTTGGGCTCCTTGGGAGTAGAAAGTCTGTTCATGGCTCTTTGGAAAGGGCTGCATCTCCCCTGTAATCGCCTTCGCGCGGCACGCGGATCGGAACCATCGTTATCACGCCACGATTTTTTAAAGCCGACAGGGACGGGCCGAAAGCTTGGCAGGTGGCGTTCGTTAGGAAAAGTCATGGACGTGATGCGGAATCGAGTTGCAGGCCATTTGGACCTGGCCCGGCCTAGATGTGAGCCTTCAAAGTCAGCGCGTTTGTTTAAACTTTCTCCTCCAATTCGTTGCAATTGTACAAGCGTTTCTCGCTCATCCGACTGGATCGTAACGCTTTATCTGTTAATATCTCTGGTCTCCTTGGGAGTAGAAAGTCTGTTCATGGCTCTTTGGAAAGGGATGCATCTCCCCTGTAATCGCCTTTAAGCGGCACGCGGATCGGACCCACCGTTCTCACGCTACGATTTTTTAAACGTGGTGCGCGTCGGAGAAAATGCGCGTAATATCTCTTGTCTCCTTGGGAGTAGAAAGTCTATTCATGGCTCTTTTGAAAGGGATGCATCTCCCCTGTAATCGCCTTCGAGCGGCACGCGGATCGAACCCACGGTTTTCACGCTATGATTTTTTTAAATGTGGTGCGCGGCGGAGGAAATGCGCGCGTCGGACGTCATTTCGGCTTAATATCTCTTGTCTCCTTGGGAGTAGAAAGTCTTTTCATGGCTCTTTGGAAAGGGCTGCATCTCCCCTGTAATCGGCTTTAAGTGGCACGCGGATCGAACCCACGGTTTTCACGCTACGATTTTTTTTAAATGTGTTGCGCGGCGGAGAATAGACGCGCGCCGGACGTATTTGCGGCTTGATATCTCTTGTCTCATTGGGAGTAGAAAGTCTGTTCATGGCTCTTTGGAAAGGGCTGCATCTCCCCTGTAATCGCCTTCGAGCGGCACGCGGATCGAACCCACGGTTTTCACGCTATGATTTTTTGAAATGTGTTGCGCGTCGGAGAAAATGCGCGCGTCGGACGTCATTACGGCTTAATATCTCTTGTCTCCTTGGGAGTAGAAAGTCTTTTCATGGCTCTTTGGAAAGGTTTGCATCTCCCCTGTAATCGCCTTTAAGCGGCACGCGGATCGGACCCACCGTTCTTACGCTACGATTTTTTAAATGTGGTGCGCGGCGTAGAAAAGACGCGCGTAGGACGTATTTGCGGCTTAATATCTTTAGGCTCCTTGGGAGTAGGAAGTCTGTTCATGCCTCTTTGGAAAGGGCTCCATCTCCCCTGTAATCGCCTTTGAGCGGCACGCGGATCGAACCCACGGTTTTCACGCTATGATTTTTTTAAATGTGCTGCGCGGCGGAGAAAATGCGCGCGTCGGACGTCATTGCGGCTTAATATCTCTTGTCTCCTTGGGAGTAGAAAGACTTTTCATGGTTCTTTGGAAAGGGTTGCATCTCCCCTGTAATCGCCTTTAAGCGGCACGCGGATCGGACCCACCGTTCTCACGCTACGATTTTTTAAACGTGGTGCGCGTCGGAGAAAATGCGCGTAATATCTCTTGTCTCCTTGGGAGTAGAAAGTCTGTTCATGGCTCTTTGGAAAGGGCTGTATCTCCCCTGTAATCGCCTTCGAGCGGCACGCGCATCGGAACCATCGTTATCACGCTACGATTTTTTAATGCAGCCAGGGATAGGCCGAAAGCGTGGCAGGTGGCGTTCGTTAGGGACAGTCATGGAGGTGATGCACACCGAGTTGCACGCCATTTGGAGTTGGCCCGGCCTAGATGTGAGCGTTCAAAGTCAGCGCGTTTGTTTAAACTTTCTCCTCCAATTCGTTGCAATTGTACAAGCGTTTCTCGTTCATCCGACTGGAGCGTAACGCTTTATATGTTAATATTTCTGGTCTCCTTGGGAGTAGAAAGTCTGTTCATGGCTCTTTTGAAAGGGATGCATCTCCCCTGTAATCGCCTTCGAGCGGCACGCGGATCGAACCCACGTTTTTCACGCTACGATTTTTTTTAAATGTGTTGCGCGGCGGAGAAAAGACGCGCGCCGGACGTATTTGCGGCTTAATATCTCTTGTCTCATTGGGTGTAGAAAGTCTGTTCATGGCTCTTTGGAAAGGACTGCATCTCCCCTGTAATCGCCTTCGAGCGGCACGCGGATCGAACCCACGGTTTTCACGCTATGATTTTTTTAAATGTGGTGCGCGGCGGAGGAAATGCGCGCGTCGGACGTCATTTCGGCTTAATATCTCTTGTCTCCTTGGGAGTAGAAAGTCTTTTCATGGCTCTTTGGAAAGGGCTGCATCTCCGCTGTAATCGCCTTCGAGCGGCACGCCGATCGAACCCACGGTTTTCACGCTATGATTTTTTTAAATGTGGTGCGCGGCGGAGAAAATGCGCGCGTAGGACTTTTTTGCGGCTTAATATCTTTGGGCTCCTTGGGAGTAGAAAGTCTGTTCATGGCTCTTTGGAAAGGGCTGCATCTCCCCTGTAATCGCCTTCGCGCGGCACGCGGATCGGAACCATCGTTATCACGCCACGATTTTTTAAAGCCGACAGGGACGGGCCGAAAGCTTGGCAGGTGGCGTTCGTTAGGAAAAGTCATGGACGTGATGCGGAATCGAGTTGCAGGCCATTTGGACCTGGCCCGGCCTAGATGTGAGCCTTCAAAGTCAGCGCGTTTGTTTAAACTTTCTCCTCCAATTCGTTGCAATTGTACAAGCGTTTCTCGCTCATCCGACTGGATCGTAACGCTTTATCTGTTAATATCTCTGGTCTCCTTGGGAGTAGAAAGTCTGTTCATGGCTCTTTGGAAAGGGATGCATCTCCCCTGTAATCGCCTTTAAGCGGCACGCGGATCGGACCCACCGTTCTCACGCTACGATTTTTTAAACGTGGTGCGCGTCGGAGAAAATGCGCGTAATATCTCTTGTCTCCTTGGGAGTAGAAAGTCTATTCATGGCTCTTTTGAAAGGGATGCATCTCCCCTGTAATCGCCTTCGAGCGGCACGCGGATCGAACCCACGGTTTTCACGCTATGATTTTTTTAAATGTGGTGCGCGGCGGAGGAAATGCGCGCGTCGGACGTCATTTCGGCTTAATATCTCTTGTCTCCTTGGGAGTAGAAAGTCTTTTCATGGCTCTTTGGAAAGGGCTGCATCTCCCCTGTAATCGGCTTTAAGTGGCACGCGGATCGAACCCACGGTTTTCACGCTACGATTTTTTTTAAATGTGTTGCGCGGCGGAGAATAGACGCGCGCCGGACGTATTTGCGGCTTGATATCTCTTGTCTCATTGGGAGTAGAAAGTCTGTTCATGGCTCTTTGGAAAGGGCTGCATCTCCCCTGTAATCGCCTTCGAGCGGCACGCGGATCGAACCCACGGTTTTCACGCTATGATTTTTTGAAATGTGTTGCGCGTCGGAGAAAATGCGCGCGTCGGACGTCATTACGGCTTAATATCTCTTGTCTCCTTGGGAGTAGAAAGTCTTTTCATGGCTCTTTGGAAAGGTTTGCATCTCCCCTGTAATCGCCTTTAAGCGGCACGCGGATCGGACCCACCGTTCTTACGCTACGATTTTTTAAATGTGGTGCGCGGCGTAGAAAAGACGCGCGTAGGACGTATTTGCGGCTTAATATCTTTAGGCTCCTTGGGAGTAGGAAGTCTGTTCATGCCTCTTTGGAAAGGGCTCCATCTCCCCTGTAATCGCCTTTGAGCGGCACGCGGATCGAACCCACGGTTTTCACGCTATGATTTTTTTAAATGTGCTGCGCGGCGGAGAAAATGCGCGCGTCGGACGTCATTGCGGCTTAATATCTCTTGTCTCCTTGGGAGTAGAAAGACTTTTCATGGTTCTTTGGAAAGGGTTGCATCTCCCCTGTAATCGCCTTTAAGCGGCACGCGGATCGGACCCACCGTTCTCACGCTACGATTTTTTAAACGTGGTGCGCGTCGGAGAAAATGCGCGTAATATCTCTTGTCTCCTTGGGAGTAGAAAGTCTGTTCATGGCTCTTTGGAAAGGGCTGTATCTCCCCTGTAATCGCCTTCGAGCGGCACGCGCATCGGAACCATCGTTATCACGCTACGATTTTTTAATGCCGCCAGGGATAGGCCGAAAGCGTGGCAGGTGGCGTTCGTTAGGGACAGTCATGGAGGTGATGCACACCGAGTTGCACGCCATTTGGAGTTGGCCCGGCCTAGATGTGAGCGTTCAAAGTCAGCGCGTTTGTTTAAACTTTCTCCTCCAATTCGTTGCAATTGTACAAGCGTTTCTCGTTCATCCGACTGGAGCGTAACGCTTTATATGTTAATATTTCTGGTCTCCTTGGGAGTAGAAAGTCTGTTCATGGCTCTTTTGAAAGGGATGCATCTCCCCTGTAATCGCCTTCGAGCGGCACGCGGATCGAACCCACGTTTTTCACGCTACGATTTTTTTTAAATGTGTTGCGCGGCGGAGAAAAGACGCGCGCCGGACGTATTTGCGGCTTAATATCTCTTGTCTCATTGGGTGTAGAAAGTCTGTTCATGGCTCTTTGGAAAGGGCTGCATCTCCGCTGTAATCGCCTTCGAGCGGCACGCGGATCGAACCCACGGTTTTCACGCTATGATTTTTTTAAATGTGCGCGGCGGAGAAAATGCGCGCGTCGGACGTCATTTCGGCTTAATATCTCTTGTCTCCTTGGGAGTAGAAAGTCTTTTCATGGCTCTTTGGAAAGGTTTGCATCTCCCCTGTAATCGCCTTTAAGCGGCACGCGGATCGGACCCACCGTTCTTACGCTACGATTTTTTAAATGTGGTGCGCGGCGTAGAAAAGACGCGCGTAGGACGTATTTGCGGCTTAATATCTTTAGGCTCCTTGGGAGTAGGAAGTCTGTTCATGCCTCTTTGGAAAGGGCTCCATCTCCCCTGTAATCGCCTTTGAGCGGCACGCGGATCGAACCCACGGTTTTCACGCTATGATTTTTTTAAATGTGCTGCGCGGCGGAGAAAATGCGCGCGTCGGACGTCATTGCGGCTTAATATCTCTTGTCTCCTTGGGAGTAGAAAGTCTTTTCATGGTTCTTTGGAAAGGGTTGCATCTCCCCTGTAATCGCCTTTAAGCGGCACGCGGATCGGACCCACCGTTCTCACGCTACGATTTTTTAAACGTGGTGCGCGTCGGAGAAAATGCGCGTAATATCTCTTGTCTCCTTGGGAGTAGAAAGTCTGTTCATGGCTCTTTGGAAAGGGCTGTATCTCCCCTGTAATCGCCTTCGAGCGGCACGCGCATCGGAACCATCGTTATCACGCTACGATTTTTTAATGCCGCCAGGGATAGGCCGAAAGCGTGGCAGGTGGCGTTCGTTAGGGACAGTCATGGAGGTGATGCACACCGAGTTGCACGCCATTTGGAGTTGGCCCGGCCTAGATGTGAGCGTTCAAAGTCAGCGCGTTTGTTTAAACTTTCTCCTCCAATTCGTTGCAATTGTACAAGCGTTTCTCGTTCATCCGACTGGAGCGTAACGCTTTATATGTTAATATTTCTGGTCTCCTTGGGAGTAGAAAGTCTGTTCATGGCTCTTTTGAAAGGGATGCATCTCCCCTGTAATCGCCTTCGAGCGGCACGCGGATCGAACCCACGTTTTTCACGCTACGATTTTTTTTAAATGTGTTGCGCGGCGGAGAAAAGACGCGCGCCGGACGTATTTGCGGCTTAATATCTCTTGTCTCATTGGGTGTAGAAAGTCTGTTCATGGCTCTTTGGAAAGGGCTGCATCTCCGCTGTAATCGCCTTCGAGCGGCACGCGGATCGAACCCACGGTTTTCACGCTATGATTTTTTTAAATGTGCGCGGCGGAGAAAATGCGCGCGTCGGACGTCATTTCGGCTTAATATCTATTGTCTCCTTGGGAGTAGAAAGTCTTTTCATGGCTCGTTGGAGAGGTTTGCATCTCCCTTGTAATCGCCTTTAAGCGGCACGCGGATTGGACCCACCGTTCTTCCGATACGATTTTTTAAATGTGGTGCGCGGCGTAGAAAAGACGCGCGTAGGACGTATTTGCGGCTTAATATCTTTGGGCTCCTTGGGAGTAGGAAGTCTGTTCATGCCTCTTTGGAAAGGGCTGCATCTCCCCTGTAATCGCCTTCGAGCGGCACGCGGATCGAACCCACGGTTTTCACGCTATGATTTTTTTAAATGTGGTGCGCGGCGGAGGAAATGCGCGCGTCGGACGTCATTTCGGCTTAATATCTCTTGTCTCATTGGGAGTAGAAAGTCTGTTCATGGCTCTTTGGAAAGTGCTGCATCTCCCCTGTAATCGCCTTCGAGCGGCACGCGGATCGAACCCACGGTTTTCACGCTATGATTTTTTGAAATGTGTTGCGCGTCGGAGAAAATGCGCGCGTCGGACGTCATTGCGGCTTAATATCTCTTGTCTCCTTGGGAGTAGAAAGTCTTTTCATGGCTCTTTCGAAAGGTTTGCATCTCCCCTGTAATCGCCTTTAAGCGGCACGCGGATCGGACCCACCGTTCTTACGCTACGATTTTTTAAATGTGGTGCGCGGCGTAGAAAAGACGCGCGTAGGACGTATTTGCGGCTTAATATCTTTGGGCTCCTTGGGAGTAGGAAGTCTGTTCATGCCTCTTTGGAAAGGGCTCCATCTCCCCTGTAATCGCCTTCGAGCGGCACGCGGATCGAACCCACGGTTTTCACGCTATGATTTTTTTAAATGTGGTGCGCGGCGGAGAAAATGCGCGCGTCGGACGTCATTGCGGCTTAATATCTCTTGTCTCCTTGGGAGTAGAAAGTCTTTTCATGGTTCTTTGGAAAGGGTTGCATCTCCCCTGTAATCGCCTTTAAGCGGCACGCGGATCGGACCCACCGTTCTCACGCTACGATTTTTTAAACGTGGTGCGCGTCGGAGAAAATGCGCGTAATATCTGTTGTCTCCTTGGGAGTAGAAAGTCTGTTCATGGCTCTTTGGAAAGGGCTGTATCTCCCCTGTAATCGCCTTCGAGCGGCACGCGCATCGGAACCATCGTTATCACGCTACGATTTTTTAATGCAGCCAGGGATAGGCCGAAAGCGTGGCAGGTGGCGTTCGTTAGGGACAGTCATGGAGGTGATGCACACCGAGTTGCACGCCATTTGGAGTTGGCCCGGCCTAGATGTGAGCGTTCAAAGTCAGCGCGTTTGTTTAAACTTTCTCCTCCAATTCGTTGCAATTGTACAAGCGTTTCTCGTTCATCCGACTGGAGCGTAACGCTTTATATGTTAATATTTCTGGTCTCCTTGGGAGTAGAAAGTCTGTTCATGGCTCTTTTGAAAGGGATGCATCTCCCCTGTAATCGCCTTCGAGCGGCACGCGGATCGAACCCACGTTTTTCACGCTACGATTTTTTTTAAATGTGTTGCGCGGCGGAGAAAAGACGCGCGCCGGACGTATTTGCGGCTTAATATCTCTTGTCTCATTGGGTGTAGAAAGTCTTTTCATGGCTCTTTGGAAAGGGCTGCATCTCCGCTGTAATCGCCTTCGAGCGGCACGCCGATCGAACCCACGGTTTTCACGCTATGATTTTTTTAAATGTGGTGCGCGGCGGAGAAAATGCGCGCGTAGGACTTTTTTGCGGCTTAATATCTTTGGGCTCCTTGGGAGTAGAAAGTCTGTTCATGGCTCTTTGGAAAGGGCTGCATCTCCCCTGTAATCGCCTTCGCGCGGCACGCGGATCGGAACCATCGTTATCACGCCACGATTTTTTAAAGCCGACAGGGACGGGCCGAAAGCTTGGCAGGTGGCGTTCGTTAGGAAAAGTCATGGACGTGATGCGGAATCGAGTTGCAGGCCATTTGGACCTGGCCCGGCCTAGATGTGAGCCTTCAAAGTCAGCGCGTTTGTTTAAACTTTCTCCTCCAATTCGTTGCAATTGTACAAGCGTTTCTCGCTCATCCGACTGGATCGTAACGCTTTATCTGTTAATATCTCTGGTCTCCTTGGGAGTAGAAAGTCTGTTCATGGCTCTTTGGAAAGGGATGCATCTCCCCTGTAATCGCCTTTAAGCGGCACGCGGATCGGACCCACCGTTCTCACGCTACGATTTTTTAAACGTGGTGCGCGTCGGAGAAAATGCGCGTAATATCTCTTGTCTCCTTGGGAGTAGAAAGTCTGTTCATGGCTCTTTTGAAAGGGATGCATCTCCCCTGTAATCGCCTTCGAGCGGCACGCGGATCGAACCCACGGTTTTCACGCTATGATTTTTTTAAATGTGGTGCGCGGCGGAGGAAATGCGCGCGTCGGACGTCATTTCGGCTTAATATCTCTTGTCTCCTTGGGAGTAGAAAGTCTTTTCATGGCTCTTTGGAAAGGGCTGCATCTCCCCTGTAATCGGCTTTAAGTGGCACGCGGATCGAACCCACGGTTTTCACGCTACGATTTTTTTTAAATGTGTTGCGCGGCGGAGAATAGACGCGCGCCGGACGTATTTGCGGCTTGATATCTCTTGTCTCATTGGGAGTAGAAAGTCTGTTCATGGCTCTTTGGAAAGGGCTGCATCTCCCCTGTAATCGCCTTCGAGCGGCACGCGGATCGAACCCACGGTTTTCACGCTATGATTTTTTTAAATGTGTTGCGCGTCGGAGAAAATGCGCGCGTCGGACGTCATTGCGGCTTAATATCTCTTGTCTCCTTGGGAGTAGAAAGTCTTTTCATGGCTCTTTGGAAAGGTTTGCATCTCCCCTGTAATCGCCTTTAAGCGGCACGCGGATCGGACCCACCGTTCTTACGCTACGATTTTTTAAATGTGGTGCGCGGCGTAGAAAAGACGCGCGTAGGACGTATTTGCGGCTTAATATCTTTGGGCTCCTTGGGAGTAGGAAGTCTGTTCATGCCTCTTTGGAAAGGGCTCCATCTCCCCTGTAATCGCCTTCGAGCGGCACGCGGATCGAACCCACGGTTTTCACGCTATGATTTTTTTAAATGTGCTGCGCGGCGGAGAAAATGCGCGCGTCGGACGTCATTGCGGCTTAATAGCTCTTGTCTCCTTGGGAGTAGAAAGTCTTTTCATGGTTCTTTGGAAAGGGTTGCATCTCCCCTGTAATCGCCTTCGAGCGGCACGCGCATCGGAACCATCGTTATCACGCTACGATTTTTTAATGCCGCCAGGGATAGGCCGAAAGCGTGGCAGGTGGCGTTCGTTAGGGACAGTCATGGAGGTGATGCACACCGAGTTGCACGCCATTTGGAGTTGGCCCGGCCTAGATGTGAGCGTTCAAAGTCAGCGCGTTTGTTTAAACTTTCTCCTCCAATTCGTTGCAATTGTACAAGCGTTTCTCGTTCATCCGACTGGAGCGTAACGCTTTATATGTTAATATTTCTGGTCTCCTTGGGAGTAGAAAGTCTGTTCATGGCTCTTTTGAAAGGGATGCATCTCCCCTGTAATCGCCTTCGAGCGGCACGCGGATCGAACCCACGTTTTTCACGCTACGATTTTTTTTAAATGTGTTGCGCGGCGGAGAAAAGACGCGCGCCGGACGTATTTGCGGCTTAATATCTCTTGTCTCATTGGGTGTAGAAAGTCTGTTCATGGCTCTTTGGAAAGGGCTGCATCTCCCCTGTAATCGCCTTCGAGCGGCACGCGGATCGAACCCACGGTTTTCACGCTATGATTTTTTTAAATGTGGTGCGCGGCGGAGGAAATGCGAGCGTCGGACGTCATTTCGGCTTAATATCTCTTGTCTCCTTGGGAGTAGAAAGTCTTTTCATGGCTCTTTGGAAAGGGCTGCATCTCCGCTGTAATCGCCTTCGAGCGGCACGCGGATCGAACCCACGGTTTTCACGCTATGATTTTTTTAAATGTGGTGCGCGGCGGAGAAAATGCGCGCGTCGGACGTCATTTCGGCTTAATATCTCTTGTCTCCTTGGGAGTAGAAAGTCTTTTCATGGCTCTTTGGAAAGGGCTGCATCTCCCCTGTAATCGCCTTTAAGCGGCACGCGGATCGGACCCACCGTTCTTACGCTACGATTTTTTAAATGTGGTGCGCGGCATAGAAAAGACGCGCGTCGGACGTCATTGCGGCTTAATATCTCTTGTCTCCTTGGGAGTAGAAAGTCTTTTCATGGCTCTTTGGAAAGGGTTGCATCTCCCCTGTAATTGCCTTCGCGCGGCACGCGGATCGGAACCATCGTTATCACGCCACGATTTTTTAAAGCCGACAGGGACGGGCCGAAAGCTTGGCAGGTGGCGTTCGTTAGGAAAAGTCATGGACGTGATGCGGAATCGAGTTGCAGGCCATTTGGACCTGGCCCGGCCTAGATGTGAGCCTTCAAAGTCAGCGCGTTTGTTTAAACTTTCTCCTCCAATTCGTTGCAATTGTACAAGCGTTTCTCGCTCATCCGACTGGATCGTAACGCTTTATCTGTTAATATCTCTGGTCTCCTTGGGAGTAGAAAGTCTGTTCATGGCTCTTTGGAAAGGGATGCATCTCCCCTGTAATCGCCTTTAAGCGGCACGCGGATCGGACCCACCGTTCTCACGCTACGATTTTTTAAACGTGGTGCGCGTCGGAGAAAATGCGCGTAATATCTCTTGTCTCCTTGGGAGTAGAAAGTCTGTTCATGGCTCTTTTGAAAGGGATGCATCTCCCCTGTAATCGCCTTCGAGCGGCACGCGGATCGAACCCACGGTTTTCACGCTATGATTTTTTTAAATGTGGTGCGCGGCGGAGGAAATGCGCGCGTCGGACGTCATTTCGGCTTAATATCTCTTGTCTCCTTGGGAGTAGAAAGTCTTTTCATGGCTCTTTGGAAAGGGCTGCATCTCCCCTGTAATCGGCTTTAAGTGTCACGCGGATCGAACCCACGGTTTTCACGCTACGATTTTTTTTAAATGTGTTGCGCGGCGGAGAATAGACGCGCGCCGGACGTATTTGCGGCTTGATATCTCTTGTCTCATTGGGAGTAGAAAGTCTGTTCATGGCTCTTTGGAAAGGGCTGCATCTCCCCTGTAATCGCCTTCGAGCGGCACGCGGATCGAACCCACGGTTTTCACGCTATGATTTTTTTAAATGTGTTGCGCGTCGGAGAAAATGCGCGCGTCGGACGTCATTGCGGCTTAATATCTCTTGTCTCCTTGGGAGTAGAAAGTCTTTTCATGGCTCTTTGGAAAGGGCTGCATCTCCCCTGTAATCGCCTTCGAGCGGCACGCGGATCGAACCCACGGTTTTCACGCTATGATTTTTTTAAATGTGGTAGCGGCGGAGGAAATGCGCGCGTCAGACGTCATTTCGGCTTAATATCTCTTGTCTCCTTGGGAGTAGAAAGTCTTTTCATGGCTCTTTGGAAAGGGCTGCATCTCCGCTGTAATCGCCTTCGAGCGGCACGCGGATCGAACCCACGGTTTTCACGCTATGATTTTTTTAAATGTGGTGCGCGGCGGAGAAAATGCGCGCGTCGGACGTCATTTCGGCTTAATATCTATTGTCTCCTTGGGAGTAGAAAGTCTTTTCATGGCTCTTTGGAAAGGTTTGCATCTCCCTTGTAATCGCCTTTAAGTGGCACGCGGATTGGACCCACCGTTCTTCCGATACAATTTTTTAAATGTGGTGCGCGGCGTAGAAAAGATGCGCGTAGGACGTATTTGCGGCTTAATATCTTTGGGCTCCTTGGGATTAGGAAGTCTGTTCATGCCTCTTTGGAAAGGGCTGCATCTCCCCTGTAATCGCCTTCGAGCGGCACGCGGATCGAACCCACGGTTTTCACGCTATGATTTTTTTAAATGTGTTGCGCGTCGGAGAAAATGCGCGCGTCGGACGTCATTGCGGCTTAATATCTCTTGTCTCCTTGGGAGTAGAAAGTCTTTTCATGGCTCTTTGGAAAGGTTTGCATCTCCCCTGTAATCGCCTTTAAGCGGCACGCGGATCGGACCCACCGTTCTTACGCTACGATTTTTTAAATGTGGTGCGCGGCGTAGAAAAGACGCGCGTAGGACGTATTTGCGGCTTAATATCTTTGGGCTCCTTGGGAGTAGGAAGTCTGTTCATGCCTCTTTGGAAAGGGCTCCATCTCCCCTGTAATCGCCTTCGAGCGGCACGCGGATCGAACCCACGGTTTTCACGCTATGATTTTTTTAAATGTGCTGCGCGGCGGAGAAAATGCGCGCGTCGGACGTCATTGCGGCTTAATATCTCTTGTCTCCTTGGGAGTAGAAAGTCTTTTCATGGTTCTTTGGAAAGGGTTGCATCTCCCCTGTAATCGCCTTTAAGCGGCACGCGGATCGGACCCACCGTTCTCACGCTACGATTTTTTAAACGTGGTGCGCGTCGGAGAAAATGCGCGTAATATCTCTTGTCTCCTTGGGAGTAGAAAGTCTGTTCATGGCTCTTTGGAAAGGGCTGTATCTCCCCTGTAATCGCCTTCGAGCGGCACGCGCATCGGAACCATCGTTATCACGCTACGATTTTTTAATGCCGCCAGGGATAGGCCGAAAGCGTGGCAGGTGGCGTTCGTTAGGGACAGTCATGGAGGTGATGCACACCGAGTTGCACGCCATTTGGAGTTGGCCCGGCCTAGATGTGAGCGTTCAAAGTCAGCGCGTTTGTTTAAACTTTCTCCTCCAATTCGTTGCAATTGTACAAGCGTTTCTCGTTCATCCGACTGGAGCGTAACGCTTTATATGTTAATATTTCTGGTCTCCTTGGGAGTAGAAAGTCTGTTCATGGCTCTTTTGAAAGGGATGCATCTCCCCTGTAATCGCCTTCGAGAGGCACGCGGATCGAACCCACGTTTTTCACGCTACGATTTTTTTTAAATGTGTTGCGCGGCGGAGAAAAGACGCGCGCCGGACGTATTTGCGGCTTAATATCTCTTGTCTCATTGGGTGTAGAAAGTCTGTTCATGGCTCTTTGGAAAGGGCTGCATCTCCCCTGTAATCGCCTTCGAGGGGCACGCGGATCGAACCCACGGTTTTCACGCTATGATTTTTTTAAATGTGGTGCGCGGCGGAGGAAATGCGCGCGTCGGACGTCATTTCGGCTTAATATCTCTTGTCTCCTTGGGAGTAGAAAGTCTTTTCATGGCTCTTTGGAAAGGGCTGCATCTCCGCTGTAATCGCCTTCGAGCGGCACGCCGATCGAACCCACGGTTTTCACGCTATGATTTTTTTAAATGTGGTGCGCGGCGGAGAAAATGCGCGCGTAGGACTTTTTTGCGGCTTAATATCTTTGGGCTCCTTGGGAGTAGAAAGTCTGTTCATGGCTCTTTGGAAAGGGCTGCATCTCCCCTGTAATCGCCTTCGCGCGGCACGCGGATCGGAACCATCGTTATCACGCCACGATTTTTTAAAGCCGACAGGGACGGGCCGAAAGCTTGGCAGGTGGCGTTCGTTAGGAAAAGTCATGGACGTGATGCGGAATCGAGTTGCAGGCCATTTGGACCTGGCCCGGCCTAGATGTGAGCCTTCAAAGTCAGCGCGTTTGTTTAAACTTTCTCCTCCAATTCGTTGCAATTGTACAAGCGTTTCTCGCTCATCCGACTGGATCGTAACGCTTTATCTGTTAATATCTCTGGTCTCCTTGGGAGTAGAAAGTCTGTTCATGGCTCTTTGGAAAGGGATGCATCTCCCCTGTAATCGCCTTTAAGCGGCACGCGGATCGGACCCACCGTTCTCACGCTACGATTTTTTAAACGTGGTGCGCGTCGGAGAAAATGCGCGTAATATCTCTTGTCTCCTTGGGAGTAGAAAGTCTGTTCATGGCTCTTTTGAAAGGGATGCATCTCCCCTGTAATCGCCTTCGAGCGGCACGCGGATCGAACCCACGGTTTTCACGCTATGATTTTTTTAAATGTGGTGCGCGGCGGAGGAAATGCGCGCGTCGGACGTCATTTCGGCTTAATATCTCTTGTCTCCTTGGGAGTAGAAAGTCTTTTCATGGCTCTTTGGAAAGGGCTGCATCTCCCCTGTAATCGGCTTTAAGTGGCACGCGGATCGAACCCACGGTTTTCACGCTACGATTTTTTTTAAATGTGTTGCGCGGCGGAGAATAGACGCGCGCCGGACGTATTTGCGGCTTGATATCTCTTGTCTCATTGGGAGTAGAAAGTCTGTTCATGGCTCTTTGGAAAGGGCTGCATCTCCCCTGTAATCGCCTTCGAGCGGCACGCGGATCGAACCCACGGTTTTCACGCTATGATTTTTTTAAATGTGTTGCGCGTCGGAGAAAATGCGCGCGTCGGACGTCATTGCGGCTTAATATCTCTTGTCTCCTTGGGAGTAGAAAGTCTTTTCATGGCTCTTTGGAAAGGTTTGCATCTCCCCTGTAATCGCCTTTAAGCGGCACGCGGATCGGACCCACCGTTCTTACGCTACGATTTTTTAAATGTGGTGCGCGGCGTAGAAAACACGCGCGTAGGACGTATTTGCGGCTTAATATCTTTGGGCTCCTTGGGAGTAGGAAGTCTGTTCATGCCTCTTTGGAAAGGGCTCCATCTCCCCTGTAATCGCCTTCGAGCGGCACGCGGATCGAACCCACGGTTTTCACGCTATGATTTTTTTAAATGTGCTGCGCGGCGGAGAAAATGCGCGCGTCGGACGTCATTGCGGCTTAATATCTCTTGTCTCCTTGGGAGTAGAAAGTCTTTTCATGGTTCTTTGGAAAGGGTTGCATCTCCCCTGTAATCGCCTTTAAGCGGCACGCGGATCGGACCCACCGTTCTCACGCTACGATTTTTTAAACGTGGTGCGCGTCGGAGAAAATGCGCGTAATATCTCTTGTCTCCTTGGGAGTAGAAAGTCTGTTCATGGCTCTTTGGAAAGGGCTGTATCTCCCCTGTAATCGCCTTCGAGCGGCACGCGCATCGGAACCATCGTTATCACGCTACGATTTTTTAATGCCGCCAGGGATAGGCCGAAAGCGTGGCAGGTGGCGTTCGTTAGGGACAGTCATGGAGGTGATGCACACCGAGTTGCACGCCATTTGGAGTTGGCCCGGCCTAGATGTGAGCGTTCAAAGTCAGCGCGTTTGTTTAAACTTTCTCCTCCAATTCGTTGCAATTGTACAAGCGTTTCTCGTTCATCCGACTGGAGCGTAACGCTTTATATGTTAATATTTCTGGTCTCCTTGGGAGTAGAAAGTCTGTTCATGGCTCTTTTGAAAGGGATGCATCTCCCCTGTAATCGCCTTCGAGAGGCACGCGGATCGAACCCACGTTTTTCACGCTACGATTTTTTTTAAATGTGTTGCGCGGCGGAGAAAAGACGCGCGCCGGACGTATTTGCGGCTTAATATCTCTTGTCTCATTGGGTGTAGAAAGTCTGTTCATGGCTCTTTGGAAAGGGCTGCATCTCCCCTGTAATCGCCTTCGAGGGGCACGCGGATCGAACCCACGGTTTTCACGCTATGATTTTTTTAAATGTGGTGCGCGGCGGAGGAAATGCGCGCGTCGGACGTCATTTCGGCTTAATATCTCTTGTCTCCTTGGGAGTAGAAAGTCTTTTCATGGCTCTTTGGAAAGGGCTGCATCTCCGCTGTAATCGCCTTCGAGCGGCACGCGGATCGAACCCACGGTTTTCACGCTATGATTTTTTTAAATGTGGTGCGCGGCGGAGAAAATGCGCGCGTCGGACGTCATTTCGGCTTAATATCTATTGTCTCCTTGGGAGTAGAAAGTCTTTTTATGGCTCTTTGGAAAGGTTTGCATCTCCCTTGTAATCGCCTTTAAGCGGCACGCGGATTGGACCCACCGTTCTTACGATACGATTTTTTAAATGTGGTGCGCGGCGTAGAAAAGACGCGCGTAGGACGTATTTGCGGCTTAATATCTTTGGGCTCCTTGGGAGTAGGAAGTCTGTTCATGCCTCTTTGGAAAGGGCTGCATCTCCCCTGTAATCGCCTTCGAGCGGCACGCGGATCGAACCCACGGTTTTCACGCTATGATTTTTTGAAATGTGGTGCGCGGCGGAGGAAATGCGCGCGTCGGACGTCATTTCGGCTTAATATCTCTTGTCTCCTTGGGAGTAGAAAGTCTTTTCATGGCTCTTTGGAAAGGTTTGCATCTCCCCTGTAATCGCCTTTAAGCGGCACGCGGATCGGACCCACCGTTCTTACGCTACGATTTTTTAAATGTGGTGCGCGGCGTAGAAAAGACGCGTAATATCTCTTGTCTCCTTGGGAGTAGAAAGTCTGTTCATGGCTCTTTGGAAAGGGCTGTATCTCCCCTGTAATCGCCTTCGAGCGGCACGCGCATCGGAACCATCGTTATCACGCTACGATTTTTTAATGCCGCCAGGGATAGGCCGAAAGCGTGGCAGGTGGCGTTGGTTAGGGACAGTCATGGAGGTGATGCACACCGAGTTGCACGCCATTTGGAGTTGGCCCGGCCTAGATGTGAGCGTTCAAAGTCAGCGCGTTTGTTTAAACTTTCTCCTCCAATTCGTTGCAATTGTATAAGCGTTTCTCGTTCATCCGACTGGAGCGTAACGCTTTATATGTTAATATTTCTGGTCTCCTTGGGAGTAGAAAGTCTGTTCATGGCTCTTTTGAAAGGGATGCATCTCCCCTGTAATCGCCTTCGAGCGGCACGCGGATCGAACCCACGTTTTTCACGCTACGATTTTTTTTAAATGTGTTGCACGGCGGAGAAAAGACGCGCGCCGGACGTATTTGCGGCTTAATATCTCTTGTCTCCTTGGGAGTAGGAAGCCTGTTCATGGCTCTTTGGAAAGGGCTCCATCTCCCCTGTAATCGCCTTTAAGCGGCACCCGGATCGGACCCACCGTTCTCACGCTACGATTTTTTAAACGTGGTGCGCGTCGGAGAAAATGCGCGTAATATCTCTTGTCTCCATGGGAGTAGAAAGTCTGTTCATGGCTCTTTGGAAAGGGCTGTATCTCCCCTGTAATCGCCTTCGAGCGGCACGCGCATCGGAACCATCGTTATCACGCTACGATTTTTTAATGCCGCCAGGGATAGGCCGAAAGCGTGGCAGGTGGCGTTCGTTAGCGACAGTCATGGAGGTGATGCGCACCGAGTTGCACGCCATTTGGAGTTGGCCCGGCCTAGATGTGAGCGTTCAAAGTCAGCGCGTTTGTTTAAACTTTCTCCTCCAATTCGTTGCAATTGTACAAGCGTTTCTCGTTCATCCGACTGGAGCGTAACGATTTATATGTTAATATTTCTGGTCTCCTTGGGAGTAGAAAGTCTGTTCATGGCTCTTTTGAAAGGGATGCATCTCCCCTGTAATCGCCTTCGAGCGGCACGCGGATCGAACCCACGTTTTTCACGCTACGATTTTTTTTAAATGTGTTGCGCGGCGGAGAAAAGACGCGCGCCGGACGTATTTGCGGCTTAATATCTCTTGTCTCATTGGGAGTAGAAAGTCTGTTCATGGCTCTTTGGAAAGGTTTGCATCTTCCCTGTAATCGCCTTTAAGCGGCACGCGGATCGGACCCACCGTTCTTACGCTACGATTTTTTAAATGTGGTGCGCGGCGTAGAAAAGACGCGCGTAGGACGTATTTGCGGCTTAATATCTTTGGGCTCCTTGGGAGTAGGAAGTCTGTTCATGCCTCTTTGGAAAGGGCTCCATCTCCCCTGTAATCACCTTCGAGCGGCACGCGGATCGAACCCACGGTTTTCACGCTATGATTTTTTTAAATGTGCTGCGCGGCGGAGAAAATGCGCGCGTCGGACGTCATTGCGGCTTAATATCTCTTGTCTCCTTGGGAGTAGAAAGTCTGTTCATGGCTCTTTGGAAAGGGCTGCATCTCCCTTGTAATCGCCTTTAAGTGGCACGCGGATTGGACCCACCGTTCTTCCGATACGATTTTTTAAATGTGGTGCGCGGCGTAGAAAAGATGCGCGTAGGACGTATTTGCGGCTTAATATCTTTGGGCTCCTTGGGAGTAGGAAGTCTGTTCATGCCTCTTTGGAAAGGGCTCCATCTCCCCTGTAATCACCTTCGAGCGGCACGCGGATCGAACCCACGGTTTTCACGCTATGATTTTTTTAAATGTGCTGCGCGGCGGAGAAAATGCGCGCGTCGGACGTCATTGCGGCTTAATATCTCTTGTCTCCTTGGGAGTAGAAAGTCTGTTCATGGCTCTTTGGAAAGGGCTGCATCTCCCTTGTAATCGCCTTTAAGTGGCACGCGGATTGGACCCACCGTTCTTCCGATACGATTTTTTAAATGTGGTGCGCGGCGTAGAAAAGATGCGCGTAGGACGTATTTGCGGCTTAATATCTTTGGGCTCCTTGGGAGTAGGAAGTCTGTTCATGCCTCTTTGGAAAGGGCTGCATCTCCCCTGTAATCGCCTTCGAGCGGCACGCGGATCGAACCCACGGTTTTCACGCTATGATTTTTTTAAATGTGGTGCGCGGCGGAGGAAATGCGCGCGTCGGATTTCATTTCGGCTTAATATCTCTTGTCTCATTGGGAGTAGAAAGTCTGTTCATGGCTCTTTGGAAAGGTTTGCATCTCCCCTGTAATCGCCTTTAAGCGGCACGCGGATCGGACCCACCGTTCTTACGCTACGATTTTTTAAATGTGGTGCGCGGCGTAGAAAAGACGCGCGTAGGACGTATTTGCGGCTTAATATCTTTGGGCTCCTTGGGAGTAGGAAGTCTGTTCATGCCTCTTTGGAAAGGGCTCCATCTCCCCTGTAATCGCCTTCGAGCGGCACGCGGATCGAACCCACGGTTTTCACGCTATGATTTTTTTAAATGTGCTGCGCGGCGGAGAAAATGCGCGCGTCGGACGTCATTGCGGCTTAATATCTCTTGTCTCCTTGGGAGTAGAAAGTCTTTTCATGGTTCTTTGGAAAGGGTTGCATCTCCCCTGTAATCGCCTTTAAGCGGCACGCGGATCGGACCCACCGTTCTCACGCTACGATTTTTTAAACGTGGTGCGCGTCGGAGAAAATGCGCGTAATATCTCTTGTCTCCTTGGGAGTAGAAAGTCTGTTCATGGCTCTTTGGAAAGGGCTGTATCTCCCCTGTAATCGCCTTCGAGCGGCACGCGCATCGGAACCATCGTTATCACGCTACGATTTTTTAATGCCGCCAGGGATAGGCCGAAAGCGTGGCAGGTGGCGTTCGTTAGGGACAGTCATGGAGGTGATGCACACCGAGTTGCACGCCATTTGGAGTTGGCCCGGCCTAGATGTGAGCGTTCAAAGTCAGCGCGTTTGTTTAAACTTTCTCCTCCAATTCGTTGCAATTGTACAAGCGTTTCTCGTTCATCCGACTGGAGCGTAACGCTTTATATGTTAATATTTCTGGTCTCCTTGGGAGTAGAAAGTCTGTTCATGGCTCTTTTGAAAGGGATGCATCTCCCCTGTAATCGCCTTCGAGAGGCACGCGGATCGAACCCACGTTTTTCACGCTACGATTTTTTTTAAATGTGTTGCGCGGCGGAGAAAAGACGCGCGCCGGACGTATTTGCGGCTTAATATCTCTTGTCTCATTGGGTGTAGAAAGTCTGTTCATGGCTCTTTGGAAAGGGCTGCATCTCCCCTGTAATCGCCTTCGAGGGGCACGCGGATCGAACCCACGGTTTTCACGCTATGATTTTTTTAAATGTGGTGCGCGGCGGAGAAAATGCGCGCGTCGGACGTCATTTCGGCTTAATATCTATTGTCTCCTTGGGAGTAGAAAGTCTTTTCATGGCTCTTTGGAAAGGTTTGCATCTCCCTTGTAATCGCCTTTAAGCGGCACGCGGATTGGACCCACCGTTCTTCCGATACGATTTTTTAAATGTGGTGCGCGGCGTAGAAAAGACGCGCGTAGGACGTATTTGCGGCTTAATATCTTTGGGCTCCTTGGGAGTAGGAAGTCTGTTCATGCCTCTTTGGAAAGGGCTGCATCTCCCCTGTAATCGCCTTCGAGCGGCACGCGGATCGAACCCACGGTTTTCACGCTATGATTTTTTGAAATGTGGTGCGCGGCGGAGGAAATGCGCGCGTCGGACGTCATTTCGGCTTAATATCTCTTGTCTCCTTGGGAGTAGAAAGTCTTTTCATGGCTCTTTGGAAAGGTTTGCATCTCCCCTGTAATCGCCTTTAAGCGGCACGCGGATCGGACCCACCGTTCTTACGCTACGATTTTTTAAATGTGGTGCGCGGCGTAGAAAAGACGCATAATATCTCTTGTCTCCTTGGGAGTAGAAAGTCTGTTCATGGCTCTTTGGAAAGGGCTGTATCTCCCCTGTAATCGCCTTCGAGCGGCACGCGCATCGGAACCATCGTTATCACGCTACGATTTTTTAATGCCGCCAGGGATAGGCCGAAAGCGTGGCAGGTGGCGTTGGTTAGGGACAGTCATGGAGGTGATGCACACCGAGTTGCACGCCATTTGGAGTTGGCCCGGCCTAGATGTGAGCGTTCAAAGTCAGCGCGTTTGTTTAAACTTTCTCCTCCAATTCGTTGCAATTGTATAAGCGTTTCTCGTTCATCCGACTGGAGCGTAACGCTTTATATGTTAATATTTCTGGTCTCCTTGGGAGTAGAAAGTCTGTTCATGGCTCTTTTGAAAGGGATGCATCTCCCCTGTAATCGCCTTCGAGCGGCACGCGGATCGAACCCACGTTTTTCACGCTACGATTTTTTTTAAATGTGTTGCACGGCGGAGAAAAGACGCGCGCCGGACGTATTTGCGGCTTAATATCTCTTGTCTCCTTGGGAGTAGGAAGTCTGTTCATGGCTCTTTGGAAAGGGCTCCATCTCCCCTGTAATCGCCTTTAAGCGGCACCCGGATCGGACCCACCGTTCTCACGCTACGATTTTTTAAACGTGGTGCGCGTCGGAGAAATTGCGCGTAATATCTCTTGTCTCCATGGGAGTAGAAAGTCTGTTCATGGCTCTTTGGAAAGGGCTGTATCTCCCCTGTAATCGCCTTCGAGCGGCACGCGCATCGGAACCATCGTTATCACGCTACGATTTTTTAATGCCGCCAGGGATAGGCCGAAAGCGTGGCAGGTGGCGTTCGTTAGCGACAGTCATGGAGGTGATGCGCACCGAGTTGCACGCCATTTGGAGTTGGCCCGGCCTAGATGTGAGCGTTCAAAGTCAGCGCGTTTGTTTAAACTTTCTCCTCCAATTCGTTGCAATTGTACAAGCGTTTCTCGTTCATCCGACTGGAGCGTAACGATTTATATGTTAATATTTCTGGTCTCCTTGGGAGTAGAAAGTCTGTTCATGGCTCTTTTGAAAGGGATGCATCTCCCCTGTAATCGCCTTCGAGCGGCACGCGGATCGAACCCACGTTTTTCACGCTACGATTTTTTTTAAATGTGTTGCGCGGCGGAGAAAAGACGCGCGCCGGACGTATTTGCGGCTTAATATCTCTTGTCTCATTGGGAGTAGAAAGTCTGTTCATGGCTCTTTGGAAAGGTTTGCATCTTCCCTGTAATCGCCTTTAAGCGGCACGCGGATCGGACCCACCGTTCTTACGCTACGATTTTTTAAATGTGGTGCGCGGCGTAGAAAAGACGCGCGTAGGACGTATTTGCGGCTTAATATCTTTGGGCTCCTTGGGAGTAGGAAGTCTGTTCATGCCTCTTTGGAAAGGGCTCCATCTCCCCTGTAATCACCTTCGAGCGGCACGCGGATCGAACCCACGGTTTTCACGCTATGATTTTTTTAAATGTGCTGCGCGGCGGAGAAAATGCGCGCGTCGGACGTCATTGCGGCTTAATATCTCTTGTCTCCTTGGGAGTAGAAAGTCTGTTCATGGCTCTTTGGAAAGGGCTGCATCTCCCTTGTAATCGCCTTTAAGTGGCACGCGGATTGGACCCACCGTTCTTCCGATACGATTTTTTAAATGTGGTGCGCGGCGTAGAAAAGATGCGCGTAGGACGTATTTGCGGCTTAATATCTTTGGGCTCCTTGGGAGTAGGAAGTCTGTTCATGCCTCTTTGGAAAGGGCTGCATCTCCCCTGTAATCGCCTTCGAGCGGCACGCGGATCGAACCCACGGTTTTCACGCTATGATTTTTTTAAATGTGGTGCGCGGCGGAGGAAATGCGCGCGTCGGACGTCATTTCGGCTTAATATCTCTTGTCTCATTGGGAGTAGAAAGTCTGTTCATGGCTCTTTGGAAAGGTTTGCATCTCCCCTGTAATCGCCTTTAAGCGGCACGCGGATCGGACCCACCGTTCTTACGCTACGATTTTTTAAATGTGGTGCGCGGCGTAGAAAAGACGCGCGTAGGACGTATTTGCGGCTTAATATCTTTGGGCTCCTTGGGAGTAGGAAGTCTGTTCATGCCTCTTTGCAAAGGGCTCCATCTCCCCTGTAATCGCCTTCGAGCGGCACGCGGATCGAACCCACGGTTTTCACGCTATGATTTTTTTAAATGTGCTGCGCGGCGGAGAAAACGCGCGCGTCGGACGTCATTGCGGCTTAATATCTTTTGTCTCCTTGGGAGTAGAAAGTCTTTTCATGGTTCTTTGGAAAGGGTTGCATCTCCCCTGTAATCGCCTTTAAGCGGCACGCGGATCGGACCCACCGTTCTCACGCTACGATTTTTTAAACGTGGTGCGCGTCGGAGAAAATGCGCGTAATATCTCTTGTCTGCTTGGGAGTAGAAAGTCTGTTCATGGCTCTTTGGAAAGGGCTGTATCTCCCCTGTAATCGCCTTCGAGCGGCACGCGCATCGGAACCATCGTTATCACGCTACGATTTTTTAATGCCGCCAGGGATAGGCCGAAAGCGTGGCAGGTGGCGTTCGTTAGGGACAGTCATGGAGGTGATGCACACCGAGTTGCACGCCATTTGGAGTTGGCCCGGCCTAGATGTGAGCGTTCAAAGTCAGCGCGTTTGTTTAAACTTTCTCCTCCAATTCGTTGCAATTGTACAAGCGTTTCTCGTTCATCCGACTGGAGCGTAACGCTTTATATGTTAATATTTCTGGTCTCCTTGGGAGTAGAAAGTCTGTTCATGGCTCTTTTGAAAGGGATGCATCTCCCCTGTAATCGCCTTCGAGAGGCACGCGGATCGAACCCACGTTTTTCACGCTACGATTTTTTTTAAATGTGTTGCGCGGCGGAGAAAAGACGCGCGCCGGACGTATTTGCGGCTTAATATCTCTTGTCTCATTGGGTGTAGAAAGTCTGTTCATGGCTCTTTGGAAAGGGCTGCATCTCCCCTGTAATCGCCTTCGAGGGGCACGCGGATCGAACCCACGGTTTTCACGCTATGATTTTTTTAAATGTGGTGCGCGGCGGAGAAAATGCGCGCGTCGGACGTCATTTCGGCTTAATATCTATTGTCTCCTTGGGAGTAGAAAGTCTTTTCATGGCTCTTTGGAAAGGTTTGCATCTCCCTTGTAATCGCCTTTAAGCGGCACGCGGATTGGACCCACCGTTCTTCCGATACGATTTTTTAAATGTGGTGCGCGGCGTAGAAAAGACGCGCGTAGGACGTATTTGCGGCTTAATATCTTTGGGCTCCTTGGGAGTAGGAAGTCTGTTCATGCCTCTTTGGAAAGGGCTGCATCTCCCCTGTAATCGCCTTCGAGCGGCACGCGGATCGAACCCACGGTTTTCACGCTATGATTTTTTGAAATGTGGTGCGCGGCGGAGGAAATGCGCGCGTCGGACGTCATTTCGGCTTAATATCTCTTGTCTCCTTGGGAGTAGAAAGTCTTTTCATGGCTCTTTGGAAAGGTTTGCATCTCCCCTGTAATCGCCTTTAAGCGGCACGCGGATCGGACCCACCGTTCTTACGCTACGATTTTTTAAATGTGGTGCGCGGCGTAGAAAAGACGCGTAATATCTCTTGTCTCCTTGGGAGTAGAAAGTCTGTTCATGGCTCTTTGGAAAGGGCTGTATCTCCCCTGTAATCGCCTTCGAGCGGCACGCGCATCGGAACCATCGTTATCACGCTACGATTTTTTAATGCCGCCAGGGATAGGCCGAAAGCGTGGCAGGTGGCGTTGGTTAGGGACAGTCATGGAGGTGATGCACACCGAGTTGCACGCCATTTGGAGTTGGCCCGGCCTAGATGTGAGCGTTCAAAGTCAGCGCGTTTGTTTAAACTTTCTCCTCCAATTCGTTGCAATTGTATAAGCGTTTCTCGTTCATCCGACTGGAGCGTAACGCTTTATATGTTAATATTTCTGGTCTCCTTGGGAGTAGAAAGTCTGTTCATGGCTCTTTTGAAAGGGATGCATCTCCCCTGTAATCGCCTTCGAGCGGCACGCGGATCGAACCCACGTTTTTCACGCTACGATTTTTTTTAAATGTGTTGCACGGCGGAGAAAAGACGCGCGCCGGACGTATTTGCGGCTTAATATCTCTTGTCTCCTTGGGAGTAGGAAGTCTGTTCATGGCTCTTTGGAAAGGGCTCCATCTCCCCTGTAATCGCCTTTAAGCGGCACCCGGATCGGACCCACCGTTCTCACGCTACGATTTTTTAAACGTGGTGCGCGTCGGAGAAAATGCGCGTAATATCTCTTGTCTCCATGGGAGTAGAAAGTCTGTTCATGGCTCTTTGGAAAGGGCTGTATCTCCCCTGTAATCGCCTTCGAGCGGCACGCGCATCGGAACCATCGTTATCACGCTACGATTTTTTAATGCCGCCAGGGATAGGCCGAAAGCGTGGCAGGTGGCGTTCGTTAGCGACAGTCATGGAGGTGATGCGCACCGAGTTGCACGCCATTTGGAGTTGGCCCGGCCTAGATGTGAGCGTTCAAAGTCAGCGCGTTTGTTTAAACTTTCTCCTCCAATTCGTTGCAATTGTACAAGCGTTTCTCGTTCATCCGACTGGAGCGTAACGATTTATATGTTAATATTTCTGGTCTCCTTGGGAGTAGAAAGTCTGTTCATGGCTCTTTTGAAAGGGATGCATCTCCCCTGTAATCGCCTTCGAGCGGCACGCGGATCGAACCCACGTTTTTCACGCTACGATTTTTTTTAAATGTGTTGCGCGGCGGAGAAAAGACGCGCGCCGGACGTATTTGCGGCTTAATATCTCTTGTCTCATTGGGAGTAGAAAGTCTGTTCATGGCTCTTTGGAAAGGTTTGCATCTTCCCTGTAATCGCCTTTAAGCGGCACGCGGATCGGACCCACCGTTCTTACGCTACGATTTTTTAAATGTGGTGCGCGGCGTAGAAAAGACGCGCGTAGGACGTATTTGCGGCTTAATATCTTTGGGCTCCTTGGGAGTAGGAAGTCTGTTCATGCCTCTTTGGAAAGGGCTCCATCTCCCCTGTAATCACCTTCGAGCGGCACGCGGATCGAACCCACGGTTTTCACGCTATGATTTTTTTAAATGTGCTGCGCGGCGGAGAAAATGCGCGCGTCGGACGTCATTGCGGCTTAATATCTCTTGTCTCCTTGGGAGTAGAAAGTCTGTTCATGGCTCTTTGGAAAGGGCTGCATCTCCCTTGTAATCGCCTTTAAGTGGCACGCGGATTGGACCCACCGTTCTTCCGATACGATTTTTTAAATGTGGTGCGCGGCGTAGAAAAGATGCGCGTAGGACGTATTTGCGGCTTAATATCTTTGGGCTCCTTGGGAGTAGGAAGTCTGTTCATGCCTCTTTGGAAAGGGCTGCATCTCCCCTGTAATCGCCTTCGAGCGGCACGCGGATCGAACCCACGGTTTTCACGCTATGATTTTTTTAAATGTGGTGCGCGGCGGAGGAAATGCGCGCGTCGGACGTCATTTCGGCTTAATATCTCTTGTCTCATTGGGAGTAGAAAGTCTGTTCATGGCTCTTTGGAAAGGTTTGCATCTCCCCTGTAATCGCCTTTAAGCGGCACGCGGATCGGACCCACCGTTCTTACGCTACGATTTTTTAAATGTGGTGCGCGGCGTAGAAAAGACGCGCGTAGGACGTATTTGCGGCTTAATATCTTTGGGCTCCTTGGGAGTAGGAAGTCTGTTCATGCCTCTTTGGAAAGGGCTCCATCTCCCCTGTAATCGCCTTCGAGCGGCACGCGGATCGAACCCACGGTTTTCACGCTATGATTTTTTTAAATGTGCTGCGCGGCGGAGAAAATGCGCGCGTCGGACGTCATTGCGGCTTAATATCTCTTGTCTCCTTGGGAGTAGAAAGTCTTTTCATGGTTCTTTGGAAAGGGTTGCATCTCCCCTGTAATCGCCTTTAAGCGGCACGCGGATCGGACCCACCGTTCTCACGCTACGATTTTTTAAACGTGGTGCGCGTCGGAGAAAATGCGCGTAATATCTCTTGTCTCCTTGGGAGTAGAAAGTCTGTTCATGGCTCTTTGGAAAGGGCTGTATCTCCCCTGTAATCGCCTTCGAGCGGCACGCGCATCGGAACCATCGTTATCACGCTACGATTTTTTAATGCCGCCAGGGATAGGCCGAAAGCGTGGCAGGTGGCGTTCGTTAGGGACAGTCATGGAGGTGATGCACACCGAGTTGCACGCCATTTGGAGTTGGCCCGGCCTAGATGTGAGCGTTCAAAGTCAGCGCGTTTGTTTAAACTTTCTCCTCCAATTCGTTGCAATTGTACAAGCGTTTCTCGTTCATCCGACTGGAGCGTAACGCTTTATATGTTAATATTTCTGGTCTCCTTGGGAGTAGAAAGTCTGTTCATGGCTCTTTTGAAAGGGATGCATCTCCCCTGTAATCGCCTTCGAGAGGCACGCGGATCGAACCCACGTTTTTCACGCTACGATTTTTTTTAAATGTGTTGCGCGGCGGAGAAAAGACGCGCGCCGGACGTATTTGCGGCTTAATATCTCTTGTCTCATTGGGTGTAGAAAGTCTGTTCATGGCTCTTTGGAAAGGGCTGCATCTCCCCTGTATTCGCCTTCGAGGGGCACGCGGATCGAACCCACGGTTTTCACGCTATGATTTTTTTAAATGTGGTGCGCGGCGGAGGAAATGCGCGCGTCGGACGTCATTTCGGCTTAATATCTCTTGTCTCCTTGGGAGTAGAAAGTCTTTTCATGGCTCTTTGGAAAGGGCTGCATCTCCGCTGTAATCGCCTTCGAGCGGCACGCGGATCGAACCCACGGTTTTCACGCTATGATTTTTTTAAATGTGGTGCGCGGCGGAGAAAATGCGCGCGTCGGACGTCATTTCGGCTTAATATCTATTGTCTCCTTGGGAGTAGAAAGTCTTTTCATGGCTCTTTGGAAAGGTTTGCATCTCCCTTGTAATCGCCTTTAAGCGGCACGCGGATTGGACCCACCGTTCTTCTGATACGATTTTTTAAATGTGGTGCGCGGCGTAGAAAAGACGCGCGTAGGACGTATTTGCGGCTTAATATCTTTGGGCTCCTTGGGAGTAGGAAGTCTGTTCATGCCTCTTTGGAAAGGGCTGCATATCCCCTGTAATCGCCTTCGAGCGGCACGTGGATCGAACCCACGGTTTTCACGCTATGATTTTTTGAAATGTGGTGCGCGGCGGAGGAAATGCGCGCGTCGGACGTCATTTCGGCTTAATATCTCTTGTCTCCTTGGGAGTAGAAAGTCTTTTCATGGCTCTTTGGAAAGGTTTGCATCTCCCCTGTAATCGCCTTTAAGCGGCACGCGGATCGGACCCACCGTTCTTACGCTACGATTTTTTAAATGTGGTGCGCGGCGTAGAAAAGACGCGCGTAGGACGTATTTGCGGCTTAATATCTTTGGGCTCCTTGGGAGTAGGAAGTCTGTTCATGCCTCTTTGGAAAGGGCTCCATCTCCCCTGTAATCGCCTTCGAGCGGCACGCGGATCGAACCCACGGTTTTCACGCTATGATTTTTTTAAATGTGCTGCGCGGCGGAGAAAATGCGCGCGTCGGACGTCATTGCGGCTTAATATCTCTTGTCTCCTTGGGAGTAGAAAGTCTTTTCATGGTTCGTTGGAAAGGGTTGCATCTCCCCTGTAATCGCCTTTAAGCGGCACGCGGATCGGACCCACCGTTCTCACGCTACGATTTTTTAAACGTGGTGCGCGTCGGAGAAAATGCGCGTAATATCTCTTGTCTCCTTGGGAGTAGAAAGTCTGTTCATGGCTCTTTGGAAAGGTCTGTATCTCCCCTGTAATCGCCTTCGAGCGGCACGCGCATCGGAACCATCGTTATCACGCTACGATTTTTTAATGCCGCCAGGGATAGGCCGAAAGCGTGGCAGGTGGCGTTGGTTAGGGACAGTCATTTAGGTGATGCACACCGAGTTGCACGCCATTTGGAGTTGGCCCGGCCTAGATGTGAGCGTTCAAAGTCAGCGCGTTTGTTTAAACTTTCTCCTCCAATTCGTTGCAATTGTACAAGCGTTTCTCGTTCATCCGACTGGAGCGTAACGATTTATATGTTAATATTTCTGGTCTCCTTGGGAGTAGAAAGTCTGTTCATGGCTCTTTTGAAAGGGATGCATCTCCCCTGTAATCGCCTTCGAGCGGCACGCGGATCGAACCCACGTTTTTCACGCTACGATTTTTTTTAAATGTGTTGCGCGGCGGAGAAAAGACGCGCGCCGGACGTATTTGCGGCTTAATATCTCTTGTCTCATTGGGAGTAGAAAGTCTGTTCATGGCTCTTTGGAAAGGTTTGCATCTTCCCTGTAATCGCCTTTAAGCGGCACGCGGATCGGACCCACCGTTGTTACGCTACGATTTTTTAAATGTGGTGCGCGGCGTAGAAAAGACGCGCGTAGGACGTATTTGCGGCTTAATATCTTTGGGCTCCTTGGGAGTAGGAAGTCTGTTCATGCCTCTTTGGAAAGGGCTCCATCTCCCCTGTAATCACCTTCGAGCGGCACGCGGATCGAACCCACGGTTTTCACGCTATGATTTTTTTAAATGTGCTGCGCGGCGGAGAAAATGCGCGCGTCGGACGTCATTGCGGCTTAATATCTCTTGTCTCCTTGGGAGTAGAAAGTCTGTTCATGGCTCTTTGGAAAGGGCTGCATCTCCCCTGTAATCGCCTTCGAGCGGCACGCGGATCGGAACCATCGTTATCATGCTACGATTTTTTAATGCCGCCAGGGATAGGCCGAAAGCGTGGCAGGTGGCGTTCGTTAGGGACAGTCATGGAGGTGATGCACACCGAGTTGCACGCCATTTGGAGTTGGCCCGGCCTAGATGTGAGCGTTCAAAGTCAGCGCGTTTGTTTAAACTTTCTCCTCCAATTCGTTGCAATTGTACAAGCGTTTCTCGTTCATCCGACTGGAGCGTAACGCTTTATATGTTAATATTTCTGGTCTCCTTGGGAGTAGAAAGTCTGTTCATGGCTCTTTTGAAAGGGATGCATCTCCCCTGTAATCGCCTTCGAGCGGCACGCGGATCGAACCCACGTTTTTCATGCTACGATTTGTTTTAAATGTGTTGCGCGGCGGAGAAAAGACGCGCGCCGGACGTATTTGCGGCTTAATATCTCTTGTCTCATTGGGTGTAGAAAGTCTGTTCATGGCTCTTTGGAAAGGGCTGCATCTCCCCTGTAATCGCCTTCGAGCGGCACGCGGATCGAACCCACGGTTTTCACGCTATGATTTTTTTAAATGTGGTGCGCGGCGGAGGAAATGCGCGCGTCGGACGTCATTGCGGCTTAATATCTCTTGTCTCCTTGGGAGTAGAAAGTCTTTTCATGGCTCTTTGGAAAGGCTTGCATCTCCCCTGTAATCGCCTTTAAGCGGCACGCGGATCGGACCCACCGTTCTTACGCTACGATTTTTTAAATGTGGTGCGCGGCGTAGAAAAGATGCGCGTAGGACGTATTTGCGGCTTAATATCTTTGGGCTCCTTGGGAGTAGGAAGTCTGTTCATGCCTCTTTGGAAAGGGCTCCATCTCCCCTGTAATCGCCTTTAAGCGGCACGCGGATCGGACCCACCGTTCTCACGCTACGATTTTTTAAACGTGGTGTGCGTCGGAGAAAATGCGCGTAATATCTCTTGTCTCCTTGGGAGTAGAAAGTCTGTTCATGGCTCTTTGGAAAGGGCTGTATCTCCCCTGTAATCGCCTTCGAGCGGCACGCGCATCGGAACCATCGTTATCACGCTACGATTTTTTAATGCCGCCAGGGATAGGCCGAAAGCGTGGCAGGTGGCGTTCGTTAGGGACAGTCATGGAGGTGATGCACACCGAGTTGCACGCCATTTGGAGTTGGCCCGGCCTAGATGTGAGCGTTCAAAGTCAGCGCGTTTGTTTAAACTTTCTCCTCCAATTCGTTGCAATTGTACAAGCGTTTCTCGTTCATCCGACTGGAGCGTAACGCTTTATATGTTAATATTTCTGGTCTCCTTGGGAGTAGAAAGTCTGTTCATGGCTCTTTTGAAAGGGATGCATCTCCCCTGTAATCGCCTTCGAGCGGCACGCGGATCGAACCCACGTTTTTCACGCTACGATTTTTTTTAAATGTGTTGCGCGGCGGAGAAAAGACGCGCGCCGGACGTATTTGCGGCTTAATATCTCTTGTCTCATTGGGTGTAGAAAGTCTGTTCATGGCTCTTTGGAAAGGGCTGCATCTCCCCTGTAATCGCCTTCGAGCGGCACGCGGATTGAACCCACGGTTTTCACGCTATGATTTTTTTAAATGTGTTGCGCGTCGGAGAAAATGCGCGCGTCGGACGTCATTGCGGCTTAATATCTCTTGTCTCCTTGGGAGTAGAAAGTCTTTTCATGGCTCTTTGGAAAGGTTTGCATCTCCCCTGTAATCGCCTTTAAGCGGCACGCGGATCGGACCCACCGTTCTTACGCTACGATTTTTTAAATGTGGTGCGCGGCGTAGAAAAGACGCGCGTAGGACGTATTTGCGGCTTAATATCTTTGGGCTCCTTGGGAGTAGGAAGTCTGTTCATGCCTCTTTGGAAAGGGCTCCATCTCCCCTGTAATCGCCTTCGAGCGGGACGCGGATCGAACCCACGGTTTTCACGCTATGATTTTTTTAAATGTGGTGCGCGGCGGAGGAAATGCGCGCGTCGGACGTCATTTCGGCTTAATATCTCTTGTCTCCTTGGGAGTAGAAAGTCTTTTCATGGCTCTTTGGAAAGGGCTGCATCTCCGCTGTAATCGCCTTTGAGCGGCACGCGGATCGAACCCACGGTTTTCACCCTATGATTTTTTTAAATGTGGTGCGCGGCGGAGAAAATGCGCGCGTCGGACGTCATTTCGGCTTAATATCTATTGTCTCCTTGGGAGTAGAAAGTCTTTTCATGGCTCTTTGGAAAGGTTTGCATCTCCCTTGTAATCGCCTTTAAGCGGCACGCGGATTGGACCCACCGTTCTTCCGATACGATTTTTTAAATGTGGTGCGCGGCGTAGAAAAGACGCGCGTAGGACGTATTTGCGGCTTAATATCTTTGGGCTCCTTGGGAGTAGGAAGTCTGTTCATGCCTCTTTGGAAAGGGCTCCATCTCCCCTGTAATCGCCTTCGAGCGGCACGCGCATCGGAACCATCGTTATCACGCTACGATTTTTTAATGCCGCCAGGGATAGGCCGAAAGCGTGGCAGGTGGCGTTGGTTAGGGACAGTCATGGAGGTGATGCACACCGAGTTGCACGCCATTTGGAGTTGGCCCGGCCTAGATGTGAGCGTTCAAAGTCAGCGCGTTTGTTTAAACTTTCTCCTCCAATTCGTTGCAATTGTACAAGCGTTTCTCGTTCATCCGACTGGAGCGTAACGCTTTATATGTTAATATTTCTGGTCTCCTTGGGAGTAGAAAGTCTGTTCATGGCTCTTTTGAAAGGGATGCATCTCCCCTGTAATCGCCTTCGAGCGGCACGCGGATCGAACCCACGTTTTTCACGCTACGATTTTTTTTAAATGTGTTGCGCGGCGGAGAAAAGACGCGCGCCGGACGTATTTGCGGCTTAATATCTCTTGTCTCATTGGGTGTAGAAAGTCTGTTCATGGCTCTTTGGAAAGGGCTGCATCTCCCCTGTAATCGCCTTTAAGCGGCATGCGGATCGAACCCACGGTTTTCACGCTATGATTTTTTTAAATGTGGTGCGCGGCGGAGGAAATGCGCGCGTCGGACGTCATTGCGGCTTAATATCTCTTGTCTCCTTGGGAGTAGAAAGTCTTTTCATGGCTCTTTGGAAAGGTTTGCATCTCCCCTGTAATCGCCTTTAAGCGGCACGCGGATCGGACCCACCGTTCTTACGCTACGATTTTTTAAATGTGGTGCGCGGCGTAGAAAAGACGCGCGTAGGACGTATTTGCGGCTTAATATCTTTGGGCTCCTTGGGAGTAGGAAGTCTGTTCATGCCTCTTTGGAAAGGGCTCCATCTCCCCTGTAATCGCCTTCGAGCGGCACGCGGATCGAACCCACGGTTTTCACGCTATGATTTTTTTAAATGTGCTGCGCGGCGGAGAAAATGCGCGCGTCGGACGTCATTGCGGCTTAATATCTCTTGTCTCCTTGGGAGTAGAAAGTCTTTTCATGGTTCTTTGGAAAGGGTTGCATCTCCCCTGTAATCGCCTTTAAGCGGCACGCGGATCGGACCCACCGTTCTCACGCTACGATTTTTTAAACGTGGTGCGCGTCGGAGAAAATGCGCGTAATATCTCTTGTCTCCTTGGGAGTAGAAAGTCTGTTCATGGCTCTTTGGAAAGGGCTGTATCTCCCCTGTAATCGCCTTCGAGCGGCACGCGCATCGGAACCATCGTTATCACGCTACGATTTTTTAATGCCGCCAGGGATAGGCCGAAAGCGTGGCAGGTGGCGTTGGTTAGGGACAGTCATGGAGGTGATGCACACCGAGTTGCACGCCATTTGGAGTTGGCCCGGCCTAGATGTGAGCGTTCAAAGTCAGCGCGTTTGTTTAAACTTTCTCCTCCAATTCGTTGCAATTGTACAAGCGTTTCTCGTTCATCCGACTGGAGCGTAACGCTTTATATGTTAATATTTCTGGTCTCCTTGGGAGAAGAAAGTCTGTTCATGGCTCTTTTGAAAGGGATGCATCTCCCCTGTAATCGCCTTCGAGCGGCACGCGGATCGAACCCACGTTTTTCACGCTACGATTTTTTTTAAATGTGTTGCGCGGCGGAGAAAAGACGCGCGCCGGACGTATTTGCGGCTTAATATCTCTTGTTTCCTTGGGAGTAGGAAGTCTGTTCATGGCTCTTTGGAAAGGGCTGCATCTCCCCTGTAATCGCCTTCGAGCGGCACGCGGATCGAACCCACGGTTTTCACGCTATGATTTTTTTAAATGTGCTGCGCGGCGGAGAAAATGCGCGCGTCGGAAGTCATTTCGGCTTAATATCTATTGTCTCCTTGGGAGTAGAAAGTCTTTTCATGGCTCTTTGGAAAGGTTTGCATCTCCCTTGTAATCGCCTTTAAGCGGCACGCGGATTGGACCCACCGTTCTTCCGATACGATTTTTTAAATGTGGTGCGCGGCGTACAAAAGACGCGCGTAGGACGTATTTGCGGCTTAATATCTTTGGGCTCCTTGGGAGTAGGAAGTCTGTTCATGCCTCTTTGGAAAGGGCTGCATCTCCCCTGTAATCGCCTTCGAGCGGCACGCGGATCGAACCCACGGTTTTCACGCTACGATTTTTTTAAATGTGGTGCGCGGCGGAGGAAATGCGCGCGTCGGACGTCATTTCGGCTTAATATCTCTTGTCTCCTTGGGAGTAGAAAGTCTTTTCATGGCTCTTTGGAAAGGGCTGCATCTCCGCTGTAATCGCCTTCGAGCGGCACGCGGATCGAACCCACGGTTTTCACGCTATGATTTTTTTAAATGTGGTGCGCGGCGGAGAAAATGCGCGCGTCGGACGTCATTTCGGCTTAATATCTATTGTCTCCTTGGGAGTAGAAAGTCTTTTCATGGCTCTTTGGAAAGGTTTGCATCTCCCCTGTAATCGCCTTTAAGCGGCACGCGGATCGGACCCACCGTTCTTACGCTACGATTTTTTAAATGTGGTGCGCGGCGTAGAAAAGACGCGCGTAGGACGTATTTGCGGCTTAATATCTTTAGGCTCCTTGGGAGTAGGAAGTCTGTTCATGCCTCTTTGGAAAGGGCTCCATCTCCCCTGTAATCGCCTTTGAGCGGCACGCGGATCGAACCCACGGTTTTCACGCTATGATTTTTTTAAATGTGCTGCGCGGCGGAGAAAATGCGCGCGTCGGACGTCATTGCGGCTTAATATCTCTTGTCTCCTTGGGAGTAGAAAGTCTTTTCATGGTTCTTTGGAAAGGGTTGCATCTCCCCTGTAATCGCCTTTAAGCGGCACGCGGATCGGACCCACCGTTCTCACGCTACGATTTTTTAAACGTGGTGCGCGTCGGAGAAAATGCGCGTAATATCTCTTGTCTCCTTGGGAGTAGAAAGTCTGTTCATGGCTCTTTGGAAAGGGCTGTATCTCCCCTGTAATCGCCTTCGAGCGGCACGCGCATCGGAACCATCGTTATCACGCTACGATTTTTTAATGCCGCCAGGGATAGGCCGAAAGCGTGGCAGGTGGCGTTCGTTAGGGACAGTCATGGAGGTGATGCACACCGAGTTGCACGCCATTTGGAGTTGGCCCGGCCTAGATGTGAGCGTTCAAAGTCAGCGCGTTTGTTTAAACTTTCTCCTCCAATTCGTTGCAATTGTACAAGCGTTTCTCGTTCATCCGACTGGAGCGTAACGCTTTATATGTTAATATTTCTGGTCTCCTTGGGAGTAGAAAGTCTGTTCATGGCTCTTTTGAAAGGGATGCATCTCCCCTGTAATCGCCTTCGAGCGGCACGCGGATCGAACCCACGTTTTTCACGCTACGATTTTTTTTAAATGTGTTGCGCGGCGGAGAAAAGACGCGCGCCGGACGTATTTGCGGCTTAATATCTCTTGTCTCATTGGGTGTAGAAAGTCTGTTCATGGCTCTTTGGAAAGGGCTGCATCTCCCCTGTAATCGCCTTCGAGCGGCACGCGGATCGAACCCACGGTTTTCACGCTATGATTTTTTTAAATGTGGTGCGCGGCGGAGGAAATGCGCGCGTCGGACGTCATTTCGGCTTAATATCTCTTGTCTCCTTGGGAGTAGAAAGTCTTTTCATGGCTCTTTGGAAAGGGCTGCAACTCCGCTGTAATCGCCTTCGAGCGGCACGCGGATCGAACCCACGGTTTTCACGCTATGATTTTTTTAAATGTGGTGCGCGGCGGAGAAAATGCGCGCGTCGGACGTCATTTCGGCTTAATATCTCTTGTCTCCTTGGGAGTAGAAAGTCTTTTCATGGCTCTTTGGAAAGGGCTGCATCTCCCCTGTAATCGCCTTTAAGCGGCACGCGGATCGGACCCACCGTTCTTACGCTACGATTTTTTAAATGTGGTGCGCGGCATAGAAAAGACGCGCGTCTGACGTCATTGCGGCTTAATATCTCTTGTCTCCTTGGGAGTAGAAAGTCTTTTCATGGCTCTTTGGAAAGGGTTGCATCTCCCCTGTAATTGCCTTCGCGCGGCACGCGGATCGGAACCATCGTTATCAAGCCACGATTTTTTAAAGCCGACAGGGACGGGCCGAAAGCTTGGCAGGTGGCGTTCGTTAGGAAAAGTCATGGACGTGATGCGGAATCGAGTTGCAGGCCATTTGGACCTGGCCCGGCCTAGATGTGAGCCTTCAAAGTCAGCGCGTTTGTTTAAACTTTCTCCTCCAATTCGTTGCAATTGTACAAGCGTTTCTCGCTCATCCGACTGGATCGTAACGCTTTATCTGTTAATATCTCTGGTCTCCTTGGGAGTAGAAAGTCTGTTCATGGCTCTTTGGAAAGGGATGCATCTCCCCTGTAATCGCCTTTAAGCGGCACGCGGATCGGACCCACCGTTCTCACGCTACGATTTTTTAAACGTGGTGCGCGTCGGAGAAAATGCGCGTAATATCTCTTGTCTCCTTGGGAGTAGAAAGTCTGTTCATGGCTCTTTTGAAAGGGATGCATCTCCCCTGTAATCGCCTTCGAGCGGCACGCGGATCGAACCCACGGTTTTCACGCTATGATTTTTTTAAATGTGGTGCGCGGCGGAGGAAATGCGCGCGTCGGACGTCATTTCGGCTTAATATCTCTTGTCTCCTTGGGAGTAGAAAGTCTTTTCATGGCTCTTTGGAAAGGGCTGCATCTCCCCTGTAATCGGCTTTAAGTGTCACGCGGATCGAACCCACGGTTTTCACGCTACGATTTTTTTTAAATGTGTTGCGCGGCGGAGAATAGACGCGCGCCGGACGTATTTGCGGCTTGATATCTCTTGTCTCATTGGGAGTAGAAAGTCTGTTCATGGCTCTTTGGAAAGGGCTGCATCTCCCCTGTAATCGCCTTCGAGCGGCACGCGGATCGAACCCACGGTTTTCACGCTATGATTTTTTTAAATGTGTTGCGCGTCGGAGAAAATGCGCGCGTCGGACGTCATTGCGGCTTAATATCTCTTGTTTCCTTGGGAGTAGAAAGTCTTTTCATGGCTCTTTGGAAAGGGCTGCATCTCCCCTGTAATCGCCTTCGAGCGGCACGCGGATCGAACCCACGGTTTTCACGCTATGATTTTTTTAAATGTGGTGCGCGGCGGAGGAAATGCGCGCGTCAGACGTCATTTCGGCTTAATATCTCTTGTCTCCTTGGGAGTAGAAAGTCTTTTCATGGCTCTTTGGAAAGGGCTGCATCTCCGCTGTAATCGCCTTCGAGCGGCACGCGGATCGAACCCACGGTTTTCACGCTATGATTTTTTTAAATGTGGTGCGCGGCGGAGAAAATGCGCGCGTCGGACGTCATTTCGGCTTAATATCTATTGTCTCCTTGGGAGTAGAAAGTCTTTTCATGGCTCTTTGGAAAGGTTTGCATCTCCCTTGTAATCGCCTTTAAGTGGCACGCGGATTGGACCCACCGTTCTTCCGATACGATTTTTTAAATGTGGTGCGCGGCGTAGAAAAGATGCGCGTAGGACGTATTTGCGGCTTAATATCTTTGGGCTCCTTGGGAGTAGGAAGTCTGTTCATGCCTCTTTGGAAAGGGCTGCATCTCCCCTGTAATCGCCTTCGAGCGGCACGCGGATCGAACCCACGGTTTTCACGCTATGATTTTTTTAAATGTGGTGCGCGGCGGAGGAAATGCGCGCGTCGGACGTCATTTCGGCTTAATATCTCTTGTCTCATTGGGAGTAGAAAGTCTGTTCATGGCTCTTTGGAAAGGGCTGCATCTCCCCTGTAATCGCCTTCGAGCGGCACGCGGATCGAACCCACGGTTTTCACGCTATGATTTTTTTAAATGTGTTGCGCGTCGGAGAAAATGCGCGCGTCGGACGTCATTGCGGCTTAATATCTCTTGTCTCCTTGGGAGTAGAAAGTCTTTTCATGGCTCTTTGGAAAGGTTTGCATCTCCCCTGTAATCGCCTTTAAGCGGCACGCGGATCGGACCCACCGTTCTTACGCTACGATTTTTTAAATGTGGTGCGCGGCGTAGAAAAGACGCGCGTAGGACGTATTTGCGGCTTAATATCTTTGGGCTCCTTGGGAGTAGGAAGTCTGTTCATGCCTCTTTGGAAAGGGCTCCATCTCCCCTGTAATCGCCTTCGAGCGGCACGCGGATCGAACCCACGGTTTTCACGCTATGATTTTTTTAAATGTGCTGCGCGGCGGAGAAAATGCGCGCGTCGGACGTCATTGCGGCTTAATATCTCTTATCTCCTTGGGAGTAGAAAGTCTTTTCATGGTTCTTTGGAAAGGGTTGCATCTCCCCTGTAATCGCCTTTAAGCGGCACGCGGATCGGACCCACCGTTCTCACGCTACGATTTTTTAAACGTGGTGCGCGTCGGAGAAAATGCGCGTAATATCTCTTGTCTCCTTGGGAGTAGAAAGTCTGTTCATGGCTCTTTGGAAAGGGCTGTATCTCCCCTGTAATCGCCTTCGAGCGGCACACGCATCGGAACCATCGTTATCACGCTACGATTTTTTAATGCCGCCAGGGATTGGCCGAAAGCGTGGCAGGTGGCGTTCGTTAGGGACAGTCATGGAGGTGATGCACACCGAGTTGCACGCCATTTGGAGTTGGCCCGGCCTAGATGTGAGCGTTCAAAGTCAGCGCGTTTGTTTAAACTTTCTCCTCCAATTCGTTGCAATTGTACAAGCGTTTCTCGTTCATCCGACTGGAGCGTAACGCTTTATATGTTAATATTTCTGGTCTCCTTGGGAGTAGAAAGTCTGTTCATGGCTCTTTTGAAAGGGATGCATCTCCCCTGTAATCGCCTTCGAGAGGCACGCGGATCGAACCCACGTTTTTCACGCTACGATTTTTTTTAAATGTGTTGCGCGGCGGAGAAAAGACGCGCGCCGGACGTATTTGCGGCTTAATATCTCTTGTCTCATTGGGTGTAGAAAGTCTGTTCATGGCTCTTTGGAAAGGGCTGCATCTCCCCTGTAATCGCCTTCGAGGGGCACGCGGATCGAACCCACGGTTTTCACGCTATGATTTTTTGAAATGTGTTGCGCGTCGGAGAAAATGCGCGCGTCGGACGTCATTACGGCTTAATATCTCTTGTCTCCTTGGGAGTAGAAAGTCTTTTCATGGCTCTTTGGAAAGGTTTGCATCTCCCCTGTAATCGCCTTTAAGCGGCACGCGGATCGGACCCACCGTTCTTACGCTACGATTTTTTAAATGTGGTGCGCGGCGTAGAAAAGACGCGCGTAGGACGTATTTGCGGCTTAATATCTTTAGGCTCCTTGGGAGTAGGAAGTCTGTTCATGCCTCTTTGGAAAGGGCTCCATCTCCCCTGTAATCGCCTTTGAGCGGCACGCGGATCGAACCCACGGTTTTCACGCTATGATTTTTTTAAATGTGCTGCGCGGCGGAGAAAATGCGCGCGTCGGACGTCATTGCGGCTTAATATCTCTTGTCTCCTTGGGAGTAGAAAGTCTTTTCATGGTTCTTTGGAAAGGGTTGCATCTCCCCTGTAATCGCCTTTAAGCGGCACGCGGATCGGACCCACCGTTCTCACGCTACGATTTTTTAAACGTGGTGCGCGTCGGAGAAAATGCGCGTAATATCTCTTGTCTCCTTGGGAGTAGAAAGTCTGTTCATGGCTCGTTGGAAAGGGCTGTATCTCCCCTGTAATCGCCTTCGAGCGGCACGCGCATCGGAACCATCGTTATCACGCTACGATTTTTTAATGCCGCCAGGGATAGGCCGAAAGCGTGGCAGGTGGCGTTCGTTAGGGACAGTCATGGAGGTGATGCACACCGAGTTGCACGCCATTTGGAGTTGGCCCGGCCTAGATGTGAGCGTTCAAAGTCAGCGCGTTTGTTTAAACTTTCTCCTCCAATTCGTTGCAATTGTACAAGCGTTTCTCGTTCATCCGACTGGAGCGTAACGCTTTATATGTTAATATTTCTGGTCTCCTTGGGAGTAGAAAGTCTGTTCATGGCTCTTTTGAAAGGGATGCATCTCCCCTGTAATCGCCTTCGAGCGGCACGCGGATCGAACCCACGTTTTTCACGCTACGATTTTTTTTAAATGTGTTGCGCGGCGGAGAAAAGACGCGCGCCGGACGTATTTGCGGCTTAATATCTCTTGTCTCATTGGGTGTAGAAAGTCTGTTCATGGCTCTTTGGAAAGGGCTGCATCTCCGCTGTAATCGCCTTCGAGCGGCACGCGGATCGAACCCACGGTTTTCACGCTATGATTTTTTTAAATGTGCGCGGCGGAGAAAATGCGCGCGTCGGACGTCATTTCGGCTTAATATCTATTGTCTCCTTGGGAGTAGAAAGTCTTTTCATGGCTCTTTGGAGAGGTTTGCATCTCCCTTGTAATCGCCTTTAAGCGGCACGCGGATTGGACCCACCGTTCTTCCGATACGATTTTTTAAATGTGGTGCGCGGCGTAGAAAAGACGCGCGTAGGACGTATTTGCGGCTTAATATCTTTGGGCTCCTTGGGAGTAGGAAGTCTGTTCATGCCTCTTTGGAAAGGGCTGCATCTCCCCTGTAATCGCCTTCGAGCGGCACGCGGATCGAACCCACGGTTTTCACGCTATGATTTTTTTAAATGTGGTGCGCGGCGGAGGAAATGCGCGCGTCGGACGTCATTTCGGCTTAATATCTCTTGTCTCATTGGGAGTAGAAAGTCTGTTCATGGCTCTTTGGAAAGGGCTGCATCTCCCCTGTAATCGCCTTCGAGCGGCACGCGGATCGAACCCACGGTTTTCACGCTATGATTTTTTGAAATGTGTTGCGCGTCGGAGAAAATGCGCGCGTCGGACGTCATTGCGGCTTAATATCTCTTGTCTCCTTGGGAGTAGAAAGTCTTTTCATGGCTCTTTCGAAAGGTTTGCATCTCCCCTGTAATCGCCTTTAAGCGGCACGCGGATCGGACCCACCGTTCTTACGTTACGATTTTTTAAACGTGGTGCGCGTCGGAGAAAATGCGCGTAATATCTCTTGTCTCCTTGGGAGTAGAAAGTCTGTTCATGGCTCTTTGGAAAGGGCTGTATCTCCCCTGTAATCGCCTTCGAGCGGCACACGCATCGGAACCATCGTTATCACGCTACGATTTTTTAATGCCGCCAGGGATAGGCCGAAAGCGTGGCAGGTGGCGTTCGTTAGGGACAGTCATGGAGGTGATGCACACCGAGTTGCACGCCATTTGGAGTTGGCCCGGCCTAGATGTGAGCGTTCAAAGTCAGCGCGTTTGTTTAAACTTTCTCCTCCAATTCGTTGCAATTGTACAAGCGTTTCTCGTTCATCCGACTGGAGCGTAACGCTTTATATGTTAATATTTCTGGTCTCCTTGGGAGTAGAAAGTCTGTTCATGGCTCTTTTGAAAGGGATGCATCTCCCCTGTAATCGCCTTCGAGAGGCACGCGGATCGAACCCACGTTTTTCACGCTACGATTTTTTTTAAATGTGTTGCGCGGCGGAGAAAAGACGCGCGCCGGACGTATTTGCGGCTTAATATCTCTTGTCTCATTGGGTGTAGAAAGTCTGTTCATGGCTCTTTGGAAAGGGCTGCATCTCCCCTGTAATCGCCTTCGAGGGGCACGCGGATCGAACCCACGGTTTTCACGCTATGATTTTTTGAAATGTGTTGCGCGTCGGAGAAAATGCGCGCGTCGGACGTCATTACGGCTTAATATCTCTTGTCTCCTTGGGAGTAGAAAGTCTTTTCATGGCTCTTTGGAAAGGTTTGCATCTCCCCTGTAATCGCCTTTAAGCGGCACGCGGATCGGACCCACCGTTCTTACGCTACGATTTTTTAAATGTGGTGCGCGGCGTAGAAAAGACGCGCGTAGGACGTATTTGCGGCTTAATATCTTTAGGCTCCTTGGGAGTAGGAAGTCTGTTCATGCCTCTTTGGAAAGGGCTCCATCTCCCCTGTAATCGCCTTTGAGCGGCACGCGGATCGAACCCACGGTTTTCACGCTATGATTTTTTTAAATGTGCTGCGCGGCGGAGAAAATGCGCGCGTCGGACGTCATTGCGGCTTAATATCTCTTGTCTCCTTGGGAGTAGAAAGTCTTTTCATGGTTCTTTGGAAAGGGTTGCATCTCCCCTGTAATCGCCTTTAAGCGGCACGCGGATCGGACCCACCGTTCTCACGCTACGATTTTTTAAACGTGGTGCGCGTCGGAGAAAATGCGCGTAATATCTCTTGTCTCCTTGGGAGTAGAAAGTCTGTTCATGGCTCTTTGGAAAGGGCTGTATCTCCCCTGTAATCGCCTTCGAGCGGCACGCGCATCGGAACCATCGTTATCACGCTACGATTTTTTAATGCCGCCAGGGATAGGCCGAAAGCGTGGCAGGTGGCGTTCGTTAGGGACAGTCATGGAGGTGATGCACACCGAGTTGCACGCCATTTGGAGTTGGCCCGGCCTAGATGTGAGCGTTCAAAGTCAGCGCGTTTGTTTAAACTTTCTCCTCCAATTCGTTGCAATTGTACAAGCGTTTCTCGTTCATCCGACTGGAGCGTAACGCTTTATATGTTAATATTTCTGGTCTCCTTGGGAGTAGAAAGTCTGTTCATGGCTCTTTTGAAAGGGATGCATCTCCCCTGTAATCGCCTTCGAGCGGCACGCGGATCGAACCCACGTTTTTCACGCTACGATTTTTTTTAAATGTGTTGCGCGGCGGAGAAAAGACGCGCGCCGGACGTATTTGCGGCTTAATATCTCTTGTCTCATTGGGTGTAGAAAGTCTGTTCATGGCTCTTTGGAAAGGGCTGCATCTCCGCTGTAATCGCCTTCGAGCGGCACGCGGATCGAACCCACGGTTTTCACGCTATGATTTTTTTAAATGTGCGCGGCGGAGAAAATGCGCGCGTCGGACGTCATTTCGGCTTAATATCTATTGTCTCCTTGGGAGTAGAAAGTCTTTTCATGGCTCTTTGGAGAGGTTTGCATCTCCCTTGTAATCGCCTTTAAGCGGCACGCGGATTGGACCCACCGTTCTTCCGATACGATTTTTTAAATGTGGTGCGCGGCGTAGAAAAGACGCGCGTAGGACGTATTTGCGGCTTAATATCTTTGGGCTCCTTGGGAGTAGGAAGTCTGTTCATGCCTCTTTGGAAAGGGCTGCATCTCCCCTGTAATCGCCTTCGAGCGGCACGCGGATCGAACCCACGGTTTTCACGCTATGATTTTTTTAAATGTGGTGCGCGGCGGAGGAAATGCGCGCGTCGGACGTCATTTCGGCTTAATATCTCTTGTCTCATTGGGAGTAGAAAGTCTGTTCATGGCTCTTTGGAAAGGGCTGCATCTCCCCTGTAATCGCCTTCGAGCGGCACGCGGATCGAACCCACGGTTTTCACGCTATGATTTTTTGAAATGTGTTGCGCGTCGGAGAAAATGCGCGCGTCGGACGTCATTGCGGCTTAATATCTCTTGTCTCCTTGGGAGTAGAAAGTCTTTTCATGGCTCTTTCGAAAGGTTTGCATCTCCCCTGTAATCGCCTTTAAGCGGCACGCGGATCGGACCCACCGTTCTTACGTTACGATTTTTTAAATGTGGTGCGCGGCGTAGAAAAGACGCGCGTAGGACGTATTTGCGGCTTAATATCTTTGGGCTCCTTGGGAGTAGGAAGTCTGTTCATGCCTCTTTGGAAAGGGCTCCATCTCCCCTGTAATCGCCTTCGAGCGGCACGCGGATCGAACCCACGGTTTTCACGCTATGATTTTTTTAAATGTGGTGCGCGGCGGAGAAAATGCGCGCGTCGGACGTCATTGCGGCTTAATATCTCTTGTCTCCTTGGGAGTAGAAAGTCTTTTCATGGTTCTTTGGAAAGGGTTGCATCTCCCCTGTAATCGCCTTTAAGCGGCACGCGGATCGGACCCACCGTTCTCACGCTACGATTTTTTAAACGTGGTGCGCGTCGGAGAAAATGCGCGTAATATCTCTTGTCTCCTTGGGAGTAGAAAGTCTGTTCATGGCTCTTTGGAAAGGGCTGTATCTCCCCTGTAATCGCCTTCGAGCGGCACGCGCATCGGAACCATCGTTATCACGCTACGATTTTTTAATGCAGCCAGGGATAGGCCGAAAGCGTGGCAGGTGGCGTTCGTTAGGGACAGTCATGGAGGTGATGCACACCGAGTTGCACGCCATTTGGAGTTGGCCCGGCCTAGATGTGAGCGTTCAAAGTCAGCGCGTTTGTTTAAACTTTCTCCTCCAATTCGTTGCAATTGTACAAGCGTTTCTCGTTCATCCGACTGGAGCGTAACGCTTTATATGTTAATATTTCTGGTCTCCTTGGGAGTAGAAAGTCTGTTCATGGCTCTTTTGAAAGGGATGCATCTCCCCTGTAATCGCCTTCGAGCGGCACGCGGATCGAACCCACGTTTTTCACGCTACGATTTTTTTTAAATGTGTTGCGCGGCGGAGAAAAGACGCGCGCCGGACGTATTTGCGGCTTAATATCTCTTGTCTCATTGGGTGAAGAAAGTCTGTTCATGGCTCTTTGGAAAGGACTGCATCTCCCCTGTAATCGCCTTCGAGCGGCACGCGGATCGAACCCACGGTTTTCACGCTATGATTTTTTTAAATGTGGTGCGCGGCGGAGGAAATGCGCGCGTCGGACGTCATTTCGGCTTAATATCTCTTGTCTCCTTGGGAGTAGAAAGTCTTTTCATGGCTCTTTGGAAAGGGCTGCATCTCCGCTGTAATCGCCTTCGAGCGGCACGCCGATCGAACCCACGGGTTTCACGCTATGATTTTTTTAAATGTGGTGCGCGGCGGAGAAAATGCGCGCGTAGGACTTTTTTGCGGCTTAATATCTTTGGGCTCCTTGGGAGTAGAAAGTCTGTTCATGGCTCTTTGGAAAGGGCTGCATCTCCCCTGTAATCGCCTTCGCGCGGCACGCGGATCGGAACCATCGTTATCACGCCACGATTTTTTAAAGCCGACAGGGACGGGCCGAAAGCTTGGCAGGTGGCGTTCGTTAGGAAAAGTCATGGACGTGATGCGGAATCGAGTTGCAGGCCATTTGGACCTGGCCCGGCCTAGATGTGAGCCTTCAAAGTCAGCGCGTTTGTTTAAACTTTCTCCTCCAATTCGTTGCAATTGTACAAGCGTTTCTCGCTCATCCGACTGGATCGTAACGCTTTATCTGTTAATATCTCTGGTCTCCTTGGGAGTAGAAAGTCTGTTCATGGCTCTTTGGAAAGGGATGCATCTCCCCTGTAATCGCCTTTAAGCGGCACGCGGATCGGACCCACCGTTCTCACGCTACGATTTTTTAAACGTGGTGCGCGTCGGAGAAAATGCGCGTAATATCTCTTGTCTCCTTGGGAGTAGAAAGTCTGTTCATGGCTCTTTTGAAAGGGATGCATCTCCCCTGTAATCGCCTTCGAGCGGCACGCGGATCGAACCCACGGTTTTCACGCTATGATTTTTTTAAATGTGGTGCGCGGCGGAGGAAATGCGCGCGTCGGACGTCATTTCGGCTTAATATCTCTTGTCTCCTTGGGAGTAGAAAGTCTTTTCATGGCTCTTTGGAAAGGGCTGCATCTCCCCTGTAATCGGCTTTAAGTGGCACGCGGATCGAACCCACGGTTTTCACGCTACGATTTTTTTTAAATGTGTTGCGCGGCGGAGAAAATGCGCGCGTCGGACGTCATTGCGGCTTAATATCTCTTGTCTCCTTGGGAGTAGAAAGTCTTTTCATGGCTCTTTGGAAAGGTTTGCATCTCCCCTGTAATCGCCTTTAAGCGGCACGTGGATCGGACCCACCGTTCTTACGATACGATTTTTTAAATGTGGTGCGCGGCGTAGAAAAGACGCTCGTAGGACGTATTTGCGGCTTAATATCTTTGGGCTCCTTGGGAGTAGGAAGTCTGTTCATGCCTCTTTGGAAAGGGCTGCATCTCCCCTGTAATCGCCTTCGAGCGGCACGCGGATCGGACCCACCGTTCTCACGCTACGATTTTTTAAACGTGTTGCGCGTCGGAGAAAATGCGCGTAATATCTCTTGTCTCCTTGGGAGTAGAAAGTCTGTTCATGGCTCTTTGGAAAGGGCTGTATCTCCCCTGTAATCGCCTTCGAGCGGCACGCGCATCGGAACCATCGTTATCACGCTACGATTTTTTAATGCCGCCAGGGATAGGCCGAAAGCGTGGCAGGTGGCGTTCGTTAGGGACAGTCATGGAGGTGATGCACACCGAGTTGCACGCCATTTGGAGTTGGCCCGGCCTAGATGTGAGCGTTCAAAGTCAGCGCGTTTGTTTAAACTTTCTCCTCCAATTCGTTGCAATTGTACAAGCGTTTCTCGTTCATCCGACTGGAGCGTAACGCTTTATATGTTAATATTTCTGGTCTCCTTGGGAGTAGAAAGTCTGTTCATGGCTCTTTTGAAAGGGATGCATCTCCCCTGTAATCGCCTTCGAGCGGCACGCGGATCGAACCCACGTTTTTCACGCTACGATTTTTTTTAAATGTGTTGCGCGGCGGAGAAAAGACGCGCGCCGGACGTATTTGCGGCTTAATATCTCTTGTCTCATTGGGTGTAGAAAGTCTGTTCATGGCTCTTTGGAAAGGGCTGCATCTCCCCTGTAATCGCCTTCGAGCGGCACGCGGATCGAACCCACGGTTTTCACGCTATGATTTTTTTAAATGTGGTGCGCGGCGGAGGAAATGCGCGCGTTGGACGTCATTTCGGCTTAATATCTCTTGTCTCCTTGGGAGTAGAAAGTCTTTTCATGGCTCTTTGGAAAGGGCTGCAACTCCGCTGTAATCGCCTTCGAGCGGCACGCGGATCGAACCCACGGTTTTCACGCTATGATTTTTTTAAATGTGGTGCGCGGCGGAGAAAATGCGCGCGTCGTACGTCATTTCGGCTTAATATCTCTTGTCTCCTTGGGAGTAGAAAGTCTTTTCATGGCTCTTTGGAAAGGGCTGCATCTCCCCTGTAATCGCCTTTAAGCGGCACGCGGATCGGACCCACCGTTCTTACGCTACGATTTTTTAAATGTGGTGCGCGGCATAGAAAAGACGCGCGTCGGACGTCATTGCGGCTTAATATCTCTTGTCTCCTTGGGAGTAGAAAGTCTTTTCATGGCTCTTTGGAAAGGGTTGCATCTCCCCTGTAATTGCCTTCGCGCGGCACGCGGATCGGAACCATCGTTATCAAGCCACGATTTTTTAAAGCCGACAGGGACGGGCCGAAAGCTTGGCAGGTGGCGTTCCTTAGGAAAAGTCATGGACGTGATGCGGAATCGAGTTGCAGGCCATTTGGACCTGGCCCGGCCTAGATGTGAGCCTTCAAAGTCAGCGCGTTTGTTTAAACTTTCTCCTCCAATTCGTTGCAATTGTACAAGCGTTTCTCGCTCATCCGACTGGATCGTAACGCTTTATCTGTTAATATCTCTGGTCTCCTTGGGAGTAGAAAGTCTGTTCATGGCTCTTTGGAAAGGGATGCATCTCCCCTGTAATCGCCTTTAAGCGGCACGCGGATCGGACCCACCGTTCTCACGCTACGATTTTTTAAACGTGGTGCGCGTCGGAGAAAATGCGCGTAATATCTCTTGTCTCCTTGGGAGTAGAAAGTCTGTTCATGGCTCTTTTGAAAGGGATGCATCTCCCCTGTAATCGCCTTCGAGCGGCACGCGGATCGAACCCACGGTTTTCACGCTATGATTTTTTTAAATGTGGTGCGCGGCGGAGGAAATGCGCGCGTCGGACGTCATTTCGGCTTAATATCTCTTGTCTCCTTGGGAGTAGAAAGTCTGTTCATGGCTCTTTGGAAAGGGCTGCATCTCCCCTGTAATCGCCTTCGAGCGGCACGCGGATCGAACCCACGGTTTTCACGCTATGATTTTTTTAAATGTGTTGCGCGTCGGAGAAAATGCGCGCGTCGGACGTCATTGCGGCTTAATATCTCTTGTTTCCTTGGGAGTAGAAAGTCTTTTCATGGCTCTTTGGAAAGGGCTGCATCTCCCCTGTCATCGCCTTCGAGCGGCACGCGGATCGAACCCACGGTTTTCACGCTATGATTTTTTTAAATGTGGTGCGCGGCGGAGGAAATGCGCGCGTCAGACGTCATTTCGGCTTAATATCTCTTGTCTCCTTGGGAGTAGAAAGTCTTTTCATGGCTCTTTGGAAAGGGCTGCATCTCCGCTGTAATCGCCTTCGAGCGGCACGCGGATCGAACCCACGGTTTTCACGCTATGATTTTTTTAAATGTGGTGCGTGGCGGAGAAAATGCGCGCGTCGGACGTCATTTCGGCTTAATATCTATTGTCTCCTTGGGAGTAGAAAGTCTTTTCATGGCTCTTTGGAAAGGTTTGCATCTCCCTTGTAATCGACTTTAAGTGGCACGCGGATTGGACCCACCGTTCTTCCGATACGATTTTTTAAATGTGGTGCGCGGCGTAGAAAAGATGCGCGTAGGACGTATTTGCGGCTTAATATCTTTGGGCTCCTTGGGAGTAGGAAGTCTGTTCATGCCTCTTTGGAAAGGGCTGCATCTCCCCTGTAATCGCCTTCGAGCGGCACGCGGATCGAACCCACGGTTTTCACGCTATGATTTTTTTAAATGTGGTGCGCGGCGGAGGAAATGCGCGCGTCGGACGTCATTTCGGCTTAATATCTCTTGTCTCATTGGGAGTAGAAAGTCTGTTCATGGCTCTTTGGAAAGGGTTGCATCTCCCCTGTAATCGCCTTTAAGCGGCACGCGGATCGGACCCACCGTTCTCACGCTACGATTTTTTAAACGTGGTGCGCGTCGGAGAAAATGCGCGTAATATCTCTTGTCTCCTTGGGAGTAGAAAGTCTGTTCATGGCTCTTTGGAAAGGGCTGTATCTCCCCTGTAATCGCCTTCGAGCGGCACACGCATCGGAACCATCGTTATCACGCTACGATTTTTTAATGCCGCCAGGGATAGGCCGAAAGCGTGGCAGGTGGCGTTCGTTAGGGACAGTCATGGAGGTGATGCACACCGAGTTGCACGCCATTTGGAGTTGGCCCGGCCTAGATGTGAGCGTTCAAAGTCAGCGCGTTTGTTTAAACTTTCTCCTCCAATTCGTTGCAATTGTACAAGCGTTTCTCGTTCATCCGACTGGAGCGTAACGCTTTATATGTTAATATTTCTGGTCTCCTTGGGAGTAGAAAGTCTGTTCATGGCTCTTTTGAAAGGGATGCATCTCCCCTGTAATCGCCTTCGAGAGGCACGCGGATCGAACCCACGTTTTTCACGCTACGATTTTTTTTAAATGTGTTGCGCGGCGGAGAAAAGACGCGCGCCGGACGTATTTGCGGCTTAATATCTCTTGTCTCATTGGGTGTAGAAAGTCTGTTCATGGCTCTTTGGAAAGGGCTGCATCTCCCCTGTAATCGCCTTCGAGGGGCACGCGGATCGAACCCACGGTTTTCACGCTATGATTTTTTTAAATGTGGTGCGCGGCGGAGGAAATGCGCGCGTCGGACGTCATTTCGGCTTAATATCTCTTGTCTCCTTGGGAGTAGAAAGTCTTTTCATGGCTCTTTGGAAAGGGCTGCATCTCCGCTGTAATCGCCTTCGAGCGGCACGCGGATCGAACCCACGGTTTTCACGCTATGATTTTTTTAAATGTGGTGCGCGGCGGAGAAAATGCTCGCGTCGGACGTCATTTCGGCTTAATATCTATTGTCTCCTTGGGAGTAGAAAGTCTTTTCATGGCTCTTTGGAAAGGTTTGCATCTCCCTTGTAATCGCCTTTAAGCGGCACGCGGATTGGACCCACCGTTCTTCCGATACGATTTTTTAAATGTGGTGCGCGGCGTAGAAAAGACGCGCGTAGGACGTATTTGCGGCTTAATATATTTGGGCTCCTTGGGAGTAGGAAGTCTGTTCATGCCTCTTTGGAAAGGGCTGCATCTCCCCTGTAATCGCCTTCGAGCGGCACGCGGATCGAACCCACGGTTTTCACGCTATGATTTTTTGAAATGTGGTGCGCGGCGGAGGAAATGCGCGCGTCGGACGTCATTTCGGCTTAATATCTCTTGTCTCCTTGGGAGTAGAAAGTCTTTTCATGGCTCTTTGGAAAGGTTTGCATCTCCCCTGTAATCGCCTTTAAGCGGCACGCGGATCGGACCCACCGTTCTTACGCTACGATTTTTTAAATGTGGTGCGCGGCGTAGAAAAGACGCGCGTAGGACGTATTTGCGGCTTAATATCTTTGGGCTCCTTGGGAGTAGGAAGTCTGTTCATGCCTCTTTGGAAAGGGCTCCATCTCCCCTGTAATCGCCTTCGAGCGGCACGCGGATCGAACCCACGGTTTTCACGCTATGATTTTTTTAAATGTGCTGCGCGGCGGAGAAAATGCGCGCGTCGGACGTCATTGCGGCTTAATATCTCTTGTCTCCTTGGGAGTAGAAAGTCTTTTCATGGTTCGTTGGAAAGGGTTGCATCTCCCCTGTAATCGCCTTTAAGCGGCACGCGGATCGGACCCACCGTTCTCACGCTACGATTTTTTAAACGTGGTGCGCGTCGGAGAAAATGCGCGTAATATCTCTTGTCTCCTTGGGAGTAGAAAGTCTGTTCATGGCTCTTTGGAAAGGGCTGTATCTCCCCTGTAATCGCCTTCGAGCGGCACGCGCATCGGAACCATCGTTATCACGCTACGATTTTTTAATGCCGCCAGGGATAGGCCGAAAGCGTGGCAGGTGGCGTTGGTTAGGGACAGTCATGGAGGTGATGCACACCGAGTTGCACGCCATTTGGAGTTGGCCCGGCCTAGATGTGAGCGTTCAAAGTCAGCGCGTTTGTTTAAACTTTCTCCTCCAATTCGTTGCAATTGTATAAGCGTTTCTCGTTCATCCGACTGGAGCGTAACGCTTTATATGTTAATATTTCTGGTCTCCTTGGGAGTAGAAAGTCTGTTCATGGCTCTTTTGAAAGGGATGCATCTCCCCTGTAATCGCCTTCGAGCGGCACGCGGATCGAACCCACGTTTTTCACGCTACGATTTTTTTTAAATGTGTTGCACGGCGGAGAAAAGACGCGCGCCGGACGTATTTGCGGCTTAATATCTCTTGTCTCCTTGGGAGTAGGAAGTCTGTTCATGGCTCTTTGGAAAGGGCTGCATCTCCCCTGTAATCGCCTTTAAGCGGCACCCGGATCGGACCCACCGTTCTCACGCTACGATTTTTTAAACGTGGTGCGCGTCGGAGAAAATGCGCGTAATATATCTTGTCTCCATGGGAGTAGAAAGTCTGTTCATGGCTCTTTGGAAAGGGCTGTATCTCCCCTGTAATCGCCTTCGAGCGGCACGCGCATCGGAACCATCGTTATCACGCTACGATTTTTTAATGCCGCCAGGGATAGGCCGAAAGCGTGGCAGGTGGCGTTCGTTAGCGACAGTCATGGAGGTGATGCGCACCGAGTTGCACGCCATTTGGAGTTGGCCCGGCCTAGATGTGAGCGTTCAAAGTCAGCGCGTTTGTTTAAACTTTCTCCTCCAATTCGTTGCAATTGTACAAGCGTTTCTCGTTCATCCGACTGGAGCGTAACGATTTATATGTTAATATTTCTGGTCTCCTTGGGAGTAGAAAGTCTGTTCATGGCTCTTTTGAAAGGGATGCATCTCCCCTGTAATCGCCTTCGAGCGGCACGCGGATCGAACCCACGTTTTTCACGCTACGATTTTTTTTAAATGTGTTGCGCGGCGGAGAAAAGACGCGCGCCGGACGTATTTGCGGCTTAATATCTCTTGTCTCATTGGGAGTAGAAAGTCTGTTCATGGCTCTTTGGAAAGGTTTGCATCTCCCCTGTAATCGCCTTTAAGCGGCACGCGGATCGGACCCACCGTTCTTACGCTACGATTTTTTAAATGTGGTGCGCGGCGTAGAAAAGACGCGCGTAGGACGTATTTGCGGCTTAATATCTTTGGGCTCCTTGGGAGTAGGAAGTCTGTTCATGCCTCTTTGGAAAGGGCTCCATCTCCCCTGTAATCACCTTCGAGCGGCACGCGGATCGAACCCACGGTTTTCACGCTATGATTTTTTTAAATGTGCTGCGCGGCGGAGAAAATGCGCGCGTCGGACGTCATTGCGGCTTAATATCTCTTGTCTCCTTGGGAGTAGAAAGTCTGTTCATGGCTCTTTGGAAAGGGCTGCATCTCCCTTGTAATCGCCTTTAAGTGGCACGCGGATTGGACCCACCGTTCTTCCGATACGATTTTTTAAATGTGGTGCGCGGCGTAGAAAAGATGCGCGTAGGACGTATTTGCGGCTTAATATCTTTGGGCTCCTTGGGAGTAGGAAGTCTGTTCATGCCTCTTTGGAAAGGGCTGCATCTCCCCTGTAATCGCCTTCGAGCGGCACGCGGATCGAACCCACGGTTTTCACGCTATGATTTTTTTAAATGTGGTGCGCGGCGGAGGAAATGCGCGCGTCGGACGTCATTTCGGCTTAATATCTCTTGTCTCATTGGGAGTAGAAAGTCTGTTCATGGCTCTTTGGAAAGGGCTGCATCTCCCCTGTAATCGCCTTCGAGCGGCACGCGGATCGAACCCACGGTTTTCACGCTATGATTTTTTTAAATGTGTTGCGCGTCGGAGAAAATGCGCGCGTCGGACATCATTGCGGCTTAATATCTCTTGTCTCCTTGGGAGTAGAAAGTCTTTTCATGGTTCTTTGGAAAGGGTTGCATCTCCCCTGTAATCGCCTTTAAGCGGCACGCGGATCGGACCCACCGTTCTCACGCTACGATTTTTTAAACGTGGTGCGCGTCGGAGAAAATGCGCGTAATATCTCTTGTCTCCTTGGGAGTAGAAAGTCTGTTCATGGCTCTTTGGAAAGGGCTGTATCTCCCCTGTAATCGCCTTCGAGCGGCACGCGCATCGGAACCATCGTTATCACGCTACGATTTTTTAATGCCGCCAGGGATAGGCCGAAAGCGTGGCAGGTGGCGTTCGTTAGGGACAGTCATGGAGGTGATGCACACCGAGTTGCACGCCATTTGGAGTTGGCCCGGCCTAGATGTGAGCGTTCAAAGTCAGCGCGTTTGTTTAAACTTTCTCCTCCAATTCGTTGCAATTGTACAAGCGTTTCTCGTTCATCCGACTGGAGCGTAACGCTTTATATGTTAATATTTCTGGTCTCCTTGGGAGTAGAAAGTCTGTTCATGGCTCTTTTGAAAGGGATGCATCTCCCCTGTAATCGCCTTCGAGAGGCACGCGGATCGAACCCACGTTTTTCACGCTACGATTTTTTTTAAATGTGTTGCGCGGCGGAGAAAAGACGCGCGCCGGACGTATTTGCGGCTTAATATCGCTTGTCTCATTGGGTGTAGAAAGTCTGTTCATGGCTCTTTGGAAAGGGCTGCATCTCCCCTGTAATCGCCTTCGAGGGGCACGCGGATCGAACCCACGGTTTTCACGCTATGATTTTTTTAAATGTGGTGCGCGGCGGAGGAAATGCGCGCGTCGGACGTCATTTCGGCTTAATATCTCTTGTCTCCTTGGGAGTAGAAAGTCTTTTCATGGCTCTTTGGAAAGGGCTGCATCTCCGCTGTAATCGCCTTCGAGCGGCACGCGGATCGAACCCACGGTTTTCACGCTATGATTTTTTTAAATGTGGTGCGCGGCGGAGAAAATGCGCGCGTCGGACGTCATTTCGGCTTAATATCTATTGTCTCTTTGGGAGTAGAAAGTCTTTTCATGGCTCTTTGGAAAGGTTTGCATCTCCCTTGTAATCGCCTTTAAGCGGCACGCGGATTGGACCCACCGTTCTTCCGATACGATTTTTTAAATGTGGTGCGCGGCGTAGAAAAGACGCGCGTAGGACGTATTTGCGGCTTAATATCTTTGGGCTCCTTGGGAGTAGGAAGTCTGTTCATGCCTCTTTGGAAAGGGCTGCATCTCCCCTGTAATCGCCTTCGAGCGGCACGCGGATCGAACCCACGGTTTTCACGCTATGATTTTTTGAAATGTGGTGCGCGGCGGAGGAAATGCGCGCGTCGGACGTCATTTCGGCTTAATATCTCTTGTCTCCTTGGGAGTAGAAAGTCTTTTCATGGCTCTTTGGAAAGGTTTGCATCTCCCCTGTAATCGCCTTTAAGCGGCACGCGGATCGGACCCACCGTTCTTACGCTACGATTTTTTAAATGTGGTGCGCGGCGTAGAAAAGACGCGCGTAGGACGTATTTGCGGCTTAATATCTTTGGGCTCCTTGGGAGTAGGAAGTCTGTTCATGCCTCTTTGGAAAGGGCTCCATCTCCCCTGTAATCGCCTTCGAGCGGCACACGGATCGAACCCACGGTTTTCACGCTATGATTTTTTTAAATGTGCTGCGCGGCGGAGAAAATGCGCGCGTCGGACGTCATTGCGGCTTAATATCTCTTGTCTCCTTGGGAGTAGAAAGTCTTTTCATGGTTCGTTGGAAAGGGTTGCATCTCCCCTGTAATCGCCTTTAAGCGGCACGCGGATCGGACCCACCGTTCTCACGCTACGATTTTTTAAACGTGGTGCGCGTCGGAGAAAATGCGCGTAATATCTCTTGTCTCCTTGGGAGTAGAAAGTCTGTTCATGGTTCTTTGGAAAGGGCTGTATCTCCCCTGTAGTCGCCTTCGAGCGGCACGCGCATCGGAACCATCGTTATCACGCTACGATTTTTTAATGCCGCCAGGGATAGGCCGAAAGCGTGGCAGGTGGCGTTGGTTAGGGACAGTCATGGAGGTGATGCACACCGAGTTGCACGCCATTTGGAGTTGGCCCGGCCTAGATGTGAGCGTTCAAAGTCAGCGCGTTTGTTTAAACTTTCTCCTCCAATTCGTTGCAATTGTATAAGCGTTTCTCGTTCATCCGACTGGAGCGTAACGCTTTATATGTTAATATTTCTGGTCTCCTTGGGAGTAGAAAGTCTGTTCATGGCTCTTTTGAAAGGGATGCATCTCCCCTGTAATCGCCTTCGAGCGGCACGCGGATCGAACCCACGTTTTTCACGCTACGATTTTTTTTAAATGTGTTGCACGGCGGAGAAAAGACGCGCGCCGGACGTATTTGCGGCTTAATATCTCTTGTCTCCTTGGGAGTAGGAAGTCTGTTCATGGCTCTTTGGAAAGGGCTGCATCTCCCCTGTAATCGCCTTTAAGCGGCACCCGGATCGGACCCACCGTTCTCACGCTACGATTTTTTAAACGTGGTGCGCGTCGGAGAAAATGCGCGTAATATCTCTTGTCTCCATGGGAGTAGAAAGTCTGTTCATGGCTCTTTGGAAAGGGCTGTATCTCCCCTGTAATCGCCTTCGAGCGGCACGCGCATCGGAACCATCGTTATCACGCTACGATTTTTTAATGCCGCCAGGGATAGGCCGAAAGCGTGGCAGGTGGCGTTCGTTAGCGACAGTCATGGAGGTGATGCGCACCGAGTTGCACGCCATTTGGAGTTGGCCCGGCCTAGATGTGAGCGTTCAAAGTCAGCGCGTTTGTTTAAACTTTCTCCTCCAATTCGTTGCAATTGTACAAGCGTTTCTCGTTCATCCGACAGGAGCGTAACGATTTATATGTTAATATTTCTGGTCTCCTTGGGAGTAGAAAGTCTGTTCATGGCTCTTTTGAAAGGGATGCATCTCCCCTGTAATCGCCTTCGAGCGGCACGCGGATCGAACCCACGGTTTTCACGCTACGATTTTTTTTAAATGTGTTGCGCGGCGGAGAAAAGACGCGCGCCGGACGACATTTCGGCTTAATATCTCTTGTCTCCTTGGGAGTAGAAAGTCTTTTCATGGCTCTTTGGAAAGGGCTGCATCTCCCCTGTAATCGCCTTTAAGCGGCACGCGGATCGGACCCACCGTTCTTACGCTACGATTTTTTAAATGTGGTGCGCGGCGTAGAAAAGACGCGCGTAGGACGTATTTGCGGCTTAATATCTTTGGGCTCCTTGGGAGTAGGAAGTCTGTTCATGCCTCTTTGGAAAGGGCTGCATCTCCCCTGTAATCGCCTTCGAGCGGCACGCGGATCGAACCCACGGTTTTCACGCTATGATTTTTTTAAATGTGCTGCGCGGCGGAGAAAATGCGCGCGTCGGATGTCATTGCGGCTTAATATCTCTTGTCTCCTTGGGAGTAGAAAGTCTTTTCATGGTTCTTTGGAAAGGGTTGCATCTCCCCTGTAATCGCCTTTAAGCGGCACGCGGATCGGACCCATCGTTCTCACGCTACGATTTTTTAAAATCCGCCAGGGACGGAACGAACGCTTGGCAGGTGGCGTTCGTGACGGACAGTCAAGCAGTTAATGCGCACCGAGCTGCAGGCCATTTGGACCTGGCCCAGCCTAGATGTGAGTATTCAAAGTCAGCACGTTTGTTTCAAAGTTCTCCACCAATTCGTTGTAATTGCGTGTGTGCGCGTGAACACCAGGTTTGTGGAGGAGTTCGTCCTTGGACTGTACAAGGGGAGACAGTGTGTGGCCTGGCTGCGTGAGGTTGCAGTTTGCTGGGCATGAGAGATTGGCATGTGGTGCCCTGGAGGTGTGGTTGTTCCAGGACGGGCAAGGTGGGGTAGTGTGGCTGGGTGACGGTGCGCTTCACTGGGGATGTGGTTGTGAGTTGCAGGCCCATTCCTTTGAATGACAGAAAGGATCTGATTTCTTTCCAGGTTTAAACGTACTTTGCTGGGTATGACTGTGACCTCTTGGGCCAGGAAGTCTGTTTCTAGTTTTATTTAAACGGTCAAACTGCGTGAAGTGTGCCCAGGCCCAGAGCTACTTTGCTGGGCATGGCTGTGTGACCTCTTGGGCCTGGAAGTCTGGTTGTAGTATGATTTTAAAGGGTCAAATGCTCTCCATTGTGTGTCCAGGTTTAAGGCTACTTTGCTGGGCATGTGATTTGGACCCATCGGGTACGGAAGCCTTTCCGTCACGTGCTCGTTTTCCACGCCTTCAGCGCAGGTAGCCTGCGAATTTAAAACCGACGTGCATTTTATTCTTTTCCCCTTTTATCCTTTCATATCTCTCCGCTACCTTGGAGAAGAGAGACGCACGCGGGTAAATAAAATGTAAATATCTCTAAATATCTGTATAATATGTAAATAAAAGGAAGATGTGGTTGTGTAGTGTAGTCGTTTGATTATAAATAATCTCATAATAATTTTATCCACAAATTCTTATACATTTATACATGTTTATCTCTCTCTTTGTGTGTGTGTGTGTGTGTGTGGTTCTGTGTCACTAGTGGGGCCTGTGGCCCGATTGGAGTGTTTGCGGTGTGAGAAGGAGGAGTTGGAGAACAGTTTGTTGGAGCAGCTGAAGGAGTTGAGGTTGCAGAAGCAGAAGGAGCTGCAGGTTCTTCAGGAGATGCTGAAACACAAGCAGCAGGAGGAGACAGAGCTCCTGCAGAAACAGCAGGAGGAGGAGGAGCATAACAGGTCCATCAAGAGTAAGTACTATGGAAATGCAATAATACTAACATAACTAATAATGAATGTTAGCCTTTAGGCTCCAATAAAAGTGATACTAATATATGTATAGTACTATATATATTATATTTTATATATTCAGTAGTAATTATGTAGTATATACAATCTGTGTTATATCCAGCAGTAATGATACTTGCTCTGGCAGATATGAAAATGGCCTGTGAAGAGGAGAAGAAATCTCTGGAGGAAGAACTTGAGAAGCTCAGACTGTCACTGCAGGTAGAGATCCCTTATAGTGTCAGTACACATCCACCAGTAGCTCCACCTTTCACTTATAACGTCAGTACACATTCAGTACACATTCCCACCTTTCCATTGTACTGGCTGTAGTGATGATTCGTGTGTGTGTTATACCAGCCCATAGAGGAGGACATTATGAGTCTGAAAGTGGCGCTGGAGATGAAGAACCAGGAGATCAAAGATCAGCACGATCTTTTGGTCAAACTATATACTCTGTATGTATACTATATACTCTGTATGTAGTACCTGGTTTAACACTATATCCTCTGTATATATACTATATACTGTTTATGTAGTACCTGGTTTAACACTATACCCTCAGCTTACTCTAGTCTGCAGATGTGAAGAAATTAAACAGAATGTGTATCTGTGTATATGTGCGCACCTGTATGTGTCTGGTTGTAGTATTATTTAAAGGGTCAAACTGCGTGAAGTGTGCCCAGGCCCAGAGCTACTTTGATGGGCATGATTCTGTGACCTCTTGGGCCTTGAAATGTGGTGCTTTGAATGATTTAAAGAGTGAAACGGTCTGAAGTGTGCCCACGTTTAAAGCAACCTTGCTGGGCATGACTGTGTGACGTCTTGGGCCAGGAAGTCTGTTTCTAGTTTTATTTAAACGGTCAAACTGCGTGAAGTGTGCCCAGGCCCAGAGCTACTTTGCTGGGCATGACTGTGTGACCTCTTGGGCCTGGAAGTCTGGTTGTAGTATGATTTTAAAGGGTCAAATGGTCTCCACTGTGTGTCCAGGTTTAAGGCTACTTTGCTGGGCATGTGATTTGGACCCATCGGGTACGGAAGCCTTTCCGTCACGTGCTCGTTTTCCACGCCTTCAGCGCAGGTAGCCTGCGAATTTAAAACCGACGTGCATTTTATTCTTTTCCCCTGTTATCCCTTCATATCTCTCCGCTACCTTGGAGAAGAGAGACGCACGCGGGTAAATAAAATGTAAATATCTCTAAATATCTGTATAATATGTAAATAAAAGGAAGAAGTGGTTGTGTAGTGTAGTCGTTTCATTATAAATAATCTCATAATAATTTTATCCACAAATTCTTATACATTTATACATGTTTATCTCTCTCTGTGTGTGTGTGTGTGTGTGTGTGTGTGTGGTTCTGTGTCACTAGTGGGGTCTGTGGCCCGATTGGAGTGTTTGCAGTGTGAGAAGGAGGAGTTGGAGAACAATTTGTTGGAGCAGCTGAAGGAGTTGAGGTTGCAGAAGCAGAAAGAGCTGCAGGTTCTTCAGGAGATGCTGAAACACAAGCAGCAAGAGGAGACAGAGCTCCTGCAGAAACAGCAGGAGGAGGAGGAGCATAACAGGTCCATCAAGAGTAAGTACTATGGAAATGCAATAATACTAACATAACTAATAATGAATGTTAGCCTTTAGGCTCCAATAAAAGTGATACTAATATATGTATAGTACTATATATATTATATTTTATATATTCAGTAGTAATTATGTAGTATATACAATCTGTGTTATATCCAGCAGTAATGATACTTGCTCTGGCAGATATGAAAATGGCCTGTGAACAGGAGAAGAAATCTCTGGAGGAAGAACTTGAGAAGCTCAGACTGTCACTGCAGGTAGAGATCCCTTATAGTGTCAGTACACATCCACCAGTACCTCCACCTTTCACTTATAACGTCAGTACACATTCAGTACACATTCCCACCTTTCCATTGTACTGGCTGTAGTGATGATTCGTGTGTGTGTTATACCAGCCCATAGAGGAGGACATTATGAGTCTGAAAGTAGCGCTGGAGATGAAGAACCAGGAGATCAAAGATCAGCACGATCTTTTGGTCAAACTATATACTCTGTATGTATACTATATACTCTGTATGTAGTACCTGGTTTAACACTATATCCTCTGTATATATACTATATACTGTTTATGTAGTACCTGGTTTAACACTATACCCTCAGCTTACTCTAGTCTGCAGATGTGAAGAAATTAAACAGAATGTGTATCTGTGTATATGTGCGCACCTGTATGTGTCTGGTTTAGTTTTATTTAAACGGTCAAACTGCGTCATGTGTGCCCAGGCCCAGAGCTACTTTGCTGGGCATGACTGTGTGACCTCTTGGGCCTGGAAGTCTGGTTGTAGTATGATTTTAAAGGGTCAAATGGTCTCCATTGTGTGTCCAGGTTTAAGGCTACTTTGCTGGGCATGTGATTTGGACCCATCGGGTACGGAAGCCTTTCCGTCACGTGCTCGTTTTCCACGCCTTCAGCGCAGGTAGCCTGCGAATTTAAAACCGACGTGCATTTTATTCTTTTCCCCTTTTATCCTTTCATATCTCTCCGCTACCTTGGAGAAGAGAGACGCACGCGGGTAAATAAAATGTAAATATCTGTACATATCTGTATAATATCTAAATAAAAGGAAGAAGTGGTTGTATAGTGTAGTCGTTTGATTATAAATAATCTCATAATAATTTTATCCTCAAATTCTTATACATTTATACATGTTTATCTCTCTCTTTCTGTGTGTGTGTGTGTGTGTGTGTGTGTGTGTGGTTCTGTGTCACTAGTGGGGCCTGTGGCCCGATTGGAGTGTTTGCGGTGTGAGAAGGAGGAGTTGGAGAACAGTTTGTTGGAGCAGCTGAAGGAGTTGAGGTTGCAGAAGGAGCTGCAGGTTCTTCAGGAGATGCTGAAACACAAGCAGCAGGAGGAGACAGAGCTCCTGCAGAAACAGCAGGAGGAGGAGGAGCATAACAGGTCCATCAAGAGTAAGTACTATGGAAATGCAATAATACTAACATAACTAATAATGAATGTTAGCCTTTAGGCTCCAATAAAAGTGACACTAATATATGTATAGTACTATATATATTATATTTTATATATTCAGTAGTAATTATGTAGTATATACAATCTGTGTTATATCCAGCAGTAATGATACTTGCTCTGGCAGATATGAAAATGGCCTGTGAACAGGAGAAGAAATCTCTGGAGGAAGAACTTGAGAAGCTCAGACTGTCACTGCAGGTAGAGATCCCTTATAGTGTCAGTACACATCCACCAGTAGCTCCACCTTTCACTTATAACGTCAGTACACATTCAGTACACATTCCCACCTTTCCATTGTACTGGCTGTAGTGATGATTCGTGTGTGTTTTGTACCAGCCCATAGAGGAGGACATTATGAGTCTGAAAGTAGCGCTGGAGATGAAGAACCAGGAGATCAAAGATCAGCACGATCTTTTGGTCAAACTATATACTCTGTATGTATACTATATACTCTGTATGTAGTACCTGGTTTAACACTATATCCTCTGTATATATACTATATACTGTTTATGTAGTACCTGGTTTAACACTATACCCTCAGCTTACTCTAGTCTGCAGATGTGAAGAAATTAAACAGAATGTGTATCTGTGTATATGTGCCCACCTGTATGTGTCTGGTTGTAGTATTATTTAAAGGGTCAAACTGCGTGAAGTGTGCCCAGGCCCAGAGCTACTTTGCTGGGAATGACTATGTGACCTCTTGGGCCTGGAAGTCTGGTTGTAGTATGATTTTAAAGGGTCAAATGGTCTCCATTGTGTGTCCAGGTTTAAGGCTACTTTGCTGGGCATGTGATTTGGACCCATCGGGTACGGAAGCCTTTCCGTCACGTGCTCGTTTTCCACGCCTTCAGCGCAGGTAGCCTGCGAATTTAAAACCGACGTGCATTTTATTCTTTTCCCCTTTTATCCTTTAATATCTCTCTGCTACCTTGGAGAAGAGAGACGCACGCGGGTAAATAAAATGTAAATATCTCTAAATGTCTGTATAATATGTAAATAAAAGGAAGATGTGGTTGTATAGTGTAGTCGTTTGATTATAAATAATCTCATAGTAATTTTATCCACAAATTCTTATACATTTATACATGTTTATCTCTCTCTGTGTGTGTGTGTGTGTGTGTGGTTCTGTGTCACTAGTGGGGCCTGTGGCCCGATTGGAGTGTTTGCGGTGTGAGAAGGAGGAGTTGGAGAACAGTTTGTTGGAGCAGCTGAAGGAGTTGAGGTTGCAGAAGGAGCTGCAGGTTCTTCAGGAGATGCTGAAACACAAGCAGCAGGAGGAGACAGAGCTCCTGCAGAAACAGCAGGAGGAGGAGGAGCATAACAGGTCCATCAAGAGTAAGTACTATGGAAATGCAATAATACTAACATAACTAATAATGAATGTTAGCCTTTAGGCTCCAATAAAAGTGACACTAATATATGTATAGTACTATATATATTATATTTTATATATTCAGTAGTAATTATGTAGTATATACAATCTGTGTTATATCCAGCAGTAATGATACTTGCTCTGGCAGATATGAAAATGGCCTGTGAACAGGAGAAGAAATCTCTGGAGGAAGAACTTGAGAAGGTCAGACTGTCACTGCAGGTAGAGATCCCTTATAGTGTCAGTACACATCCACCAGTAGCTCCACCTTTCACTTATAACGTCAGTACACATTCAGTACACATTCCCACCTTTCCATTGTACTGGCTGTAGTGATGATTCGTGTGTGTTTTGTACCAGCCCATAGAGGAGGACATTATGAGTCTGAAAGTAGCGCTGGAGATGAAGAACCAGGAGATCAAAGATCAGCACGATCTTTTGGTCAAACTATATACTCTGTATGTATACTATATACTCTGTATGTAGTACCTGGTTTAACACTATATCCTCTGTATATATACTATATACTGTTTATGTAGTACCTGGTTTAACACTATACCCTCAGCTTACTCTAGTCTGCAGATGTGAAGAAATTAAACAGAATGTGTATCTGTGTATATGTGCCCACCTGTATGTGTCTGGTTGTAGTATTATTTAAAGGGTCAAACTGCGTGAAGTGTGCCCAGGCCCAGAGCTACTTTGCTGGGAATGACTATGTGACCTCTTGGGCCTGGAAGTCTGGTTGTAGTATGATTTTAAAGGGTCAAATGGTCTCCATTGTGTGTCCAGGTTTAAGGCTACTTTGCTGGGCATGTGATTTGGACCCATCGGGTACGGAAGCCTTTCCGTCACGTGCTCGTTTTCCACGCCTTCAGCGCAGGTAGCCTGCGAATTTAAAACCGACGTGCATTTTATTCTTTTCCCCTTTTATCCTTTAATATCTCTCTGCTACCTTGGAGAAGAGAGACGCACGCGGGTAAATAAAATGTAAATATCTCTAAATGTCTGTATAATATGTAAATAAAAGGAAGATGTGGTTGTATAGTGTAGTCGTTTGATTATAAATAATCTCATAGTAATTTTATCCACAAATTCTTATACATTTATACATGTTTATCTCTCTCTGTGTGTGTGTGTGTGTGTGTGGTTCTGTGTCACTAGTGGGGCCTGTGGCCCGATTGGAGTGTTTGCAGTGTGAGAAGGAGGAGTTGGAGAACAATTTGTTGGAGCAGCTGAAGGAGTTGAGGTTGCAGAAGCAGAAAGAGCTGCAGGTTCTTCAGGAGATGCTGAAACACAAGCAGCAAGAGGAGACAGAGCTCCTGCAGAAACAGCAGGAGGAGGAGGAGCATAACAGGTCCATCAAGAGTAAGTACTATGGAAATGCAATAATACTAACATAACTAATAATGAATGTTAGCCTTTAGGCTCCAATAAAAGTGATACTAATATATGTATAGTACTATATATATTATATTTTATATATTCAGTAGTAATTATGTAGTATATACAATCTGTGTTATATCCAGCAGTAATGATACTTGCTCTGGCAGATATGAAAATGGCCTGTGAACAGGAGAAGAAATCTCTGGAGGAAGAACTTGAGAAGCTCAGACTGTCACTGCAGGTAGAGATCCCTTATAGTGTCAGTACACATCCACCAGTACCTCCACCTTTCACTTATAACGTCAGTACACATTCAGTACACATTCCCACCTTTCCATTGTACTGGCTGTAGTGATGATTCGTGTGTGTGTTATACCAGCCCATAGAGGAGGACATTATGAGTCTGAAAGTAGCGCTGGAGATGAAGAACCAGGAGATCAAAGATCAGCACGATCTTTTGGTCAAACTATATACTCTGTATGTATACTATATACTCTGTATGTAGTACCTGGTTTAACACTATATCCTCTGTATATATACTATATACTGTTTATGTAGTACCTGCTTTAACACTATACCCTCAGCTTACTCTAGTCTGCAGATGTGAAGAAATTAAACAGAATGTGTATCTGTGTATATGTGCGCACCTGTATGTGTCTGGTTTAGTTTTATTTAAACGGTCAAACTGCGTCATGTGTGCCCAGGCCCAGAGCTACTTTGCTGGGCATGACTGTGTGACCTCTTGGGCCTGGAAGTCTGGTTGTAGTATGATTTTAAAGGGTCAAATGGTCTCCATTGTGTGTCCAGGTTTAAGGCTACTTTGCTGGGCATGTGATTTGGACCCATCGGGTACGGAAGCCTTTCCGTCACGTGCTCGTTTTCCACGCCTTCAGCGCAGGTAGCCTGGGAATTTAAAACCGACGTGCATTTTATTCTTTTCCCCTTTTATCCTTTCATATCTCTCCGCTACCTTGGAGAAGAGAGACGCATGCGGGTAAATAAAATGTAAATATCTGTAAATATCTGTATAATATGTAAATAAAAGGAAGAAGTGGTTGTGTAGTGTAGTCGTTTGATTATGAATAATCTCATAATAATTTTATCCACAAATTCTTATACATTTATACATGTTTATCTCTCTCTTTGTGTGTGTGTGTGTGTGTGTGTGTGTGTGTGTGTTTGTGTGTGTGTGTGTGGTTCTGTGTCACTAGTGGGGCCTGTGGCCCGATTGGAGTGTTTGCGGTGTGAGAAGGAGGAGTTGGAGAACAGTTTGTTGGAGCAGCTGAAGGAGTTGAGGTTGCAGAAGCAGAAGGAGCTGCAGGTTCTTCAGGAGATGCTGAAACACAAGCAGCAGGAGGAGACAGAGCTCCTGCAGAAACAGCAGGAGGAGGAGGAGCATAACAGGTCCATCAAGAGTAAGTACTATGGAAATGCAATAATACTAACATAATAATGAATGCTAGCCATTAGGCTCCAATAAAAGTGATACTAATATATGTATAGTACTATATATATTATATTTTATATATTCAGTAGTAATTATGTAGTATATACAATCTATGTTATATCCAGCAGTAATGATACTTGCTCTGGCAGATATGAAAATGGCCTGTGAACAGGAGAAGAAATCTCTGGAGGAAGAACTTGAGAAGCTCAGACTGTCACTGCAGGTAGAGATCCCTTATAGTGTCAGTACACATCCACCAGTACCTCCACCTTTCACTTATAACGTCAGTACACATTCAGTACACATTCCCACCTTTCCATTGTACTGGCTGTAGTGATGATTCGTGTGTGTGGGTTATACCAGCCCATAGAGGAGGACATTATGAGTCTGAAAGTGGCGCTGGAGATGAAGAACCAGGAGATCAAAGATCAGCACGATCTTTTGGTCAAACTATATACTCTGTATGTATACTATATACTCTGTATGTAGTACCTGGTTTAACACTATATCCTCTGTATATATACTATATACTGTTTATGTAGTTCCTGGTTTAACACTATACCCTCAGCTTACTCTAGTCTGCAGATGTGAAGAAATTTAAACAGAATGTGTATCTGTGTATATGTGCGCACCTGTATGTGTCTGGTTGTAGTATTATTTAAAGGGTCAAATGGTCTCCATTGTGTGTCCAGGTTTAAGGCTACTTTGCTGGGCATGTGATTTGGACCCATCGGGTACGGAAGCCTTTCCGTCACGTGCTCGTTTTCCACGCCTTCAGCGCAGGTAGCCTGCGAATTTAAAACCGACGTGCATTTTATTCTTTTCCCCTTTTATCCTTTCATATCTCTCCGCTACCTTGGAGAAGAGAGAGGCACGCGGGTAAATAAAATGTAAATATCTCTAAATATCTGTATAATATGTAAATAAAAGGAAGATGTGGTTGTGTAGTGTAGTCGTTTGATTATAAATAATCTCATAATAATTTTATCCACAAATTCTTATACATTTATACATGTTTATCTCTCTCTTGTGTGTGTGTGTGTGTGTGTGTGTGTGTGTGTGTGTGTGTGTGTGTGTGTGTGTGTGTGTGTGTGTGTGGTTCTGTGTCACTAGTGGGGCCTGTGGCCCGATTGGAGTGTTTGCGGTGTGAGAATGAGGAATGAGGAGTTGGAGAACAGTTTGTTGGAGCAGCTGAAGGAGTTGAGGTTGCAGAAGCAGAAGGAGCTGCAGGTTCTTCAGGAGATGCTGAAACACAAGCAGCAGGAGGAGACAGAGCTCCTGCAGAAACAGCAGGAGGAGGAGGAGCATAACAGGTCCATCAAGAGTAAGTACTATGGAAATGCAATAATACTAACATAACTAATAATGAATGTTAGCCTTTAGGCTCCAATAAAAGTGATACTAATATATGTATAGTACTATATATATTATATTTTATATATTTAGTAGTAATTATGTAGTATATACAATCTGTGTTATATCCAGCAGTAATGATACTTGCTCTGGCAGATATGAAAATGGCCTGTGAACAGGAGAAGAAATCTCTGGAGGAAGAACTTGAGAAGCTCAGACTGTCACTGCAGGTAGAGATCCCTTATAGTGTCAGTACACATCCACCAGTACCTCCACCTTTCACTTATAACGTCAGTACACATTCAGTACACATTCCCACCTTTCCATTGTACTGGCTGTAGATATGATTCGTGTGTGTGTTATACCAGCCCATAGAGGAGGACTTTATGAGTCTGAAAGTGGCGCTGGAGATGAAGAACCAGGAGATCAAAGATCAGCACGATCTTTTGGTCAAACTATATACTCTGTATGTATACTATATCGAACCCACGGTTTTCACGCTACGATTTTTTTAAATGTGGTGAGCTGCGGAGAAAAGACGCGGTCCGGACGTATTTGTGGCTTAATATCTCTTGTCTCCTTGGGAGTAGGAAGTCTGTTCATGGCTCTTTGGAAAGGGCTGCATCTCCCCTCTAATCGCCTTCGAGCTTCAAGCGGATTGGACCCACGGTTATCACGCTACGATTTTTTAAAGCCGCCAGGGACGGGCCGAAAGCTTGGCAGGTGGCGTTCGTTAGGGACAGTCATGGAGGTGATGCGCACCGAGTTGCACGCCATTTGGACATGGCCAGACCTAGATGTGAGCGTTCAAAGTCAGCGCGTTTGTTTAAACTTTCTCCTCCAATTCGTTGCAACTGCTCAAGCGTTTCTCGCTCATCCGACTGGAGCGTAACGCTTTATATGTTAATATCTCTTGTCTCCTTGGGAGTAGGAAGTCTGTTCATGGCTCTTTGGAAAGGGCTGCATCTCCCCTGTAAGCGCCTTCGAGCGGCACGCGGATCGAACCCACGGTTTTCACGCTATGATTTTTTTAAATGTGGTGCGCGGCGGAGGAAATGCGCGCGTCGGACGTCATTTCGGCTTAATATCTCTTGTCTCATTGGGAGTAGAAAGTCTGTTCATGGCTCTTTGGAAAGGGCTGCATCTCCCCTGTAATCGCCTTCGAGCGGCACGCGGATCGAACCCACGGTTTTCACGCTATGATTTTTTTAAATGTGTTGCGCGTCGGAGAAAATGAGCGCGTCGGACGTCATTGCGGCTTAATATCTCTTGTCTCCTTGGGAGTAGAAAGTCTTTTCATGGCTCTTTGGAAAGGTTTGCATCTCCCCTGTAATCGCCTTTAAGCGGCACGCGGATCGGACCCACCGTTCTTACGCTACGATTTTTTAAATGTGGTGCGCGGCGTAGAAAAGACGCGCGTAGGACGTATTTGCGGCTTAATATCTTTGGGCTCCTTGGGAGTAGGAAGTCTGTTCATGCCTCTTTGGAAAGGGCTCCATCTCCCCTGTAATCGCCTTCGAGCGGCACGCGGATCGAACCCACGGTTTTCACGCTATGATTTTTTTAAATGTGTTGCGCGTCGGAGAAAACGCGCGCGTCGGACGTCATTGCGGCTTAATATCTCTTGTCTCCTTGGGAGTAGAAAGTCTTTTCATGGCTCTTTGGAAAGGGTTGCATCTCCCCTGTTATCGCCTTTAAGCGGCACGCGGATCGGACCCACCGTTCTCACGCTACGATTTTTTAAACGTGGTGCGCGTCGGAGAAAATGCGCGTAATATCTCTTGTCTCCTTGGGAGTAGAAAGTCTGTTCATGGCTCTTTGGAAAGGGCTGTATCTCCCCTGTAATCGCCTTCGAGCGGCACGCGCATCGGAACCATCGTTATCACGCTACGATTTTTTAATGCCGCCAGGGATAGGCCGAAAGCGTGGCAGGTGGCGTTCGTTAGGGACAGTCATGGAGGTGATGCACACCGAGTTGCACGCCATTTGGAGTTGGCCCGGCCTAGATGTGAGCGTTCAAAGTCAGCGCGTTTGTTTAAACTTTCTCCTCCAATTCGTTGCAGTTGTACAAGCGTTTCTCGTTCATCCGACTGGAGCGTAACGCTTTATATGTTAATATTTCTGGTCTCCTTGGGAGTAGAAAGTCTGTTCATGGCTCTTTTGAAAGGGATGCATCTCCCCTGTAATCGCCTTCGAGCAGCACGCGGATCGAACCCACGTTTTTCACGCTACGATTTTTTTTAAATGTGTTGCGCGGCGGAGAAAAGACGCGCGCCGGACGTATTTGCGGCTTAATATCTCTTGTCTCATTGGGTGTAGAAAGTCTGTTCATGGCTCTTTGGAAAGGGCTGCATCTCCCCTGTAATCGCCTTCGAGCGGCACGCGGATCGAACCCACGGTTTTCACGCTATGATTTTTTTAAATGTGGTGCGCGGCGGAGGAAATGCGCACGTCGGACGTCATTTCGGCTTAATATCTCTTGTCTCCTTGGGAGTAGAAAGTCTTTTCATGGCTCTTTGGAAAGGGCTGCATCTCCGCTGTAATCGCCTTCGAGCGGGACGCGGATCGAACCCACGGTTTTCACGCTATGATTTTTTTAAATGTGGTGCGCGTCGGAGAAAATGCGCGCGTCGGACGTCATTTCGGCTTAATATCTATTGTCTCCTTGGGAGTAGAAAGTCTTTTCATGGCTCTTTGGAAAGGTTTGCATCTCCCTTGTAATCGCCTTTAAGCGGCACGCGGATTTGACCCACCGTTCTTCCGATACGATTTTTTAAATGTGGTGCGCGGCGTAGAAAAGACTTGCGTAGGACGTATTTGCGGCTTAATATCTTTGGGCTCCTTGGGAGTAGGAAGTCTGTTCATGGCTCTTTTGAAAGGGATGCATCTCCCCTGTAATGGCCTTCGAGCGGCACGCGGATCGAACCCACGTTTTTCACGCTACGATTTTTTTTAAATGTGTTGCGCGGCGGAGAAAAGACGCGCGCCGGACGTATTTGCGGCTTAATATCTCTTGTCTCATTGGGAGTAGAAAGTCTGTTCATGGCTCTTTGGAAAGGTTTGCATCTTCCCTGTAATCGCCTTTAAGCGGCACGCGGATCGGACCCACCGTTCTTACGCTACGATTTTTTAAATGTGGTGCGCGGCGTAGAAAAAACGCGCGTAGGACGTATTTGCGGCTTAATATCTTTGGGCTCCTTGGGAGTAGGAAGTCTGTTCATGCCTCTTTGGAAAGGGCTGCATCTCCCCTGTAATCGCCTTCGAGCGGCACGTGGATCGAACCCACGGTTTTCACGCTATGATTTTTTTAAATGTGCTGCGCGGCGGAGAAAATGCGCGCGTCGGACGTCATTGCGGCTTAATATCTCTTGTCTCCTTGGGAGTAGAAAGTCTTTTCATGGTTCTTTGGAAAGGGCTGCATCTCCCCTGTAATCGCCTTCGCGCGGCACGCGGATCGGAACCATCCTTATCACGCTACGATTTTTTAATGCTGACAGGGACGGGCCGAAAGCTTGGCAGGTGGCGTTCGTTAGGAAAAGTCATGGACGTGATGCGGACCGAGTTTCAGGCCATTTGGACCTGGCCCGGCCTAGATGTGAGCCTTCAAAGTCAGCGCGTTTGTTTAAACTTTCTCCTCCAATTCGTTGCAATTGTACAAGCGTTTCTCGCTCATCCGACTGGAGCGTAACGCTTTATCTGTTAATATCTCTGGTCTCCTTGGGAGTAGAAAGTCGGTTCATGGCTCTTTGGAAAGGGATGCATCTCCCCTGTAATCGCCTTTAAGCGGCACGCGGATCGGACCCACCGTTCTCACGCTACGATTTTTTAAACGTGGTGCGCGTCGGAGAAAATGCGCGTAATATCTCTTGTCTCCTTGGGAGTAGAAAGTCTGTTCATGGCTCTTTGGAAAGGGCTGTATCTCCCCTGTAATCGCCTTCGAGCGGCACGCGCATCGGAACCATCGTTATCACGCTACGATTTTTTAATGCCGCCAGGGACGGGCCGAAAGCGTGGCAGGTGGCGTTCGTTAGGGACAGTCATGGAGGTGATGCGCACCGAGTTGCACGCCATTTGGAGTTGGCCCGGCCTAGATGTGAGCGTTCAAAGTCAGCGCGTTTGTTTAAACTTTCTCCTCCAATTCGTTGCAATTGTACAAGCGTTTCTCGTTCATCCGACTGGAGCGTAACGCTTTATATGTTAATATTTCTGGTCTCCTTGGGAGTAGAAAGTCTGTTCATGGCTCTTTTGAAAGGGATGCATCTCCCCTGTAATCGCCTTCGAGCGGCACGCGGATCGAACCCACGTTTTTCACGCTACGATTTTTTTTAAATGTGTTGCGCGGCGGAGAAAAGACGCGCGCCGGACGTATTTGCGGCTTAATATCTCTTGTCTCATTGGGTGTAGAAAGTCTGTTCATGGCTCTTTGGAAAGGGCTGCATCTCCCCTGTAATCGCCTTCGAGCGGCACGCGGATCGAACCCACGGTTTTCAAGCTATGATTTTTTTAAATGTGGTGCGCGGCGGAGGAAATGCGCGCGTCGGACGTCATTTCGGCTTAATATCTCTTGTCTCCTTGGGAGTAGAAAGTCTTTTCATGGCTCTTTGGAAAGGGCTGCATCTCCGCTGTAATCGCCTTCGAGCGGCACGCGGATCGAACCTACGGTTTTCACGCTATGATTTTTTTAAATGTGGTGCGCGGCGGAGAAAATGCGCGCGTCGGACGTCATTTCGGCTTAATATCTATTGTCTCCTTGGGAGTAGAAAGTCTTTTCATGGCTCTTTGGAAAGGTTTGCATCTCCCTTGTAATCGCCTTTAAGCGGCACGCGGATTGGACCCACCGTTCTTCCGATACGATTTTTTAAATGTGGTGCGCGGCGTAGAAAAGACGCGCGTAGGACGTATTTGCGGCTTAATATCTTTGGGCTCCTTGGGAGTAGGAAGTCTGTTCATGCCTCTTTGGAAAGGGCTGCATCTCCCCTGTAATCGCCTTCGAGCGGCACGTGGATCGAACCCACGGTTTTCACGCTATGATTTTTTTAAATGTGCTGCGCGGCGGAGAAAATGCGCGCGTCGGACGTCATTGCGGCTTAATATCTCTTGTCTCCTTGGGAGTAGAAAGTCTTTTCATGGTTCTTTGGAAAGGGCTGCATCTCCCCTGTAATCGCCTTCGAGCGGCACGCGCATCGGAACCATCGTTATCACGCTACGATTTTTTAATGCCGCCAGGGACGGGCCGAAAGCGTGGCAGGTGGCGTTCGTTAGGGACAGTCATGGAGGTGATGCACACCGAGTTGCACGCCATTTGGACTTGGCCCGGCCTAGATGTGAGCGTTCAAAGTCAGCGCGTTTGTTTAAACTTTCTCCTCCAATTCGTTGCAATTGTACAAGCGTTTCTCGTTCATCCGACTGGAGCGTAACGATTTATATGTTAATATTTCTGGTCTCCTTGGGAGTAGAAAGTCTGTTCATGGCTCTTTTGAAAGGTATGCATCTCCCCTGTAATCGCCTTCGAGCGGCACGCGGATCGAACCCACGTTTTTCACGCTACGATTTTTTTTAAATGTGTTGCGCGGCGGAGAAAAGACGCGCGCCGGACGTATTTGCGGCTTAATATCTCTTGTCTCATTGGGTGTAGAAAGTCTGTTCATGGCTCTTTGGAAAGGGCTGCATCTCCCCTGTAATCGCCTTCGAGCGGCACGCGGATCGAACCCACGGTTTTCAAGCTATGATTTTTTTAAATGTGGTGCGCCGCGGAGGAAATGCTCGCGTCGGACGTCATTTCGGCTTAATATCTCTTGTCTCCTTGGGAGTAGAAAGTCTTTTCATGGCTCTTTGGAAAGGGCTGCATCTCCGCTGTAATCGCCTTCGAGCGGCACGCGGATCGAACCCACGGTTTTCACGCTATGATTTTTTTAAATGTGGTGCGCGGCGGAGAAAATGCGCGCGTCGGACGTCATTTCGGCTTAATATCTATTGTCTCCTTGGGAGTAGAAAGTCTTTTCATGGCTCTTTGGAAAGGTTTGCATCTCCGCTGTAATCGCCTTCGAGCGGGACGCGGATCGAACCCACGGTTTTCACGCTATGATTTTTTTAAATGTGGTGCGCGTCGGAGAAAATGCGCGCGTCGGACGTCATTTCGGCTTAATATCTATTGTCTCCTTGGGAGTAGAAAGTCTTTTCATGGCTCTTTGGAAAGGTTTGCATCTCCCTTGTAATCGCCTTTAAGCGGCACGCGGATTGGACCCACCGTTCTTCCGATACGATTTTTTAAATGTGGTGCGCGGCGTAGAAAAGACTTGCGTAGGACGTATTTGCGGCTTAATATCTTTGGGCTCCTTGGGAGTAGGAAGTCTGTTCATGGCTCTTTTGAAAGGGATGCATCTCCCCTGTAATGGCCTTCGAGCGGCACGCGGATCGAACCCACGTTTTTCACGCTACGATTTTTTTTAAATGTGTTGCGCGGCGGAGAAAAGACGCGCGCCGGACGTATTTGCGGCTTAATATCTCTTGTCTCATTGGGAGTAGAAAGTCTGTTCATGGCTCTTTGGAAAGGTTTGCATCTTCCCTGTAATCGCCTTTAAGCGGCACGCGGATCGGACCCACCGTTCTTACGCTACGATTTTTTAAATGTGGTGCGCGGCGTAGAAAAAACGCGCGTAGGACGTATTTGCGGCTTAATATCTTTGGGCTCCTTGGGAGTAGGAAGTCTGTTCATGCCTCTTTGGAAAGGGCTCCATCTCCCCTGTAATCGCCTTCGAGCGGCACGCGGATCGAACCCACGGTTTTCACGCTATGATTTTTTTAAATGTGCTGCGCGGCGGAGAAAATGCGCGCGTCGGACGTCATTGCGGCTTAATATCTCTTGTCTCCTTGGGAGTAGAAAGTCTTTTCATGGTTCTTTGGAAAGGGCTGCATCTCCCCTGTAATCGCCTTCGCGCGGCACGCGGATCGGAACCATCGTTATCACGCTACGATTTTTTAATGCCGACAGGGACGGGCCGAAAGCTTGGCAGGTGGCGTTCGTTAGGAAAAGTCATGGACGTGATGCGGACCGAGTTGCAGGCCATTTGGTCCTGGCCCGGCCTAGATGTGAGCCTTCAAAGTCAGCGCGTTTGTTTAAACTTTCTCCTCCAATTCGTTGCAATTGTACAAGCGTTTCTCGCTCATCCGACTGGAGCGTAACGCTTTATCTGTTAATATCTCTGGTCTCCTTGGGAGTAGAAAGTTTGTTCATGGCTCTTTGGAAAGGGATGCATCTCCCCTGTAATCGCCTTTAAGCGGCACGCGGATCGGACCCACCGTTCTCACGCTACGATTTTTTAAACGTGGTGCGCGTCGGAGAAAATGCGCGTAATATCTCTTGTCTCCTTGGGAGTAGAAAGTCTGTTCATGGCTCTTTGGAAAGGGCTGTATCTCCCCTGTAATCGCCTTCGAGCGGCACGCGCATCGGAACCATCGTTATCACGCTACGATTTTTTAATGCCGCCAGGGATAGGCCGAAAGCGTGGCAGGTGGCGTTGGTTAGGGATAGTCATGGAGGTGATGCACACCGAGTTGCACGCCATTTGGAGTTGGCCCGCCCTAGATGTGAGCGTTCAAAGTCAGCGCGTTTGTTTAAACTTTCTCCTCCAATTCGTTGCAATTGTACAAGCGTTTCTCGTTCATCCGACTGGAGCGTAACGCTTTATATGTTAATATTTCTGGTCTCCTTGGGAGTAGAAAGTCTGTTCATGGCTCTTTTGAAAGGGATGCATCTCCCCTGTAATCGCCTTCGAGCGGCACGCGGATCGAACCCACGTTTTTCACGCTACGATTTTTTTTAAATGTGTTGCGCGGCGGAGAAAAGACGCGCGCCGGACGTATTTGCGGCTTAATATCTCTTGTCTCATTGGGTGTAGAAAGTCTGTTCATGGCTCTTTGGAAAGGGCTGCATCTCCCCTGTAATCGCCTTCGAGCGGCACGCGGATCGAACCCACGGTTTTCACGCTATGATTTTTTTAAATGTGGTGCGCGGCGGAGAAAAGACGCGCGTCGGACGTATTTGCGGCTTAATATCTCTTGTCTCATTGGGTGTAGAAAGTCTGTTCATGGCTCTTTGGAAAGGGCTGCATCTCCCCTGTAATCGCCTTCGAGCGGCACGCGGATCGAACCCACGGTTTTCACGCTATGATTTTTTTAAATGTGGTGCGCGGCGGAGGAAATGCGCGCGTCGGACGTCATTGCGGCTTAATATCTCTTGTCTCCTTGGGAGTAGAAAGTCTTTTCATGGCTCTTTGGAAAGGTTTGCATCTCCCCTGTAATTGCCTTTAAGCGGCACGCGGATCGGACCCACCGTTCTTACGCTACGATTTTTTAAATGTGGTGCGCGGCGTAGAAAAGACGCGCGTAGGACGTATTTGCGGCTTAATATCTTTGGGCTCCTTGGGAGTAGGAAGTCTGTTCATGCCTCTTTGGAAAGGGCTCCATCTCCCCTGTAATCGCCTTCGAGCGGCACGCGGATCGAACCCACGGTTTTCACGCTATGATTTTTTTAAATGTGCTGCGCGGCGGAGAAAATGCGCGCGTCGGACGTCATTGCGGCTTAATATCTCTTGTCTCCTTGGGAGTAGAAAGTCTTTTCATGGTTCTTTGGAAAGGGTTGCATCTCCCCTGTAATCGCCTTTAAGCGGCACGCGGATCGGACCCACCGTTCTCACGCTACGATTTTTTAAACGTGGTGCGCGTCGGAGAAAATGCGCGTAATATCTCTTGTCTCCTTGGGAGTAGAAAGTCTGTTCATGGCTCTTTGGAAAGGGCTGTATCTCCCCTGTAATCGCCTTCGAGCGGCACGCGCATCGGAACCATCGTTATCACTCTACGATTTTTTAATGCCGCCAGGGATAGGCCGAAAGCGTGGCAGGTGGCGTTGGTTAGGGACAGTCATGGAGGTGATGCACACCGAGTTGCACGCCATTTGGAGTTGGCCCGCCCTAGATGTGAGCGTTCAAAGTCAGCGCGTTTGTTTAAACTTTCTCCTCCAATTCGTTGCAATTGTACAAGCGTTTCTCGTTCATCCGACTGGAGCGTAACGCTTTATATGTTAATATTTCTGGTCTCCTTGGGAGTAGAAAGTCTGTTCATGGCTCTTTTGAAAGGGATGCATCTCCCCTGTAATCGCCTTCGAGCGGCACGCGGATCGAACCCACGTTTTTCACGCTACGATTTTTTTTAAATGTGTTGCGCGGCGGAGAAAAGACGCGCGCCGGACGTATTTGCGGCTTAATATCTCTTGTCTCATTGGGTGTAGTAAGTCTGTTCATGGCTCTTTGGAAAGGGCTGCATCTCCCCTGTAATCGCCTTCGAGCGGCACGCGGATCGAACCCACGGTTTTCACGCTATGATTTTTTTAAATGTGGTGCGCGGCGGAGGAAATGCGCGCGTCGGACGTCATTTCGGCTTAATATCTCTTGTCTCCTTGGGAGTAGAAAGTCTTTTCATGGCTCTTTTGAAAGGGCTGCATCTCCGCTGTAATCGCCTTCGAGCGGCACGCGGATCGAACCCACGGTTTTCACGCTATGATTTTTTTAAATGTGGTGCGCGGCGGAGAAAATGCGCGCGTCGGACGTCATTTCGGCTTAATATCTATTGTCTCCTTGGGAGTAGAAAGTCTTTTCATGGCTCTTTGGAAAGGTTTGCATCTCCCTTGTAATCGCCTTTAAGCGGCACGCGGATTGGACCCACCGTTCTTCCGATACGATTTTTTAAATGTGGTGCGCGGCGTAGAAAAGACGCGCGTAGGACGTATTTGCGGCTTAATATCTTTGGGCTCCTTGGGAGTAGGAAGTCTGTTCATGCCTCTTTGGAAAGGGCTGCATCTCCCCTGTAATCGCCTTCGAGCGGCACGCGGATCGAACCCACGGTTTTCACGCTATGATTTTTTTAAATGTGGTGCGCGGCGGAGGAAATGCGCGCGTCGGACGTCATTTCGGCTTAATATCTCTTGTCTCCTTGGGAGTAGAAAGTCTTTTCATGGCTCTTTGGAAAGGGCTGCATCTCCCCTGTAATCGCCTTTAAGCGGCACGCGGATCGAACCCACGGTTTTCACGGTACGATTTTTTTTAAATGTGTTGCGCGGCGGAGAATAGACGCGCGCCGGACGTATTTGCGGCTTGATATCTCTTGTCTCATTGGTTGTAGAAAGTCTGTTCATGGCTCTTTGGAAAGGTTTGCATCTTCCCTGTAATCGCCTTTAAGCGGCACGCGGATCGGACCCACCGTTCTTACGCTACGATTTTTTAAATGTGGTGCGCGGCGTAGAAAAGACGCGCGTAGGACGTATTTGCGGCTTAATATCTTTGGGCTCCTTGGGAGTAGGAAGTCTGTTCATGCCTCTTTGGAAAGGGCTCCATCTCCCCTGTAATCGCCTTCGAGCGGCACGCGGATCGAACCCACGGTTTTCACGCTATGATTTTTTTAAATGTGCTGCGCGGCGGAGAAAATGCGCTCGTCGGACGTCATTGCGGCTTAATATCTCTTGTCTCCTTGGGAGTAGAAAGTCTTTTCATGGCTCTTTGGAAAGGTTTGCATCTCCCCTGTAATCGCCTTTAAGCGGCACGCGGATCGGACCCACCGTTCTTACGCTACGATTTTTTAAATGTGGTGCGCGGCGTAGAAAAGACGCGCGTAGGACGTATTTGCGGCTTAATATCTTTGGGCTCCTTGGGAGTAGGAAGTCTGTTCATGCCTCTTTGGAAAGGGCTCCATCTCCCCTGTAATCGCCTTCGAGCGGCACGCGGATCGAACCCACGGTTTTCACGCTATGATTTTTTTAAATGTGCTGCGCGGCGTAGAAAAGACGCGCGTAGGACGTATTTGCGGCTTAATATCTTTGGGCTCCTTGGGAGTAGAAAGTCTGTTCATGGCTCTTTGGAAAGGGCTGCATCTCCCCTGTAATCGCCTTCGCGCGGCACGCGGATCGGAACCATCGTTATCACGCTACGATTTTTTAATGCCGACAGGGACGGGCCGAAAGCTTGGCAGGTGGCGTTCGTTAGGAAAAGTCATGGACGTGATGCGGACCGAGTTGCAGGCCATTTGGACCTGGCCCGGCCTAGATGTGAGCCTTCAAAGTCAGCGCGTTTGTTTAAACTTTCTCCTCCAATTCGTTGCAATTGTACAAGCGTTTCTCGCTCATCCGACTGGAGCGTAACGCTTTATCTGTTAATATCTCTGGTCTCCTTGGGAGTAGAAAGTCTGTTCATGGCTCTTTGGAAAGGGATGCATCTCCCCTGTAATCGCCTTTAAGCGGCACGCGGATCGGACCCACCGTTCTCACGCTACGATTTTTTAAACGTGGTGCGCGTCGGAGAAAATGCGCGTAATATCTCTTGTCTCCTTGGGAGTAGAAAGTCTGTTCATGGCTCTTTGGAAAGGGCTGCATCTCCCCTGTAATCGCCTTTAAGCGGCACGCGGATCGGACCCACCGTTCTCACGCTATGATTTTTTTAAATGTGGTGCGCGGCGGAGGAAATGCGCGCGTCGGACGTCATTTCGGCTTAATATCTCTTGTCTCCTTGGGAGTAGAAAGTCTTTTCATGGCTCTTTGGAAAGGGCTGCATCTCCCTTGTAATCGCCTTTAAGCGGCACGCGGATTGGACCCACCGTTCTTCCGATACGATTTTTTAAATGTGGTGCGCGGCGTAGAAAAGACGCGCGTAGGACGTATTTGAGGCTTAATATCTTTGGGCTCCTTGGGAGTAGGAAGTCTGTTCATGGCTCTTTGGAAAGGGCTGCATCTCCCCTGTAATCGCCTTCGAGCGGCACGCGCATCGGAACCATCGTTATCAAGCTACGATTTTTTAATGCCGCCAGGGACGGGCCGAAAGCGTGGCAGGTGGCGTTCGTTAGGGACAGTCATGGAGGTGATGCGCACCGAGTTGCACGCCATTTGGAGTTGGCCCGGCCTAGATGTGAGCGTTCAAAGTCAGCGCGTTTGTTTAAACTTTCTCCTCCAATTCGTTGCAATTGTACAAGCGTTTCTCGTTCATCCGACTGGAGCGTAACGCTTTATATGTTAATATTTCTGGTCTCCTTGGGAGTAGAAAGTCTGTTCATGGCTCTTTTGAAAGGGATGCATCTCCCCTGTAATCGCCTTCGAGCGGCACGCGGATCGAACCCACGTTTTTCACGCTACGATTTTTTTTAAATGTGTTGCGCGGCGGAGAAAAGACGCGCGCCGGACGTATTTGCGGCTTAATATCTCTTGTCTCATTGGGAGTAGAAAGTCTGTTCATGGCTCTTTGGAAAGGGCTGCATCTCCCCTGTAATCGCCTTCGAGCGGCACGCGGATCGAACCCACGGTTTTCACGCTATGATTTTTTTAAATGTGGTGCGCGGCGGAGGAAATGCGCGCGTCGGACGTCATTTCGGCTTAATATCTCTTGTCTCCTTGGGAGTAGAAAGTCTTTTCATGGCTCTTTGGAAAGGGCTGCATCTCCGCTGTAATCGCCTTCGAGCGGCACGCGGATCGAACCCACGGTTTTCACGCTATGATTTTTTTAAATGTGGTGCGCGGCGGAGAAAATGCGCGCGTCGGACGTCATTTCGGCTTAATATCTATTGTCTCCTTGGGAGTAGAAAGTCTTTTCATGGCTCTTTGGAAAGGTTTGCATCTCCCTTGTAATCGCCTTTAAGCGGCACGCGGATTGGACCCACCGTTCTTCCGATACGATTTTTTAAATGTGGTGCGCGGCGTAGAAAAGACGCGCGTAGGACGTATTTGCGGCTTAATATCTTTGGGCTCCTTGGGAGTAGGAAGTCTGTTCATGCCTCTTTGGAAAGGGCTGCATCTCCCCTGTAATCGCCTTCGAGCGGCACGCGGATCGAACCCACGGTTTTCAGGCTATGATTTTTTTAAATGTGGTGCGCGGCGGAGGAAATGCGCGCGTCGGACGTCATTTCGGCTTGATATCTCTTGTCTCATTGGGAGTAGAAAGTCTGTTCATGGCTCTTTGGAAAGGGCTGCATCTCCCCTGTAATCGCCTTCGAGCGGCACGCGGATCGAACCCACGGTTTTCACGCTACGATTTTTTTTAAATGTGTTGCGCGGCGGAGAAAAGACGCGCGCCGGACGTATTTGCGGCTTAATATCTCTTGTCTCATTGGGTGTAGAAAGTCTGTTCATGGCTCTTTGGAAAGGGCTGCATTTCCCCTGTAATCGCCTTCGAGCGGCACGCGGATCGAACCCAAGGTTTTCACGCTATGATTTTTTTAAATGTGGTGCGCGGCGGAGGAAATGCGCGCGTCGGACGTTATTTCGGCTTAATATCTCTTGTCTCCTTGGGAGTAGAAAGTCTTTTCATGGCTCTTTGGAAAGGTTTGCATCTCCCTTGTAATCGCCTTTAAGCGGCACGCGGATTGGACCCACCGTTCTTCCGATACGATTTTTTAAATGTGGTGCGCGGCGTAGAAAAGACGCGCGTAGGACGTATTTGCGGCTTAATATCTTTGGGCTCCTTGGGAGTAGGAAGTCTGTTCATGCCTCTTTGGAAAGGGCTCCATCTCCCCTGTAATCGCCTTCGAGCGGCACGCGGATCGAACCCACGGTTTTCACGCTATGATTTTTTTAAATGTGCTGCGCGGCGGAGAAAATGCGCGCGTCGGACGTCATTGCGGCTTAATATCTCTTGTCTCCTTGGGAGTAGAAAGTCTTTTCATGGTTCTTTGGAAAGGGTTGCATCTCCCCTGTAATCGCCTTTAAGCGGCACGCGGATCGGACCCACCGTTCTCACGCTACGATTTTTTAAACGTGGTGCGCGTCGGAGAAAATGCGCGTAATATCTCTTGTCTCCTTGGGAGTAGAAAGTCTGTTCATGGCTCTTTGGAAAGGGCTGTATCTCCCCTGTAATCGCCTTCGAGCGGCACGCGCATCGGAACCATCGTTATCACGCTACGATTTTTTAATGCCACCAGGGATAGGCCGAAAGCGTGGCAGGTGGCGTTCGTTAGGGACAGTCATGGAGGTGATGCACACCGAGTTGCACGCCATTTGGAGTTGGCCCGGCCTAGATGTGAGCGTTCAAAGTCAGCGCGTTTGTTTAAACTTTCTCCTCCAATTCGTTGCAATTGTACAAGCGTTTCTCGTTCATCCGACTGGAGCGTAACGCTTTATATGTTAATATTTCTGGTCTCCTTGGGAGTAGAAAGTCTGTTCATGGCTCTTTTGAAAGGGATACATCTCCCCTGTAATCGCCTTCGAGCGGCACGCGGATCGAACCCACGGTTTTCACGCTACGATTTTTTTTAAATGTGTTGCGCGGCGGAGAATAGACGCGCGCCGGACGTATTTGCGGCTTGATATCTCTTGTCTCATTGGGAGTAGAAAGTCTGTTCATGGCTCTTTGGAAAGGGCTGCATCTCCCCTGTAATCGCCTTCGAGCGGCACGCGGATCGAAACCACGGTTTTCACGCTACGATTTTTTTTAAATGTGTTGCGCGTCGGAGAAAAGACGCGCGCCGGACGTATTTGCGGGTTAATATCTCTTGTCTCATTGGGTGTAGAAAGTCTGTTCATGGCTCTTTGGAAAGGGCTGCATTTCCCCTGTAATCGCCTTCGAGCGGCACGCGGATCGAACCCACGGTTTTCACGCTATGATTTTTTTCAATGTGGTGCGCGGCGGAGGAAATGCGCGCGTCGGACGTTATTTCGGCTTAATATCTCTTGTCTCCTTGGGAGTAGAAAGTCTTTTCATGGCTCTTTGGAAAGGGCTGCATCTCCGCTGTAATCGACTTCGAGCGGCACGCGGATCGAACCCACGGTTTTCACGCTATGATTTTTTTAAATGTGGTGCGCGGCGGAGAAAATGCGCGCGTCGGACGTCATTGCGGCTTAATATCTCTTGTCTCCTTGAGAGTAGAAAGTATTTTAATGGCTCTTTGGAAAGGGCTGCATCTCCCCTGTAATCGCCTTTAAGCGGCACGCGGATCGAACCCACGGTTTTCACGTTACGATTTTTTTAAATGTGTTGCGCGGCGGAGAATAGACGCGCGCCGGACGTATTTGCGGCTTGATATCTCTTGTCTCATTGGGAGTAGAAAGTCTGTTCATGGCTCTTTGGAAAGGGCTGCATCTCCCCTGTAATCGCCTTCGAGCGGCACGCGGATCGAACCCACGGTTTTCACGCTATGATTTTTTTAAATGTGTTGCGCGTCGGAGAAAATGCGCGCGTCGGACGTCATTGCGGCTTAATATCTCTTGTCTCCTTGGGAGTAGAAAGTCTTTTCATGGCTCTTTGGAAAGGTTTGCATCTCCCCTGTAATCGCCTTCGAGCGGCACGCGGATCGAACCCACGGTTTTCACGCTATGATTTTTTTAAATGTGGTGCGCGGCGGAGGAAATGCGCGCGTCGGACGTCATTTCGGCTTAATATCTCTTGTCTCCTTGGGAGTAGAAAGTCTTTTCATGGCTCTTTGGAAAGGTTTGCATCTCCCCTGTAATCGCCTTTAAGCGGCACGCGGATCGGACCCACCGTTCTTACGCTACGATTTTTTAAATGTGGTGCGCGGCGTAGAAAAGACGCGCGTAGGACGTATTTGCGGCTTAATATCTTTGGGCTCCTTGGGAGTAGGAAGTCTGTTCATGCCTCTTTGGAAAGGGCTGCATCTCCCCTGTAATCGCCTTTAAGCGGCACGCGGATCGAACCCACGGTTTTCACGCTACGATTTTTTAAACGTGGTGCGCGTCGGAGAAAATGCGCGTAATATCTCTTGTCTCCTTGGGAGTAGGAAGTCTGTTCATGGCTCTTTGGAAAGGGCTGCATCTCCCCTGTAATCGCCTTCGAGCGGCACGCGCATCGGAACCATCGTTATCAAGCTACGATTTTTTAATGCCGCCACGGACGGGCCGAAAGCGTGGCAGGTGGCGTTCGTTAGGGACAGTCATGGAGGTGATGCGCACCGAGTTGCACGCCATTTGGAGTTGGCCCGGCCTAGATTTGAGCGTTCAAAGTCAGCGCGTTTGTTTAAACTTTCTCCTCCAATTCGTTGCAATTGTACAAGCGTTTCTCGTTCATCCGACTGGAGCGTAACGCTTTATATGTTAATATTTCTGGTCTCCTTGGGAGTAGAAAGTCTGTTCATGGCTCTTTTGAAAGGGATGCATCTCCCCTGTAATCGCCTTCGAGCGGCACGCGGATCGAACCCACGTTTTTCACGCTACGATTTTTTTTAAATGTGTTGCGCGGCGGAGAAAAGACGCGCGCCGGACGTATTTGCGGCTTAATATCTCTTGTCTCATTGGGTGTAGAAAGTCTGTTCATGGCTCTTTTGAAAGGGCTGCATCTCCCCTGTAATCGCCTTCGAGCGGCACGCGGATCGAACCCACGGTTTTCACGCTACGATTTTTTTTAAATGTGTTGCGCGGCGGAGAATAGACGCGCGCCGGACGTATTTGCGGCTTGATATCTCTTGTCTCATTGGGAGTAGAAAGTCTGTTCATGGCTCTTTGGAAAGGGCTGCATCTCCCCTGTAATCGCCTTCGAGCGGCACGCGGATCGAACCCACGGTTTTCACGCTATGATTTTTTTAAATGTGGTGCGCGGCGGAGGAAATGCGCGCGTCGGACGTCATTTCGGCTTAATATCTCTTGTCTCCTTGGGAGTAGAAAGTCTTTTCATGGCTCTTTGGAAAGGGCTGCATCTCCGCTGTAATCGCCTTCGAGCGGCACGCGGATCGAACCCACGGTTTTCACGCTATGATTTTTTTAAATGTGGTGCGCGGCGGAGAAAATGCGCGCGTCGGACGTCATTTCGGCTTAATATCTATTGTCTCCTTGGGAGTAGAAAGTCTTTTCATGGCTCTTTGGAAAGGTTTGCATCTCCCTTGTAATCGCCTTTAAGCGGCACGCGGATTGGACCCACCGTTCTTCCGATACGATTTTTTAAATGTGGTGCGCGGCGTAGAAAAGACGCGCGTAGGACGTATTTGCGGCTTAATATCTTTGGGCTCCTTGGGAGTAGGAAGTCTGTTCATGCCTCTTTGGAAAGGGCTGCATCTCCCCTGTAATCGCCTTCGAGCGGCACGTGGATCGAACCCACGGTTTTCACGCTATGATTTTTTTAAATGTGGTGCGCGGCGGAGGAAATGCGCGCGTCGGACGTCATTTCGGCTTAATATCTCTTGTCTCCTTGGGAGTAGAAAGTCTTTTCATGGCTCTTTGGAAAGGGCTGCATCTCCCCTGTAATCGCCTTTAAGCGGCACGCGGATCGAACCCACGGTTTTCACGGTACGATTTTTTTTAAATGTGTTGCGCGGCGGAGAATAGACGCGCGCCGGACGTATTTGCGGCTTGATATCTCTTGTCTCATTGGGTGTAGAAAGTCTGTTCATGGCTCTTTGGAAAGGTTTGCATCTTCCCTGTAATCGCCTTTAAGCGGCACGCGGATCGGACCCACCGTTCTTACGCTACGATTTTTTAAATGTGGTGCGCGGCGTAGAAAAGACGCGCGTAGGACGTATTTGCGGCTTAATATCTTTGGGCTCCTTGGGAGTAGGAAGTCTGTTCATGCCTCTTTGGAAAGGGCTCCATCTCCCCTGTAATCGCCTTCGAGCGGCACGCGGATCGAACCCACGGTTTTCACGCTATGATTTTTTTAAATGTGCTGCGCGGCGTAGAAAAGACGCGCGTAGGACGTATTTGCGGCTTAATATCTTTGGGCTCCTTGGGAGTAGAAAGTCTGTTCATGGCTCTTTGGAAAGGGCTGCATCTCCCCTGTAATCGCCTTCGCGCGGCACGCGGATCGGAACCATCGTTATCACGCTACGATTTTTTAATGCCGACAGGGACGGGCCGAAAGCTTGGCAGGTGGCGTTCGTTAGGAAAAGTCATGGACGTGATGCGGACCGAGTTGCAGGCCATTTGGACCTGGCCCGGCCTAGATGTGAGCCTTCAAAGTCAGCGCGTTTGTTTAAACTTTCTCCTCCAATTCGTTGCAATTGTACAAGCGTTTCTCGCTCATCCGACTGGAGCGTAACGCTTTATCTGTTAATATCTCTGGTCTCCTTGGGAGTAGAAAGTCTGTTCATGGCTCTTTGGAAAGGGATGCATCTCCCCTGTAATCGCCTTTAAGCGGCACGCGGATCGGACCCACCGTTCTCACGCTACGATTTTTTAAACGTGGTGCGCGTCGGAGAAAATGCGCGTAATATCTCTTGTCTCCTTGGGAGTAGAAAGTCTGTTCATGGCTCTTTGGAAAGGGCTGCATCTCCCCTGTAATCGCCTTTAAGCGGCACGCGGATCGGACCCACCGTTCTCACGCTATGATTTTTTTAAATGTGGTGCGCGGCGGAGGAAATGCGCGCGTCGGACGTCATTTCGGCTTAATATCTCTTGTCTCCTTGGGAGTAGAAAGTCTTTTCATGGCTCTTTGGAAAGGGCTGCATCTCCGCTGTAATCGCCTTCGAGCGGCACGCGGATCGAACCCACGGTTTTCACGCTATGATTTTTTTAAATGTGGTGCGCGGCGGAGAAAATGCGCGCGTCGGACGTCATTTCGGCTTAATATCTATTGTCTCCTTGGGAGTAGAAAGTCTTTTCATGGCTCTTTGGAAAGGTTTGCATCTCCCTTGTAATCGCCTTTAAGCGGCACGCGGATTGGACCCACCGTTCTTCCGATACGATTTTTTAAATGTGGTGCGCGGCGTAGAAAAGACGCGCGTAGGACGTATTTGAGGCTTAATATCTTTGGGCTCCTTGGGAGTAGGAAGTCTGTTCATGGCTCTTTGGAAAGGGCTGCATCTCCCCTGTAATCGCCTTCGAGCGGCACGCGCATCGGAACCATCGTTATCAAGCTACGATTTTTTAATGCCGCCAGGGACGGGCCGAAAGCGTGGCAGGTGGCGTTCGTTAGGGACAGTCATGGAGGTGATGCGCACCGAGTTGCACGCCATTTGGAGTTGGCCCGGCCTAGATGTGAGCGTTCAAAGTCAGCGCGTTTGTTTAAACTTTCTCCTCCAATTCGTTGCAATTGTACAAGCGTTTCTCGTTCATCCGACTGGAGCGTAACGCTTTATATGTTAATATTTCTGGTCTCCTTGGGAGTAGAAAGTCTGTTCATGGCTCTTTTGAAAGGGATGCATCTCCCCTGTAATCGCCTTCGAGCGGCACGCGGATCGAACCCACGTTTTTCACGCTACGATTTTTTTTAAATGTGTTGCGCGGCGGAGAAAAGACGCGCGCCGGACGTATTTGCGGCTTAATATCTCTTGTCTCATTGGGAGTAGAAAGTCTGTTCATGGCTCTTTGGAAAGGGCTGCATCTCCCCTGTAATCGCCTTCGAGCGGCACGCGGATCGAACCCACGGTTTTCACGCTATGATTTTTTTAAATGTGGTGCGCGGCGGAGGAAATGCGCGCGTCGGACGTCATTTCGGCTTAATATCTCTTGTCTCCTTGGGAGTAGAAAGTCTTTTCATGGCTCTTTGGAAAGGGCTGCATCTCCGCTGTAATCGCCTTCGAGCGGCACGCGGATCGAACCCACGGTTTTCACGCTATGATTTTTTTAAATGTGGTGCGCGGCGGAGAAAATGCGCGCGTCGGACGTCATTTCGGCTTAATATCTATTGTCTCCTTGGGAGTAGAAAGTCTTTTCATGGCTCTTTGGAAAGGTTTGCATCTCCCTTGTAATCGCCTTTAAGCGGCACGCGGATTGGACCCACCGTTCTTCCGATACGATTTTTTAAATGTGGTGCGCGGCGTAGAAAAGACGCGCGTAGGACGTATTTGCGGCTTAATATCTTTGGGCTCCTTGGGAGTAGGAAGTCTGTTCATGCCTCTTTGGAAAGGGCTGCATCTCCCCTGTAATCGCCTTCGAGCGGCACGCGGATCGAACCCACGGTTTTCAGGCTATGATTTTTTTAAATGTGGTGCGCGGCGGAGGAAATGCGCGCGTCGGACGTCATTTCGGCTTGATATCTCTTGTCTCATTGGGAGTAGAAAGTCTGTTCATGGCTCTTTGGAAAGGGCTGCATCTCCCCTGTAATCGCCTTCGAGCGGCACGCGGATCGAACCCACGGTTTTCACGCTACGATTTTTTTTAAATGTGTTGCGCGGCGGAGAAAAGACGCGCGCCGGACGTATTTGCGGCTTAATATCTCTTGTCTCATTGGGTGTAGAAAGTCTGTTCATGGCTCTTTGGAAAGGGCTGCATTTCTCCTGTAATCGCCTTCGAGCGGCACGCGGATCGAACCCACGGTTTTCACGCTATGATTTTTTTAAATGTGGTGCGCGGCGGAGGAAATGCGCGCGTCGGACGTTATTTCGGCTTAATATCTCTTGTCTCCTTGGGAGTAGAAAGTCTTTTCATGGCTCTTTGGAAAGGTTTGCATCTCCCTTGTAATCGCCTTTAAGCGGCACGCGGATTGGACCCACCGTTCTTCCGATACGATTTTTTAAATGTGGTGCGCGGCGTAGAAAAGACGCGCGTAGGACGTATTTGCGGCTTAATATCTTTGGGCTCCTTGGGAGTAGGAAGTCTGTTCATGCCTCTTTGGAAAGGGCTCCATCTCCCCTGTAATCGCCTTCGAGCGGCACGCGGATCGAACCCACGGTTTTCACGCTATGATTTTTTTAAATGTGCTGCGCGGCGGAGAAAATGCGCGCGTCGGACGTCATTGCGGCTTAATATCTCTTGTCTCCTTGGGAGTAGAAAGTCTTTTCATGGTTCTTTGGAAAGGGTTGCATCTCCCCTGTAATCGCCTTTAAGCGGCACGCGGATCGGACCCACCGTTCTCACGCTACGATTTTTTAAACGTGGTGCGGATCGGAGAAAATGCGCGTAATATCTCTTGTCTCCTTGGGAGTAGAAAGTCTGTTCATGGCTCTTTGGAAAGGGCTGTATCTCCCCTGTAATCGCCTTCGAGCGGCACGCGCATCGGAACCATCGTTATCACGCTACGATTTTTTAATGCCACCAGGGATAGGCCGAAAGCGTGGCAGGTGGCGTTCGTTAGGGACAGTCATGGAGGTGATGCACACCGAGTTGCACGCCATTTGGAGTTGGCCCGGCCTAGATGTGAGCGTTCAAAGTCAGCGCGTTTGTTTAAACTTTCTCCTCCAATTCGTTGCAATTGTACAAGCGTTTCTCGTTCATCCGACTGGAGCGTAACGCTTTATATGTTAATATTTCTGGTCTCCTTGGGAGTAGAAAGTCTGTTCATGGCTCTTTTGAAAGGGATACATCTCCCCTGTAATCGCCTTCGAGCGGCACGCGGATCGAACCCACGGTTTTCACGCTACGATTTTTTTTAAATGTGTTGCGCGGCGGAGAATAGACGCGCGCCGGACGTATTTGCGGCTTGATATCTCTTGTCTCATTGGGAGTAGAAAGTCTGTTCATGGCTCTTTGGAAAGGGCTGCATCTCCCCTGTAATCGCCTTCGAGCGGCACGCGGATCGAACCCACGGTTTTCACGCTACGATTTTTTTTAAATGTGTTGCGCGTCGGAGAAAAGACGCGCGCCGGACGTATTTGCGGCTTAATATCTCTTGTCTCATTGGGTGTAGAAAGTCTGTTCATGGCTCTTTGGAAAGGGCTGCATTTCCCCTGTAATCGCCTTCGAGCGGCACGCGGATCGAACCCAGGGTTTTCACGCTATGATTTTTTTAAATGTGGTGCGCGGCGGAGGAAATGCGCGCGTCGGACGTTATTTCGGCTTAATATCTCTTGTCTCCTTGGGAGTAGAAAGTCTTTTCATGGCTCTTTGGAAAGGGCTGCATCTCCGCTGTAATCGCCTTCGAGCGGCACGCGGATCGAACCCACGGTTTTCACGCTATGATTTTTTTAAATGTGGTGCGCGGCGGAGAAAATGCGCGCGTCGGACGTCATTGCGGCTTAATATCTCTTGTCTCCTTGAGAGTAGAAAGTATTTTAATGGCTCTTTGGAAAGGGCTGCATCTCCCCTGTAATCGCCTTTAAGCGGCACGCGGATCGAACCCACGGTTTTCACGTTACTATTTTTTTAAATGTGTTGCGCGGCGGAGAATAGACGCGCGCCAGACGTATTTGCGGCTTGATATCTCTTGTCTCATTGGGAGTAGAAAGTCTGTTCATGGCTCTTTGGAAAGGGCTGCATCTCCCCTGTAATCGCCTTCGAGCGGCACGCGGATCGAACCCACGGTTTTCACGCTATGATTTTTTTAAATGTGTTGCGCGTCGGAGAAAATGCGCGCGTCGGACGTCATTGCGGCTTAATATCTCTTGTCTCCTTGGGAGTAGAAAGTCTTTTCATGGCTCTTTGGAAAGGTTTGCATCTCCCCTGTAATCGCCTTCGAGCGGCACGCGGATCGAACCCACGGTTTTCACGCTATGATTTTTTTAAATGTGGTGCGCGGCGGAGGAAATGCGCGCGTCGGACGTCATTTCGGCTTAATATCTCTTGTCTCCTTGGGAGTAGAAAGTCTTTTCATGGCTCTTTGGAAAGGTTTGCATCTCCCCTGTAATCGCCTTTAAGCGGCACGCGGATCGGACCCACCGTTCTTACGCTACGATTTTTTAAATGTGGTGCGCGGCGTAGAAAAGACGCGCGTAGGACGTATTTGCGGCTTAATATCTTTGGGCTCCTTGGGAGTAGGAAGTCTGTTCATGCCTCTTTGGAAAGGGCTGCATCTCCCCTGTAATCGCCTTTAAGCGGCACGCGGATCGAACCCACGGTTTTCACGCTACGATTTTTTAAACGTGGTGCGCGTCGGAGAAAATGCGCGTAATATCTCTTGTCTCCTTGGGAGTAGGAAGTCTGTTCATGGCTCTTTGGAAAGGGCTGCATCTCCCCTGTAATCGCCTTCGAGCGGCACGCGCATCGGAACCATCGTTATCAAGCTACGATTTTTTAATGCCGCCACGGACGGGCCGAAAGCGTGGCAGGTGGCGTTCATTAGGGACAGTCATGGAGGTGATGCGCACCGAGTTGCACGCCATTTGGAGTTGGCCCGGCCTAGATGTGAGCGTTCAAAGTCAGCGCGTTTGTTTAAACTTTCTCCTCCAATTCGTTGCAATTGTACAAGCGTTTCTCGTTCATCCGACTGGAGCGTAACGCTTTATATGTTAATATTTCTGGTCTCCTTGGGAGTAGAAAGTCTGTTCATGGCTGTTTTGAAAGGGATGCATCTCCCCTGTAATCGCCTTCGAGCGGCACGCGGATCGAACCCACGTTTTTCACGCTACGATTTTTTTTAAATGTGTTGCGCGGCGGAGAAAAGACGCGCGCCGGACGTATTTGCGGCTTAATATCTCTTGTCTCATTGGGTGTAGAAAGTCTGTTCATGGCTCTTTTGAAAGGGCTGCATCTCCCCTGTAATCGCCTTCGAGCGGCACGCGGATCGAACCCACGGTTTTCAGGCTACGATTTTTTTTAAATGTGTTGCGCGGCGGAGAATAGACGCGCGCCGGACGTATTTGCGGCTTGATATCTCTTGTCTCATTGGGAGTAGAAAGTCTGTTCATGGCTCTTTGGAAAGGGCTGCATCTCCCCTGTAATCGCCTTCGAGCGGCACGCGGATCGAACCCACGGTTTTCACGCTATGATTTTTTTAAATGTGGTGCGCGGCGGAGGAAATGCGCGCGTCGGACGTCATTTCGGCTTAATATCTCTTGTCTCCTTGGGAGTAGAAAGTCTTTTCATGGCTCTTTGGAAAGGGCTGCATCTCCGCTGTAATCGCCTTCGAGCGGCACGCGGATCGAACCCACGGTTTTCACGCTATGATTTTTTTAAATGTGGTGCGCGGCGGAGAAAATGCGCGCGTCGGACGTCATTTCGGCTTAATATCTATTGTCTCCTTGGGAGTAGAAAGTCTTTTCATGGCTCTTTGGAAAGGTTTGCATCTCCCTTGTAATCGCCTTTAAGCGGCACGCGGATTGGACCCACCGTTCTTCCGATACGATTTTTTAAATGTGGTGCGCGGCGTAGAAAAGACGGGCGTAGGACGTATTTGCGGCTTAATATCTTTGGGCTCCTTGGGAGTAGGAAGTCTGTTCATGCCTCTTTGGAAAGGGATACATCTCCCCTGTAATCGCCTTCGAGCGGCACGCGGATCGAACCCACGGTTTTCACGCTACGATTTTTTTTAAATGTGTTGCGCGGCGGAGAATAGACGCGCGCCGGACGTATTTGCGGCTTGATATCTCTTGTCTCATTGGGAGTAGAAAGTCTGTTCATGGCTCTTTGGAAAGGGCTGCATCTCCCCTGTAATCGCCTTCGAGCGGCACGCGGATCGAACCCACGGTTTTCACGCTACGATTTTTTTTAAATGTGTTGCGCGTCGGAGAAAAGACGCGCGCCGGACGTATTTGCGGCTTAATATCTCTTGTCTCATTGGGTGTAGAAAGTCTGTTCATGGCTCTTTGGAAAGGGCTGCATTTCCCCTGTAATCGCCTTCGAGCGGCACGCGGATCGAACCCACGGTTTTCACGCTATGATTTTTTTAAATGTGGTGCGCGGCGGAGGAAATGCGCGCGTCGGACGTTATTTCGGCTTAATATCTCTTGTCTCCTTGGGAGTAGAAAGTCTTTTCATGGCTCTTTGGAAAGGGCTGCATCTCCGCTGTAGTCGCCTTCGAGCGGCACGCGGATCGAACCCACGGTTTTCACGCTATGATTTTTTTAAATGTGGTGCGCGGCGGAGAAAATGCGCGCGTCGGACGTCATTGCGGCTTAATATCTCTTGTCTCCTTGAGAGTAGAAAGTATTTTAATGGCTCTTTGGAAAGGGCTGCATCTCCCCTGTAATCGCCTTTAAGCGGCACGCGGATCGAACCCACGGTTTTCACGTTACGATTTTTTTAAATGTGTTGCGCGGCGGAGAATAGACGCGCGCCGGACGTATTTGCGGCTTGATATCTCTTGTCTCATTGGGAGTAGAAAGTCTGTTCATGGCTCTTTGGAAAGGGCTGCATCTCCCCTGTAATCGCCTTTGAGCGGCACGCGGATCGAACCCACGGTTTTCACGCTATGATTTTTTTAAATGTGTTGCGCGTCGGAGAAAATGCGCGCGTCGGACGTCATTGCGGCTTAATATCTCTTGTCTCCTTGGGAGTAGAAAGTCTTTTCATGGCTCTTTGGAAAGGTTTGCATCTCCCCTCTAAGCGCCTTCGAGCGGCACGCGGATCGAACCCACGGTTTTCACGCTATGATTTTTTTAAATGTGGTGCGCGGCGGAGGAAATGCGCGCGTCGGACGTCATTTCGGCTTAATATCTCTTGTCTCCTTGGGAGTAGAAAGTCTTTTCATGGCTCTTTGGAAAGGTTTGCATCTCCCCTGTAATCGCCTTTAAGCGGCACGCGGATCGGACCCACCGTTCTTACGCTACGATTTTTTAAATGTGGTGCGCGGCGTAGAAAAGACGCGCGTAGGACGTATTTGCGGCTTAATATCTTTGGGCTCCTTGGGAGTAGGAAGTCTGTTCATGCCTCTTTGGAAAGGGCTGCATCTCCCCTGTAATCGCCTTTAAGCGGCACGCGGATCGAACCCACGGTTTTCACGCTACGATTTTTTAAACGTGGTGCGCGTCGGAGAAAATGCGCGTAATATCTCTTGTCTCCTTGGGAGTAGGAAGTCTGTTCATGGCTCTTTGGAAAGGGCTGCATCTCCCCTGTAATCGCCTTCGAGCGGCACGCGCATCGGAACCATCGTTATCAAGCTACGATTTTTTAATGCCGCCACGGACGGGCCGAAAGCGTGGCAGGTGGCGTTCGTTAGGGACAGTCATGGAGGTGATGCGCACCGAGTTGCACGCCATTTGGAGTTGGCCCGGCCTAGATGTGAGCGTTCAAAGTCAGCGCGTTTGTTTAAACTTTCTCCTCCAATTCGTTGCAATTGTACAAGCGTTTCTCGTTCATCCGACTGGAGCGTAACGCTTTATATGTTAATATTTCTGGTCTCCTTGGGAGTAGAAAGTCTGTTCATGGCTCTTTTGAAAGGGATGCATCTCCCCTGTAATCGCCTTCGAGCGGCACGCGGATCGAACCCACGTTTTTCACGCTACGATTTTTTTTAAATGTGTTGCGCGGCGGAGAAAAGACGCGCGCCGGACGTATTTGCGGCTTAATATCTCTTGTCTCATTGGGTGTAGAAAGTCTGTTCATGGCTCTTTTGAAAGGGCTGCATCTCCCCTGTAATCGCCTTCGAGCGGCACGCGGATCGAACCCACGGTTTTCACGCTACGATTTTTTTTAAATGTGTTGCGCGGCGGAGAATAGACGCGCGCCGGACGTATTTGCGGCTTGATATCTCTTGTCTCATTGGGAGTAGAAAGTCTGTTCATGGCTCTTTGGAAAGGGCTGCATCTCCCCTGTAATCGCCTTCGAGCGGCACGCGGATCGAACCCACGGTTTTCACGCTATGATTTTTTTAAATGTGGTGCGCGGCGGAGGAAATGCGCGCGTCGGACGTCATTTCGGCTTAATATCTCTTGTCTCCTTGGGAGTAGAAAGTCTTTTCATGGCTCTTTGGAAAGGGCTGCATCTCCGCTGTAATCGCCTTCGAGCGGCACGCGGATCGAACCCACGGTTTTCACGCTATGATTTTTTTAAATGTGGTGCGCGGCGGAGAAAATGCGCGCGTCGGACGTCATTTCGGCTTAATATCTATTGTCTCCTTGGGAGTAGAAAGTCTTTTCATGGCTCTTTGGAAAGGTTTGCATCTCCCTTGTAATCGCCTTTAAGCGGCACGCGGATTGGACCCACCGTTCTTCCGATACGATTTTTTAAATGTGGTGCGCGGCGTAGAAAAGACGCGCGTAGGACGTATTTGCGGCTTAATATCTTTGGGCTCCTTGGGAGTAGGAAGTCTGTTCATGCCTCTTTGGAAAGGGCTGCATCTCCCCTGTAATCGACTTCGAGCGGCACGCGGATCGAACCCACGGTTTTCACGCTATGATTTTTTTAAATGTGGTGTGCGGCGGAGGAAATGCGCGCGTCGGACGTCATTTCGGCTTAATATCTCTTGTCTCCTTGGGAGTAGAAAGTCTTTTCATGGCTCTTTGGAAAGGGCTGCATCTCCCCTGTAATCGCCTTTAAGCGGCACGCGGATCGAACCCACGGTTTTCACGTTACGATTTTTTTTAAATGTGTTGCGCGGCGGAGAATAGACGCGCGCCGGACGTATTTGCGGCTTGATATCTCTTGTCTCATTGGGAGTAGAAAGTCTGTTCATGGCTCTTTGGAAAGGGCTGCATCTCCCCTGTAATCGCCTTCGAGCGGCACGCGGATCGAACCCACGGTTTTCACGCTATGATTTTTTTAAATGTGTTGCGCGTCGGAGAAAATGCGCGCGTCGGACGTCATTGCGGCTTAATATCTCTTGTCTCCTTGGGAGTAGAAAGTCTTTTCATGGCTCTTTGGAAAGGTTTGCATCTCCCCTGTAATCGCCTTTAAGCGGCACGCGGATCGGACCCACCGTTCTTACGCTACGATTTTTTAAATGTGGTGCGCGGCGTAGAAAAGACGCGCGTAGGACATATTTGCGGCTTAATATCTTTGGGCTCCTTGGGAGTAGGAAGTCTGTTCATGCCTCTTTGGAAAGGGATGCATCTCCCCTGTAATCGCCTTCGAGCGGCACGCGGATCGGACCCACCGTTCTCACGCTACGATTTTTTAAACGTGGTGCGCGTCGGAGAAAATGCGCGTAATATCTCTTGTCTCATTGGGAGTAGAAAGTCTGTTCATGGCTCTTTGGAAAGGTTTGCATCTCCCTTGTAATCGCCTTTAAGCGGCACGCGGATTGGACCCACCGTTCTTCCGATACGATTTTTTAAATGTGGTGCGCGGCGTAGAAAAGACGCGCGTAGGACGTCATTTCGGCTTAATATCTCTTGTCTCCTTGGGAGTAGAAAGTCTTTTCATGGCTCTTTGGAAAGGGCTGCATCTCCCCTGTAATCGCCTTTAAGCGGCACGCGGATCGAACCCACGGTTTTCACGTTACGATTTTTTTTAAATGTGTTGCGCGGCGGAGAATAGACGCGCGCCGGACGTATTTGCGGCTTGATATCTCTTGTCTCATTGGGAGTAGAAAGTCTGTTCATGGCTCTTTGGAAAGGGCTGCATCTCCCCTGTAATCGCCTTCGAGCGGCACGCGGATCGAACCCACGGTTTTCACGCTATGATTTTTTTAAATGTGTTGCGCGGCGTAGAAAAGACGCGCGTAGGACGTATTTGCGGCTTAATATCTTTGGGCTCCTTAGGAGTAGGAAGTCTGTTCATGCCTCTTTGGAAAGGGCTCCATCTCCCCTGTAATCGCCTTCGAGCGGCACGCGGATCGAACCCACGGTTTTCACGCTATGATTTTTTTAAATGTGCTGCGCGGCGGAGAAAATGCGCGCGTCGGACGTCATTGCGGCTTAATATCTCTTGTCTCCTTGGGAGTAGAAAGTCTTTTCATGGTTCTTTGGAAAGGGTTGCATCTCCCCTGTAATCGCCTTTAAGCGGCACGCGGATCGGACCCACCGTTCTCACGCTACGATTTTTTAAACGTGGTGCGCGTCGGAGAAAATGCGCGTAATATCTCTTGTCTCATTGGGAGTAGAAAGTCTGTTCATGGCTCTTTGGAAAGGGCTGCATCTCCCCTGTAATCGCCTTCGAGCGGCACGCGGATCGAACCCACGGTTTTCACGCTATGATTTTTTTAAATGTGGTGCGCGGCGGAGGAAATGCGCGCGTCGGACGTCATTTCGGCTTAATATCTCTTGTCTCCTTGGGAGTAGAAAGTCTTTTCATGGCTCTTTGGAAAGGGCTGCATCTCCGCTGTAATCGCCTTCGAGCGGCACGCGGATCGAACCCACGGTTTTCACGCTATGATTTTTTTAAATGTGGTGCGCGGCGGAGAAAATGCGCGCGTCGGACGTCATTTCGGCTTAATATCTATTGTCTCCTTGGGAGTAGAAAGTCTTTTCATGGCTCTTTGGAAAGGTTTGCATCTCCCTTGTAATCGCCTTTAAGCGGCACGCGGATTGGACCCACCGTTCTTCCGATACGATTTTTTAAATGTGGTGCGCGGCGTAGAAAAGACGCGCGTAGGACGTATTTGCGGCTTAATATCTTTGGGCTCCTTGGGAGTAGGAAGTCTGTTCATGCCTCTTTGGAAAGGGCTGCATCTCCCCTGTAATCGACTTCGAGCGGCACGCGGATCGAACCCACGGTTTTCACGCTATGATTTTTTTAAATGTGGTGTGCGGCGGAGGAAATGCGCGCGTCGGACGTCATTTCGGCTTAATATCTCTTGTCTCCTTGGGAGTAGAAAGTCTTTTCATGGCTCTTTGGAAAGGGCTGCATCTCCCCTGTAATCGCCTTTAAGCGGCACGCGGATCGAACCCACGGTTTTCACGTTACGATTTTTTTTAAATGTGTTGCGCGGCGGAGAATAGACGCGCGCCGGACGTATTTGCGGCTTGATATCTCTTGTCTCATTGGGAGTAGAAAGTCTGTTCATGCCTCTTTGGAAAGGGCTGCATCTCCCCTGTAATCGACTTCGAGCGGCACGCGGATCGAACCCACGGTTTTCACGCTATGATTTTTTTAAATGTGGTGTGCGGCGGAGGAAATGCGCGCGTCGGACGTCATTTCGGCTTAATATCTCTTGTCTCCTTGGGAGTAGAAAGTCTTTTCATGGCTCTTTGGAAAGGGCTGCATCTCCCCTGTAATCGCCTTTAAGCGGCACGCGGATCGAACCCACGGTTTTCACGTTACGATTTTTTTTAAATGTGTTGCGCGGCGGAGAATAGACGCGCGCCGGACGTATTTGCGGCTTGATATCTCTTGTCTCATTGGGAGTAGAAAGTCTGTTCATGGCTCTTTGGAAAGGGCTGCATCTCCCCTGTAATCGCCTTCGAGCGGCACGCGGATCGAACCCACGGTTTTCACGCTATGATTTTTTTAAATGTGTTGCGCGTCGGAGAAAATGCGCGCGTCGGACGTCATTGCGGCTTAATATCTCTTGTCTCCTTGGGAGTAGAAAGTCTTTTCATGGCTCTTTGGAAAGGTTTGCATCTCCCCTGTAATCGCCTTTAAGCGGCACGCGGATCGGACCCACCGTTCTTCCGATACGATTTTTTAAATGTGGTGCGCGGCGTAGAAAAGACGCGCGTAGGACGTCATTTCGGCTTAATATCTCTTGTCTCCTTGGGAGTAGAAAGTCTTTTCATGGCTCTTTGGAAAGGGCTGCATCTCCCCTGTAATCGCCTTTAAGCGGCACGCGGATCGAACCCACGGTTTTCACGTTACGATTTTTTTTAAATGTGTTGCGCGGCGGAGAATAGACGCGCGCCGGACGTATTTGCGGCTTGATATCTCTTGTCTCCTTGGGAGTAGAAAGTCTTTTCATGGCTCTTTGGAAAGGGCTGCATCTCCGCTGTAATCGCCTTCGAGCGGCACGCGGATCGAACCCACGGTTTTCACGCTATGATTTTTTTAAATGTGGTGCGCAGCGGAGAAAATGCGCGCGTCGGACGTCATTTCGGCTTAATATCTCTTGTCTCCTTGGGAGTAGAAAGTCTTTTCATGGCTCTTTGGAAAGGTTTGCATCTCCCTTGTAATCGCCTTTAAGCGGCACGCGGATTGGACCCACCGTTCTTCCGATACGATTTTTTAAATGTGGTGCGCGGCGTAGAAAAGACGCGCGTAGGACGTATTTGCGGCTTAATATCTTTGGGCTCCTTGGGAGTAGGAAGTCTGTTCATGCCTCTTTGGAAAGGGCTGCATCTCCCCTGTAATCGCCTTCGAGCGGCACGCGGATCGAACCCACGGTTTTCACGCTATGATTTTTTTAAATGTGGTGCGCGGCGGAGGAAATGCGCGCGTCGGACGTCATTTCGGCTTAATATCTCTTGTCTCCTTGGGAGTAGAAAGTCTTTTCATGGCTCTTTGGAAAGGGCTGCATCTCCCCTGTAATCGCATTTAAGCGGCACGCGGATCGAACCCACGGTTTTCACGTTACGATTTTTTTTAAATGTGTTGCGCGGCGGAGAATAGACGCGCGCCGGACGTATTTGCGGCTTGATATCTCTTGTCTCATTGGGAGTAGAAAGTCTGTTCATGGCTCTTTGGAAAGGGCTGCATCTCCCCTGTAATCGCCTTCGAGCGGCACGCGGATCGAACCCACGGTTTTCACGCTATGATTTTTTTAAATGTGTTGCGCGTCGGAGAAAATGCGCGCGTCGGACGTCATTGCGGCTTAATATCTCTTGTCTCCTTGGGAGTAGAAAGTCTTTTCATGGCTCTTTGGAAAGGTTTGCATCTCCCCTGTAATCGCCTTTAAGCGGCACGCGGATCGGACCCACCGTTCTTCCGATACGATTTTTTAAATGTGGTGCGCGGCGTAGAAAAGACGCGCGTAGGACGTCATTTCGGCTTAATATCTCTTGTCTCCTTGGGAGTAGAAAGTCTTTTCATGGCTCTTTGGAAAGGGCTGCATCTCCCCTGTAATCGCCTTTAAGCGGCACGCGGATCGAACCCACGGTTTTCACGTTACGATTTTTTTTAAATGTGTTGCGCGGCGGAGAATAGACGCGCGCCGGACGTATTTGCGGCTTGATATCTCTTGTCTCCTTGGGAGTAGAAAGTCTTTTCATGGCTCTTTGGAAAGGGCTGCATCTCCGCTGTAATCGCCTTCGAGCGGCACGCGGATCGAACCCACGGTTTTCACGCTATGATTTTTTTAAATGTGGTGCGCGGCGGAGAAAATGCGCGCGTCGGACGTCATTTCGGCTTAATATCTCTTGTCTCCTTGGGAGTAGAAAGTCTTTTCATGGCTCTTTGGAAAGGTTTGCATCTCCCTTGTAATCGCCTTTAAGCGGCACGCGGATTGGACCCACCGTTCTTCCGATACGATTTTTTAAATGTGGTGCGCGGCGTAGAAAAGACGCGCGTAGGACGTATTTGCGGCTTAATATCTTTGGGCTCCTTGGGAGTAGGAAGTCTGTTCATGCCTCTTTGGAAAGGGCTGCATCTCCCCTGTAATCGCCTTCGAGCGGCACGCGGATCGAACCCACGGTTTTCACGCTATGATTTTTTTAAATGTGGTGCGCGGCGGAGGAAATGCGCGCGTCGGACGTCATTTCGGCTTAATATCTCTTGTCTCCTTGGGAGTAGAAAGTCTTTTCATGGCTCTTTGGAAAGGGCTGCATCTCCCCTGTAATCGCATTTAAGCGGCACGCTGATCGAACCCACGGTTTTCACGCTACGATTTTTTTTAAATGTGTTGCGCGGCGGAGAATAGACGCGCGCCGGACGTATTTGCGGCTTGATATCTCTTGTCTCATTGGGAGTAGAAAGTCTGTTCATGGCTCTTTGGAAAGGGCTGCATCTCCCCTGTAATCGTCTTCGAGCGGCACGCGGATCGAACCCACGGTTTTCACGCTACGATTTTTTTTAAATGTGTTGCGCGGCGGAGAAAAGACGCGCGCCGGACGTATTTGCGGCTTAATATCTCTTGTCTCATTGGGTGTAGAAAGTCTGTTCATGGCTCTTTGGAAAGGGCTGCATCTCCCCTGTAATCGCCTTCGAGCGGCACGCGGATCGAACCCACGGTTTTCACGCTATGATTTTTTTAAATGTGGTGCGCGGCGGAGGAAATGCGCGCGTCGGACGTCATTTCGGCTTAATATCTCTTGTCTCCTTGGGAGTAGAAAGTCTTTTCATGGCTCTTTGGAAAGGGCTGCATCTCCGCTGTAATCGCCTTCGAGCGGCACGCGGATCGAACCCACGGTTTTCACGCTATGATTTTTTTAAATGTGGTGCGCGGCGGAGAAAATGCGCGCGTCGGACGTCATTTCGGCTTAATATCTATTGTCTCCTTGGGAGTAGAAAGTCTTTTCATGGCTCTTTGGAAAGGTTTGCATCTCCCTTGTAATCGCCTTTAAGCGGCACGCGGATTGGACCCACCGTTCTTCCGATACGATTTTTTAAATGTGGTGCGCGGCGTAGAAAAGACGCGCGTAGGACGTATTTGCGGCTTAATATCTTTGGGCTCCTTGGGAGTAGGAAGTCTGTTCATGCCTCTTTGGAAAGGGCTGCATCTCCCCTGTAATCGCCTTCGAGCGGCACGCGGATCGAACCCACGGTTTTCACGCTATGATTTTTTTAAATGTGGTGCGCGGCGGAGGAAATGCGCGCGTCGGACGTCATTTCGGCTTAATATCTCTTGTCTCCTTGGGAGTAGAAAGTATTTTAATGGCTCTTTGGAAAGGGCTGCATCTCCCCTGTAATCGCCTTCGAGCGGCACGCGGATCGAACCCACGGTTTTCACGCTATGATTTTTTTAAATGTGTTGCGCGTCGGAGAAAATGCGCGCGTCGGACGTCATTGCGGCTTAATATCTCTTGTCTCCTTGGGAGTAGAAAGTCTTTTCATGGCTCTTTGGAAAGGGCTGCATCTCCCCTGTAATCGCCTTTAAGCGGCACGCGGATCGAACCCACGGTTTTCACGCTACGATTTTTTTTAAATGTGTTGCGCGGCGGAGAATAGACGCGCGCCGGACGTATTTGCGGCTTGATATCTCTTGTCTCATTGGGAGTAGAAAGTCTGTTCATGGCTCTTTGGAAAGGGCTGCATCTCCCCTGTAATCGCCTTTAAGCGGCACGCGGATCGAACCCACGGTTTTCACGTTACGATTTTTTTTAAATGTGTTGCGCGGCGGAGAATAGACGCGCGCCGGACGTATTTGCGGCTTGATATCTCTTGTCTCATTGGGAGTAGAAAGTCTGTTCATGGCTCTTTGGAAAGGGCTGCATCTCCCCTGCAATCGCCTTCGAGCGGCACGCGGATCGAACCCACGGTTTTCAGGCTATGATTTTTTTAAATGTGGTGCGCGGCGGAGGAAATGCGCGCGTCGGACGTCATTTCGGCTTGATATCTCTTGTCTCATTGGGAGTAGAAAGTCTGTTCATGGCTCTTTGGAAAGGGCTGCATCTCCCCTGTAATCGCCTTTGAGCGGCACGCGGATCGAACCCACGGTTTTCACGCTACGATTTTTTTTAAATGTGTTGCGCGGCGGAGAAAAGACGCGCGCCGGACGTATTTGCGGCTTAATATCTCTTGTCTCATTGGGTGTAGAAAGTCTGTTAATGGCTCTTTGGAAAGGGCTGCATTTCCCCTGTAATCGCCTTCGAGCGGCACGCGGATCGAACCCACGGTTTTCACGCTATGATTTTTTTAAATGTGGTGCGCGGCGGAGGAAATGCGCGCGTCGGACGTTATTTCGGCTTAATATCTCTTGTCTCCTTGGGAGTAGAAAGTCTTTTCATGGCTCTTTGGAAAGGTTTGCATCTCCCTTGTAATCGCCTTTAAGCGGCACGCGGATTGGACCCACCGTTCTTCCGATACGATTTTTTAAATGTGGTGCGCGGCGTAGAAAAGACGCGCGTAGGACGTATTTGCGGCTTAATATCTTTGGGCTCCTTGGGAGTAGGAAGTCTGTTCATGCCTCTTTGGAAAGGGCTCCATCTCCCCTGTAATCGCCTTCGAGCGGCACGCGGATCGAACCCACGGTTTTCACGCTATGATTTTTTTAAATGTGCTGCGCGGCGGAGAAAATGCGCGCGTCGGACGTCATTGCGGCTTAATATCTCTTGTCTCCTTGGGAGTAGAAAGTCTTTTCATGGTTCTTTGGAAAGGGTTGCATCTCCCCTGTAATCGCCTTTAAGCGGCACGCGGATCGGACCCACCGTTCTCACGCTACGATTTTTTAAACGTGGTGCGCGTCGGAGAAAATGCGCGTAATATCTCTTGTCTCCTTGGGAGTAGAAAGTCTGTTCATGGCTCTTTGGAAAGGGCTGTATCTCCCCTGTAATCGCCTTCGAGCGGCACGCGCATCGGAACCATCGTTATCACGCTACGATTTTTTAATGCCACCAGGGATAGGCCGAAAGCGTGGCAGGTGGCGTTCGTTAGGGACAGTCATGGAGGTGATGCACACCGAGTTGCACGCCATTTGGAGTTGGCCCGGCCTAGATGTGAGCGTTCAAAGTCAGCGCGTTTGTTTAAACTTTCTCCTCCAATTCGTTGCAATTGTACAAGCGTTTCTCGTTCATCCGACTGGAGCGTAACGCTTTATATGTTAATATTTCTGGTCTCCTTGGGAGTAGAAAGTCTGTTCATGGCTCTTTTGAAAGGGATACATCTCCCCTGTAATCGCCTTCGAGCGGCACGCGGATCGAACCCACGGTTTTCACGCTACGATTTTTTTTAAATGTGTTGCGCGGCGGAGAATAGACGCGCGCCGGACGTATTTGCGGCTTGATATCTCTTGTCTCATTGGGAGTAGAAAGTCTGTTCATGGCTCTTTGGAAAGGGCTGCATCTCCCCTGTAATCGCCTTCGAGCGGCACGCGGATCGAACCCACGGTTTTCACGCTACGATTTTTTTTAAATGTGTTGCGCGTCGGAGAAAAGACGCGCGCCGGACGTATTTGCGGCTTAATATCTCTTGTCTCATTGGGTGTAGAAAGTCTGTTCATGGCTCTTTGGAAAGGGCTGCATTTCCCCTATAATCGCCTTCGAGCGGCACGCGGATCGAACCCACGGTTTTCACGCTATGATTTTTTTAAATGTGGTGCGCGGCGGAGGAAATGCGCGCGTCGGACGTTATTTCGGCTTAATATCTCTTGTCTCCTTGGGAGTAGAAAGTCTTTTCATGGCTCTTTGGAAAGGGCTGCATCTCCGCTGTAATCGCCTTCGAGCGGCACGCGGATCGAACCCACGGTTTTCACGCTATGATTTTTTTAAATGTGGTGCGCGGCGGAGAAAATGCGCGCGTCGGACGTCATTGCGGCTTAATATCTCTTGTCTCCTTGAGAGTAGAAAGTATTTTAATGGCTCTTTGGAAAGGGCTGCATCTCCCCTGTAATCGCCTTTAAGCGGCACGCGGATCGAACCCACGGTTTTCACGTTACGATTTTTTTAAATGTGTTGCGCGGCGGAGAATAGACGCGCGCCGGACGTATTTGCGGCTTGATATCTCTTGTCTCATTGGGAGTAGAAAGTCTGTTCATGGCTCTTTGGAAAGGGCTGCATCTCCCCTGTAATCGCCTTTAAGCGGCACGCGGATCGGACCCACCGTTCTTACGCTACGATTTTTTAAATGTGGTGCGCGGCGTAGAAAAGACGCGCGTAGGACGTATTTGCGGCTTAATATCTTTGGGCTCCTTGGGAGTAGGAAGTCTGTTCATGCCTCTTTGGAAAGGGCTGCATCTCCCCTGTAATCGCCTTTAAGCGGCACGCGGATCGAACCCACGGTTTTCACGCTACGATTTTTTAAACGTGGTGCGCGTCGGAGAAAATGCGCGTAATATCTCTTGTCTCCTTGGGAGTAGGAAGTCTGTTCATGGCTCTTTGGAAAGGGCTGCATCTCCCCTGTAATCGCCTTCGAGCGGCACGCGCATCGGAACCATCGTTATCAAGCTACGATTTTTTAATGCCGCCACGGACGGGCCGAAAGCGTGGCAGGTGGCGTTCGTTAGGGACAGTCATGGAGGTGATGCGCACCGAGTTGCACGCCATTTGGAGTTGGCCCGGCCTAGATGTGAGCGTTCAAAGTCAGCGCGTTTGTTTAAACTTTCTCCTCCAATTCGTTGCAATTGTACAAGCGTTTCTCGTTCATCCGACTGGAGCGTAACGCTTTATATGTTAATATTTCTGGTCTCCTTGGGAGTAGAAAGTCTGTTCATGGCTCTTTTGAAAGGGATGCATCTCCCCTGTAATCGCCTTCGAGCGGCACGCGGATCGAACCCACGTTTTTCACGCTACGATTTTTTTTAAATGTGTTGCGCGGCGGAGAAAAGACGCGCGCCGGACGTATTTGCGGCTTAATATCTCTTGTCTCATTGGGTGTAGAAAGTCTGTTCATGGCTCTTTTGAAAGGGCTGCATCTCCCCTGTAATCGCCTTCGAGCGGCACGCGGATCGAACCCACGGTTTTCACGCTACGATTTTTTTTAAATGTGTTGCGCGGCGGAGAATAGACGCGCGCCGGACGTATTTGCGGCTTGATATCTCTTGTCTCATTGGGAGTAGAAAGTCTGTTCATGGCTCTTTGGAAAGGGCTGCATCTCCCCTGTAATCGCCTTCGAGCGGCACGCGGATCGAACCCACGGTTTTCACGCTATGATTTTTTTAAATGTGGTGCGCGGCGGAGGAAATGCGCGCGTCGGACGTCATTTCGGCTTAATATCTCTTGTCTCCTTGGGAGTAGAAAGTCTTTTCATGGCTCTTTGGAAAGGGCTGCATCTCCGCTGTAATCGCCTTCGAGCGGCACGCGGATCGAACCCACGGTTTTCACGCTATGATTTTTTTAAATGTGGTGCGCGGCGGAGAAAATGCGCGCGTCGGACGTCATTTCGGCTTAATATCTATTGTCTCCTTGGGAGTAGAAAGTCTTTTCATGGCTCTTTGGAAACGTTTGCATCTCCCTTGTAATCGCCTTTAAGCGGCACGCGGATTGGACCCACCGTTCTTCCGATACGATTTTTTAAATGTGGTGCGCGGCGTAGAAAAGACGCGCGTAGGACGTATTTGCGGCTTAATATCTTTGGGCTCCTTGGGAGTAGGAAGTCTGTTCATGCCTCTTTGGAAAGGGCTGCATCTCCCCTGTAATCGACTTCGAGCGGCACGCGGATCGAACCCACGGTTTTCACGCTATGATTTTTTTAAATGTGGTGTGCGGCGGAGGAAATGCGCGCGTCGGACGTCATTTCGGCTTAATATCTCTTGTCTCCTTGGGAGTAGAAAGTCTTTTCATGGCTCTTTGGAAAGGGCTGCATCTCCCCTGTAATCGCCTTTAAGCGGCACGCGGATCGAACCCACGGTTTTCACGTTACGATTTTTTTTAAATGTGTTGCGCGGCGGAGAATAGACGCGCGCCGGACGTATTTGCGGCTTGATATCTCTTGTCTCATTGGGAGTAGAAAGTCTGTTCATGGCTCTTTGGAAAGGGCTGCATCTCCCCTGTAATCGCCTTCGAGCGGCACGCGGATCGAACCCACGGTTTTCACGCTATGATTTTTTTAAATGTGTTGCGCGTCGGAGAAAATGCGCGCGTCGGACGTCATTGCGGCTTAATATCTCTTGTCTCCTTGGGAGTAGAAAGTCTTTTCATGGCTCTTTGGAAAGGTTTGCATCTCCCCTGTAATCGCCTTTAAGCGGCACGCGGATCGGACCCACCGTTCTTACGCTACGATTTTTTAAATGTGGTGCGCGGCGTAGAAAAGACGCGCGTAGGACATATTTGCGGCTTAATATCTTTGGGCTCCTTGGGAGTAGGAAGTCTGTTCATGCCTCTTTGGAAAGGGATGCATCTCCCCTGTAATCGCCTTCGAGCGGCACGCGGATCGGACCCACCGTTCTCACGCTACGATTTTTTAAACGTGGTGCGCGTCGGAGAAAATGCGCGTAATATCTCTTGTCTCATTGGGAGTAGAAAGTCTGTTCATGGCTCTTTGGAAAGGTTTGCATCTCCCTTGTAATCGCCTTTAAGCGGCACGCGGATTGGACCCACCGTTCTTCCGATACGATTTTTTAAATGTGGTGCGCGGCGTAGAAAAGACGCGCGTAGGACGTCATTTCGGCTTAATATCTCTTGTCTCCTTGGGAGTAGAAAGTCTTTTCATGGCTCTTTGGAAAGGGCTGCATCTCCCCTGTAATCGCCTTTAAGCGGCACGCGGATCGAACCCACGGTTTTCACGTTACGATTTTTTTTAAATGTGTTGCGCGGCGGAGAATAGACGCGCGCCGGACGTATTTGCGGCTTGATATCTCTTGTCTCATTGGGAGTAGAAAGTCTGTTCATGGCTCTTTGGAAAGGGCTGCATCTCCCCTGTAATCGCCTTCGAGCGGCACGCGGATCGAACCCACGGTTTTCACGCTATGATTTTTTTAAATGTGTTGCGCGGCGTAGAAAAGACGCGCGTAGGACGTATTTGCGGCTTAATATCTTTGGGCTCCTTAGGAGTAGGAAGTCTGTTCATGCCTCTTTGGAAAGGGCTCCATCTCCCCTGTAATCGCCTTCGAGCGGCACGCGGATCGAACCCACGGTTTTCACGCTATGATTTTTTTAAATGTGCTGCGCGGCGGAGAAAATGCGCGCGTCGGACGTCATTGCGGCTTAATATCTCTTGTCTCCTTGGGAGTAGAAAGTCTTTTCATGGTTCTTTGGAAAGGGTTGCATCTCCCCTGTAATCGCCTTTAAGCGGCACGCGGATCGGACCCACCGTTCTCACGCTACGATTTTTTAAACGTGGTGCGCGTCGGAGAAAATGCGCGTAATATCTCTTGTCTCATTGGGAGTAGAAAGTCTGTTCATGGCTCTTTGGAAAGGGCTGCATCTCCCCTGTAATCGCCTTCGAGCGGCACGCGGATCGAACCCACGGTTTTCACGCTATGATTTTTTTAAATGTGGTGCGCGGCGGAGGAAATGCGCGCGTCGGACGTCATTTCGGCTTAATATCTCTTGTCTCCTTGGGAGTAGAAAGTCTTTTCATGGCTCTTTGGAAAGGGCTGCATCTCCGCTGTAATCGCCTTCGAGCGGCACGCGGATCGAACCCACGGTTTTCACGCTATGATTTTTTTAAATGTGGTGCGCGGCGGAGAAAATGCGCGCGTCGGACGTCATTTCGGCTTAATATCTATTGTCTCCTTGGGAGTAGAAAGTCTTTTCATGGCTCTTTGGAAAGGTTTGCATCTCCCTTGTAATCGCCTTTAAGCGGCACGCGGATTGGACCCACCGTTCTTCCGATACGATTTTTTAAATGTGGTGCGCGGCGTAGAAAAGACGCGCGTAGGACGTATTTGCGGCTTAATATCTTTGGGCTCCTTGGGAGTAGGAAGTCTGTTCATGCCTCTTTGGAAAGGGCTGCATCTCCCCTGTAATCGACTTCGAGCGGCACGCGGATCGAACCCACGGTTTTCACGCTATGATTTTTTTAAATGTGGTGTGCGGCGGAGGAAATGCGCGCGTCGGACGTCATTTCGGCTTAATATCTCTTGTCTCCTTGGGAGTAGAAAGTCTTTTCATGGCTCTTTGGAAAGGGCTGCATCTCCCCTGTAATCGCCTTTAAGCGGCACGCGGATCGAACCCACGGTTTTCACGTTACGATTTTTTTTAAATGTGTTGCGCGGCGGAGAATAGACGCGCGCCGGACGTATTTGCGGCTTGATATCTCTTGTCTCATTGGGAGTAGAAAGTCTGTTCATGCCTCTTTGGAAAGGGCTGCATCTCCCCTGTAATCGACTTCGAGCGGCACGCGGATCGAACCCACGGTTTTCACGCTATGATTTTTTTAAATGTGGTGTGCGGCGGAGGAAATGCACGCGTCGGACGTCATTTCGGCTTAATATCTCTTGTCTCCTTGGGAGTAGAAAGTCTTTTCATGGCTCTTTGGAAAGGGCTGCATCTCCCCTGTAATCGCCTTTAAGCGGCACGCGGATCGAACCCACGGTTTTCACGTTACGATTTTTTTTAAATGTGTTGCGCGGCGGAGAATAGACGCGCGCCGGACGTATTTGCGGCTTGATATCTCTTGTCTCATTGGGAGTAGAAAGTCTGTTCATGGCTCTTTGGAAAGGGCTGCATCTCCCCTGTAATCGCCTTCGAGCGGCACGCGGATCGAACCCACGGTTTTCACGCTATGATTTTTTTAAATGTGTTGCACGTCGGAGAAAATGCGCGCGTCGGACGTCATTGCGGCTTAATATCTCTTGTCTCCTTGGGAGTAGAAAGTCTTTTCATGGCTCTTTGGAAAGGTTTGCATCTCCCCTGTAATCGCCTTTAAGCGGCACGCGGATCGGACCCACCGTTCTTCCGATACGATTTTTTAAATGTGGTGCGCGGCGTAGAAAAGACGCGCGTAGGACGTCATTTCGGCTTAATATCTCTTGTCTCCTTGGGAGTAGAAAGTCTTTTCATGGCTCTTTGGAAAGGGCTGCATCTCCCCTGTAATCGCCTTTAAGCGGCACGCGGATCGAACCCACGGTTTTCACGTTACGATTTTTTTTAAATGTGTTGCGCGGCGGAGAATAGACGCGCGCCGGACGTATTTGCGGCTTGATATCTCTTGTCTCCTTGGGAGTAGAAAGTCTTTTCATGGCTCTTTGGAAAGGGCTGCATCTCCGCTGTAATCGCCTTCGAGCGGCACGCGGATCGAACCCACGGTTTTCACGCTATGATTTTTTTAAATGTGGTGCGCGGCGGAGAAAATGCGCGCGTCGGACGTCATTTCGGCTTAATATCTCTTGTCTCCTTGGGAGTAGAAAGTCTTTTCATGGCTCTTTGGAAAGGTTTGCATCTCCCTTGTAATCGCCTTTAAGCGGCACGCGGATTGGACCCACCGTTCTTCCGATACGATTTTTTAAATGTGGTGCGCGGCGTAGAAAAGACGCGCGTAGGACGTATTTGCGGCTTAATATCTTTGGGCTCCTTGGGAGTAGGAAGTCTGTTCATGCCTCTTTGGAAAGGGCTGCATCTCCCCTGTAATCGCCTTCGAGCGGCACGCGGATCGAACCCACGGTTTTCACGCTATGATTTTTTTAAATGTGGTGCGCGGCGGAGGAAATGCGCGCGTCGGACGTCATTTCGGCTTAATATCTCTTGTCTCCTTGGGAGTAGAAAGTCTTTTCATGGCTCTTTGGAAAGGGCTGCATCTCCCCTGTAATCGCATTTAAGCGGCACGCGGATCGAACCCACGGTTTTCACGCTACGATTTTTTTTAAATGTGTTGCGCGGCGGAGAATAGACGCGCGCCGGACGTATTTGCGGCTTGATATCTCTTGTCTCATTGGGAGTAGAAAGTCTGTTCATGGCTCTTTGGAAAGGGCTGCATCTCCCCTGTAATCGTCTTCGAGCGGCACGCGGATCGAACCCACGGTTTTCACGCTACGATTTTTTTTAAATGTGTTGCGCGGCGGAGAAAAGACGCGCGCCGGACGTATTTGCGGCTTAATATCTCTTGTCTCATTGGGTGTAGAAAGTCTGTTCATGGCTCTTTGGAAAGGGCTGCATCTCCCCTGTAATCGCCTTCGAGCGGCACGCGGATCGAACCCACGGTTTTCACGCTATGATTTTTTTAAATGTGGTGCGCGGCGGAGGAAATGCGCGCGTCGGACGTCATTTCGGCTTAATATCTCTTGTCTCCTTGGGAGTAGAAAGTCTTTTCATGGCTCTTTGGAAAGGGCTGCATCTCCGCTGTAATCGCCTTCGAGCGGCACGCGGATCGAACCCACGGTTTTCACGCTATGATTTTTTTAAATGTGGTGCGCGGCGGAGAAAATGCGCGCGTCGGACGTCATTTCGGCTTAATATCTATTGTCTCCTTGGGAGTAGAAAGTCTTTTCATGGCTCTTTGGAAAGGTTTGCATCTCCCTTGTAATCGCCTTTAAGCGGCACGCGGATTGGACCCACCGTTCTTCCGATACGATTTTTTAAATGTGGTGCGCGGCGTAGAAAAGACGCGCGTAGGACGTATTTGCGGCTTAATATCTTTGGGCTCCTTGGGAGTAGGAAGTCTGTTCATGCCTCTTTGGAAAGGGCTGCATCTCCCCTGTAATCGCCTTCGAGCGGCACGCGGATCGAACCCACGGTTTTCACGCTATGATTTTTTTAAATGTGGTGCGCGGCGGAGGAAATGCGCGCGTCGGACGTCATTTCGGCTTAATATCTCTTGTCTCCTTGGGAGTAGAAAGTATTTTAATGGCTCTTTGGAAAGGGCTGCATCTCCCCTGTAATCGCCTTCGAGCGGCACGCGGATCGAACCCACGGTTTTCACGCTATGATTTTTTTAAATGTGTTGCGCGTCGGAGAAAATGCGCGCGTCGGACGTCATTGCGGCTTAATATCTCTTGTCTCCTTGGGAGTAGAAAGTCTTTTCATGGCTCTTTGGAAAGGGCTGCATCTCCCCTGTAATCGCCTTTAAGCGGCACGCGGATCGAACCCACGGTTTTCACGCTACGATTTTTTTTAAATGTGTTGCGCGGCGGAGAATAGACGCGCGCCGGACGTATTTGCGGCTTGATATCTCTTGTCTCATTGGGAGTAGAAAGTCTGTTCATGGCTCTTTGGAAAGGGCTGCATCTCCCCTGTAATCGCCTTTAAGCGGCACGCGGATCGAACCCACGGTTTTCACGTTACGATTTTTTTTAAATGTGTTGCGCGGCGGAGAATAGACGCGCGCCGGACGTATTTGCGGCTTGATATCTCTTGTCTCATTGGGAGTAGAAAGTCTGTTCATGGCTCTTTGGAAAGGGCTGCATCTCCCCTGCAATCGCCTTCGAGCGGCACGCGGATCGAACCCACGGTTTTCACGCTATGATTTTTTTAAATGTGTTGCGCGTCGGAGAAAATGCGCGCGTCGGACGTCATTGCGGCTTAATATCTCTTGTCTCCTTGGGAGTAGAAAGTCTTTTCATGGCTCTTTGGAAAGGTTTGCATCTCCCCTGTAATCGCCTTTAAGCGGCACGCGGATCGGACCCACCGTTCTTACGCTACGATTTTTTAAATGTGGTGCGCGGCGTAGAAAAGACGCGCGTAGGACGTATTTGCGGCTTAATATCTTTGGGCTCCTTGGGAGTAGGAAGTCTGTTCATGCCTCTTTGGAAAGGGCTGCATCTCCCCTGTAATCGCCTTCGAGCGGCACGCGGATCGAACCCACGGTTTTCAGGCTATGATTTTTTTAAATGTGGTGCGCGGCGGAGGAAATGCGCGCGTCGGACGTCATTTCGGCTTGATATCTCTTGTCTCATTGGGAGTAGAAAGTCTGTTCATGGCTCTTTGGAAAGGGCTGCATCTCCCCTGTAATCGCCTTCGAGCGGCACGCGGATCGAACCCACGGTTTTCACGCTACGATTTTTTTTAAATGTGTTGCGCGGCGGAGAAAAGACGCGCGCCGGACGTATTTGCGGCTTAATATCTCTTGTCTCATTGGGTGTAGAAAGTCTGTTAATGGCTCTTTGGAAAGGGCTGCATTTCCCCTGTAATCGCCTTCGAGCGGCACGCGGATCGAACCCACGGTTTTCACGCTATGATTTTTTTAAATGTGGTGCGCGGCGGAGGAAATGCGCGCGTCCGACGTTATTTCGGCTTAATATCTCTTGTCTCCTTGGGAGTAGAAAGTCTTTTCATGGCTCTTTGGAAAGGTTTGCATCTCCCTTGTAATCGCCTTTAAGCGGCACGCGGATTGGACCCACCGTTCTTCCGATACGATTTTTTAAATGTGGTGCGCGGCGTAGAAAAGACGCGCGTAGGACGTATTTGCGGCTTAATATCTTTGGGCTCCTTGGGAGTAGGAAGTCTGTTCATGCCTCTTTGGAAAGGGCTCCATCTCCCCTGTAATCGCCTTCGAGCGGCACGCGGATCGAACCCACGGTTTTCACGCTATGATTTTTTTAAATGTGCTGCGCGGCGGAGAAAATGCGCGCGTCGGACGTCATTGCGGCTTAATATCTCTTGTCTCCTTGGGAGTAGAAAGTCTTTTCATGGTTCTTTGGAAAGGGTTGCATCTCCCCTGTAATCGCCTTTAAGCGGCACGCGGATCGGACCCACCGTTCTCACGCTACGATTTTTTAAACGTGGTGCGCGTCGGAGAAAATGCGCGTAATATCTCTTGTCTCCTTGGGAGTAGAAAGTCTGTTCATGGCTCTTTGGAAAGGGCTGTATCTCCCCTGTAATCGCCTTCGAGCGGCACGCGCATCGGAACCATCGTTATCACGCTACGATTTTTTAATGCCACCAGGGATAGGCCGAAAGCGTGGCAGGTGGCGTTCGTTAGGGACAGTCATGGAGGTGATGCACACCGAGTTGCACGCCATTTGGAGTTGGCCCGGCCTAGATGTGAGCGTTCAAAGTCAGCGCGTTTGTTTAAACTTTCTCCTCCAATTCGTTGCAATTGTACAAGCGTTTCTCGTTCATCCGACTGGAGCGTAACGCTTTATATGTTAATATTTCTGGTCTCCTTGGGAGTAGAAAGTCTGTTCATGGCTCTTTTGAAAGGGATACATCTCCCCTGTAATCGCCTTCGAGCGGCACGCGGATCGAACCCACGGTTTTCACGCTACGATTTTTTTTAAATGTGTTGCGCGGCGGAGAATAGACGCGCGCCGGACGTATTTGCGGCTTGATATCTCTTGTCTCATTGGGAGTAGAAAGTCTGTTCATGGCTCTTTGGAAAGGGCTGCATCTCCCCTGTAATCGCCTTCGAGCGGCACGCGGATCGAACCCACGGTTTTCACGCTACGATTTTTTTTAAATGTGTTGCGCGTCGGAGAAAAGACGCGCGCCGGACGTATTTGCGGCTTAATATCTCTTGTCTCATTGGGTGTAGAAAGTCTGTTCATGGCTCTTTGGAAAGGGCTGCATTTCCCCTATAATCGCCTTCGAGCGGCACGCGGATCGAACCCACGGTTTTCACGCTATGATTTTTTTAAATGTGGTGCGCGGCGGAGGAAATGCGCGCGTCGGACGTTATTTCGGCTTAATATCTCTTGTCTCCTTGGGAGTAGAAAGTCTTTTCATGGCTCTTTGGAAAGGGCTGCATCTCCGCTGTAATCGCCTTCGAGCGGCACGCGGATCGAACCCACGGTTTTCACGCTATGATTTTTTTAAATGTGGTGCGCGGCGGAGAAAATGCGCGCGTCGGACGTCATTGCGGCTTAATATCTCTTGTCTCCTTGAGAGTAGAAAGTATTTTAATGGCTCTTTGGAAAGGGCTGCATCTCCCCTGTAATCGCCTTTAAGCGGCACGCGGATCGAACCCACGGTTTTCACGTTACGATTTTTTTAAATGTGTTGCGCGGCGGAGAATAGACGCGCGCCGGACGTATTTGCGGCTTGATATCTCTTGTCTCATTGGGAGTAGAAAGTCTGTTCATGGCTCTTTGGAAAGGGCTGCATCTCCCCTGTAATCGCCTTCGAGCGGCACGCGGATCGAACCCACGGTTTTCACGCTATGATTTTTTTAAATGTGTTGCGCGTCGGAGAAAATGCGCGCGTCGGACGTCATTGCGGCTTAATATCTCTTGTCTCCTTGGGAGTAGAAAGTCTTTTCATGGCTCTTTGGAAAGGTTTGCATCTCCCCTGTAATCGCCTTTAAGCGGCACGCGGATCGGACCCACCGTTCTTACGCTACGATTTTTTAAATGTGGTGCGCGGCGTAGAAAAGACGCGCGTAGGACGTATTTGCGGCTTAATATCTTTGGGCTCCTTGGGAGTAGGAAGTCTGTTCATGCCTCTTTGGAAAGGGCTCCATCTCCCCTGTAATCGCCTTCGAGCGGCACGCGGATCGAACCCACGGTTTTCACGCTATGATTTTTTTAAATGTGCTGCGCGGCGGAGAAAATGCGAGCGTCGGACGTCATTGCGGCTTAATATCTCTTGTCTCCTTGGGAGTAGAAAGTCTGTTCATGGCTCTTTGGAAAGGGCTGTATCTCCCCTGTAATCGCCTTCGAGCGGCACGCGCATCGGAACCATCGTTATCACGCTACGATTTTTTAATGCCACCAGGGATAGGCCGAAAGCGTGGCAGGTGGCGTTCGTTAGGGACAGTCATGGAGGTGATGCACACCGAGTTGCACGCCATTTGGAGTTGGCCCGGCCTAGATGTGAGCGTTCAAAGTCAGCGCGTTTGTTTAAACTTTCTCCTCCAATTCGTTGCAATTGTACAAGCGTTTCTCGTTCATCCGACTGGAGCGTAACGCTTTATATGTTAATATTTCTGGTCTCCTTGGGAGTAGAAAGTCTGTTCATGGCTCTTTTGAAAGGGATACATCTCCCCTGTAATCGCCTTCGAGCGGCACGCGGATCGAACCCACGTTTTTCACGCTACGATTTTTTTTAAATGTGTTGCGCGGCGGAGGAAATGCGGGCGTCGGACGTCATTTCGGCTTAATATCTCTTGTCTCCTTGGGAGTAGAAAGTCTTTTCATGGCTCTTTGGAAAGAGCTGCATCTCCGCTGTAATCGCCTTCGAGCGGCACGCGGATCGGACCCACCGTTCTTACGCTACGATTTTTTAAATGTGGTGCGAGGCGTAGAAAAGACGCGCGTAGGACGTATTTGCGGCTTAATATCTTTGGGCTCCTTGGGAGTAGGAAGTCTGTTCATGCCTCTTTGGAAAGGGCTGCATCTCCCCTGTAATCGCCTTCGAGCGGCACGCGGATCGAACCCACGGTTTTCACGCTATGATTTTTTTAAATGTGGTGCACGGCGGAGGAAATGCGCGCGTCGGACGTCATTTCGGCTTAATATCTCTTGTCTCCTTGGGAGTAGAAAGTCTTTTCATGGCTCTTTGGAAAGGGCTGCATCTCCCCTGTAATCGCCTTTAAGCGGCACGCGGATCGAACCCACGGTTTTCACGCTACGATTTTTTTTAAATGTGTTGCGCGGCGGAGAATAGACGCGCGCCGGACGTATTTGCGGCTTGATATCTCTTGTCTCATTGGGAGTAGAAAGTCTGTTCATGGCTCTTTGGAAAGGGCTGCATCTCCCCTGTAATCGCCTTCGAGCGGCACGCGGATCGAACCCACGGTTTTCACGCTATGATTTTTTTAAATGTGTTGCGCGTCGGAGAAAATGCGCGCGTCGGACGTCATTGCGGCTTAATATCTCTTGTCTCCTTGGGAGTAGAAAGTCTTTTCATGGCTCTTTGGAAAGGTTTGCATCTCCCCTGTAATCGCCTTTAAGCGGCACGCGGATCGGACCCACCGTTCTTACGCTACGATTTTTTAAATGTGGTGCGCGGCGTAGAAAAGACGCGCGTAGGACGTATTTGCGGCTTAATATCTTTGGGCTCCTTGGGAGTAGGAAGTCTGTTCATGGCTCTTTGGAAAGGGCTGCATCTCCCCTGTAATCGCCTTCGAGCGGCACGCGGATCGAACCCACGGTTTTCACGCTATGATTTTTTTAAATGTGGTGCGCGGCGGAGGAAATGCGCGCGTCGGACGTCATTTCGGCTTAATATCTCTTGTCTCCTTGGGAGTAGAAAGTCTTTTCATGGCTCTTTGGAAAGGGCTGCATCTCCCCTGTAATCGCCTTTAAGCGGCACGCGGATCGAACCCACGGTTTTCACGCTACGATTTTTTTTAAATGTGTTGCGCGGCGGAGAATAGACGCGCGCCGGACGTATTTGCGGCTTGATATCTCTTGTCTCATTGGGAGTAGAAAGTCTGTTCATGGCTCTTTGGAAAGGGCTGCATCTGCCCTGTAATCGCCTTCGAGCGGCACGCGGATCGAACCCACGGTTTTCACGCTATGATTTTTTTAAATGTGTTGCGCGTCGGAGAAAATGCGCGCGTCGGACGTCATTGCGGCTTAATATCTCTTGTCTCCTTGGGAGTAGAAAGTCTTTTCATGGCTCTTTGGAAAGGTTTGCATCTCCCCTGTAATCACCTTTAAGCGGCACGCGGATCGGACCCACCGTTCTTACGCTACGATTTTTTAAATGTGGTGCGCGGCGTAGAAAAGACGCGCGTAGCACGTATTTGCGGCTTAATATCTTTGGGCTCCTTGGGAGTAGGAAGTCTGTTCATGCCTCTTTGGAAAGGGCTCCATCTCCCCTGTAATCGCCTTCGAGCGGCACGCGGATCGAACCCACGGTTTTCACGCTATGATTTTTTTAAATGTGCTGCGCGGCGGAGAAAATGCGCGCGTCGGACGTCATTGCGGCTTAATATCTCTTGTCTCCTTGGGAGTAGAAAGTCTGTTCATGGCTCTTTGGAAAGGGATGTATCTCCCCTGTAATCGCCTTCGAGCGGCACGCGCATCGGAACCATCGTTATCACGCTACGATTTTTTAATGCCACCAGGGATAGGCCGAAAGCGTGGCAGGTGGCGTTCGTTAGGGACAGTCATGGAGGTGATGCACACCGAGTTGCACGCCATTTGGAGTTGGCCCGGCCTAGATGTGAGCGTTCAAAGTCAGCGCGTTTGTTTAAACTTTCTCCTCCAATTCGTTGCAATTGTACAAGCGTTTCTCGTTCATCCGACTGGAGCGTAACGCTTTATATGTTAATATTTCTGGTCTCCTTGGGAGTAGAAAGTCTGTTCATGGCTCTTTTGAAAGGGATACATCTCCCCTGTAATCGCCTTCGAGCGGCACGCGGATCGAACCCACGTTTTTCACGCTACGATTTTTTTTAAATGTGTTGCGCGGCGGAGGAAATGCGCGCGTCGGACGTCATTTCGGCTTAATATCTCTTGTCTCCTTGGGAGTAGAAAGTCTTTTCATGGCTCTTTGGAAAGGGCTGCATCTCCGCTGTAATCGCCTTCGAGCGGCACGCGGATCGAACCCACGGTTTTCACGCTATGATTTTTTTAAATGTGGTGCGCGGCGGAGAAAATGCGCGCGTCGGACGTCATTTCGGCTTAATATCTATTGTCTCCTTGGGAGTAGAAAGTCTTTTCATGGCTCTTTGGAAAGGGCTGCATCTCCCCTGTAATCGCCTTTAAGCGGCACGCGGATCGAACCCACGGTTTTCACGTTACGATTTTTTTTAAATGTGTTGCGCGGCGGAGAATAGACGCGCGCCGGACGTATTTGCGGCTTGATATCTCTTGTCTCATTGGGAGTAGAAAGTCTTTTCATGGCTCTTTGGAAAGGTTTGCATCTCCCCTGTAATCGCCTTTAAGCGGCACGCGGATCGGACCCACCGTTCTTACGCTACGATTTTTTAAATGTGGTGCGCGGCGTAGAAAAGACGCGCGTAGGACGTATTTGCGGCTTAATATCTTTGGGCTCCTTGGGAGTAGGAAGTCTGTTCATGCCTCTTTGGAAAGGGCTGCATCTCCCCTGTAATCGCCTTTAAGCGGCACGCGGATCGAACCCACGGTTTTCACGTTACGATTTTTTTTAAATGTGTTGCGCGGCGGAGAATAGACGCGCGCCGGACGTATTTGCGGCTTGATATCTCTTGTCTCATTGGGAGTAGAAAGTCTGTTCATGGCTCTTTGGAAAGGGCTGCATCTCCCCTGTAATCGCCTTCGAGCGGCACGCGGATCGAACCCACGGTTTTCACGCTATGATTTTTTTAAATGTGTTGCGCGTCGGAGAAAATGCGCGCGTCGGACGTCATTGCGGCTTAATATCTCTTGTCTCCTTGGGAGTAGAAAGTCTTTTCATGGCTCTTTGGAAAGGTTTGCATCTCCCCTGTAATCGCCTTTAAGCGGCACGCGGATCGGACCCACCGTTCTTACGCTACGATTTTTTAAATGTGGTGCGCGGCGTAGAAAAGACGCGCGTAGGACGTATTTGCGGCTTAATATCTTTGGGCTCCTTGGGAGTAGGAAGTCTGTTCATGGCTCTTTGGAAAGGGCTGCATCTCCCCTGTAATCGCCTTCGAGCGGCACGCGGATCGAACCCACGGTTTTCACGCTACGATTTTTTTAAATGTGGTGCGCGGCGGAGAAAAGACGCGCGCCGGACGTATTTGCGGCTTAATATCTCTTGTCTCATTGGGTGTAGAAAGTCTGTTCATGGCTCTTTGGAAAGGGCTGCATTTCCCCTGTAATCGCCTTCGAGCGGCACGCGGATCGAACCCACGGTTTTCACGCTATGATTTTTTTAAATGTGGTGCGCGGCGGAGGAAATGCGCGCGTCGGACGTTATTTCGGCTTAATATCTCTTGTCTCCTTGGGAGTAGAAAGTCTTTTCATGGCTCTTTGGAAAGGGCTGCATCTCCGCTGTAATCGCCTTCGAGCGGCACGCGGATCGAACCCACGGTTTTCACGCTATGATTTTTTTAAATGTGGTGCGCGGCGGAGAAAATGCGCGTGTCGGACGTCATTGCGGCTTAATATCTCTTGTCTCCTTGAGAGTAGAAAGTATTTTAATGGCTCTTTGGAAAGGGCTGCATCTCCCCTGTAATCGCCTTTAAGCGGCACGCGGATCGAACCCACGGTTTTCACGTTACGATTTTTTTAAATGTGTTGCGCGGCGGAGAATAGACGCGCGCCGGACGTATTTGCGGCTTGATATCTCTTGTCTCATTGGGAGTAGAAAGTCTGTTCATGGCTCTTTGGAAAGGGCTGCATCTCCCCTGTAATCGCCTTCGAGCGGCACGCGGATCGAACCCACGGTTTTCACGCTATGATTTTTTTAAATGTGTTGCGCGTCGGAGAAAATGCGCGCGTCGGACGTCATTGCGGCTTAATATCTCTTGTCTCCTTGGGAGTAGAAAGTCTTTTCATGGCTCTTTGGAAAGGTTTGCATCTCCCCTGTAATCGCCTTTAAGCGGCACGCGGATCGGACCCACCGTTCTTACGCTACGATTTTTTAAATGTGGTGCGCGGCGTAGAAAAGACGCGCGTAGGACGTATTTGCGGCTTAATATCTTTGGGCTCCTTGGGAGTAGGAAGTCTGTTCATGCCTCTTTGGAAAGGGCTCCATCTCCCCTGTAATCGCCTTCGAGCGGCACGCGGATCGAACCCACGGTTTTCACGCTATGATTTTTTTAAATGTGCTGCGCGGCGGAGAAAATGCGAGCGTCGGACGTCATTGCGGCTTAATATCTCTTGTCTCCTTGGGAGTAGAAAGTCTGTTCATGGCTCTTTGGAAAGGGCTGTATCTCCCCTGTAATCGCCTTCGAGCGGCACGCGCATCGGAACCATCGTTATCACGCTACGATTTTTTAATGCCACCAGGGATAGGCCGAAAGCGTGGCAGGTGGCGTTCGTTAGGGACAGTCATGGAGGTGATGCACACCGAGTTGCACGCCATTTGGAGTTGGCCCGGCCTAGATGTGAGCGTTCAAAGTCAGCGCGTTTGTTTAAACTTTCTCCTCCAATTCGTTGCAATTGTACAAGCGTTTCTCGTTCATCCGACTGGAGCGTAACGCTTTATATGTTAATATTTCTGGTCTCCTTGGGAGTAGAAAGTCTGTTCATGGCTCTTTTGAAAGGGCTGCATCTCCCCTGTAATCGCCTTCGAGCGGCACGCGGATCGAACCCACGTTTTTCACGCTACGATTTTTTTTAAATGTGTTGCGCGGCGGAGAAAAGACGCGCGCCGGACGTATTTGCGGCTTAATATCTCTTGTCTCCTTGGGAGTAGAAAGTCTTTTCATGGCTCTTTGGAAAGGGCTGCATCTCTGCTGTAATCGCCTTCGAGCGGCACGCGGATCGAACCCACGGTTTTCACGCTATGATTTTTTTAAATGTGGTGCGCGGCGGAGGAAATGCGCGCGTCGGACGTCATTTCGGCTTAATATCTCTTGTCTCCTTGGGAGTAGAAAGTCTTTTCATGGCTCTTTGGAAAGGGCTGCATCTCCGCTGTAATCGCCTTCGAGCGGCACGCGGATCGAACCCACGGTTTTCACGCTATGATTTTTTTAAATGTGGTGCGCGGCGGAGAAAATGCGCGCGTCGGACGTCATTTTGGCTTAATATCTATTGTCTCCTTGGGAGTAGAAAGTCTTTTCATGGCTCTTTGGAAAGGTTTGCATCTCCCTTGTAATCGCCTTTAAGCGGCACGCGGATTGGACCCACCGTTCTTCCGATACGATTTTTTAAATGTGGTGCGCGGCGTAGAAAAGACGCGCGTAGGACGTATTTGCGGCTTAATATCTTTGGGCTCCTTGGGAGTAGGAAGTCTGTTCATGCCTCTTTGGAAAGGGCTGCATCTCCCCTGTAATCGCCTTCGAGCGGCACGCGGATCGAACCCACGGTTTTCACGCTATGATTTTTTTAAATGTGGTGCGCGGCGGAGAAAATGCGCGCGTCGGACGTCATTTCGGCTTAATATCTCTTGTCTCCTTGGGAGTAGAAAGTCTTTTCATGGCTCTTTGGAAAGGGCTGCATCTCCCCTGTAATCGCCTTTAAGCGGCACGCGGATCGAACCCACGGTTTTCACGCTACGATTTTTTTAAATGTGTTGCGCGGCGGAGAATAGACGCGCGCCGGACGTATTTGCGGCTTGATATCTCTTGTCTCATTGGGAGTAGAAAGTCTGTTCATGGCTCTTTGGAAAGGGCTGCATCTCCCCTGTAATCGCCTTCGAGCGGCACGCGGATCGAACCCACGGTTTTCACGCTATGATTTTTTTAAATGTGGTGCGCGGCGGAGGAAATGCGCGCGTCGGACGTCATTTCGGCTTAATATCTCTTGTCTCCTTGGGAGTAGAAAGTCTTTTCATGGCTCTTTGGAAAGGGCTGCATCTCCCCTGTAATCGCCTTTAAGCGGCACGCGGATCGAACCCACGGTTTTCACGCTATGATTTTTTTAAATGTGTTGCGCGTCGGAGAAAATGCGCGCGTCGGACGTCATTGCGGCTTAATATCTCTTGTCTCCTTGGGAGTAGAAAGTCTTTTCATGGCTCTTTGGAAAGGTTTGCATCTCCCCTGTAATCGCCTTTAAGCGGCACGCGGATCGGACCCACCGTTCTTACGCTACGATTTTTTAAATGTGGTGCGCGGCGTAGAAAAGACGCGCGTAGGACGTATTTGCGGCTTAATATCTTTGGGCTCCTTGGGAGTAGGAAGTCTGTTCATGCCTCTTTGGAAAGGGCTCCATCTCCCCTGTAATCGCCTTCGAGCGGCACGCGGATCGAACCCACGGTTTTCACGCTATGATTTTTTTAAATGTGCTGCGCGGCGGAGAAAATGCGCGCGTCGGACGTCATTTCGGCTTAATATCTCTTGTCTCCTTGGGAGTAGAAAGTCTTTTCATGGCTCTTTGGAAAGGGCTGCATCTCCCCTGTAATCGCCTTTAAGCGGCACGCGGATCGAACCCACGGTTTTCACGCTACGATTTTTTTAAATGTGTTGCGCGGCGGAGAATAGACGCGCGCCGGACGTATTTGCGGCTTGATATCTCTTGTCTCATTGGGAGTAGAAAGTCTGTTCATGGCTCTTTGGAAAGGGCTGCATCTCCCCTGTAATCGCCTTCGAGCGGCACGCGGATCGAACCCACGGTTTTCACGTTATGATTTTTTTAAATGTGTTGCGCGTCGGAGAAAATGCGCGCGTCGGACGTCATTGCGGCTTAATATCTCTTGTCTCCTTGGGAGTAGAAAGTCTTCTCATGGCTCTTTGGAAAGGTTTGCATCTCCCCTGTAATCGCCTTTAAGCGGCACGCGGATCGGACCCACCGTTCTTACGCTACGATTTTTTAAATGTGGTGCGCGGCGTAGAAAAGACGCGCGTAGGACGTATTTGCGGCTTAATATCTTTGGGCTCCTTGGGAGTAGGAAGTCTGTTCATGCCTCTTTGGAAAGGGCTCCATCTCCCCTGTAATCGCCTTCGAGCGGCACGCGGATCGAACCCACGGTTTTCACGCTATGATTTTTTTAAATGTGCTGCGCGGCGGAGAAAATGCGCGCGTCGGACGTCATTGCGGCTTAATATCTCTTGTCTCCTTGGGAGTAGGAAGTCTGTTCATGCCTCTTTGGAAAGGGTTGCATCTCCCCTGTAATCGCCTTTAAGCGGCACGCGGATCGGACCCACCGTTCTTACGCTACGATTTTTTAAATGTGGTGCGCGGCGTAGGACGTATTTGCGGCTTAATATCTCTTGTCTCCTTGGGAGTAGGAAGTCTGTTCATGGCTCTTTGGAAAGGGCTGCATCTCCCCTGTAATCGCCTTCGAGCGGCACGCGGATCGAACCCACGGTTTTCACGCTATGATTTTTTTAAATGTGGTGCGCGGCGGAGGAAATGCGCGCGTCGGACGTCATTTCGGCTTAATATCTCTTGTCTCCTTGGGAGTAGAAAGTCTTTTCATGGCTCTTTGGAAAGGGCTGCATCTCCGCTGTAATCGCCTTCGAGCGGCACGCGGATCGAACCCACGGTTTTCACGCTATGATTTTTTTAAATGTGGTGCGCGTCGGAGAAAATGCGCGCGTCGGACGTCATTTCGGCTTAATATCTATTGTCTCCTTGGGAGTAGAAAGTCTTTTCATGGCTCTTTGGAAAGGTTTGCATCTCCCTTGTAATCGCCTTTAAGCGGCACGCGGATTGGACCCACCGTTCTTCCGATACGATTTTTTAAATGTGGTGCGCGGCGTAGAAAAGACGCGCGTAGGACGTATTTGCGGCTTAATATCTTTGGGCTCCTTGGGAGTAGGAAGTCTGTTCATGCCTCTTTGGAAAGGGCTGCATCTCCCCTGTAATCGCCTTCGAGCGGCACGCGGATCGAACCCACGGTTTTCACGCTATGATTTTTTTAAATGTGGTGCGCGGCGGAGGAAATGCGCGCGTCGGACGTCATTTCGGCTTAATATCTCTTGTCTCCTTGGGAGTAGAAAGTCTTTTCATGGCTCTTTGGAAAGGGCTGCATCTCCCCTGTAATCGCCTTTAAGCGGCACGCGGATCGAACCCACGGTTTTCACGCTACGATTTTTTTAAATGTGTTGCGCGGCGGAGAATAGACGCGCGCCGGACGTATTTGCGGCTTGATATCTCTTGTCTCATTGGGAGTAGAAAGTCTGTTCATGGCTCTTTGGAAAGGGCTGCATCTCCCCTGTAATCGCCTTCGAGCGGCACGCGGATCGAACCCACGGTTTTCACGCTATGATTTTTTTAAATGTGTTGCGCGTCGGAGAAAATGCGCGCGTCGGACGTCATTGCGGCTTAATATCTCTTGTCTCCTTGGGAGTAGAAAGTCTTTTCATGGCTCTTTGGAAAGGTTTGCATCTCCCCTGTAATCGCCTTTAAGCGGCACGCGGATCGGACCCACCGTTCTTACGCTACGATTTTTTAAATGTGGTGCGCGGCGTAGAAATGACGCGCGTAGGACGTATTTGCGGCTTAATATCTTTGGGCTCCTTGGGAGTAGGAAGTCTGTTCATGCCTCTTTGGAAAGGGCTCCATCTCCCCTGTAATCGCCTTCGAGCGGCACGCGGATCGAACCCACGGTTTTCACGCTATGATTTTTTTAAATGTGCTGCGCGGCAGAGAAAATGCGCGCGTCGGACGTCATTGCGGCTTAATATCTCTTGTCTCCTTGGGAGTAGAAAGTCTTTTCATGGTTCTTTGGAAAGGGTTGCATCTCCCCTGTAATCGCCTTTAAGCGGCACGCGGATCGGACCCACCGTTCTCACGCTACGATTTTTTAAACGTGGTGCGCGTCGGAGAATATGCGCGTAATATCTCTTGTCTCCTTGGGAGTAGAAAGTCTGTTCATGGCTCTTTGGAAAGGGCTGTATCTCCCCTGTAATCGCCTTCGAGCGGCACGCGCATCGGAACCATCGTTATCACGCTACGATTTTTTAATGCCGCCAGGGATAGGCCGAAAGCGTGGCAGGTGGCGTTCGTTAGGGACAGTCATGGAGGTGATGCACACCGAGTTGCACGCCATTTGGAGTTGGCCCGGCCTAGATGTGAGCGTTCAAAGTCAGCGCGTTTGTTTAAACTTTCTCCTCCAATTCGTTGCAATTGTACAAGCGTTTCTCGTTCATCCGACTGGAGCGTAACGCTTTATAAGTTAATATTTCTGGTCTCCTTGGGAGTAGAAAGTCTGTTCATGGCTCTTTGGAAAGGGCTGCATCTCCCCTGTAATCGCCTTCGAGCGGCACGCGGATCGAACCCACGGTTTTCACGCTATGATTTTTTTAAATGTGGTGCGCGGCGGAGGAAATGCGCGCGTCGGACGTCATTTCGGCTTAATATCTCTTGTCTCCTTGGGAGTAGAAAGTCTTTTCATGGCTCTTTGGAAAGGGCTGCATCTCCGCTGTAATCGCCTTCGAGCGGCACGCGGATCGAACCCACGGTTTTCACGCTATGATTTTTTTAAATGTGGTGCGCGTCGGAGAAAATGCGCGCGTCGGACGTCATTTCGGCTTAATATCTATTGTCTCCTTGGGAGTAGAAAGTCTTTTCATGGCTCTTTGGAAAGGTTTGCATCTCCCTTGTAATCGCCTTTAAGCGGCACGCGGATTGGACCCACCGTTCTTCCGATACGATTTTTTAAATGTGGTGCGCGGCGTAGAAAAGACGCGCGTAGGACGTATTTGCGGCTTAATATCTTTGGGCTCCTTGGGAGTAGGAAGTCTGTTCATGCCTCTTTGGAAAGGGCTGCATCTCCCCTGTAATCGCCTTCGAGCGGCACGCGGATCGAACCCACGGTTTTCACGCTATGATTTTTTTAAATGTGGTGCGCGGCGGAGGAAATGCGCGCGTCGGACGTCATTTCGGCTTAATATCTCTTGTCTCCTTGGGAGTAGAAAGTCTTTTCATGGCTCTTTGGAAAGGGCTGCATCTCCCCTGTAATCGCCTTTAAGCGGCACGCGGATCGAACCCACGGTTTTCACGCTATGATTTTTTTAAATGTGTTGCGCGTCGGAAAAAATGCGCGCGTCGGACGTCATTGCGGCTTAATATCTCTTGTCTCCTTGGGAGTAGAAAGTCTTTTCATGGCTCTTTGGAAAGGTTTGCATCTCCCCTGTAATCGCCTTTAAGCGGCACGCGGATCGGACCCACCGTTCTTACGCTACGATTTTTTAAATGTGGTGCGCGGCGTAGAAAAGACGCGCGTAGGACGTATTTGCGGCTTAATATCTTTGGGCTCCTTGGGAGTAGGAAGTCTGTTCATGCCTCTTTGGAAAGGGCTCCATCTCCCCTGTAATCGCCTTCGAGCGGCACGCGGATCGAACCCACGGTTTTCACGCTATGATTTTTTTTAAATGTGCTGCGCGGCGGAGAAAATGCGCGCGTCGGACGTCATTGCGGCTTAATATCTCTTGTCTCCTTGGGAGTAGGAAGTCTTTTCATGGCTCTTTGGAAAGGGCTGCATCTCCGCTGTAATCGCCTTCGAGCGGCACGCGGATCGAACCCACCGTTCTTCCGATACGATTTTTTAAATGTGGTGCGCGGCGTAGAAAAGACGCGCGTAGGACGTATTTGCGGCTTAATATCTTTGGGCTCCTTGGGAGTAGGAAGTCTGTTCATGCCTCTTTGGAAAGGGCTGCATCTCCCCTGTAATCGCCTTCGAGCGGCACGCGGATCGAACCCACGGTTTTCACGCTATGATTTTTTTAAATGTGGTGCGCGGCGGAGAAAATGCGCGAGTCGGACGTCATTTCGGCTTAATATCTCTTGTCTCCTTGGGAGTAGAAAGTCTTTTCATGGCTCTTTGGAAAGGGCTGCATCTCCCCTGTAATCGCCTTTAAGCGGCACGCGGATCGAACCCACGGTTTTCACGCTACGATTTTTTTAAATGTGTTGCGCGGCGGAGAATAGACGCGCGCCGGACGTATTTGCGGCTTGATATCTCTTGTCTCATTGGGAGTAGAAAGTCTGTTCATGGCTCTTTGGAAAGGGCTGCATCTCCCCTGTAATCGCCTTCGAGCGGCACGCGGATCGAACCCACGGTTTTCACGCTATGATTTTTTTAAATGTGTTGCGCGTCGGAGAAAATGCGCGCGTCGGACGTCATTGCGGCTTAATATCTCTTGTCTCCTTGGGAGTAGAAAGTCTTTTCATGGCTCTTTGGAAAGGTTTGCATCTCCCCTGTAATCGCCTTTAAGCGGCACGCGGATCGGACCCACCGTTCTTACGCTACGATTTTTTAAATGTGGTGCGCGGCGTAGAAAAGACGCGCGTAGGACGTATTTGCGGCTTAATATCTTTGGGCTCCTTGGGAGTAGGAAGTCTGTTCATGCCTCTTTGGAAAGGGCTCCATCTCCCCTGTAATCGCCTTCGAGCGGCACGCGGATCGAACCCACGGTTTTCACGCTATGATTTTTTTAAATGTGCTGCGCGGCGGAGAAAATGCGCGCGTCGGACGTCATTGCGGCTTAATATCTCTTGTCTCCTTGGGAGTAGGAAGTCTGTTCATGCCTCTTTGGAAAGGGTTGCATCTCCCCTGTAATCGCCTTTAAGCGGCACGCGGATCGGACCCACCGTTCTTACGCTACGATTTTTTAAATGTGGTGCGCGGCGTAGGACGTATTTGCGGCTTAATATCTCTTGTCTCCTTGGGAGTAGGAAGTCTGTTCATGGCTCTTTGGAAAGGGCTGCATCTCCCGTGTAATCGCCTTCGAGCGGCACGCGGATCGAACCCACGGTTTTCACGCTATGATTTTTTTAAATGTGGTGCGCGGCGGAGGAAATGCGCGCGTCGGACGTCATTTCGGCTTAATATCTCTTGTCTCCTTGGGAGTAGAAAGTCTTTTCATGGCTCTTTGGAAAGGGCTGCATCTCCCCTGTAATCGCCTTTAAGCGGCACGCGGATCGAACCCACGGTTTTCACGCTACGATTTTTTTAAATGTGTTGCGCGGCGGAGAATAGACGCGCGCCGGACGTATTTGCGGCTTGATATCTCTTGTCTCATTGGGAGTAGAAAGTCTGTTCATGGCTCTTTGGAAAGGGCTGCATCTCCCCTGTAATCGCCTTCGAGCGGCACGCGGATCGAACCCACGGTTTTCACGCTATGATTTTTTTAAATGTGTTGCGCGTCGGAGAAAATGCGCGCGTCGGACGTCATTGCGGCTTAATATCTCTTGTCTCCTTGGGAGTAGAAAGTCTTTTCATGGCTCTTTGGAAAGGTTTGCATCTCCCCTGTAATCGCCTTTAAGCGGCACGCGGATCGGACCCACCGTTCTTACGCTACGATTTTTTAAATGTGGTGCGCGGCGTAGAAAAGACGCGCGTAGGACGTATTTTCTGGCTTAATATCTTTGGGCTCCTTGGGAGTAGGAAGTCTGTTCATGCCTCTTTGGAAAGGGCTCCATCTCCCCTGTAATAGCCTTCGAGCGGCACGCGGATCGAACCCACGGTTTTCACGCTATGATTTTTTTAAATGTGCTGCGCGGCGGAGAAAATGCGCGCGTCGGACGTCATTGCGGCTTAATATCTCTTGTCTCCTTGGGAGTAGGAAGTCTGTTCATGCCTCTTTGGAAAGGGCTGTATCTCCCCTGTAATCGCCTTTAAGCGGCACGCGGATCGGACCCACCGTTCTCACGCTACGATTTTTTAAACGTGGTGCGCGTCGGAGAATATGCGCGTAATATCTCTTGTCTCCTTGGGAGTAGAAAGTCTGTTCATGGCTCTTTGGAAAGGGCTGTATCTCCCCTGTAATCGCCTTCGAGCGGCACGCGCATCGGAACCATCGTTATCACGCTACGATTTTTTAATGCCGCCAGGGATAGGCCGAAAGCGTGGCAGGTGGCGTTCGTTAGGGACAGTCATGGAGGTGATGCACACCGAGTTGCACGCCATTTGGAGTTGGCCCGGCCTAGATGTGAGCGTTCAAAGTCAGCGCGTTTGTTTAAACTTTCTCCTCCAATTCGTTGCAATTGTACAAGCGTTTCTCGTTCATCCGACTGGAGCGTAACGCTTTATAAGTTAATATTTCTGGTCTCCTTGGGAGTAGAAAGTCTGTTCATGGCTCTTTGGAAAGGGCTGCATCTCCCCTGTAATCGCCTTCGAGCGGCACGCGGATCGAACCCACGGTTTTCACGCTATGATTTTTTTAAATGTGGTGCGCGGCGGAGGAAATGCGCGCGTCGGACGTCATTTCGGCTTAATATCTCTTGTCTCCTTGGGAGTAGAAAGTCTTTTCATGGCTCTTTGGAAAGGGCTGCATCTCCGCTGTAATCGCCTTCGAGCGGCACGCGGATCGAACCCACGGTTTTCACGCTATGATTTTTTTAAATGTGGTGCGCGTCGGAGAAAATGCGCGCGTCGGACGTCATTTCGGCTTAATATCTATTGTCTCCTTGGGAGTAGAAAGTCTTTTCATGGTTCTTTGGAAAGGGTTGCATCTCCCCTGTAATCGCCTTTAAGCGGCACGCGGATCGGACCCACCGTTCTTACGCTACGATTTTTTAAATGTGGTGCGAGGCGTAGAAAAGACGCGCGTAGGACTTATTTGCGGCTTAATATCTTTGGGCTCCTTGGGAGTAGAAAGTCTGTTCATGGCTCTTTGGAAAGGGCTGCATCTCCCCTGTAATCGCCTTCGCGCGGCACGCGGATCGGAACCATCGTTATCACGCTACGATTTTTTAATGCCGACAGGGACTGGCCGAAAGCTTGGCAGGTGGCGTTCGTTAGGAAAAGTCATGGACGTGATGCGGACCGAGTTGCAGGCCATTTGGACCTGGCCCGGCCTAGATGGAGCCTTCAAAGTCAGCGCGTTTGTTTAAACTTTCTCCTCCAATTCGTTGCAATTGTACAAGCGTTTCTCGCTCATCCGACTGGAGCGTAACGCTTTATCTGTTAATATCTCTGGTCTCCTTGGGAGTAGAAAGTCTGTTCATGGCTCTTTGGAAAGGGATGCATCTCCCCTGTAATCGTCTTTAAGCGGCACGCGGATCGGACCCACCGTTCTCACGCTACGATTTTTTAAACGTGGTGCGCGTCGGAGAAAATGCGCGTAATATCTCTTGTCTCCTTGGGAGTAGAAAGTCTTTTCATGGCTCTTTGGAAAGGTTTGCATCTCCCTTGTAATCGCCTTTAAGCGGCACGCGGATTGGACCCACCGTTCTTCCGATACGATTTTTTAAATGTGGTGCGCGGCGTAGAAAAGACGCGCGTAGGACGTATTTGCGGCTTAATATCTTTGGGCTCCTTGGGAGTAGGAAGTCTGTTCATGCCTCTTTGGAAAGGGCTGCATCTCCCCTGTAATCGCCTTCGAGCGGCACGCGGATCGAACCCACGGTTTTCACGCTATGATTTTTTTAAATGTGCTGCGCGGCGGAGAAAATGCGCGCGTCGGATGTCATTGCGGCTTAATATCTCGTTTCCTTGGGAGTAGAAAGTCTTTTCATGGTTCTTTGGAATGGGTTGCATCTCCCCTGTAATCGCCTTTAAGCGGCACGCGGATCGGACCCATCGTTCTCACGCTACGATTTTTTAAAATCCGCCAGGGACGGAACGAACGCTTGGCAGGTGGCGTTTGTGACGGACAGTCAAGCAGTTAATGCGCACCGAGCTGCAGGCCATTTGGACCTGGCCCAGCCTAGATGTGAGTATTCAAAGTCAGCACGTTTGTTTCAAAGTTCTCCACCAATTCGTTGTAATTGCGTGTGTGCGCGTGAACACCAGGTTTGTGGAGGAGTTCGTCCTTGGACTGTACAAGGGGAGACAGTGTGTGGCCTGGCTTCGTGAGGTTGCAGTTTGCTGGGCATGAGAGATTGGCATGTGGTGCCCTGGAGGTGTGGTTGTTCCAGGACGGGCAAGGTGGGGTAGTGTGGCTGGGTGACGGTGCGCTTCACTGGGGATGTGGTTGTGAGTTGCAGGCCCATTCCTTTGAATGACAGAAAGGATCTGATTTGTTTCCAGGTTTAAACGTACTTTGCTGGGTATGACTGTGACCTCTTGGGCCAGGAAGTCTGTTTCTAGTTTTATTTAAACGGTCAAACTGCGTGAAGTGTGCCCAGGCCCAGAGCTACTTTGCTGGGCATGGCTGTGTGACCTCTTGGGCCTGGAAGTCTGGTTGTAGTATGATTTTAAAGGGTCAAATGCTCTCCATTGCGTGTCCAGGTTTAAGGCTACTTTGCTGGGCATGTGATTTGGACCCATCGGGTACGGAAGCCTTTCCGTCACGTGCTCGTTTTCCACGCCTTCAGCGCAGGTAGCCTGCGAATTTAAAACCGACGTGCATTTTATTCTTTTCCCCTTTTATCCTTTCATATCTCTCCGCTACCTTGGAGAAGAGAGACGCACGCGGGTAAATAAAATGTAAATATCTCTAAATATCTGTATAATATGTAAATAAAAGGAAGATGTGGTTGTGTAGTGTAGTCGTTTGATTATAAATAATCTCATAATAATTTTATCCACAAATTCTTATACATTTATACATGTTTATCTCTCTCTTTGTGTGTGTGTGTGTGTGTGTGTGTGGTTCTGTGTCACTAGTGGGGCCTGTGGCCCGATTGGAGTGTTTGCGGTGTGAGAAGGAGGAGTTGGAGAACAGTTTGTTGGAGCAGCTGAAGGAGTTGAGGTTGCAGAAGCAGAAGGAGCTGCAGGTTCTTCAGGAGATGCTGAAACACAAGCAGCAGGAGGAGACAGAGCTCCTGCAGAAACAGCAGGAGGAGGAGGAGCATAACAGGTCCATCAAGAGTAAGTACTATGGAAATGCAATAATACTAACATAACTAATAATGAATGCTAGCCTTTAGGCTCCAATAAAAGTGACACTAATATATGTATAGTACTATATATATTATATTTTATATATTCAGCAGTAATTATGTAGTATATACAATCTGTGTTATATCCAGCAGTAATGATACTTGCTCTGGCAGATATGAAAATGGCCTGTGAACAGGAGAAGAAATCTCTGGAGGAAGAACTTGAGAAGCTCAAACTGTCACTGCAGGTAGAGATCCCTTATAGTGTCAGTACACATCCACCAGTACCACCACCTCTCACTTATAACGTCAGTACACATTCAGTACACATTCCCACCTTTCCATTGTACTGGCTGTAGTGATGATTCGTGTGTGTGTTATACCAGCCCATAGAGGAGGACATTATGAGTCTGAAAGTGGCGCTGGAGATGAAGAACCAGGAGATCAAAGATCAGCACGATCTTTTGGTCAAACTATATACTCTGTATGTATACTATATACTCTGTATGTAGTACCTGGTTTAACACTATATCCTCTGTATATATACTATATACTGTTTATGTAGTACCTGGTTTAACACTATACCCTCAGCTTACTCTAGTCTGCAGATGTGAAGAAATTAAACAGAATGTGTATCTGTGTATATGTGCGCACCTGTATGTGTCTGGTTGTAGAATTATTTAAAGGGTCAAACTGCGTGAAGTGTGCCCAGGCCCAGAGCTACTTTGATGGGCATGATTCTGTGACCTCTTGGGCCTTGAAATGTGGTGCTTTGAATGATTTAAAGAGTGAAACGGTCTGAAGTGTGCCCACGTTTAAAGCAACCTTGCTGGGCATGACTGTGTGACCTCTTGGGCCAGGAAGTCTGTTTCTAGTTTTATTTAAACGGTCAAACTACGTGAAGTGTGCCCAGGCCCAGAGCTACTTTGCTGGGCATGACTGTGTGACCTCTTGGGCCTGGAAGTCTGGTTGTAGTATGATTTTAAAGGGTCAAATGGTCTCCATTGTGTGTCCAGGTTTAAGGCTACTTTGCTGGGCATGTGATTTGGACCCATCGGGTACGGAAGCCTTTCCGTCACGTGCTCGTTTTCCACGCCTTCAGCGCAGGTAGCCTGCGAATTTAAAACCGACGTGCATTTTATTCTTTTCCCCTTTTATCCCTTCATATCTCTCCGCTACCTTGGAGAAGAGAGACGCACGCCGGTAAAGAAAATGTAAATATCTCTAAATATCTGTATAATATGTAAATAAAAGGAAGAAGTGGTTGTGTAGTGTAGTCGTTTCATTATAAATAATCTCATAATAATTTTATCCACAAATTCTTATACATTTATACATGTTTATCTCTCTGTGTGTGTGTGTGTGTGTGTGTGTGTGTGTGTGTGTGTGTGTGTGTGTGTGGTTCTGTGTCACTAGTGGGGCCTGTGGCCCGATTGGAGTGTTTGCGGTGTGAGAAGGAGGAGTTGGAGAACAGTTTGTTGGAGCAGCTGAAGGAGTTGAGGTTGCAGAAGCAGAAGGAGCTGCAGGTTCTTCAGGAGATGCTGAAACACAAGCAGCAGGAGGAGACAGAGCTCCTGCAGAAACAGCAGGAGGAGGAGGAGCATAACAGGTCCATCAAGAGTAAGTACTATGGAAATGCAATAATACTAACATAACTAATAATGAATGTTAGCCTTTAGGCTCCAATAAAAGTGATACTAATATATGTATAGTACTATATATATTATATTTTATATATTCAGTAGTAATTATGTAGTATATACAATCTATGTTATATCCAGCAGTAATGATACTTGCTCTGGCAGATATGAAAATGGCCTGTGAACAGGAGAAGAAATCTCTGGAGGAAGAACTTGAGAAGCTCAGACTGTCACTGCAGGTAGAGATCCCTTATAGTGTCAGTACACATCCACCAGTAGCTCCACCTTTCACTTATAACGTCAGTACACATTCAGTACACATTCCCACCTTTCCATTGTACTGGCTGTAGTGATGATTCGTGTGTGTGTTATACCAGCCCATAGAGGAGGACATTATGAGTCTGAAAGTGGCGCTGGAGATGAAGAACCAGGAGATCAAAGATCAGCACGATCTTTTGGTCAAACTATATACTCTGTATGTATACTATATACTCTGTATGTAGTACCTGGTTTAACACTATATCCTCTGTATATATACTATATACTGTTTATGTAGTACCTGGTTTAACACTATACCCTCAGCTTACTCTAGTCTGCAGATGTGAAGAAATTAAACAGAATGTGTATCTGTGTATATGTGCGCACCTGTATGTGTCTGGTTGTAGTATTATTTAAAGGGTCAAACTGCGTGAAGTGTGCCCAGGCCCAGAGCTACTTTGATGGGCATGATTCTGTGACCTCTTGGGCCTTGAAATGTGGTGCTTTGAATGATTTAAAGAGTGAAACGGTCTGAAGTGTGCCCACGTTTAAAGCAACCTTGCTGGGCATGACTGTGTGACCTCTTGGGCCAGGAAGTCTGTTTCTAGTTTTATTTAAACGGTCAAACTGCGTGAAGTGTGCCCAGGCCCAGAGCTACTTTGCTGGGCATGACTGTGTGACCTCTTGGGCCTGGAAGTCTGGTTGTAGTATGATTTTAAAGGGTCAAATGGTCTCCATTGTGTGTCCAGGTTTAAGGCTACTTTGCTGGGCATGTGATTTGGACGCATCGGGTACGGAAGCCTTTCCGTCACGTGCTCGTTTTCCACGCCTTCAGCGCAGGTAGCCTGCGAATTTAAAACCGACGTGCATTTTATTCTTTTCCCCTTTTATCCCTTCATATCTCTCCGCTACCTTGGAGAAGAGAGACGCACGCGGGTAAATAAAACATAAATATCTCTAAATATCTGTATAATATGTAAATAAAAGGAAGAAGTGGTTGTGTAGTGTAGTCGTTTCATTATAAATAATCTCATAATAATTTTATCCACAAATTCTTATACATTTATACATGTTTATCTCTGTGTGTGTGTGTGTGTGTGTGTGTGTGTGTGTGTGTGTGTGTGTGTGTGTGTGTGTGTTCTGTGTCACTAGTGGGGCCTGTGGCCCGATTGGAGTGTTTGCGGTGTGAGAAGGAGGAGTTGGAGAACAGTTTGTTGGAGCAGCTGAAGGAGTTGAGGTTGCAGAAGCAGAAGGAGCTGCAGGTTCTTCAGGAGATGCTGAAACACAAGCAGCAGGAGGAGACAGAGCTCCTGCAGAAACAGCAGGAGGAGGAGGAGCATAACAGGTCCATCAAGAGTAAGTACTATGGAAATGCAATAATACTAACATAACTAATAATGAATGCTAGCCTTTAGGCTCCAATAAAAGTGATACTAATATATGTATAGTACTATATATATTATATTTTATATATTCAGTAGTAATTATGTAGTATATACAATCTATTTTATATCCAGCAGTAATGATACTTGCTCTGGCAGATATGAAAATGGCCTGTGAACAGGAGAAGAAATCTCTGGAGGAAGAACTTGAGAAGCTCAGACTGTCAGTGCAGGTAGAGATCCCTTATAGTGTCAGTACACATCCACCAGTACCTCCACCTTTCACTTATAACGTCAGTACACATTCAGTACACATTCCCACCTTTCCATTGTACTGGCTGTAGTGATGATTCGTATGTGTGGGTTATACCAGCCCATAGAGGAGGACATTATGAGTCTGAAAGTGGCGCTGGAGATGAAGAACCAGGAGATCAAAGATCAGCACGATCTTTTGGTCAAACTATATACTCTGTATGTATACTATATACTCTGTATGTAGTACCTGGTTTAACACTATATCCTCTTTATATATACTATATACTGTTTATGTAGCTCCTGGTTTAACACTATACCCTCAGCTTACTCTAGTCTGCAGATGTGAAGAAATTAAACAGAATGTGTATCTGTGTATATGTGCGCACCTGTATGTGTCTGGTTGTAGTATTATTTAAAGGGTCAAACTCCGTAAAGTGTGCCCAGGCCCAGAGCTACTTTGATGGGCATGATTCTGTGACCTCTTGGGCCTTGAAATGTGGTGCTTTGAATGATTTAAAGAGTGAAACGGTCTGAAGTGTGCCCACGTTTAAAGCAACCTTGCTGGGCATGACTGTGTGACCTCTTGGGCCAGGAAGTCTGTTTCTAGTTTTATTTAAACGGTCAAACTGCGTGAAGTGTGCCCAGGCCCAGAGCTACTTTGCTGGGCATGACTGTGTGACCTCTTGGGCCTGGAAGTCTGGTTGTAGTATGATTTTAAAGGGTCAAATGCTCTCCATTGTGTGTCCAGGTTTAAGGCTACTTTGCTGGGCATGTGATTTGGACCCATCGGGTACGGAAGCCTTTCCGTCACGTGCTCGTTTTCCACGCCTTCAGCGCAGGTAGCCTGCGAATTTAAAACCGACGTGCATTTTATTCTTTTCCCCTTTTATCCTTTCATATCTCTCCGCTACCTTGGAGAAGAGAGACGCACGCGGGTAAATAAAATGTAAATATCTCTAAATATCTGTATAATATGTAAATAAAAGGAAGATGTGGTTGTGTAGTGTAGTCGTTTGATTATAAATAATCTGATAATAATTTTATCCACAAATTCTTATACATTTATACATGTTTATCTCTCTCTGTGTGTGTGTGTGTGTGTGTGTCTGTGTGTGTGTGTGTGTGGTTCTGTGTCACTAGTGGGGCCTGTGGCCCGATTGGAGTGTTTGCGGTGTGAGAAGGAGGAGTTGGAGAACAGTTTGTTTGAGCAGCTGAAGGAGTTGAGGTTGCAGAAGCAGAAGGAGCTGCAGGTTCTTCAGGAGATGCTGAAACACAAGCAGCAGGAGGAGACAGAGCTCCTGCAGAAATAGCAGGAGGAGGAGGAGCATAACAGGTCCATCAAGAGTAAGTACTATGGAAATGCAATAATACTAACATAACTAATAATGAATGTTAGCCTTTAGGCTCCAATAAAAGTGATACTAATATATGTATAGTACTATATATATTATATTTTATATATTCAGTAGTAATTATGTAGTATATACAATCTATGTTATATCCAGCAGTAATGATACTTGCTCTGGCAGATATGAAAATGGCCTGTGAACAGGAGAAGAAATCTCTGGAGGAAGAACTTGAGAAGCTCAGACTGTCACTGCAGGTAGAGATCCCTTATAGTGTCAGTACACATCCACCAGTAGCTCCACCTTTCACTTATAACGTCAGTACACATTCAGTACACATTCCCACCTTTCCATTGTACTGGCTGTAGTGATGATTCGTGTGTGTGTTATACCAGCCCATAGAGGAGGACATTATGAGTCTGAAAGTGGCGCTGGAGATGAAGAACCAGGAGATCAAAGATCAGCACGATCTTTTGGTCAAACTATATACTCTGTATGTATACTATATACTCTGTATGTAGTACCTGGTTTAACACTATATCCTCTTTATATATACTATATACTGTTTATGTAGCTCCTGGTTTAACACTATACCCTCAGCTTACTCTAGTCTGCAGATGTGAAGAAATTAAACAGAATGTGTATCTGTGTATATGTGCGCACCTGTATGTGTCTGGTTGTAGTATTATTTAAAGGGTCAAACTCCGTAAAGTGTGCCCAGGCCCAGAGCTACTTTGATGGGCATGATTCTGTGACCTCTTGGGCCTTGAAATGTGGTGCTTTGAATGATTTAAAGAGTGAAACGGTCTGAAGTGTGCCCACGTTTAAAGCAACCTTGCTGGGCATGACTGTGTGACCTCTTGGGCCAGGAAGTCTGTTTCTAGTTTTATTTAAACGGTCAAACTGCGTGAAGTGTGCCCAGGCCCAGAGCTACTTTGCTGGGCATGACTGTGTGACCTCTTGGGCCTGGAAGTCTGGTTGTAGTATGATTTTAAAGGGTCAAATGCTCTCCATTGTGTGTCCAGGTTTAAGGCTACTTTGCTGGGCATGTGATTTGGACCCATCGGGTACGGAAGCCTTTCCGTCACGTGCTCGTTTTCCACGCCTTCAGCGCAGGTAGCCTGCGAATTTAAAACCGACGTGCATTTTATTCTTTTCCCCTTTTATCCTTTCATATCTCTCCGCTACCTTGGAGAAGAGAGACGCACGCGGGTAAATAAAATGTAAATATCTCTAAATATCTGTATAATATGTAAATAAAAGGAAGATGTGGTTGTGTAGTGTAGTCGTTTGATTATAAATAATCTCATAATAATTTTATCCACAAATTCTTATACATTTATACATGTTTATCTCTCTCTGTGTGTGTGTGTGTCTGTGTGTGTGTGTGTGTGGTTCTGTGTCACTAGTGGGGCCTGTGGCCCGATTGGAGTGTTTGCGGTGTGAGAAGGAGGAGTTGGAGAACAGTTTGTTTGAGCAGCTGAAGGAGTTGAGGTTGCAGAAGCAGAAGGAGCTGCAGGTTCTTCAGGAGATGCTGAAACACAAGCAGCAGGAGGAGACAGAGCTCCTGCAGAAATAGCAGGAGGAGGAGGAGCATAACAGGTCCATCAAGAGTAAGTACTATGGAAATGCAATAATACTAACATAACTAATAATGAATGTTAGCCTTTAGGCTCCAATAAAAGTGATACTAATATATGTATAGTACTATATATATTATATTTTATATATTCAGTAGTAATTATGTAGTATATACAATCTATGTTATATCCAGCAGTAATGATACTTGCTCTGGCAGATATGAAAATGGCCTGTGAACAGGAGAAGAAATCTCTGGAGGAAGAACTTGAGAAGCTCAGACTGTCACTGCAGGTAGAGATCCCTTATAGTGTCAGTACACATCCACCAGTAGCTCCACCTTTCACTTATAACGTCAGTACACATTCAGTACACATTCCCACCTTTCCATTGTACTGGCTGTAGTGATGATTCGTGTGTGTGTTATACCAGCCCATAGAGGAGGACATTATGAGTCTGAAAGTGGCGCTGGAGATGAAGAACCAGGAGATCAAAGATCAGCACGATCTTTTGGTCAAACTATATACTCTGTATGTATACTATATACTCTGTATGTAGTACCTGGTTTAACACTATATCCTCTGTATATATACTATATACTGTTTATGTAGTACCTGGTTTAACACTATACCCTCAGCTTACTCTAGTCTGCAGATGTGAAGAAATTAAACAGAATGTGTATCTGTGTATATGTGCGCACCTGTATGTGTCTGGTTGTAGTATTATTTAAAGGGTCAAACTGCGTGAAGTGTGCCCAGGCCCAGAGCTACTTTGATGGGCATGATTCTGTGACCTCTTGGGCCTTGAAATGTGGTGCTTTGAATGATTTAAAGAGTGAAACGGTCTGAAGTGTGCCCACGTTTAAAGCAACCTTGCTGGGCATGACTGTGTGACCTCTTGGGCCAGGAAGTCTGTTTCTAGTTTTATTTAAACGGTCAAACTGCGTGAAGTGTGCCCAGGCCCAGAGCTACTTTGCTGGGCATGACTGTGTGACCTCTTGGGCCTGGAAGTCTGGTTGTAGTATGATTTTAAAGGGTCAAATGGTCTCCATTGTGTGTCCAGGTTTAAGGCTACTTTGCTGGGCATGTGATTTGGACCCATCGGGTACGGAAGCCTTTCCGTCACGTGCTCGTTTTCCACGCCTTCAGCGCAGGTAGCCTGCGAATTTAAAACCGACGTGCATTTTATTCTTTTCCCCTTTTATCCCTTCATATCTCTCCGCTACCTTGGAGAAGAGAGACGCACGCGGGTAAATAAAACATAAATATCTCTAAATATCTGTATAATATGTAAATAAAAGGAAGAAGTGGTTGTGTAGTGTAGTCGTTTCATTATAAATAATCTCATAATAATTTTATCCACAAATTCTTATACATTTATACATGTTTATCTCTGTGTGTGTGTGTGTGTGTGTGTGTGTGTGTGTGTGTGTGTGTGTGTGTGTGTGTGTGTGTGTGGTTCTGTGTCACTAGTGGGGCCTGTGGCCCGATTGGAGTGTTTGCGGTGTGAGAAGGAGGAGTTGGAGAACAGTTTGTTGGAGCAGCTGAAGGAGTTGAGGTTGCAGAAGCAGAAGGAGCTGCAGGTTCTTCAGGAGATGCTGAAACACAAGCAGCATGAGGAGACAGAGCTCCTGCAGAAACAGCAGGAGGAGGAGGAGCATAACAGGTCCATCAAGAGTAAGTACTATGGAAATGCAATAATACTAACATAACTAATAATGAATGCTAGCCTTTAGGCTCCAATAAAAGTGATACTAATATATGTATATTACTATATATATTATATTTTATATATTCAGTAGTAATTATGTAGTATATACAATCTATGTTATATCCAGCAGTAATGATACTTGCTCTGGCAGATATGAAAATGGCCTGTGAACAGGAGAAGAAATCTCTGGAGGAAGAACTTGAGAAGCTCAGACTGTCACTGCAGGTAGAGATCCCTTATAGTGTCAGTACACATCCACCAGTACCTCCACCTTTCACTTATAACGTCAGTACACATTCAGTACACATTCCCACCTTTCCATTGTACTGGCTGTAGTGATGATTCGTATGTGTGGGTTATACCAGCCCATAGAGGAGGACATTATGAGTCTGAAAGTGGCGCTGGAGATGAAAAACCAGGAGATCAAAGATCAGCACGATCTTTTGGTCAAACTATATACTCTGTATGTATACTATATACTCTGTATGTAGTACCTGGTTTAACACTATATCCTCTTTATATATACTATATACTGTTTATGTAGCTCCTGGTTTAACACTATACCCTCAGCTTACTCTAGTCTGCAGATGTGAAGAAATTAAACAGAATGTGTATCTGTGTATATGTGCGCACCTGTATGTGTCTGGTTGTAGTATTATTTAAAGGGTCAAACTCCGTAAAGTGTGCCCAGGCCCAGAGCTACTTTGATGGGCATGATTCTGTGACCTCTTGGGCCTTGAAATGTGGTGCTTTGAATGATTTAAAGAGTGAAACGGTCTGAAGTGTGCCCACGTTTAAAGCAACCTTGCTGGGCATGACTATGTGACCTCTTGGGCCAGGAAGTCTGTTTCTAGTTTTATTTAAACGGTCAAACTGCGTGAAGTGTGCCCAGGCCCAGAGCTACTTTGCTGGGCATGACTGTGTGACCTCTTGGGCCTGGAAGTCTGGTTGTAGTATGATTTTAAAGGGTCAAATGCTCTCCATTGTGTGTCCAGGTTTAAGGCTACTTTGCTGGGCATGTGATTTGGACCCATCGGGTACGGAAGCCTTTCCGTCACGTGCTCGTTTTCCACGCCTTCAGCGCAGGTAGCCTGCGAATTTAAAACCGACGTGCATTTTATTCTTTTCCCCTTTTATCCTTTCATATCTCTCCGCTACCTTGGAGAAGAGAGACGCACGCGGGTAAATAAAATGTAAATATCTCTAAATATCTGTATAATATGTAAATAAAAGGAAGATGTGGTTGTGTAGTGTAGTCGTTTGATTATAAATAACCTCATAATAATTTTATCCACAAATTCTTATACATTTATACATGTTTATCTCTCTCTGTGTGTGTGTGTGTGTGTGTGTGTCTGTGTGTGTGTGTGTGTGGTTCTGTGTCACTAGTGGGGCCTGTGGCCCGATTGGAGTGTTTGCGGTGTGAGAATGAGGAGTTGGAGAACAGTTTGTTTGAGCAGCTGAAGGAGTTGAGGTTGCAGAAGCAGAAGGAGCTGCAGGTTCTTCAGGAGATGCTGAAACACAAGCAGCAGGAGGAGACAGAGCTCCTGCAGAAATAGCAGGAGTAGGAGGAGCATAACAGGTCCATCAAGAGTAAGTACTATGGAAATGCAATAATACTAACATAACTAATAATGAATGTTAGCCTTTAGGCTCCAATAAAAGTGACACTAATATATGTATAGTACTATATATATTATATTTTATATATTCAGCAGTAATTATGTAGTATATACAATCTGTGTTATGTCCAGCAGTAATGATACTTGCTCTGGCAGATATGAAAATGGCCTGTGAACAGGAGAAGAAATCTCTGGAGGAAGAACTTGAGAAGCTCAAACTGTCACTGCAGGTAGAGATCCCTTATAGTGTCAGTACACATCCACCAGTACCACCACCTCTCACTTATAACGTCAGTACACATTCAGTACACATTCCCACCTTTCCATTGTACTGGCTGTAGTGATGATTCGTGTCTGTGTTATACCAGCCCATAGAGGAGGACATTATGAGTCTGAAAGTGGCGCTGGAGATGAAGAACCAGGAGATCAAAGATCAGCACGATCTTTTGGTCAAACTATATACTCTGTATGTATACTATATCGAACCCACGGTTTTCACGCTACGATTTTTTTAAATGTGGTGAGCTGCGGAGAAAAGACGCGGTCCGGACGTATTTGTGGCTTAATATCTCTTGTCTCCTTGGGAGTAGGAAGTCTGTTCATGGCTCTTTGGAAAGGGCTGCATCTCCCCTCTAATCGCCTTCGAGCTTCAAGCGGATTGGACCCACGGTTATCACGCTACGATTTTTTAAAGCCGCCAGGGACGGGCCGAAAGCGTGGCAGGTGGCGTTCGTTAGGGACAGTCATGGAGGTGATGCGCACCGAGTTGCACGCCATTTGGACTTGGCCAGACCTAGATGTGAGCGTTCAAAGTCAGCGCGTTTGTTTAAACTTTCTCCTCCAATTCGTTGCAACTGCTCAAGCGTTTCTCGCTCATCCGACTGGAGCGTAACGCTTTATATGTTAATATCTCTTGTCTCCTTGGGAGTAGGAAGTCTGTTCATGGATCTTTGGAAAGGGCTGCATCTCCCCTGTAATCGCCTTCGAGCGGCACGCGGATCGAACCCACGGTTTTCACGCTATGATTTTTTTTAAATGTGGTGCGCGGCGGAGAAAATGCGCGCGTCGGACGTCATTTCGGCTTAATATCTCTTGTCTCCTTGGGAGTAGAAAGTCTTTTCATGGCTCTTTGGAAAGGGCTGCATCTCCCCTGTAATCGCCTTTAAGCGGCACGCGGATCGGACCCACCGTTCTCACGCTAAGATTTTTTAAATGTGGTGCGCGGCGGAGAAAATGCGCGTGTCGGACATCATTGCTGCTTAATATCTCTTGTCTCCTTGGGAGTAGGAAGTCTGTTCATGGCTCTTTGGAAAGGGCTGCATCTCCCCTGTAATCGCCTTCGAGCGGCACGCGGATCGAACCCACGGTTTTCACGCTATGATTTTTTTAAATGTGGTGCGCGGCGGAGAAAATGCGCGCGTCGGACGTCATTGCGGCTTAATATCTCTTGTCTCCTTGGGAATAGAAAGTCTTTTCATGGCTCTTTGGAAAGGGTTGCATCTCCCCTGTAATCGCCTTTAAGCGGCATGCGGATCGGACCCACCGTTCTCACGCTACGATTTTTTAAATGTGGTGTGCGGCGGAGAAAATGCGCGCGTCGGATATCATTGCGGCTTAATATCTCTTGTCTCCTTGTGAGTAGAAAGTCTGTTCATGGCTCTTTGGAAAGGGCTGCATCTCCCCTGTAATCGCCTTCGCGCGGCACGCGCATCGGAACCATCGTTATCACGCTACGATTTTTTAATGCCGCCAGGGACGGGCCGAAAGCGTGGCAGGTGGCGTTCGTTAGGGACCGTCATGGAGGTGATGCGCACCGAGTTGCAGGCCATTTGGACCTGGCCCGGCCTAGATGTGAGCGTTCAAAGTCAGCGCGTTTGTTTAAACTTTCTCCTCCAATTCGTTGCAATTGTACAAGCGTTTCTCGCTCATCCGACTGGAGCGTAACGCTTTATCTGTTAATATCTCTGGTCTCCTTGGGAGTAGAAAGTCTGTTCATGGCTCTTTGGAAAGGGATGCATCTCCCCTGTAATCGCCTTCGAGCGGCACGCGGATCGAACCCACTTTTTTCACGCTACGATTTTTTTTAAATGTGTTGCGCGGCGGAGAAAAGACGCGCCGGACGTATTTGCGGCTTAATATCTTTGGGCTCCTTGGGAGTAGGAAGTCTGTTCATGCCTCTTTGGAAAGGGCTGCATCTCCCCTGTAATCGCCTTCGAGCGGCACGCGGATCGAACCCACTTTTTTCACGCTACGATTTTTTTTAAATGTGTTGCGCGGCGGAGAAAAGACGCGCGCCGGACGTATTTGCGGCTTAATATCTCTTGTCTCATTGGGTGTAGAAAGTCTGTTCATGGCTCTTTGGAAAGGGCTGCATCTCCCCTGTAATCGCCTTCGAGCGGCACGCGGATCGAACCCACGGTTTTCACGCTATGATTTTTTTAAATGTGGTGCGCGGCGGAGGAAATGCGCGCGTCGGACGTCATTTCGGCTTAATATCTCTTGTCTCCTTGGGAGTAGAAAGTCTTTTCATGGCTCTTTGGAAAGGGCTGCATCTCCGCTGTAATCGCCTTCGAGCGGCACGCGGATCGAACCCACGGTTTTCACGCTATGATTTTTTTAAATGTGGTGCGCGGCGGAGAAAATGCGCGCGTCGGACGTCATTTCGGCTTAATATCTATTGTCTCCTTGGGAGTAGAAAGTCTTTTCATGGCTCTTTGGAAAGGTTTGCATCTCCCTTGTAATCGCCTTTAAGCGGCACGCGGATTGGACCCACCATTCTTCCGATACGATTTTTTAAATGTGGTGCGCGGCGTAGAAAAGACGCGCGTAGGATGTATTTGCGGCTTAATATCTTTGGGCTCCTTGGGAGTAGGAAGTCTGTTCATGCCTCTTTGGAAAGGGCTGCATCTCCCCTGTAATCGCCTTCGAGCGGCACGCGGATCGAACCCACGGTTTTCACGCTATGATTTTTTTAAATGTGGTGCGCGGCGGAGGAAATGCGCGCGTCGGACGTCATTTCGGCTTAATATCTCTTGTCTCCTTGGGAGTAGAAAGTCTGTTCATGGCTCTTTGGAAAGGGCTGCATCTCCCCTGTAATCGCCTTCGAGCGGCACGCGGATCGAACCCACGGTTTTCACGCTATGATTTTTTAAAATGTGGTGCGCGGCGGAGAAAATGCGCGCGTCGGACGTCATTTCGGCTTAATATCTCTTGTCTCCTTGGGAGTAGAAAGTCTTTTCATGGCTCTTTGGAAAGGGCTGCATCTCCCCTGTAATCGCCTTTAAGCGGCACGCGGATCGGACCCACCGTTCTTACGATACGATTTTTTTAAATTTGGTGCGCGGCGTAGAAAAGACGCGCGTAGGACGTATTTGCGGCTTAATATCTTTGGGCTCCTTGGGAGTAGGAAGTCTGTTCATGCCTTTTTGGAAAGGGCTCCATCTCCCCAGTAATCGCCTTCGAGCGGCACGCGGATCGAACCCACGGTTTTCACGCTATGATTTTTTTAAATGTGCTGCGGCAGAGAAAATGCGCGCGTCGGACGTCATTGCGGCTTAATATCTCTTGTCTCCTTGGGAGTAGAAAGTGTTTTCATGGTTCTTTGGAAAGGGTTGCATCTCCCCTGTAATCGCCTTTAAGCGGCACGCGGATCGGACCCACCGTTCTTACGCTACGATTTTTTAAATGTGGTGCGAGGCGTAGAAAAGACGCGCGTAGGACTTATTTGCGGCTTAATATCTTTGGGCTCCTTGGGAGTAGAAAGTCTGTTCATGGCTCTTTGGAAAGCGCTGCATCTCCCCTGTAATTGCCTTTAAGCGGCACGCGGATCGGACCCACCGTTCTCACGATACGATTTTTTAAATGTGGTGCGCGGCGGAGAAAATGCGCGCGTCGGACGTCATTGCGGCTTAATATCTCTTGTCTCCTTGGGAGTAGAAAGTCTGTTCATGGCTCTTTGGAAAGCGCTGCATCTCCCCTGTAATCTCCTTCGAGCGGCACGCGGATCGGACCCACCGTTCTCACGCTACGATTTTTTAAACGTGGTGCGCGTCGGAGAAAATGCGCGTAATATCTCTTGTCTCCTTGGGAGTAGAAAGTCTGTTCATGGCTCTTTGGAAAGGGCTGTATCTCCCCTGTAATCGCCTTCGAGCGGCACGCGCATCGGAACCATCGTTATCACGCTACGATTTTTTAATGCCGCCAGGGACTGGCCGAAAGCGTGGCAGGTGGCGTTCGTTAGCGACAGTCATGGAGGTGATGCGCACCGAGTTGCACGCCATTTGGAGTTGGCCCGGCCTAGATGTGAGCGTTCAAAGTCAGCGCGTTTGTTTAAACTTTCTCCTCTAATTCGTTGCAATTGTACAAGCGTTTCTCGTTCATCCGACTGGAGCGTAACGCTTTATATGTTAATATTTCTGGTCTCCTTGGGAGTAGAAAGTCTGTTCATGGCTCTTTTGAAAGGGATGCATCTCCCCTGTAATCGCCTTCGAGCGGCACGCGGATCGAACCCACGTTTTTCACGCTACGATTTTTTTTAAATGTGTTGCGCGGCGGAGAAAAGACGCGCGCCGGACGTATTTGCTGCTTAATATCTCTTGTCTCATTGGGTGTAGAAAGTCTGTTCATGGCTCTTTGGAAAGGGCTGCATCTCCCCTGTAATCGCCTTCGAGCGGCACGCGAATCGAACCCACGGTTTTCACGCTATGATTTTTTAAAATGTGGTGCGCGGCGGAGAAAATGCGCGCGTCGGACGTCATTTCGGCTTAATATCTCTTGTCTCCTTGGGAGTAGAAAGTCTTTTCATGGCTCTTTGGAAAGGTTTGCATCTCCCTTGTAATCGCCTTTAAGCGGCACGCGGATTGGACCCACCGTTCTTCCGATACGATTTTTTAAATGTGGTGCGCGGCGTAGAAAAGACGCGCGTAGGACGTATTTGCGGCTTAATATCTTTGGGCTACTTGGGAGTAGGAAGTCTGTTCATGCCTCTTTGGAAAGGGCTGCATCTCCCCTGTAATCGCCTTCGAGCGGCACGCGGATCGAACCCACGGTTTTCACGCTATGATTTTTTAAATGTGGTGCGCGGCGGAGGAAATGCGCGCGTCGGACGTCATTTCGGCTTAATATCTCTTGTCTCCTTGGGAGTAGAAAGTCTTTTCATGGCTCTTTGGAAAGGGCTGCATCTCCCCTGTAATCGCCTTTAAGCGGCACGCGGATCGAACCCACGGTTTTCACGCTACGATTTTTTTTAAATGTGTTGCGCGGCGGAGAATAGACGCGCGCCGGACGTATTTGCGGCTTGATATCTCTTGTCTCATTGGGAGTAGAAAGTCTGTTCATGGCTCTTTGGAAAGGGCTGCATCTCCCCTGTTATCGCCTTCTCGCGGCACGCGGATCGAACCCACGGTTTTCACGCTATGATTTTTTTAAATGTGGTGCGCGGCGTAGAAAAGACGCGCGTAGGACGTATTTGCGGCTTAATATCTTTGGGCTCCTTGGGAGTAGGAAGTCTGTTCATGCCTTTTTGGAAAGGGCTCCATCTCCCCTGTAATCGCCTTCGAGCGGCACGCGGATCGAACCCACGGTTTTCACGCTATGATTTTTTTAAATGTGCTGCGGCGGAGAAAATGCGCGCGTCGGACGTCATTGCGGCTTAATATCTCTTGTCTCCTTGGGAGTAGAAAGTGTTTTCATGGTTCTTTGGAAAGGGTTGCATCTCCCCTGTAATCGCCTTTAAGCGGCACGCGGATCGGACCCACCGTTCTTACGCTACGATTTTTTAAATGTGGTGCGAGGCGTAGAAAAGACGCGCGTAGGACTTATTTGCGGCTTAATATCTTTGGGCTCCTGGGGAGTAGAAAGTCTGTTCATGGCTCTTTGGAAAGGGCTGCATCTCCCCTGTAATCGCCTTCGCGCGGCACGCGGATCGGAACCATCGTTATCACGCTACGATTTTTTAATGCCGACAGGGACGGGCCGAAAGCTTGGCAGGTGGCGTTCGTTAGGAAAAGTCATGGACGTGATGCGGACTGAGTTGTAGGCCATTTGGACCTGGCCCGGCCTAGATGTGAGCCTTCAAAGTCAGCGCGTTTGTTTAAACTTTCTCCTCCAATTCGTTGCAATTGTACAAGCGTTTCTCGCTCATCCGACTGGAGCGTAACGCTTTATCTGTTAATATCTCTGGTCTCCTTGGGAGTAGAAAGTCTGTTCATGGCTCTTTGGAAAGGGATGCATCTCCCCTGTAATCGCCTTTAAGCGGCACGCGGATCGGACCCACCGTTCTCACGCTACGATTTTTTAAACGTGGTGCGCGTCGGAGAAAATGCGCGTAATATCTCTTGTCTCCTTGGGAGTAGAAAGTCTGTTCATGGCTCTTTGGAAAGGGCTGTATCTCCCCTGTAATCGCCTTCGAGCGGCACGCGGATCGAACCCACGGTTTTCACGCTATGATTTTTTTAAATGTGGTGCGCGGCGGAGGAAATGCGCGCGTCGGACGTCATTTCGGCTTAATATCTCTTGTCTCCTTGGGAGTAGAAAGTCTTTTCATGGCTCTTTGGAAAGGGCTGCATCTCCCCTGTAATCGCCTTTAAGCGGCACGCGGATCGGACCCACCGTTCTTACGCTACGATTTTTTAAATGTGGTGCGCGGCGTAGAAAAGACGCGCGTAGGACGTATTTGCGACTTAATATCTTTGGGCTCCTTGGGAGTAGAAAGTCTGTTCATGGCTCTTTGGAAAGCGCTGCATCTCCCCTGTAATTGCCTTTAAGCGGTACGCGGATCGGACCCACCGTTCTCACGATACGATTTTTTAAATGTGGTGCGCGGCGGAGAAAATGCGCGCGTCGGACGTCATTGCGGCGTAATATCTCTTGTCTCCTTGGGAGTAGAAAGTCTGTTCATGGCTCTTTGGAAAGGGCTGCATCTCCCCTGTAATCGGCTTCGAGCGGCACGCGGATCGGACCCACCGTTCTCACGCTACGATTTTTTAAACGTGGTGCGCGTCGGAGAAAATGCGCGTAATATCTCTTGTCTCCTTGGGAGTAGAAAGTCTGTTCATGGCTCTTTGGAAAGGGCTGTATCTCCCCTGTAATCGCCTTCGAGCGGCACGCGCATCGGAACCATCGTTATCACGCTACGATTTTTTAATGCCGCCAGGGACGGGCCGAAAGCGTGGCAGGTGGCGTTCGTTAGCGACAGTCATGGAGGTGATGCGCACCGAGTTGCACGCCATTTGGAGTTGGCCCGGCCTAGATGTGAGCGTTCAAAGTCAGCGCGTTTGTTTAAACTTTCTCCTCCAATTCGTTGCAATTGTACAAGCGTTTCTCGTTCATCCGACTGGAGCGTAACGCTTTATATGTTAATATTTCTGGTCTCCTTGGGAGTAGAAAGTCTGTTCATGGCTCTTTTGAAAGGGATGCATCTCCCCTGTAATCGCCTTCGAGCGGCACGCGGATCGAACCCACGTTTTTCACGCTACGATTTTTTTTAAATGTGTTGCGCGGCGGAGAAAAGACGCGCGCCGGACGTATTTGCTGCTTAATATCTCTTGTCTCATTGGGTGTAGAAAGTCTGTTCATGGCTCTTTGGAAAGGGCTGCATCTCCCCTGTAATCGCCTTCGAGCGGCACGCGGATCGAACCCACGGTTTTCACGCTATGATTTTTTTAAATGTGCTGCGGCGGAGAAAATGCGCGCGTCGCACGTCATTGCGGCTTAATATCTCTTGTCTCCTTGGGAGTAGAAAGTGTTTTCATGGTTCTTTGGAAAGGGTTGCATCTCCCCTGTAATCGCCTTTAAGCGGCACGCGGATCGGACCCACGGTTTTCACGCTACGATTTTTTTTAAATGTGTTGCGCGGCGGAGAATAGACGCGCGCCGGACGTATTTGCGGCTTGATATCTCTTGTCTCATTGGGAGTAGAAAGTCTGTTCATGGCTCTTTGGAAAGGGCTGCATCTCCCCTGTTATCGCCTTCTCGCGGCACGCGGATCGAACCCACGGTTTTCACGCTATGATTTTTTTAAATGTGTTGCGCGTCGGAGAAAATGCGCGCGTCGGACGTCATTGCGGCTTAATATCTCTTGTCTCCTTGGGAGTAGAAAGTCTTTTCATGGCTCTTTGGAAAGGTTTGCATCTCCCCTGTAATCGCCTTTAAGCGGCACGCGGATCGGACCCACCGTTCTTACGCTACGATTTTTTAAATGTGGTGCGCGGCGTAGAAAAGACGCGCGTAGGACGTATTTGCGGCTTAATATCTTTGGGCTCCTTGGGAGTAGGAAGTCTGTTCATGCCTCTTTGGAAAGGGCTCCATCTCCCCTGTAATCGCCTTTGAGCGGCACGCGGATCGAACCCACGGTTTTCACGCTATGATTTTTTTAAATGTGGTGCGCGGCGGAGAAAATGCGCGCGTCGGACGTCATTGCGGCTTAATATCACTTGTCTCCTTGGGATTAGAAAGTCTTTTCATGGTTCTTTGGAAAGGGTTGCATCTCCCCTGTAATCGCCTTTAAGCGGCACGCGGATCGGACCCACCGTTCTCACGCTACGATTTTTTAAACGTGGTGCGCGTCGGAGGAAATGCGCGTAATATCTCTTGTCTCCTTGAGAGTAGAAAGTCTGTTCATGGCTCTTTGGAAAGGGCTGTATCTCCCCTGTAATCGCCTTCGAGCGGCACGCGCATCGGAACCATCGTTATCACGCTACGATTTTTTAATGCCGCCAGGGATAGGCCGAAAGCGTGGCAGGTGGCGTTCGTTAGGGACAGTCATGGAGGTGATGCGCACCGAGTTGCACGGCATTTGGACTTGGCCAGACCTAGATGTGAGCGTTCAAAGTCAGCGCGTTTGTTTAAACTTTCTCCTCCAATTCGTTGCAACTGCTCAAGCGTTTCTCGCTCATCCGACTGGAGCGTAACGCTTTATATGTTAATATCTCTTGTCTCCTTGGGAGTAGGAAGTCTGTTCATGGATCTTTGGAAAGGGCTGCATCTCCCCTGTAATCGCCTTCGAGCGGCACGCGGATCGAACCCACGGTTTTCACGCTATGATTTTTTTAAATGTGGTGCGCGGCGGAGAAAATGCGCGCGTCGGACGTCATTTCGGCTTAATATCTATTGTCTCCTTGGGAGTAGAAAGTCTTTTCATGGCTCTTTGGAAAGGTTTGCATCTCCCTTGTAATCGCCTTTAAGCGGCACGCGGATTGGACCCACCATTCTTCCGATACGATTTTTTAAATGTGGTGCGCGGCGTAGAAAAGACGCGCGTAGGATGTATTTGCGGCTTAATATCTTTGGGCTCCTTGGGAGTAGGAAGTCTGTTCATGCCTCTTTGGAAAGGGCTGCATCTCCCCTGTAATCGCCTTCGAGCGGCACGCGGATCGAACCCACGGTTTTCACGCTATGATTTTTTTAAATGTGGTGCGCGGCGGAGGAAATGCGCGCGTCGGACGTCATTTCGGCTTAATATCTCTTGTCTCCTTGGGAGTAGAAAGTCTTTTCATGGCTCTTTGGAAAGGGCTGCATCTCCCCTGTAATCGCCTTTAAGCGGCACGCGGATCGAACCCACGGTTTTCACGCTACGATTTTTTTTAAATGTGTTGCGCGGCGGAGAATAGACGCGCGCCGGACGTATTTGCGGCTTGATATCTCTTGTCTCATTGGGAGTAGAAAGTCTGTTCATGGCTCTTTGGAAAGGGCTGCATCTCCCCTGTTATCGCCTTCTCGCGGCACGCGGATCGAACCCACGGTTTTCACGCTATGATTTTTTTAAATGTGGTGCGCGGCGTAGAAAAGACGCGCGTAGGACGTATTTGCGGCTTAATATCTTTGGGCTCCTTGGGAGTAGGAAGTCTGTTCATGCCTTTTTGGAAAGGGCTCCATCTCCCCTGTAATCGCCTTCGAGCGGCACGCGGATCGAACCCACGGTTTTCACGCTATGATTTTTTTAAATGTGCTGCGGCGGAGAAAATGCGCGCGTCGGACGTCATTGCGGCTTAATATCTCTTGTCTCCTTGGGAGTAGAAAGTGTTTTCATGGTTCTTTGGAAAGGGTTGCATCTCCCCTGTAATCGCCTTTAAGCGGCACGCGGATCGGACCCACCGTTCTTATGCTACGATTTTTTAAATGTGGTGCGAGGCGTAGAAAAGACGCGCGTAGGACTTATTTGCGGCTTAATATCTTTGGGCTCCTGGGGAGTAGAAAGTCTGTTCATGGCTCTTTGGAAAGGGCTGCATCTCCCCTGTAATCGCCTTCGCGCGGCACGCGGATCGGAACCATCGTTATCACGCTACGATTTTTTAATGCCGACAGGGACGGGCCGAAAGCTTGGCAGGTGGCGTTCGTTAGGAAAAGTCATGGACGTGATGCGGACTGAGTTGTAGGCCATTTGGACCTGGCCCGGCCTAGATGTGAGCCTTCAAAGTCAGCGCGTTTGTTTAAACTTTCTCCTCCAATTCGTTGCAATTGTACAAGCGTTTCTCGCTCATCCGACTGGAGCGTAACGCTTTATCTGTTAATATCTCTGGTCTCCTTGGGAGTAGAAAGTCTGTTCATGGCTCTTTGGAAAGGGATGCATCTCCCCTGTAATCGCCTTTAAGCGGCACGCGGATCGGACCCACCGTTCTCACGCTACGATTTTTTAAACGTGGTGCGCGTCGGAGAAAATGCGCGTAATATCTCTTGTCTCCTTGGGAGTAGAAAGTCTGTTCATGGCTCTTTGGAAAGGGCTGTATCTCCCCTGTAATCGCCTTCGAGCGGCACGCGGATCGAACCCACGGTTTTCACGCTATGATTTTTTTAAATGTGGTGCGCGGCGGAGGAAATGCGCGCGTCGGACGTCATTTCGGCTTAATATCTCTTGTCTCCTTGGGAGTAGAAAGTCTTTTCATGGCTCTTTGGAAAGGGCTGCATCTCCCCTGTAATCGCCTTTAAGCGGCACGCGGATCGGACCCACCGTTCTTACGCTACGATTTTTTAAATGTGGTGCGCGGCGTAGAAAAGACGCGCGTAGGACGTATTTGCGGCTTAATATCTTTGGGCTCCTTGGGAGTAGAAAGTCTGTTCATGGCTCTTTGGAAAGCGCTGCATCTCCCCTGTAATTGCCTTTAAGCGGCACGCGGATCGGACCCACCGTTCTCACGATACGATTTTTTAAATGTGGTGCGCGGCGGAGAAAATGCGCGCGTCGGACGTCATTGCGGCGTAATATCTCTTGTCTCCTTGGGAGTAGAAAGTCTGTTCATGGCTCTTTGGAAAGGGCTGTATCTCCCCTGTAATCGCCTTCGAGCGGCACGCGCATCGGAACCATCGTTATCACGCTACGATTTTTTAATGCCGCCAGGGACGGGCCGAAAGCGTGGCAGGTGGCGTTCGTTAGCGACAGTCATGGAGGTGATGCGCACCGAGTTGCACGCCATTTGGAGTTGGCCCGGCCTAGATGTGAGCGTTCAAAGTCAGCGCGTTTGTTTAAACTTTCTCCTCCAATTCGTTGCAATTGTACAAGCGTTTCTCGTTCATTCGACTGGAGCGTAACGCTTTATATGTTAATATTTCTGGTCTCCTTGGGAGTAGAAAGTCTGTTCATGGCTCTTTTGAAAGGGATGCATCTCCCCTGTAATCGCCTTCGAGCGGCACGCGGATCGAACCCACGTTTTTCACGCTACGATTTTTTTTAAATGTGTTGCGCGGCGGAGAAAAGACGCGCGCCGGACGTATTTGCTGCTTAATATCTCTTGTCTCATTGGGTGTAGAAAGTCTGTTCATGGCTCTTTGGAAAGGGCTGCATCTCCCCTGTAATCGCCTTCGAGCGGCACGCGGATCGAACCCACGGTTTTCACGCTATGATTTTTTAAAATGTGGTGCGCGGCGGAGAAAATGCGCGCGTCGGACGTCATTTCGGCTTAATATCTCTTGTCTCCTTGGGAGTAGAAAGTCTTTTCATGGCTCTTTGGAAAGGTTTGCATCTCCCTTGTAATCGCCTTTAAGCGGCACGCGGATTGGACCCACCGTTCTTCCGATACGATTTTTTAAATGTGGTGCGCGGCGTAGAAAAGACGCGCGTAGGACGTATTTGCGGCTTAATATCTTTGGGCTACTTGGGAGTAGGAAGTCTGTTCATGCCTCTTTGGAAAGGGCTGCATCTCCCCTGTAATCGCCTTCGAGCGGCACGCGGATCGAACCCACGGTTTTCACGCTATGATTTTTTTAAATGTGGTGCGCGGCGGAGGAAATGCGCGCGTCGGACGTCATTTCGGCTTAATATCTCTTGTCTCCTTGGGAGTAGAAAGTCTTTTCATGGCTCTTTGGAAAGGGCTGCATCTCCCCTGTAATCGCCTTTAAGCGGCACGCGGATCGAACCCACGGTTTTCACGCTACGATTTTTTTTAAATGTGTTGCGCGGCGGAGAATAGACGCGCGCCGGACGTATTTGCGGCTTGATATCTCTTGTCTCATTGGGAGTAGAAAGTCTGTTCATGGCTCTTTGGAAAGGGCTGCATCTCCCCTGTTATCGCCTTCTCGCGGCACGCGGATCGAACCCACGGTTTTCACGCTATGATTTTTTTAAATGTGTTGCGCGTCGGAGAAAATGCGCGCGTCGGACGTCATTGCGGCTTAATATCTCTTGTCTCCTTGGGAGTAGAAAGTCTTTTCATGGCTCTTTGGAAAGGTTTGCATCTCCCCTGTAATCGCCTTTAAGCGGCACGCGGATCGGACCCACCGTTCTTACGCTACGATTTTTTAAATGTGGTGCGCGGCGTAGAAAAGACGCGCGTAGGACGTATTTGCGGCTTAATATCTTTGGGCTCCTTGGGAGTAGGAAGTCTGTTCATGCCTCTTTGGAAAGGGCTCCATCTCCCCTGTAATCGCCTTTGAGCGGCACGCGGATCGAACCCACGGTTTTCACGCTATGATTTTTTTAAATGTGGTGCGCGGCGGAGAAAATGCGCGCGTCGGACGTCATTGCGGCTTAATATCACTTGTCTCCTTGGGATTAGAAAGTCTTTTCATGGTTCTTTGGAAAGGGTTGCATCTCCCCTGTAATCGCCTTTAAGCGGCACGCGGATCGGACCCACCGTTCTCACGCTACGATTTTTTAAACGTGGTGCGCGTCGGAGGAAATGCGCGTAATATCTCTTGTCTCCTTGAGAGTAGAAAGTCTGTTCATGGCTCTTTGGAAAGGGCTGTATCTCCCCTGTAATCGCCTTCGAGCGGCACGCGCATCGGAACCATCGTTATCACGCTACGATTTTTTAATGCCGCCAGGGATAGGCCGAAAGCGTGGCAGGTGGCGTTCGTTAGGGACAGTCATGGAGGTGATGCGCACCGAGTTGCACGGCATTTGGACTTGGCCAGACCTAGATGTGAGCGTTCAAATCAGCGCGTTTGTTTAAACTTTCTCCTCCAATTCGTTGCAACTGCTCAAGCGTTTCTCGCTCATCCGACTGGAGCGTAACGCTTTATATGTTAATATCTCTTGTCTCCTTGGGAGTAGGAAGTCTGTTCATGGATCTTTGGAAAGGGCTGCATCTCCCCTGTAATCGCCTTCGAGCGGCACGCGGATCGAACCCACGGTTTTCACGCTATGATTTTTTTAAATGTGGTGCGCGGCGGAGAAAATGCGCGCGTCGGACGTCATTTCGGCTTAATATCTCTTGTCTCCTTGGGAGTAGAAAGTCTTTTCATGGCTCTTTGGAAAGGGCTGCATCTCCCCTGTAATCGCCTTTAAGCGGCACGCGGATCGGACCCACCGTTCTCACGCTAAGATTTTTTAAATGTGGTGCGCGGCGGAGAAAATGCGCGTGTCGGACATCATTGCTGCTTAATATCTCTTGTCTCCTTGGGAGTAGGAAGTCTGTTCATGGCTCTTTGGAAAGGGCTGCATCTCCCCTGTAATCGCCTTCGAGCGGCACGCGGATCGAACCCACGGTTTTCACGCTATGATTTTTTTAAATGTGGTGCGCGGCGGAGAAAATGCGCGCGTCGGACGTCATTGCGGCTTAATATCTCTTGTCTCCTTGGGAATAGAAAGTCTTTTTATGGCTCTTTGGAAAGGGCTGCATCTCCGCTGTAATCGCCTTCGAGCGGCACGCGGATCGAACCCACGGTTTTCACGCTATGATTTTTTTAAATGTGGTGCGCGGCGGAGAAAATGCGCGCGTCGGACGTCATTTCGGCTTAATATCTATTGTCTCCTTGGGAGTAGAAAGTCTTTTCATGGCTCTTTGGAAAGGTTTGCATCTCCCTTGTAATCGCCTTTAAGCGGCACGCGGATTGGACCCACCATTCTTCCGATACGATTTTTTAAATGTGGTGCGCGGCGTAGAAAAGACGCGCGTAGGATGTATTTGCGGCTTAATATCTTTGGGCTCCTTGGGAGTAGGAAGTCTGTTCATGCCTCTTTGGAAAGGGCTGCATCTCCCCTGTAATCGCCTTCGAGCGGCACGCGGATCGAACCCACGGTTTTCACGCTATGATTTTTTTAAATGTGGTGCGCGGCGGAGGAAATGCGCGCGTCGGACGTCATTTCGGCTTAATATCTCTTGTCTCCTTGGGAGTAGAAAGTCTGTTCATGGCTCTTTGGAAAGGGCTGCATCTCCCCTGTAATCGCCTTCGAGCGGCACGCGGATCGAACCCACGGTTTTCACGCTATGATTTTTTAAAATGTGGTGCGCGGCGGAGAAAATGCGCGCGTCGGACGTCATTTCGGCTTAATATCTCTTGTCTCCTTGGGAGTAGAAAGTCTTTTCATGGCTCTTTGGAAAGGGCTGCATCTCCCCTGTAATCGCCTTTAAGCGGCACGCGGATCGGACCCACCGTTCTTACGATACGATTTTTTAAATTTGGTGCGCGGCGTAGAAAAGACGCGCGTAGGACGTATTTGCGGCTTAATATCTTTGGGCTCCTTGGGAGTAGGAAGTCTGTTCATGCCTTTTTGGAAAGGGCTCCATCTCCCCTGTAATCGCCTTCGAGCGGCACGCGGATCGAACCCACGGTTTTCACGCTATGATTTTTTTAAATGTGCTGCGGCGGAGAAAATGCGCGCGTCGGACGTCATTGCGGCTTAATATCTCTTGTCTCCTTGGGAGTAGAAAGTGTTTTCATGGTTCTTTGGAAAGGGTTGCATCTCCCCTGTAATCGCCTTTAAGCGGCACGCGGATCGGACCCACCGTTCTTACGCTACGATTTTTTAAATGTGGTGCGAGGCGTAGAAAAGACGCGCGTAGGACTTATTTGCGGCTTAATATCTTTGGGCTCCTTGGGAGTAGAAAGTCTGTTCATGGCTCTTTGGAAAGGGCTGCATCTCCCCTGTAAGCGCCTTCGCGGGGCACGCGGATCGGAACCATCGTTATCACGCTACGATTTTTTAATGCCGACAGGGACGGGCCGAAAGCTTGGCAGGTGGCGTTCGTTAGGAAAAGTCATGGACGTGATGGGGACCGAGTTGTAGGCCATTTGGACCTGGCCCCGCCTAGATGTGAGCCTTCAAAGTCAGCGCGTTTGTTTAAACTTTCTCCTCCAATTCGTTGCAATTGTACAAGCGTTTCTCGCTCATCCGACTGGAGCGTAACGCTTTATCTGTTAATATCTCTGGTCTCCTTGGGAGTAGAAAGTCTGTTCATGGCTCTTTGGAAAGGGATGCATCTCCCCTGTAATCGCCTTTAAGCGGCACGCGGAACGGACCCACCGTTCTCACGCTACGATTTTTTAAACGTGGTGTGCGTCGGAGAAAATGCGCGTAATATCTCTTGTCTCCTTGGGAGTAGAAAGTCTGTTCATGGCTCTTTGGAAAGGGCTGTATCTCCCCTGTAATCGCCTTCGAGCGGCACGCGGATCGAACCCACGGTTTTCACGCTATGATTTTTTTAAATGTGGTGCGCGGCGGAGGAAATGCGCGCGTCGGACGTCATTTCGGCTTAATATCTCTTGTCTCCTTGGGAGTAGAAAGTCTTTTCATGGCTCTTTGGAAAGGGCTGCATCTCCCCTGTAATCGCCTTTAAGCGGCACGCGGATCGGACCCACCGTTCTTACGCTACGATTTTTTAAATGTGGTGCGCGGCGTAGAAAAGACGCGCGTAGGACGTATTTGCGGCTTAATATCTTTGGGCTCCTTGGGAGTAGAAAGTCTGTTCATGGCTCTTTGGAAAGCGCTGCATCTCCCCTGTAATTGCCTTTAAGCGGCACGCGGATCGGACCCACCGTTCTCACGATACGATTTTTTAAATGTGGTGCGCGGCGGAGAAAATGCGCGCGTCGGACGTCATTGCGGCTTAATATCTCTTGTCTCCTTGGGAGTAGAAAGTCTGTTCATGGCTCTTTGGAAAGCGCTGCATCTCCCCTGTAATCTCCTTCGAGCGGCACGCGGATCGGACCCACCGTTCTCACGCTACGATTTTTTAAACGTGGTGCGCGTCGGAGAAAATGCGCGTAATATCTCTTGTCTCCTTGGGAGTAGAAAGTCTGTTCATGGCTCTTTGGAAAGGGCTGTATCTCCCCTGTAATCGCCTTCGAGCGGCACGCGCATCGGAACCATCGTTATCACGCTACGATTTTTTAATGCCGCCAGGGACGGGCCGAAAGCGTGGCAGGTGGCGTTCGTTAGCGACAGTCATGGAGGTGATGCGCACCGAGTTGCACGCCATTTGGAGTTGGCCCGGCCTAGATGTGAGCGTTCAAAGTCAGCGCGTTTGTTTAAACTTTCTCCTCCAATTCGTTGCAATTGTACAAGCGTTTCTCGTTCATTCGACTGGAGCGTAACGCTTTATATGTTAATATTTCTGGTCTCCTTGGGAGTAGAAAGTCTGTTCATGGCTCTTTTGAAAGGGATGCATCTCCCCTGTAATCGCCTTCGAGCGGCACGCGGATCGAACCCACGTTTTTCACGCTACGATTTTTTTTAAATGTGTTGCGCGGCGGAGAAAAGACGCGCGCCGGACGTATTTGCTGCTTAATATCTCTTGTCTCATTGGGTGTAGAAAGTCTGTTCATGGCTCTTTGGAAAGGGCTGCATCTCCCCTGTAATCGCCTTCGAGCGGCACGCGGATCGAACCCACGGTTTTCACGCTATGATTTTTTAAAATGTGGTGCGCGGCGGAGAAAATGCGCGCGTCGGACGTCATTTCGGCTTAATATCTCTTGTCTCCTTGGGAGTAGAAAGTCTTTTCATGGCTCTTTGGAAAGGTTTGCATCTCCCTTGTAATCGCCTTTAAGCGGCACGCGGATTGGACCCACCGTTCTTCCGATACGATTTTTTAAATGTGGTGCGCGGCGTAGAAAAGACGCGCGTAGGACGTATTTGCGGCTTAATATCTTTGGGCTACTTGGGAGTAGGAAGTCTGTTCATGCCTCTTTGGAAAGGGCTGCATCTCCCCTGTAATCGCCTTCGAGCGGCACGCGGATCGAACCCACGGTTTTCACGCTATGATTTTTTTAAATGTGGTGCGCGGCGGAGGAAATGCGCGCGTCGGACGTCATTTCGGCTTAATATCTCTTGTCTCCTTGGGAGTAGAAAGTCTTTTCATGGCTCTTTGGAAAGGGCTGCATCTCCCCTGTAATCGCCTTTAAGCGGCACGCGGATCGAACCCACGGTTTTCACGCTACGATTTTTTTTAAATGTGTTGCGCGGCGGAGAATAGACGCGCGCCGGACGTATTTGCGGCTTGATATCTCTTGTCTCATTGGGAGTAGAAAGTCTGTTCATGGCTCTTTGGAAAGGGCTGCATCTCCCCTGTTATCGCCTTCTCGCGGCACGCGGATCGAACCCACGGTTTTCACGCTATGATTTTTTTAAATGTGTTGCGCGTCGGAGAAAATGCGCGCGTCGGACGTCATTGCGGCTTAATATCTCTTGTCTCCTTGGGAGTAGAAAGTCTTTTCATGGCTCTTTGGAAAGGTTTGCATCTCCCCTGTAATCGCCTTTAAGCGGCACGCGGATCGGACCCACCGTTCTTACGCTACGATTTTTTAAATGTGGTGCGCGGCGTAGAAAAGACGCGCGTAGGACGTATTTGCGGCTTAATATCTTTGGGCTCCTTGGGAGTAGGAAGTCTGTTCATGCCTCTTTGGAAAGGGCTCCATCTCCCCTGTAATCGCCTTTGAGCGGCACGCGGATCGAACCCACGGTTTTCACGCTATGATTTTTTTAAATGTGGTGCGCGGCGGAGAAAATGCGCGCGTCGGACGTCATTGCGGCTTAATATCACTTGTCTCCTTGGGATTAGAAAGTCTTTTCATGGTTCTTTGGAAAGGGTTGCATCTCCCCTGTAATCGCCTTTAAGCGGCACGCGGATCGGACCCACCGTTCTCACGCTACGATTTTTTAAACGTGGTGCGCGTCGGAGGAAATGCGCGTAATATCTCTTGTCTCCTTGAGAGTAGAAAGTCTGTTCATGGCTCTTTGGAAAGGGCTGTATCTCCCCTGTAATCGCCTTCGAGCGGCACGCGCATCGGAACCATCGTTATCACGCTACGATTTTTTAATGCCGCCAGGGATAGGCCGAAAGCGTGGCAGGTGGCGTTCGTTAGGGACAGTCATGGAGGTGATGCGCACCGAGTTGCACGGCATTTGGACTTGGCCAGACCTAGATGTGAGCGTTCAAATCAGCGCGTTTGTTTAAACTTTCTCCTCCAATTCGTTGCAACTGCTCAAGCGTTTCTCGCTCATCCGACTGGAGCGTAACGCTTTATATGTTAATATCTCTTGTCTCCTTGGGAGTAGGAAGTCTGTTCATGGATCTTTGGAAAGGGCTGCATCTCCCCTGTAATCGCCTTCGAGCGGCACGCGGATCGAACCCACGGTTTTCACGCTATGATTTTTTTAAATGTGGTGCGCGGCGGAGAAAATGCGCGCGTCGGACGTCATTTCGGCTTAATATCTCTTGTCTCCTTGGGAGTAGAAAGTCTTTTCATGGCTCTTTGGAAAGGGCTGCATCTCCCCTGTAATCGCCTTTAAGCGGCACGCGGATCGGACCCACCGTTCTCACGCTAAGATTTTTTAAATGTGGTGCGCGGCGGAGAAAATGCGCGTGTCGGACATCATTGCTGCTTAATATCTCTTGTCTCCTTGGGAGTAGGAAGTCTGTTCATGGCTCTTTGGAAAGGGCTGCATCTCCCCTGTAATCGCCTTCGAGCGGCACGCGGATCGAACCCACGGTTTTCACGCTATGATTTTTTTAAATGTGGTGCGCGGCGGAGAAAATGCGCGCGTCGGACGTCATTGCGGCTTAATATCTCTTGTCTCCTTGGGAATAGAAAGTCTTTTTATGGCTCTTTGGAAAGGGCTGCATCTCCGCTGTAATCGCCTTCGAGCGGCACGCGGATCGAACCCACGGTTTTCACGCTATGATTTTTTTAAATGTGGTGCGCGGCGGAGAAAATGCGCGCGTCGGACGTCATTTCGGCTTAATATCTATTGTCTCCTTGGGAGTAGAAAGTCTTTTCATGGCTCTTTGGAAAGGTTTGCATCTCCCTTGTAATCGCCTTTAAGCGGCACGCGGATTGGACCCACCATTCTTCCGATACGATTTTTTAAATGTGGTGCGCGGCGTAGAAAAGACGCGCGTAGGATGTATTTGCGGCTTAATATCTTTGGGCTCCTTGGGAGTAGGAAGTCTGTTCATGCCTCTTTGGAAAGGGCTGCATCTCCCCTGTAATCGCCTTCGAGCGGCACGCGGATCGAACCCACGGTTTTCACGCTATGATTTTTTTAAATGTGGTGCGCGGCGGAGGAAATGCGCGCGTCGGACGTCATTTCGGCTTAATATCTCTTGTCTCCTTGGGAGTAGAAAGTCTGTTCATGGCTCTTTGGAAAGGGCTGCATCTCCCCTGTAATCGCCTTCGAGCGGCACGCGGATCGAACCCACGGTTTTCACGCTATGATTTTTTAAAATGTGGTGCGCGGCGGAGAAAATGCGCGCGTCGGACGTCATTTCGGCTTAATATCTCTTGTCTCCTTGGGAGTAGAAAGTCTTTTCATGGCTCTTTGGAAAGGGCTGCATCTCCCCTGTAATCGCCTTTAAGCGGCACGCGGATCGGACCCACCGTTCTTACGATACGATTTTTTAAATTTGGTGCGCGGCGTAGAAAAGACGCGCGTAGGACGTATTTGCGGCTTAATATCTTTGGGCTCCTTGGGAGTAGGAAGTCTGTTCATGCCTTTTTGGAAAGGGCTCCATCTCCCCTGTAATCGCCTTCGAGCGGCACGCGGATCGAACCCACGGTTTTCACGCTATGATTTTTTTAAATGTGCTGCGGCGGAGAAAATGCGCGCGTCGGACGTCATTGCGGCTTAATATCTCTTGTCTCCTTGGGAGTAGAAAGTGTTTTCATGGTTCTTTGGAAAGGGTTGCATCTCCCCTGTAATCGCCTTTAAGCGGCACGCGGATCGGACCCACCGTTCTTACGCTACGATTTTTTAAATGTGGTGCGAGGCGTAGAAAAGACGCGCGTAGGACTTATTTGCGGCTTAATATCTTTGGGCTCCTTGGGAGTAGAAAGTCTGTTCATGGCTCTTTGGAAAGGGCTGCATCTCCCCTGTAAGCGCCTTCGCGGGGCACGCGGATCGGAACCATCGTTATCACGCTACGATTTTTTAATGCCGACAGGGACGGGCCGAAAGCTTGGCAGGTGGCGTTCGTTAGGAAAAGTCATGGACGTGATGGGGACCGAGTTGTAGGCCATTTGGACCTGGCCCCGCCTAGATGTGAGCCTTCAAAGTCAGCGCGTTTGTTTAAACTTTCTCCTCCAATTCGTTGCAATTGTACAAGCGTTTCTCGCTCATCCGACTGGAGCGTAACGCTTTATCTGTTAATATCTCTGGTCTCCTTGGGAGTAGAAAGTCTGTTCATGGCTCTTTGGAAAGGGATGCATCTCCCCTGTAATCGCCTTTAAGCGGCACGCGGAACGGACCCACCGTTCTCACGCTACGATTTTTTAAACGTGGTGTGCGTCGGAGAAAATGCGCGTAATATCTCTTGTCTCCTTGGGAGTAGAAAGTCTGTTCATGGCTCTTTGGAAAGGGCTGTATCTCCCCTGTAATCGCCTTCGAGCGGCACGCGGATCGAACCCACGGTTTTCACGCTATGATTTTTTTAAATGTGGTGCGCGGCGGAGGAAATGCGCGCGTCGGACGTCATTTCGGCTTAATATCTCTTGTCTCCTTGGGAGTAGAAAGTCTTTTCATGGCTCTTTGGAAAGGGCTGCATCTCCCCTGTAATCGCCTTTAAGCGGCACGCGGATCGGACCCACCGTTCTTACGCTACGATTTTTTAAATGTGGTGCGCGGCGTAGAAAAGACGCGCGTAGGACGTATTTGCGGCTTAATATCTTTGGGCTCCTTGGGAGTAGAAAGTCTGTTCATGGCTCTTTGGAAAGCGCTGCATCTCCCCTGTAATTGCCTTTAAGCGGCACGCGGATCGGACCCACCGTTCTCACGATACGATTTTTTAAATGTGGTGCGCGGCGGAGAAAATGCGCGCGTCGGACGTCATTGCGGCTTAATATCTCTTGTCTCCTTGGGAGTAGAAAGTCTGTTCATGGCTCTTTGGAAAGCGCTGCATCTCCCCTGTAATCTCCTTCGAGCGGCACGCGGATCGGACCCACCGTTCTCACGCTACGATTTTTTAAACGTGGTGCGCGTCGGAGAAAATGCGCGTAATATCTCTTGTCTCCTTGGGAGTAGAAAGTCTGTTCATGGCTCTTTGGAAAGGGCTGTATCTCCCCTGTAATCGCCTTCGAGCGGCACGCGCATCGGAACCATCGTTATCACGCTACGATTTTTTAATGCCGCCAGGGACTGGCCGAAAGCGTGGCAGGTGGCGTTCGTTAGCGACAGTCATGGAGGTGATGCGCACCGAGTTGCACGCCATTTGGAGTTGGCCCGGCCTAGATGTGAGCGTTCAAAGTCAGCGCGTTTGTTTAAACTTTCTCCTCTAATTCGTTGCAATTGTAGAAGCGTTTCTCGTTCATCCGACTGGAGCGTAACGCTTTATATGTTAATATTTCTGGTCTCCTTGGGAGTAGAAAGTCTGTTCATGGCTCTTTTGAAAGGGATGCATCTCCCCTGTAATCGCCTTCGAGCGGCACGCGGATCGAACCCACGTTTTTCACGCTACGATTTTTTTTAAATGTGTTGCGCGGCGGAGAAAAGACGCGCGCCGGACGTATTTGCTGCTTAATATCTCTTGTCTCATTGGGTGTAGAAAGTCTGTTCATGGCTCTTTGGAAAGGGCTGCATCTCCCCTGTAATCGCCTTCGAGCGGCACGCGAATCGAACCCACGGTTTTCACGCTATGATTTTTTAAAATGTGGTGCGCGGCGGAGAAAATGCGTGCGTCGGACGTCATTTCGGCTTAATATCTCTTGTCTCCTTGGGAGTAGAAAGTCTTTTCATGGCTCTTTGGAAAGGTTTGCATCTCCCTTGTAATCGCCTTTAAGCGGCACGCGGATTGGACCCACCGTTCTTCCGATACGATTTTTTAAATGTGGTGCGCGGCGTAGAAAAGACGCGCGTAGGACGTATTTGCGGCTTAATATCTTTGGGCTACTTGGGAGTAGGAAGTCTGTTCATGCCTCTTTGGAAAGGGCTGCATCTCCCCTGTAATCGCCTTCGAGCGGCACGCGGATCGAACCCACGGTTTTCACGCTATGATTTTTTAAATGTGGTGCGCGGCGGAGGAAATGCGCGCGTCGGACGTCATTTCGGCTTAATATCTCTTGTCTCCTTGGGAGTAGAAAGTCTTTTCATGGCTCTTTGGAAAGGGCTGCATCTCCCCTGTAATCGCCTTTAAGCGGCACGCGGATCGAACCCACGGTTTTCACGCTACGATTTTTTTTAAATGTGTTGCGCGGCGGAGAATAGACGCGCGCCGGACGTATTTGCGGCTTGATATCTCTTGTCTCATTGGGAGTAGAAAGTCTGTTCATGGCTCTTTGGAAAGGGCTGCATCTCCCCTGTTATCGCCTTCTCGCGGCACGCGGATCGAACCCACGGTTTTCACGCTATGATTTTTTTAAATGTGGTGCGCGGCGTAGAAAAGACGCGCGTAGGACGTATTTGCGGCTTAATATCTTTGGGCTCCTTGGGAGTAGGAAGTCTGTTCATGCCTTTTTGGAAAGGGCTCCATCTCCCCTGTAATCGCCTTCGAGCGGCACGCGGATCGAACCCACGGTTTTCACGCTATGATTTTTTTAAATGTGCTGCGGCGGAGAAAATGCGCGCGTCGGACGTCATTGCGGCTTAATATCTCTTGTCTCCTTGGGAGTAGAAAGTGTTTTCATGGTTCTTTGGAAAGGGTTGCATCTCCCCTGTAATCGCCTTTAAGCGGCACGCGGATCGGACCCACCGTTCTTACGCTACGATTTTTTAAATGTGGTGCGAGGCGTAGAAAAGACGCGCGTAGGACTTATTTGCGGCTTAATATCTTTGGGCTCCTGGGGAGTAGAAAGTCTGTTCATGGCTCTTTGGAAAGGGCTGCATCTCCCCTGTAATCGCCTTCGCGCGGCACGCGGATCGGAACCATCGTTATCACGCTACGATTTTTTAATGCCGACAGGGACGGGCCGAAAGCTTGGCAGGTGGCGTTCGTTAGGAAAAGTCATGGACGTGATGCGGACTGAGTTGTAGGCCATTTGGACCTGGCCCGGCCTAGATGTGAGCCTTCAAAGTCAGCGCGTTTGTTTAAACTTTCTCCTCCAATTCGTTGCAATTGTACAGGCGTTTCTCGCTCATCCGACTGGAGCGTAACGCTTTATCTGTTAATATCTCTGGTCTCCTTGGGAGTAGAAAGTCTGTTCATGGCTCTTTGGAAAGGGATGCATCTCCCCTGTAATCGCCTTTAAGCGGCACGCGGATCGGACCCACCGTTCTCACGCTACGATTTTTTAAACGTGGTGCGCGTCGGAGAAAATGCGCGTAATATCTCTTGTCTCCTTGGGAGTAGAAAGTCTGTTCATGGCTCTTTGGAAAGGGCTGTATCTCCCCTGTAATCGCCTTCGAGCGGCACGCGGATCGAACCCACGGTTTTCACGCTATGATTTTTTTAAATGTGGTGCGCGGCGGAGGAAATGCGCGCGTCGGACGTCATTTCGGCTTAATATCTCTTGTCTCCTTGGGAGTAGAAAGTCTTTTCATGGCTCTTTGGAAAGGGCTGCATCTCCCCTGTAATCGCCTTTAAGCGGCACGCGGATCGGACCCACCGTTCTTACGCTACGATTTTTTAAATGTGGTGCGCGGCGTAGAAAAGACGCGCGTAGGACGTATTTGCGACTTAATATCTTTGGGCTCCTTGGGAGTAGAAAGTCTGTTCATGGCTCTTTGGAAAGCGCTGCATCTCCCCTGTAATTGCCTTTAAGCGGCACGCGGATCGGACCCACCGATCTCACGATACGATTTTTTAAATGTGGTGCGCGGCGGAGAAAATGCGCGCGTCGGACGTCATTGCGGCGTAATATCTCTTGTCTCCTTGGGAGTAGAAAGTCTGTTCATGGCTCTTTGGAAAGGGCTGCATCTCCCCTGTAATCGGCTTCGAGCGGCACGCGGATCGGACCCACCGTTCTCACGCTACGATTTTTTAAACGTGGTGCGCGTCGGAGAAAATGCGCGTAATATCTCTTGTCTCCTTGGGAGTAGAAAGTCTGTTCATGGCTCTTTGGAAAGGGCTGTATCTCCCCTGTAATCGCCTTCGAGCGGCACGCGCATCGGAACCATCGTTATCACGCTACGATTTTTTAATGCCGCCAGGGACGTGCCGAAAGCGTGGCAGGTGGCGTTCGTTAGCGACAGTCATGGAGGTGATGCGCACCGAGTTGCACGCCATTTGGAGTTGGCCCGGCCTAGATGTGAGCGTTCAAAGTCAGCGCGTTTGTTTAAACTTTCTCCTCCAATTCGTTGCAATTGTACAAGCGTTTCTCGTTCATCCGACTGGAGCGTAACGCTTTATATGTTAATATTTCTGGTCTCCTTGGGAGTAGAAAGTCTGTTCATGGCTCTTTTGAAAGGGATGCATCTCCCCTATAATCGCCTTCGAGCGGCACGCGGATCGAACCCACGGTTTTCACGCTATGATTTTTTAAAATGTGGTGCGCGGCGGAGAAAATGCGCGCGTCGGACGTCATTTCGGCTTAATATCTCTTGTCTCCTTGGGAGTAGAAAGTCTTTTCATGGCTCTTTGGAAAGGTTTGCATCTCCCTTGTAATCGCCTTTAAGCGGCACGCGGATTGGACCCACCGTTCTTCCGATACGATTTTTTAAATGTGGTGCGCGGCGTAGAAAAGACGCGCGTAGGACGTATTTGCGGCTTAATATCTTTGGGCTCCTTGGGAGTAGGAAGTCTGTTCATGCCTTTTTGGAAAGGGCTCCATCTCCCCTGTAATCGCCTTCGAGCGGCACGCGGATCGAACCCACGGTTTTCACGCTATGATTTTTTTAAATGTGCTGCGGCGGAGAAAATGCGCGCGTCGGACGTCATTGCGGCTTAATATCTCTTGTCTCCTTGGGAGTAGAAAGTGTTTTCATGGTTCTTTGGAAAGGGTTGCATCTCCCCTGTAATCGCCTTTAAGCGGCACGCGGATCGGACCCACCGTTCTTACGCTACGATTTTTTAAATGTGGTGCGAGGCGTAGAAAAGACGCGCGTAGGACTTATTTGCGGCTTAATATCTTTGGGCTCCTGGGGAGTAGAAAGTCTGTTCATGGCTCTTTGGAAAGGGCTGCATCTCCCCTGTAATCGCCTTCGCGCGGCACGCGGATCGGAACCATCGTTATCACGCTACGATTTTTTAATGCCGACAGGGACGGGCCGAAAGCTTGGCAGGTGGCGTTCGTTAGGAAAAGTCATGGACGTGATGCGGACTGAGTTGTAGGCCATTTGGACCTGGCCCGGCCTAGATGTGAGCCTTCAAAGTCAGCGCGTTTGTTTAAACTTTCTCCTCCAATTCGTTGCAATTGTACAAGCGTTTCTCGCTCATCCGACTGGAGCGTAACGCTTTATCTGTTAATATCTCTGGTCTCCTTGGGAGTAGAAAGTCTGTTCATGGCTCTTTGGAAAGGGATGCATCTCCCCTGTAATCGCCTTTAAGCGGCACGCGGATCGGACCCACCGTTCTCACGCTACGATTTTTTAAACGTGGTGCGCGTCGGAGAAAATGCGCGTAATATCTCTTGTCTCCTTGGGAGTAGAAAGTCTGTTCATGGCTCTTTGGAAAGGGCTGTATCTCCCCTGTAATCGCCTTCGAGCGGCACGCGGATCGAACCCACGGTTTTCACGCTATGATTTTTTTAAATGTGGTGCGCGGCGGAGGAAATGCGCGCGTCGGACGTCATTTCGGCTTAATATCTCTTGTCTCCTTGGGAGTAGAAAGTCTTTTCATGGCTCTTTGGAAAGGGCTGCATCTCCCCTGTAATCGCCTTTAAGCGGCACGCGGATCGGACCCACCGTTCTTACGCTACGATTTTTTAAATGTGGTGCACGGCGTAGAAAAGACGCGCGTAGGACGTATTTGCGGCTTAATATCTTTGGGCTCCTTGGGAGTAGAAAGTCTGTTCATGGCTCTTTGGAAAGCGCTGCATCTCCCCTGTAATTGCCTTTAAGCGGCACGCGGATCGGACCCACCGTTCTCACGATACGATTTTTTAAATGTGGTGCGCGGCGGAGAAAATGCGCGCGTCGGACGTCATTGCGGCGTAATATCTCTTGTCTCCTTGGGAGTAGAAAGTCTGTTCATGGCTCTTTGGAAAGGGCTGCATCTCCCCTGTAATCGGCTTCGAGCGGCACGCGGATCGGACCCACCGTTCTCACGCTACGATTTTTTAAACGTGGTGCGCGTCGGAGAAAATGCGCGTAATATCTCTTGTCTCCTTGGGAGTAGAAAGTCTGTTCATGGCTCTTTGGAAAGGGCTGCATCTCCCCTGTAATCGCCTTCGAGCGGCACGCGCATCGGAACCATCGTTATCACGCTACGATTTTTTAATGCCGCCAGGGACGGGCCGAAAGCGTGGCAGGTGGCGTTCGTTAGCGACAGTCATGGAGGTGATGCGCACCGAGTTGCACGCCATTTGGAGTTGGCCCGGCCTAGATGTGAGCGTTCAAAGTCAGCGCGTTTGTTTAAACTTTCTCCTCCAATTCGTTGCAATTGTACAAGCGTTTCTCGTTCATCCGACTGGAGCGTAACGCTTTATATGTTAATATTTCTGGTCTCCTTGGGAGTAGAAAGTCTGTTCATGGCTCTTTTGAAAGGGATGCATCTCCCCTGTAATCGCCTTCGAGCGGCACGCGGATCGAACCCACGTTTTTCACGCTACGATTTTTTTTAAATGTGTTGCGCGGCGGAGAAAAGACGCGCGCCGGACGTATTTGCTGCTTAATATCTCTTGTCTCATTGGGTGTAGAAAGTCTGTTCATGGCTCTTTGGAAAGGGCTGCATCTCCCCTGTAATCGCCTTCGAGCGACACGCGGATCGAACCCACGATTTTCACGCTATGATTTTTTAAAATGTGGTGCGCGGCGGAGAAAATGCGCGCGTCGGACGTCATTTCGGCTTAATATCTCTTGTCTCCTTGGGAGTAGAAAGTCTTTTCATGGCTCTTTGGAAAGGTTTGCATCTCCCTTGTAATCGCCTTTAAGCGGCACGCGGATTGGACCCACCGTTCTTCCGATACGATTTTTTAAATGTGGTGCGCGGCGTAGAAAAGACGCGCGTAGGACGTATTTGCGGCTTAATATCTTTGGGCTCCTTGGGAGTAGGAAGTCTGTTCATGCCTTTTTGGAAAGGGCTCCATCTCCCCTGTAATCGCCTTCGAGCGGCACGCGGATCGAACCCACGGTTTTCACGCTATGATTTTTTTAAATGTGCTGCGGCGGAGAAAATGCGCGCGTCGGACGTCATTGCGGCTTAATATCTCTTGTCTCCTTGGGAGTAGAAAGTGTTTTCATGGTTCTTTGGAAAGGGTTGCATCTCCCCTGTAATCGCCTTTAAGCGGCACGCGGATCGGACCCACCGTTCTTACGCTACGATTTTTTAAATGTGGTGCGAGGCGTAGAAAAGACGCGCGTAGGACTTATTTGCGGCTTAATATCTTTGGGCTCCTGGGGAGTAGAAAGTCTGTTCATGGCTCTTTGGAAAGGGCTGCATCTCCCCTGTAATCGCCTTCGCGCGGCACGCGGATCGGAACCATCGTTATCACGCTACGATTTTTTAATGCCGACAGGGACGGGCCGAAAGCTTGGCAGGTGGCGTTCGTTAGGAAAAGTCATGGACGTGATGCGGACTGAGTTGTAGGCCATTTGGACCTGGCCCGGCCTAGATGTGAGCCTTCAAAGTCAGCGCGTTTGTTTAAACTTTCTCCTCCAATTCGTTGCAATTGTACAAGCGTTTCTCGCTCATCCGACTGGAGCGTAACGCTTTATCTGTTAATATCTCTGGTCTCCTTGGGAGTAGAAAGTCTGTTCATGGCTCTTTGGAAAGGGATGCATCTCCCCTGTAATCGCCTTTAAGCGGCACGCGGATCGGACCCACCGTTCTCACGCTACGATTTTTTAAACGTGGTGCGCGTCGGAGAAAATGCGCGTAATATCTCTTGTCTCCTTGGGAGTAGAAAGTCTGTTCATGGCTCTTTGGAAAGGGCTGTATCTCCCCTGTAATCGCCTTCGAGCGGCACGCGGATCGAACCCACGGTTTTCACGCTATGATTTTTTTAAATGTGGTGCGCGGCGGAGGAAATGCGCGCGTCGGACGTCATTTCGGCTTAATATCTCTTGTCTCCTTGGGAGTAGAAAGTCTTTTCATGGCTCTTTGGAAAGGGCTGCATCTCCCCTGTAATCGCCTTTAAGCGGCACGCGGATCGGACCCACCGTTCTTACGCTACGATTTTTTAAATGTGGTGCGCGGCGTAGAAAAGACGCGCGTAGGACGTATTTGCGGCTTAATATCTTTGGGCTCCTTGGGAGTAGAAAGTCTGTTCATGGCTCTTTGGAAAGCGCTGCATCTCCCCTGTAATTGCCTTTAAGCGGCACGCGGATCGGACCCACCGTTCTCACGATACGATTTTTTAAATGTGGTGCGCGGCGGAGAAAATGCGCGCGTCGGACGTCATTGCGGCGTAATATCTCTTGTCTCCTTGGGAGTAGAAAGTCTGTTCATGGCTCTTTGGAAAGGGCTGCATCTCCCCTGTAATCGGCTTCGAGCGGCACGCGGATCGGACCCACCGTTCTCACGCTACGATTTTTTAAACGTGGTGCGCGTCGGAGAAAATGCGCGTAATATCTCTTGTCTCCTTGGGAGTAGAAAGTCTGTTCATGGCTCTTTGGAAAGGGCTGTATCTCCCCTGTAATCGCCTTCGAGCGGCACGCGCATCGGAACCATCGTTATCACGCTACGATTTTTTAATGCCGCCAGGGACGGGCCGAAAGCGTGGCAGGTGGCGTTCGTTAGCGACAGTCATGGAGGTGATGCGCACCGAGTTGCACGCCATTTGGAGTTGGCCCGGCCTAGATGTGAGCGTTCAAAGTCAGCGCGTTTGTTTAAACTTTCTCCTCCAATTCGTTGCAATTGTACAAGCGTTTCTCGTTCATCCGACTGGAGCGTAACGCTTTATATGTTAATATTTCTGGTCTCCTTGGGAGTAGAAAGTCTGTTCATGGCTCTTTTGAAAGGGATGCATCTCCCCTGTAATCGCCTTCGAGCGGCACGCGGATCGAACCCACGTTTTTCACGCTACGATTTTTTTTAAATGTGTTGCGCGGCAGAGAAAAGACGCGCGCCGGACGTATTTGCGGCTTAATATCTCTTGTCTCATTGGGTGTAGAAAGTCTGTTCATGGCTCTTTGGAAAGGGCTGCATCTCCCCTGTAATCGCCTTCGAGCGGCACGCGGATCGAACCCACGGTTTTCAAGCTATGATTTTTTTAAATGTGGTGCGCGGCGGAGGAAATGCGCGCGTCGGACGTCATTTCGGCTTAATATCTCTTGTCTCCTTGGGAGTAGAAAGTCTTTTTATGGCTCTTTGGAAAGGGCTGCATCTCCGCTGTAATCGCGTTCGAGCGGCACGCGGATCGAACCCACGGTTTTCACGCTATGATTTTTTTAAATGTGGTGAGCGGCGGAGAAAATGCGCGCGTCGGACGTCATTTCGGCTTAATATCTATTGTCTCCTTGGGAGTAGAAAGTCTTTTCATGGCTCTTTGGAAAGGTTTGCATCTCCCTTGTAATCGCCTTTAAGCGGCACGCGGATTGGACCCACCGTTCTTCCGATACGATTTTTTAAATGTGGTGCGCGGCGTAGAAAAGACGCGCGTAGGACGTATTTGCGGCTTAATATCTTTGGGCTCCTTGGGAGTAGGAAGTCTGTTCATGCCTCTTTGGAAAGGGCTGCATCTCCCCTGTAATCGCCTTCGAGCGGCACGCGGATCGAACCCACGGTTTTCACGCTCTGATTTTTTTAAATGTGGTGCGCGGCGGAGGAAATGCGCGCGTCGGACGTCATTTCGGCTTAATATCTCTTGTCTCCTTGGGAGTAGAAAGTCTTTTCATGGCTCTTTGGAAAGGGCTGCATCTCCCCTGTAATCGCCTTTAAGCGGCACGCGGATCGAACCCACGGTTTTCACGCTACGATTTTTTTTAAATGTGTTGCGCGGCGGAGAATAGACGCGCGCCGGACGTATTTGCGGCTTGATATCTCTTGTCTCATTGGGAGTAGAAAGTCTGTTCATGGCTCTTTGGAAAGGGCTGCATCTCCCCTGTAATCGCCTTCGAGCGGCACGCGGATCGAACCCACGGTTTTCACGCTATGATTTTTTTAAATGTGGTGCGCGGCGGAGGAAATGCGCGCGTCGGACGTCATTTCGGCTTAATATCTCTTGTCTCCTTGGGAGTATAAAGTCTTTTCATGGCTCTTTGGAAAGGGCTGCATCTCCGCTGTAATCGCCTTCGAGCGGCACGCGGATCGAACTCACGGTTTTCACGCTATGATTTTTTTAAATGTGGTGCGCGGCGGAGAAAATGCGCGCGTCGGACGTCATTTCGGCTTAATATCTATTGTCTCCTTGGGAGTAGAAAGTCTTTTCATGGCTCTTTGGAAAGGTTTGCATCTCCCTTGTAATCGCCTTTAAGCGGCACGGGGATGGGACCCACCGTTCTTCCGATACGATTTTTTAAATGTGGTGCGCGGCATAGAAAAGACGCGCGTAGGACGTATTTGCGGCTTAATATCTTTGGGCTCCTTGGGAGTAGGAAGTCTGTTCATGCCTCTTTGGAAAGGGCTGCATCTCCTCTGTAATCGCGTTCGAGCGGCACGCGGATCGAACCCACGGTTTTCACGCTATGATTTTTTTAAATGTGGTGCGCGGCGGAGGAAATGCGCGCGTCGGACGTCATTTCGGCTTAATATCTCTTGTCTCCTTGGGAGTAGAAAGTCTTTTCATGGCTCTTTGGAAAGGGCTGCATCTCCCCTGTAATCGCCTTTAAGCGGCACGCGGATCGGACCCACCGTTCTTACGCTACGATTTTTTAAATGTGGTGCGCGGCGTAGAAAAGACGCGCGTAGGACGTATTTGCGGCTTAATATCTTTGGGCTCCTTGGGAGTAGGAAGTCTGTTCATGCCTCTTTGGAAAGGGCTCCATCTCCCCTGTAATCGCCTTCAAGCGGCACGCGGATCGGAACCATCGTTATCACGCTACGATTTTTTAATGCCGACAGGGACGGGCCGAAAGCTTGGCAGGTGGCGTTCGTTAGGAAAAGTCATGGACGTGATGCGGACCGAGTTGCAGGCCATTTGGACCTGGCCCGGCCTAGATGTGAGCCTTCAAAGTCAGCGCGTTTGTTTAAACTTTCTCCTCCAATTCGTTGCAATTGTACAAGCGTTTCTCGTTCATCCGACTGGAGCGTAACGATTTATATGTTAATATTTCTAGTCTCCTTGGGAGTAGAAAGTCTGTTCATGGCTCTTTGGAAAGGGATGCATCTCCCCTGTAATCGCCTTTAAGCGGCACGCGGATCGGACCCACCGTTCTCACGTTACGATCTTTTAAACGTGGTGCGCGTCGGAGAAAATGCGCGTAATATCTCTTGTCTCCTTGGGAGTAGAAAGTCTGTTCATGGCTCTTTGGAAAGGGATGCATCTCCCCTGTAATCGCCTTTAAGCGGCACGCGGATCGAACCCACGGTTTTCACGCTATGATTTTTTTAAATGTGCTGCGCGGCGGAGAAAATGCGCGCGTCGGACGTCATTGCGGCTTAATATCTCTTGTCTCCTTGGGAGTAGAAAGTCTTTTCATGGTTCTTTGGAAAGGGTTGCATCTCCCCTGTAATCGCCTTTAAGCGGCACGCGGATCGGACCCACCGTTCTCACGCTACGATTTTTTAAACGTGGTGCGCGTCGGAGAAAATGCGCGTAATATCTCTTGTCTCCTTGGGAGTAGAAAGTCTGTTCATGGCTCTTTGGAAAGGGCTGTATCTCCCCTGTAATCGCCTTCGAGCGGCACGCGCATCGGAACCATCGTTATCACGCTACGATTTTTTAATGCCGCCAGGGATAGGCCGAAAGCGTGGCAGGTGGCGTTCGTTAGCGACAGTCATGGAGGTGATACACACCGAGTTGCACGCCATTTGGAGTTGGCCCGGCCTAGATGTGAGCGTTCAAAGTCAGCGCGTTTGTTTAAACTTTCTCCTCCAATTCGTTGCAATTGTACAAGCGTTTCTCGTTCATCCGACTGGAGCGTAACGCTTTATATGTTAATATTTCTGGTCTCCTTGGGAGTAGAAAGTCTTTTCATGGCTCTTTGGAAAGGGCTGCATCTCCCCTGTAATCGCCTTTAAGCGGCACGCGGATCGAACCCACGGTTTTCACGCTACGATTTTTTTTAAATGTGTTGCGCGGCGGAGAATAGACGCGCGCCGGACGTATTTGCGGCTTGATATCTCTTGTCTCATTGGGAGTAGAAGGTCTGTTCATGGCTCTTTGGAAAGGGCTGCATCTCCCCTGTAATCGCCTTCGAGCGGCACGCGGATCGAACCCACGGTTTTCACGCTATGATTTTTTTAAATGTGTTGCGCGTCGGAGAAAATGCGCGCGTCGGACGTCATTGCGGCTTAATATCTCTTGTCTCCTTGGGAGTAGAAAGTCTTTTCATGGCTCTTTGGAAAGGGCTGCATCTCCGCTGTAATCGCCTTCGAGCGGCACGCGGATCGAACCCACGGTTTTCACGCTATGATTTTTTTAAATGTGGTGCGCGTCGGAGAAAATGCGCGCGTCGGACGTCATTTCGGCTTAATATCTATTGTCTCCTTGGGAGTAGAAAGTCTTTTCATGGCTCTTTGGAAAGGTTTGCATCTCCCTTGTAATCGCCTTTAAGCGGCACGCGGATTGGACCCACCGTTCTTCCGATACGATTTTTTAAATGTGGTGCGCGGCGTAGAAAAGACGCGCGTAGGACGTATTTGCAGCTTAATATCTTTGGGCTCCTTGGGAGTAGGAAGTCTGTTCATGCCTATTTGGAAAGGGATGCATCTCCCCTGTAATCGCCTTCGAGCGGCACGTGGATCGAACCCACGGTTTTCACGCTATGATTTTTTTAAATGTGGTGCGCGGCGGAGGAAATGCGCGCGTCGGACGTCATTTCGGCTTAATATCTCTTGTCTCCTTGGGAGTAGAAAGTCTTTTCATGGCTCTTTGGAAAGGGCTGCATCTCCCCTGTAATCGCCTTTAAGCGGCACGCGGATCGGACCCACCGTTCTTACGCTACGATTTTTTAAATGTGGTGCGCGGCGTAGAAAAGACGCGCGTAGGACGTATTTGCGGCTTAATATCTTTGGGCTCCTTGGGAGTAGGAAGTCTGTTCATGCCTCTTTGGAAAGGGCTCCATCTCCCCTGTAATCGCCTTCAAGCGGCACGCGGATCGGAACCATCGTTATCACGCTACGATTTTTTAATGCCGACAGGGACGGGCCGAAAGCTTGGCAGGTGGCGTTCGTTAGGAAAAGTCATGGACGTGATGCGGACCGAGTTGCAGGCCATTTGGACCTGGCCCGGCCTAGATGTGAGCCTTCAAAGTCAGCGCGTTTGTTTAAACTTTCTCCTCCAATTCGTTGCAATTGTACAAGCGTTTCTCGTTCATCCGACTGGAGCGTAACGATTTATATGTTAATATTTCTAGTCTCCTTGGGAGTAGAAAGTCTGTTCATGGCTCTTTGGAAAGGGATGCATCTCCCCTGTAATCGCCTTTAAGCGGCACGCGGATCGGACCCACCGTTCTCACGTTACGATCTTTTAAACGTGGTGCGCGTCGGAGAAAATGCGCGTAATATCTCTTGTCTCCTTGGGAGTAGAAAGTCTGTTCATGGCTCTTTGGAAAGGGATGCATCTCCCCTGTAATCGCCTTTAAGCGGCACGCGGATCGAACCCACGGTTTTCACGCTATGATTTTTTTAAATGTGCTGCGCGGCGGAGAAAATGCGCGCGTCGGACGTCATTGCGGCTTAATATCTCTTGTCTCCTTGGGAGTAGAAAGTCTTTTCATGGTTCTTTGGAAAGGGTTGCATCTCCCCTGTAATCGCCTTTAAGCGGCACGCGGATCGGACCCACCGTTCTCACGCTACGATTTTTTAAACGTGGTGCGCGTCGGAGAAAATGCGCGTAATATCTCTTGTCTCCTTGGGAGTAGAAAGTCTGTTCATGGCTCTTTGGAAAGGGCTGTATCTCCCCTGTAATCGCCTTCGAGCGGCACGCGCATCGGAACCATCGTTATCACGCTACGATTTTTTAATGCCGCCAGGGATAGGCCGAAAGCGTGGCAGGTGGCGTTCGTTAGCGACAGTCATGGAGGTGATACACACCGAGTTGCACGCCATTTGGAGTTGGCCCGGCCTAGATGTGAGCGTTCAAAGTCAGCGCGTTTGTTTAAACTTTCTCCTCCAATTCGTTGCAATTGTACAAGCGTTTCTCGTTCATCCGACTGGAGCGTAACGCTTTATATGTTAATATTTCTGGTCTCCTTGGGAGTAGAAAGTCTTTTCATGGCTCTTTGGAAAGGGCTGCATCTCCCCTGTAATCGCCTTTAAGCGGCACGCGGATCGAACCCACGGTTTTCACGCTACGATTTTTTTTAAATGTGTTGCGCGGCGGAGAATAGACGCGCGCCGGACGTATTTGCGGCTTGATATCTCTTGTCTCATTGGGAGTAGAAGGTCTGTTCATGGCTCTTTGGAAAGGGCTGCATCTCCCCTGTAATCGCCTTCGAGCGGCACGCGGATCGAACCCACGGTTTTCACGCTATGATTTTTTTAAATGTGTTGCGCGTCGGAGAAAATGCGCGCGTCGGACGTCATTGCGGCTTAATATCTCTTGTCTCCTTGGGAGTAGAAAGTCTTTTCATGGCTCTTTGGAAAGGGCTGCATCTCCGCTGTAATCGCCTTCGAGCGGCACGCGGATCGAACCCACGGTTTTCACGCTATGATTTTTTTAAATGTGGTGCGCGTCGGAGAAAATGCGCGCGTCGGACGTCATTTCGGCTTAATATCTATTGTCTCCTTGGGAGTAGAAAGTCTTTTCATGGCTCTTTGGAAAGGTTTGCATCTCCCTTGTAATCGCCTTTAAGCGGCACGCGGATTGGACCCACCGTTCTTCCGATACGATTTTTTAAATGTGGTGCGCGGCGTAGAAAAGACGCGCGTAGGACGTATTTGCAGCTTAATATCTTTGGGCTCCTTGGGAGTAGGAAGTCTGTTCATGCCTATTTGGAAAGGGATGCATCTCCCCTGTAATCGCCTTCGAGCGGCACGTGGATCGAACCCACGGTTTTCACGCTATGATTTTTTTAAATGTGCTGCGCGGCGGAGAAAATGCGCGCGTCGGACGTCATTGCGGCTTAATATCTCTTGTCTCCTTGGGAGTAGAAAGTCTCTTCATGGTTCTTTGGAAAGGGCTGCATCTCCCCTGTAATCGCCTTCGCGCGGCACGCGGATCGGAACCATCCTTATCACGCTACGATTTTTTAATGCCGACAGGGACGGGCCGAAAGCTTGGCAGGTGGCGTTCGTTAGGAAAAGTCATGGACGTGATGCGGACCGAGTTGCAGGCCATTTGGAGTTGGCCCGGCCTAGATGTGAGCCTTCAAAGTCAGCGCGTTTGTTTAAACTTTCTCCTCCAATTCGTTGCAATTGTACAAGCGTTTCTCGCTCATCCGACTGGAGCGTAACGCTTTATCTGTTAATATCTCTGGTCTCCTTGGGAGTAGAAAGTCTGTTCATGGCTCTTTGGAAAGGGATGCATCTCCCCTGTAATCGCCTTTAAGCGGCACGCGGATCGGACCCACCGTTCTCACGCTACGATTTTTTAAACGTGGTGCGCGTCGGAGAAAATGCGCGTAATATCTCTTGTCTCCTTGGGAGTAGAAAGTCTGTTCATGGCTCTTTGGAAAGGGCTGTATCTCCCCTATAATCGCCTTCGAGCGGCACGCGCATCGGAACCATCGTTATCACGCTACGATTTTTTAATGCCGCCAGGGATGGGCCGAAAGCGTGGCAGGTGGCGTTCGTTAGGGACAGTCATGGAGGTGATGCGCACCGAGTTGCACGCCATTTGGAGTTGGCCCGGCCTAGATGTGAGCGTTCAAAGTCAGCGCGTTTGTTTAAACTTTCTCCTCCAATTCGTTGCAATTGTACAAGCGTTTCTCGTTCATCCGACTGGAGCGTAACGCTTTATATGTTAATATTTCTGGTCTCCTTGGGAGTAGAAAGTCTGTTCATGGCTCTTTTGAAAGGGATGCATCTCCCCTGTAATCGCCTTCGAGCGGCACGCGGATCGAACCCACGTTTTTCACGCTACGATTTTTTTTAAATGTGTTGCGCGGCAGAGAAAAGACGCGCGCCGGACGTATTTGCGGCTTAATATCTCTTGTCTCATTGGGTGTAGAAAGTCTGTTCATGGCTCTTTGGAAAGGGCTGCATCTCCCCTGTAATCGCCTTCGAGCGGCACGCGGATCGAACCCACGGTTTTCAAGCTATGATTTTTTTAAATGTGGTGCGCGGCGGAGGAAATGCGCGCGTCGTACGTCATTTCGGCTTAATATCTCTTGTCTCCTTGGGAGTAGAAAGTCTTTTCATGGCTCTTTGGAAAGGGCTGCATCTCCGCTGTAATCGCCTTCGAGCGGCACGCGGATCGAACCCACGGTTTTCACGCTATGATTTTTTTAAATGTGCTGCGCGGCGGAGAAAATGCGCGCGTCGGACGTCATTGCGGCTTAATATCTCTTGTCTCCTTGGGAGTAGAAAGTCTTTTCATGGTTCTTTGGAAAGGGTTGCATCTCCCCTGTAATCGCCTTTAAGCGGCACGCGGATCGGACCCACCGTTCTCACGCTACGATTTTTTAAACGTGGTGCGCGTCGGAGAAAATGCGCGTAATATCTCTTGTCTCCTTGGGAGTAGAAAGTCTGTTCATGGCTCTTTGGAAAGGGCTGTATCTCCCCTGTAATCGCCTTCGAGCGGCACGCGCATCGGAACCATCGTTATCACGCTACGATTTTTTAATGCCGCCAGGGATAGGCCGAAAGCGTGGCAGGTGGCGTTCGTTAGCGACAGTCATGGAGGTGATACACACCGAGTTGCACGCCATTTGGAGTTGGCCCGGCCTAGATGTGAGCGTTCAAAGTCAGCGCGTTTGTTTAAACTTTCTCCTCCAATTCGTTGCAATTGTACAAGCGTTTCTCGTTCATCCGACTGGAGCGTAACGCTTTATATGTTAATATTTCTGGTCTCCTTGGGAGTAGAAAGTCTTTTCATGGCTCTTTGGAAAGGGCTGCATCTCCCCTGTAATCGCCTTTAAGCGGCACGCGGATCGAACCCACGGTTTTCACGCTACGATTTTTTTTAAATGTGTTGCGCGGCGGAGAATAGACGCGCGCCGGACGTATTTGCGGCTTGATATCTCTTGTCTCATTGGGAGTAGAAGGTCTGTTCATGGCTCTTTGGAAAGGGCTGCATCTCCCCTGTAATCGCCTTCGAGCGGCACGCGGATCGAACCCACGGTTTTCACGCTATGATTTTTTTAAATGTGTTGCGCGTCGGAGAAAATGCGCGCGTCGGACGTCATTGCGGCTTAATATCTCTTGTCTCCTTGGGAGTAGAAAGTCTTTTCATGGCTCTTTGGAAAGGGCTGCATCTCCGCTGTAATCGCCTTCGAGCGGCACGCGGATCGAACCCACGGTTTTCACGCTATGATTTTTTTAAATGTGGTGCGCGTCGGAGAAAATGCGCGCGTCGGACGTCATTTCGGCTTAATATCTATTGTCTCCTTGGGAGTAGAAAGTCTTTTCATGGCTCTTTGGAAAGGTTTGCATCTCCCTTGTAATCGCCTTTAAGCTGCACGCGGATTGGACCCACCGTTCTTCCGATACGATTTTTTAAATGTGGTGCGCGGCGTAGAAAAGACGCGCGTAGGACGTATTTGCAGCTTAATATCTTTGGGCTCCTTGGGAGTAGGAAGTCTGTTCATGCCTATTTGGAAAGGGATGCATCTCCCCTGTAATCGCCTTCGAGCGGCACGTGGATCGAACCCACGGTTTTCACACTATGATTTTTTTAAATGTGCTGCGCGGCGGAGAAAATGCGCGCGTCGGACGTCATTGCGGCTTAATATCTCTTGTCTCCTTGGGAGTAGAAAGTCTTTTCATGGTTCTTTGGAAAGGGCTGCATCTCCCCTGTAATCGCCTTCGCGCGGCACGCGGATCGGAACCATCCTTATCACGCTACGATTTTTTAATGCCGACAGGGACGGGCCGAAAGCTTGGCAGGTGGCGTTCGTTAGGAAAAGTCATGGACGTGATGCGGACCGAGTTGCAGGCCATTTGGAGTTGGCCCGGCCTAGATGTGAGCCTTCAAAGTCAGCGCGTTTGTTTAAACTTTCTCCTCCAATTCGTTGCAATTGTACAAGCGTTTCTCGCTCATCCGACTGGAGCATAACGCTTTATCTGTTAATATCTCTGGTCTCCTTGGGAGTAGAAAGTCTGTTCATGGCTCTTTGGAAAGGGATGCATCTCCCCTGTAATCGCCTTTAAGCGGCACGCGGATCGGACCCACCGTTCTCACGCTACGATTTTTTAAACGTGGTGCGCGTCGGAGAAAATGCGCGTAATATCTCTTGTCTCCTTGGGAGTAGAAAGTCTGTTCATGGCTCTTTGGAAAGGGCTGTATCTCCCCTGTAATCGCCTTCGAGCGGCACGCGCATCGGAACCATCGTTATCACGCTACGATTTTTTAATGCCGCCAGGGACGGGCCGAAAGCGTGGCAGGTGGCGTTCGTTAGGGACAGTCATGGAGGTGATGCGCACCGAGTTGCACGCCATTTGGAGTTGGCCCGGCCTAGATGTGAGCGTTCAAAGTCAGCGCGTTTGTTTAAACTTTCTCCTCCAATTCGTTGCAATTGTACAAGCGTTTCTCGTTCATCCGACTGGAGCGTAACGCTTTATATGTTAATATTTCTGGTCTCCTTGGGAGTAGAAAGTCTGTTCATGGCTCTTTTGAAAGGGATGCATCTCCCCTGTAATCGCCTTCGAGCGGCACGCGGATCGAACCCACGTTTTTCACGCTACGATTTTTTTTAAATGTGTTGCGCGGCAGAGAAAAGACGCGCGCCGGACGTATTTGCGGCTTAATATCTCTTGTCTCATTGGGAGTAGAAAGTCTGTTCATGGCTCTTTGGAAAGGGCTGCATCTCCGCTGTAATCGCCTTCGAGCGGCACGCGGATCGAACCCACGGTTTTCACGCTATGATTTTTTAAAATGTGTTGCGCGTCGGAGAAAATGCGCGCGTCGGACGTCATTGCGGCTTAATATCTCTTGTCTCCTTGGGAGTAGAAAGTCTTTTCATGGCTCTTTGGAAAGGGCTGCATCTCCGCTGTAATCGCCTTCGAGCGGCACGCGGATCGAACCCACGGTTTTCACGCTATGATTTTTTTAAATGTGGTGCGCGTCGGAGAAAATGCGCGCGTCGGACGTCATTTCGGCTTAATATCTATTGTCTCCTTGGGAGTAGAAAGTCTTTTCATGGCTCTTTGGAAAGGTTTGCATCTCCCTTGTAATCGCCTTTAAGCTGCACGCGGATTGGACCCACCGTTCTTCCGATACGATTTTTTAAATGTGGTGCGCGGCGTAGAAAAGACGCGCGTAGGACGTATTTGCAGCTTAATATCTTTGGGCTCCTTGGGAGTAGGAAGTCTGTTCATGCCTATTTGGAAAGGGATGCATCTCCCCTGTAATCGCCTTCGAGCGGCACGTGGATCGAACCCACGGTTTTCACACTATGATTTTTTTAAATGTGCTGCGCGGCGGAGAAAATGCGCGCGTCGGACGTCATTGCGGCTTAATATCTCTTGTCTCCTTGGGAGTAGAAAGTCTTTTCATGGCTCTGTGGAAAGGGCTGCATCTCCCCTGTAATCGCCTTTAAGCGGCACGCGGATCGAACCCACGGTTTTCACGCTACGATTTTTTTTAAATGTGTTGCGCGGCGGAGAATAGACGCGCGCCGGACGTATTTGCGGCTTGATATCTCTTGTCTCATTGGGAGTAGAAAGTCTGTTCATGGCTCTTTGGAAAGGGCTGCATCTCCCCTGTAATCGCCTTCGAGCGGCACGCGGATCGAACCCACGGTTTTCACGCTATGATTTTTTTAAATGTGTTGCGCGTCGGAGAAAATACGCGCGTCGGACGTCATTGCGGCTTAATATCTCTTGTCTCCTTGGGAGTAGAAAGTCTTTTCATGGCTCTTTGGAAAGGGCTGCATCTCCGCTGTAATCGCCTTCGAGCGGCACGCGGATCGAACCCACGGTTTTCACGCTATGATTTTTTTGAATGTGGTGCGCGTCGGAGAAAATGCGCGCGTCGGACGTCATTTCGGCTTAATATCTATTGTCTCCTTGGGAGTAGAAAGTCTTTTCATGGCTCTTTGGAAAGGTTTGCATCTCCCTTGTAATCGCCTTTAAGCGGCACGCGGATTGGACCCACCGTTCTTCCGATACGATTTTTTAAATGTGGTGCGCGGCGTAGGAAATGCGCGCGTCGGACGTCATTTCGGCTTAATATCTCTTGTCTCCTTGGGAGTAGAAAGTCTTTTCATGGCTCTTTGGAAAGGGCTGCATCTCCGCTGTAATCGCCTTCGAGCGGCACGCGGATCGAACCCACGGTTTTCACGCTATGATTTTTTTGAATGTGGTGCGCGTCGGAGAAAATGCGCGCGTCGGACGTCATTTCGGCTTAATATCTCTTGTCTCCTTGGGAGTAGAAAGTCTTTTCATGGTTCTTTGGAAAGGGCTGCATCTCCCCTGTAATCGCCTTCGCGCGGCACGCGGATCGGAACCGTCCTTATCACGCTACGATTTTTTAATGCCGACAGGGACGGGCCGAAAGCTTGGCAGGTGGCGTTCGTTAGGAAAAGTCATGGACGTGATGCGGACCGAGTTGCAGGCCATTTGGACCTGGCCCGGCCTAGATGTGAGCCTTCAAAGTCAGCGCGTTTGTTTAAACTTTCTCCTCCAATTCGTTGCAATTGTACAAGCGTTTCTCGCTCATCCGACTGGAGCGTAACGCTTTATCTGTTAATATCTCTGGTCTCCTTGGGAGTAGAAAGTCTGTTCATGGCTCTTTGGAAAGGGATGCATCTCCCCTGTAATCGCCTTCGAGCGGCACGCGGATCGAACCCACGTTTTTCACGCTACGATTTTTTTTAAATGTGTTGCGCGGCGGAGAAAAGACGCGCGCCGGACGTATTTGCGGCTTAATATCTCTTGTCTCATTGGGTGTAGAAAGTCTGTTCATGGCTCTTTGGAAAGGGCTGCATCTCCCCTGTAATCGCCTTCGAGCGGCACGCGGATCGAACCCACGGTTTTCACGCTATGATTTTTTTAAATGTGTTGCGCGTCGGAGAAAATACGCGCGTCGGACGTCATTGCGGCTTAATATCTCTTGTCTCCTTGGGAGTAGAAAGTCTTTTCATGGCTCTTTGGAAAGGGCTGCATCTCCGCTGTAATCGCCTTCGAGCGGCACGCGGATCGAACCCACGGTTTTCACGCTATGATTTTTTTGAATGTGGTGCGCGTCGGAGAAAATGCGCGCGTCGGACGTCATTTCGGCTTAATATCTATTGTCTCCTTGGGAGTAGAAAGTCTTTTCATGGTTCTTTGGAAAGGGCTGCATCTCCCCTGTAATCGCCTTCGCGCGGCACGCGGATCGGAACCGTCCTTATCACGCTACGATTTTTTAATGCCGACAGGGACGGGCCGAAAGCTTGGCAGGTGGCGTTCGTTAGGAAAAGTCATGGACGTGATGCGGACCGAGTTGCAGGCCATTTGGACCTGGCCCGGCCTAGATGTGAGCCTTCAAAGTCAGCGCGTTTGTTTAAACTTTCTCCTCCAATTCGTTGCAATTGTACAAGCGTTTCTCGCTCATCCGACTGGAGCGTAACGCTTTATCTGTTAATATCTCTGGTCTCCTTGGGAGTAGAAAGTCTGTTCATGGCTCTTTGGAAAGGGATGCATCTCCCCTGTAATCGCCTTCGAGCGGCACGCGGATCGAACCCACGTTTTTCACGCTACGATTTTTTTTAAATGTGTTGCGCGGCGGAGAAAAGACGCGCGCCGGACGTATTTGCGGCTTAATATCTCTTGTCTCATTGGGTGTAGAAAGTCTGTTCATGGCTCTTTGGAAAGGGCTGCATCTCCCCTGTAATCGCCTTCGAGCGGCACGCGGATCGAACCCACGGTTTTCACGCTATGATTTTTTTAAATGTGGTGCGCGGCGGAGGAAATGCGCGCGTCGGACGTCATTTCGGCTTAATATCTCTTGTCTCCTTGGGAGTAGAAAGTCTTTTCATGGCTCTTTGGAAAGGGCTGCATCTCCGCTGTAATCGCCTTCGAGCGGCACGCGGATCGAACCCACGGTTTTCACGCTATGATTTTTTTAAATGTGGTGCGCGGCGGAGAAAATGCGCGCGTCGGACGTCATTTCGGCTTAATATCTCTTGTCTCCTTGGGAGTAGAAAGTCTTTTCATGGCTCTTTGGAAAGGTTTGCATCTCCCTTGTAATCGCCTTTAAGCGGCACGCGGATTGGACCCACCGTTCTTCCGATACGATTTTTTAAATGTGGTGCGCGGCGTAGAAAAGACGCGCGTAGGACGTATTTGCGGCTTAATATCTTTGGGCTCCTTGGGAGTAGGAAGTCTGTTCATGCCTCTTTGGAAAGGGCTGCATCTCCCCTGTAATCGCCTTCGAGCGGCACGCGGATCGAACCCACGGTTTTCACGCTATGATTTTTTTAAATGTGCTGCGCGGCGGAGAAAATGCGCGCGTCGGATGTCATTGCGGCTTAATATCTCGTTTCCTTGGGAGTAGAAAGTCTTTTCATGGTTCTTTGGAAAGGGTTGCATCTCCCCTGTAATCGCCTTTAAGCGGCACGCGGATCGGACCCATCGTTCTCACGCTACGATTTTTTAAAATCCGCCAGGGACGGAACGAACGCTCGGCAGGTGGCGTTCGTGACGGACAGTCAAGCAGTTAATGCGCACCGAGCTGCAGGCCATTTGGACCTGGCCCAGCCTAGATGTGAGTATTCAAAGTCAGCACGTTTGTTTCAAAGTTCTCCACCAATTCGTTGTAATTGCGTGTGTGCGCGTGAACACCAGGTTTGTGGAGGAGTTCGTCCTTGGACTGTACAAGGGGAGACAGTGTGTGGCCTGGCTGCGTGAGGTTGCAGTTTGCTGGGCATGAGAGATTGGCATGTGGTGCCCTGGAGGTGTGGTTGTTCCAGGACGGGCAAGGTGGGGTAGTGTGGCTGGGTGACGGTGCGCTTCACTGGGGATGTGGTTGTGAGTTGCAGGCCCATTCCTTTGAATGACAGAAAGGATCTGATTTGTTTCCAGGTTTAAACGTACTTTGCTGGGTATGACTGTTACCTCTTGGGCCAGGAAGTCTGTTTCTAGTTTTATTTAAACGGTCAAACTGCGTGAAGTGTGCCCAGGCCCAGAGCTACTTTGCTGGGCATGGCTGTGTGACCTCTTGGGCCTGGAAGTCTGGTTGTAGTATGATTTTAAAGGGTCAAATGCTCTCCATTGTGTGTCCAGGTTTAAGGCTACTTTGCTGGGCATGTGATTTGGACCCATCGGGTACGGAAGCCTTTCCGTCACGTGCTCGTTTTCCACGCCTTCAGCGCAGGTAGCCTGCGAATTTAAAACCGACGTGCATTTTATTCTTTTCCCCTTTTATCCTTTCATATCTCTCCGCTACCTTGGAGAAGAGAGACGCACGCGGGTAAATAAAATGTAAATATCTCTAAATATCTGTATAATATGTAAATAAAAGGAAGATGTGGTTGTGTAGTGTAGTCGTTTGATTATAAATAATCTCATAATAATTTTATCCACAAATTCTTATACATTTATACATGTTTATCTCTCTCTTTGTGTGTGTGTGTGTGTGTGTGTGGTTCTGTGTCACTAGTGGGGCCTGTGGCCCAATTGGAGTGTTTGCGGTGTGAGAAGGAGGAGTTGGAGAACAGTTTGTTGGAGCAGCTGAAGGAGTTGAGGTTGCAGAAGCAGAAGGAGCTGTAGGTTCTTCAGGAGATGCTGAAACACAAGCAGCAGGAGGAGACAGAGCTCCTGCAGAAACAGCAGGAGGAGGAGGAGCATAACAGGTCCATCAAGAGTAAGTACTATGGAAATGCAATAATACTAACATAACTAATAATGAATGATAGCCTTTAGGCTCCAATAAAAGTGATACTAATATATGTATAGTACTATATATATTATATTTTATATATTCAGTAGTAATTATGTAGTATATACAATCTATGTTATATCCAGCAGTAATGATACTTGCTCTGGCAGATATGAAAATGGCCTGTGAACAGGAGAAGAAATCTCTGGAGGAAGAACTTGAGAAGCTCAGACTGTCACTGCAGGTAGAGATCCCTTATAGTGTCAGTACACATCCACCAGTAGCTCCACCTTTCACTTATAACGTCAGTACACATTCAGTACACATTCCCACCTTTCCATTGTACTGGCTGTAGTGATGATTCGTGTGTGTGTTATACCAGCCCATAGAGGAGGACATTATGAGTCTGAAAGTGGCGCTGGAGATGAAGAACCAGGAGATCAAAGATCAGCACGATCTTTTGGTCAAACTATATACTCTGTATGTATACTATATACTCTGTATGTAGTACCTGGTTTAACACTATATCCTCTGTATATATACTATATACTGTTTATGTAGTACCTGGTTTAACACTATACCCTCAGCTTACTCTAGTCTGCAGATGTGAAGAAATTAAACAGAATGTGTATCTGTGTATATGTGCGCACCTGTATGTGTCTGGTTGTAGTATTATTTAAAGGGTCAAACTGCGTGAAGTGTGCCCAGGCCCAGAGCTACTTTGATGGGCATGATTCTGTGACCTCTTGGGCCTTGAAATGTGGTGCTTTGAATGATTTAAAGAGTGAAACGGTCTGAAGTGTGCCCACGTTTAAAGCAACCTTGCTGGGCATGACTGTGTGACCTCTTGGGCCAGGAAGTCTGTTTCTAGTTTTATTTAAACGGTCAAACTGCGTGAAGTGTGCCCAGGCCCAGAGCTACTTTGCTGGGCATGACTGTGTGACCTCTTGGGCCTGGAAGTCTGGTTGTAGTATGATTTTAAAGGGTCAAATGGTCTCCATTGTGTGTCCAGGTTTAAGGCTACTTTGCTGGGCATGTGATTTGGACCCATCGGGTACGGAAGCCTTTCCGTCACGTGCTCGTTTTCCACGCCTTCAGCGCAGGTAGCCTGCGAATTTAAAACCGACGTGCATTTTATTCTTTTCCCCTTTTATCCCTTCATATCTCTCCGCTACCTTGGAGAAGAGAGACGCACGCGGGTAAATAAAATGTAAATATCTCTAAATATCTGTATAATATGTAAATAAAAGGAAGAAGTGGTTGTGTAGTGTAGTCGTTTCATTATAAATAATCTCATAATAATTTTATCCACAAATTCTTATACATTTATACATGTTTATCTCTCTTTGTGTGTGTGTGTGTGTGTGTGTGTGTGTGTCTGTGTGTGCGTGTGTGTGGTTCTGTGTCACTAGTGGGGCCTGTGGCCCGATTGGAGTGTTTGCGGTGTGAGAAGGAGGAGTTGGAGAACAGTTTGTTGGAGCAGCTGAAGGAGTTGAGGTTGCAGAAGCAGAAGGAGCTGCAGGTTCTTCAGGAGATGCTGAAACACAAGCAGCAGGAGGAGACAGAGCTCCTGCAGAAACAGCAGGAGGAGGAGGAGCATAACAGGTCCATCAAGAGTAAGTACTATGGAAATGCAATAATACTAACATAACTAATAATGAATGCTAGCCTTTAGGCTCCAATAAAAGTGATACTAATATATGTATAGTACTATATATATTATATTTTATATATTCAGTAGTAATTATGTAGTATATACAATCTATGTTATATCCAGCAGTAATGATACTTGCTCTGGCAGATATGAAAATGGCCTGTGAACAGGAGAAGAAATCTCTGGAGGAAGAACTTGAGAAGCTCAGACTGTCACTGCAGGTAGAGATCCCTTATAGTGTCAGTACACATCCACCAGTACCTCCACCTTTCACTTATAACGTCAGTACACATTCAGTACACATTCCCACCTTTCCATTGTACTGGCTGTAGTGATGATTCGTATGTGTGGGTTATACCAGCCCATAGAGGAGGACATTATGAGTCTGAAAGTGGTGCTGGAGATGAAGAACCAGGAGATCAAAGATCAGCACGATCTTTTGGTCAAACTATATACTCTGTATGTATACTATATACTCTGTATGTAGTACCTGGTTTAACACTATATCCTCTTTATATATACTATATACTGTTTATGTAGCTCCTGGTTTAACACTATACCCTCAGCTTACTCTAGTCTGCAGATGTGAAGAAATTAAACAGAATGTGTATCTGTGTATATGTGCGCACCTGTATGTGTCTGGTTGTAGTATTATTTAAAGGGTCAAACTGCGTGAAGTGTGCCCAGGCCCAGAGCTACTTTGATGGGCATGATTCTGTGACCTCTTGGGCCTTGAAATGTGGTGCTTTGAATGATTTAAAGAGTGAAACGGTCTGAAGTGTGCCCACGTTTAAAGCAACCTTGCTGGGCATGACTGTGTGACCTCTTGGGCCAGGAAGTCTGTTTCTAGTTTTATTTAAACGGTCAAACTGCGTGAAGTGTGCCCAGGCCCAGAGCTACTTTGCTGGGCATGACTGTGTGACCTCTTGGGCCTGGAAGTCTGGTTGTAGTATGATTTTAAAGGGTCAAATGGTCTCCATTGTGTGTCCAGGTTTAAGGCTACTTTGCTGGGCATGTGATTTGGACCCATCGGGTACGGAAGCCTTTCCGTCACGTGCTCGTTTTCCACGCCTTCAGCGCAGGTAGCCTGCGAATTTAAAACCGACGTGCATTTTATTCTTTTCCCCTTTTATCCCTTCATATCTCTCCGCTACCTTGGAGAAGAGAGACGCACGCGGGTAAATAAAATGTAAATATCTCTAAATATCTGTATAAGATGTAAATAAAAGGAAGAAGTGGTTGTGTAGTGTAGTCGTTTGATTATAAATAATCTCATAATAATTTTATCCACAAATTCTTATACATTTATACATGTTTATCTCTCTCTGTGTGTGTGTGTGTGTGTGTGTGTGTGTGTGTGGTTCTGTGTCACTAGTGGGGCCTGTGGCCCGATTGGAGTGTTTGCGGTGTGAGAAGGAGGAGTTGGAGAACAGTTTGTTGGAGCAGCTGAAGGAGTTGAGGTTGCAGAAGCAGAAGGAGCTGCAGGTTCTTCAGGAGATGCTGAAACACAAGCAGCAGGAGGAGACAGAGCTCCTGCAGAAACAGCAGGAGGAGGAGGAGCATAACAGGTCCATCAAGAGTAAGTACTATGGAAATGCAATAATACTAACATAACTAATAATGAATGTTAGCCTTTAGGCTCCAATAAAAGTGATACTAATATATGTATAGTACTATATATATTATATTTTATATATTCAGTAGTAATTATGTAGTATATACAATCTATGTTATATCCAGCAGTAATGATACTTGCTCTGGCAGATATGAAAATGGCCTGTGAACAGGAGAAGAAATCTCTGGAGGAAGAACTTGAGAAGCTCAGACTGTCACTGCAGGTAGAGATCCCTTATAGTGTCAGTACACATCCACCAGTAGCTCCACCTTTCACTTATAACGTCAGTACACATTCAGTACACATTCCCACCTTTCCATTGTACTGGCTGTAGTGATGATTCTTGTGTGTGTTATACCAGCCCATAGAGGAGGACATTATGAGTCTGAAAGTGGCGCTGGAGATGAAGAACCAGGAGATCAAAGATCAGCACGATCTTTTGGTCAAACTATATACTCTGTATGTATACTATATACTCTGTATGTAGTACCTGGTTTAACACTATATCCTCTGTATATATACTATATACTGTTTATGTAGTACCTGGTTTAACACTATACCCTCAGCTTACTCTAGTCTGCAGATGTGAAGAAATTAAACAGAATGTGTATCTGTGTATATGTGCGCACCTGTATGTGTCTGGTTGTAGTATTATTTAAAGGGTCAAACTGCGTGAAGTGTGCCCAGGCCCAGAGCTACTTTGATGGGCATGATTCTGTGACCTCTTGGGCCTTGAAATGTGGTGCTTTGAATGATTTAAAGAGTGAAACGGTCTGAAGTGTGCCCACGTTTAAAGCAACCTTGCTGGGCATGACTGTGTGACCTCTTGGGCCAGGAAGTCTGTTTCTAGTTTTATTTAAACGGTCAAACTGCGTGAAGTGTGCCCAGGCCCAGAGCTACTTTGCTGGGCATGACTGTGTGACCTCTTGGGCCTGGAAGTCTGGTTGTAGTATGATTTTAAAGGGTCAAATGGTCTCCATTGTGTGTCCAGGTTTAAGGCTACTTTGCTGGGCATGTGATTTGGACCCATCGGGTACGGAAGCCTTTCCGTCACGTGCTCGTTTTCCACGCCTTCAGCGCAGATAGCCTGCGAATTTAAAACCGACGTGCATTTTATTCTTTTCCCCTTTTATCCCTTCATATCTCTCCGCTACCTTGGAGAAGAGAGACGCACGCGGGTAAATAAAATGTAAATATCTCTAAATATCTGTATAATATGTAAATAAAAGGAAGAAGTGGTTGTGTAGTGTAGTCGTTTCATTATAAATAATCTCATAATAATTTTATCCACAAATTCTTATACATTTATACATGTTTATCTCTCTTTGTGTGTGTGTGTGTGTGTGTGTGTCTGTGTGTGCGTGTGTGTGGTTCTGTGTCACTAGTGGGGCCTGTGGCCCGATTGGAGTGTTTGCGGTGTGAGAAGGAGGAGTTGGAGAACAGTTTGTTGGAGCAGCTGAAGGAGTTGAGGTTGCAGAAGCAGAAGGAGCTGCAGGTTCTTCAGGAGATGCTGAAACACAAGCAGCAGGAGGAGACAGAGCTCCTGCAGAAACAGCAGGAGGAGGAGGAGCATAACAGGTCCATCAAGAGTAAGTACTATGGAAATGCAATAATACTAACATAACTAATAATGAATGTTAGCCTTTAGGCTCCAATAAAAGTGATACTAATATATGTATAGTACTATATATATTATATTTTATATATTCAGTAGTAATTATGTAGTATATACAATCTATGTTATATCCAGCAGTAATGATACTTGCTCTGGCAGATATGAAAATGGCCTGTGAACAGGAGAAGAAATCTCTGGAGGAAGAACTTGAGAAGCTCAGACTGTCACTGCAGGTAGAGATCCCTTATAGTGTCAGTACACATCCACCAGTAGCAACACCTTTCACTTATAACGTCAGTACACATTCAGTACACATTCCCACCTTTCCATTGTACTGGCTGTAGTGATGATTCGTGTGTGTGTTATACCAGCCCATAGAGGAGGACATTATGAGTCTGAAAGTGGCGCTGGAGATGAAGAACCAGGAGATCAAAGATCAGCACGATCTTTTGGTCAAACTATATACTCTGTATGTATACTATATACTCTGTATGTAGTACCTGGTTTAACACTATATCCTCTGTATATATACTATATACTGTTTATGTAGTACCTGGTTTAACACTATACCCTCAGCTTACTCTAGTCTGCAGATGTGAAGAAATTAAACAGAATGTGTATCTGTGTATATGTGCGCACCTGTATGTGTCTGGTTGTAGTATTATTTAAAGGGTCAAACTGCGTGAAGTGTGCCCAGGCCCAGAGCTACTTTGATGGGCATGATTCTGTGACCTCTTGGGCCTTGAAATGTGGTGCTTTGAATGATTTAAAGAGTGAAACGGTCTGAAGTGTCCCCACGTTTAAAGCAACCTTGCTGGGCATGACTGTGTGACCTCTTGGGCCAGGAAGTCTGTTTCTAGTTTTATTTAAACGGTCAAACTGCGTGAAGTGTGCCCAGGCCCAGAGCTACTTTGCTGGGCATGACTGTGTGACCTCTTGGGCCTGGAAGTCTGGTTGTAGTATGATTTTAAAGGGTCAAATGGTCTCCATTGTGTGTCAAGGTTTAAGGCTACTTTGCTGGGCATGTGATTTGGACCCATCGGGTACGGAAGCCTTTCCGTCACGTGCTCGTTTTCCACGCCTTCAGCGCAGGTAGCCTGCGAATTTAAAACCGACGTGCATTTTATTCTTTTCCCCTTTTATCCCTTCATATCTCTCCGCTACCTTGGAGAAGAGAGACGCACGCGGGTAAATAAAATGTAAATATCTCTAAATATCTGTATAATATGTAAATAAAAGGAAGAAGTGGTTGTGTAGTGTAGTCGTTTCATTATAAATAATCTCATAATAATTTTATCCACAAATTCTTATACATTTATACATGTTTATCTCTCTTTGTGTGTGTGTGTGTGTGTGTGTGTGTCTGTGTGTGCGTGTGTGTGGTTCTGTGTCACTAGTGGGGCCTGTGGCCCGATTGGAGTGTTTGCGGTGTGAGAAGGAGGAGTTGGAGAACAGTTTGTTGGAGCAGCTGAAGGAGTTGAGGTTGCAGAAGCAGAAGGAGCTGAAGGTTCTTCAGGAGATGCTGAAACACAAGCAGCAGGAGGAGACAGAGCTCCTGCAGAAACAGCAGGAGGAGGAGGAGCATAACAGGTCCATCAAGAGTAAGTACTATGGAAATGCAATAATACTAACATAACTAATAATGAATGTTAGCCTTTAGGCTCCAATAAAAGTGATACTAATATATGTATAGTACTATATATATTATATTTTATATATTCAGTAGTAATTATGTAGTATATACAATCTATGTTATATCCAGCAGTAATGATACTTGCTCTGGCAGATATGAAAATGGCCTGTGAACAGGAGAAGAAATCTCTGGAGGAAGAACTTGAGAAGCTCAGATTGTCACTGCAGGTAGAGATCCCTTATAGTGTCAGTACACATCCACCAGTACCTCCACCTTTCACTTATAACGTCAGTACACATTCAGTACACATTCCCACCTTTCCATTGTACTGGCTGTAGTGATGATTCGTGTGCGTGGGTTATACCAGCCCATAGAGGAGGACATTATGAGTCTGAAAGTGGCGCTGGAGATGAAGAACCAGGAGATCAAAGATCAGCACGATCTTTTGGTCAAACTATATACTCTGTATGTATACTATATACTCTGTATGTAGTACCTGGTTTAACACTATATCCTCTGTATATATACTATATACTGTTTATGTAGTACCTGGTTTAACACTATACCCTCAGCTTATTCTAGTCTGCAGATGTGAAGAAATTAAACAGAATGTGTATCTGTGTATATGTGCGCACCTGTATGTGTCTGGTTGTAGTATTATTTAAAGGGTCAAACTGCGTGAAGTGTGCCCAGGCCCAGAGCTACTTTGATGGGCATGATTCTGTGACCTCTTGGGCCTTGAAATGTGGTGCTTTGAATGATTTAAAGAGTGAAACGGTCTGAAGTGTGCCCACGTTTAAAGCAACCTTGCTGGGCATGACTGTGTGACCTCTTGGGCCAGGAAGTCTGTTTCTAGTTTTATTTAAACGGTCAAACTGCGTAAAGTGTGCCCAGACCCAGAGCTACTTTGCTGGGCATGGCTGTGTGACCTCTTGGGCCTGGAAGTCTGCTTGTAGTATGATTTTAAAGGGTCAAATGGTCTCCACTGTGTATCCAGGTTTAAGTCTACTTTGCTGGGCATGTGATTTGGACCCATCGGGTACGGAAGCCTTTCCATCACGTGCTCGTTTTCCACGCCTTCAGCGCAGGTAGCCTGCGAATTTAAAACCGACGTGCATTTTATTCTTTTCCCCTTTTATCCTTTCATATCTCTCCGCTACCTTGGAGAAGAGAGACGCACGCGGGTAAATAAAATGTAAATATCTCTAAATATCTGTATAATATGTAAATAAAAGGAAGATGTGGTTGTGTAGTGTAGTCGTTTGATTATAAATAATCTCATAATAATTTTATCGACAAATTCTTATACATTTATACATGTTTATCTCTCTGTGTGTGTGTGTGTGTGTGTGTGTGTGTGTGTGTGTGTGTGTGTGTGTGTGTGTGTTGTGTGTGTGTGTGTGTGTGTGTGTCTGTGTGTGTGTGTGGTTCTGTGTCACTAGTGGGGCCTGTGGCCCGATTGGAGTGTTTGCGGTGTGAGAAGGAGGAGTTGGAGAACAGTTTGTTGGAGCAGCTGAAGGAGTTGAGGTTGCAGAAGCAGAAGGAGCTGCAGGTTCTTCAGGAGATGCTGAAACACAAGCAGCAGGAGGAGACAGAGCTCCTGCAGAAACAGCAGGAGGAGGAGGAGCATAACAGGTCCATCAAGAGTAAGTACTATGGAAATGCAATAATACTAACATAACTAATAATGAATGTTAGCCTTTAGGCTCCAATAAAAGTGATACTAATAAATGTATAGTACTATATATATTATATTTTATATATTCAGTAGTAATTATGTAGTATATACAATCTGTGTTATATCCAGCAGTAATGATACTTGCTCTGGCAGATATGAAAATGGCCTGTGAACAGGAGAAGAAATCTCTGGAGGAAGAACTTGAGAAGCTCAGACTGTCACTGCAGGTAGAGATCCCTTATAGTGTCAGTACACATCCACCAGTACCTCCACCTTTCACTTATAACGTCAGTACATATTCAGTACACATTCCCACCTTTCCATTGTACTGGCTGTAGTGATGATTCGTGTGTGTGTTATACCAGCCCATAGAGGAGGACTTTATGAGTCTGAAAGTGGCGCTGGAGATGAAGAACCAGGAGATCAAAGATCAGCACGATCTTTTGGTCAAACTATATACTCTGTATATATACTATATACTGTTTATGTAGTACCTGGTTTAACACTATACCCTCAGCTTACTCTAGTCTGCAGATGTGAAGAAATTTAAACAGAATGTGTATCTGTGTATATGTGCGCACCTGTATGTGTCTGGTTGTAGTATTATTTAAAGGGTCAAATGGTCTCCATTGTGTGTCCAGGTTTAAGGCTACTTTGCTGGGCATGTGATTTGGACCCTTCGGGTACGGAAGCCTTTCCGTCACGTGCTCGTTTTCCACGCCTTCAGCGCAGGTAGCCTGCGAATTTAAAACCGACGTGCATTTTATTCTTTTCCCCTTTTATCCTTTCATATCTCTCCGCTACCTTGGAGAAGAGAGACGCACGCGGGTAAATAAAATGTAAATATCTCTAAATATCTGTATAATTTGTAAATAAAAGGAAGATGTGGTTGTGTAGTGTAGTCGTTTGATTATAAATAATCTCATAATAATTTTATCCACAAATTCTTATACATTTATACATGTTTATCTCTCTCTTTGTGTGTGTGTGTGTGTGTGTGTGTGTGTGTGTGTGTGGTTCTGTGTCACTAGTGGGGCCTGTGGCCCGATTGGAGTGTTTGCGGTGTGAGAATGAGGAATGAGGAGTTGGAGAACAGTTTGTTGGAGCAGCTGAAGGAGTTGAGGTTGCAGAAGCAGAAGGAGCTGCAGGTTCTTCAGGAGATGCTGAAACACAAGCAGCAGGAGGAGACAGAGCTCCTGCAGAAACAGCAGGAGGAGGAGGAGCATAACAGGTCCATCAAGAGTAAGTACTATGGAAATGCAATAATACTAACATAACTAATAATGAATGTTAGCCTTTAGGCTCCAATAAAAGTGATACTAATATATGTATAGTACTATATATATTATATTTTATATATTCAGTAGTAATTATGTAGTATATACAATCTGTGTTATATCCAGCAGTAATGATACTTGCTCTGGCAGATATGAAAATGGCCTGTGAACAGGAGAAGAAATCTCTGGAGGAAGAACTTGAGAAGCTCAGACTGTCACTGCAGGTAGAGATCCCTTATAGTGTCAGTACACATCCACCAGTACCTCCACCTCTCACTTATAACGTCAGTACACATTCAGTACACATTCCCACCTTTCCATTGTACTGGCTGTAGTGATGATTCGTGTGTGTGTTATACCAGCCCATAGAGGAGGACTTTATGAGTCTGAAAGTGGCGCTGGAGATGAAGAACCAGGAGATCAAAGATCAGCACGATCTTTTGGTCAAACTATATACTCTGTATGTATACTATATACTCTGTATGTAGTACCTGGTTTAACACTATATCCTCTGTATATATACTATATACTGTTTATGTAGTACCTGGTTTAACACTATACCCTCAGCTTACTCTAGTCTTCAGATGTGAAGAAATTTAAACAGAATGTGTATCTGTGTATATGTGCGCACCTGTATGTGTCTGGTTGTAGTATTATTTAAAGGGTCAAACTGCGTGAAGTGTGCCCAGGCCCAGAGCTACTTTGATGGGCATGATTCTGTGACCTCTTGGGCCTTGAAATGTGGTGCTTTGAATGATTTAAAGAGTGAAACGGTCTGAAGTGTGCCCACGTTTAAAGCAACCTTGCTGGGCATGACTGTGTGACCTCTTGGGCCAGGAAGTCTGTTTCTAGTTTTATTTAAACGGTCAAACTGCGTGAAGTGTGCCCAGGCCCAGAGGTACTTTGCTGGGCATGACTGTGTGACCTCTTGGGCCTGGAAGTCTGCTTGTAGTATGATTTTAAAGGGTCAAATGGTCTCCATTGTGTGTCCAGGTTTAAGGCTACTTTGCTGGGCATGTGATTTGGACCCATCGGGTACGGAAGCCATTCCGTCACGTGCTCGTTTTCCACGCCTTCAGCGCAGGTAGCCTGCGAATTTAAAACCGACGTGCATTTTATTCTTTTCCCCTTTTATCCTTTCATATCTCTCCGCTACCTTGGAGAAGAGAGACGCACGCGGGTAAATAAAATGTAAATATCTGTATAATATGTAAATAAAAGGAAGAAGTGGTTGTGTAGTGTAGTCGTTTGATTATAAATAATCTCATAATAATTTTATCCACAAATACTTATACATTTATACATGTTTATCTCTCTGTGTGTGTGTGTGTGTGTGTGTGTGTGTGTGGTTCTGTGTCACTAGTGGGGCCTGTGGCCCGATTGGATTGTTTGCGGTGTGAGAAGGAGGAGTTGGAGAACAATTTGTTGGAGCAGCTGAAGGAGTTGAGGTTGCAGAAGCAGAAGGAGCTGCAGGTTCTTCAGGAGATGCTGAAACACAAGCAGCAGGAGGAGACAGAGCTCCTGCAGAAACAGCAGGAGGAGGAGGAGCATAACAGGTCCATCAAGAGTAAGTACTATGGAAATGCAATAATACTAACATAATAATGAATGTTAGCCTTTAGGCTCCAATAAAAGTGATACTAATATATGTATAGTACTCTATTTATATTATATTTTATATATTCAGTAGTAATTATGTAGTATATACAATCTGTGTTATATCCAGCAGTAATGATACTTGTTCTGGCAGATATGAAAATGGCCTGTGAACAGGAGAAGAAATCTCTGGAGGAAGAACTTGAGAAGCTCAGACTGTCACTGCAGGTAGAGATCCCTTATAGTGTCAGTACACATCCACCAGTACCTCCACCTTTCACTTATAACGTCAGTACACATTCAGTACACATTCCCACCTTTCCATTGTACTGGCTGTAGTGATGATTCGTGTGCGTGGGTTATACCAGCCCATAGAGGAGGACATTATGAGTCTGAAAGTGGCGCTGGAGATGAAGAACCAGGAGATCAAAGATCAGCACGATCTTTTGGTCAAACTATATACTCTGTATGTATACTATATACTCTGTATGTAGTACCTGGTTTAACACTATATCCTCTGTATATATACTATATACTGTTTATGTAGTACCTGGTTTAACACTATACCCTCAGCTTACTCTAGTCTGCAGATGTGAAGAAATTAAACAGAATGTGTATCTGTGTATATGTGCGCACCTGTATGTGTCTGGTTGTAGTATTATTTAAAGGGTCAAACTGCGTGAAGTGTGCCCAGGCCCAGAGCTACTTTGATGGGCATGATTCTGTGACCTCTTGGGCCTTGAAATGTGGTGCTTTGAATGATTTAAAGAGTGAAACGGTCTGAAGTGTGCCCACGTTTAAAGCAACCTTGCTGGGCATGACTGTGTGACCTCTTGGGCCAGGAAGTCTGTTTCTAGTTTTATTTAAACGGTCAAACTGCGTAAAGTGTGCCCAGGCCCAGAGCTACTTTGCTGGGCATGGCTGTGTGACCTCTTGGGCCTGGAAGTCTGCTTGTAGTATGATTTTAAAGGGTCAAATGGTCTCCATTGTGTATCCAGGTTTAAGTCTACTTTGCTGGGCATGTGATTTGGACCCATCGGGTACGGAAGCCTTTCCGTCACGTGCTCGTTTTCCACGCCTTCAGCGCAGGTAGCCTGCGAATTTAAAACCGACGTGCATTTTATTCTTTTCCCCTTTTATCCTTTCATATCTCTCCGCTACCTTGGAGAAGAGAGACGCACGCGGGTAAATAAAATGTAAATATCTCTAAATATCTGTATAATATGTAAATAAAAGGAAGATGTGGTTGTGTAGTGTAGTCGTTTGATTATAAATAATCTCATAATAATTTTATCCACAAATTCTTATACATTTATACATGTTTATCTCTCTGTGTGTGTGTGTGTGTGTGTGTGTGTGTGTGTGTGTGTGTGTGTGTGTGTCTGTGTCTGTGTGTGTGTGTGTGGTTCTGTGTCACTAGTGGGGCCTGTGGCCCGATTGGAGTGTTTGCGGTGTGAGAAGGAGGAGTTGGAGAACAGTTTGTTGGAGCAGCTGAAGGAGTTGAGGTTGCAGAAGCAGAAGGAGCTGCAGGTTCTTCAGGAGATGCTGAAACACAAGCAGCAGGAGGAGACAGAGCTCCTGCAGAAACAGCAGGAGGAGGAGGAGCATAACAGGTCCCTCAAGGGTAAGTACTATGGAAATGCAATAATACTAACATAACTAATAATGAATGTTAGCCTTTAGGCTCCAATAAAAGTGATACTAATATATGTATAGTACTATATATATATTATATTTTATATATTCAGTAGTAATTATGTAGTATATACAATCTGTGTTATATCCAGCAGTAATGATACTTGCTCTGGCAGATATGAAAATGGCCTGTGAACAGGAGAAGAAATCTCTGGAGGAAGAACTTGAGAAGCTGAGACTGTCACTGCAGGTAGAGATCCCTTATAGTGTCAGTACACATCCACCAGTAGCTCCACCTTTCACTTATAACGTCAGTACACATTCAGTACACATTCCCACCTTTCCATTGTACTCGCTGTAGTGATGATTCGTGTGTGTGTTATACCAGCCCATAGAGGAGGACATTATGAGTCTGAAAGTGGCGCTGGAGATGAAGAACCAGGAGATCAAAGATCAGCACGATCTTTTGGTCAAACTATATACTCTGTATGTATACTATATACTCTGTATGTAGTACCTGGTTTAACACTATATCCTCTGTATATATACTATATACTGTTTATGTAGCACCTGGTTTAACACTATACCCTCAGCTTACTCTAGTCTGCAGATGTGAAGAAATTAAACATAATGTGTATCTGTGTATATGTGCGCACTTGTATGTGTCTGGTTGTAGTATTATTTAAAGGGTCAAACTCCGTAAAGTGTGCCCAGGCCCAGAGCTACTTTGATGGGCATGATTCTGTGACCTCTTGGGCCTTGAAATGTGGTGCATTGAATGATTTAAAGAGTGAAACGGTCTGAAGTGTGCCCACGTTTAAAGCAACCTTGCTGGGCATGACTGTGTGACCTCTTGGGCCAGGAAGTCTGTTTCTAGTTTTATTTAAACGGTCAAACTGCGTGAAGTGTGCCCAGGCCCAGAGCTACTTTGCTGGGCATGACTGTGTGACCTCTTGGGCCTGGAAGTCTGGTTGTAGTATGATTTTAAAGGGTCAAATGGTCTCCATTGTGTGTCCAGGTTTAAGGCTACTTTGCTGGGCATGTGATTTGGACCCATCGGGTACGGAAGCCTTTCCGTCACGTGCTCGTTTTCCACGCCTTCAGCGCAGGTAGCCTGCGAATTTAAAACCGACGTGCATTTTATTCTTTTCCCCTTTTATCCTTTCATATCTCTCCGCTACCTTGGAGAAGAGAGACGCACGCGGGTAAATAAAATGTAAATATCTGTACATATCCGTATAATATCTAAATAAAAGGAAGAAGTGGTTGTATAGTGTAGTCGTTTGATTATAAATAATCTCATAATAATTTTATCCTCAAATTCTTATACATTTATACATGTTTATCTCTCTCTCTGTGTGTGTGTGTGTGTGTGTGTGTGTGTGTGTGTGTGTGTGTGTGGTTCTGTGTCACTAGTGGGGCCTGTGGCCCGATTGGAGTGTTTGCGGTGTGAGAAGGAGGAGTTGGAGAACAGTTTGTTGGAGCAGCTGAAGGAGTTGAGGTTGCAGGAGCAGAAGGAGCTGCAGGTTCTTCAGGAGATGCTGAAACACAAGCAGCAGGAGGAGACAGAGCTCCTGCAGAAACAGCAGGAGGAGGAGGAGCATAACAGGTCCCTCAAGGGTAAGTACTATGGAAATGCAATAATACTAACATAACTAATAATGAATGTTAGCCTTTAGGCTCCAATAAAAGTGATACTAATATATGTATAGTACTATATATATTATATTTTATATATTCAGTAGTAATTATGTAGTATATACAATCTGTGTTATATCCAGCAGTAATGATACTTGCTCTGGCAGATATGAAAATGGCCTGTGAACAGGAGAAGAAATCTCTGGAGGAAGAACTTGAGAAGCTGAGACTGTCACTGCAGGTAGAGATCCCTTATAGTGTCAGTACACATCCACCAGTAGCTCCACCTTTCACTTATAACGTCAGTACACATTCAGTACACATTCCCACCTTTCCATTGTACTCGCTGTAGTGATGATTCGTGTGTGTGTTATACCAGCCCATAGAGGAGGACATTATGAGTCTGAAAGTGGCGCTGGAGATGAAGAACCAGGAGATCAAAGATCAGCACGATCTTTTGGTCAAACTATATACTCTGTATGTATACTATATACTCTGTATGTAGTACCTGGTTTAACACTATATCCTCTGTATATATACTATATACTGTTTATGTAGCACCTGGTTTAACACTATACCCTCAGCTTACTCTAGTCTGCAGATGTGAAGAAATTAAACATAATGTGTATCTGTGTATATGTGCGCACTTGTATGTGTCTGGTTGTAGTATTATTTAAAGGGTCAAACTCCGTAAAGTGTGCCCAGGCCCAGAGCTACTTTGATGGGCATGATTCTGTGACCTCTTGGGCCTTGAAATGTGGTGCTTTGAATGATTTAAAGAGTGAAACGGTCTGAAGTGTGCCCACGTTTAAAGCAACCTTGCTGGGCATGACTGTGTGACCTCTTGGGCCAGGAAGTCTGTTTCTAGTTTTATTTAAACGGTCAAACTGCGTGAAGTGTGCCCAGGCCCAGAGCTACTTTGCTGGGCATGACTGTGTGACCTCTTGGGCCTGGAAGTCTGGTTGTAGTATGATTTTAAAGGGTCAAATGGTCTCCATTGTGTGTCCAGGTTTAAGGCTACTTTGCTGGGCATGTGATTTGGACCCATCGGGTACGGAAGCCTTTCCGTCACGTGCTCGTTTTCCACGCCTTCAGCGCAGGTAGCCTGCGAATTTAAAACCGACGTGCATTTTATTCTTTTCCCCTTTTATCCTTTCATATCTCTCCGCTACCTTGGAGAAGAGAGACGCACGCGGGTAAATAAAATGTAAATATCTCTAAATATCTGTATAATATGTAAATAAAAGGAAGATGTGGTTGTGTAGTGTAGTCGTTTGATTATAAATAATCTCATAATAATTTTATCCACAAATTCTTATACATTTATACATGTTTATCTCTCTGTGTGTGTGTGTGTGTGTGTGTGTGTGTGTCTGTGTGTGTGTGTGTGTGGTTCTGTGTCACTAGTGGGGCCTGTGGCCCGATTGGAGTGTTTGCGGTGTGAGAAGGAGGAGTTGGAGAACAGTTTGTTTGAGCAGCTGAAGGAGTTGAGGTTGCAGAAGCAGAAGGAGCTGCAGGTTCTTCAGGAGATGCTGAAACACAAGCAGCAGGAGGAGACAGAGCTCCTGCAGAAACAGCAGGAGGAGGAGGAGCATAACAGGTCCATCAAGAGTAAATACTATGGAAATGCAATAATACTAACATAACTAATAATGAATGTTAGCCTTTAGGCTCCAATAAAAGTGACACTAATATATGTATAGTACTATATATATTATATTTTATATATTCAGCAGTAATTATGTAGTATATACAATCTTTGTTATATCCAGCAGTAATGATACTTGCTCTGGCAGATATGAAAATGGCCTGTGAACAGGAGAAGAAATCTCTGGAGGAAGAACTTGAGAAGCTCAAACTGTCACTGCAGGTAGAGATCCCTTATAGTGTCAGTACACATCCACCAGTACCACCACCTCTCACTTATAACGTCAGTACACATTCAGTACACATTCCCACCTTTCCATTGTACTGGCTGTAGTGATGATTCGTGTCTGTGTTATACCAGCCCATAGAGGAGGACATTATGAGTCTGAAAGTGGCGCTGGAGATGAAGAACCAGGAGATCAAAGATCAGCACGATCTTTTGGTCAAACTATATACTCTGTATGTATACTATATCGAACCCACGGTTTTCACGCTACGATTTTTTTAAATGTGGTGAGCTGCGGAGAAAAGACGCGGTCCGGACGTATTTGTGGCTTAATATCTCTTGTCTCCTTGGGAGTAGGAAGTCTGTTCATGGCTCTTTGGAAAGGGCTGCATCTCCCCTCTAATCGCCTTCGAGCTTCAAGCGGATTGGACCCACGGTTATCACGCTACGATTTTTTAAAGCCGCCAGGGACGGGCCGAAAGCGTGGCAGGTGGCGTTCGTTAGGGACAGTCATGGAGGTGATGCGCACCGAGTTGCACGCCATTTGGACTTGGCCAGACCTAGATGTGAGCGTTCAAAGTTAGCGCGTTTGTTTAAACTTTCTCCTACAATTCGTTGCAATTGTACAAGCGTTTCTCGCTCATCCGACTGGAGCGTAACGCTTTATCTGTTAATATCTCTGGTCTCCTTGGGAGTAGAAAGTCTGTTCATGGCTCTTTGGAAAGGGCTGCATCTCCCCTGTAATCGCCTTCGAGCGGCACGCGGATCGAACCCACGGTTTTCACGCTATGATTTTTTTAAATGTGTTGCGCGTCGGAGAAAATGCGCGCGTCGGACGTCATTGCGGCTTAATATCTCTTGTCTCCTTGGGAGTAGAAAGTCTTTTCATGGTTCTTTGGAAAGGGTTGCATCTCCCCTGTAATCGCCTTTAAGCGGCACGCGGATCGGACCCACCGTTCTTACGCTACGATTTTTTAAATGTGGTGCGCGGCGTAGAAAATGCGCGCGTAGGACTTATTTGCGGCTTAATATCTTTGGGCTCCTTGGGAGTAGAAAGTCTGTTCATGGCTCTTTGGAAAGGGCTGCATCTCCCCTGTAATCGCCTTCGCGCGGCACGCGGATCGGAACCATCGTTATCACGCTACGATTTTTTAATGCCGACAGGGACGGGCCGAAAGCTTGGCAGGTGGCGTTCGTTAGGAAAAGTCATGGACGTGATGCGGACCGAGTTGCAGGCCATTTGGACCTGGCCCGGCCTAGATGTGAGCCTTCAAAGTCAGCGCGTTTGTTTAAACTTTCTCCTCCAATTCGTTGCAATTGTACAAGCGTTTCTCGCTCATCCGACTGGAGCGTAACGCTTTATCTGTTAATATCTCTGGTCTCCTTGGGAGTAGAAAGTCTGTTCATGGCTCTTTGGAAAGGGATGCATCTCCCCTGTAATCGCCTTCGAGCGGCACGCGGCTCGAACCCACGGTTTTCACGCTACGATTTTTTTAAATGTGGTGCGCGGCGGAGGAAATGCGCGCGTCGGACGTCATTTCGGCTTGATATCTCTTGTCTCATTGGGAGTAGAAAGTCTGTTCATGGCTCTTTGGAAAGGGCTGCATCTCCCCTGTAATCGCCTTCGAGCGGCACGCGGATCGAACCCACGGTTTTCACGCTATGATTTTTTTAAATGTGTTGCGCGTCGGACGTCATTGCGGCTTAATATCTCTTGTCTCCTTGGGAGTAGAAAGTCTTTTCATGGCTCTTTGGAAAGGTTTGCATCTCCCCTGTAATCGCCTTTAAGCGGCACGCGGATCGGACCCACCGTTCTTACGCTACGATTTTTTAAATGTGGTGCGCGGCGTAGAAAAGACGCGCGTAGGACGTATTTGCGGCTTAATATCTTTGGGCTCCTTGGGAGTAGGAAGTCTGTTCATGCCTCTTTGGAAAGGGCTCCATCTCCCCTGTAATCGCCTTCGAGCGGCACGCGGATCGAACCCACGGTTTTCACGTTATGATTTTTTTAAATGTGCTGCGCGGCGGAGAAAATGCGCGCGTCGGACGTCATTGCGGCTTAATATCTCTTGTCTCCTTGGGAGTAGGAAGTCTGTTCATGCCTCTTTGGAAAGGGTTGCATCTCCCCTGTAATCGCCTTTAAGCGGCACGCGGATCGGACCCACCGTTCTCACGCTACGATTTTTTAAACGTGGTGCGCGTCGGAGAAAATGCGCGTAATATCTCTTGTCTCCTTGGGAGTAGAAAGTCTGTTCATGGCTCTTTGGAAAGGGCTGCATCTCCCCTGTAATCGCCTTCGCGCGGCACGCGGATCGGAACCATCGTTATCACGCTACGATTTTTTAATGCCGACAGGGACGGGCCGAAAGCTTGGCAGGTGGCTTTCGTTAGGAAAAGTCATGGACGTGATGCGGACCGAGTTGCAGGCCATTTGGACCTGGCCCGGCCTAGATGTGAGCCTTCAAAGTCAGCGCGTTTGTTTAAACTTTCTCCTCCAATTCGTTGCAATTGTACAAGCGTTTCTCGCTCATCCGACTGGAGCGTAACGCTTTATCTGTTAATATCTCTGGTCTCCTTGGGAGTAGAAAGTCTGTTCATGGCTCTTTGGAAAGGGATGCATCTCCCCTGTAATCGCCTTTAAGCGGCACGCGGATCGGACCCACCGTTCTCACGCTACGATTTTTTAAACGTGGTGCGCGTCGGAGAAAATGCGCGTAATATACCTTGTCTCCTTGGGAGTAGAAAGTCTTTTCATGGCTCTTTGGAAAGGTTTGCATCTCCCTTGTAATCGCCTTTAAGCGGCACGCGGATTGGACCCACCGTTCTTCCGATACGATTTTTTAAATGTGGTGCGCGGCGTAGAAAAGACGCGCGTAGGACGTATTTGCGGCTTAATATCTTTGGGCTCCTTGGGAGTAGGAAGTCTGTTCATGCCTCTTTGGAAATGGCTGCATCTCCCCTGTAATCGCCTTCGAGCGGCACGCGGATCGAACCCACGGTTTTCACGCTACGATTTTTTTAAATGTGGTGCGCGGCGGAGGAAATGCGCGCGTCGGACGTCATTTCGGCTTAATATCTCTTGTCTCCTTGGGAGTAGAAAGTCTTTTCATGGCTCTTTGGAAAGGGCTGCATCTCCCCTGTAATCGCCTTTAAGCGGCACGCGGATCGAACCCACGGTTTTCACGCTACGATTTTTTTTAAATGTGTTGCGCGGCGGAGAATAGACGCGCGCCGGACGTATTTGCGGCTTGATATCTCTTGTCTCCTTGGGAGTAGAAAGTCTGTTCATGGCTCTTTGGAAAGGGCTGTATCTCCCCTGTAATCGCCTTCGAGCGGCACGCGCATCGGAACCATCGTTATCACGCTACGAATTTTTAATGCCTCTAGGGACGGGCCGAAAGCGTGGCAGGTGGCGTTCGTTAGGGACAGTCATGGAGGTGATGCACACCGAGTTGCACGCCATTTGGAGTTGGCCCGGCCTAGATGTGAGCGTTCAAAGTCAGCGCGTTTGTTTAAACTTTCTCCTCCAATTCGTTGCAATTGTACAAGCGTTTCTCGTTCATCCGACTGGAGCGTAACGATTTATATGTTAATATTTCTGGTCTCCTTGGGAGTAGAAAGTCTGTTCATGGCTCTTTGGAAAGGGTTGCATCTCCCCTGTAATCGCCTTCGAGCGGCACGCGGATCGAACCCACGGTTTTCACACTATGATTTTTTTAAATGTGCGCGGCGGAGGAAATGCGCGCGTCGGACGTCATTTCGGCTTAATATCTCTTGTCTCCTTGGGAGTAGAAAGTCTTTTCATGGCTCTTTGGAAAGGGCTGCATCTCCGCTGTAATCGCCTTCGAGCGGCACGCGGATCGAACCCACGGTTTTCACGCTATGATTTTTTTAAATGTGGTGCGCGGCGGAGAAAATGCGCGCGTCGGACGTCATTTCGGCTTAATATCTATTGTCTCCTTGGGAGTAGAAAGTCTTTTCATGGCTCTTTGGAAAGGTTTGCATCTCCCTTGTAATCGCGTTTAAGCTGCACGCGGATTGGACCCACCGTTCTTCCGATACGATTTTTTAAATGTGGTGCGCGGCGTAGAAAAGACGCGCGTAGGACGTATTTGCGGCTTAATATCTTTGGGCTCCTTGGGAGTAGGAAGTCTGTTCATGCCTCTTTGGAAAGGGCTGCATCTCCCCTGTAATCCCCTTCGAGCGGCACGCGGATCGAACCCACGGTTTTCACGCTATGATTTTTTTAAATGTGCTGCGCGGCGGAGAAAATGCGCGCGTCGGATGTCATTGCGGCTTAATATCTCGTTTCCTTGGGAGTAGAAAGTATTTTCATGGTTCTTTGGAAAGGGTTGCATCTCCCCTGTAATCGCCTTTAAGCGGCACGCGGATCGGACCCATCGTTCTCACGCTACGATTTTTTAAAATCCGCCAGGGACGGAACGAACGCTTGGCAGGTGGCGTTCGTGACGGACAGTCAAGCAGTTAATGCGCACCGAGCTGCAGGCCATTTGGACCTGGCCCAGCCTAGATGTGAGTATTCAAAGTCAGCACGTTTGTTTCAAAGTTCTCCACCAATTCGTTGTAATTGCGTGTGTGCGCGTGAACACCAGGTTTGTGGAGGAGTTCGTCCTTGGACTGTACAAGGGGAGACAGTGTGTGGCCTGGCTGCGTGAGGTTGCAGTTTGCTGGGCATGAGAGATTGGCATGTGGTGCCCTGGAGGTGTGGTTGTTCCAGGACGGGCAAGGTGGGGTAGTGTGGCTGGGTGACGGTGCGCTTCACTGGGGATGTGGTTGTGAGTTGCAGGCCCATTCCTTTGAATGACAGAAAGGATCTGATTTGTTTCCAGGTTTAAACGTACTTTGCTGGGTATGACTGTGACCTCTTGGGCCAGGAAGTCTGTTTCTAGTTTTATTTAAACGGTCAAACTGCGTGAAGTGTGCCCAGGCCCAGAGCTACTTTGCTGGGCATGGCTGTGTGACCTCTTGGGCCTGGAAGTCTGGTTGTAGTATGATTTTAAAGGGTCAAATGCTCTCCATTGTGTGTCCAGGTTGAAGGCTACTTTGCTGGGCATGTGATTTGGACCCATCGGGTACGGAAGCCTTTCCGTCACGTGCTCGTTTTCCACGCCTTCAGCGCAGGTAGCCTGCGAATTTAAAACCGACGTGCATTTTATTCTTTTCCCCTTTTATCCTTTCATATCTCTCCGCTACCTTGGAGAAGAGAGACGCACGCGGGTAAATAAAATGTAAATATCTCTAAATATCTGTATAATATGTAAATAAAAGGAAGATGTGGTTGTGTAGTGTAGTCGTTTGATTATAAATAATCTCATAATAATTTTATCCACAAATTCTTATACATTTATACATGTTTATCTCTCTCTTTGTGTGTGTGTGTGTGTGTGGTTCTGTGTCACTAGTGGGGCCTGTGGCCCGATTGGAGTGTTTGCGGAGTGAGAAGGAGGAGTTGGAGAACAGTTTGTTGGAGCAACTGAAGGAGTTGAGGTTGCAGAAGCAGAAGGAGCTGCAGGTTCTTCAGGAGATGCTGAAACACAAGCAGCAGAAGGAGACAGAGCTCCTGCAGAAACAGCAGGAGGAGGAGGAGCATAACAGGTCCATCAAGAGTAAGTACTATGGAAATGCAATAATACTAACATAACTAATAATGAATGTTAGCCTTTAGGCTCCAATAAAAGTGATACTAATATATGTATAGTACTATATATATTATATTTTATATATTCAGTAGTAATTATGTAGTATATACAATCTATGTTATATCCAGCAGTAATGATACTTGCTCTGGCAGATATGAAAATGGCCTGTGAACAGGAGAAGAAATCTCTGGAGGAAGAACTTGAGAAGCTCAGACTGTCACTGCAGGTAGAGATCCCTTATAGTGTCAGTACACATCCACCAGTAGCTCCACCTTTCACTTATAACGTCAGTACACATTCAGTACACATTCCCACCTTTCCATTGTACTGGCTGTAGTGATGATTCGTGTGTGTGTTATACCAGCCCATAGAGGAGGACATTATGAGTCTGAAAGTGGCGCTGGAGATGAAGAACCAGGAGATCAAAGATCAGCACGATCTTTTGGTCAAACTATATACTCTGTATGTATACTATATACTCTGTATGTAGTACCTGGTTTAACACTATATCCTCTGTATCTATACTATATACTGTTTATGTAGTACCTGGTTGAATACTATACCCTCAGCTTACTCTAGTCTGCAGATGTGAAGAAATTAAACAGAATGTGTATCTGTGTATATGTGCGCACCTGTATGTGTCTGGTTGTAGTATTATTTAAAGGGTTAAACTGCGTGAAGTGTGCCCAGGCCCAGAGCTACTTTGATGTGCATGATTCTCTGACCTCTTGGGCCTTGAAATGTGGTGCTTTGAATGATTTAAAGAGTGAAACGGTCTGAAGTGTGCCCACGTTTAAAGCAACCTTGCTGGGCATGACTGTGTGACCTCTTGGGCCAGGAAGTCTGTTTCTAGTTTTATTTAAACGGTCAAACTGCGTGAAGTGTGCCCAGGCCCAGAGCTACTTTGCTGGGCATGACTGTGTGACCTCTTGGGCCTGGAAGTCTGGTTGTAGTATGATTTTAAAGGGTCAAATGGTCTCCATTGTGTGTCCAGGTTTAAGGCTACTTTGCTGGGCATGTGATTTGGACCCATCGGGTACGGAAGCCTTTCCGTCACGTGCTCGTTTTCCACGCCTTCAGCGCAGGTAGCCTGCGAATTTAAAACCGACGTGCATTTTATTCTTTTCCCCTTTTATCCTTTCATATCTCTCCGCTACCTTGGAGAAGAGAGACGCACGCGGGTAAATAAAATGTAAATATCTCTAAATATCTGTATAATATGTAAATAAAAGGAAGATGTGGTTGTGTAGTGTAGTCGTTTGATTATAAATAATCTCATAATAATTTTATCCACAAATTCTTATACATTTATACATGTTTATCTCTCTCTTTGTGTGTGTGTGTGTGTGTGTGTGTGGTTCTGTGTCACTAGTGGGGCCTGTGGCCCGATTGGAGTGTTTGCGGTGTGAGAAGGAGGAGTTGGAGAACAGTTTGTTGGAGCAGCTGAAGGAGTTGAGGTTGCAGAAGCAGAAGGAGCTGCAGGTTCTTCAGGAGATGCTGAAACACAAGCAGCAGGAGGAGACAGAGCTCCTGCAGAAACAGCAGGAGGAGGAGGAGCATAACAGGTCCATCAAGAGTAAGTACTATGGAAATGCAATAATACTAACATAACTAATAATGAATGTTAGCCTTTAGGCTCCAATAAAAGTGATACTAATATATGTATAGTACTATATATATTATATTTTATATATTCAGTAGTAATTATGTAGTATATACAATCTATGTTATATCCAGCAGTAATGATACTTGCTCTGGCAGATATGAAAATGGCCTGTGAACAGGAGAAGAAATCTCTGGAGGAAGAACTTGAGAAGCTCAGACTGTCACTGCAGGTAGAGATCCCTTATAGTGTCAGTACACATCCACCAGTAGCTCCACCTTTCACTTATAACGTCAGTACACATTCAGTACACATTCCCACCTTTCCATTGTACTGGCTGTAGTGATGATTCGTATGTGTGGGTTATACCAGCCCATAGAGGAGGACATTATGAGTCTGAAAGTGGCGCTGGAGATGAAGAACCAGGAGATCAAAGATCAAGACGATCTTTTGGTCAAACTATATACTCTGTATGTATACTATATACTCTGTATGTAGTACCTGGTTTAACACTATATCCTCTTTATATATACTATATACTGTTTATGTAGCTCCTGGTTTAACACTATACCCTCAGCTTACTCTAGTCTGCAGATGTGAAGAAATTAAACAGAATGTGTATCTGTGTATATGTGCGCACCTGTATGTGTCTGGTTGTAGTATTATTTAAAGGGTCAAACTCCGTAAAGTGTGCCCAGGCCCAGAGCTACTTTGATGGGCATGATTCTGTGACCTCTTGGGCCTTGAAATGTGGTGCTTTGAATGATTTAAAGAGTGAAACGGTCTGAAGTGTGCCCACGTTTAAAGCAACCTTGCTGGGCATGACTGTGTGACCTCTTGGGCCAGGAAGTCTGTTTCTAGTTTTATTTAAACGGTCAAACTGCGTGAAGTGTGCCCAGGCCCAGAGCTACTTTGCTGGGCATGACTGTGTGACCTCTTGGGCCTGGAAGTCTGGTTGTAGTATGATTTTAAAGGGTCAAATGGTCTCCATTGTGTGTCCAGGTTTAAGGCTACTTTGCTGGGCATGTGATTTGGACCCATCGGGTACGGAAGCCTTTCCGTCACGTGCTCGTTTTCCACGCCTTCAGCGCAGGTAGCCTGCGGATTTAAAACCGACGTGCATTTTATTCTTTTCCCCTTTTATCCTTTCATATCTCTCCGCTACCTTGGAGAAGAGAGACGCACGCGGGTAAATAAAATGTAAATATTTTTAAATATCTGTATAATATGTAAATAAAAGGAAGATGTGGTTGTGTAGTGTAGTCGTTTGATTATAAATAATCTCATAATAATTTTATCCACAAATTCTTATACATTTATACATGTTTATCTCTCTGTGTGTGTGTGTGTGTGTGTGTGTGGTTCTGTGTCACTAGTGGGGCCTGTGGCCCGATTGGAGTGTTTGCGGTGTGAGAAGGAGGAGTTGGAGAACAGTTTGTTGGAGCAGCTGAAGGAGTTGAGGTTGCAGAAGCAGAAGGAGCTGCAGGTTCTTCAGGAGATGCTGAAACACAAGCAGCAGGAGGAGACAGAGCTCCTGCAGAAACAGCAGGAGGAGGAGGAGCATAACAGGTCCATCAAGAGTAAGTACTATGGAAATGCAATAATACTAACATAACTAATAATGAATGTTAGCCTTTAGGCTCCAATAAAAGTGACACTAATATATGTATAGTACTATATATATTATATTTTATATATTCAGCAGTAATTATGTAGTATATACAATCTGTGTTATATCCAGCAGTAATGATACTTGCTCTGGCAGATATGAAAATGGCCTGTGAACAGGAGAAGAAATCTCTGGAGGAAGAACTTGAGAAGCTCAAACTGTCACTGCAGGTAGAGATCCCTTATAGTGTCAGTACACATCCACCAGTACCACCACCTCTCGCTTATAACGTCAGTACACATTCAGTACACATTCCCACCTTTCCATTGTACTGGCTGTAGTGATGATTCGTGTCTGTGTTATACCAGCCCATAGAGGAGGACATTATGAGTCTGAAAGTGGCGCTGGAGATGAAGAACCAGGAGATCAAAGATCAGCACGATCTTTTGGTCAAACTATATACTCTGTATGTATACTATATCGAACCCACGGTTTTCACGCTACGATTTTTTTAAATGTGGTGAGCTGCGGAGAAAAGACGCGGTCCGGACGTATTTGTGGCTTAATATCTCTTGTCTCCTTGGGAGTAGGAAGTCTGTTCATGCCTCTTTGGAAAGGGCTCCATCTCCCCTGTAATCGCCTTCGAGCGGCACGCGGATCGAACCCACGGTTTTCACGCGATGATTTTTTTAAATGTGCTGCGCGGCAGAGAAAATGCGCGCGTCGGACGTCATTGCCACTTAATATCTCTTGTCTCCTTGGGAGTAGAAAGTCTTTTCATGGTTCTTTGGAAAGGGTTGCATCTCCCCTGTAATCGCCTTTAAGCGGCACGCGGATCGGACCCACCGTTCTCACGCTACGATTTTTTAAACGTGGTGCGCGTCGGAGAAAATGCGCGTAATATCTCTTGTCTCCTTGGGAGTAGAAAGTCTGTTCATGGCTCTTTGGAAAGGGCTGTATCTCCCCTGTAATCGCTTTCGAGCGGCACGCGCATTGGAACCATCGTTATCACGCTACGATTTTTTAATGCCGCCAGGGATAGGCCGAAAGCGTGGCAGGTGGCGTTCGTTAGGGACAGTCATGGAGGTGATGCACACCGAGTTGCACGCCATTTGGAGTTGGCCCGGCCTAGATGTGAGCGTTCAAAGTCAGCGCGTTTGTTTAAACTTTCTCCTCCAATTCGTTGCAATTGTACAAGCGTTTCTCGTTCATCCGACTGGAGCGTAACGATTTATATGTTAATATTTCTGGTCTCCTTGGGAGTAGAAAGTCTGTTCATGGCTCTTTGGAAAGGGTTGCATCTCCCCTGTAATCGCCTTCGAGCGGCACGCGGATCGAACCCACGGTTTTCACACTATGATTTTTTTAAATGTGCGCGGCGGAGGAAATGCGCGCGTCGGACGTCATTTCGGCTTAATATCTCTTGTCTCCTTGGGAGTAGAAAGTCTTTTCATGGCTCTTTGGAAAGGGCTGCATCTCCGCTGTAATCGCCTTCGAGCGGCACGCGGATCGAACCCACGGTTTTCACGCTATGATTTTTTTAAATGTGGTGCGCGGCGGAGAAAATGCGCGCGTCGGACGTCATTTCGGCTTAATATCTATTGTCTCCTTGGGAGTAGAAAGTCTTTTCATGGCTCTTTGGAAAGGTTTGCATCTCCCTTGTAATCGCGTTTAAGCTGCACGCGGATTGGACCCACCGTTCTTCCGATACGATTTTTTAAATGTGGTGCGCGGCGTAGAAAAGACGCGCGTAGGACGTATTTGCGGCTTAATATCTTTGGGCTCCTTGGGAGTAGGAAGTCTGTTCATGCCTCTTTGGAAAGGGCTGCATCTCCCCTGTAATCCCCTTCGAGCGGCACGCGGATCGAACCCACGGTTTTCACGCTATGATTTTTTTAAATGTGCTGCGCGGCGGAGAAAATGCGCGCGTCGGATGTCATTGCGGCTTAATATCTCGTTTCCTTGGGAGTAGAAAGTATTTTCATGGTTCTTTGGAAAGGGTTGCATCTCCCCTGTAATCGCCTTTAAGCGGCACGCGGATCGGACCCATCGTTCTCACGCTACGATTTTTTAAAATCCGCCAGGGACGGAACGAACGCTTGGCAGGTGGCGTTCGTGACGGACAGTCAAGCAGTTAATGCGCACCGAGCTGCAGGCCATTTGGACCTGGCCCAGCCTAGATGTGAGTATTCAAAGTCAGCACGTTTGTTTCAAAGTTCTCCACCAATTCGTTGTAATTGCGTGTGTGCGCGTGAACACCAGGTTTGTGGAGGAGTTCGTCCTTGGACTGTACAAGGGGAGACAGTGTGTGGCCTGGCTGCGTGAGGTTGCAGTTTGCTGGGCATGAGAGATTGGCATGTGGTGCCCTGGAGGTGTGGTTGTTCCAGGACGGGCAAGGTGGGGTAGTGTGGCTGGGTGACGGTGCGCTTCACTGGGGATGTGGTTGTGAGTTGCAGGCCCATTCCTTTGAATGACAGAAAGGATCTGATTTGTTTCCAGGTTTAAACGTACTTTGCTGGGTATGACTGTGACCTCTTGGGCCAGGAAGTCTGTTTCTAGTTTTATTTAAACGGTCAAACTGCGTGAAGTGTGCCCAGGCCCAGAGCTACTTTGCTGGGCATGGCTGTGTGACCTCTTGGGCCTGGAAGTCTGGTTGTAGTATGATTTTAAAGGGTCAAATGCTCTCCATTGTGTGTCCAGGTTGAAGGCTACTTTGCTGGGCATGTGATTTGGACCCATCGGGTACGGAAGCCTTTCCGTCACGTGCTCGTTTTCCACGCCTTCAGCGCAGGTAGCCTGCGAATTTAAAACCGACGTGCATTTTATTCTTTTCCCCTTTTATCCTTTCATATCTCTCCGCTACCTTGGAGAAGAGAGACGCACGCGGGTAAATAAAATGCAAATATCTCTAAATATCTGTATAATATGTAAATAAAAGGAAGATGTGGTTGTGTAGTGTAGTCGTTTGATTATAAATAATCTCATAATAATTTTATCCACAAATTCTTATACATTTATACATGTTTATCTCTCTCTTTGTGTGTGTGTGTGTGTGTGGTTCTGTGTCACTAGTGGGGCCTGTGGCCCGATTGGAGTGTTTGCGGAGTGAGAAGGAGGAGTTGGAGAACAGTTTGTTGGAGCAACTGAAGGAGTTGAGGTTGCAGAAGCAGAAGGAGCTGCAGGTTCTTCAGGAGATGCTGAAACACAAGCAGCAGAAGGAGACAGAGCTCCTGCAGAAACAGCAGGAGGAGGAGGAGCATAACAGGTCCATCAAGAGTAAGTACTATGGAAATGCAATAATACTAACATAACTAATAATGAATGTTAGCCTTTAGGCTCCAATAAAAGTGATACTAATATATGTATAGTACTATATATATTATATTTTATATATTCAGTAGTAATTATGTAGTATATACAATCTATGTTATATCCAGCAGTAATGATACTTGCTCTGGCAGATATGAAAATGGCCTGTGAACAGGAGAAGAAATCTCTGGAGGAAGAACTTGAGAAGCTCAGACTGTCACTGCAGGTAGAGATCCCTTATAGTGTCAGTACACATCCACCAGTAGCTCCACCTTTCACTTATAACGTCAGTACACATTCAGTACACATTCCCACCTTTCCATTGTACTGGCTGTAGTGATGATTCGTGTGTGTGTTATACCAGCCCATAGAGGAGGACATTATGAGTCTGAAAGTGGCGCTGGAGATGAAGAACCAGGAGATCAAAGATCAGCACGATCTTTTGGTCAAACTATATACTCTGTATGTATACTATATACTCTGTATGTAGTACCTGGTTTAACACTATATCCTCTGTATCTATACTATATACTGTTTATGTAGTACCTGGTTGAATACTATACCCTCAGCTTACTCTAGTCTGCAGATGTGAAGAAATTAAACAGAATGTGTATCTGTGTATATGTGCGCACCTGTATGTGTCTGGTTGTAGTATTATTTAAAGGGTTAAACTGCGTGAAGTGTGCCCAGGCCCAGAGCTACTTTGATGTGCATGATTCTCTGACCTCTTGGGCCTTGAAATGTGGTGCTTTGAATGATTTAAAGAGTGAAACGGTCTGAAGTGTGCCCACGTTTAAAGCAACCTTGCTGGGCATGACTGTGTGACCTCTTGGGCCAGGAAGTCTGTTTCTAGTTTTATTTAAACGGTCAAACTGCGTGAAGTGTGCCCAGGCCCAGAGCTACTTTGCTGGGCATGACTGTGTGACCTCTTGGGCCTGGAAGTCTGGTTGTAGTATGATTTTAAAGGGTCAAATGGTCTCCATTGTGTGTCCAGGTTTAAGGCTACTTTGCTGGGCATGTGATTTGGACCCATCGGGTACGGAAGCCTTTCCGTCACGTGCTCGTTTTCCACGCCTTCAGCGCAGGTAGCCTGCGAATTTAAAACCGACGTGCATTTTATTCTTTTCCCCTTTTATCCTTTCATATCTCTCCGCTACCTTGGAGAAGAGAGACGCACGCGGGTAAATAAAATGTAAATATCTCTAAATATCTGTATAATATGTAAATAAAAGGAAGATGTGGTTGTGTAGTGTAGTCGTTTGATTATAAATAATCTCATAATAATTTTATCCACAAATTCTTATACATTTATACATGTTTATCTCTCTCTTTGTGTGTGTGTGTGTGTGTGTGTGTGGTTCTGTGTCACTAGTGGGGCCTGTGGCCCGATTGGAGTGTTTGCGGTGTGAGAAGGAGGAGTTGGAGAACAGTTTGTTGGAGCAGCTGAAGGAGTTGAGGTTGCAGAAGCAGAAGGAGCTGCAGGTTCTTCAGGAGATGCTGAAACACAAGCAGCAGGAGGAGACAGAGCTCCTGCAGAAACAGCAGGAGGAGGAGGAGCATAACAGGTCCATCAAGAGTAAGTACTATGGAAATGCAATAATACTAACATAACTAATAATGAATGTTAGCCTTTAGGCTCCAATAAAAGTGATACTAATATATGTATAGTACTATATATATTATATTTTATATATTCAGTAGTAATTATGTAGTATATACAATCTATGTTATATCCAGCAGTAATGATACTTGCTCTGGCAGATATGAAAATGGCCTGTGAACAGGAGAAGAAATCTCTGGAGGAAGAACTTGAGAAGCTCAGACTGTCACTGCAGGTAGAGATCCCTTATAGTGTCAGTACACATCCACCAGTAGCTCCACCTTTCACTTATAACGTCAGTACACATTCAGTACACATTCCCACCTTTCCATTGTACTGGCTGTAGTGATGATTCGTATGTGTGGGTTATACCAGCCCATAGAGGAGGACATTATGAGTCTGAAAGTGGCGCTGGAGATGAAGAACCAGGAGATCAAAGATCAAGACGATCTTTTGGTCAAACTATATACTCTGTATGTATACTATATACTCTGTATGTAGTACCTGGTTTAACACTATATCCTCTTTATATATACTATATACTGTTTATGTAGCTCCTGGTTTAACACTATACCCTCAGCTTACTCTAGTCTGCAGATGTGAAGAAATTAAACAGAATGTGTATCTGTGTATATGTGCGCACCTGTATGTGTCTGGTTGTAGTATTATTTAAAGGGTCAAACTCCGTAAAGTGTGCCCAGGCCCAGAGCTACTTTGATGGGCATGATTCTGTGACCTCTTGGGCCTTGAAATGTGGTGCTTTGAATGATTTAAAGAGTGAAACGGTCTGAAGTGTGCCCACGTTTAAAGCAACCTTGCTGGGCATGACTGTGTGACCTCTTGGGCCAGGAAGTCTGTTTCTAGTTTTATTTAAACGGTCAAACTGCGTGAAGTGTGCCCAGGCCCAGAGCTACTTTGCTGGGCATGACTGTGTGACCTCTTGGGCCTGGAAGTCTGGTTGTAGTATGATTTTAAAGGGTCAAATGGTCTCCATTGTGTGTCCAGGTTTAAGGCTACTTTGCTGGGCATGTGATTTGGACCCATCGGGTACGGAAGCCTTTCCGTCACGTGCTCGTTTTCCACGCCTTCAGCGCAGGTAGCCTGCGGATTTAAAACCGACGTGCATTTTATTCTTTTCCCCTTTTATCCTTTCATATCTCTCCGCTACCTTGGAGAAGAGAGACGCACGCGGGTAAATAAAATGTAAATATTTTTAAATATCTGTATAATATGTAAATAAAAGGAAGATGTGGTTGTGTAGTGTAGTCGTTTGATTATAAATAATCTCATAATAATTTTATCCACAAATTCTTATACATTTATACATGTTTATCTCTCTGTGTGTGTGTGTGTGTGTGTGTGTGTGGTTCTGTGTCACTAGTGGGGCCTGTGGCCCGATTGGAGTGTTTGCGGTGTGAGAAGGAGGAGTTGGAGAACAGTTTGTTGGAGCAGCTGAAGGAGTTGAGGTTGCAGAAGCAGAAGGAGCTGCAGGTTCTTCAGGAGATGCTGAAACACAAGCAGCAGGAGGAGACAGAGCTCCTGCAGAAACAGCAGGAGGAGGAGGAGCATAACAGGTCCATCAAGAGTAAGTACTATGGAAATGCAATAATACTAACATAACTAATAATGAATGTTAGCCTTTAGGCTCCAATAAAAGTGACACTAATATATGTATAGTACTATATATATTATATTTTATATATTCAGCAGTAATTATGTAGTATATACAATCTGTGTTATATCCAGCAGTAATGATACTTGCTCTGGCAGATATGAAAATGGCCTGTGAACAGGAGAAGAAATCTCTGGAGGAAGAACTTGAGAAGCTCAAACTGTCACTGCAGGTAGAGATCCCTTATAGTGTCAGTACACATCCACCAGTACCACCACCTCTCGCTTATAACGTCAGTACACATTCAGTACACATTCCCACCTTTCCATTGTACTGGCTGTAGTGATGATTCGTGTCTGTGTTATACCAGCCCATAGAGGAGGACATTATGAGTCTGAAAGTGGCGCTGGAGATGAAGAACCAGGAGATCAAAGATCAGCACGATCTTTTGGTCAAACTATATACTCTGTATGTATACTATATCGAACCCACGGTTTTCACGCTACGATTTTTTTAAATGTGGTGAGCTGCGGAGAAAAGACGCGGTCCGGACGTATTTGTGGCTTAATATCTCTTGTCTCCTTGGGAGTAGGAAGTCTGTTCATGGCTCTTTGGAAAGGGCTGCATCTCCCCTCTAATCGCCTTCGAGCTTCAAGCGGATTGGACCCACGGTTATCACGCTACGATTTTTTAAAGCCGCCAGGGACGGGCCGAAAGCGTGGCAGGTGGCGTTCGTTAGGTACAGTCATGGTGGTGATGCGCACCGAGTTGCACGCCATTTGGACTTGGCCAGACCTAGATGTGAGCGTTCAAAGTCAGCGCGTTTGTTTAAACTTTCTCCTCCAATTCGTTGCAACTGCTCAAGCGTTTCTCGCTCATCCGACTGGAGCGTAACGCTTTATATGTTAATATCTCTTGTCTCCTTGGGAGTAGGAAGTCTGTTCATGGATCTTTGGAAAGGGCTGCATCTCCCCTGTAATCGCATTCGAGCGGCACGCGGATCGAACCCACGGTTTTCACGCTATGATTTTTTTAAATGTGTTGCGCGTCGGAGAAAATGCGCGCGTCGGACGTCATTGCGGCTTAATATCTCTTGTCTCCTTGGGAGTAGAAAGTCTTTTCATGGTTCTTTGGAAAGGGTTGCATCTCCCCTGTAATCGCCTTTAAGCGGCACGCGGATCGGACCCACCGTTCTTACGCTACGATTTTTTAAATGTGGTGCGCGGCGTAGAAAAGACGCGCTTAGGACTTATTTGCGGCTTAATATCTTTGGGCTCCTTGGGAGTAGAAAGTCTGTTCATGGCTCTTTGGAAAGGGCTGCATCTCCCCTGTAATCGCCTTCGCGCGGCACGCGGATCGGAACCATCGTTATCACGCTACGATTTTTTAATGCCGACAGGGACGGGCCGAAAGCTTGGCAGGTGGCGTTCGTTAGGAAAAGTCATGGACGTGATGCGGACCGAGTTGCAGGCCATTTGGACCTGGCCCGGCCTAGATGTGAGCCTTCAAAGTCAGCGCGTTTGTTTAAACTTTCTCCTCCAATTCGTTGCAATTGTACAAGCGTTTCTCGCTCATCCGACTGGAGCGTAACGCTTTATCTGTTAATATCTCTGGTCTCCTTGGGAGTAGAAAGTCTGTTCATGGCTCTTTGGAAAGGGATGCATCTCCCCTGTAATCGCCTTTAAGCGGCACGCGGATCGGACCCACCGTTCTCACGCTACGATTTTTTAAACGTGGTGCGCGTCGGAGAAAATGCGCGTAATATCTCTTGTCTCCTTGGGAGTAGAAAGTCTGTTCATGGCTCTTTGGAAAGGGCTGTATCTCCCCTGTAATCGCCTTCGAGCGGCACGCGGATCGAACCCACGTTTTTCACGCTACGATTTTTTTTAAATGTGTTGCGCGGCGGAGAAAAGACGCGCGCCGGACGTATTTGCGGCTTAATATCTCTTGTCTCATTGGGTGTAGAAAGTCTGTTCATGGCTCTTTGGAAAGGGCTGCATCTCCCCTGTAATCGCCTTCGAGCGGCACGCGGATCGAACCCACGGTTTTCACGCTATGATTTTTTTAAATGTGGTGCGCGGCGGAGGAAATGCGCGCGTCGGACGTCATTTCGGCTTAATATCTCTTGTCTCCTTGGGAGTAGAAAGTCTTTTCATGGCTCTTTGGAAAGGGCTGCATCTCCCCTGTAATCGCCTTCGAGCGGCACGCGGATCGAACCCACGGTTTTCACGCTATGATTTTTTTAAATGTGGTGCGCGGCGGAGAAAATGCGCGCGTCGGACGTCATTTCGGCTTAATATCTATTGTCTCCTTGGGAGTAGAAAGTCTTTTCATGGCTCTTTGGAAAGGTTTGCATCTCCCTTGTAATCGCCTTTAAGCGGCACGCGGATTGGACCCACCGTTCTTCCGATACGATTTTTTAAATGTGGTGCGCGGCGTAGAAAAGACGCGCGTAGGACGTATTTGCGGCTTAATATCTTTGGGCTCCTTGGGAGTAGGAAGTCTGTTCATGCCTCTTTGGAAAGGGCTGCATCTCCCCTGTAATCGCCTTCGAGCGGCACGCGGATCGAACCCACGATTTTCACGCTATGATTTTTTTAAATGTGGTGCGCGGCGGAGGAAATGCGCGCGTCGGACGTCATTTCGGCTTAATATCTCTTGTCTCCTTGGGAGTAGAAAGTCTTTTCATGGCTCTTTGGAAAGGGCTGCATCTCCCCTGTAATCGCCTTTAAGCGGCACGCGGATCGAACCCACGGTTTTCACGCTACGATTTTTTTTAAATGTGTTGCGCGGCGGAGAATAGACGCGCGCCGGACGTATTTGCGGCTTGATATCTCTTGTCTCATTGGGAGTAGAAAGTCTGTTCATGGCTCTTTGGAAAGGTTTGCATCTCCCCTGTAATCGCCTTTAAGCGGCACGCGGATCGGACCCACCGTTCTTACGCTACGATTTTTTAAATGTGGTGCGCGGCGTAGAAAAGACGCGCGTAGGACGTATTTGCGGCTTAATATCTTTGGGCTCTTTGGGAGTAGGAAGTCTGTTCATGCCTCTTTGGAAAGGGCTCCATCTCCCCTGTAATCGCCTTCGAGCGGCACGCGGATCGAACCCACGGTTTTCACGCTATGATTTTTTTAAATGTGGTGCGCGGCGGAGGAAATGCGCGCGTCGGACGTCATTTCGGCTTAATATCTCTTGTCTCCTTGGGAGTAGAAAGTCTTTTCATGGCTCTTTGGAAAGGGCTGCATCTCCCCTGTAATCGCCTTTAAGCGGCACGCGGATCGAACCCACGGTTTTCACGCTACGATTTTTTTTAAATGTGTTGCGCGGCGGAGAATAGACTCGCGCCGGACGTATTTGCGGCTTGATATCTCTTGTCTCATTGGGAGTAGAAAGTCTGTTCATGGCTCTTTGGAAAGGGCTGCATCTCCCCTGTAATCGCCTTCGAGCGGCACGCGGATCGAACCCACGGTTTTCACGCTATGATTTTTTTAAATGTGTTGCGCGTCGGAGAAATGCGCGCGTCGGACGTCATTGCGGCAAAATATCTCTTGTCTCCTTGGGAGTAGAAAGTCTTTTCATGGCTCTTTGGAAAGGTTTGCATCTCCCCTGTAATCGCCTTTAAGCGGCACGCGGATCGGACCCACCGTTCTCACGCTACGATTTTTTAAACGTGGTGCGCGTTGGAGAAAATGCGCGTAATATCTCTTGTCTCCTTGGGAGTAGAAAGTCTGTTCATGGCTCTTTGGAAAGGGCTGCATCTCCCCTGTAATCGCCTTCGAGCGGCACGCGGATCGAACCCACGGTTTTCACGATACGATTTTTTAAATGTGGTGCGCGGCGGAGAAAATGCGCGCGTCGGACGTCATTGCGGCTTAATATCTCTTGTCTCCTTGGGAGTAGAAAGTCTTTTCATGGCTCTTTGGAAAGGGCTGCATCTCCCCTGTAATCGCCTTTAAGCGGCACGCGGATCGAACACACGGTTTTCACGCTACGATTTTTTTTAAATGTGTTGCGCGGCGGAGAATAGACGCGCGCCGGACGTATTTGCGGCTTGATATCTCTTGTCTCATTGGGAGTAGAAAGTCTGTTCATGGCTCTTTGGAAAGGTTTGCATCTCCCCTGTAATCGCCTTTAAGCGGCACGCGGATCGGACCCACCGTTCTTACGCTACGATTTTTTAAATGTGGTGCGCGGCGTAGAAAAGACGCGCGTAGGACGTATTTGCGGCTTAATATCTTTGGGCTCTTTGGGAGTAGGAAGTCTGTTCATGCCTCTTTGGAAAGGGCTCCATCTCCCCTGTAATCGCCTTCGAGCGGCACGCGGATCGAACCCACGGTTTTCACGCTATGATTTTTTTAAATGTGCTGCGCGGCGGAGAAAATGCGCGCGTCGGACGTATTTGCGGCTTAATATCTTTGGGCTCCTTGGGAGTAGGAATTCTGTTCATGCCTCTTTGGAAAGGGTTGCATCTCCCCTGTAATCGCCTTTAAGCGGCACGCGGATCGAACCCACGATTTTCACGCTATGATTTTTTTAAATGTGGTGCGCGGCGGAGGAAATGCGCGCGTCGGACGTCATTTCGGCTTAATATCTCTTGTCTCCTTGGGAGTAGAAAGTCTTTTCATGGCTCTTTGGAAAGGGCTGCATCTCCCCTGTAATCGCCTTTAAGCGGCACGCGGATCGAACCCACGGTTTTCACGCTACGATTTTTTTTAAATGTGTTGCGCGGCGGAGAATAGACGCGCGCCGGACGTATTTGCGGCTTGATATCTCTTGTCTCATTGGGAGTAGAAAGTCTGTTCATGGCTCTTTGGAAAGGTTTGCATCTCCCCTGTAATCGCCTTTAAGCGGCACGCGGATCGGACCCACCGTTCTTACGCTACGATTTTTTAAATGTGGTGCGCGGCGTAGAAAAGACGCGCGTAGGACGTATTTGCGGCTTAATATCTTTGGGCTCTTTGGGAGTAGGAAGTCTGTTCATGCCTCTTTGGAAAGGGCTCCATCTCCCCTGTAATCGCCTTCGAGCGGCACGCGGATCGAACCCACGGTTTTCACGCTATGATTTTTTTAAATGTGGTGCGCGGCGGAGGAAATGCGCGCGTCGGACGTCATTTCGGCTTAATATCTCTTGTCTCCTTGGGAGTAGAAAGTCTTTTCATGGCTCTTTGGAAAGGGCTGCATCTCCCCTGTAATCGCCTTTAAGCGGCACGCGGATCGAACCCACGGTTTTCACGCTACGATTTTTTTTAAATGTGTTGCGCGGCGGAGAATAGACTCGCGCCGGACGTATTTGCGGCTTGATATCTCTTGTCTCATTGGGAGTAGAAAGTCTGTTCATGGCTCTTTGGAAAGGGCTGCATCTCCCCTGTAATCGCCTTCGAGCGGCACGCGGATCGAACCCACGGTTTTCACGCTATGATTTTTTTAAATGTGTTGCGCGTCGGAGAAATGCGCGCGTCGGACGTCATTGCGGCGTAATATCTCTTGTCTCCTTGGGAGTAGAAAGTCTTTTCATGGCTCTTTGGAAAGGTTTGCATCTCCCCTGTAATCGCCTTTAAGCGGCACGCGGATCGGACCCACCGTTCTCACGCTACGATTTTTTAAACGTGGTGCGCGTCGGAGAAAATGCGCGTAATATCTCTTGTCTCCTTGGGAGTAGAAAGTCTGTTCATGGCTCTTTGGAAAGGGCTGCATCTCCCCTGTAATCGCCTTCGAGCGGCACGCGGATCGAACCCACGGTTTTCACATACGATTTTTTAAATGTGGTGCGCGGAAGAGAAAATGCGCGCGTCGGACGTCATTGCGGCTTAATATCTCTTGTCTCCTTGGGAGTAGAAAGTCTTTTCATGGCTCTTTGGAAAGGGCTGCATCTCCCCTGTAATCGCCTTTAAGCGGCACGCGGATCGGACCCACCGTTCTTACGCTACGATTTTTTAAATGTGGTGCGAGGCGTAGAAAAGACGCGCGTAGGACTTATTTGCGGCTTAATATCTTTGGGCTCCTTGGGAGTAGAAAGTCTGTTCATGGCTCTTTGGAAAGGGCTGCATCTCCCCTGTAATCGCCTTTAAGCGGCACGCGGATCGAACATACGGTTTTCACGCTACGATTTTTTTTAAATGTGTTGCGCGGCGGAGAATAGACGCGCGCCGGACGTATTTGCGGCTTGATATCTCTTGTCTCATTGGGAGTAGAAAGTCTGTTCATGGCTCTTTGGAAAGGGCTGCATCTCCCCTGTAATCGCCTTCGAGCGGCACGCGGATCGAACCCACGGTTTTCACGCTATGATTTTTTTAAATGTGTTGCGCGTCGGAGAAAATGCGCGCGTCGGACGTCATTGCGGCGTAATATCTCTTGTCTCCGTGGGAGTAGAAAGTCTTTTCATGGCTCTTTGGAAAGGGTTGCATCTCCCCTGTAATCGCCTTTAAGCGGCACGCGGATCGGACCCACCGTTCTCACGCTACGATTTTTTAAACGTGGTGCGCGTCGGAGAAAATGCGCGTAATATCTGTCTCCTTGGGAGTAGAAAGTCTGTTCATGGCTCTTTGGAAAGGGCTGTATCTCCCCTGTAATCGCCTTCGAGCGGCACGCGCATCGGAACCATCGTTATCACGCTACGATTTTTTAATGCCGCCAGGGATAGGCCGAAAGCGTGACAGGTGGCGTTCGTTAGGGACAGTCATGGAGGTGATGCACACCGAGTTGCACGCCATTTGGAGTTGGCCCGGCCTAGATGTGAGCGTTCAAAGTCAGCGCGTTTGTTTAAACTTTCTCCTCCAATTCGTTGCAATTGTACAAGCGTTTCTCGTTCATCCGACTGGAGCGTAACGCTTTATAAGTTAATATTTCTGGTCTCCTTGGGAGTAGAAAGTCTGTTCATGGCTCTTTGGAAAGGGCTGCATCTCCCCTGTAATCGCCTTCGCGCGGCACGCGGATCGGAACCATCGTTATCACGCTACGATTTTTTAATGCCGACAGGGACGGGCCGAAAGCTTGGCAGGTGGCGTTCGTTAGGAAAAGTCATGGACGTGATGCGGACCGAGTTGCAGGCCATTTGGACCTGGCCCGGCCTAGATGTGAGCCTTCAAAGTCAGCGCGTTTGTTTAAACTTTCTCCTCCAATTCGTTGCAATTGTACAAGCGTTTCTCGCTCATCCGACTGGAGCGTAACGCTTTATCTGTTAATATCTCTGGTCTCCTTGGGAGTAGAAAGTCTGTTCATGGCTCTTTGGAAAGGGATGCATCTCCCCTGTAATCGCCTTTAAGCGGCACGCGGATCGGACCCACCGTTCTCACGCTACGATTTTTTAAACGTGGTGCGCGTCGGAGAAAATGCGCGTAATATCTCTTGTCTCCTTGGGAGTAGAAAGTCTGTTCATGGCTCTTTGGAAAGGGCTGTATCTCCCCTGTAATCGCCTTCGAGCGGCACGCGGATCGAACCCACGTTTTTCACGCTACGATTTTTTTTAAATGTGTTGCGCGGCGGAGAAAAGACGCGCGCCGGACGTATTTGCGGCTTAATATCTCTTGTCTCATTGGGTGTAGAAAGTCTGTTCATGGCTCTTTGGAAAGGGCTGCATCTCCCCTGTAATCGCCTTCGAGCGGCACGCGGATCGAACCCACGGTTTTCACGCTATGATTTTTTTAAATGTGGTGCGCGGCGGAGGAAATGCGCGCGTCGGACGTCATTTCGGCTTAATATCTCTTGTCTCCTTGGGAGTAGAAAGTCTTTTCATGGCTCTTTGGAAAGGGCTGCATCTCCCCTGTAATCGCCTTCGAGCGGCACGCGGATCGAACCCACGGTTTTCACGCTATGATTTTTTTAAATGTGGTGCGCGGCGGAGAAAATGCGCGCGTCGGACGTCATTTCGGCTTAATATCTATTGTCTCCTTGGGAGTAGAAAGTCTTTTCATGGCTCTTTGGAAAGGTTTGCATCTCCCTTGTAATCGCCTTTAAGCGGCACGCGGATTGGACCCACCGTTCTTCCGATACGATTTTTTAAATGTGGTGCGCGGCGTAGAAAAGACGCGCGTAGGACGTATTTGCGGCTTAATATCTTTGGGCTCCTTGGGAGTAGGAAGTCTGTTCATGCCTCTTTGGAAAGGGCTGCATCTCCCCTGTAATCGCCTTCGAGCGGCACGCGGATCGAACCCACGATTTTCACGCTATGATTTTTTTAAATGTGGTGCGCGGCGGAGGAAATGCGCGCGTCGGACGTCATTTCGGCTTAATATCTCTTGTCTCCTTGGGAGTAGAAAGTCTTTTCATGGCTCTTTGGAAAGGGCTGCATCTCCACTGTAATCGCCTTTAAGCGGCACGCGGATCGAACCCACGGTTTTCACGCTACGATTTTTTTTAAATGTGTTGCGCGGCGGAGAATAGACGCGCGCCGGACGTATTTGCGGCTTGATATCTCTTGTCTCATTGGGAGTAGAAAGTCTGTTCATGGCTCTTTGGAAAGGTTTGCATCTCCCCTGTAATCGCCTTTAAGCGGCACGCGGATCGGACCCACCGTTCTTACGCTACGATTTTTTAAATGTGGTGCGCGGCGTAGAAAAGACGCGCGTAGGACGTATTTGCGGCTTAATATCTTTGGGCTCTTTGGGAGTAGGAAGTCTGTTCATGCCTCTTTGGAAAGGGCTCCATCTCCCCTGTAATCGCCTTCGAGCGGCACGCGGATCGAACCCACGGTTTTCACGCTATGATTTTTTTAAATGTGGTGCGCGGCGGAGGAAATGCGCGCGTCGGACGTCATTTCGGCTTAATATCTCTTGTCTCCTTGGGAGTAGAAAGTCTTTTCATGGCTCTTTGGAAAGGGCTGCATCTCCCCTGTAATCGCCTTTAAGCGGCACGCGGATCGAACCCACGGTTTTCACGCTACGATTTTTTTTAAATGTGTTGCGCGGCGGAGAATAGACTCGCGCCGGACGTATTTGCGGCTTGATATCTCTTGTCTCATTGGGAGTAGAAAGTCTGTTCATGGCTCTTTGGAAAGGGCTGCATCTCCCCTGTAATCGCCTTCGAGCGGCACGCGGATCGAACCCACGGTTTTCACGCTATGATTTTTTTAAATGTGTTGCGCGTCGGAGAAATGCGCGCGTCGGACGTCATTGCGGCGTAATATCTCTTGTCTCCTTGGGAGTAGAAAGTCTTTTCATGGCTCTTTGGAAAGGTTTGCATCTCCCCTGTAATCGCCTTTAAGCGGCACGCGGATCGGACCCACCGTTCTCACGCTACGATTTTTTAAACGTGGTGCGCGTCGGAGAAAATGCGCGTAATATCTCTTGTCTCCTTGGGAGTAGAAAGTCTGTTCATGGCTCTTTGGAAAGGGCTGCATCTCCCCTGTAATCGCCTTCGAGCGGCACGCGGATCGAACCCACGGTTTTCACATACGATTTTTTAAATGTGGTGCGCGGCGGAGAAAATGCGCGCGTCGGACGTCATTGCGGCTTAATATCTCTTGTCTCCTTGGGAGTAGAAAGTCTTTTCATGGCTCTTTGGAAAGGGCTGCATCTCCCCTGTAATCGCCTTTAAGCGGCACGCGGATCGAACACACGGTTTTCACGCTACGATTTTTTTTAAATGTGTTGCGCGGCGGAGAATAGACGCGCGCCGGACGTATTTGCGGCTTGATATCTCTTGTCTCATTGGGAGTAGAAAGTCTGTTCATGGCTCTTTGGAAAGGTTTGCATCTCCCCTGTAATCGCCTTTAAGCGGCACGCGGATCGGACCCACCGTTCTTACGCTACGATTTTTTAAATGTGGTGCGCGGCGTAGAAAAGACGCGCGTAGGACGTATTTGCGGCTTAATATCTTTGGGCTCTTTGGGAGTAGGAAGTCTGTTCATGCCTCTTTGGAAAGGGCTCCATCTCCCCTGTAATCGCCTTCGAGCGGCACGCGGATCGAACCCACGGTTTTCACGCTATGATTTTTTTAAATGTGCTGCGCGGCGGAGAAAATGCGCGCGTCGGACGTATTTGCGGCTTAATATCTTTGGGCTCCTTGGGAGTAGGAATTCTGTTCATGCCTCTTTGGAAAGGGTTGCATCTCCCCTGTAATCGCCTTTAAGCGGCACGCGGATCGGACCCACCGTTCTCACGCTACGATTTTTTAAACGTGGTGCGCGTCGGAGAAAATGCGCGTAATATCTCTTGTCTCCTTGGGAGTAGAAAGTCTGTTCATGGCTCTTTGGAAAGGGCTGCATCTCCCCTGTAATCGCCTTTAAGCGGCACGCGGATCGGACCCACCGTTCTTACGCTACGATTTTTTAAATGTGGTGCGAGGCGTAGAAAAGACGCGCGTAGGACTTATTTGCGGCTTAATATCTTTGGGCTCCTTGGGAGTAGAAAGTCTGTTCATGGCTCTTTGGAAAGGGCTGCATCTCCCCTGTAATCGCCTTCGAGCGGCACGCGGATCGAACCCACGGTTTTCACGCTATGATTTTTTTAAATGTGGTGCGCGGCGGAGAAAATGCGCGCTTCGGACGTCATTTCGGCTTAATATCTCTTGTCTCCTTGGGAGTAGAAAGTCTTTTCATGGCTCTTTGGAAAGGGCTGCATCTCCCCTGTAATCGCCTTTAAGCGGCACGCGGATCGAACCCACGGTTTTCACGCTACGATTTTTTTTAAATGTGTTGCGCGGCGGAGAATAGACGCGCGCCGGACGTATTTGCGGCTTGATATCTCTTGTCTCATTGGGAGTAGAAAGTCTGTTCATGGCTCTTTGGAAAGGGCTGCATCTCCCCTGTAATCGCCTTCGAGCGGCACGCGGATCGAACCCACGGTTTTCACGCTATGATTTTTTTAAATGTGTTGCGCGTCGGAGAAAATGCGCGCGTCGGACGTCATTGCGGCGTAATATCTCTTGTCTCCGTGGGAGTAGAAAGTCTTTTCATGGCTCTTTGGAAAGATTTGCATCTCCCCTGTAATCGCCTTTAAGCGGCACGCGGATCGGACCCACCGTTCTCACTCTACGATTTTTTAAACGTGGTGCGCGTCGGAGAAAATGCGCGTAATATCTCTTGTCTCCTTGGGAGTAGAAAGTCTGTTCATGGCTCTTTGGAAAGGGCTGCATCTCCCCTGTAATCGCCTTTAAGCGGCACGCGGATCGGACCCACCGTTCTTACGCTACGATTTTTTAAATGTGGTGCGAGGCGTAGAAAAGACGCGCGTAGGACTTATTTGCGGCTTAATATCTTTGGGCTCCTTGGGAGTAGAAAGTCTGTTCATGGCTCTTTGGAAAGGGCTGCATCTCCCCTGTAATCGCCTTCGCGCGGCACGCGGATCGGAACCATCGTTATCACGCTACGATTTTTTAATGCCGACAGGGACGGGCCGAAAGCTTGGCAGGTGGCGTTCGTTAGGAAAAGTCATGGACGTGATGCGGACCGAGTTGCAGGCCATTTGGACCTGGCCCAGCCTAGATGTGAGTATTCAAAGTCAGCACGTTTGTTTCAAAGTTCTCCACCAATTCGTTGTAATTGCGTGTGTGCGCGTGAACACCAGGTTTGTGGAGGAGTTCGTCCTTGGACTGTACAAGGGGAGACAGTGTGTGGCCTGGCTGCGTGAGGTTGCAGTTTGCTGGGCATGAGAGATTGGCATGTGGTGCCCTGGAGGTGTGGTTGTTCCAGGACGGGCAAGGTGGGGTAGTGTGGCTGGGTGACGGTGCGCTTCACTGGGGATGTGGTTGTGAGTTGCAGGCCCATTCCTTTGAATGACAGAAAGGATCTGATTTGTTTCCAGGTTTAAACGTACTTTGCTGGGTATGACTGTGACCTCTTGGGCCAGGAAGTCTGTTTCTAGTTTTATTTAAACGGTCAAACTGCGTGAAGTGTGCCCAGGCCCAGAGCTACTTTGCTGGGCATGGCTGTGTGACCTCTTGGGCCTGGAAGTCTGGTTGTAGTATGATTTTAAAGGGTCAAATGCTCTCCATTGTGTGTCCAGTTTTAAGGCTACTTTGCTGGGCATGTGATTTGGACCCATCGGGTACGGAAGCCTTTCCGTCACGTGCTCGTTTTCCACGCCTTCAGCGCAGGTAGCCTGCGAATTTAAAACCGACGTGCATTTTATTCTTTTCCCCTTTTATCCTTTCATATCTCTCCGCTACCTTGGAGAAGAGAGACGCACGCGGGTAAATAAAATGTAAATATCTCTAAATATCTGTATAATATGTAAATAAAAGGAAGATGTGGTTGTGTAGTGTAGTCGTTTGATTATAAATAATCTCATAATAATTTTATCCACAAATTCTTATACATTTATACATGTTTATCTCTCTCTGTGTGTGTGTGTGTGTGTGTGTCTGTGTGTGTGTGTGTGTGGTTCTGTGTCACTAGTGGGGCCTGTGGCCCGATTGGAGTGTTTGCGGTGTGAGAAGGAGGAGTTGGAGAACAGTTTGTTTGAGCAGCTGAAGGAGTTGAGGTTGCAGAAGCAGAAGGAGCTGCAGGTTCTTCAGGAGATGCTGAAACACAAGCAGCAGGAGGAGACAGAGCTCCTGCAGAAACAGCAGGAGGAGGAGGAGCATAACAGGTCCATCAAGAGTAAGTACTATGGAAATGCAATAATACTAACATAACTAATAATGAATGTTAGCCTTTAGGCTCCAATAAAAGTGACACTAATATATGTATAGTACTATATATATTATATTTTATATATTCAGCAGTAATTATGTAGTATATACAATCTGTGTTATATCCAGCAGTAATGATACTTGCTCTGGCAGATATGAAAATGGCCTGTGAACAGGAGAAGAAATCTCTGGAGGAAGAACTTGAGAAGCTCAAACTGTCACTGCAGGTAGAGATCCCTTATAGTGTCAGTACACATCCACCAGTACCACCACCTCTCACTTATAACGTCAGTACACATTCAGTACACATTCCCACCTTTCCATTGTACTGGCTGTAGTGATGATTCGTGTCTGTGTTATACCAGCCCATAGAGGAGGACATTATGAGTCTGAAAGTGGCGCTGGAGATGAAGAACCAGGAGATCAAAGATCAGCACGATCTTTTGGTCAAACTATATACTCTGTATGTATACTATATGGAACCCACGGTTTTCACGCTACGATTTTTTTAAATGTGGTGAGCTGCGGAGAAAAGACGCGTTCCGGACGTATTTGTGGCTTAATATCTCTTGTCTCCTTGGGAGTAGGAAGTCTGTTCATGGCTCTTTGGAAAGGGCTGCATCTCCCCTCTAATCGCCTTCGAGCTTCAAGCGGATTGGACCCACGGTTATCACGCTACGATTTTTTAAAGCCGCCAGGGACGGGCCTAAAGCGTGGCAGGTGGCGTTCGTTAGGGACAGTCATGGAGGTGATGCGCACCGAGTTGCACGCCATTTGGACTTGGCCAGACCTAGATGTGAGCGTTCAAAGTCAGCGCGTTTGTTTAAACTTTCTCCTCCAATTCGTTGCAACTGCTCAAGCGTTTCTCGCTCATCCGACTGGAGCGTAACGCTTTATATGTTAATATCTCTTGTCTCCTTGGGAGTAGGAAGTCTGTTCATGGATCTTTGGAAAGGGCTGCATCTCCCCTGTAATCGCCTTCGAGCGGCACGCGGATCGAACCCACGGTTTTCACGCTATGATTTTTTTAAATGTGTTGCGCGTCGGAGAAAATGCGCGCGTCGGACGTATTTGCGGCTTGATATCTCTTGTCTCATTGGGAGTAGAAAGTCTGTTCATGGCTATTTGGAAAGGGCTGCATCTCCCCTGTAATCGCCTTCGAGCGGCACGCGGATCGAACCCACGGTTTTCACGCTATGATTTTTTTAAATGTGTTGCGCGTCGGAGAAAATGCGCGCGTCGGAAAGTCATTGCGGCTTAATATCTCTTGTCTCCTTGGGAGTAGAAAGTCTTTTCATGGCTCTTTGGAAAGGTTTGCATCTCCCCTGTAATCGCCTTTAAGCGGCACGCGGATCGGACCCACCGTTCTTACGCTACGATTTTTTAAATGTGGTGCGCGGCGTAGAAAAGACGCGCGTAGGACGTATTTGCGGCTTAATATCTTTGGGCTCCTTGGGAGTAGGAAGTCTGTTCATGCCTCTTTGGAAAGGGCTCCATCTCCCCTGTAATCGCCTTCGAGCGGCACGCGGATCGAACCCACGGTTTTCACGCTATGATTTTTTTAAATGTGCTGCGCGGCGGAGAAAATGCGCGCGTCGGACGTCATTGCGGCTTAATATCTCTTGTCTCCTTGGGAGTAGGAAGTCTGTTCATGCCTCTTTGGAAAGGGTTGCATCTCCCCTGTAATCGCCTTTAAGCGGCACGCGGATCGGACCCACCGTTCTCACGCTACGATTTTTTAAACGTGGTGCGCGTCGGAGAAAATGCGCGTAATATCTGTCTCCTTGGGAGTAGAAAGTCTGTTCATGGCTCTTTGGAAAGGGCTGTATCTCCCCTGTAATCGCCTTCGCGCGGCACGCGCATCGGAACCATCGTTATCACGCTACGATTTTTTAATGCCGCCAGGGACGGGCCGAAATCGTGGCAGGTGGAGTTCGTTAGGGACCGTCATGGAGGTGATGCGCACCGAGTTGCAGGCCATTTGGACCTGGCCCGGCCTAGATGTGAGCGTTCAAAGTCAACGCGTTTGTTTAAACTTTCTCCTCCAATTCGTTGCAATTGTACAAGCGTTTCTCGCTCATCCGACTGGAGCGTAACGCTTTATCTGTTAATATCTCTGGTCTCCTTGGGAGTAGAAAGTCTGTTCATGGCTCTTTAGAAAGGGCTGCATCTCGCCTTCGAGCGGCCCCCGGATCGAACCCACGGTTTTCACGCTATGATTTTTTTAAATGTGTTGCGCGTCGGAGAAAATGCGCGCGTCGGACGTCATTGCGGCTTAATATCTCTTGTCTCCTTGGGAGTAGAAAGTCTTTTCATGGTTCTTTGGAAAGGGTTGCATCTCCCCTGTAATCGCCTTTAAGCGGCACGCGGATCGGACCCACCGTTCTTACGCTACGATTTTTTAAATGTGGTGCGCGGCGTAGAAAAGACGCGCGTAGGACTTATTTGCGGCTTAATATCTTTGGGCTCCTTGGGAGTAGAAAGTCTGTTCATGGCTCTTTGGAAAGGGCTGCAGCTCCCCTGTAATCGCCTTCGCGCGGCACGCGGATCGGAACCATCGTTATCACGCTACGATTTTTTAATGCCGACAGGGACGGGCCGAAAGCTTGGCAGGTGGCGTTCGTTAGGAAAAGTCATGGACGTGATGCGGACCGAGTTGCAGGCCATTTGGACCCGGCCCGGCCTAGATGTCAGCCTTCAAAGTCAGCGCGTTTGTTTAAACTTTCTCCTCCAATTCGTTGCAATTGTACAAGCGTTTCTCGCTCATCCGACTGGAGCGTAACGCTTTATCTGTTAATATCTCTGGTCTCCTTGGGAGTAGAAAGTCTGTTCATGGCTCTTTGGAAAGGGATGCATCTCCCCTGTAATCGCCTTTAAGCGGCACGCGGATCGGACCCACCGTTCTCACGCTACGATTTTTTAAACCTGGTGCGCGTCGGAGAAAATGCGCGTAATATCTCTTGTCTCCTTGGGAGTAGAAAGTCTGTTCATGGCTCTTTGGAAAGGGCTGTATCTCCCCTGTAATCGCCTTCGAGCGGCACGCGGATCGAACCCACGGTTTTCACGCTATGATTTTTTTAAATGTGCTGCGCGGCGGTGAAAATTCGCGCGTCGGATGTCATTGCGGCTTAATATCTCGTTTCCTTGGGAGTAGAAAGTCTTTTCATGGTTCTTTGGAAAGGGTTGCATCTCCCCTGTAATCGCCTTTAAGCGGCACGCGGATCGGACCCATTGTTCTCACGCTACGATTTTTTAAAATCCGCCAGGGACGGAACGAACGCTTGGCAGGTGGCGTTTGTGACGGACAGTCAAGCAGTTAATGCGCACCGAGCTGCAGGCCATTTGGACCTGGCCCAGCCTAGATGTGAGTATTCAAAGTCAGCACGTTTGTTTCAAAGTTCTCCACCAATTCGTTGTAATTGCGTGTGCGCGTGAACACCAGGTTTGTGGAGGAGTTCGTCCTTGGACTGTACAAGGGGAGACAGTGTGTGGCCTGGCTGCGTGAGGTTGCAGTTTGCTGGGCATGAGAGATTGGCATGTGGTGCCCTGGAGGTGTGGTTGTTCCAGGACGGGCAAGGTGGGGTAGTGTGGCTGGGTGACGGTGCGCTTCACTGGGGATGTGGTTGTGAGTTGCAGGCCCATTCCTTTGAATGACAGAAAGGATCTGATTTGTTTCCAGGTTTAAACGTACTTTGCTGGGTATGACTGTGACCTCTTGGGCCAGGAAGTCTGTTTCTAGTTTTATTTAAACGGTCAAACTGCGTGAAGTGTGCCCAGGCCCAGAGCTACTTTGCTGGGCATGACTGTGTGACCTCTTGGGCCTGGAAGTCTGGTTGTAGTATGATTTTAAAGGGTCAAATGCTCTCCATTGTGTGTCCAGGTTTAAGGCTACTTTGCTGGGCATGTGATTTGGACCCATCGGGTACGGAAGCCTTTCCGTCACGTGCTCGTTTTCCACGCCTTCAGCGCAGGTAGCCTGCGAATTTAAAACCGACGTGCATTTTATTCTTTTCCCCTTTTATCCTTTCATATCTCTCCGCTACCTTGGAGAAGAGAGACGCACGCGGGTAAATAAAATGTAAATATCTCTAAATATCTGTATAATATGTAAATAAAAGGAAGATGTGGTTGTGTAGTGTAGTCGTTTGATTATAAATAATCTCATAATAATTTTATCCACAAATTCTTATACATTTATACATGTTTATCTCTCTCTTTGTGTGTGTGTGTGTGTGTGTGTGTGTGTGGTTCTGTGTCACTAGTGGGGCCTGTGGCCCGATTGGAGTGTTTGCGGTGTGAGAAGGAGGAGTTGGAGAACAGTTTGTTGGAGCAGCTGAAGGAGTTGAGGTTGCAGAAGCAGAAGGAGCTGCAGGTTCTTCAGGAGATGCTGAAACACAAGCAGCAGGAGGAGACAGAGCTCCTGCAGAAACAGCAGGAGGAGGAGGAGCATAACAGGTCCATCAAGAGTAAGTACTATGGAAATGCAATAATACTAACATAACTAATAATGAATGTTAGCCTTTAGGCTCCAATAAAAGTGATACTAATATATGTATAGTACTATATATATTATATTTTATATATTCAGTAGTAATTATGTAGTATATACAATCTATGTTATATCCAGCAGTAATGATACTTGCTCTGGCAGATATGAAAATGGCCTGTGAACAGGAGAAGAAATCTCTGGAGGAAGAACTTGAGAAGCTCAGACTGTCACTGCAGGTAGAGATCCCTTATAGTGTCAGTACACATCCACCAGTAGCTCCACCTTTCACTTATAACGTCAGTACACATTCAGTACACATTCCCAACTTTCCATTGTACTGGCTGTAGTGATGATTCGTGTGTGTGTTATACCAGCCCATAGAGGAGGACATTATGAGTCTGAAAGTGGCGCTGGAGATGAAGAACCAGGAGATCAAAGATCAGCACGATCTTTTGGTCAAACTATATACTCTGTATGTATACTATATACTCTGTATGTAGTACCTGGTTTAACACTATATCCTCTGTATATATACTATATACTGTTTATGTAGTACCTGGTTTAACACTATACCCTCAGCTTACTCTAGTCTGCAGATGTGAAGAAATTAAACAGAATGTGTATCTGTGTATATGTGCGCACCTGTATGTGTCTGGTTGTAGTATTATTTAAAGGGTCAAACTGCGTGAAGTGTGCCCAGGCCCAGAGCTACTTTGATGGGCATGATTCTGTGACCTCTTGGGCCTTGAAATGTGGTGCTTTGAATGATTTAAAGAGTGAAACGGTCTGAAGTGTGCCCACGTTTAAAGCAACCTTGCTGGGCATGACTGTGTGACCTCTTGGGCCAGGAAGTCTGTTTCTAGTTTTATTTAAACGGTCAAACTGCGTGAAGTGTGCCCAGGCCCAGAGCTACTTTGCTCGCATGACTGTGTGACCTCTTGGGCCTGGAAGTCTGGTTGTAGTATGATTTTAAAGGGTCAAATGGTCTCCATTGTGTGTCCAGGTTTAAGGCTACTTTGCTGGGCATGTGATTTGGACCCATCGGGTACGGAAGCCTTTCCGTCACGTGCTCGTTTTCCACGCCTTCAGCGCAGGTAGCCTGCGAATTTAAAACCGACGTGCATTTTATTCTTTTCCCCTTTTATCCCTTCATATCTCTCCGCTACCTTGGAGAAGAGAGACGCACGCGGGTAAATAAAATGTAAATATCTCTAAATATCTGTATAATATGTAAATAAAAGGAAGAAGTGGTTGTGTAGTGTAGTCGTTTCATTATAAATAATCTCATAATAATTTTATCCACAAATTCTTATACATTTATACATGTTTATCTCTCTCTCTGTGTGTGTGTGTGTGTGTGTCTGTGTGTGTGTGTGTGTGGTTCTGTGTCACTAGTGGGGCCTGTGGCCCGATTGGAGTGTTTGCAGTGTGAGAAGGAGGAGTTGGAGAACAGTTTGTTTGAGCAGCTGAAGGAGTTGAGGTTGCAGAAGCAGAAGGAGCTGCAGGTTCTTCAGGAGATGCTGAAACACAAGCAGCAGGAGGAGACAGAGCTCCTGCAGAAACAGCAGGAGGAGGAGGAGCATAACAGGTCCATCAAGAGTAAGTACTATGGAAATGCAATAATACTAACATAACTAATAATGAATGTTAGCCTTTAGGCTCCAATAAAAGTGACACTAATATATGTATAGTACTATATATATTATATTTTATATATTCAGCAGTAATTATGTAGTATATACAATCTGTGTTATATCCAGCAGTAATGATACTTGCTCTGGCAGATATGAAAATGGCCTGTGAACAGGAGAAGAAATCTCTGGAGGAAGAACTTGAGAAGCTCAAACTGTCACTGCAGGTAGAGATCCCTTATAGTGTCAGTACACATCCACCAGTACCACCACCTCTCACTTATAACGTCAGTACACATTCAGTACACATTCCCACCTTTCCATTGTACTGGCTGTAGTGATGATTCGTGTCTGTGTTATACCAGCCCATAGAGGAGGACATTATGAGTCTGAAAGTGGCGCTGGAGATGAAGAACCAGGAGATCAAAGATCAGCACGATCTTTTGGTCAAACTATATACTCTGTATGTATACTATATCGAACCCACGGTTTTCACGCTACGATTTTTTTAAATGTGGTGAGCTGCGGAGAAAAGACGCGGTCCGGACGTATTTGTGGCTTAATATCTCTTGTCTCCTTGGGAGTAGGAAGTCTGTTCATGGCTCTTTGGAAAGGGCTGCATCTCCCCTCTAATCGCCTTCGAGCTTCAAGCGGATTGGACCCACGGTTATCACGCTACGATTTTTTAAAGCCGCCAGGGACGGGCCGAAAGCGTGGCAGGTGGCGTTCGTTAGGGACAGTCATGGAGGTGATGCGCACCGAGTTGCACGCCATTTGGACTTGGCCAGACCTAGATGTGAGCGTTCAAAGTCAGCGCGTTTGTTTAAACTTTCTCCTCCAATTCGTTGCAACTGCTCAAGCGTTTCTCGCTCATCCGACTGTAGCGTAACGCTTTATATGTTAATATCTCTTGTCTCCTTGGGAGTAGGAAGTCTGTTCATGGATCTTTGGAAAGGGCTGCATCTCCCCTGTAATCGCCTTCGAGCGGCACGCAGATCGAACCCACGGTTTTCACGCTATGATTTTTTTAAATGTGTTGCGCGGCGGAGAAATTGCGCGCCTCGGACGTCATTTCGGCTTAATATCTCTTGTCTCCTTGGGAGTAGAAAGTCTTTTCATGGCTCTTTGGAAAGGGGTGCATCTCCCCTGTAATCGCCTTTAAGCGGCACGCGGATCGGACCCACCGTTCTCACGCTAAGATTTTTTAAATGTGGTGCGCGGCGGAGAAAATGCGCGTGTCGGACATCATTGCTGCTTAATATCTCTTTTCTCCTTGGGAGTAGGAAGTCTGTTCATGGCTCTTTGGAAATGCTGCATCTCCCCTGTAATCGCCTTCAAGCGGCACGCGGATCGAACCCACGGTTTTCACGCTATGATTTTTTTAAATGTGGTGCGCGGCGGAGAAAATGCGCGCGTCGGACGTCATTGCGGCTTAATATCTCTTGTCTCCTTGGGAATAGAAAGTCTTTTCATGGCTCTTTGGAAAGGGTTGCATCTCCCCTGTAATCGCCTTTAAGCGGCATGCGGATCGGACCCACCGTTCTCACGCTACGATTTTTTAAATGTGGTGTGCGGCGGAGAAAATGCGCGCGTCGGATATCATTGCGGCTTAATATCTCTTGTCTCCTTGTGAGTAGAAAGTCTGTTCATTGCTCTTTGGAAAGGGCTGCATCTCCCCTGTAATCGCCTTCGCGCGGCACGCGGATTGGACCCACCGTTCTTCCGATACGATTTTTTAAATGTGGTGCGCGGCGTAGAAAAGACGCGCGTAGGACGTATTTGCGGCTTAATATCTTTGGGCTCCTTGGGAGTAGGAAGTCTGTTCATGCCTCTTTGGAAAGGGCTGCATCTCCCCTGTAATCGCCTTCGCGCGGCACGCGGATCGGAACCATCGTTATCACGCTACGATTTTTTAATGCCGACAGGGACGGGCCGAAAGCTTGGCAGGTGGCGTTCGTTAGGAAAAGTCATGGACGTGATGCGGACCGAGTTGCAGGCCATTTGGACCTGGCCCGGCCTAGATGTGAGCCTTCAAAGTCAGAGCGTTTGTTTAAACTTTCTCCTCCAATTCGTTGCAATTGTACAAGCGTTTCTCGCTCATCCGACTGGAGCGTAACGCTTTATCTATTAATATCTCTGGTCTCCTTGGGAGTAGAAAGTCTGTTCATGGCTCTTTGGAAAGGGATGCATCTCCCCTGTAATCGCCTTTAAGCGGCACGCGGATCGGACCCACCGTTCTCACGCTACGATTTTTTAAACGTGGTGCGCGTCGGAGAAAATGCGCGTAATATCTCTGGTCTCCTTGGGAGTAGAAAGTCTGTTCATGGCTCTTTGGAAAGGGCTGTATCTCCCCTGTAATCGCCTTCGAGCGGCACGCGCATCGGAACCATCGTTATCACGCTACGATTTTTTAATGCCGCCAGGGACGGGCCGAAAGCGTGGCAGGTGGCGTTCGTTAGGGACAGTCATGGAGGTGATGCGCACCGAGTTGCACGCCATTTGGAGTTGGCCCGGCCTAGATGTGAGCGTTCAAAGTCAGCGCGTTTGTTTAAACTTTCTCCTCCAATTCGTTGCAGTTGTACAAGCGTTTCTCGTTCATCCGACTGGAGCGTAACGATTTATATGTTAATATTTCTGGTCTCCTTGGGAGTAGAAAGTCTGTTCATGGCTCTTTTGAAAGGGATGCATCTCCCCTGTAATCGCCTTCGAGCGGCACGCGGATCGAACCCACGTTTTTCACGCTACGATTTTTTTTAAATGTGTTGCGCGGCGGAGAAAAGACGCGCGCCGGACGTATTTGCGGCTTAATATCTCTTGTCTCATTGGGTGTAGAAAGTCTGTTCATGGCTCTTTGGAAAGGGCTGCATCTCCCCTGTAATCGCCTTCGAGCGGCACGCGGATCGAACCCACGGTTTTCACGCTATGATTTTTTTAAATGTGGTGCGCGGCGTAGAAAAGACGCGCGTAGGACGTATTTGCGGCTTAATATCTTTGGGCTCCTTGGGAGTAGGAAGTCTGTTCATGCCTCTTTGGAAAGGGCTGCATCTCCCCTGTAATCGCCTTCGAGCGGCACGCGGATCGAACCCACGGTTTTCACGCTATGATTTTTTTAAATGTGCTGCGCGGCGGAGAAAATGCGCGCGTCGGATGTCATTGCGGCTTAATATCTCGTTTCCTTGGGAGTAGAAAGTCTTTTCATGGTTCTTTGGAAAGGGTTGCATCTCCCCTGTAATCGCCTTTAAGCGGCACGCGGATCGAACCCATCGTTCTCACGCTACGATTTTTTAAAATCCGCCAGGGACGGAACGAACGCTTGGCAGGTGGCGTTCGTGACGGACAGTCAAGCAGTTAATGCGCACCGAGCTGCAGGCCATTTGGACCTGGCCCAGCCTAGATGTGAGTATTCAAAGTCAGCACTTTTGTTTCAAAGTTCTCCACCAATTCGTTGTAATTGCGTGTGTGCGCGTGAACACCAGGTTTGTGGAGGAGTTCGTCCTTGGACTGTACAAGGGGAGACAGTGTGTGGCCTGGCTGCGTGAGGTTGCAGTTTGCTGGGCATGAGAGATTGGCATGTGGTGCCCTGGAGGTGTGGTTGTTCCAGGACGGGCAAGGTGGGGTAGTGTGGCTGGGTGACGGTGCGCTTCACTGGGGATGTGGTTGTGAGTTGCAGGCCCATTCCTTTGAATGACAGAAAGGATCTGATTTGTTTCCAGGTTTAAACGTACTTTGCTGGGTATGACTGTGACCTCTTGGGCCAGGAAGTCTGTTTCTAGTTTTATTTAAACGGTCAAACTGCGTGAAGTGTGCCCAGGCCCAGAGCTACTTTGCTGGGCATGGCTGTGTGACCTCTTGGGCCTGGAAGTCTGGTTGTAGTATGATTTTAAAGGGTCAAATGCTCTCCATTGCGTGTCCAGGTTTAAGGCTACTTTGCTGGGCATGTGATTTGGACCCATCGGGTACGGAAGCCTTTCCGTCACGTGCTCGTTTTCCACGCCTTCAGCGCAGGTAGCCTGCGAATTTAAAACCGACGTGCATTTTATTCTTTTCCCCTTTTATCCTTTCATATCTCTCCGCTACCTTGGAGAAGAGAGACGCACGCGGGTAAATAAAATGTAAATATCTCTAAATATCTGTATAATATGTAAATAAAAGGAAGATGTGGTTGTGTAGTGTAGTCGTTTGATTATAAATAATCTCATAATAATTTTATCCACAAATTCTTATACATTTATACATGTTTATCTCTCTCTTTGTGTGTGTGTGTGTGTGTGTGTGGTTCTGTGTCACTAGTGGGGCCTGTGGCCCGATTGGAGTGTTTGCGGTGTGAGAAGGAGGAGTTGGAGAACAGTTTGTTGGAGCAGCTGAAGGAGTTGAGGTTGCAGAAGCAGAAGGAGCTGCAGGTTCTTCAGGAGATGCTGAAACACAAGCAGCAGGAGGAGACAGAGCTCCTGCAGAAACAGCAGGAGGAGGAGGAGCATAACAGGTCCATCAAGAGTAAGTGCTATGGAAATGCAATAATACTAACATAACTAATAATGAATGCTAGCCTTTAGGCTCCAATAAAAGTGACACTAATATATGTATAGTACTATATATATTATATTTTATATATTCAGCAGTAATTATGTAGTATATACAATCTGTGTTATATCCAGCAGTAATGATACTTGCTCTGGCAGATATGAAAATGGCCTGTGAACAGGAGAAGAAATCTCTGGAGGAAGAACTTGAGAAGCTCAAACTGTCACTGCAGGTAGAGATCCCTTATAGTGTCAGTACACATCCACCAGTACCACCACCTCTCACTTATAACGTCAGTACACATTCAGTACACATTCCCACCTTTCCATTGTACTGGCTGTAGTGATGATTCGTGTCTGTGTTATACCAGCCCATAGAGGAGGACATTATGAGTCTGAAAGTGGCGCTGGAGATGAAGAACCAGGAGATCAAAGATCAGCACGATCTTTTGGTCAAACTATATACTCTGTATGTATACTATATCGAACCCACGGTTTTCACGCTACGATTTTTTTAAATGTGGTGAGCTGCGGAGAAAAGACACGGTCCGGACGTATTTGTGGCTTAATATCTCTTGTCTCCTTGGGAGTAGAAAGTCTGTTCATGGCTCTTTGGAAAGGGCTGCATCTCCCCTCTAATCGCCTTCGAGCTTCAAGCGGATTGGACCCACGGTTATCACGCTACGATTTTTTAAAGCCGCCAGGGACGGGCCGAAAGCGTGGCAGGTGGCGTTCGTTAGGGACAGTCATGGAGGTGATGCGCACCGAGTTGCACGCCATTTGGACTTGGCCAGACCTAGATGTGAGCGTTCAAAGTCAGCGCGTTTGTTTAAACTTTCTCCTCCAATTCGTTGCAACTGCTCAAGCGTTTCTCGCTCATCCGACTGGAGCGTAACGCTTTATATGTTAATATCTCTTGTCTCCTTGGGAGTAGGAAGTCTGTTCATGGATCTTTGGAAAGGGCTGCATCTCCCCTGTAATCGCCTTCGAGCGGCACGCGGATCGAACCCACGGTTTTCACGCTATGATTTTTTTAAATGTGTTGCGCGTCGGAGAAAATGCGCGCGTCGGACGTCATTTCGGCTTAAATCTCTTGTCTCCTTGGGAGTAGAAAGTCTTTTCATGGCTCTTTGGAAAGGGTTGCATCTCCCCTGTAATCGCCTTTAAGCGGCACGCGGATCGGACCCACCGTTCTTACGCTACGATTTTTTAAATGTGGTGCGCGGCGTAGAAAAGACGCGCGTAGGACTTATTTGCGGCTTAATATCTTTGGGCTCCTTGGGAGTAGAAAGTCTGTTCATGGCTCTTTGGAAAGGGCTGCATCTCCCCTGTAATCGCCTTCGCGCGGCACGCGGATCGGAACCATCGTTATCACGCTACGATTTTTTAATGCCGACAGGGACGGGCCGAAAGCTTGGCAGGTGGCGTTCGTTAGGAAAAGTCATGGACGTGATGCGGACCGAGTTGCAGGCCATTTGGACCTGGCCCGGCCTAGATGTGAGCCTTCAAAGTCAGCGCGTTTGTTTAAACTTTCTCCTCCAATTCGTTGCAATTGTACAAGCGTTTCTCGTTCATCCGACTGGAGCGTAACGCTTTATAAGTTAATATTTCTGGTCTCCTTGGGAGTAGAAAGTCTGTTCATGGCTCTTTGGAAAGGGCTGCATCTCCCCTGTAATCGCCTTCGAGCGGCACGCGGATCGAACCCACGGTTTTCACGCTATGATTTTTTTAAATGTGGTGCGCGTCGGAGAAAATGCGCGCGTCGGACGTCATTTCGGCTTAATATCTATTGTCTCCTTGGGAGTAGAAAGTCTTTTCATGGCTCTTTGGAAAGGGCTGCATCTCCGCTGTAATCGCCTTCGAGCGGCACGCGGATCGAACCCACGGTTTTCACGCTATGATTTTTTTAAATGTGGTGCGCCTCGGAGAAAATGCGCGCGTCGGACGTCATTTCGGCTTAATATCTATTGTCTCCTTGGGAGTAGAAAGTCTTTTCATGGCTCTTTGGAAAGGTTTGCATCTCCCTTGTAATCGCCTTTAAGCGGCACGCGGATTGGACCCACCGTTCTTCCGATACGATTTTTTAAATGTGGTGCGCGGCGTAGAAAAGACGCGCGTAGGACGTATTTGCGGCTTAATATCTTTGGGCTCCTTGGGAGTAGGAAGTCTGTTCATGCCTCTTTGGAAAGGGCTGCATCTCCCCTGTAATCGCCTTCGAGCGGCACGCGGATCGAACCCACGGTTTTCACGCTATGATTTTTTTAAATGTGGTGCGCGGCGGAGGAAATGCGCGCGTCGGACGTCATTTCGGCTTAATATCTCTTGTCTCCTTGGGAGTAGAAAGTCTTTTCATGGCTCTTTGGAAAGGGCTGCATCTCCCCTGTAATCGCCTTTAAGCGGCACGCGGATCGAACCCACGGTTTTCACGCTACGATTTTTTTAAATGTGTTGCGCGGCGGAGAATAGACGCGCGCCGGACGTATTTGCGGCTTGATATCTCTTGTCTCATTGGGAGTAGAAAGTCTGTTCATGGCTCTTTGGAAAGGGCTGCATCTCCCCTGTAATCGCCTTCGAGCGGCACGCGGATCGAACCCACGGTTTTCACGCTATGATTTTTTTAAATGTGTTGCGCGTCGGAGAAAATGCGCGCGTCGGACGTCATTGCGGCTTAATATCTCTTGTCTCCTTGGGAGTAGAAAGTCTTTTCATGGCTCTTTGGAAAGGTTTGCATCTCCCCTGTAATCGCCTTTAAGCGGCACGCGGATCGGACCCACCGTTCTTACGCTACGATTTTTTAAATGTGGTGCGCGGCGTAGAAAAGACGCGCGTAGGACGTATTTGCGGCTTAATATCTTTGGGCTCCTTGGGAGTAGGAAGTCTGTTCATGCCTCTTTGGAAAGGGCTCCATCTCCCCTGTAATCGCCTTCGAGCGGCACGCGGATCGAACCCACGGTTTTCACGCTATGATTTTTTTAAATGTGCTGCGCGGCGGAGAAAATGCGCGCGTCGGACGTCATTGCGGCTTAATATCTCTTGTCTCCTTGGGAGTAGGAAGTCTGTTCATGCCTCTTTGGAAAGGGTTGCATCTCCCCTGTAATCGCCTTTAAGCGGCACGCGGATCGGACCCACCGTTCTCACGCTACGATTTTTTAAACGTGGTGCGCGTCGGAGAAAATGCGCGTAATATCTCTTGTCTCCTTGGGAGTAGAAAGTCTGTTCATGGCTCTTTGGAAAGGGCTGTATCTCCCCTGTAATCGCCTTCGAGCGGCACGCGCATCGGAACCATCGTTATCACGCTACGATTTTTTAATGCCGCCAGGGATAGGCCGAAAGCGTGGCAGGTGGCGTTCGTTAGGGACAGTCATGGAGGTGATGCACACCGAGTTGCACGCCATTTGGAGTTGGCCCGGCCTAGATGTGAGCGTTCAAAGTCAGCGCGTTTCTTTAAGCTTTCTCCTCCAATTCGTTGCAATTGTACAAGCGTTTCTCGTTCATCCGACTGGAGCGTAACGCTTTATAAGTTAATATTTCTGGTCTCCTTGGGAGTAGAAAGTCTGTTCATGGCTCTTTGGAAAGGGCTGCATCTCCCCTGTAATCGCCTTCGAGCGGCACGCGGATCGAACCCACGGTTTTCACGCTATGATTTTTTTAAATGTGGTGCGCGGCGGAGGAAATGCGCGCGTCGGACGTCATTTCGGCTTAATATCTCTTGTCTCCTTGGGAGTAGAAAGTCTTTTCATGGCTCTTTGGAAAGGTTTGCATCTCCCTTGTAATCGCCTTTAAGCGGCACGCGGATTGGACCCACCGTTCTTCCGATACGATTTTTTAAATGTGGTGCGCGGCGTAGAAAAGACGCGCGTAGGACGTATTTGCGGCTTAATATCTTTGGGCTCCTTGGGAGTAGGAAGTCTGTTCATGCCTCTTTGGAAAGGGCTGCATCTCCCCTGTAATCGCCTTCGAGCGGCACGCGGATCGAACCCACGGTTTTCACGCTATGATTTTTTTAAATGTGCTGCGCGGCGGAGAAAATGCGCGCGTCGGACGTCATTGCGGCTTAATATCTCTTGTCTCCTTGGGAGTAGAAAGTCTTTTCATGGTTCTTTGGAAAGGGTTGCATCTCCCCTGTAATCGCCTTTAAGCGGCACGCGGATCGGACCCACCGTTCTTACGCTACGATTTTTTAAATGTGGTGCGAGGCGTAGAAAAGACGCGCGTAGGACTTATTTGCGGCTTAATATCTTTGGGCTCCTTGGGAGTAGAAAGTCTGTTCATGGCTCTTTGGAAAGGGCTGCATCTCCCCTGTAATCACCTTCGAGCGGCACGCGGATCGAACCCACGTTTTTCACGCTACGATTTTTTTTAAATGTGTTGCGCGGCGGAGAAAAGACGCGCGCCGGACGTATTTGCGGCTTAATATCTCTTGTCTCATTGGGTGTAGAAAGTCTGTTCATGGCTCTTTGGAAAGGGCTGCATCTCCCCTGTAATCGCCTTCGAGCGGCACGCGGATCGAACCCACGGTTTTCACGCTATGATTTTTTTAAATGTAGTGCGCGGCGGAGGAAATGCGCGCGTCGGACGTCATTTCGGCTTAATATCTCTTGTCTCCTTGGGAGCAGAAAGTCTTTTCATGGCTCTTTGGAAAGGGCTGCATCTCCGCTGTAATCGCCTTCGAGCGGCACGCGGATCGAACCCACGGTTTTCACGCTATGATTTTTTTAAATGTGGTGCGCGGCGGAGAAAATGCGCGCGTCGGACGTCATTTCGGCTTAATATCTATTGTCTCCTTGGGAGTAGAAAGTCTTTTCATGGCTCTTTGGAAAGGTTTGCATCTCCCTTGTAATCGCCTTTAAGCGGCACGCGGATTGGACCCACCGTTCTTCCGATACGATTTTTTAAATGTGGTGCGCGGCGTAGAAAAGACGCGCGTAGGACGTATTTGCGGCTTAATATCTTTGGGCTCCTTGGGAGTAGGAAGTCTGTTCATGCCTCTTTGGAAAGGGCTGCATCTCCCCTGTAATCGCCTTCGAGCGGCACGCGGATCGAACCCACGGTTTTCACGCTATGATTTTTTTAAATGTGGTGCGCGGCGGAGGAAATGCGCGCGTCGGACGTCATTTCGGCTTAATATCTCTTGTCTCCTTGGGAGTAGAAAGTCTTTTCATGGCTCTTTGGAAAGGGCTGCATCTCCCCTGTAATCGCCTTTAAGCGGCACGCGGATCGAACCCACGGTTTTCACGCTACGATTTTTTTAAATGTGTTGCGCGGCGGAGAATAGACGCGCGCCGGACGTATTTGCGGCTTGATATCTCTTGTCTCATTGGGAGTAGAAAGTCTGTTCATGGCTCTTTGGAAAGGGCTGCATCTCCCCTGTAATCGCTTTCGAGCGGCACGCGGATCGAACCCAAGGTTTTCACGCTATGATTTTTTTAAATGTGTTGCGCGTCGGAGAAAATGCGCGCGTCGGACGTCATTGCGGCTTAATATCTCTTGTCTCCTTGGGAGTAGAAAGTCTTTTCATGGCTCTTTGGAAAGGTTTGCATCTCCCCTGTAATCGCCTTTAAGCGGCACGCGGATCGGACCCACCGTTCTTACGCTACGATTTTTTAAATGTGGTGCGCGGCGTAGAAAAGACGCGCGTAGGACGTATTTGCGGCTTAATATCTTTGGGCTCCTTGGGAGTAGGAAGTCTGTTCATGCCTCTTTGGAAAGGGCTCCATCTCCCCTGTAATCGCCTTCGAGCGGCACGCGGATCGAACCCACGGTTTTCACGCTATGATTTTTTTAAATGTGCTGCGCGGCGGAGAAAATGCGCGCGTCGGACGTCATTGCGGCTTAATATCTCTTGTCTCCTTGGGAGTAGGAAGTCTGTTCATGCCTCTTTGGAAAGGGTTGCATCTCCCCTGTAATCGCCTTTAAGCGGCACGCGGATCGGACCCACCGTTCTCACGCTACGATTTTTTAAACGTGGTGCGCGTGGGAGAAAATGCGCGTAATATCTCTTGTCTCCTTGGGAGTAGAAAGTCTGTTCATGGCTCTTTGGAAAGGGCTGTATCTCCCCTGTAATCGCCTTCGAGCGGCACGCGCATCGGAACCATCGTTATCACGCTACGATTTTTTAATGCCGCCAGGGATAGGCCGAAAGCGTGGCAGGTGGCGTTCGTTAGGGACAGTCATGGAGGTGATGCACACCGAGTTGCACGCCATTTGGAGTTGGCCCGGCCTAGATGTGAGCGTTCAAAGTCAGCGCGTTTGTTTAAACTTTCTCCTCCAATTCGTTGCAATTGTACAAGCGTTTCTCGTTCATCCGACTGGAGTGTAACGCTTTATATGTTAATATTTCTGGTCTCCTTGGGAGTAGGAAGTCTGTTCATGCCTCTTTGGAAAGGGCTGCATCTCCCCTGTAATCGCCTTCGAGCGGCACGCGGATCGAACCCACGGTTTTCACGCTATGATTTTTTTAAATGTGGTGCGCGGCGGAGGAAATGCGCGCGTCGGACGTCATTTCGGCTTAATATCTCTTGTCTCCTTGGGAGTAGAAAGTCTTTTCATGGCTCTTTGGAAAGGGCTGCATCTCCCCTGTAATCGCCTTTAAGCGGCACGCGGATCGAACCCACGGTTTTCACGCTACGATTTTTTTAAATGTGTTGCGCGGCGAAGAATAGACGCGCGCCGGACGTATTTGCGGCTTGATATCTCTTGTCTCATTGGGAGTAAAAAGTCTGTTCATGGCTCTTTGGAAAGGGCTGCATCTCCCCTGTAATCGCCTTCGAGCGGCACGCGGATCGAACCCACGGTTTTCACGCTATGATTTTTTTAAATGTGTTGCGCGTCGGAGAAAATGCGCGCGTCGGACGTCATTGCGGCTTAATATCTCTTGTCTCCTTGGGAGTAGAAAGTCTTTTCATGGCTCTTTGGAAAGGTTTGCATCTCCCCTGTAATCGCCTTTAAGCGGCACGCGGATCGGACCCACCGTTCTTACGCTACGATTTTTTAAATGTGGTGCGCGGCGTAGAAAAGACGCGCGTAGGACGTATTTGCGGCTTAATATCTTTGGGCTCCTTGGGAGTAGGAAGTCTGTTCATGCCTTTTTGGAAAGGGCTGTATCTCCCCTGTAATCGCCTTCGAGCGGCACGCGCATCGGAACCATCGTTATCACGCTACGATCTTTTAATGCCGCCAGGGATAGGCCGAAAGCGTGGCAGGTGGCGTTCGTTAGGGACAGTCATGGAGGTGATGCACACCGAGTTGCACGCCATTTGGAGTTGGCCCGGCCTAGATGTGAGCGTTCAAAGTCAGCGCGTTTGTTTAAACTTTCTCCTCCAATTCGTTACAATTGTACAAGCGTTTCTCGTTCATCCGACTGGAGCGTAACGCTTTATATGTTAATATTTCTGGTCTCCTTGGGAGTAGAAAGTCTGTTCATGGCTCTTTTGAAAGGGATGCATCTCCCCTGTAATCGCCTTCGAGCGGCACGCGGATCGAACCCACGTTTTTCACGCTACGATTTTTTTTAAATGTGTTGCGCGGCGGAGAAAAGACGCGCGCCGGACGTATTTGCGGCTTAATATCTCTTGTCTCATTGGGTGTAGAAAGTCTGTTCATGGCTCTTTGGAAAGGGCTGCATCTCCGCTGTAATCGCCTTCGAGCGGCACGCGGATCGAACCCTCGGTTTTCACGCTATGATTTTTTTAAATGTGGTGCGCGGCGGAGAAAATGCGCGCGTCGGACGTCATTTCGGCTTAATATCTATTGTCTCCTTGGGAGTAGAAAGTCTTTTCATGGCTCTTTGGAAAGGTTTGCATCTCCCTTGTAATCGCCTTTAAGTGGCACGCGGATTGGACCCACCGTTCTTCCGATACGATTTTTTAAATGTGGTGCGCGGCGTAGAAAAGACGCGCGTAGGACGTATTTGCGGCTTAATATCTTTGGGCTCCTTGGGAGTAGGAAGTCTGTTCATGCCTCTTTGGAAAGGGCTCCATCTCCCCTGTAATCGCCTTCGAGCGGCACGCGGATCGAACCCACGTTTTTCACGCTACGATTTTTTTTAAATGTGTTGCGCGGCGGAGAAAAGACGCGCGCCGGACGTCATTGCGGCTTAATATCTCTTGTCTCCTTGGGAGTAGGAAGTCTGTTCATGGCTCTTTGGAAAGGGCTGCATCTCCCCTGTAATCGCCTTTAAGCGGCACCCGGATCGGATCCACCGTTCTCACGCTACGATTTTTTAAACGTGGTGCGCGTCGGAGAAAATGCGCGTAATATCTCTTGTCTCCTTGGGAGTAGAAAGTCTGTTCATGGCTCTTTGGAAAGGGCTGTATCTCCCCTGTAATCGCCTTCGAGCGGCACGCGCATCGGAACCATCGTTATCACGCTACGATTTTTTAATGCCGCCAGGGATAGGCCGAAAGCGTGGCAGGTGGCGTTCGTTAGCGACAGTCATGGAGGTGATGCGCACCGAGTTGCACGCCATTTGGAGTTGGCCCGGCCTAGATGTGAGCGTTCAAAGTCAGCGCGTTTGTTTAAACTTTCTCCTCCAATTCGTTGCAATTGTACAAGCGTTTCTCGTTCATCCGACTGGAGCGTAACGCTTTATATGTTAATATTTCTGGTCTCCTTGGGAGTAGAAAGTCTGTTCATGGCTCTTTTGAAAGGGATGCATCTCCCCTGTAATGGCCTTCGAGTGGCACGCGGATCGAACCCACGTTTTTCACGCTACGATTTTTTTAAAATGTGTTGCGCGGCGGAGAAAAGACGCGCGCCGGACGTATTTGCGGCTTAATATCTCTTGTCTCCTTGGGAGTAGAAAGTCTGTTCATGGCTCTTTGGAAAGGTTTGCATCTTCCCTGTAATCGCCTTTAAGCGGCACGCGGATCGGACCCACCGTTCTTACGCTACGATTTTTTAAATGTGGTGCGCGGCGTAGAAAAGACGCGCGTCGGACGTCATTGCGGCTTAATATCTCTTGTCTCCTTGGGAGTAGAAAGTCTTTTCATGGTTCTTTGGAAAGGGCTGCATCTCCCCTGTAATCGCCTTCGCGCGGCACGCGGATCGGAACCATCGTTATCACGCTACGATTTTTTAATGCCGACAGGGACGGGCCGAAAGCTTGGCAGGTGGCGTTCGTTAGGAAAAGTCATGGACGTGATGCGGACCGAGTTGCAGGCCATTTGGACCTGGCCCGGCCTAGATGTGAGCCTTCAAAGTCAGCGCGTTTGTTTAAACTTTCTCCTCCAATTCGTTGCAATTGTACAAGCGTTTCTCGCTCATCCGACTGGAGCGTAACGCTTTATCTGTTAATATCTCTGGTCTCCTTGGGAGTAGAAAGTCTGTTCATGGCTCTTTGGAAAGGGATGCATCTCCCCTGTAATCGCCTTCGAGCGGCACGCGGATCGAACCCACGGTTTTCACGCTATGATTTTTTTAAATGTGGTGCGCGGCGGAGGAAATGCGCGCGTCGGACGTCATTTCGGCTTAATATCTCTTGTCTCCTTGGGAGTAGAAAGTCTTTTCATGGTTCTTTGGAAAGGGCTGCATCTCCCTTGTAATCGCCTTCGAGCGGCACGCGGATCGAACCCACGGTTTTCACGCTATGATTTTTTTAAATGTGGTGCGCGGCGGAGGAAATGCGCGCGTCGGACGTCATTTCGGCTTAATATCTCTTGTCTCCTTGGGAGTAGAAAGTCTTTTCATGGCTCTTTGGAAAGGGCTGCATCTCCGCTGTAATCGCCTTCGAGCGGCACGCGGATCGAACCCACGGTTTTCACGCTATGATTTTTTTAAATGTGGTGCGCGGCGGAGAAAATGCGCGCGTCGGACATCATTTCGGCTTAATATCTATTGTCTCCTTGGGAGTAGAAAGTCTTTTCATGGCTCTTTGGAAAGGTTTGCATCTCCCTTGTAATCGCCTTTAAGCGGCACGCGGATTGGACCCACCGTTCTTCCGATACGATTTTTTAAATGTGGTGCGCGGCGTAGAAAAGACGCGCGTAGGACGTATTTGCGGCTTAATATCTTTGGGCTCCTTGGGAGTAGGAAGTCTGTTCATGCCTCTTTGGAAAGGGCTGCATCTCCCCTGTAATCGCCTTCGAGCGGCACGCGGATCGAACCCACGGTTTTCACGCTATGATTTTTTTAAATGTGGTGCGCGGCGGAGGAAATGCGCGCGTCGGACGTCATTTCGGCTTAATATCTCTTGTCTCCTTGGGAGTAGAAAGTATTTTAATGGCTCTTTGGAAAGGGCTGCATCTCCCCTGTAATCGCCTTTAAGCGGCACGCGGATCGAACCCACGGTTTTCACGTTACGATTTTTTTTAAATGTGTTGCGCGGCGGAGAATAGACGCGCGCCGGACGTATTTGCGGCTTGATATCTCTTGTCTCATTGGGAGTAGAAAGTCTGTTCATGGCTCTTTGGAAAGGGCTGCATCTCCCCTGTAATCGCCTTCGAGCGGCACGCGGATCGAACCCACGGTTTTCACGCTATGATTTTTTTAAATGTGTTGCGCGTCGGAGAAAATGCGCGCGTCGGACGTCATTGCGGCTTAATATCTCTTGTCTCCTTGGGAGTAGAAAGTCTTTTCATGGCTCTTTGGAAAGGTTTGCATCTCCCCTGTAATCGCCTTTAAGCGGCACGCGGATCGGACCCACCGTTCTTACGCTACGATTTTTTAAATGTGGTGCGTGGCGTAGAAAAGACGCGCGTAGGACGTATTTGCGGCTTAATATCTTTGGGCTCCTTGGGAGTAGGAAGTCTGTTCATGCCTCTTTGGAAAGGGCTGCATCTCCCCTGTAATCGCCTTTAAGCGGCACCCGGATCGGATCCACCGTTCTCACGCTACGATTTTTTAAACGTGGTGCGCGTCGGAGAAAATGCGCGTAATATCTCTTGTCTCCTTGGGAGTAGAAAGTCTGTTCATGGCTCTTTGGAAAGGGCTGTATCTCCCCTGTAATCGCCTTCGAGCGGCACGCGCATCGGAACCATCGTTATCACGCTACGATTTTTTAATGCCGCCAGGGATAGGCCGAAAGCGTGGCAGGTGGCGTTCGTTAGCGACAGTCATGGAGGTGATGCGCACCGAGTTGCACGCCATTAGGAGTTGGCCCGGCCTAGATGTGAGCGTTCAAAGTCAGCGCGTTTGTTTAAACTTTCTCCTCCAATTCGTTGCAATTGTACAAGCGTTTCTCGTTCATCCGACTGGAGCGTAACGCTTTATATGTTAATATTTCTGGTCTCCTTGGGAGTAGAAAGTCTGTTCATGGCTCTTTTGAAAGGGATGCATCTCCCCTGTAATGGCCTTCGAGTGGCACGCGGATCGAACCCACGTTTTTCACGCTACGATTTTTTTAAAATGTGTTGCGCGGCGGAGAAAAGACGCGCGCCGGACGTATTTGCGGCTTAATATCTCTTGTCTCCTTGGGAGTAGAAAGTCTGTTCATGGCTCTTTGGAAAGGTTTGCATCTTCCCTGTAATCGCCTTTAAGCGGCACGCGGATCGGACCCACCGTTCTTACGCTACGATTTTTTAAATGTGGTGCGCGGCGTAGAAAAGACGCGCGTCGGACGTCATTGCGGCTTAATATCTCTTGTCTCCTTGGGAGTAGAAAGTCTTTTCATGGTTCTTTGGAAAGGGCTGCATCTCCCCTGTAATCGCCTTCGCGCGGCACGCGGATCGGAACCATCGTTATCACGCTACGATTTTTTAATGCCGACAGGGACGGGCCGAAAGCTTGGCAGGTGGCGTTCGTTAGGAAAAGTCATGGACGTGATGCGGACCGAGTTGCAGGCCATTTGGACCTGGCCCGGCCTAGATGTGAGCCTTCAAAGTCAGCGCGTTTGTTTAAACTTTCTCCTCCAATTCGTTGCAATTGTACAAGCGTTTCTCGCTCATCCGACTGGAGCGTAACGCTTTATCTGTTAATATCTCTGGTCTCCTTGGGAGTAGAAAGTCTGTTCATGGCTCTTTGGAAAGGGATGCATCTCCCCTGTAATCGCCTTCGAGCGGCACGCGGATCGAACCCACGGTTTTCACGCTATGATTTTTTTAAATGTGGTGCGCGGCGGAGGAAATGCGCGCGTCGGACGTCATTTCGGCTTAATATCTCTTGTCTCCTTGGGAGTAGAAAGTCTTTTCATGGTTCTTTGGAAAGGGCTGCATCTCCCTTGTAATCGCCTTCGAGCGGCACGCGGATCGAACCCACGGTTTTCACGCTATGATTTTTTTAAATGTGGTGCGCGGCGGAGGAAATGCGCGCGTCGGACGTCATTTCGGCTTAATATCTCTTGTCTCCTTGGGAGTAGAAAGTCTTTTCATGGCTCTTTGGAAAGGGCTGCATCTCCGCTGTAATCGCCTTCGAGCGGCACGCGGATCGAACCCACGGTTTTCACGCTATGATTTTTTTAAATGTGGTGCGCGGCGGAGAAAATGCGCGCGTCGGACATCATTTCGGCTTAATATCTATTGTCTCCTTGGGAGTAGAAAGTCTATTCATGGCTCTTTGGAAAGGTTTGCATCTCCCTTGTAATCGCCTTTAAGCGGCACGCGGATTGGACCCACCGTTCTTCCGATACGATTTTTTAAATGTGGTGCGCGGCGTAGAAAAGACGCGCGTAGGACGTATTTGCGGCTTAATATCTTTGGGCTCCTTGGGAGTAGGAAGTCTGTTCATGCCTCTTTGGAAAGGGCTGCATCTCCCCTGTAATCGCCTTCGAGCGGCACGCGGATCGAACCCACGGTTTTCACGCTATGATTTTTTTAAATGTGGTGCGCGGCGGAGGAAATGCGCGCGTCGGACGTCATTTCGGCTTAATATCTCTTGTCTCCTTGGGAGTAGAAAGTATTTTAATGGCTCTTTGGAAAGGGCTGCATCTCCCCTGTAATCGCCTTTAAGCGGCACGCGGATCGAACCCACGGTTTTCACGTTACGATTTTTTTTAAATGTGTTGCGCGGCGGAGAATAGACGCGCGCCGGACGTATTTGCGGCTTGATATCTCTTGTCTCATTGGGAGTAGAAAGTCTGTTCATGGCTCTTTGGAAAGGGCTGCATCTCCCCTGTAATCGCCTTCGAGCGGCACGCGGATCGAACCCACGGTTTTCACGCTATGATTTTTTTAAATGTGTTGCGCGTCGGAGAAAATGCGCGCGTCGGACGTCATTGCGGCTTAATATCTCTTGTCTCCTTGGGAGTAGAAAGTCTTTTCATGGCTCTTTGGAAAGGTTTGCATCTCCCCTGTAATCGCCTTTAAGCGGCACGCGGATCGGACCCACCGTTCTTACGCTACGATTTTTTAAATGTGGTGCGTGGCGTAGAAAAGACGCGCGTAGGACGTATTTGCGGCTTAATATCTTTGGGCTCCTTGGGAGTAGGAAGTCTGTTCATGCCTCTTTGGAAAGGGCTCCATCTCCCCTGTAATCGCCTTCGAGCGGCACGCGGATCGAACCCACGGTTTTCACGCTATGATTTTTTTAAATGTGCTGCGCGGCGGAGAAAATGCGCGCGTCGGACGTCATTGCGGCTTAATATCTCTTGTCTCCTTGGGAGTAGAAAGTCTTTTCATGGTTCTTTGGAAAGGGTTGCATCTCCCCTGTAATCGCCTTTAAGCGGCACGCGGATCGGACCCACCGTTCTCACGCTACGATTTTTTAAACGTGGTGCGTGTCGGAGAAAATGCGCGTAATATCTCTTGTCTCCTTGGGAGTAGAAAGTCTGTTCATGGCTCTTTGGAAAGGGCTGTATCTCCCCTGTAATCTCCTTCGAGCGGCACGCGCATCGGAACCATCGTTATCACGCTACGATTTTTTAATGCCGCCAGGGATAGGCCGAAAGCGTGGCAGGTGGCGTTCGTTAGGGACAGTCATGGAGGTGATGCACACCGAGTTGCACGCCATTTGGAGTTGGCCCGGCCTAGATGTGAGCGTTCAAAGTCAGCGCGTTTGTTTAAACTTTCTCCTCCAATTCGTTGCAATTGTACAAGCGTTTCTCGTTCATCCGACTGGAGCGTAACGCTTTATATGTTAATATTTCTGGTCTCCTTGGGAGTAGAAAGTCTGTTCATGGCTCTTTTGAAAGGGATGCATCTCCCCTGTAATCGCCTTCGAGCGGCACGCGGATCGAACCCACGTTTTTCACGCTACGATTTTTTTTAATGTGTTGCGCGGCGGAGGAAATGCGCGCGTCGGACGTCATTTCGGCTTAATATCTCTTGTCTCCTTGGGAGTAGAAAGTCTTTTCATGGCTCTTTGGAAAGGGCTGCATCTCCGCTGTAATCGCCTTCGAGCGGCACGCGGATCGAACCCTCGGTTTTCACGCTATGATTTTTTTAAATGTGGTGCGCGGCGGAGAAAATGCGCGCGTCGGACGTCATTTCGGCTTAATATCTATTGTCTCCTTGGGAGTAGAAAGTCTTTTCATGGCTCTTTGGAAAGGTTTGCATCTCCCTTGTAATCGCCTTTAAGTGGCACGCGGATTGGACCCACCGTTCTTCCGATACGATTTTTTAAATGTGGTGCGCGGCGTAGAAAAGACACGCGTAGGACGTATTTGCGGCTTAATATCTTTGGGCTCCTTGGGAGTAGGAAGTCTGTTCATGCCTCTTTGGAAAGGGCTCCATCTCCCCTGTAATCGCCTTCGAGCGGCACGCGGATCGAACCCACGTTTTTCACGCTACGATTTTTTTTAAATGTGTTGCGCGGCGGAGAAAAGACGCGCGCCGGACGTCATTGCGGCTTAATATCTCTTGTCTCCTTGGGAGTAGGAAGTCTGTTCATGGCTCTTTGGAAAGGGCTGCATCTCCCCTGTAATCGCCTTTAAGCGGCACCCGGATCGGATCCACCATTCTCACGCTACGATTTTTTAAACGTGGTGCGCGTCGGAGAAAATGCGCGTAATATCTCTTGTCTCCTTGGGAGTAGAAAGTCTGTTCATGGCTCTTTGGAAAGGGCTGTATCTCCCCTGTAATCGCCTTCGAGCGGCACGCGCATCGGAACCATCGTTATCACGCTACGATTTTTTAATGCCGCCAGGGATAGGCCGAAAGCGTGGCAGGTGGCGTTCGTTAGCGACAGTCATGGAGGTGATGCGCACCGAGTTGCACGCCATTTGGAGTTGGCCCGGCCTAGATGTGAGCGTTCAAAGTCAGCGCGTTTGTTTAAACTTTCTCCTCCAATTCGTTGCAATTGTACAAGCGTTTCTCGTTCATCCGACTGGAGCGTAACGCTTTATATGTTAATATTTCTGGTCTCCTTGGGAGTAGAAAGTCTGTTCATGGCTCTTTTGAAAGGGATGCATCTCCCCTGTAATGGCCTTCGAGCGGCACGCGGATCGAACCCACGTTTTTCACGCTACGATTTTTTTAAAATGTGTTGCGCGGCGGAGAAAAGACGCGTGCCGGACGTATTTGCGGCTTAATATCTCTTGTCTCCTTGGGAGTAGAAAGTCTGTTCATGGCTCTTTGGAAAGGTTTGCATCTTCCCTGTAATCGCCTTTAAGCGGCACGCGGATCGGACCCACCGTTCTTACGCTACGATTTTTTAAATGTGGTGCGCGGCGTAGAAAAGACGCGCGTCGGACGTCATTGCGGCTTAATATCTCTTGTCTCCTTGGGAGTAGAAAGTCTTTTCATGGTTCTTTGGAAAGGGCTGCATCTCCCCTGTAATCGCCTTCGCGCGGCACGCGGATCGGAACCATCGTTATCACGCTACGATTTTTTAATGCCGACAGGGACGGGCCGAAAGCTTGGCAGGTGGCGTTCGTTAGGAAAAGTCATGGACGTGATGCGGACCGAGTTGCAGGCCATTTGGACCTGGCCCGGCCTAGATGTGAGCCTTCAAAGTCAGCGCGTTTGTTTAAACTTTCTCCTCCAATTCGTTGCAATTGTACAAGCGTTTCTCGCTCATCCGACTGGAGCGGAACGCTTTATCTGTTAATATCTCTGGTCTCCTTGGGAGTAGAAAGTTTGTTCATGGCTCTTTGGAAAGGGATGCATCTCCCCTGTAATCGCCTTTAAGCGGCATGCGGATCGGACCCACCGTTCTCACGCTACGATTTTTTAAACGTGGTGCGCGTCGGAGAAAATGCGCGTAATATCTCTTGTCTCCTTGGGAGTAGAAAGTCTGTTCATGGCTCTTTGGAAAGGGCTGTATCTCCCCTGTAATCACCTTCGAGCGGCACGCGGATCGAACCCACGTTTTTCACGCTACGATTTTTTTTAAATGTGTTGCGCGGCGGAGAAAAGACGCGCGCCGGACGTATTTGCGGCTTAATATCTCTTGTCTCATTGGGTGTAGAAAGTCTGTTCATGGCTCTTTGGAAAGGTTTGCATCTCCCTTGTAATCGCCTTTAAGCGGCACGCGGATTGGACCCACCGTTCTTCCGATACGATTTTTTAAATGTGGTGCGCGGCGTAGAAAAGACGCGCGTAGGACGTCATTTCGGCTTAATATCTCTTGTCTCCTTGGGAGTAGAAAGTCTTTTCATGGCTCTTTGGAAAGGGCTGCATCTCCGCTGTAATCGCCTTCGAGCGGCACGCGGATCGAACCCACGGTTTTCACGCTATGATTTTTTTAAATGTGGTGCGCGGCGGAGAAAATGCGCGCGTCGGACGTCATTTCGGCTTAATATCTATTGTCTCCTTGGGAGTAGAAAGTCTTTTCATGGCTCTTTGGAAAGGTTTGCATCTCCCTTGTAATCGCCTTTAAGCGGCACGCGGATTGGACCCACCGTTCTTCCGATACGATTTTTTAAATGTGGTGCGCGGCGTAGAAAAGACGCGCGTAGGACGTATTTGCGGCTTAATATCTTTGGGCTCCTTGGGAGTAGGAAGTCTGTTCATGCCTCTTTGGAAAGGGCTGCATCTCCCCTGTAATCGCCTTCGAGCGGCACGCGGATCGAACCCACGGTTTTCACGCTATGATTTTTTTAAATGTGGTGCGCGGCGGAGGAAATGCGCGCGTCGGACGTCATTTCGGCTTAATATCTCTTGTCTCCTTGGGAGTAGAAAGTCTTTTCATGGCTCTTTGGAAAGGGCTGCATCTCCCCTGTAATCGCCTTTAAGCGGCACGCGGATCGAACCCACGGTTTTCACGTTACGATTTTTTTTAAATGTCTTGCGCGGCGGAGAAAATGCGCGCGTCGGACGTCATTGCGGCTTAATATCTCTTGTCTCCTTGGGAGTAGAAAGTCTTTTCATGGCTCTTTGGAAAGGTTTGCATCTCCCCTGTAATCGCCTTTAAGCGGCACGCGGATCGGACCCACCGTTCTTACGCTACGATTTTTTAAATGTGGTGCGCGGCGTAGAAAAGACGCGCGTAGGACGTATTTGCGGCTTAATATCTTTGGGCTCCTTGGGAGTAGGAAGTCTGTTCATGCCTCATTGGAAAGGGCTGCATCTCCCCTGTAATCGCCTTCGAGCGGCACGCGGATCGAACCCACGGTTTTCACGCTATGATTTTTTTAAATGTGGTGCGCGGCGGAGGAAATGCGCGCGTCGGACGTCATTTCGGCTTAATATCTCTTGTCTCCTTGGGAGTAGAAAGTCTTTTCATGGCTCTTTGGAAAGGGCTGCATCTCCCCTGTAATCGCCTTTAAGCGGCACGCGGATCGAACCCACGGTTTTCACGCTACGATTTTTTTTAAATGTGTTGCGCGGCGGAGAATAGACGCGCGCCGGACGTATTTGCGGCTTGATATCTCTTGTCTCATTGGGAGTAGAAAGTCTGTTCATGGCTCTTTGGAAAGGGCTGCATCTCCCCTGTAATCGCCTTCGAGCGGCACGCGGATCGAACCCACGGTTTTCACGCTACGATTTTTTTTAAATGTGTTGCGCGGCGGAGAAAAGACGCGCGCCGGACGTATTTGCGGCTTAATATCTCTTGTCTCATTGGGTGTAGAAAGTCTGTTCATGGCTCTTTGGAAAGGTTTGCATCTCCCCTGTAATCGCCTTTAAGCGGCACGCGGATCGGACCCACCGTTCTTACGCTACGATTTTTTAAATGTGGTGCGCGGCGTAGAAAAGACGCGCGTAGGACGTATTTGCGGCTTAATATCTTTGGGCTCCTTGGGAGTAGGAAGTCTGTTCATGCCTCTTTGGAAAGGGCTGCATCTCCCCTGTAATCGCCTTCGAGCGGCACGCGGATCGAACCCACGGTTTTCACGCTATGATTTTTTTAAATGTGGTGCGCGGCGGAGGAAATGCGCGCGTCGGACGTCATTTCGGCTTAATATCTCTTGTCTCCTTGGGAGTAGAAAGTATTTTAATGGCTCTTTGGAAAGGGCTGCATCTCCCCTGTAATCGCCTTTAAGCGGCACGCGGATCGAACCCACGGTTTTCACGTTACGATTTTTTTTAAATGTGTTGCGCGGCGGAGAATAGACGCGCGCCGGACGTATTTGCGGCTTGATATCTCTTGTCTCATTGGGAGTAGAAAGTCTGTTCATGGCTCTTTGGAAAGGGCTGCATCTCCCCTGTAATCGCCTTCGAGCGGCACGCGGATCGAACCCACGGTTTTCACGCTATGATTTTTTTAAATGTGTTGCGCGTCGGAGAAAATGCGCGCGTCGGACGTCATTGCGGCTTAATATCTCTTGTCTCCTTGGGAGTAGAAAGTCTTTTCATGGCTCTTTGGAAAGGTTTGCATCTCCCCTGTAATCGCCTTTAAGCGGCACGCGGATCGGACCCACCGTTCTTACGCTACGATTTTTTAAATGTGGTGCGTGGCGTAGAAAAGACGCGCGTAGGACGTATTTGCGGCTTAATATCTTTGGGCTCCTTGGGAGTAGGAAGTCTGTTCATGCCTCTTTGGAAAGGGCTCCATCTCCCCTGTAATCGCCTTCGAGCGGCACGCGGATCGAACCCACGGTTTTCACGCTATGATTTTTTTAAATGTGCTGCGCGGCGGAGAAAATGCGCGCGTCGGACGTCATTGCGGCTTAATATCTCTTGTCTCCTTGGGAGTAGAAAGTCTTTTCATGGTTCTTTGGAAAGGGTTGCATCTCCCCTGTAATTGCCTTTAAGCGGCACGCGGATCGGACCCACCGTTCTCACGCTACGATTTTTTAAACGTGGTGCGTGTCGGAGAAAATGCGCGTAATATCTCTTGTCTCCTTGGGAGTAGAAAGTCTGTTCATGGCTCTTTGGAAAGGGCTGTATCTCCCCTGTAATCTCCTTCGAGCGGCACGCGCATCGGAACCATCGTTATCACGCTACGATTTTTTAATGCCGCCAGGGATAGGCCGAAAGCGTGGCAGGTGGCGTTCGTTAGGGACAGTCATGGAGGTGATGCACACCGAGTTGCACGCCATTTGGAGTTGGCCCGGCCTAGATGTGAGCGTTCAAAGTCAGCGCGTTTGTTTAAACTTTCTCCTCCAATTCGTTGCAATTGTACAAGCGTTTCTCGTTCATCCGACTGGAGCGTAACGCTTTATATGTTAATATTTCTGGTCTCCTTGGGAGTAGAAAGTCTGTTCATGGCTCTTTTGAAAGGGATGCATCTCCCCTGTAATCGCCTTCGAGCGGCACGCGGATCGAACCCACGTTTTTCACGCTACGATTTTTTTTAAATGTGTTGCGCGGCGGAGGAAATGCGCGCGTCGGACGTCATTTCGGCTTAATATCTCTTGTCTCCTTGGGAGTAGAAAGTCTTTTCATGGCTCTTTGGAAAGGGCTGCATCTCCGCTGTAATCGCCTTCGAGCGGCACGCGGATCGAACCCTCGGTTTTCACGCTATGATTTTTTTAAATGTGGTGCGCGGCGGAGAAAATGCGCGCGTCGGACGTCATTTCGGCTTAATATCTATTGTCTCCTTGGGAGTAGAAAGTCTTTTCATGGCTCTTTGGAAAGGTTTGCATCTCCCTTGTAATCGCCTTTAAGTGGCACGCGGATTGGACCCACCGTTCTTCCGATACGATTTTTTAAATGTGGTGCGCGGCGTAGAAAAGACACGCGTAGGACGTATTTGCGGCTTAATATCTTTGGGCTCCTTGGGAGTAGGAAGTCTGTTCATGCCTCTTTGGAAAGGGCTCCATCTCCCCTGTAATCGCCTTCGAGCGGCACGCGGATCGAACCCACGTTTTTCACGCTACGATTTTTTTTAAATGTGTTGCGCGGCGGAGAAAAGACGCGCGCCGGACGTCATTGCGGCTTAATATCTCTTGTCTCCTTGGGAGTAGGAAGTCTGTTCATGGCTCTTTGGAAAGGGCTGCATCTCCCCTGTAATCGCCTTTAAGCGGCACCCGGATCGGATCCACCGTTCTCACGCTACGATTTTTTAAACGTGGTGCGCGTCGGAGAAAATGCGCGTAATATCTCTTGTCTCCTTGGGAGTAGAAAGTCTGTTCATGGCTCTTTGGAAAGGGCTGTATCTCCCCTGTAATCGCCTTCGAGCGGCACGCGCATCGGAACCATCGTTATCACGCTACGATTTTTTAATGCCGCCAGGGATAGGCCGAAAGCGTGGCAGGTGGCGTTCGTTAGCGACAGTCATGGAGGTGATGCGCACCGAGTTGCACGCCATTTGGAGTTGGCCCGGCCTAGATGTGAGCGTTCAAAGTCAGCGCGTTTGTTTAAACTTTCTCCTCCAATTCGTTGCAATTGTACAAGCGTTTCTCGTTCATCCGACTGGAGCGTAACGCTTTATATGTTAATATTTCTGGTCTCCTTGGGAGTAGAAAGTCTGTTCATGGCTCTTTTGAAAGGGATGCATCTCCCCTGTAATGGCCTTCGAGCGGCACGCGGATCGAACCCACGTTTTTCACGCTACGATTTTTTTAAAATGTGTTGCGCGGCGGAGAAAAGACGCGTGCCGGACGTATTTGCGGCTTAATATCTCTTGTCTCCTTGGGAGTAGAAAGTCTGTTCATGGCTCTTTGGAAAGGTTTGCATCTTCCCTGTAATCGCCTTTAAGCGGCACGCGGATCGGACCCACCGTTCTTACGCTACGATTTTTTAAATGTGGTGCGCGGCGTAGAAAAGACGCGCGTCGGACGTCATTGCGGCTTAATATCTCTTGTCTCCTTGGGAGTAGAAAGTCTTTTCATGGTTCTTTGGAAAGGGCTGCATCTCCCCTGTAATCGCCTTCGCGCGGCACGCGGATCGGAACCATCGTTATCACGCTACGATTTTTTAATGCCGACAGGGACGGGCCGAAAGCTTGGCAGGTGGCGTTCGTTAGGAAAAGTCATGGACGTGATGCGGACCGAGTTGCAGGCCATTTGGACCTGGCCCGGCCTAGATGTGAGCCTTCAAAGTCAGCGCGTTTGTTTAAACTTTCTCCTCCAATTCGTTGCAATTGTACAAGCGTTTCTCGCTCATCCGACTGGAGCGGAACGCTTTATCTGTTAATATCTCTGGTCTCCTTGGGAGTAGAAAGTTTGTTCATGGCTCTTTGGAAAGGGATGCATCTCCCCTGTAATCGCCTTTAAGCGGCATGCGGATCGGACCCACCGTTCTCACGCTACGATTTTTTAAACGTGGTGCGCGTCGGAGAAAATGCGCGTAATATCTCTTGTCTCCTTGGGAGTAGAAAGTCTGTTCATGGCTCTTTGGAAAGGGCTGTATCTCCCCTGTAATCACCTTCGAGCGGCACGCGGATCGAACCCACGTTTTTCACGCTACGATTTTTTTTAAATGTGTTGCGCGGCGGAGAAAAGACGCGCGCCGGACGTATTTGCGGCTTAATATCTCTTGTCTCATTGGGTGTAGAAAGTCTGTTCATGGCTCTTTGGAAAGGTTTGCATCTCCCTTGTAATCGCCTTTAAGCGGCACGCGGATTGGACCCACCGTTCTTCCGATACGATTTTTTAAATGTGGTGCGCGGCGTAGAAAAGACGCGCGTAGGACGTCATTTCGGCTTAATATCTCTTGTCTCCTTGGGAGTAGAAAGTATTTTCATGGCTCTTTGGAAAGGGCTGCATCTCCGCTGTAATCGCCTTCGAGCGGCACGCGGATCGAACCCACGGTTTTCACGCTATGATTTTTTTAAATGTGGTGCGCGGCGGAGAAAATGCGCGCGTCGGACGTCATTTCGGCTTAATATCTATTGTCTCCTTGGGAGTAGAAAGTCTTTTCATGGCTCTTTGGAAAGGTTTGCATCTCCCTTGTAATCGCCTTTAAGCGGCACGCGGATTGGACCCACCGTTCTTCCGATACGATTTTTTAAATGTGGTGCGCGGCGTAGAAAAGACGCGCGTAGGACGTATTTGCGGCTTAATATCTTTGGGCTCCTTGGGAGTAGGAAGTCTGTTCATGCCTCTTTGGAAAGGGCTGCATCTCCCCTGTAATCGCCTTCGAGCGGCACGCGGATCGAACCCACGGTTTTCACGCTATGATTTTTTTAAATGTGGTGCGCGGCGGAGGAAATGCGCGCGTCGGACGTCATTTCGGCTTAATATCTCTTGTCTCCTTGGGAGTAGAAAGTCTTTTCATGGCTCTTTGGAAAGGGCTGCATCTCCCCTGTAATCGCCTTTAAGCGGCACGCGGATCGAACCCACGGTTTTCACGTTACGATTTTTTTTAAATGTCTTGCGCGGCGGAGAATAGACGCGCGCCGGACGTATTTGCGGCTTGATATCTCTTGTCTCATTGGGAGTAGAAAGTCTGTTCATGGCTCTTTGGAAAGGGCTGCATCTCCCCTGTAATCGCCTTCGAGCGGCACGCGGATCGAACCCACGGTTTTCACGCTATGATTTTTTTAAATGTGTTGCGCGGCGGAGAAAATGCGCGCGTCGGACGTCATTGCGGCTTAATATCTCTTGTCTCCTTGGGAGTAGAAAGTCTTTTCATGGCTCTTTGGAAAGGTTTGCATCTCCCCTGTAATCGCCTTTAAGCGGCACGCGGATCGGACCCACCGTTCTTACGCTACGATTTTTTAAATGTGGTGCGCGGCGTAGAAAAGACGCGCGTAGGACGTATTTGCGGCTTAATATCTTTGGGCTCCTTGGGAGTAGGAAGTCTGTTCATGCCTCATTGGAAAGGGCTGCATCTCCCCTGTAATCGCCTTCGAGCGGCACGCGGATCGAACCCACGGTTTTCACGCTATGATTTTTTTAAATGTGGTGCGCGGCGGAGGAAATGCGCGCGTCGGACGTCATTTCGGCTTAATATCTCTTGTCTCCTTGGGAGTAGAAAGTCTTTTCATGGCTCTTTGGAAAGGGCTGCATCTCCCCTGTAATCGCCTTTAAGCGGCACGCGGATCGAACCCACGGTTTTCACGCTACGATTTTTTTTAAATGTGTTGCGCGGCGGAGAATAGACGCGCGCCGGACGTATTTGCGGCTTGATATCTCTTGTCTCATTGGGAGTAGAAAGTCTGTTCATGGCTCTTTGGAAAGGGCTGCATCTCCCCTGTAATCGCCTTCGAGCGGCACGCGGATCGAACCCACGGTTTTCACGCTACGATTTTTTTTAAATGTGTTGCGCGGCGGAGAAAAGACGCGCGCCGGACGTATTTGCGGCTTAATATCTCTTGTCTCATTGGGTGTAGAAAGTCTGTTCATGGCTCTTTGGAAAGGTTTGCATCTCCCCTGTAATCGCCTTTAAGCGGCACGCGGATCGGACCCACCGTTCTTACGCTACGATTTTTTAAATGTGGTGCGCGGCGTAGAAAAGACGCGCGTAGGACGTATTTGCGGCTTAATATCTTTGGGCTCCTTGGGAGTAGGAAGTCTGTTCATGCCTCTTTGGAAAGGGCTGCATCTCCCCTGTAATCGCCTTCGAGCGGCACGCGGATCGAACCCACGGTTTTCACGCTATGATTTTTTTAAATGTGGTGCGCGGCGGAGAAAATGCGCGCGTCGGACGTCATTTCGGCTTAATATCTATTGTCTCCTTAGGAGTAGAAAGTCTTTTCATGGCTCTTTGGAAAGGTTTGCATCTCCCTTGTAATCGCCTTTAAGCGGCACGCGGATTGGACCCACCGTTCTTCCGATACGATTTTTTAAATGTGGTGCGCGGCGTAGAAAAGACGCGCGTAGGACGTATTTGCGGCTTAATATCTTTGGGCTCCTTGGGAGTAGGAAGTCTGTTCATGCCTCTTTGGAAAGGGCTGCATCTCCCCTGTAATCGCCTTCGAGCGGCACGCGGATCGAACCCACGGTTTTCACGCTATGATTTTTTTAAATGTGGTGCGCGGCGGAGGAAATGCGCGCGTCGGACGTCATTTCGGCTTAATATCTCTTGTCTCCTTGGGAGTAGAAAGTATTTTAATGGCTCTTTGGAAAGGGCTGCATCTCCCCTGTAATCGCCTTTAAGCGGCACGCGGATCGAACCCACGGTTTTCACGTTACGATTTTTTTTAAATGTGTTGCGCGGCGGAGGATAGACGCGCGCCGGACGTATTTGCGGCTTGATATCTCTTGTCTCATTGGGAGTAGAAAGTCTGTTCATGGCTCTTTGGAAAGGGCTGCATCTCCCCTGTAATCGCCTTCGAGCGGCACGCGGATCGAACCCACGGTTTTCACGCTATGATTTTTTTAAATGTGTTGCGCGTCGGAGAAAATGCGCGCGTCGGACGTCATTGCGGCTTAATATCTCTTGTCTCCTTGGGAGTAGAAAGTCTTTTCATGGCTCTTTGGAAAGGTTTGCATCTCCCCTGTAATCGCCTTTAAGCGGCACGAGGATCGGACCCACCGTTCTTACGCTACGATTTTTTAAATGTGGTGCGCGGCGTAGAAAAGACGCGCGTAGGACGTATTTGCGGCTTAATATCTTTGGGCTCCTTGGGAGTAGGAAGTCTGTTCATGCCTCTTTGGAAAGGGCTCCATCTCCCCTGTAATCGCCTTCGAGCGGCACGCGGATCGAACCCACGGTTTTCACGCTATGATTTTTTTAAATGTGCTGCGCGGCGGAGAAAATGCGCGCGTCGGACGTCATTGCGGCTTAATATCTCTTGTCTCCTTGGGAGTAGAAAGTATTTTCATGGTTCTTTGGAAAGGGTTGCATCTCCCCTGTAATCGCCTTTAAGCGGCACGCGGATCGGACCCACCGTTCTCACGCTACGATTTTTTAAACGTGGTGCGCGTCGGAGAAAATGCGCGTAATATCTCTTGTCTCCTTGGGAGTAGAAAGTCTGTTCATGGCTCTTTGGAAAGGGCTGTATCTCCCCTGTAATCGCCTTCGAGCGGCACGCGCATCGGAACCATCGTTATCACGCTACGATTTTTTAATGCCGCCAGGGATAGGCCGAAAGCGTGGCAGGTGGCGTTCGTTAGGGACAGTCATGGAGGTGATGCACACCGAGTTGCACGCCATTTGGAGTTGGCCCGGCCTAGATGTGAGCGTTCAAAGTCAGCGCGTTTGTTTAAACTTTCTCCTCCAATTCGTTGCAATTGTACAAGCGTTTCTCGTTCATCCGACTGGAGCGTAACGCTTTATATGTTAATATTTCTGGTCTCCTTGGGAGTAGAAAGTCTGTTCATGGCTCTTTTGAAAGGGATGCATCTCCCCTGTAATCGCCTTCGAGCGGCACGCGGATCGAACCCACGTTTTTCACGCTACGATTTTTTTTAAATGTGTTGCGCGGCGGAGGAAATGCGCGCGTCGGACGTCATTTCGGCTTAATATCTCTTGTCTCCTTGGGAGTAGAAAGTATTTTAATGGCTCTTTGGAAAGGGCTGCATCTCCCCTGTAATCGCCTTTAAGCGGCACGCGGATCGAACCCACGGTTTTCACGTTACGATTTTTTTTAAATGTGTTGCGCGGCGGAGAATAGACGCGCGCCGGAAGTATTTGCGGCTTAATATCTCTTGTCTCATTGGGAGTAGAAAGTCTGTTCATGGCTCTTTGGAAAGGGCTGCATCTCCCCTGTAATCGCCTTTAAGCGGCACGCGGATCGGACCCACCGTTCTCACGCTACGATTTTTTAAACGTGGTGCGCGTCGGAGAAAATGCGCGTAATATCTCTTGTCTCCTTGGGAGTAGAAAGTCTGTTCATGGCTCTTTGGAAAGGGCTGCATCTCCGCTGTAATCGCCTTCGAGCGGCACGCGGATCGAACCCACGGTTTTCACGCTATGATTTTTTTAAATGTGGTGCGCGGCGGAGAAAATGCGCGCGTCGGACGTCATTTCGGCTTAATATCTATTGTCTCCTTGGGAGTAGAAAGTCTTTTCATGGCTCTTTGGAAAGGTTTGCATCTCCCTTGTAATCGCCTTTAAGCGGCACGCGGATTGGACCCACCGTTCTTCCGATACGATTTTTTAAATGTGGTGCGCGGCGTAGAAAAGACGCGCGTAGGACGTATTTGCGGCTTAATATCTTTGGGCTCCTTGGGAGTAGGAAGTCTGTTCATGCCTCTTTGGAAAGGGCTGCATCTCCCCTGTAATCGCCTTCGAGCGGCACGCGGATCGAACCCACGGTTTTCACGCTATGATTTTTTTAAATGTGGTGCGCGGCGGAGGAAATGCGCGCGTCGGACGTCATTTCGGCTTAATATCTCTTGTCTCCTTGGGAGTAGAAAGTATTTTAATGGCTCTTTGGAAAGGGCTGCATCTCCCCTGTAATCGCCTTTAAGCGGCACGCGGATCGAACCCACGGTTTTCACGTTACGATTTTTTTTAAATGTGTTGCGCGGCGGAGAATAGACGCGCGCCGGACGTATTTGCGGCTTGATATCTCTTGTCTCATTGGGAGTAGAAAGTCTGTTCATGGCTCTTTGGAAAGGGCTGCATCTCCCCTGTAATCGGCTTCAAGCGGCACGCGGATCGAACCCACGGTTTTCACGCTATGATTTTTTTAAATGTGTTGCGCGTCGGAGAAAATGCGCGCGTCGGACGTCATTGCGGCTTAATATCTCTTGTCTCCTTGGGAGTAGAAAGTCTTTTCATGGCTCTTTGGAAAGGTTTGCATCTCCCCTGTAATCGCCTTTAAGCGGCACGCGGATCGGACCCACCGTTCTTACGCTACGATTTTTTAAATGTGGTGCGCGACGTAGAAAAGACGCGCGTAGGACGTATTTGCGGCTTAATATCTTTGGGCTCCTTGGGAGTAGGAAGTCTGTTCATGCCTCTTTGGAAAGGGCTCCATCTCCCCTGTAATCGCCTTCGAGCGGCACGCGGATCGAACCCACGGTTTTCACGCTATGATTTTTTTAAATGTGCTGCGCGGCGGAGAAAATGCGCGCGTCGGACGTCATTGCGGCTTAATATCTCTTGTCTCCTTGGGAGTAGAAAGTCTTTTCATGGTTCTTTGGAAAGGGTTGCATCTCCCCTGTAATCGCCTTTAAGCGGCACGCGGATCGGACCCACCGTTCTCACGCTACGATTTTTTAAACGTGGTGCGCGTCGGAGAAAATGCGCGTAATATCTCTTGTCTCCTTGGGAGTAGAAAGTCTGTTCATGGCTCTTTGGAAAGGGCTGTATCTCCCCTGTAATCGCCTTCGAGCGGCACGCGCATCGGAACCATCGTTATCACGCTACGATTTTTTAATGCCGCCAGGGATAGGCCGAAAGCGTGGCAGGTGGCGTTCGTTAGGGACAGTCATGGAGGTGATGTACACCGAGTTGCACGCCATTTGGAGTTGGCCCGGCCTAGATGTGAGCGTTCAAAGTCAGCGCGTTTGTTTAAACTTTCTCCTCCAATTCGTTGCAATTGTACAAGCGTTTCTCGTTCATCCGACTGGAGCGTAACGCTTTATATGTTAATATTTCTGGTCTCCTTGGGAGTAGAAAGTCTGTTCATGGCTCTTTTGAAAGGGATGCATCTCCCCTGTAATCGCCTTCGAGCGGCACGCGGATCGAACCCACGTTTTTCACGCTACGATTTTTTTTAAATGTGTTGCGCGGCGGAGGAAATGCGCGCGTCGGACGTCATTTCGGCTTAATATCTCTTGTCTCCTTGGGAGTAGAAAGTCTTTTCATGGCTCTTTGGAAAGGGCTGCATCTCCGCTGTAATCGCCTTCGAGCGGCACGCGGATCGAACCCACGGTTTTCACGCTATGATTTTTTTAAATGTGGTGCGCGGCGGAGAAAATGCGCGCGTCGGACGTCATTTCGGCTTAATATCTATTGTCTCCTTGGGAGTAGAAAGTCTTTTCATGGCTCTTTGGAAAGGTTTGCATCTCCCTTGTAATCGCCTTTAAGCGGCACGCGGATTGGACCCACCGTTCTTCCGATACGATTTTTTAAATGTGGTGCGCGGCGTAGAAAAGACGCGCGTAGGACGTATTTGCGGCTTAATATCTTTGGGCTCCTTGGGAGTAGGAAGTCTGTTCATGCCTCTTTGGAAAGGGCTCCATCTCCCCTGTAATCGCCTTCGAGCAGCACGCGGATCGAACCCACGGTTTTCACGCTATGATTTTTTTAAATGTGCTGCGCGGCGGAGAAAATGCGCGCGTCGGACGTCATTGCAGCTTAATATCTCTTGTCTCCTTGGGAGTAGAAAGTCTTTTCATGGTTCTTTGGAAAGGGTTGCATCTCCCCTGTAATCGCCTTTAAGCGGCACCCGGATCGGACCCACCGTTCTCACGCTACGATTTTTTAAACGTGGTGCGCGTCGGAGAAAATGCGCGTAATATCTCTTGTCTCCTTGGGAGTAGAAAGTCTGTTCATGGCTCTTTGGAAAGGGCTGTATCTCCCCTGTAATCGCCTTTGAGCTGCACGCGCATCGGAACCATCGTTATCACACTACGATTTTTTAATGCCGCCAGGGATAGGCCGAAAGCGTGGCAGGTGGCGTTCGTTAGCGACAGTCATGGAGGTGATGCGCACCGAGTTGCACGCCATTTGGAGTTGGCCCGGCCTAGATGTGAGCGTTCAAAGTCAGCGCGTTTGTTTAAACTTTCTCCTCCAATTCATTGCAATTGTACAAGCGTTTCTCGTTCATCCGACTGGAGCGTAACGATTTATATGTTAATATTTCTGGTCTCCTTGGGAGTAGAAAGTCTGTTCATGGCTCTTTTGAAAGGGATGCATCTCCCCTGTAATCGCCTTCGAGCGGCACGCGGATCGAACCCACGTTTTTCACGCTACGATTTTTTTTAAATGTGTTGCGCGGCGGAGAAAAGACGCGCGCCGGACGTATTTGCGGCTTAATATCTCTTGTCTCCTTGGGAGTAGAAAGTCTGTTCATGGCTCTTTGGAAAGGGCTGCATCTCCCCTGTAATCGCCTTCGAGCGGCACGCGGATCGAACCCACGGTTTTCACGCTATGATTTTTTTAAATGTGGTGCGCGGCGGAGGAAATGCGCGCGTCGGACGTCATTTCGGCTTAATATCTCTTGTCTCCTTGGGAGTAGAAAGTCTTTTCATGGCTCTTTGGAAAGGGCTGCATCTCCGCTGTAATCGCCTTTGAGCGGCACGCGGATCGAACCCACGGTTTTCACGCTATGATTTTTTTAAATGTGGTGCGCGGCGGAGGAAATGCGCGCGTCGGACGTCATTTCGGCTTAATATCTCTTGTCTCCTTGGGAGTAGAAAGTCTTTTCATGGCTCTTTGGAAAGGTTTGCATCTCCCCTGTAATCGCCTTTAAGCGGCACGCGGATCGGACCCACCGTTCTTACGCTACGATTTTTTAAATGTGGTGCGCGGCGTAGAAAAGACGCGCGTAGGACGTATTTGCGGCTTAATATCTTTGGGCTCCTTGGGAGTAGGAAGTCTGTTCATGCCTCTTTGGAAAGGGCTCCATCTCCCCTGTAATCGCCTTCGAGCGGCACGCGGATCGAACCCACGGTTTTCACGCTATGACTTTTTTAAATGTGCTGTGCGGCGGAGAAAATGCGCGCGTCGGACGTCATTGCGGCTTAATATCTCTTGTCTCCTTGGGAGTAGAAAGTCTTTTCATGGTTCTTTGGAAAGGGTTGCATCTCCCCTGTAATCGCCTTTAAGCGGCACGCGGATCGGACCCACCGTTCTCACGCTACGATTTTTTAAACGTGGTGCGCGTCGGAGAAAATGCGCGTAATATCTCTTGTCTCCTTGGGAGTAGAAAGTCTGTTCATGGCTCTTTGGAAAGGGCTGTATCTCCCCTGTAATCGCCTTCGAGCGGCACGCGCATCGGAACCATCGTTATCACGCTACGATTTTTTAATGCCGCCAGGGATAGGCCGAAAGCGTGGCAGGTGGCGTTCGTTAGGGACAGTCATGGAGGTGATGCACACCGAGTTGCACGCCATTTGGAGTTGGCCCGGCCTAGATGTGAGCGTTCAAAGTCAGCGCGTTTGTTTAAACTTTCTCCTCCAATTCGTTGCAATTGTACAAGCGTTTCTCGTTCATCCGACTGGAGCGTAACGCTTTATATGTTAATATTTCTGGTCTCCTTGGGAGTAGAAAGTCTGTTCATGGCTCTTTTGAAAGGGATGCATCTCCCCTGTAATTGCCTTCGAGCGGCACGCGGATCGAACCCACGTTTTTCACGCTACGATTTTTTTTAAATGTGTTGCGCGGCGGAGGAAATGCGCGCGTCGGACGTCATTTCGGCTTAATATCTCTTGTCTCCTTGGGAGTAGAAAGTCTTTTCATGGCTCTTTGGAAAGGGCTGCATCTCCGCTGTAATCGCCTTCGAGCGGCACGCGGATCGAACCCACGGTTTTCACGCTATGATTTTTTTAAATGTGGTGCGCGGCGGAGAAAATGCGCGCGTCGGACGTCATTTCGGCTTAATATCTATTGTCTCCTTGGGAGTAGAAAGTCTTTTCATGGCTCTTTGGAAAGGTTTGCATCTCCCTTGTAATCGCCTTTAAGCGGCACGCGGATTGGACCCACCGTTCTTCCGATACGATTTTTTAAATGTGGTGCGCGGCGTAGAAAAGACGCGCGTAGGACGTATTTGCGGCTTAATATCTTTGGGCTCCTTGGGAGTAGGAAGTCTGTTCATGCCTCTTTGGAAAGGGCTCCATCTCCCCTGTAATCGACTTCGAGCAGCACGCGGATCGAACCCACGGTTTTCACGCTATGATTTTTTTAAATGTGCTGCGCGGCGGAGAAAATGCGCGCGTCGGACGTCATTGCAGCTTAATATCTCTTGTCTCCTTGGGAGTAGAAAGTCTTTTCATGGTTCTTTGGAAAGGGTTGCATCTCCCCTGTAATCGCCTTTAAGCGGCACCCGGATCGGACCCACCGTTCTCACGCTACGATTTTTTAAACGTGGTGCGCGTCGGAGAAAATGCGCGTAATATCTCTTGTCTCCTTGGGAGTAGAAAGTCTGTTCATGGCTCTTTGGAAAGGGCTGTATCTCCCCTGTAATCGCCTTTGAGCTGCACGCGCATCGGAACCATCGTTATCACACTACGATTTTTTAATGCCGCCAGGGATAGGCCGAAAGCGTGGCAGGTGGCGTTCGTTAGCGACAGTCATGGAGGTGATGCGCACCGAGTTGCACGCCATTTGGAGTTGGCCCGGCCTAGATGTGAGCGTTCAAAGTCAGCGCGTTTGTTTAAACTTTCTCCTCCAATTCATTGCAATTGTACAAGCGTTTCTCGTTCATCCGACTGGAGCGTAACGATTTATATGTTAATATTTCTGGTCTCCTTGGGAGTAGAAAGTCTGTTCATGGCTCTTTTGAAAGGGATGCATCTCCCCTGTAATCGCCTTCGAGCGGCACGCGGATCGAACCCACGTTTTTCACGCTACGATTTTTTTTAAATGTGTTGCGCGGCGGAGAAAAGACGCGCGCCGGACGTATTTGCGGCTTAATATCTCTTGTCTCCTTGGGAGTAGAAAGTCTGTTCATGGCTCTTTGGAAAGGGCTGCATCTCCCCTGTAATCGCCTTCGAGCGGCACGCGGATCGAACCCACGGTTTTCACGCTATGATTTTTTTAAATGTGGTGCGCGGCGGAGGAAATGCGCGCGTCGGACGTCATTTCGGCTTAATATCTCTTGTCTCCTTGGGAGTAGAAAGTCTTTTCATGGCTCTTTGGAAAGGGCTGCATCTCCGCTGTAATCGCCTTCGAGCGGCACGCGGATCGAACCCACGGTTTTCACGCTATGATTTTTTTAAATGTGGTGCGCGGCGGAGGAAATGCGCGCGTCGGACGTCATTTCGGCTTAATATCTCTTGTCTCCTTGGGAGTAGAAAGTCTTTTCATGGCTCTTTGGAAAGGTTTGCATCTCCCCTGTAATCGCCTTTAAGCGGCACGCGGATCGGACCCACCGTTCTTACGCTACGATTTTTTAAATGTGGTGCGCGGCGTAGAAAAGACGCGCGTAGGACGTATTTGCGGCTTAATATCTTTGGGCTCCTTGGGAGTAGGAAGTCTGTTCATGCCTCTTTGGAAAGGGCTCCATCTCCCCTGTAATCGCCTTCGAGCGGCACGCGGATCGAACCCACGGTTTTCACGCTATGACTTTTTTAAATGTGCTGTGCGGCGGAGAAAATGCGCGCGTCGGACGTCATTGCGGCTTAATATCTCTTGTCTCCTTGGGAGTAGAAAGTCTTTTCATGGTTCTTTGGAAAGGGTTGCATCTCCCCTGTAATCGCCTTTAAGCGGCACGCGGATCGGACCCACCGTTCTCACGCTACGATTTTTTAAACGTGGTGCGCGTCGGAGAAAATGCGCGTAATATCTCTTGTCTCCTTGGGAGTAGAAAGTCTGTTCATGGCTCTTTGGAAAGGGCTGTATCTCCCCTGTAATCGCCTTCGAGCGGCACGCGCATCGGAACCATCGTTATCACGCTACGATTTTTTAATGCCGCCAGGGACGGGCCGAAAGCGTGGCAGGTGGCGTTCGTTAGGGACAGTCATGGAGGTGATGCACACCGAGTTGCACGCCATTTGGAGTTGGCCCGGCCTAGATGTGAGCGTTCAAAGTCAGCGCGTTTGTTTAAACTTTCTCCTCCAATTCGTTGCAATTGTACAAGCGTTTCTCGTTCATCCGACTGGAGCGTAACGATTTATATGTTAATATTTCTGGTCTCCTTGGGAGTAGAAAGTCTGTTCATGGCTCTTTTGAAAGGGATGCATCTCCCCTGTAATCGCCTTCGAGCGGCACGCGGATCGAACCCACGTTTTTCACGCTACGATTTTTTTTAAATGTGTTGCGCGGCGGAGAAAAGACGCGCGCCGGACGTATTTGCGGCTTAATATCTCTTGTCTCATTGGGTGTAGAAAGTCTGTTCATGGCTCTTTGGAAAGGGCTGCAACTCCCCTGTAATCGCCTTCGAGCGGCACGCGGATCGAACCCACGGTTTTCACGCTATGATTTTTTTAAATGTGGTGCGCGGCGGAGAAAATGCGCGCGTCGGACGTCATTTCGGCTTAATATCTATTGTCTCCTTGGGAGTAGAAAGTCTTTTCATGGCTCTTTGGAAAGGTTTGCATCTCCCTTGTAATCGCCTTTAAGCGGCACGCGGATTGGACCCACCGTTCTTCCGATACGATTTTTTAAATGTGGTGCGCGGCGTAGAAAAGACGCGCGTAGGACGTATTTGCGGCTTAATATCTTTGGGCTCCTTGGGAGTAGGAAGTCTGTTCATGCCTCTTTGGAAAGGGCTGCATCTCCCCTGTAATCGCCTTCGAGCGGCACGCGGATCGAACCCACGGTTTTCACGCTATGATTTTTTTAAATGTGGTGCGCGGCGGAGGAAATGCGCGCGTCGGACGTCATTTCGGCTTAATATCTCTTGTCTCCTTGGGAGTAGAAAGTCTTTTCATGGCTCTTTGGAAAGGGCTGCATCTCCCCTGTAATCGCCTTTAAGCGGCACGCGGATCGAACCCACGGTTTTCACGCTACGATTTTTTTTAAATGTGTTGCGCGGCGGAGAATAGACGCGCGCCGGACGTATTTGCGGCTTGATATCTCTTGTCTCATTGGGAGTAGAAAGTCTGTTCATGGCTCTTTGGAAAGGGCTGCATCTCCCCTGTAATCGCCTTCGAGCGGCACGCGGATCGAACCCACGGTTTTCACGCTACGATTTTTTTTAAATGTGTTGCGCGGCGGAGAAAAGACGCGCGCCGGACGTATTTGCGGCTTAATATCTCTTGTCTCATTGGGTGTAGAAAGTCTGTTCATGGCTCTTTGGAAGGGCTGCATCTCCCCTGTAATCGCCTTCGAGCGGCACGCGGATCGAACCCACGGTTTTCACGCTATGATTTTTTTAAATGTGGTGCGCGGCGGAGGAAATGCGCGCGTCGGACGTCATTTCGGCTTAATATCTCTTGTCTCCTTGGGAGTAGAAAGTATTTTAATGGCTCTTTGGAAAGGGCTGCATCTCCCCTGTAATCGCCTTTAAGCGGCACGCGGATCGAACCCACGGTTTTCACGTTACGATTTTTTTTAAATGTGTTGCGCGGCGGAGAATAGACGCGCGCCGGACGTATTTGCGGCTTGATATCTCTTGTCTCATTGGGAGTAGAAAGTCTGTTCATGGCTCTTTGGAAAGGGCTGCATCTCCCCTGTAATCGCCTTCGAGCGGCACGCGGATCGAACCCACGGTTTTCACGCTATGATTTTTTTAAATGTGTTGCGCGTCGGAGAAAATGCGCGCGTCGGACGTCATTGCGGCTTAATATCTCTTGTCTCCTTGGGAGTAGAAAGTCTTTTCATGGCTCTTTGGAAAGGTTTGCATCTCCCCTGTAATCGCCTTTAAGCGGCACGCGGATCGGACCCACCGTTCTTACGCTACGATTTTTTAAATGTGGTGCGCGGCGTAGAAAAGACGCGCGTAGGACGTATTTGCGGCTTAATATCTTTGGGCTCCTTGGGAGTAGGAAGTCTGTTCATGCCTCTTTGGATAGGGCTCCATCTCCCCTGTAATCGCCTTCGAGCGGCACGCGGATCGAACCCACGGTTTTCACGCTATGATTTTTTTAAATGTGCTGCGCGGCAGAGAAAATGCGCGCGTCGGACGTCATTGCGGCTTAATATCTCTTGTCTCCTTGGGAGTAGAAAGTCTTTTCATGGTTCTTTGGAAAGGGTTGCATCTCCCCTGTAATCGCCTTTAAGCGGCACGCGGATCGGACCCACCGTTCTCACGCTACGATTTTTTAAACGTGGTGCGCGTCGGAGAAAATGCGCGTAATATCTCTTGTCTCCTTGGGAGTAGAAAGTCTGTTCATGGCTCTTTGGAAAGGGCTGTATCTCCCCTGTAATCGCCTTCGAGCGGCACGCGCATTGGAACCATCGTTATCACGCTACGATTTTTTAATGCCGCCAGGGATAGGCCGAAAGCGTGGCAGGTGGCGTTCGTTAGGGACAGTCATGGAGGTGATGCACACCGAGTTGCACGCCATTTGGAGTTGGCCCGGCCTAGATGTGAGCGTTCAAAGTCAGCGCGTTTGTTTAAACTTTCTCCTCCAATTCGTTGCAATTGTACAAGCGTTTCTCGTTCATCCGACTGGAGCGTAACGCTTTATATGTTAATATTTCTGGTCTCCTTGGGAGTAGAAAGTCTGTTCATGGCTCTTTTGAAAGGGATGCATCTCCCCTGTAATCGCCTTCGAGCGGCACGCGGATCGAACCCACGTTTTTCACGCTACGATTTTTTTTAAATGTGTTGCGCGGCGGAGGAAATGCGCGCGTCGGACGTCATTTCGGCTTAATATCTCTTGTCTCCTTGGGAGTAGAAAGTCTTTTCATGGCTCTTTGGAAAGGGCTGCATCTCCGCTGTAATCGCCTTCGAGCGGCACGCGGATCGAACCCACGGTTTTCACGCTATGATTTTTTTAAATGTGGTGCGCGGCGGAGAAAATGCGCGCGTCGGACGTCATTTCGGCTTAATATCTATTGTCTCCTTGGGAGTAGAAAGTCTTTTCATGGCTCTTTGGAAAGGTTTGCATCTCCCTTGTAATCGCCTTTAAGCGGCACGCGGATCGGACCCACCGTTCTTCCGATACGATTTTTTAAATGTGGTGCGCGGCGTAGAAAAGACGCGCGTAGGACGTATTTGCGGCTTAATATCTTTGGGCTCCTTGGGAGTAGGAAGTCTGTTCATGCCTCTTTGGAAAGGGCTGCATCTCCCCTGTAATCGCCTTCGAGCGGCACGCGGATCGAACCCACGGTTTTCACGCTATGATTTTTTTAAATGTGGTGCGCGGCGGAGGAAATGCGCGCGTCGGACGTCATTTCGGCTTAATATCTCTTGTCTCCTTGGGAGTAGAAAGTATTTTAATGGCTCTTTGGAAAGGGCTGCATCTCCCCTGTAATCGCCTTTAAGCGGCACGCGGATCGAACCCACGGTTTTCACGTTACGATTTTTTTTAAATGTGTTGCGCGGCGGAGAATAGACGCGCGCCGGACGTATTTGCGGCTTGATATCTCTTGTCTCATTGGGAGTAGAAAGTCTGTTCATGGCTCTTTGGAAAGGGCTGCATCTCCCCTGTAATCGCCTTCGAGCGGCACGCGGATCGAACCCACGGTTTTCACGCTATGATTTTTTTAAATGTGTTGCGCGTCGGAGAAAATGCGCGCGTCGGACGTCATTGCGGCTTAATATCTCTTGTCTCCTTGGGAGTAGAAAGTCTTTTCATGGCTCTTTGGAAAGGTTTGCATCTCCCCTGTAATCGCCTTTAAGCGGCACGCGGATCGGACCCACCGTTCTTACGCTACGATTTTTTAAATGTGGTGCGCGGCGTAGAAAAGACGCGCGTAGGACGTATTTGCGGCTTAATATCTTTGGGCTCCTTGGGAGTAGGAAGTCTGTTCATGCCTCTTTGGAAAGGGCTCCATCTCCCCTGTAATCGCCTTCGAGCGGCACGCGGATCGAACCCACGGTTTTCACGCTATGATTTTTTTAAATGTGCTGCGCGGCAGAGAAAATGCGCGCGTCGGACGTCATTGCCACTTAATATCTCTTGTCTCCTTGGGAGTAGAAAGTCTTTTCATGGTTCTTTGGAAAGGGTTGCATCTCCCCTGTAATCGCCTTTAAGCGGCACGCGGATCGGACCCACCGTTCTCACGCTACGATTTTTTAAACGTGGTGCGCGTCGGAGAAAATGCGCGTAATATCTCTTGTCTCCTTGGGAGTAGAAAGTCTGTTCATGGCTCTTTGGAAAGGGCTGTATCTCCCCTGTAATCGCTTTCGAGCGGCACGCGCATTGGAACCATCGTTATCACGCTACGATTTTTTAATGCCGCCAGGGATAGGCCGAAAGCGTGGCAGGTGGCGTTCGTTAGGGACAGTCATGGAGGTGATGCACACCGAGTTGCACGCCATTTGGAGTTGGCCCGGCCTAGATGTGAGCGTTCAAAGTCAGCGCGTTTGTTTAAACTTTCTCCTCCAATTCGTTGCAATTGTACAAGCGTTTCTCGTTCATCGGACTGGAGCGTAACGCTTTATATGTTAATATTTCTGGTCTCCTTGGGAGTAGAAAGTCTGTTCATGGCTCTTTTGAAAGGGATGCATCTCCCCTGTAATCGCCTTCGAGCGGCACGCGGATCGAACCCACGTTTTTCACGCTACGATTTTTTTTAAATGTGTTGCGCGGCGGAGGAAATGCGCGCGTCGGACGTCATTTCGGCTTAATATCTCTTGTCTCCTTGGGAGTAGAAAGTCTTTTCATGGCTCTTTGGAAAGGGCTGCATCTCCGCTGTAATCGCCTTCGAGCGGCACGCGGATCGAACCCACGGTTTTCACGCTATGATTTTTTTAAATGTGGTGCGCGGCGGAGAAAATGCGCGCGTCGGACGTCATTTCGGCTTAATATCTATTGTCTCCTTGGGAGTAGAAAGTCTTTTCATGGCTCTTTGGAAAGGTTTGCATCTCCCTTGTAATCGCCTTTAAGCGGCACGCGGATCGGACCCACCGTTCTTCCGATACGATTTTTTAAATGTGGTGCGCGGCGTAGAAAAGACGCGCGTAGGACGTATTTGCGGCTTAATATCTTTGGGCTCCTTGGGAGTAGGAAGTCTGTTCATGCCTCTTTGGAAAGGGCTGCATCTCCCCTGTAATCGCCTTCGAGCGGCACGCGGATCGAACCCACGGTTTTCACGCTATGATTTTTTTAAATGTGGTGCGCGGCGGAGGAAATGCGCGCGTCGGACGTCATTTCGGCTTAATATCTCTTGTCTCCTTGGGAGTAGAAAGTATTTTAATGGCTCTTTGGAAAGGGCTGCATCTCCCCTGTAATCGCCTTTAAGCGGCACGCGGATCGAACCCACGGTTTTCACGTTACGATTTTTTTTAAATGTGTTGCGCGGCGGAGAATAGACGCGCGCCGGACGTATTTGCGGCTTGATATCTCTTGTCTCATTGGGAGTAGAAAGTCTGTTCATGGCTCTTTGGAAAGGGCTGCATCTCCCCTGTAATCGCCTTCGAGCGGCACGCGGATCGAACCCACGGTTTTCACGCTATGATTTTTTTAAATGTGTTGCGCGTCGGAGAAAATGCGCGCGTCGGACGTCATTGCGGCTTAATATCTCTTGTCTCCTTGGGAGTAGAAAGTCTTTTCATGGCTCTTTGGAAAGGTTTGCATCTCCCCTGTAATCGCCTTTAAGCGGCACGCGGATCGGACCCACCGTTCTTACGCTACGATTTTTTAAATGTGGTGCGCGGCGTAGAAAAGACGCGCGTAGGACGTATTTGCGGCTTAATATCTTTGGGCTCCTTGGGAGTAGGAAGTCTGTTCATGCCTCTTTGGAAAGGGCTCCATCTCCCCTGTAATCGCCTTCGAGCGGCACGCGGATCGAACCCACGGTTTTCACGCGATGATTTTTTTAAATGTGCTGCGCGGCAGAGAAAATGCGCGCGTCGGACGTCATTGCCACTTAATATCTCTTGTCTCCTTGGGAGTAGAAAGTCTTTTCATGGTTCTTTGGAAAGGGTTGCATCTCCCCTGTAATCGCCTTTAAGCGGCACGCGGATCGGACCCACCGTTCTCACGCTACGATTTTTTAAACGTGGTGCGCGTCGGAGAAAATGCGCGTAATATCTCTTGTCTCCTTGGGAGTAGAAAGTCTGTTCATGGCTCTTTGGAAAGGGCTGTATCTCCCCTGTAATCGCTTTCGAGCGGCACGCGCATTGGAACCATCGTTATCACGCTACGATTTTTTAATGCCGCCAGGGATAGGCCGAAAGCGTGGCAGGTGGCGTTCGTTAGGGACAGTCATGGAGGTGATGCACACCGAGTTGCACGCCATTTGGAGTTGGCCCGGCCTAGATGTGAGCGTTCAAAGTCAGCGCGTTTGTTTAAACTTTCTCCTCCAATTCGTTGCAATTGTACAAGCGTTTCTCGTTCATCGGACTGGAGCGTAACGCTTTATATGTTAATATTTCTGGTCTCCTTGGGAGTAGAAAGTCTGTTCATGGCTCTTTTGAAAGGGATGCATCTCCCCTGTAATCGCCTTCGAGCGGCACGCGGATCGAACCCACGTTTTTCACGCTACGATTTTTTTTAAATGTGTTGCGCGGCGGAGGAAATGCGCGCGTCGGACGTCATTTCGGCTTAATATCTCTTGTCTCCTTGGGAGTAGAAAGTCTTTTCATGGCTCTTTGGAAAGGGCTGCATCTCCGCTGTAATCGCCTTCGAGCGGCACGAGGATCGAACCCACGGTTTTCACGCTATGATTTTTTTAAATGTGGTGCGCGGCGGAGAAAATGCGCGCGTCGGACGTCATTTCGGCTTAATATCTATTGTCTCCTTGGGAGTAGAAAGTCTTTTCATGGCTCTTTGGAAAGGTTTGCATCTCCCTTGTAATCGCCTTTAAGCGGCACGCGGATTGGACCCACCGTTCTTCCGATACGATTTTTTAAATGTGGTGCGCGGCGTAGAAAAGACGCGCGTAGGACGTATTTGCGGCTTAATATCTTTGGGCTCCTTGGGAGTAGGAAGTCTGTTCATGCCTCTTTGGAAAGGGCTGCATCTCCCCTGTAATCGCCTTCGAGCGGCACGCGGATCGAACCCACGGTTTTCACGCTATGATTTTTTTAAATGTGGTGCGCGGCGGAGGAAATGCGCGCGTCGGACGTCATTTCGGCTTAATATCTCTTGTCTCCTTGGGAGTAGAAAGTCTTTTCATGGCTCTTTGGAAAGGGCTGCATCTCCCCTGTAATCGCCTTTAAGCGGCACGCGGATCGAACCCACGGTTTTCACGCTACGATTTTTTTTAAATGTGTTGCGCGGCGGAGAATAGAAGCGCGCCGGACGTATTTGCGGCTTGATATCTCTTGTCTCATTGGGAGTAGAAAGTCTGTTCATGGCTCTTTGGAAAGGGCTGCATCTCCCCTGTAATCGCCTTCGAGCGGCACGCGGATCGAACCCACGGTTTTCACGCTACGATTTTTTTTAAATGTGTTGCGCGGCGGAGAAAAGACGCGCGCCGGACGTATTTGCGGCTTAATATCTCTTGTCTCATTGGGTGTAGAAAGTCTGTTCATGGCTCTTTGGAAGGGCTGCATCTCCCCTGTAATCGCCTTCGAGCGGCACGCGGATCGAACCCACGGTTTTCACGCTATGATTTTTTTAAATGTGGTGCGCGGCGGAGGAAATGCGCGCGTCGGACGTCATTTCGGCTTAATATCTCTTGTCTCCTTGGGAGTAGAAAGTATTTTAATGGCTCTTTGGAAAGGGCTGCATCTCCCCTGTAATCGCCTTTAAGCGGCACGCGGATCGAACCCACGGTTTTCACGTTACGATTTTTTTTAAATGTGTTGCGCGGCGGAGAATAGACGCGCGCCGGACGTATTTGCGGCTTGATATCTCTTGTCTCATTGGGAGTAGAAAGTCTGTTCATGGCTCTTTGGAAAGGGCTGCATCTCCCCTGTAATCGCCTTCGAGCGGCACGCGGATCGAACCCACGGTTTTCACGCTATGATTTTTTTAAATGTGTTGCGCGTCGGAGAAAATGCGCGCGTCGGACGTCATTGCGGCTTAATATCTCTTGTCTCCTTGGGAGTAGAAAGTCTTTTCATGGCTCTTTGGAAAGGTTTGCATCTCCCCTGTAATCGCCTTTAAGCGGCACGCGGATCGGACCCACCGTTCTTACGCTACGATTTTTTAAATGTGGTGCGCGGCGTAGAAAAGACGCGCGTAGGACGTATTTGCGGCTTAATATCTTTGGGCTCCTTGGGAGTAGGAAGTCTGTTCATGCCTCTTTGGAAAGGGCTCCATCTCCCCTGTAATCGCCTTCGAGCGGCACGCGGATCGAACCCACGGTTTTCACGCTATGATTTTTTTAAATGTGCTGCGCGGCAGAGAAAATGCGCGCGTCGGACGTCATTGCGGCTTAATATCTCTTGTCTCCTTGGGAGTAGAAAGTCTTTTCATGGTTCTTTGGAAAGGGTTGCATCTCCCCTGTAATCGCCTTTAAGCGGCACGCGGATCGGACCCACCGTTCTCACGCTACGATTTTTTAAACGTGGTGCGCGTCGGAGAAAATGCGCGTAATATCTCTTGTCTCCTTGGGAGTAGAAAGTCTGTTCATGGCTCTTTGGAAAGGGCTGTATCTCCCCTGTAATCGCCTTCGAGCGGCACGCGCATTGGAACCATCGTTATCACGCTACGATTTTTTAATGCCGCCAGGGATAGGCCGAAAGCGTGGCAGGTGGCGTTCGTTAGGGACAGTCATGGAGGTGATGCACACCGAGTTGCACGCCATTTGGAGTTGGCCCGGCCTAGATGTGAGCGTTCAAAGTCAGCGCGTTTGTTTAAACTTTCTCCTCCAATTCGTTGCAATTGTACAAGCGTTTCTCGTTCATCCGACTGGAGCGTAACGCTTTATATGTTAATATTTCTGGTCTCCTTGGGAGTAGAAAGTCTGTTCATGGCTCTTTTGAAAGGGATGCATCTCCCCTGTAATCGCCTTCGAGCGGCACGCGGATCGAACCCACGTTTTTCACGCTACGATTTTTTTTAAATGTGTTGCGCGGCGGAGGAAATGCGCGCGTCGGACGTCATTTCGGCTTAATATCTCTTGTCTCCTTGGGAGTAGAAAGTCTTTTCATGGCTCTTTGGAAAGGGCTGCATCTCCGCTGTAATCGCTTTCGAGCGGCACGCGGATCGAACCCACGGTTTTCACGCTATGATTTTTTTAAATGTGGTGCGCGGCGGAGAAAATGCGCGCGTCGGACGTCATTTCGGCTTAATATCTCTTGTCTCCTTGGGAGTAGAAAGTCTTTTCATGGCTCTTTGGAAAGGGCTGCATCTCCCCTGTAATCGCCTTTAAGCGGCACGCGGATCGAACCCACGGTTTTCACGCTACGATTTTTTTTAAATGTGTTGCGCGGCGGAGAATAGACGCGCGCCGGACGTATTTGCGGCTTCATATCTCTTGTCTCATTGGGAGTAGAAAGTCTGTTCATGGCTCTTTGGAAAGGGCTGCATCTCCCCTGTAATCGCCTTCGAGCGGCACGCGGATCGAACCCACGGTTTTCACGCTACGATTTTTTTTAAATGTGTTGCGCGGCGGAGAAAAGACGCGCGCCGGACGTATTTGCGGCTTAATATCTCTTGTCTCATTGGGTGTAGAAAGTCCGTTCATGGCTCTTTGGAAGGGCTGCATCTCCCCTGTAATCGCCTTCGAGCGGCACGCGGATCGAACCCACGGTTTTCACGCTATGATTTTTTTAAATGTGGTGCGCGGCGGAGGAAATGCGCGCGTCGGACGTCATTTCGGCTTAATATCTCTTGTCTCCTTGGGAGTAGAAAGTATTTTAATGGCTCTTTGGAAAGGGCTGCATCTCCCCTGTAATCGCCTTTAAGCGGCACGCGGATCGAACCCACGGTTTTCACGTTACGATTTTTTTTAAATGTGTTGCGCGGCGGAGAATAGACGCGCGCCGGACGTATTTGCGGCTTGATATCTCTTGTCTCATTGGGAGTAGAAAGTCTGTTCATGGCTCTTTGGAAAGGGCTGCATCTCCCCTGTAATCGCCTTCGAGCGGCACGCGGATCGAACCCACGGTTTTCACGCTATGATTTTTTTAAATGTGTTGCGCGTCGGAGAAAATGCGCGCGTCGGACGTCATTGCGGCTTAATATCTCTTGTCTCCTTGGGAGTAGAAAGTCTTTTCATGGCTCTTTGGAAAGGTTTGCATCTCCCCTGTAATCGCCTTTAAGCGGCACGCGGATCGGACCCACCGTTCTTACGCTACGATTTTTTAAATGTGGTGCGCGGCGTAGAAAAGACGCGCGTAGGACGTATTTGCGGCTTAATATCTTTGGGCTCCTTGGGAGTAGGAAGTCTGTTCATGCCTCTTTGGAAAGGGCTCCATCTCCCCTGTAATCGCCTTCGAGCGGCACGCGGATCGAACCCACGGTTTTCACGCTATGATTTTTTTAAATGTGCTGCGCGGCAGAGAAAATGCGCGCGTCGGACGTCATTGCGGCTTAATATCTCTTGTCTCCTTGGGAGTAGAAAGTCTTTTCATGGTTCTTTGGAAAGGGTTGCATCTCCCCTGTAATCGCCTTTAAGCGGCACGCGGATCGGACCCACCGTTCTCACGCTACGATTTTTTAAACGTGGTGCGCGTCGGAGAAAATGCGCGTAATATCTCTTGTCTCCTTGGGAGTAGAAAGTCTGTTCATGGCTCTTTGGAAAGGGCTGTATCTCCCCTGTAATCGCCTTCGAGCGGCACGCGCATTGGAACCATCGTTATCACGCTACGATTTTTTAATGCCTCCAGGGATAGGCCGAAAGCGTGGCAGGTGGCGTTCGTTAGGGACAGTCATGGAGGTGATGCACACCGAGTTGCACGCCATTTGGAGTTGGCCCGGCCTAGATGTGAGCGTTCAAAGTCAGCGCGTTTGTTTAAACTTTCTCCTCCAATTCGTTGCAATTGTACAAGCGTTTCTCGTTCATCCGACTGGAGCGTAACGCTTTATATGTTAATATTTCTGGTCTCCTTGGGAGTAGAAAGTCTGTTCATGGCTCTTTTGAAAGGGATGCATCTCCCCTGTAATCGCCTTCGAGCGGCACGCGGATCGAACCCACGTTTTTCACGCTACGATTTTTTTTAAATGTGTTGCGCGGCGGAGGAAATGCGCGCGTCGGACGTCATTTCGGCTTAATATCTCTTGTCTCCTTGGGAGTAGAAAGTCTTTTCATGGCTCTTTGGAAAGGGCTGCATCTCCGCTGTAATCGCCTTCGAGCGGCACGCGGATCGAACCCACGGTTTTCACGCTATGATTTTTTTAAATGTGGTGCGCGGCGGAGAAAATGCGCGCGTCGGACGTCATTTCGGCTTAATATCTATTGTCTCCTTGGGAGTAGAAAGTCTTTTCATGGCTCTTTGGAAAGGTTTGCATCTCCCTTGTAATCGCCTTTAAGCGGCACGCGGATTGGACCCACCGTTCTTCCGATACGATTTTTTAAATGTGGTGCGCGGCGTAGAAAAGACGCGCGTAGGACGTATTTGCGGCTTAATATCTTTGGGCTCCTTGGGAGTAGGAAGTCTGTTCATGCCTCTTTGGAAAGGGCTGCATCTCCCCTGTAATCGCCTTCGAGCGGCACGCGGATCGAACCCACGGTTTTCACGCTATGATTTTTTTAAATGTGGTGCGCGGCGGAGGAAATGCGCGCGTCGGACGTCATTTCGGCTTAATATCTCTTGTCTCCTTGGGAGTAGAAAGTCTTTTCATGGCTCTTTGGAAAGGGCTGCATCTCCCCTGTAATCGCCTTTAAGCGGCACGCGGATCGAACCCACGGTTTTCACGCTACGATTTTTTTAAAATTTGTTGCGCGGCGGAGAATAGACGCGCGCCGGACGTATTTGCGGCTTGATATCTCTTGTCTCATTGTTAGTAGAAAGTCTGTTCATGGCTCTTTGGAAAGGTTTGCATCTCCCCTGTAATCGCCTTTAAGCGGCACGCGGATCGGACCCACTGTTCTTAGGCTACGATTTTTTAAATGTGGTGCGCGGCGTAGAAAAGACTCGCGCCGGACGTATTTGCGGCTTAATATCTTTGGGCTCCTTGGGAGTAGGAAGTCTGTTCATGCCTCTTTGGAAAGGGCTCCATCTCCCCTGTAATCGCCTTCGAGCGGCACGCGGATCGAACCCACGGTTTTCACGCTATGATTTTTTTAAATGTGCTGCGCGGCGGAGAAAATGCGCGCGTCGGACGTCATTGCGGCTTAATATCTCTTGTCTCCTTGGGAGTAGAAAGTCTTTTCATGGTTCTTTGGAAAGGGTTGCATCTCCCCTGTAATCGCCTTTAAGCGGCACCCGGATCGGACCCACCGTTCTCACGCTACGATTTTTTAAACGTGGTGCGCGTCGGAGAAAATGCGCGTAATATCTCTTGTCTCCTTGGGAGTAGAAAGTCTATTCATGGCTCTTTGGAAAGGGCTGTATCTCCCCTGTAATCGCCTTTGAGCTGCACGCGCATCGGAACCATCGTTATCACACTACGATTTTTTAATGCCGCCAGGGATAGGCCGAAAGCGTGGCAGGTGGCGTTCGTTAGCGACAGTCATGGAGGTGATGCGCACCGAGTTGCACGCCATTTGGAGTTGGCCCGGCCTAGATGTGAGCGTTCAAAGTCAGCGCGTTTGTTTAAACTTTCTCCTCCAATTCGTTGCAATTGTACAAGCGTTTCTCGTTCATCCGAATGGAGCGTAACGATTTATATGTTAATATTTCTGGTCTCCTTGGGAGTAGAAAGTCTGTTCATGGCTCTTTTGAAAGGGATGCATCTCCCCTGTAATCGCCTTCGAGCGGCACGCGGATCGAACCCACGTTTTTCACGCTACGATTTTTTTTAAATGTGTTGCGCGGCGGAGAAAAGACGCGCGCCGGACGTATTTGCGGCTTAATATCTCTTGTCTCCTTGGGAGTAGAAAGTCTGTTCATGGCTCTTTGGAAAGGGATGCATCTCCCCTGTAATCGCCTTTAAGCGGCACGCGGATCGGACCCACCGTTCTCACGCTACGATTTTTTAAACGTGGTGCGCGTCGGAGAAAATGCGCGTAATATCTCTTGTCACCTTGGGAGTAGAAAGTCTGTTCATGGCTCTTTGGAAAGGGCTGCATCTCCCCTGTAATCGCCTTCGAGCGGCACGCGGATCGAACCCACGGTTTTCAAGCTATGATTTTTTTAAATGTGGTGCGCGGCGGAGGAAATGCGCGCGTCGGACGTCATTTCGGCTTAATATCTCTTGTCTCCTTGGGAGTAGAAAGTCTTTTCATTGCTCTTTGGAAAGGGCTGCATCTCCGCTGTAATCGCCTTCGAGCGGCACGCGGATCGAACCCACGGTTTTCACGCTATGATTTTTTTAAATGTGGTGCGCGGCGGAGAAAATGCGCGCGTCGGACGTCATTTCGGCTTAATATCTATTGTCTCCTTGGGAGTAGAAAGTCTTTTCATGGCTCTTTGGAAAGGTTTGCATCTCCCTTGTAATCGCCTTTAAGCGGCACGCGGATTGGACCCACCGTTCTTCCGATACGATTTTTTAAATGCGGTGCGCGGCGTAGAAAAGACGCGCGTAGGACGTATTTGCGGCTTAATATCTTTGGGCTCCTTGGGAGTAGGAAGTCTGTTCATGCCTCTTTGGAAAGGGCTGCATCTCCCCTGTAATCGCCTTCGAGCGGCACGCGGATCGAACCCACGGTTTTCACGCTATGATTTTTTTAAATGTGGTGCGCGGCGGAGGAAATGCACGCGTCGGACGTCATTTCGGCTTAATATCTCTTGTCTCCTTGGGAGTAGAAAGTATTTTAATGGCTCTTTGGAAAGGGCTGCATCTCCCCTGTAATCGCCTTTAAGCGGCACGCGGATCGAACCCACGGTTTTCACGTTACGATTTTTTTTAAATGTGTTGCGCGGCGGAGAATAGACGCGCGCCGGACGTATTTGCGGCTTAATATCTCTTGTCTCATTGGGAGTAGAAAGTCTGTTCATGGCTCTTTGGAAAGGGCTGCATCTCCCCTGTAATCGCCTTTAAGCGGCACGCGGATCGGACCCACCGTTCTCACGCTACGATTTTTTAAACGTGGTGCGCATCGGAGAAAATATGCGTAATATCTCTTGTCTCCTTGGGAGTAGAAAGTCTGTTCATGGCTCTTTGGAAAGGGCTGTATCTCCCCTGTAATCGCCTTCGAGCGGCACGCGCATCGGAACCATCGTTATCACGCTACGATTTTTTAATGCCGCCAGGGATAGGCCGAAATCGTGGCAGGTGGCGTTCGTTAGGGACAGTCATGGAGGTGATGCACACCGAGTTGCACGCCATTTGGAGTTGGCCCGGCCTAGATGTGAGCGTTCAAAGTCAGCGCGTTTGTTTAAATTTTCTCCTCCAATTCGTTGCAATTGTACAAGCGTTTCTCGTTCATCCGACTGGAGCGTAACGCTTTATATGTTAATATTTCTGGTCTCCTTGGGAGTAGAAAGTCTGTTCATGGCTCTTTTGAAAGGGATGCATCTCCCCTGTAATGGCCTTCGAGCGGCACGCGGATCGAACCCACGTTTTTCACGCTACGATTTTTTTAAAATGTGTTGCGCGGCGGAGAAAAGACGCGCGCCGGACGTATTTGCGGCTTAATATCTCTTGTCTCATTGGGTGTAGAAAGTCCGTTCATGGCTCTTTGGAAGGGCTGCATCTCCCCTGTAATCGCCTTCGAGCGGCACGCGGATCGAACCCACGGTTTTCACGCTATGATTTTTTTAAATGTGGTGCGCGGCGGAGGAAATGCGCGCGTCGGACGTCATTTCGGCTTAATATCTCTTGTCTCCTTGGGAGTAGAAAGTATTTTAATGGCTCTTTGGAAAGGGCTGCATCTCCCCTGTAATCGCCTTTAAGCGGCACGCGGATCGAACCCACGGTTTTCACGTTACGATTTTTTTTAAATGTGTTGCGCGGCGGAGAATAGACGCGCGCCGGACGTATTTGCGGCTTGATATCTCTTGTCTCATTGGGAGTAGAAAGTCTGTTCATGGCTCTTTGGAAAGGGCTGCATCTCCCCTGTAATCGCCTTCGAGCGGCACGCGGATCGAACCCACGGTTTTCACGCTATGATTTTTTTAAATGTGTTGCGCGTCGGAGAAAATGCGCGCGTCGGACGTCATTGCGGCTTAATATCTCTTGTCTCCTTGGGAGTAGAAAGTCTTTTCATGGCTCTTTGGAAAGGTTTGCATCTCCCCTGTAATCGCCTTTAAGCGGCACGCGGATCGGACCCACCGTTCTTACGCTACGATTTTTTAAATGTGGTGCGCGGCGTAGAAAAGACGCGCGTAGGACGTATTTGCGGCTTAATATCTTTGGGCTCCTTGGGAGTAGGAAGTCTGTTCATGCCTCTTTGGAAAGGGCTCCATCTCCCCTGTAATCGCCTTCGAGCGGCACGCGGATCGAACCCACGGTTTTCACGCTATGATTTTTTTAAATGTGCTGCGCGGCAGAGAAAATGCGCGCGTCGGACGTCATTGCGGCTTAATATCTCTTGTCTCCTTGGGAGTAGAAAGTCTTTTCATGGTTCTTTGGAAAGGGTTGCATCTCCCCTGTAATCGCCTTTAAGCGGCACGCGGATCGGACCCACCGTTCTCACGCTACGATTTTTTAAACGTGGTGCGCGTCGGAGAAAATGCGCGTAATATCTCTTGTCTCCTTGGGAGTAGAAAGTCTGTTCATGGCTCTTTGGAAAGGGCTGTATCTCCCCTGTAATCGCCTTCGAGCGGCACGCGCATTGGAACCATCGTTATCACGCTACGATTTTTTAATGCCGCCAGGGATAGGCCGAAAGCGTGGCAGGTGGCTTTCGTTAGGGACAGTCATGGAGGTGATGCACACCGAGTTGCACGCCATTTGGAGTTGGCCCGGCCTAGATGTGAGCGTTCAAAGTCAGCGCGTTTGTTTAAACTTTCTCCTCCAATTCGTTGCAATTGTACAAGCGTTTCTCGTTCATCCGACTGGAGCGTAACGCTTTATATGTTAATATTTCTGGTCTCCTTGGGAGTAGAAAGTCTGTTCATGGCTCTTTTGAAAGGGATGCATCTCCCCTGTAATCGCCTTCGAGCGGCACGCGGATCGAACCCACGTTTTTCACGCTACGATTTTTTTTAAATGTGTTGCGCGGCGGAGGAAATGCGCGCGTCGGACGTCATTTCGGCTTAATATCTCTTGTCTCCTTGGGAGTAGAAAGTCTTTTCATGGCTCTTTGGAAAGGGCTGCATCTCCGCTGTAATCGCCTTCGAGCGGCACGCGGATCGAACCCACGGTTTTCACGCTATGATTTTTTTAAATGTGGTGCGCGGCGGAGAAAATGCGCGCGTCGGACGTCATTTCGGCTTAATATCTATTGTCTCCTTGGGAGTAGAAAGTCTTTTCATGGCTCTTTGGAAAGGTTTGCATCTCCCTTGTAATCGCCTTTAAGCGGCACGCGGATTGGACCCACCGTTCTTCCGATACGATTTTTTAAATGTGGTGCGCGGCGTAGAAAAGACGCGCGTAGGACGTATTTGCGGCTTAATATCTTTGGGCTCCTTGGGAGTAGGAAGTCTGTTCATGCCTCTTTGGAAAGGGCTGCATCTCCCCTGTAATCGCCTTCGAGCGGCACGCGGATCGAACCCACGGTTTTCACGCTATGATTTTTTTAAATGTGGTGCGCGGCGGAGGAAATGCGCGCGTCGGACGTCATTTCGGCTTAATATCTCTTGTCTCCTTGGGAGTAGAAAGTCTTTTCATGGCTCTTTGGAAAGGGCTGCATCTCCCCTGTAATCGCCTTTAAGCGGCACGCGGATCGAACCCACGGTTTTCACGCTACGATTTTTTTAAAATTTGTTGCGCGGCGGAGAATAGACGCGCGCCGGACGTATTTGCGGCTTGATATCTCTTGTCTCATTGGGAGTAGAAAGTCTGTTCATGGCTCTTTGGAAAGGTTTGCATCTCCCCTGTAATCGCCTTTAAGCGGCACGCGGATCGGACCCACTGTTCTTAGGCTACGATTTTTTAAATGTGGTGCGCGGCGTAGAAAAGACTCGCGCCGGACGTATTTGCGGCTTAATATCTTTGGGCTCCTTGGGAGTAGGAAGTCTGTTCATGCCTCTTTGGAAAGGGCTCCATCTCCCCTGTAATCGCCTTCGAGCGGCACGCGGATCGAACCCACGGTTTTCACGCTATGATTTTTTTAAATGTGCTGCGCGGCGGAGAAAATGCGCGCGTCGGACGTCATTGCGGCTTAATATCTCTTGTCTCCTTGGGAGTAGAAAGTCTTTTCATGGTTCTTTGGAAAGGGTTGCATCTCCCCTGTAATCGCCTTTAAGCGGCACCCGGATCGGACCCACCGTTCTCACGCTACGATTTTTTAAACGTGGTGCGCGTCGGAGAAAATGCGCGTAATATCTCTTGTCTCCTTGGGAGTAGAAAGTCTATTCATGGCTCTTTGGAAAGGGCTGTATCTCCCCTGTAATCGCCTTTGAGCTGCACGCGCATCGGAACCATCGTTATCACACTACGATTTTTTAATGCCGCCAGGGATAGGCCGAAAGCGTGGCAGGTGGCGTTCGTTAGCGACAGTCATGGAGGTGATGCGCACCGAGTTGCACGCCATTTGGAGTTGGCCCGGCCTAGATGTGAGCGTTCAAAGTCAGCGCGTTTGTTTAAACTTTCTCCTCCAATTCGTTGCAATTGTACAAGCGTTTCTCGTTCATCCGAATGGAGCGTAACGATTTATATGTTAATATTTCTGGTCTCCTTGGGAGTAGAAAGTCTGTTCATGGCTCTTTTGAAAGGGATGCATCTCCCCTGTAATCGCCTTCGAGCGGCACGCGGATCGAACCCACGTTTTTCACGCTACGATTTTTTTTAAATGTGTTGCGCGGCGGAGAAAAGACGCGCGCCGGACGTATTTGCGGCTTAATATCTCTTGTCTCCTTGGGAGTAGAAAGTCTGTTCATGGCTCTTTGGAAAGGGATGCATCTCCCCTGTAATCGCCTTTAAGCGGCACGCGGATCGGACCCACCGTTCTCACGCTACGATTTTTTAAACGTGGTGCGCGTCGGAGAAAATGCGCGTAATATCTCTTGTCACCTTGGGAGTAGAAAGTCTGTTCATGGCTCTTTGGAAAGGGCTGCATCTCCCCTGTAATCGCCTTCGAGCGGCACGCGGATCGAACCCACGGTTTTCAAGCTATGATTTTTTTAAATGTGGTGCGCGGCGGAGGAAATGCGCGCGTCGGACGTCATTTCGGCTTAATATCTCTTGTCTCCTTGGGAGTAGAAAGTCTTTTCATTGCTCTTTGGAAAGGGCTGCATCTCCGCTGTAATCGCCTTCGAGCGGCACGCGGATCGAACCCACGGTTTTCACGCTATGATTTTTTTAAATGTGGTGCGCGGCGGAGAAAATGCGCGCGTCGGACGTCATTTCGGCTTAATATCTATTGTCTCCTTGGGAGTAGAAAGTCTTTTCATGGCTCTTTGGAAAGGTTTGCATCTCCCTTGTAATCGCCTTTAAGCGGCACGCGGATTGGACCCACCGTTCTTCCGATACGATTTTTTAAATGCGGTGCGCGGCGTAGAAAAGACGCGCGTAGGACGTATTTGCGGCTTAATATCTTTGGGCTCCTTGGGAGTAGGAAGTCTGTTCATGCCTCTTTGGAAAGGGCTGCATCTCCCCTGTAATCGCCTTCGAGCGGCACGCGGATCGAACCCACGGTTTTCACGCTATGATTTTTTTAAATGTGGTGCGCGGCGGAGGAAATGCACGCGTCGGACGTCATTTCGGCTTAATATCTCTTGTCTCCTTGGGAGTAGAAAGTATTTTAATGGCTCTTTGGAAAGGGCTGCATCTCCCCTGTAATCGCCTTTAAGCGGCACGCGGATCGAACCCACGGTTTTCACGTTACGATTTTTTTTAAATGTGTTGCGCGGCGGAGAATAGACGCGCGCCGGACGTATTTGCGGCTTAATATCTCTTGTCTCATTGGGAGTAGAAAGTCTGTTCATGGCTCTTTGGAAAGGGCTGCATCTCCCCTGTAATCGCCTTTAAGCGGCACGCGGATCGGACCCACCGTTCTCACGCTACGATTTTTTAAACGTGGTGCGCATCGGAGAAAATGCGCGTAATATCTCTTGTCTCCTTGGGAGTAGAAAGTCTGTTCATGGCTCTTTGGAAAGGGCTGTATCTCCCCTGTAATCGCCTTCGAGCGGCACGCGCATCGGAACCATCGTTATCACGCTACGATTTTTTAATGCCGCCAGGGATAGGCCGAAAGCGTGGCAGGTGGCGTTCGTTAGGGACAGTCATGGAGGTGATGCACACCGAGTTGCACGCCATTTGGAGTTGGCCCGGCCTAGATGTGAGCGTTCAAAGTCAGCGCGTTTGTTTAAATTTTCTCCTCCAATTCGTTGCAATTGTACAAGCGTTTCTCGTTCATCCGACTGGAGCGTAACGCTTTATATGTTAATATTTCTGGTCTCCTTGGGAGTAGAAAGTCTGTTCATGGCTCTTTTGAAAGGGATGCATCTCCCCTGTAATGGCCTTCGAGCGGCACGCGGATCGAACCCACGTTTTTCACGCTACGATTTTTTTAAAATGTGTTGCGCGGCGGAGAAAAGACGCGCGCCGGACGTATTTGCGGCTTAATATCTCTTGTCTCATTGGGAGTAGAAAGTCTGTTCATGGCTCTTTGGAAAGGTTTGCATCTTCCCTGTAATCGCCTTTAAGCGGCACGCGGATCGGACCCACCGTTCTCACGCTACGATTTTTTAAACGTGGTGCGCGTCGGAGAAAATGCGCGTAATATCTCTTGTCTCCTTGGGAGTAGAAAGTCTGTTCATGGCTCTTTGGAAAGGGCTGCATCTCCCCTGTAATCGCCTTCGAGCGGCACGCGGATCGAACCCACGGTTTTCAAGCTATGATTTTTTTTAAATGTGGTGCGCGGCGGAGGAAATGCGCGCGTCGGACGTCATTTCGGCTTAATATCTCTTGTCTCCTTGGGAGTAGAAAGTCTTTTCATGGCTCTTTGGAAAGGGCTGCATCTCCGCTGTAATCGCCTTCGAGCGGCACGCGGATCGAACCCACGGTTTTCACGCTATGATTTTTTTAAATGTGGTGCGCGGCGGAGAAAATGCGCGCGTCGGACGTCATTTCGGCTTAATATCTATTGTCTCCTTGGGAGTAGAAAGTCTTTTCATGGCTCTTTGGAAAGGTTTGCATCTCCCTTGTAATCGCCTTTAAGCGGCACGCGGATTGGACCCACCGTTCTTCCGATACGAATTTTTAAATGTGGTGCGCGGCGTAGAAAAGACGCGCGTAGGACGTATTTGCGGCTTAATATCTTTGGGCTCCTTGGGAGTAGGAAGTCTGTTCATGCCTCTTTGGAAAGGGCTGCATCTCCCCTGTAATCGCCTTCGAGCGGCACGCGGATCGAACCCACGGTTTTCACGCTATGATTTTTTTAAATGTGGTGCGCGGCGGAGGAAATGCGCGCGTCGGACGTCATTTCGGCTTAATATCTCTTGTCTCCTTGGGAGTAGAAAGTATTTTAATGGCTCTTTGGAAAGGGATGCATCTCCCCTGTAATCGCCTTTAAGCGGCACGCGGATGGAACCCACGGTTTTCACGTTACGATTTTTTTTAAATGTGTTGCGCGGCGGAGAATAGACGCGCGCCGGACGTATTTGCGGCTTGATATCTCTTGTCTCATTGGGAGTAGAAAGTCTGTTCATGGCTCTTTGGAAAGGGCTGCATCTCCCCTGTAATCGCCTTTAAGCGGCACGCGGATCGGACCCACCGTTCTCACGCTACGATTTTTTAAACGTGGTGCGCGTCGGAGAAAATGCGCGTAATATCTCTTGTCTCCTTGGGAGTAGAAAGTCTGTTCATGGCTCTTTGGAAAGGGCTGTATCTCCCCTGTAATCGCCTTCGAGCGGCACGCGCATCGGAACCATCGTTATCACGCTACGATTTTTTAATGCCGCCAGGGATAGGCCGAAAGCGTGGCAGGTGGCGTTCGTTAGGGACAGTCATGGAGGTGATGCACACCGAGTTGCACGCCATTTGGAGTTGGCCCGGCCTAGATGTGAGCGTTCAAAGTCAGCGCATTTGTTTAAACTTTCTCCTTCAATTTGTTGCAATTGTACAAGCGTTTCTCGTTCATCCGACTGGAGCGTAACGCTTTATATGTTAATATTTCTGGTCTCCTTGGGAGTAGAAAGTCTGTTCAAGGCTCCTTTGAAATGGATGCATCTCCCCTGTAATGGCCTTCGAGCGGCACGCGGATCGAACCCACGTTTTTCACGCTACGATTTTTTTAAAATGTGTTGCGCGGCGGAGAAAAGACGCGCGCCGGACGTATTTGCGGCTTAATATCTCTTGTCTCATTGGGAGTAGAAAGTCTGTTCATGGCTCTTTGGAAAGGTTTGCATCTTCCCTGTAATCGCCTTTAAGCGGCACGCGGATCGGACCCACCGTTCTTACGCTACGATTTTTTAAATGTGGTGCGCGGCGTAGAAAAGACGCGCGTAGGACCGTATTTGCGGCTTAATATCTTTGGGCTCCTTGGGAGTAGGAAGTCTGTTCATGCCTCTTTGGAAAGGGCTCCATCTCCCCTGTAATCGCCTTCGAGCGGCACGCGGATCGAACCCACGGTTTTCACGCTATGATTTTTTTAAATGTGCTGCGCGTCGGAGAAAATGCGCGCGTCGGACGTCATTGCGGCTTAATATCTCTTGTCTCCTTGGGAGTAGAAAGTCTTTTCATGGTTCTTTGGAAAGGGCTGCATCTCCCCTTTAATCGCCTTCGCGCGGCACGCGGATCGGAACCATCGTTATCACGCTACGATTTTTTAATGCCGACAGGGACGGGCCGAAAGCTTGGCAGGTGGCGTTCGTTAGGAAAAGTCATGGACGTGATGCGGACCGAGTTGCAGGCCATTTGGACCTGGCCCGGCCTAGATGTGAGCCTTCAAAGTCAGTGCGTTTGTTTAAACTTTCTCCTCCAATTCGTTGCAATTGTACAAGCGTTTCTCGCTCATCCGACTGGAGCGTAACGCTTTATCTGTTAATATCTCTGGTCTCCTTGGGAGTAGAAAGTTTGTTCATGGCTCTTTGGAAAGGGATGCATCTCCCCTGTAATCGCCTTTAAGCGGCATGCGGATCGGGCCCACCGTTCTCACGCTACGATTTTTTAAACGTGGTGCGCGTCGGAGAAAATGCGCGTAATATCTCTTGTCTCCTTGGGAGTAGAAAGTCTGTTCATGGCTCTTTGGAAAGGGCTGTATCTCCCCTGTAATCACCTTCGAGCGGCACGCGGATCGAACCCACGTTTTTCACGCTACGATTTTTTTTAAATGTGTTGCGCGGCGGAGAAAAGACGCGCGCCGGACGTATTTGCGGCTTAATATCTCTTGTCTCATTGGGTGTAGAAAGTCTGTTCATGGCTCTTTGGAAAGGTTTGCATCTCCCTTGTAATCGCCTTTAAGCGGCACGCGGATTGGACCCACCGTTCTTCCGATACGATTTTTTAAATGTGGTGCGCGGCGTAGAAAAGACGCGCGTAGGACGTCATTTCGGCTTAATATCTCTTGTCTCCTTGGGAGTAGAAAGTCTTTTCATGGCTCTTTGGAAAGGGCTGCATCTCCCCTGTAATCGCCTTCGAGCGGCTCGCGGATCGAACCCACGGTTTTCACGCTATGATTTTTTTAAATGTGGTGCGCGGCGGAGGAAATGCGCGCGTCGGACGTCATTTCGGCTTAATATCTCTTGTCTCCTTGGGAGTAGAAAGTCTTTTCATGGCTCTTTGGAAAGGGCTGCATCTCCCCTGTAATCGCCTTTAAGCGGCACGCGGATCGAACCCACGGTTTTCACGTTACGATTTTTTTTAAATGTGTTGCGCGGCGGAGAATAGACGCGCGCCGGACGTATTTGCGGCTTGATATCTCTTGTCTCATTGGGAGTAGAAAGTCTGTTCATGGCTCTTTGGAAAGGGCTGTATCTCCCCTGTAATCGCCTTCGAGCGGCACGCGCATCGGAACCATCGTTATCACGCTATGATTTTTTAATGCCGCCAGGGACGGGCCGAAAGCGTGGCAGGTGGCGTTCGTTAGGGACAGTCATGGAGGTGATGCACACCGAGTTGCACGCCATTTGGAGTTGGCCCGGCCTAGATGTGAGCGTTCAAAGTCAGCGCGTTTGTTTAAACTTTCTCCTCCAATTCGTTGCAATTGTACAAGCGTTTCTCGTTCATCCGACTGGAGCGTAACGCTTTATATGTTAATATTTCTGGTCTCCTTGGGAGTAGAAAGTCTGTTCATGGCTCTTTTGAAAGGGATGCATCTCCCCTGTAATCGCCTTCGAGCGGCACGCGGATCGAACCCACGTTTTTCACGCTACGATTTTTTTTAAATGTGTTGCGCGGCGGAGAAAAGACGCGCGCCGGACGTATTTGCGGCTTAATATCTCTTGTCTCATTGGGTGTAGAAAGTCTGTTCATGGCTCTTTGGAAAGGGCTGCATCTCCCCTGTAATCGCCTTCGAGCGGCACGCGGATCGAACCCACGGTTTTCACGCTATGATTTTTTTAAATGTGGTGCGCGGCGTAGAAAAGACGCGCGTAGGACGTATTTGCGGCTTAATATCTTTGGGCTCCTTGGGAGTAGGAAGTCTGTTCATGCCTCTTTGGAAAGGGCTGCATCTCCCCTGTAATCGCCTTCGAGCGGCACGCGGATCGAACCCACGGTTTTCACGCTATGATTTTTTTAAATGTGCTGCGCGGCGGAGAAAATGCGCGCGTCGGACGTCATTGCGGCTTAATATCTCTTGTCTCCTTGGGAGTAGAAAGTCTTTTCATGGTTCTTTGGAAAGGGTTGCATCTCCCCTGTAATCGCCTTTAAACGGCACGCGGATCGGACCCATCGTTCTCACGCTACGATTTTTTAAAATCCGCCAGGGACGGAACGAACGCTTGGCAGGTGGCGTTCGTGACGGACAGTCAAGCAGTTAATGCGCACCGAGCTGCAGGCCATTTGGACCTGGCCCAGCCTAGATGTGAGTATTCAAAGTCAGCACGTTTGTTTCAAAGTTCTCCACCAATTCGTTGTAATTGCGTGTGTGCGCGTGAACACCAGGTTTGTGGAGGAGTTCGTCCTTGGACTGTACAAGGGGAGACAGTGTGTGGCCTGGCTGCGTGAGGTTGCAGTTTGCTGGGCATGAGAGATTGGCATGTGGTGCCCTGGAGGTGTGGTTGTTCCAGGACGGGCAAGGTGGGGTAGTGTGGCTGGGTGACGGTGCGCTTCACTGGGGATGTGGTTGTGAGTTGCAGGCCCATTCCTTTGAATGACAGAAAGGATCTGATTTGTTTCCAGGTTTAAACGTACTTTGCTGGGTATGACTGTGACCTCTTGGGCCAGGAAGTCTGTTTCTAGTTTTATTTAAACGGTCAAACTGCGTGAAGTGTGCCCAGGCCCAGAGCTACTTTGATGGGCATGATTCTGTGACCTCTTGGGCCTTGAAATGTGGTGCTTTGAATGATTTAAAGAGTGAAACGGTCTGAAGTGTGCCCACGTTTAAAGCAACCTTGCTGGGCATGACTGTGTGACCTCTTGGGCCAGGAAGTCTGTTTCTAGTTTTATTTAAACGGTCAAACTGCGTGAAGTGTGCCCAGGCCCAGAGCTACTTTGCTGGGCATGACTGTGTGACCTCTTGGGCCTGGAAGTCTGGTTGTAGTATGATTTTAAAGGGTCAAATGGTCTCCATTGTGTGTCCAGGTTTAAGGCTACTTTGCTGGGCATGTGATTTGGACCCATCGGGTACGGAAGCCTTTCCGTCACGTGCTCGTTTTCCACGCCTTCAGCGCAGGTAGCCTGGGAATTTAAAACCGACGTGCATTTTATTCTTTTCCCCTTTTATCCTTTCATATCTCTCCGCTACCTTGGAGAAGAGAGACGCATGCGGGTAAATAAAATGTAAATATCTGTAAATATCTGTATAATATGTAAATAAAAGGAAGAAGTGGTTGTGTAGTGTAGTCGTTTGATTATGAATAATCTCATAATAATTTTATCCACAAATTCTTATACATTTATACATGTTTATCTCTCTCTTTGTGTGTGTGTGTGTGTGTGTGTGTGTGTGTGTGTGTGTGTTTGTGTGTGTGTGTGTGGTTCTGTGTCACTAGTGGGGCCTGTGGCCCGATTGGAGTGTTTGCGGTGTGAGAAGGAGGAGTTGGAGAACAGTTTGTTGGAGCAGCTGAAGGAGTTGAGGTTGCAGAAGCAGAAGGAGCTGCAGGTTCTTCAGGAGATGCTGAAACACAAGCAGCAGGAGGAGACAGAGCTCCTGCAGAAACAGCAGGAGGAGGAGGAGCATAACAGGTCCATCAAGAGTAAGTACTATGGAAATGCAATAATACTAACATAATAATGAATGCTAGCCATTAGGCTCCAATAAAAGTGATACTAATATATGTATAGTACTATATATATTATATTTTATATATTCAGTAGTAATTATGTAGTATATACAATCTATGTTATATCCAGCAGTAATGATACTTGCTCTGGCAGATATGAAAATGGCCTGTGAACAGGAGAAGAAATCTCTGGAGGAAGAACTTGAGAAGCTCAGACTGTCACTGCAGGTAGAGATCCCTTATAGTGTCAGTACACATCCACCAGTACCTCCACCTTTCACTTATAACGTCAGTACACATTCAGTACACATTCCCACCTTTCCATTGTACTGGCTGTAGTGATGATTCGTGTGTGTGGGTTATACCAGCCCATAGAGGAGGACATTATGAGTCTGAAAGTGGCGCTGGAGATGAAGAACCAGGAGATCAAAGATCAGCACGATCTTTTGGTCAAACTATATACTCTGTATGTATACTATATACTCTGTATGTAGTACCTGGTTTAACACTATATCCTCTGTATATATACTATATACTGTTTATGTAGTTCCTGGTTTAACACTATACCCTCAGCTTACTCTAGTCTGCAGATGTGAAGAAATTTAAACAGAATGTGTATCTGTGTATATGTGTGCACCTGTATGTGTCTGGTTGTAGTATTATTTAAAGGGTCAAATGGTCTCCATTGTGTGTCCAGGTTTAAGGCTACTTTGCTGGGCATGTGATTTGGACCCATCGGGTACGGAAGCCTTTCCGTCACGTGCTCGTTTTCCACGCCTTCAGCGCAGGTAGCCTGCGAATTTAAAACCGACGTGCATTTTATTCTTTTCCCCTTTTATCCTTTCATATCTCTCCGCTACCTTGGAGAAGAGAGACGCACGCGGGTAAATAAAATGTAAATATCTCTAAATATCTGTATAATATGTAAATAAAAGGAAGATGTGGTTGTGTAGTGTAGTCGTTTGATTATAAATAATCTCATAATAATTTTATCCACAAATTCTTATACATTTATACATGTTTATCTCTCTCTTTGTGTGTGTGTGTGTGTGTGTGTGTGTGTGTGTGTGTGTGTGTGGTTCTGTGTCACTAGTGGGGCCTGTGGCCCGATTGGAGTGTTTGCGGTGTGAGAATGAGGAATGAGGAGTTGGAGAACAGTTTGTTGGAGCAGCTGAAGGAGTTGAGGTTGCAGAAGCAGAAGGAGCTGCAGGTTCTTCAGGAGATGCTGAAACACAAGCAGCAGGAGGAGACAGAGCTCCTGCAGAAACAGCAGGAGGAGGAGGAGCATAACAGGTCCATCAAGAGTAAGTACTATGGAAATGCAATAATACTAACATAACTAATAATGAATGTTAGCCTTTAGGCTCCAATAAAAGTGATACTAATATATGTATAGTACTATATATATTATATTTTATATATTCAGTAGTAATTATGTAGTATATACAATCTGTGTTATATCCAGCAGTAATGATACTTGCTCTGGCAGATATGAAAATGGCCTGTGAACAGGAGAAGAAATCTCTGGAGGAAGAACTTGAGAAGCTCAGACTGTCACTGCAGGTAGAGATCCCTTATAGTGTCAGTACACATCCACCAGTACCTCCACCTCTCACTTATAACGTCAGTACACATTCAGTACACATTCCCACCTTTCCATTGTACTGGCTGTAGTGATGATTCGTGTGTGTGTGTTATACCAGCCCATAGAGGAGGACTTTATGAGTCTGAAAGTGGCGCTGGAGATGAAGAACCAGGAGATCAAAGATCAGCACGATCTTTTGGTCAAACTATATACTCTGTATGTAGTACCTGGTTTAACATTATATCCTCTGTATATATACTATATACTGTTTATGTAGTACCTGGTTTAACACTATACCCTCAGCTTACTCTAGTCTGCAGATGTGAAGAAATTAAACAGAATGTGTATCTGTGTATATGTGCGCACCTGTATGTGTCTGGTTGTAGTATTATTTAGAGGGTCAAACTGCGTGAAGTGTGCCCAGGCGCAGAGCTACTTTGATGGGCATGATTCTGTGACCTCTTGGGTCTTGAAATGTGGTGCTTTGAATGATTTAAAGAGTGAAACGGTCTGAAGTGTGCCCACGTTTAAAGCATCCTTGCTGGGCATGACTGTGTGACCTCTTGGGCCTGGAAGTCTGGTTGTAGTATGATTTTAAAGGGTCAAATGGTCTCCATTGTGTGTCCAGGTTTAAGGCTACTTTGCTGGGCATGTGATTTGGACCCATCGGGTACGGAAGCCTTTCCGTCACGTGCTCGTTTTCCACGCCTTCAGTGCAGGTAGCCTGCGAATTTAAAACCGACGTGCATTTTATTCTTTTCCCCTTTTATCCTTTCATATCTCTCCGCTACCTTGGAGAAGAGAGACGCATGCGGGTAAATAAAATGTAAATATCTGTAAATATCTGTATAATATGTAAATAAAAGGAAGAAGTGGTTGTGTAGTGTAGTCGTTTGATTATGAATAATCTCATAATAATTTTATCCACAAATTCTTATACATTTATACATGTTTATCTCTCTCTTTGTGTTTGTGTGTGTGTGTGTGTGTGTGTGTGTGTGTGTTTGTGTGTGTGTGTGTGTGGTTCTGTGTCACTAGTGGGGCCTGTGGCCCGATTGGAGTGTTTGCGGTGTGAGAAGGAGGAGTTGGAGAACAGTTTGTTGGAGCAGCTGAAGGAGTTGAGGTTGCAGAAGCAGAAGGAGCTGCAGGTTCTTCAGGAGATGCTGAAACACAAGCAGCAGGAGGAGACAGAGCTCCTGCAGAAACAGCAGGAGGAGGAGGAGCATAACAGGTCCATCAAGAGTAAGTACTATGGAAATGCAATAATACTAACATAACTAATAATGAATGCTAGCCTTTAGGCTCCAATAAAAGTGATACTAATATATGTATAGTACTATATATATTATATTTTATATATTCAGTAGTAATTATGTAGTATATACAATCTATGTTATATCCAGCAGTAATGATACGTGCTCTGGCAGATATGAAAATGGCCTGTGAACAGGAGAAGAAATCTCTGGAGGAAGAACTTGAGAAGCTCAGACTGTCACTGCAGGTAGAGATCCCTTATAGTGTCAGTACACATCCGCCAGTACCTCCACCTTTCACTTATAACGTCAGTACACATTCAGTACACATTCCCACCTTTCCATTGTACTGGCTGTAGTGATGATTCGTGTGTGTGGGTTATACCAGCCCATAGAGGAGGACATTATGAGTCTGAAAGTGGCGCTGGAGATGAAGAACCAGGAGATCAAAGATCAGCACGAGCTTTTGGTCAAACTATATACTCTGTATGTATACTATATACTCTGTATGTAGTACCTGGTTTAACACTATATCCTCTGTATATATACTATATACTGTTTATGTAGTTCCTGGTTTAACACTATACCCTCAGCTTACTCTAGTCTGCAGATGTGAAGAAATTTAAACAGAATGTGTATCTGTGTATATGTGCGCACCTGTATGTGTCTGGTTGTAGTATTATTTAAAGGGTCAAATGGTCTCCATTGTGTGTCCAGGTTTAAGGCTACTTTGCTGGGCATGTGATTTGGACCCATCGGGTACGGAAGCCTTTCCGTCACGTGCTCGTTTTCCACGCCTTCAGCGCAGGTAGCCTGCGAATTTAAAACCGACGTGCATTTTATTCTTTTCCCCTTTTATCCTTTCATATCTCTCCGCTACCTTGGAGAAGAGAGACGCACGCTGGGAAATAAAATGTAAATATCTGTAAATATCTGTATAATATGTAAATAAAAGGAAGAAGTGGTTGTGTAGTGTAGTCGTTTCATTATAAATAATCTCATAATAATTTTATCCACAAATTCTTATACATTTATACATGTTTATCTCTCTCTTTGTGTGTGTGTGTGTGTGTGTGTGTGTGTGTCTGTGTGTGCGTGTGTGTGGTTCTGTGTCACTAGTGGGGCCTGTGGCCCGATTGGAGTGTTTGCGGTGTGAGAAGGAGGAGTTGGAGAACAGTTTGTTGGAGCAGCTGAAGGAGTTGAGGTTGCAGAAGCAGAAGGAGCTGCAGGTTCTTCAGGAGATGCTGAAACACAAGCAGCAGGAGGAGACAGAGCTCCTGCAGAAACAGCAGGAGGAGGAGGAGCATAACAGGTCCCTCAAGGGTAAGTACTATGGAAATGCAATAATACTAACATAACTAATAATGAATGTTAGCCTTTAGGCTCCAATAAAAGTGATACTAATATATGTATAGTACTATATATATTATATTTTATATATTCAGTAGTAATTATGTAGTATATACAATCTGTGTTATATCCAGCAGTAATGATACTTGCTCTGGCAGATATGAAAATGGCCTGTGAACAGGAGAAGAAATCTCTGGAGGAAGAACTTGAGAAGCTCAGACTGTCACTGCAGGTAGAGATCCCTTATAGTGTCAGTACACATCCACCAGTAGCTCCACCTTTCACTTATAACGTCAGTAGACATTCAGTACACATTCCCACCTTTCCATTGTACTGGCTGTAGTGATGATTCGTGTCTGTGTTATACCAGCCCATAGAGGAGGACATTGAGTCTGAAAGTGGCGCTGGAGATGAAGAACCAGGAGATCAAAGATCAGCACGATCTTTTGGTCAAACTATATACTCTGTATGTATACTATATCGAACCCACGGTTTTCACGCTTCGATTTTTTTAAATGTGGTGAGCTGCGGAGAAAAGACGCGCGTCGGACGTCATTGCGGCTTAATATCTCTTGTCTCCTTGGGAGTAGGAAGTCTGTTCATGGCTCTTTGGAAAGGGATGCATCTCCCCTGTAATCGCCTTCGAGCGGCACGCGGATCGAACCCACTGTTTTCACGCTACGATTTTTTATATGTGGTGCGCGGCGGAGAAAATGCGCGCGTCGGACGTCATTGCGGCTTAATATCTCTTGTGTCCTTGGGAGTAGAAAGTATGTTCATGGCTCTTTGGAGAGGGTTGCATCTCCCCTGTAATCGCCTTCGAGCGGCACGCGGATCGGAACCATCGTTATCACGCTACGATTTTTTAATGCCGCCAGGGACGGGCCGAAAGCGTGGCAGGTGGCGTTCGTTAGGGACAGTCATGGAGGTGATGGGCACCGAGCTGCAGGCCGTTTGGACCTGGCCCAGCCTAGATGTGAGTATTCAAAGTCAGCACGTTTGTTTCAAAGTTCTCCACCAATTCGTTGTAATTGCGTGTGTGTGCATGAACACCAGGTTTGTGGAGGAGTTCGTCCCTGGACGGTACAAGGGGAGACAGTGTGTGGCCTGGCTGCGTGAGGTTGCAGTTTGCTGGGCATGAGAGATTGGCATGTGGTGCCCTGGAGGTGTGGTTGTTCCAGGACGGGCAAGGTGGCGTAGTGTGGCTGGGTGACGGTGCGCTTCACTGGGGATGTGGTTGTGAGTTGCAGGCCCATTCCTTTGAATGACAGAAAGGATCTGATTTGTTTCCAGGTTTAAACGTACTTTGCTGGGTATGACTGTGACCTCTTGGGCCAGGAAGTCTGTTTCTAGTTTTATTTAAACGGTCAAACTGCGTGAAGTGTGCCCAGGCCCAGAGCTACTTTGCTGGGCATGACTGTGTGACCTCTTGGGCCTGGAAGTCTGGTTGTAGTATTATTTTAAAGGGTCAAATGGTCTCCATTGTGTGTCCAGGTTTAAGGCTACTTTGCTGGGCATGTGATTTGGACCCATCGGGTACGGAAGCCTTTCCGTCACGTGCTCGTTTTCCACGCCTTCAGCGCAGGTAGCCTGCGAATTTAAAACCGACGTGCATTTTATTCTTTTCCCCTTTTATCCTTTCATATCTCTCCGCTACCTTGGAGAAGAGAGACGCACGCGGGTAAATAAAATGTAAATATCTGTATAATATGTATATAAAAGGAAGAAGTGGTTGTGTAGTGTAGTCGTTTGATTATAAATAGTCTCATAATAATTTTATCCACAAATTCTTATACATTTATACATGTTTATCTTTCTCTCTCTGTGTGTGTGTGTGTGTGTGTGTGTGTGTGTGTGTGTGTGTCTGTGTCTGTGTGTGTGTGTGGTTCTGTGTCACTAGTGGGGCCTGTGGCCCGATTGGAGTGTTTGCGGTGTGAGAAGGAGGAGTTGGAGAACAGTTTGTTGGAGCAGCTGAAGGAGTTGAGGTTGCAGAAGCAGAAGGAGCTGCAGGTTCTTCAGGAGATGCTGAAACACAAGCAGCAGGAGGAGACAGAGCTCCTGCAGAAACAGCAGGAGGAGGAGGAGCATAACAGGTCCCTCAAGGGTAAGTACTATGGAAATGCAATAATACTAACATAACTAATAATGAATGTTAGCCTTTAGGCTCCAATAAAAGTGATACTAATATATGTATAGTACTATATATATTATATTTTATATATTCAGTAGTAATTATGTAGTATATACAATCTGTGTTAAATCCAGCAGTAATGATACTTGCTCTGGCAGATATGAAAATGGCCTGTGAACAGGAGAAGAAATCTCTGGAGGAAGAACTTGAGAAGCTGAGACTGTCACTGTAGGTAGAGATCCCTTATAGTGTCAGTACACATCCACCAGTAGCTCCACCTTTCACTTATAACGTCAGTACACATTCAGTACACATTCCCACCTTTCCATTGTACTCGCTGTAGTGATGATTCGTGTGTGTGTTATACCAGCCCATAGAGGAGGACATTATGAGTCTGAAAGTGGCGCTGGAGATGAAGAACCAGGAGATCAAAGATCAGCACGATCTTTTGGTCAAACTATATACTCTGTATGTATACTATATACTCTGTATGTAGTACCTGGTTTAACACTATATCCTCTGTATATATACTATATACTGTTTATGTAGCACCTGGTTTAACACTATACCCTCAGCTTACTCTAGTCTGCAGATGTGAAGAAATTAAACAGAATGTGTATCTGTGTATATGTGCGCACCTGTATGTGTCTGGTTGTAGTATTATTTAAAGGGTCAAACTCCGTAAAGTGTGCCCAGGCCCAGAGGTACTTTGATGGGCATGATTCTGTGACCTCTTGGGCCTTGAAATGTGGTGCATTGAATGATTTAAAGAGTGAAACGGTCTGAAGTGTGCCCACGTTTAAAGCAACCTTGCTGGGCATGACTGTGTGACCTCTTGGGCCAGGAAGTCTGTTTCTAGTTTTATTTAAACGGTGAAACTGCGTGAAGTGTGCCCAGGCCCAGAGCTACTTTGCTGGGCATGACTGTGTGAACTCTTGGGCCTGGAAGTCTGGTTGTAGTATGATTTTAAAGGGTCAAATGGTCTCCATTGTGTGTCCAGGTTTAAGGCTACTTTGCTGGGCATGTGATTTGGACCCATCGGGTACGGAAGCCTTTCCGTCACGTGCTCGTTTTCCACGCCTTCAGCGCAGGTAGCCTGCGAATTTAAAACCGACGTGCATTTTATTCTTTTCCCCTTTTATCCTTTCATATCTCTCCGCTACCTTGGAGAAGAGAGACGCACGCGGGTAAATAAAATGTAAATATCTGTACATATCTGTATAATATCTAAATAAAAGGAAGAAGTGGTTGTATAGTGTAGTCGTTTGATTATAAATAATCTCATAATAATTTTATCCTCATATTCTTATACATTTATACATGTTTATCTCTCTCTCTGTGTGTGTGTGTGTGTGTGTGTGTGTGTGTGTGTGTGTGTGTGTGTTCTGTGTCACTAGTGGGGCCTGTGGCCCGATTGGAGTGTTTGCGGTGTGAGAAGGAGGAGTTGGAGAACAGTTTGTTGGAGCAGCTGAAGGAGTTGAGGTTGCAGAAGCAGAAGGAGCTGCAGGTTCTTCAGGAGATGCTGAAACACAAGCAGCAGGAGGAGACAGAGCTCCTGCAGAAACAGCAGGAGGAGGAGGAGCATAACAGGTCCATCAAGAGTAAGTACTATGGAAATGCAATAATACTAACATAACTAATAATGAATGTTAGCCTTTAGGCTCCAATAAAAGTGACACTAATATATGTATAGTACTATATATATTATATTTTATATATTCAGTAGTAATTATTTAGTATATACAATCTGTGTTATATCCAGCAGTAATGATACTTGCTCTGGCAGATATGAAAATGGCCTGTGAACAGGAGAAGAAATCTCTGGAGGAAGAACTTGAGAAGCTCAGACTGTCACTGCAGGTAGAGATCCCTTATAGTGTCAGTACACATCCACCAGTACCTCCACCTTTCACTTATAACGTCAGTACACATTCAGTACACATTCCCACCTTTCCATTGTACTGGCTGTAGTGATGATTCGTGTGTGTGTTATACCAGCCCATAGAGGAGGACATTATGAGTCTGAAAGTGGCGCTGGAGATGAAGATCCAGGAGATCAAAGATCAGCACGATCTTTTGGTCAAACTATATACTCTGTATGTAGTACCTGGTTTAACATTATATCCTCTGTATATATACTATATACTGTTTATGTAGTACCTGGTTTAACACTATACCCTCAGCTTACTCTAGTCTGCAGATGTGAAGAAATTAAACAGAATGTGTATGTGTGTATATGTGCGCACCTGTATGCGTCTGGTTGTAGTATTATTTAAAGGGTCAAACTGCGTGAAGTGTGCCCAGGCCCAGAGCTACTTTGATGGGCATGATTCTGTGACCTCTTGGGCCTTGAAATGTGCTGCTTTGAATGATTTAAAGAGTGAAACGGTCTGAAGTGTGCCCACGTTTAAAGTAACCTTGCTGGGCATGACTGTGTGACCTCTTGTGCCTGGAAGTCTGGTTGTAGTATTATTTAAACGGTCAAACTGCGGGAAGTGTGCCCAGGCCCAGAGCTACTTTGCTGGGCATGACTGTGTGACCTCTTGGGCCTGGAAGTCTGGTTGTAGTATGATTTTAAAGGGTCAAATGGTCTCCATTGTGTGTCCAGGTTTAAGGCTACTTTGCTGGGCATGTGATTTGGACCCATCGGGTACGGAAGCCTTTCCGTCACGTGCTCGTTTTCCACGCCTTCAGCGCAGGTAGCCTGCGAATTTAAAACCGACGTGCATTTTATTCTTTTCCCCTTTTATCCCTTCATATCTCTCCGCTACCTTGGAGAAGAGAGACGCACGCGGGTAAATAAAATGTAAATATCTGTATAATATGTATATAAAAGGAAGAAGTGGTTGTGTAGTGTAGTCGTTTGATTATAAATAGTCTCATAATAATTTTATCCACAAATTCTTATACATTTATACATGTTTATCTTTCTCTGTGTGTGTGTGTGTGTGTGTGTGTGTGTGTGTGTGTGTGTGTGTGGTTCTGTGTCACTAGTGGGGCCTGTGGTCCGATTGGAGTGTTTGCGGTGTGAGAAGGAGGAGTTGGAGAACAGTTTGTTGGAGCAGCTGAAGGAGTTGAGGTTGCAGAAGCAGAAGGAGCTGCAGGTTCTTCAGGAGATGCTGAAACACAAGCAGCAGGAGGAGACAGAGCTCCTGCAGAAACAGCAGGAGGAGGAGGAGCATAACAGGTCCATCAAGAGTAAGTACTATGGAAATGCAATAATACTAACATAACTAATAATGAATGTTAGCCTTTAGGCTCCAATAAAAGTGATACTAATATATCTATAGTACTATATATATTATATTTTATATATTCAGTAGTAATTATGTAGTATATACAATCTGTGTTATATCCAGCAGTAATGATACTTGCTCTGGCAGATATGAAAATGGCCTGTGAACAGGAGAAGAAATCTCTGGAGGAAGAACTTGAGAAGCTCAGACTGTCACTGCAGGTAGAGATCCCTTATAGTGTCAGTACACATCCACCAGTACCTCCACCTTTCACTTATAACGTCAGTACACATGCAGTACACATTCCCACCTTTCCATTGTACTGGCTGTAGTGATGATTCGTGTGTGTGTTATACCAGCCCATAGAGGAGGACATTATGAGTCTGAAAGTGGCGCTGGAGATGAAGAACCAGGAGATCAAAGATCAGCACGATCTTTTGGTCAAACTATATACTCTGTATGTATACTATATACTCTGTATGTAGTACCTGGTTTAACACTATATCCTCTGTATATATACTATATACTGTTTATGTAGTACCTGGTTTAACACTATACCCTCAGCTTACTCTAGTCTGCAGATGTGAAGAAATTAAACAGAATGTGTATCTGTGTATATGTGCGCACCTGTATGCGTCTGGTTGTAGTATTATTTAAAGGGTCAAACTGCGTGAAGTGTGCCCAGGCCCAGAGCTACTTTGATGGGCATGATTCTGTGACCTCTTGGGCCTTGAAATGTGGTGCTTTGAATGATTTAAAGAGTGAAACGGTCTGAAGTGTGCCCACGTTTAAAGTAACCTTGCTGGGCATGACTGTGTGACCTCTTGTGCCTGGAAGTCTGGTTGTAGTATTATTTAAACGGTCAAACTGCGTGAAGTGTGCCCAGGCCCAGAGCTACTTTGCTGGGCATGACTGTGTGACCTCTTGGGCCTGGAAGTCTGGTTGTAGAATGATTTTAAAGGGTCAAATGGTCTCCATTGTGTGTCCAGGTTTAAGGCTACTTTGCTGGGCATGTGATTTGGACCCATCGGGTACGGAAGCCTTTCCGTCATGTGCTCGTTTTCCACGCCTTCAGCGCAGGTAGCCTGCGAATTTAAAACCGACGTGCATTTTATTCTTTTCCACTTTTATCCCTTCATATCTCTCCGCTACCTTGGAGAAGAGAGACGCACGCGGGTAAATAAAATGTAAATATCTGTATAATATGTAAATAAAAGGAAGAAGTGGTTGTGTAGTGTAGTCGTTTGATTATAAATAATCTCATAATAATTTTATCCACAAATACTTATACATTTATACATGTTTATCTCTCTCTGTGTGTGTGTGTGTGTGTGTGTGTGTGTGTGGTTCTGTGTCACTAGTGGGGCCTGTGGCCCGATTGGATTGTTTGCGGTGTGAGAAGGAGGAGTTGGAGAACAATTTGTTGGAGCAGCTGAAGGAGTTGAGGTTGCAGAAGCAGAAGGAGCTGCAGGTTCTTCAGGAGATGCTGAAACACAAGCAGCAGGAGGAGACAGAGCTCCTGCAGAAACAGCAGGAGGAGGAGGAGCATAACAGGTCCATCAAGAGTAAGTACTATGGAAATGCAATAATACTAACATAATAATGAATGTTAGCCTTTAGGCTCCAATAAAAGTGATACTAATATATGTATAGTACTCTATTTATATTATATTTTATATATTCAGTAGTAATTATGTAGTATATACAATCTGTGTTATATCCAGCAGTAATGATACTTGTTCTGGCAGATATGAAAATGGCCTGTGAACAGGAGAAGAAATCTCTGGAGGAAGAACTTGAGAAGCTCAGACTGTCACTGCAGGTAGAGATCCCTTATAGTGTCAGTACACATCCACCAGTACCTCCACCTTTCACTTATAACGTCAGTACACATTCAGTACACATTCCCACCTTTCCATTGTACTGGCTGTAGTGATGATTCGTGTGCGTGGGTTATACCAGCCCATAGAGGAGGACATTATGAGTTTGAAAGTGGCGCTGGAGATGAAGAACCAGGAGATCAAAGATCAGCACGATCTTTTGGTCAAACTATATACTCTGTATGTATACGATATACTCTGTATGTAGTACCTGGTTTAACACTATATCCTCTGTATATATACTATATACTGTTTATGTAGTACCTGGTTTAACACTATACCCTCAGCTTACTCTAGTCTGCAGATGTGAAGAAATTAAACAGAATGTGTATCTGTGTATATGTGCGCACCTGTATGTGTCTGGTTGTAGTATTATTTAAAGGGTCAAACTGCGTGAAGTGTGCCCAGGCCCAGAGCTACTTTGATGGGCATGATTCTGTGACCTCTTGGGCCTTGAAATGTGGTGCTTTGAATGATTTAAAGAGTGAAACGGTCTAAAGTGTGCCCACGTTTAAAGCAACCTTGCTGGGCATGACTGTGTGACCTCTTGGGCCAGGAAGTCTGTTTCTAGTTTTATTTAAACGGTCAAACTGCGTAAAGTGTGCCCAGGCCCAGAGCTACTTTGCTGGGCATGGCTGTGTGACCTCTTGGGCCTGGAAGTCTGCTTGTAGTATGATTTTAAAGGGTCAAATGGTCTCCATTGTGTATCCAGGTTTAAGTCTACTTTGCTGGGCATGTGATTTGGACCCATCAGGTACGGAAGCCTTTCCGTCACGTGCTCGTTTTCCACGCCTTCAGCGCAGGTAGCCTGCGAATTTAAAACCGACGTGCATTTTATTCTTTTCCCCTTTTATCCTTTCATATCTCTCCGCTACCTTGGAGAAGAGAGACGCACGCGGGTAAATAAAATGTAAATATCTCTAAATATCTGTATAATATGTAAATAAAAGGAAGATGTGGTTGTGTAGTGTAGTCGTTTGATTATAAATAATCTCATAATAATTTTATCCACAAATTCTTATACATTTATACATGTTTATCTCTCTCTGTGTGTGTGTGTGTGTGTGTGTGTGTGTGTGTGTGTGTCTGTGTCTGTGTGTGTGTGTGGTTCTGTGTCACTAGTGGGGCCTGTGGCCCGATTGGAGTGTTTGCGGTGTGAGAAGGAGGAGTTGGAGAACAGTTTGTTGGAGCAGCTGAAGGAGTTGAGGTTGCAGAAGCAGAAGGAGCTGCAGGTTCTTCAGGAGATGCTGAAACACAAGCAGCAGGAGGAGACAGAGCTCCTGCAGAAACAGCAGGAGGAGGAGGAGCATAACAGGTCCATCAAGAGTAAGCACTATGGAAATGCAATAATACTAACATAACTAATAATGAATGCTAGCCTTTAGGCTCCAATAAAAGTGATACTAATATATGTATAGTACTATATATATTATATTTTATATATTCATTAGTAATTATGTAGTATATACAATCTGTGTTATATCCAGCAGTAATGATACTTGCTCTGGCAGATATGAAAATGGCCTGTGAACAGGAGAAGAAATCTCTGGAGGAAGAACTTGAGAAGCTCAGACTGTCACTGCAGGTAGAGATCCCTTATAGTGTCAGTACACATCCACCAGTACCTCCACCTTTCACTTATAACGTCAGTACACATTCAGTACACATTCCCACCTTTCCATTGTACTGGCTGTAGTGATGATTCGTGTGTGTGGGTTATACCAGCCCATAGAGGAGGACATTATGAGTCTGAAAGTGGCGCTGGAGATGAAGAACCAGGAGATCAAAGATCAGCACGATCTTTTGGTCAAACTATATACTCTGTATGTATACTATATACTCTGTATGTAGTACCTGGTTTAACACTATATCCTCTGTATATATACTATATACTGTTTATGTAGTACCTGGTTTAACACTATACCCTCAGCTTACTCTAGTCTGCAGATGTGAAGAAATTAAACAGAATGTGTATCTGTGTATATGTGCGCACCTGTATGCGTCTGGTTGTAGTATTATTTAAAGGGTCAAACTGCGTGAAGTGTGCCCAGGCCCAGAGCTACTTTGATGGGCATGATTCTGTGACCTCTTGGGCCTTGAAATGTGGTGCTTTGAATGATTTAAAGAGTGAAACGGTCTGAAGTGTGCCCACGTTTAAAGTAACCTTGCTGGGCATGACTGTGTGACCTCTTGTGCCTGGAAGTCTGGTTGTAGTATTATTTAAACGGTCAAACTGCGTGAAGTGTGCCCAGGCCCAGAGCTACTTTGCTGGGCATGACTGTGTGACCTCTTGGGCCTGGAAGTCTGGTTGTAGAATGATTTTAAAGGGTCAAATGGTCTCCATTGTGTGTCCAGGTTTAAGGCTACTTTGCTGGGCATGTGATTTGGACCCATCGGGTACGGAAGCCTTTCCGTCATGTGCTCGTTTTCCACGCCTTCAGCGCAGGTAGCCTGCGAATTTAAAACCGACGTGCATTTTATTCTTTTCCCCTTTTATCCCTTCATATCTCTCCGCTACCTTGGAGAAGAGAGACGCACGCGGGTAAATAAAATGTAAATATCTGTATAATATGTAAATAAAAGGAAGAAGTGGTTGTGTAGTGTAGTCGTTTGATTATAAATAATCTCATAATAATTTTATCCACAAATACTTATACATTTATACATGTTTATCTCTCTCTGTGTGTGTGTGTGTGTGTGTGTGTGTGTGTGGTTCTGTGTCACTAGTGGGGCCTGTGGCCCGATTGGATTGTTTGCGGTGTGAGAAGGAGGAGTTGGAGAACAATTTGTTGGAGCAGCTGAAGGAGTTGAGGTTGCAGAAGCAGAAGGAGCTGCAGGTTCTTCAGGAGATGCTGAAACACAAGCAGCAGGAGGAGACAGAGCTCCTGCAGAAACAGCAGGAGGAGGAGGAGCATAACAGGTCCATCAAGAGTAAGTACTATGGAAATGCAATAATACTAACATAATAATGAATGTTAGCCTTTAGGCTCCAATAAAAGTGATACTAATATATGTATAGTACTCTATTTATATTATATTTTATATATTCAGTAGTAATTATGTAGTATATACAATCTGTGTTATATCCAGCAGTAATGATACTTGTTCTGGCAGATATGAAAATGGCCTGTGAACAGGAGAAGAAATCTCTGGAGGAAGAACTTGAGAAGCTCAGACTGTCACTGCAGGTAGAGATCCCTTATAGTGTCAGTACACATCCACCAGTACCTCCACCTTTCACTTATAACGTCAGTACACATTCAGTACACATTCCCACCTTTCCATTGTACTGGCTGTAGTGATGATTCGTGTGCGTGGGTTATACCAGCCCATAGAGGAGGACATTATGAATTTGAAAGTGGCGCTGGAGATGAAGAACCAGGAGATCAAAGATCAGCACGATCTTTTGGTCAAACTATATACTCTGTATGTATACTATATACTCTGTATGTAGTACCTGGTTTAACACTATATCCTCTGTATATATACTATATACTGTTTATGTAGTACCTGGTTTAACACTATACCCTCAGCTTACTCTAGTCTGCAGATGTGAAGAAATTAAACAGAATGTGTATCTGTGTATATGTGCGCACCTGTATGTGTCTGGTTGTAGTATTATTTAAAGGGTCAAACTGCGTGAAGTGTGCCCAGGCCCAGAGCTACTTTGATGGGCATGATTCTGTGACCTCTTGGGCCTTGAAATGTGGTGCTTTGAATGATTTAAAGAGTGAAACGGTCTGAAGTGTGCCCACGTTTAAAGCAACCTTGCTGGGCATGACTGTGTGACCTCTTGGGCCAGGAAGTCTGTTTCTAGTTTTATTTAAACGGTCAAACTGCGTAAAGTGTGCCCAGGCCCAGAGCTACTTTGCTGGGCATGGCTGTGTGACCTCTTGGGCCTGGAAGTCTGCTTGTAGTATGATTTTAAAGGGTCAAATGGTCTCCATTGTGTATCCAGGTTTAAGTCTACTTTGCTGGGCATGTGATTTGGACCCATCGGGTACGGAAGCCTTTCCGTCACGTGCTCGTTTTCCACGCCTTCAGCGCAGGTAGCCTGCGAATTTAAAACCGACGTGCATTTTATTCTTTTCCCCTTTTATCCTTTCATATCTCTCCGCTACCTTGGAGAAGAGAGACGCACGCGGGTAAATAAAATGTAAATATCTCTAAATATCTGTATAATATGTAAATAAAAGGAAGATGTGGTTGTGTAGTGTAGTCGTTTGATTATAAATAATCTCATAATAATTTTATCCACAAATTCTTATACATTTATACATGTTTATCTCTCTCTGTGTGTGTGTGTGTGTGTGTGTGTGTGTGTGTGTCTGTGTCTGTGTGTGTGTGTGGTTCTGTGTCACTAGTGGGGCCTGTGGCCCGATTGGAGTGTTTGCGGTGTGAGAAGGAGGAGTTGGAGAACAGTTTGTTGGAGCAGCTGAAGGAGTTGAGGTTGCAGAAGCAGAAGGAGCTGCAGGTTCTTCAGGAGATGCTGAAACACAAGCAGCAGGAGGAGACAGAGCTCCTGCAGAAACAGCAGGAGGAGGAGGAGCATAACAGGTCCATCAAGAGTAAGTACTATGGAAATGCAATAATACTAACATAACTAATAATGAATGCTAGCCTTTAGGCTCCAATAAAAGTGATACTAATATATGTATAGTACTATATATATTATATTTTATATATTCAGTAGTAATTATGTAGTATATACAATCTATGTTATATCCAGCAGTAATGATACTTGCTCTGGCAGATATGAAAATGGCCTGTGAACAGGAGAAGAAATCTCTGGAGGAAGAACTTGAGAAGCTCAGACTGTCACTGCAGGTAGAGATCCCTTATAGTGTCAGTACACATCCACCAGTACCTCCACCTTTCACTTATAACGTCAGTACACATTCAGTACACATTCCCACCTTTCCATTGTACTGGCTGTAGTGATGATTCGTGTGTGTGGGTTATACCAGCCCATAGAGGAGGACATTATGAGTCTGAAAGTGGCGCTGGAGATGAAGAACCAGGAGATCAAAGATCAGCACGATCTTTTGGTCAAACTATATACTCTGTATGTATACTATATACTCTGTATGTAGTACCTGGTTTAACACTATATCCTCTGTATATATACTATATACTGTTTATGTAGTTCCTGGTTTAACACTATACCCTCAGCTTACTCTAGTCTGCAGATGTGAAGAAATTTAAACAGAATGTGTATCTGTGTATATGTGCGCACCTGTATGTGTCTGGTTGTAGTATTATTTAAAGGGTCAAATGGTCTCCATTGTGTGTCCAGGTTTAAGGCTACTTTGCTGGGCATGTGATTTGGACCCATCGGGTACGGAAGCCTTTCCGTCACGTGCTCGTTTTCCACGCCTTCAGCGCAGGTAGCCTGCGAATTTAAAACCGACGTGCATTTTATTCTTTTCCCCTTTTATCCTTTCATATCTCTCCGCTACCTTGGAGAAGAGAGACGCACGCGGGTAAATAAAATGTAAATATCTCTAAATATCTGTATAATATGTAAATAAAAGGAAGAAGTGAATTATGTAGTATATACTATCTGTGTTATATCCAGCAGTAATGATACTTGCTCTGGCAGATATGAAAATGGCCTGTGAACAGGAGAAGAAATCTCTGGAGGAAGAACTTGAGAAGCACAGACTGTCACTGCAGGTAGAGATCCCTTATAGTGTCAGTACACATCCACCAGTACCTCCACCTTTCACTTATAACGTCAGTACACATTCAGTACACATTCCCACCTTTCCATTGTACTGGCTGTAGTGATGATTCGTGTGTGTGTTATACCAGCCCATAGAGGAGGACATTATGAGTCTGAAAGTGGCGCTGGAGATGAAGAACCAGGAGATCAAAGATCAGCACGATCTTTTGGTCAAACTATATACTCTGTATGTATACTATATACTCTGTATGTAGTACCTGGTTTAACACTATATCCTCTGTATATATACTATATACTGTTTATGTAGTACCTGGTTTAACACTATACCCTCAGCTTACTCTAGTCTGCAGATGTGAAGAAATTAAACAGAATGTGTATCTGTGTATATGTGCGCACCTGTATGTGTCTGGTTGTAGTATTATTTAAAGGGTCAAACTGCATGAAGTGTGCCCAGGCCCAGAGCTACTTTGCTGTGCATGACTGTGTGACCTCTAGGCCCTGGAAGTCTGGTGGTAGTAGTAGTATGATTTAAAGGCACAAAGTGATTGAAGTGTGCCCAGGCCAAGAGCTACTTTGCTGGGCATGACTGTGTGACCTCTTGGGCCAGGAAGTATGTTTCTAGTTTTATTTAAACGGTCAAACTGCGTGAAGTGTGCCCAGGCCCAGACCTACTTTGCTGGGCATGACTGTGTGACCTCTTGTGCCTGGAAGTCTGGTTGTAGTATGATTTTAAAGGGTCAAATGGTCTCCATTGTGTGTCCAGGTTTAAGGCTACTTTGCTGGGCATGTGATTTGGACCCATCGGGTACGGAAGCTTTTCCGTCACGTGCTCGTTTTCCACGCCTTCAGCGCAGGTAGCCTGCGAATTTAAAACCGACGTGCATTTTATTGTTTTCCCCTTTTATCCTTTCATATCTCTCCGCTACCTTGGAGAAGAGAGACGCACGCGGGTAAATAAAATGTAAATATCTGTAAATATCTGTATAATATGTAAATAAAAGGAAGAAGTGGTTGTGTAGTGTAGTCGTTTCATTATAAATAATCTCATAATAATTTTATCCACAAATTCTTATACATTTATACATGTTTATCTCTCTCTTTGTGTGTGTGTGTGTGTGTGTGTGTCTGTGTGTGTGTGTGTGTGGTTCTGTGTCACTATTGGGGCCTGTGGCCCGATTGGAGTGTTTGCGGTGTGAGAAGGAGGAGTTGGAGAACAGTTTGTTGGAGCAGCTGAAGGAGTTGAGGTTGCAGAAGCAGAAGGAGCTGCAGGTTCTTCAGGAGATGCTGAAACACAAGCAGCAGGAGGAGACAGAGCTCCTGCAGAAACAGCAGGAGGAGGAGGAGCATAACAGGTCCCTCAAGGGTAAGTACTATGGAAATGCAATAATACTAACATAACTAATAATGAATGTTAGCCTTTAGGCTCCAATAAAAGTGATACTAATATATGTATAGTACTATATATATTATATTTTATATATTCAGTAGTAATTATGTAGTATATACAATCTGTGTTATATCCAGCAGTAATGATACTTGCTCTGGCAGATATGAAAATGGCCTGTGAACAGGAGAAGAAATCTCTGGAGGAAGAACTTGAGAAGCTGAGACTGTCACTGCAGGTAGAGATCCCTTATAGTGTCAGTACACATCCACCAGTAGCTCCACCTTTCACTTATAACGTCAGTACACATTCAGTACACATTCCCACCTTTCCATTGTACTCGCTGTAGTGATGATTCGTGTGTGTGTTATACCAGCCCATAGAGGAGGACATTATGAGTCTGAAAGTGGCGCTGGAGATGAAGAACCAGGAGATCAAAGATCAGCACGATCTTTTGGTCAAACTATATACTCTGTATGTATACTATATACTCTGTATGTAGTAGCTGGTTTAACACTATATCCTCTGTATATATACTATATACTGTTTATGTAGCACCTGGTTTAACACTATACCCTCAGCTTACTCTAGTCTGCAGATGTGAAGAAATTAAACAGAATGTGTATCTGTGTATATGTGCGCACCTGTATGTGTCTGGTTGTAGTATTATTTAAAGGGTCAAACTCCGTAAAGTGTGCCCAGGCCCAGAGCTACTTTGATGGGCATGATTCTGTGACCTCTTGGGCCTTGAAATGTGGTGCATTGAATGATTTAAAGAGTGAAACGGTCTGAAGTGTGCCCACATTTAAAGCAACCTTGCTGGGCATGACTGTGTGACCTCTTGGGCCAGGAAGTCTGTTTCTAGTTTTATTTAAACGGTCAAACTGCGTGAAGTGTGCCCAGGCCCAGAGCTACTTTGCTGGGCATGACTGTGTGACCTCTTGGGCCTGGAAGTCTGGTTGTAGTATGATTTTAAAGGGTCAAATGGTCTCCATTGTGTGTCCAGGTTTAAGGCTACTTTGCTGGGCATGTGATTTGGACCCATCGGGTACGGAAGCCTTTCCGTCACGTGCTCGTTTTCCACGCCTTCAGCGCAGGTAGCCTGCGAATTTAAAACCGACGTGCATTTTATTCTTTTCCCCTTTTATCCTTTCATATCTCTCCGCTACCTTGGAGAAGAGAGACGCACGCGGGTAAATTAAATGTAAATATCTGTACATATCTGTATAATATCTAAATAAAAGGAAGAAGTGGTTGTATAGTGTAGTCGTTTGATTATAAATAATCTCATAATAATTTTATCCTCATATTCTTATACATTTATACATGTTTATCTCTCTCTCTGTGTGTGTGTGTGTGTGTGTGTGTGTGTGTGTGTGTGTGGTTCTGTGTCACTAGTGGGGCCTGTGGCCCGATTGGAGTGTTTGCGGTGTGAGAAGGAGGAGTTGGAGAACAGTTTGTTGGAGCAGCTGAAGGAGTTGAGGTTGCAGAAGCAGAAGGAGCTGCAGGTTCTTCACGAGATGCTGAAACACAAGCAGCAGGAGGAGACAGAGCTCCTGCAGAAACAGCAGGAGGAGGAGGAGCATAACAGGTCCATCAAGAGTAAGTACTATGGAAATGCAATAATACTAACATAATTAATAATGAATGTTAGCCTTTAGGCGCCAATAAAAGTGATACTAATAGATGTATAGTACTATATATATTATTTTTTAATATATTCATTAGTAATTATGTAGTATATACAATCTGTGTTATATCCAGCAGTAATGATACTTGCTCTGGCAGATATGAAAATGGCCTGTGAACAGGAGAAGAAATCTCTGGAGGAAGAACTTGAGAAGCTCAGACTGTCACTGCAGGTAGAGATCCCTTATAGTGTCAGTACACATCCACCAGTAGCTCCACCTTTCACTTATAACGTCAGTACACATTCAGTACACATTCCCACCTTTCCATTGTACTGGCTGTAGTGATGATTCGTGTGTGTGTTATACCAGCCCATAGAGGAGGACATTATGAGTCTGAAAGTGGCGCTGGAGATGAAGAACCAGGAGATCAAAGATCAGCACGATCTTTTGGTCAAACTATATACTCTGTATGTATACTATATACTCTGTATGTAGTACCTGGTTTAACACTATATCCTCTGTATATATACTATATACTGTTTATGTAGTACCTGGTTTAACAGTATACCCTCAGCTTACTCTAGTCTGCAGATGTGAAGAAATTAAACAGAATGTGTATCTGTGTATATGTGCGCACCTGTATGTGTCTGGTTGTAGTATTATTTAAAGGGTCAAACTGCGTGAAGTGTGCCCAGGCCCAGAGCTACTTTGATGGGCATGATTCTGTGACCTCTTGGGCCTTGAAATGTGGTGCTTTGAATGATTTAAAGAGTGAAACGGTCTGAAGTGTGCCCACGTTTAAAGCAACCTTGCTGGGCATGACTGTGTGACCTCTTGGGCCAGGAAGTCTGTTTCTAGTTTTATTTAAACGGTCAAACTGCGTAAAGTGTGCCCAGGCCCAGAGCTACTTTGCTGGGCATGGCTGTGTGACCTCTTGGGCCTGGAAGTCTGCTTGTAGTATGATTTTAAAGGGTCAAATGGTCTCCATTGTGTATCCAGGTTTAAGTCTACTTTGCTGGGCATGTGATTTGGACCCATCGGGTACGGAAGCCTTTCCGTCACGTGCTCGTTTTCCACGCCTTCAGCGCAGGTAGCCTGCGAATTTAAAACCGACGTGCATTTTATTCTTTTCCCCTTTTATCCTTTCATATCTCTCCGCTACCTTGGAGAAGAGAGACGCACGCGGGTAAATAAAATGTAAATATCTCTAAATATCTGTATAATATGTAAATAAAAGGAAGATGTGGTTGTGTAGTGTAGTCGTTTGATTATAAATAATCTCATAATAATTTTATCCACAAATTCTTATACATTTATACATGTTTATCTCTCTCTGTGTGTGTGTGTGTGTGTCTGTGTGTGTGTGTGTGTGGTTCTGTGTCACTAGTGGGGCCTGTGGCCCGATTGGAGTGTTTGCGGTGTGAGAAGGAGGAGTTGGAGAACAGTTTGTTTGAGCAGCTGAAGGAGTTGAGGTTGCAGAAGCAGAAGGAGCTGCAGGTTCTTCAGGAGATGCTGAAACACAAGCAGCAGGAGGAGACAGAGCTCCTGCAGAAACAGCAGGAGGAGGAGGAGCATAACAGGTCCATCAAGAGTAAGTACTATGGAAATGCAATAATACTAACATAACTAATAATGAATGTTAGCCTTTAGGCTCCAATAAAAGTGACACTAATATATGTATAGTACTATATATATTATATTTTATATATTCAGCAGTAATTATGTAGTATATACAATCTGTGTTATATCCAGCAGTAATGATACTTGCTCTGGCAGATATGAAAATGGCCTGTGAACAGGAGAAGAAATCTCTGGAGGAAGAACTTGAGAAGCTCAAACTGTCACTGCAGGTAGAGATCCCTTATAGTGTCAGTACACATCCACCAGTACCACCACCTCTCACTTATAACGTCAGTACACATTCAGTACACATTCCCACCTTTCCATTGTACTGGCTGTAGTGATGATTCGTGTCTGTGTTATACCAGCCCATAGAGGAGGACATTATGAGTCTGAAAGTGGCGCTGGAGATGAAGAACCAGGAGATCAAAGATCAGCACGATCTTTTGGTCAAACTATATACTCTGTATGTATACTATATCGAACCCACGGTTTTCACGCTACGATTTTTTTAAATGTGGTGAGCTGCGGAGAAAAGACGCGGTCCGGACGTATTTGTGGCTTAATATCTCTTGTCTCCTTGGGAGTAGGAAGTCTGTTCATGGCTCTTTGGAAAGGGCTGCATCTCCCCTCTAATCGACTTCGAGCTTCAAGCGGATTGGACCCACGGTTATCACGCTACGATTTTTTAAAGCCGCCAGGGACGGGCCGAAAGCGTGGCAGGTGGCGTTCGTTAGAGACAGTCATGGAGGTGATGCGCACCGAGTTGCACGCCATTTGGACTTGGCCAGACCTAGATGTGAGCGTTCAAAGTCAGCGCGTTTGTTTAAACTTTCTCCTCCAATTCGTTGCAACTGCTCAAGCGTTTCTCGCTCATCCGACTGGAGCGTAACGCTTTATATGTTAATATCTCTTGTCTCCTTGGGAGTAGGAAGTCTGTTCATGGATCTTTGGAAAGGGCTGCATCTCCCCTGTAATCGCCTTCGAGCGGCACGCGGATCGAACCCACGGTTTTCACGCTATGATTTTTTTAAATGTGTTGCGCGTAGGAGAAAATGCGCGCGTCGGACGTCATTTCGGCTTAAATCTCTTGTCTCCTTGGGAGTAGAAAGTCTTTTCATGGCTCTTTGGAAAGGGCTGCATCTCCCCTGTAATCGCCTTCGCGCGGCACGCGGATCGGAACCATCGTTATCACGCTACGATTTTTTAATGCCGACAGGGACGGGCCGAAAGCTTGGCAGGTGGCGTTCGTTAGGAAAAGTCATGGACGTGATGCGGACCGAGTTGCAGGCCATTTGGACCTGGCCCGGCCTAGATGTGAGCGTTCAAAGTCAGCGCGTTTGTTTAAACTTTCTCCTCCAATTCGTTGCAATTGTACAAGCGTTTCTCGTTCATCCGACTGGAGCGTAACGCTTTATAAGTTAATATTTCTGGTCTCCTTGGGAGTAGAAAGTCTGTTCATGGCTCTTTGGAAAGGGCTGCATCTCCCCTGTAATCGCCTTCGAGCGGCACGCGGATCGAACCCACGGTTTTCACGCTATGATTTTTTTAAATGTGGTGCGCGGCGGAGGAAATGCGCGCGTCGGACGTCATTTCGGCTTAATATCTCTTGTCTCCTTGGGAGTAGAAAGTCTTTTCATGGCTCTTTGGAAAGGGCTGCATCTCCGCTGTAATCGCCTTCGAGCGGCACGCGGATCGAACCCACGGTTTTCACGCTATGATTTTTTTAAATGTGGTGCGCGTCGGAGAAAATGCGCGCGTCGGACGTCATTTCGGCTTAATATCTCTTGTCTCCTTGGGAGTAGAAAGTCTTTTCATGGCTCTTTGGAAAGGTTTGCATCTCCCTTGTAATCGCCTTTAAGCGGCACGCGGATTGGACCCACCGTTCTTCCGATACGATTTTTTAAATGTGGTGCGCGGCGTAGAAAAGACGCGCGTAGGACGTATTTGCGGCTTAATATCTTTGGGCTCCTTGGGAGTAGGAAGTCTGTTCATGCCTCTTTGGAAAGGGCTGCATCTCCCCTGTAATCGCCTTCGAGCGGCACGTGGATCGAACCCACGGTTTTCACGCTATGATTTTTTTAAATGTGCTGCGCGGCGGAGAAAATGCGCGCGTCGGACGTCATTGCGGCTTAATATCTCTTGTCTCCTTGGGAGTAGAAAGTCTTTTCATGGTTCTTTGGAAAGGGTTGCATCTCCCCTGTAATCGCCTTTAAGCGGCACGCGGATCGGACCCACCGTTCTTACGCTACGATTTTTTAAATGTGGTGCGAGGCGTAGAAAAGACGCGCGTAGGACTTATTTGCGGCTTAATATCTTTGGGCTCCTTGGGAGTAGAAAGTCTGTTCATGGCTCTTTGGAAAGGGCTGCATCTCCCCTGTAATCGCCTTCGCGCGGCACGCGGATCGGAACCATCGTTATCACGCTACGATTTTTTAATGCCGACAGGGACGGGCCGAAAGCTTGGCAGGTGGCGTTCGTTAGGAAAAGTCATGGACGTGATGCGGACCGAGTTGCAGGCCATTTGGACCTGGCCCGGCCTAGATGTGAGCCTTCAAAGTCAGCGCGTTTGTTTAAACTTTCTCCTCCAATTCGTTGCAATTGTACAAGCGTTTCTCGCTCATCCGACTGGAGCGTAACGCTTTATCTGTTAATATCTCTGGTCTCCATGGGAGTAGAAAGTCTGTTCATGGCTCTTTGGAAAGGGATGCATCTCCCCTGTAATCGCCTTTAAGCCGCACGCGGATCGGACCCACCGTTCTCACGCTACGATTTTTTAAACGTGGTGCGCGTCGGAGAAAATGCGCGTAATATCTCTTGTCTCCTTGGGAGTAGAAAGTCTTTTCATGGCTCTTTGGAAAGGTTTGCATCTCCCTTGTAATCGCCTTTAAGCGGCACGCGGATTGGACCCACCGTTCTTCCGATACGATTTTTTAAATGTGGTGCGCGGCGTAGAAAAGACGCGCGTAGGACGTATTTGCGGCTTAATATCTTTGGGCTCCTTGGGAGTAGGAAGTCTGTTCATGCCTCTTTGGAAAGGGCTGCATCTCCCCTGTAATCGCCTTCGAGCGGCACGCGGATCGGACCCATCGTTCTCACGCTACGATTTTTTAAAATCCGCCAGGGACGGAACGAACGCTTGGCAGGTGGCGTTCGTGACGGACAGTCAAGCAGTTAATGCGCACCGAGCTGCAGGCCATTTGGACCTGGCCCAGCCTAGATGTGAGTATTCAAAGTCAGCACGTTTGTTTCAAAGTTCTCCACCAATTTGTTGTAATTGCGTGTGTGCGCGTGAACACCAGGTTTGTGGAGGAGTTCGTCCTTGGACTGTACAAGGGGAGACAGTGTGTGGCCTGGCTGCGTGAGGTTGCAGTTTGCTGGGCATGAGAGATTGGCATGTGGTGCCCTGGAGGTGTGGTTGTTCCAGGACGGGCAAGGTGGGGTAGTGTGGCTGGGTGACGGTGCGCTTCACTGGGGATGTGGTTGTGAGTTGCAGGCCCATTCCTTTGAATGACAGAAAGGATCTGATTTGTTTCCAGGTTTAAACGTACTTTGCTGGGTATGACTGTGACCTCTTGGGCCAGGAAGTCTGTTTCTAGTTTTATTTAAACGGTCAAACTGCGTGAAGTGTGCCCAGGCCCAGAGCTACTTTGCTGGGCATGGCTGTGTGACCTCTTGGGCCTGGAAGTCTGGTTGTAGTATGATTTTAAAGGGTCAAATGCTCTCCATTGCGTGTCCAGGTTTAAGGCTACTTTGCTGGGCATGTGATTTGGACCCATCGGGTACGGAAGCCTTTCCGTCACGTGCTCGTTTTCCACGCCTTCAGCGCAGGTAGCCTGCGAATTTAAAACCGACGTGCATTTTATTCTTTTCCCCTTTTATCCTTTCATATCTCTCCGCTACCTTGGAGAAGAGAGACGCACGCGGGTAAATAAAATGTAAATATCTCTAAATATCTGTATAATATGTAAATAAAAGGAAGATGTGGTTGTGTAGTGTAGTCGTTTGATTATAAATAATCTCATAATAATTTTATCCACAAATTCTTATACATTTATACATGTTTATCTCTCTCTTTGTGTGTGTGTGTGTGTGTGTGTGTGTGGTTCTGTGTCACTAGTGGGGCCTGTGGCCCGATTGGAGTGTTTGCGGTGTGAGAAGGAGGAGTTGGAGAACAGTTTGTTGGAGCAGCTGAAGGAGTTGAGGTTGCAGAAGCAGAAGGAGCTGCAGGTTCTTCAGGAGATGCTGAAACACAAGCAGCAGGAGGAGACAGAGCTCCTGCAGAAACAGCAGGAGGAGGAGGAGCATAACAGGTCCATCAAGAGTAAGTACTATGGAAATGCAATAATACTAACATAACTAATAATGAATGCTAGCCTTTAGGCTCCAATAAAAGTGACACTAATATATGTATAGTACTATATATATTATATTTTATATATTCAGCAGTAATTATGTAGTATATACAATCTGTGTTATATCCAGCAGTAATGATACTTGCTCTGGCAGATATGAAAATGGCCTGTGAACAGGAGAAGAAATCTCTGGAGGAAGAACTTGAGAAGCTCAAACTGTCACTGCAGGTAGAGATCCCTTATAGTGTCAGTACACATCCACCAGTACCACCACCTCTCACTTATAACGTCAGTACACATTCAGTACACATTCCCACCTTTCCATTGTACTGGCTGTAGTGATGATTCGTGTCTGTGTTATACCAGCCCATAGAGGAGGACATTATGAGTCTGAAAGTGGCGCTGGAGATGAAGAACCAGGAGATCAAAGATCAGCACGATCTTTTGGTCAAACTATATAATCTGTATGTATACTATATCGAACCCACGGTTTTCACGCTACGATTTTTTTAAATGTGGTGAGCTGCGGAGAAAAGACGCGGTCCGGACGTATTTGTGGCTTAATATCTCTTGTCTCCTTGGGAGTAGGAAGTCTGTTCATGGCTCTTTGGAAAGGGCTGCATCTCCCCTCTAATCGCCTTCGAGCGGCACGCGGATCGAACCCACGGTTTTCACGCTATGATTTTTTAAAATGTGCTGCGCGGCAGAGAAAATGCGCGCGTCGGACGTCATTGCGGCTTAATATCTCTTGTCTCCTTGGGAGTAGAAAGTCTTTTCATGGCTCTTTGGAAAGGGCTGTATCTCCCCTGTAATCGCCTTCGAGCGGCACGCGGATCGGACCCATCGTTCTCACGCTACGATTTTTTAAACGTGGTGCGCGTCGGAGAAAATGCGCGTAATATCTCTTGTCTCCTTGGGAGTAGAAAGTCTGTTCATGGCTCTTTGGAAAGGGCTGTATCTCCCCTGTAATCGCCTTCGAGCGGCACGCGCATCGGAACCATCGTTATCACGCTACGATTTTTTAATGCCGCCAGGGATAGGCCGAAAGCGTGGCAGGTGGCGTTCGTTAGGGACAGTCATGGAGGTGATGCACACCGAGTTGCACGCCATTTGGAGTTGGCCCGGCCTAGATGTGAGCGTTCAAAGTCAGCGCGTTTGTTTAAAGTTTCTCCTCCAATTCGTTGCAATTGTACAAGCGTTTCTCGTTCATCCGACTGGAGCGTAACGCTTTATATGTTAATATTTCTGGTCTCCTTGGGAGTAGAAAGTCTGTTCATGGCTCTTTTGAAAGGGATGCATCTCCCCTGTAATCGCCTTCGAGCGGCACGCGGATCGAACCCACGTTTTTCACGCTACGATTTTTTTTAAATGTGTTGCGCGGCGGAGAAAAGACGCGCGCCGGACGTATTTGCGGCTTAATATCTCTTGTCTCATTGGGTGTAGAAAGTCTGTTCATGGCTCTTTGGAAAGGGCTGCATCTCCCCTGTAATCGCCTTTGAGCGGCACGCGGATCGAACCCACGGTTTTCACGCTATGATTTTTTTAAATGTGGTGCGCGGCGGAGGAAATGTGCGCGTCGGACGTCATTTCGGCTTAATATCTCTTGTCTCCTTGGGAGTAGAAAGTCTTTTCATGGCTCTTTGGAAAGGGCTGCATCTCCGCTGTAATCGCCTTCGAGCGGCACGCGGATCGAACCCACGGTTTTCACGCTATGATTTTTTTAAATGTGGTGCGCGGCGGAGAAAATGCGCGCGTCGGACGTCATTTCGGCTTAATATCTCTTGTCTCCTTGGGAGTAGAAAGTCTTTTCATGGCTCTTTGGAAAGGTTTGCATCTCCCTTGTAATCGCCTTTAAGCGGCACGCGGATTGGACCCACCGTTCTTCCGATACGATTTTTTAAATGTGGTGGGCGGCGTAGAAAAGACGCGCGTAGGACGTATTTGCGGCTTAATATCTTTGGGCTCCTTGGGAGTAGGAAGTCTGTTCATGCCTCTTTGGAAATGGCTGCATCTCCCCTGTAATCGCCTTCGAGCGGCACGCGGATCGAACCCACGGTTTTCACGCTATGATTTTTTTAAATGTGTTGCGCGTCGGAGAAAATGCGCGCGTCGGACGTCATTTCGGCTTAAATCTCTTGTCTCCTTGGGAGTAGAAAGTCTTTTCATGGCTCTTTGGAAAGGGCTGCATCTCCCCTGTAATCGCCTTCGCGCGGCACGCGGATCGGAACCATCGTTATCACGCTACGATTTTTTAATGCCGACAGGGACGGGCCGAAAGCTTGGCAGGTGGCGTTCGTTAGGAAAAGTCATGGACGTGATGCGGACCGAGTTGCAGGCCATTTGGACCTGGCCCGGCCTAGATGTGAGCGTTCAAAGTCAGCGCGTTTGTTTAAACTTTCTCCTCCAATTCGTTGCAATTGTACAAGCGTTTCTCGTTCATCCGACTGGAGCGTAACGCTTTATAAGTTAATATTTCTGGTCTCCTTGGGAGTAGAAAGTCTGTTCATGGCTCTTTGGAAAGGGCTGCATCTCCCCTGTAATCGCCTTCGAGCGGCACGCGGATCGAACCCACGGTTTTCACGCTATGATTTTTTTAAATGTGGTGCGCGGCGGAGGAAATGCGCGCGTCGGACGTCATTTCGGCTTAATATCTCTTGTCTCCTTGGGAGTAGAAAGTCTTTTCATGGCTCTTTGGAAAGGGCTGCATCTCCGCTGTAATCGCCTTCGAGCGGCACGCGGATCGAACCCACGGTTTTCACGCTATGATTTTTTTAAATGTGGTGCACGTCGGAGAAAATGCGCGCGTCGGACGTCATTTCGGCTTAATATCTCTTGTCTCCTTGGGAGTAGAAAGTCTTTTCATGGCTCTTTGGAAAGGTTTGCATCTCCCTTGTAATCGCCTTTAAGCGGCACGCGGATTGGACCCACCGTTCTTCCGATACGATTTTTTAAATGTGGTGCGCGGCGTAGAAAAGACGCGCGTAGGACGTATTTGCGGCTTAATATCTTTGGGCTCCTTGGGAGTAGGAAGTCTGTTCATGCCTCTTTGGAAAGGGCTGCATCTCCCCTGTAATCACCTTCGAGCGGCACGTGGATCGAACCCACGGTTTTCACGCTATGATTTTTTAAAATGTGCTGCGCGGCGGAGAAAATGCGCGCGTCGGACGTCATTGCGGCTTAATATCTCTTGTCTCCTTGGGAGTAGAAAGTCTTTTCATGGTTCTTTGGAAAGGTTTGCATCTCCCCTGTAATCGCCTTTAAGCGGCACGCGGATCGGACCCACCGTTCTTACGCTACGATTTTTTAAATGTGGTGCGAGGCGTAGAAAAGACGCGCGTAGGACTTATTTGCGGCTTAATATCTTTGGGCTCCTTGGGAGTAGAAAGTCTGTTCATGGCTCTTTGGAAAGGGCTGCATCTCCCCTGTAATCGCCTTCGCGCGGCACGCGGATCGGAACCATCGTTATCACGCTACGATTTTTTAATGCCGACAGGGACGGGCCGAAAGCTTGGCAGGTGGCGTTCGTTAGGAAAAGTCATGGACGTGATGCGGACCGAGTTGCAGGCCATTTGGACCTGGCCCGGCCTAGATGTGAGCGTTCAAAGTCAGCGCGTTTGTTTAAACTTTCTCCTCCAATTCGTTGCAATTGTACAAGCGTTTCTCGTTCATCCGACTGGAGCGTAACGCTTTATAAGTTAATATTTCTGGTCTCCTTGGGAGTAGAAAGTCTGTTCATGGCTCTTTGGAAAGGGCTGCATCTCCCCTGTAATCGCCTTCGAGCGGCACGCGGATCGAACCCACGGTTTTCACGCTATGATTTTTTTAAATGTGGTGCGCGGCGGAGGAAATGCGCGCGTCGGACGTCATTTCGGCTTAATATCTCTTGTCTCCTTGGGAGTAGAAAGTCTTTTCATGGCTCTTTGGAAAGGGCTGCATCTCCGCTGTAATCGCCTTCGAGCGGCACGCGGATCGAACCCACGGTTTTCACACTATGATTTTTTTAAATGTGGTGCACGTCGGAGAAAATGCGCGCGTCGGACGTCATTTCGGCTTAATATCTCTTGTCTCCTTGGGAGTAGAAAGTCTTTTCATGGCTCTTTGGAAAGGTTTGCATCTCCCTTGTAATCGCCTTTAAGCGGCACGCGGATTGGACCCACCGTTCTTCCGATACGATTTTTTAAATGTGGTGCGCGGCGTAGAAAAGACGCGCGTAGGACGTATTTGCGGCTTAATATCTTTGGGCTCCTTGGGAGTAGGAAGTCTGTTCATGCCTCTTTGGAAAGGGCTGCATCTCCCCTGTAATCGCCTTCGAGCGGCACGTGGATCGAACCCACGGTTTTCACGCTATGATTTTTTAAAATGTGCTGCGCGGCGGAGAAAATGCGCGCGTCGGACGTCATTGCGGCTTAATATCTCTTGTCTCCTTGGGAGTAGAAAGTCTTTTCATGGTTCTTTGGAAAGGTTTGCATCTCCCCTGTAATCGACTTTAAGCGGCACGCGGATCGGACCCACCGTTCTTACGCTACGATTTTTTAAATGTGGTGCGAGGCGTAGAAAAGACGCGCGTAGGACTTATTTGCGGCTTAATATCTTTGGGCTCCTTGGGAGTAGAAAGTCTGTTCATGGCTCTTTGGAAAGGGCTGCATCTCCCCTGTAATCGCCTTCGCGCGGCACGCGGATCGGAACCATCGTTATCACGCTACGATTTTTTAATGCCGACAGGGACGGGCCGAAAGCTTGGCAGGTGGCGTTCGTTAGGAAAAGTCATGGACGTGATGCGGACCGAGTTGCAGGCCATTTGGACCTGGCCCGGCCTAGATGTGAGCGTTCAAAGTCAGCGCGTTTGTTTAAGCTTTCTCCTCCAATTCGTTGCAATTGTACAAGCGTTTCTCGTTCATCCGACTGGAGCGTAACGCTTTATAAGTTAATATTTCTGGTCTCCTTGGGAGTAGAAAGTCTGTTCATGGCTCTTTTGAAAGGGCTGCATCTCCCCTGTAATCGCCTTTAAGCCGCACGCGGATCGGACCCACCGTTCTCACGCTACGATTTTTTAAACGTGGTGCGCGTCGGAGAAAATGCGCGTAATATCTCTTGTCTCCTTGGGAGTAGAAAGTCTTTTCATGGCTCTTTGGAAAGGTTTGCATCTCCCTTGTAATCGCCTTTAAGCGGCACGCGGATTGGACCCACCGTTCTTCCGATACGATTTTTTAAATGTGGTGCGCGGCGTAGAAAAGACGCGCGTAGGACGTATTTGCGGCTTAATATCTTTGGGCTCCTTGGGAGTAGGAAGTCTGTTCATGCCTCTTTGGAAAGGGCTGCATCTCCCCTGTAATCGCCTTCGAGCGGCACGCGGATCGGACCCATCGTTCTCACGCTACGATTTTTTAAAATCCGCCAGGGACGGAACGAACGCTTGGCAGGTGGCGTTCGTGACGGACAGTCAAGCAGTTAATGCGCACCGAGCTGCAGGCCATTTGGACCTGGCCCAGCCTAGATGTGAGTATTCAAAGTCAGCACGTTTGTTTCAAAGTTCTCCACCAATTCGTTGTAATTGCGTGTGTGCGCGTGAACACCAGGTTTGTGGAGGAGTTCGTCCTTGGACTGTACAAGGGGAGACAGTGTGTGGCCTGGCTGCGTGAGGTTGCAGTTTGCTGGGCATGAGAGATTGGCATGTGGTGCCCTGGAGGTGTGGTTGTTCCAGGACGGGCAAGGTGGGGTAGTGTGGCTGGGTGACGGTGCGCTTCACTGGGGATGTGGTTGTGAGTTGCAGGCCCATTCCTTTGAATGACAGAAAGGATCTGATTTGTTTCCAGGTTTAAACGTACTTTGCTGGGTATGACTGTGACCTCTTGGGCCAGGAAGTCTGTTTCTAGTTTTATTTAAACGGTCAAACTGCGTGAAGTGTGCCCAGGCCCAGAGCTACTTTGCTGGGCATGGCTGTGTGACCTCTTGGGCCTGGAAGTCTGGTTGTAGTATGATTTTAAAGGGTCAAATGCTCTCCATTGCGTGTCCAGGTTTAAGGCTACTTTGCTGGGCATGTGATTTGGACCCATCGGGTACGGAAGCCTTTCCGTCACGTGCTCGTTTTCCACGCCTTCAGCGCAGGTAGCCTGCGAATTTAAAACCGACGTGCATTTTATTCTTTTCCCCTTTTATCCTTTCATATCTCTCCGCTACCTTGGAGAAGAGAGACGCACGCGGGTAAATAAAATGTAAATATCTCTAAATATCTGTATAATATGTAAATAAAAGGAAGATGTGGTTGTGTAGTGTAGTCGTTTGATTATAAATAATCTCATAATAATTTTATCCACAAATTCTTATACATTTATACATGTTTATCTCTCTCTTTGTGTGTGTGTGTGTGTGTGTGTGTGGTTCTGTGTCACTAGTGGGGCCTGTGGCCCGATTGGAGTGTTTGCGGTGTGAGAAGGAGGAGTTGGAGAACAGTTTGTTGGAGCAGCTGAAGGAGTTGAGGTTGCAGAAGCAGAAGGAGCTGCAGGTTCTTCAGGAGATGCTGAAACACAAGCAGCAGGAGGAGACAGAGCTCCTGCAGAAACAGCAGGAGGAGGAGGAGCATAACAGGTCCATCAAGAGTAAGTACTATGGAAATGCAATAATACTAACATAACTAATAATGAATGCTAGCCTTTAGGCTCCAATAAAAGTGACACTAATATATGTATAGTACTATATATATTATATTTTATATATTCAGCAGTAATTATGTAGTATATACAATCTGTGTTATATCCAGCAGTAATGATACTTGCTCTGGCAGATATGAAAATGGCCTGTGAACAGGAGAAGAAATCTCTGGAGGAAGAACTTGAGAAGCTCAAACTGTCACTGCAGGTAGAGATCCCTTATAGTGTCAGTACACATCCACCAGTACCACCACCTCTCACTTATAACGTCAGTACACATTCAGTACACATTCCCACCTTTCCATTGTACTGGCTGTAGTGATGATTCGTGTCTGTGTTATACCAGCCCATAGAGGAGGACATTATGAGTCTGAAAGTGGCGCTGGAGATGAAGAACCAGGAGATCAAAGATCAGCACGATCTTTTGGTCAAACTATATACTCTGTATGTATACTATATCGAACCCACGGTTTTCACGCTACGATTTTTTTAAATGTGGTGAGCTGCGGAGAAAAGACGCGGTCCGGACGTATTTGTGGCTTAATATCTCTTGTCTCCTTGGGAGTAGGAAGTCTGTTCATGGCTCTTTGGAAAGGGCTGCATCTCCCCTCTAATCGCCTTCGAGCGGCACGCGGATCGAACCCACGGTTTTCACGCTATGATTTTTTAAAATGTGCTGCGCGGCAGAGAAAATGCGCGCGTCGGACGTCATTGCGGCTTAATATCTCTTGTCTCCTTGGGAGTAGAAAGTCTTTTCATGGCTCTTTGGAAAGGGCTGTATCTCCCCTGTAATCGCCTTCGAGCGGCACGCGGATCGGACCCATCGTTCTCACGCTACGATTTTTTAAACGTGGTGCGCGTCGGAGAAAATGCGCGTAATATCTCTTGTCTCCTTGGGAGTAGAAAGTCTGTTCATGGCTCTTTGGAAAGGGCTGTATCTCCCCTGTAATCGCCTTCGAGCGGCACGCGCATCGGAACCATCGTTATCACGCTACGATTTTTTAATGCCGCCAGGGATAGGCCGAAAGCGTGGCAGGTGGCGTTCGTTAGGGACAGTCATGGAGGTGATGCACACCGAGTTGCACGCCATTTGGAGTTGGCCCGGCCTAGATGTGAGCGTTCAAAGTCAGCGCGTTTGTTTAAAGTTTCTCCTCCAATTCGTTGCAATTGTACAAGCGTTTCTCGTTCATCCGACTGGAGCGTAACGCTTTATATGTTAATATTTCTGGTCTCCTTGGGAGTAAAAAGTCTGTTCATGGCTCTTTTGAAAGGGATGCATCTCCCCTGTAATCACCTTCGAGCGGCACGCGGATCGAACCCACGGTTTTCACGCTATGATTTTTTTAAATGTGGTGCGCGGCGGAGGAAATGCGCGCGTCGGACGTCATTTCGGCTTTATATCTCCTGTCTCCTTGGGAGTAGAAAGTCTTTTCATGGCTCTTTGGAAAGGGCTGCATCTCCGCTGTAATCGCCTTCGAGCGGCACGCGGATCGAACCCACGGTTTTCACGCTATGATTTTTTTAAATGTGGTGCGCGTCGGAGAAAATGCGCGCGTCGGATGTCATTTCGGCTTAATATCTATTGTCTCCTTGGGAGTAGAAAGTCTTTTCATGGCTCTTTGGAAAGGTTTGCATCTCCCCTGTAATCGACTTTAAGCGGCACGCGGATCGGACCCACCGTTCTTACGCTACGATTTTTTAAATGTGGTGCGAGGCGTAGAAAAGACGCGCGTAGGACTTATTTGCGGCTTAATATCTTTGGGCTCCTTGGGAGTAGAAAGTCTGTTCATGGCTCTTTGGAAAGGGCTGCATCTCCCCTGTAATTGCCTTCGCGCGGCACGCGGATCGGAACCATCGTTATCACGCTACGATTTTTTAATGCCGACAGGGACGGGCCGAAAGCTTGGCAGGTGGCGTTCGTTAGGAAAAGTCATGGACGTGATGCGGACCGAGTTGCAGGCCATTTGGACCTGGCCCGGCCTAGATGTGAGCCTTCAAAGTCAGCGCGATTGTTTAAACTTTCTCCTCCAATTCGTTGCAATTGTACAAGCATTTCTCGCTCATCCGACTGGAGCGTAACGCTTTATATGTTAATATCTCTTGTCTCCTTGGGAGTAAGAAGTCTGTTCATGGATCTTTGGAAAGGGCTGCATCTCCCCTGTAATCGCCTTCGAGCGGCACGCGGATCGAACCCACGGTTTTCACGCTATGATTTTTTTAAATGTGTTGCGCGTCGGAGAAAATGCGCGCGTCGGACGTCATTTCGGCTTAAATCTCTTGTCTCCTTGGGAGTAGAAAGTCTTTTCATGGCTCTTTGGAAAGGGTTGCATCTCCCCTGTAATCGCCTTTAAGCGGCACGCGGATCGGACCCACCGTCCTCACGCTACGATTTTTTAAACGTGGTGCGCGTCGGAGAAAATGCGCGTAATATCTCTTGTCTCCTTGGGAGTAGAAAGTCTGTTCATGGCTCTTTGGAAAGGGCTGTATCTCCCCTGTAATCGCCTTCGAGCGGCACGCGCATCGGAACCATCGTTATCACGCTACGATTTTTTAATGCCGCCAGGGATAGGCCGAAAGCGTGGCAGGTGGCGTTCGTTAGGGACAGTCATGGAGGTGATGCACACCGAGTTGCACGCCATTTGGAGTTGGCCCGGCCTAGATGTGAGCGTTCAAAGTCAGCGCGTTTGTTTAAGCTTTCTCCTCCAATTCGTTGCAATTGTACAAGCGTTTCTCGTTCATCCGACTGGAGCGTAACGCTTTATAAGTTAATATTTCTGGTCTCCTTGGGAGTAGAAAGTCTGTTCATGGCTCTTTTGAAAGGGCTGCATCTCCCCTGTAATAGCCTTCGAGCGGCACGCGGATCGAACCCACGGTTTTCACGCTATGATTTTTTTAAATGTGGTGCGCGGCGGAGGAAATGCGCGCGTCGGACGTCATTTCGGCTTAATATCTCTTGTCTCCTTGGGAGTAGAAAGTCTTTTCATGGCTCTTTGGAAAGGGCTGCATCTCCGCTGTAATCGGCTTCGAGCGGCACGCGGATCGAACCCACGGTTTTCACCCTATGATTTTTTTAAATGTGGTGCGCGTCGGAGAAAATGCGCGCGTCGGACGTCATTTCGGCTTAATATCTATTGTCTCCTTGGGAGTAGAAAGTCTTTTCATGGCTCTTTGGAAAGGTTTGCATCTCCCTTGTAATCGCCTTTAAGCGGCACGCGGATTGGACCCACCGTTCTTCCGATACGATTTTTTAAATGTGGTGCGCGGCGTAGAAAAGACGCGCTAGGACGTATTTGCGGCTTAATATCTTTGGGCTCCTTGGGAGTAGGAAGTCTGTTCATGCCTCTTTGGAAAGGGCTGCATCTCCCCTGTAATCGCCTTCGAGCGGCACGTGGATCGAACCCACGGTTTTCACGCTATGATTTTTTTAAATGTGGTGCGCGGCGGAGGAAATGCGCGCGTCGGACGTCATTTCGGCTTAATATCTCTTGTCTCCTTGGGAGTAGAAAGTCTTTTCATGGCTCTTTGGAAAGGGCTGCATCTCCCCTGTAATCGCCTTTAAGCGGCACGCGGATCGAACCCACGGTTTTCACGCTACGTTTTTTTTTAAATGTGTTGCGCGGCGGAGAATAGACGCGCGCCGGACGTATTTGCGGCTTGATATCTCTTGTCTCCTTGGGAGTAGAAAGTCTGTTCATGGCTCTTTGGAAAGGGCTGCATCTCCCCTGTAATCGCCTTCGAGCGGCACGCGGATCGAACCCACGGTTTTCACGCTATGATTTTTTTAAATGTGTTGAGCGTCGGAGAAAATGCGCGCGTCGGACGTCATTGCGGCTTAATATCTCTTGTCTCCTTGGGAGTAGAAAGTCTTTTCATGGCTCTTTGGAAAGGTTTGCTTCTCCCCTGTAATCGCCTTTAAGCGGCACGCGGATCGGACCCACCGTTCTTACGCTACGATTTTTTAAATGTGGTGCGCGGCGTAGAAAAGACGCGCGTAGGACGTATTTGCGGCTTAATATCTTTGGGCTCCTTGGGAGTAGGAAGTCTGTTCATGCCTCTTTGGAAAGGGCTCCATCTCCCCTGTAATCGCCTTCGAGCGGCACGCGGATCGAACCCACGGTTTTCACGCTATGATTTTTTTAAATGTGCTGCGCGGCGGAGAAAATGCGCGCGTCGGACGTCATTGCGGCTTAATATCTCTTGTCTCCTTGGGAGTAGGAAGTCTGTTCATGCCTCTTTGGAAAGGGTTGCATCTCCCCTGTAATCGCCTTTAAGCGGCACGCGGATCGGACCCACCGTTCTCACGCTACGATTTTTTAAACGTGGTGCGCGTCGGAGAAAATGCGCGTAATATCTCTTGTCTCCTTGGGAGTAGAAAGTCTGTTCATGGCTCTTTGGAAAGGGCTGCATCTCCCCTGTAATCGCCTTCGCGCGGCACGCGGATCGGAACCATCGTTATCACGCTACGATTTTTTAATGCCGACAGGGACGGGCCGAAAGCTTGGCAGGTGGCGTTCGTTAGGAAAAGTCATGGACGTGATGCGGACCGAGCTGCAGGCCATTTGGACCTGGCCCGGCCTAGATGTGAGCCTTCAAAGTCAGCGCGTTTGTTTAAACTTTCTCCTCCAATTCGTTGCAATTGTACAAGCGTTTCTCGCTCATCCGACTGGAGCGTAACGCTTTATCTGTTAATATCTCTGGTCTCCTTGGGAGTAGAAAGTCTGTTCATGGCTCTTTGGAAAGGGATCCATCTCCCCTGTAATCGTCTTTAAGCGGCACGCGGATCGGACCCACCGTTCTCACGCTACGATTTTTTAAACGTGGTGCGCGTCGGAGAAAATGCGCGTAATATCTCTTGTCTCCTTGGGAGTAGAAAGTCTTTTCATGGCTCTTTGGAAAGGTTTGCATCTCCCTTGTAATCGCCTTTAAGCGGCACGCGGATTGGACCCACCGTTCTTCCGATACGATTTTTTAAATGTGGTGCGCGGCGTAGAAAAGACGCGCGTAGGACGTATTTGCGGCTTAATATCTTTGGGCTCCTTGGGAGTAGGAAGTCTGTTCATGCCTCTTTGGAAAGGGCTGCATCTCCCCTGTAATCGCCTTCGAGCGGCACGCGGATCGAACCCACGGTTTTCACGCTATGATTTTTTTAAATGTGGTGCGCGGCGGAGGAAATGCGCGCGTCGGACGTCATTTCGGCTTAATATCTCTTGTCTCCTTGGGAGTAGAAAGTCTTTTCATGGCTCTTTGGAAAGGGCTGCATCTCCCCTGTAATCGCCTTTAAGCGGCACGCGGATCGAACCCACGGTTTTCACGCTACGATTTTTTTTAAATGTGTTGCGCGGCGGAGAATAGACGCGCGCCGGACGTATTTGCGGCTTGATATCTCTTGTCTCATTGGGAGTAGAAAGTCTGTTCATGGCTCTTTGGAAAGGTTTGCATCTCCCCTGTAATCGCCTTTGAGCGGCACGCGGATCGGACCCACCGTTCTTACGCTACGATTTTTTAAATGTGGTGCGTGGCGTAGAAAAGACGCGCGTAGGACGTATTTGCGGCTTAATATCTTTGGGCTCTTTAGGAGTAGGAAGTCTGTTCATGCCTCTTTGGAAAGGGCTGCATCTCCCCTGTAATCGCCTTCGAGCGGCACGCGGATCGAACCCACGGTTTTCACGCTATGATTTTTTTAAATGTGCTGCGCGGCGGAGAAAATGCGCGCGTCGGACGTCATTGCGGCTTAATATCTCTTGTCTCCTTGGGAGTAGAAAGTCTTTTCATGGTTCTTTGGAAAGGGTTGCATCTCCCCTGTAATCGCCTTTAAGCGGCACGCGGATCGGACCCACCGTTCTTACGCTACGATTTTTTAAATGTGGTGCGAGGCGTAGAAAAGACGCGCGTAGGACTTATTTGCGGCTTAATATCTTTGGGCTCCTTGGGAGTAGAAAGTCTGTTCATGGCTCTTTGGAAAGGGCTGCATCTCCCCTGTAATCACCTTCGAGCGGCACGCGGATCGAACCCACGGTTTTCACGCTATGATTTTTTTAAATGTGGTGCGCGGCGGAGGAAATGCGCGCGTCGGACGTCATTTCGGCTTAATATCTCTTGTCTCCTTGGGAGTAGAAAGTCTTTTCATGGCTCTTTGGAAAGCGCTGCATCTCCGCTGTAATCGCCTTCGAGCGGCACGCGGATCGAACCCACGGTTTTCACGCTATGATTTTTTTAAATGTGGTGCGCGGCGGAGAAAATGCGCGCGTCGGACGTCATTTCGGCTTAATATCTATTGTCTCCTTGGGAGTAGAAAGTCTTTTCATGGCTCTTTGGAAAGGTTTGCATCTCCCTTGTAATCGCCTTTAAGCGGCACGCGGATTGGACCCACCGTTCTTCCGATACGATTTTTTAAATGTGTTGCGCGGCGTAGAAAAGACGCGCGTAGGACGTATTTGCGGCTTAATATCTTTGGGCTCCTTGGGAGTAGGAAGTCTGTTCATGCCTCTTTGGAAAGGGCTGCATCTCCCCTGTAATCGCCTTCGAGCGGCACGCGGATCGAACCCACGGTTTTCACGCTATGATTTTTTTAAATGTGGTGCGCGGCGGAGGAAATGCGCGCGTCGGACGTCATTTCGGCTTAATATCTCTTGTCTCCTTGGGAGTAGAAAGTATTTTAATGGCTCTTTGGAAAGGGCTGCATCTCCCCTGTAATCGCCTTTAAGCGGCACGCGGATCGAACCCACGGTTTTCACGTTACGATTTTTTTTAAATGTGTTGCGCGGCGGAGAATAGACGCGCGCCAGACGTATTTGCGGCTTAATATCTCTTGTCTCATTGGGAGTAGAAAGTCTGTTCATGGCTCTTTGGAAAGGGCTGCATCTCCCCTGTAATCGCCTTTAAGCGGCACGCGGATCGGACCCACCGTTCTCACGCTACGATTTTTTAAACGTGGTGTGCGTCGGAGAAAATGCGCGTAATATCTCTTGTCTCCTTGGGAGTAGAAAGTCTGTTCATGGCTCTTTGGAAAGGGCTGTATCTCCCCTGTAATCGCCTTCGAGCGGCACGCGCATCGGAACCATCGTTATCACGCTACGATTTTTTAATGCCGCCAGGGATAGGCCGAAAGCGTGGCAGGTGGCGTTCGTTAGGGACAGTCATGGAGGTGATGCACACCGAGTTGCACGCCATTTGGAGTTGGCCCGGCCTAGATGTGAGCGTTCAAAGTCAGCGCGTTTGTTTAAACTTTCTCCTCCAATTCGTTGCAATTGTACAAGCGTTTCTCGTTCATCCGACTGGAGCGTAACGCTTTATATGTTAATATTTCTGGTCTCCTTGGGAGTAGAAAGTCTGTTCATGGCTCTTTTGAAAGGGATGCATCTCCCCTGTAATGGCCTTCGAGCGGCACGCGGATCGAACCCACGTTTTTCACGCTACGATTTTTTTAAAATGTGTTGCGCGGCGGAGAAAAGACGCGCGCCGGACGTATTTGCGGCTTAATATCTCTTGTCTCATTGGGAGTAGAAAGTCTGTTCATGGCTCTTTGGAAAGGTTTGCATCTTCCCTGTAATCGCCTTTAAGCGGCACGCGGATCGGACCCACCGTTCTCACGCTACGATTTTTTAAACGTTGTGCGCGTCGGAGAAAATGCGCGTAATATCTCTTGTCTCCTTGGGAGTAGAAAGTCTGTTCATGGCTCTTTGGAAAGGGCTGCATCTCCCCTGTAATCGCCTTCGAGCGGCACGCGGATCGAACCCACGGTTTTCAAGCTATGATTTTTTTAAATGTGGTGCGCGGCGGAGGAAATGCGCGCGTCGGACGTCATTTCGGCTTAATATCTCTTGTCTCCTTGGGAGTAGAAAGTCTTTTCATGGCTCTTTGGAAAGGGCTGCATCTCCGCTGTAATCGCCTTCGAGCGGCACGCGGATCGAACCCACGGTTTTCACGCTATGATTTTTTTAAATGTGGTGCGCGGCGGAGAAAATGCGCGCGTCGGACGTCATTTCGGCTTAATATCTATTGTCTCCTTGGGAGTAGAAAGTCTTTTCATGGCTCTTTGGAAAGGTTTGCATCTCCCTTGTAATCGCCTTTAAGCGGCACGCGGATTGGACCCACCGTTCTTCCGATACGATTTTTTAAATGTGGTGCGCGGCGTAGAAAAGACGCGCGTAGGACGTATTTGCGGCTTAATATCTTTGGGCTCCTTGGGAGTAGGAAGTCTGTTCATGCCTCTTTGGAAAGGGCTGCATCTCCCCTGTAATCGCCTTCGAGCGGCACGCGGATCGAACCCACGGTTTTCACGCTATGATTTTTTTAAATGTGGTGCGCGGCGGAGGAAATGCGCGCGTCGGACGTCATTTCGGCTTAATATCTCTTGTCTCCTTGGGAGTAGAAAGTATTTTAATGGCTCTTTGGAAAGGGCTGCATCTCCCCTGTAATCGCCTTTAAGCGGCACGCAGATCGAACCCACGGTTTTCACGTTACGATTTTTTTTAAATGTGTTGCGCGGCGGAGAATAGACGCGCGCCGGACGTATTTGCGGCTTGATATCTCTTGTCTCATTGGGAGTAGAAAGTCTGTTCATGGCTCTTTGGAAAGGGCTGCATCTCCCCTGTAATCGCCTTTAAGCGGCACGCGGATCGGACCCACCGTTCTCACGCTACGATTTTTTAAACGTGGTGCGCGTCGGAGAAAATGCGCGTAATATATCTTGTCTCCTTGGGAGTAGAAAGTCTGTTCATGGCTCTTTGGAAAGGGCTGTATCTCCCCTGTAATCGCCTTCGAGCGGCACGCGCATCGGAACCATCGTTATCACGCTACGATTTTTTAATGCCGCCAGGGATAGGCCGAAAGCGTGGCAGGTGGCGTTCGTTAGGGACAGTCATGGAGGTGATGCACACCGAGTTGCACGCCATTTGGAGTTGGCCCGGCCTAGATGTGAGCGTTCAAAGTCAGCGCGTTTGTTTAAACTTTCTCCTCCAATTCGTTGCAATTGTACAAGCGTTTCTCGTTCATCCGACTGGAGCGTAACGCTTTATATGTTAATATTTCTGGTCTCCTTGGGAGTAGAAAGTCTGTTCATGGCTCTTTTGAAAGGGATGCATCTCCCCTGTAATGGCCTTCGAGCGGCACGCGGATCGAACCCACGTTTTTCACGCTACGATTTTTTTAAAATGTGTTGCGCGGCGGAGAAAAGACGCGCGCCGGACGTATTTGCGGCTTAATATCTCTTGTCTCATTGGGAGTAGAAAGTCTGTTCATGGCTCTTTGGAAAGGTTTGCATCTTCCCTGTAATCGCCTTTAAGCGGCACGCGGATCGGACCCACCGTTCTTACGCTACGATTTTTTAAATGTGGTGCGCGGCGTAGAAAAGACGCGCGTAGGACGTATTTGCGGCTTAATATCTTTGGGCTCCTTGGGAGTAGGAAGTCTGTTCATGCCTCTTTGGAAAGGGCTCCATCTCCCCTGTAATCGCCTTCAAGCGGCACGCGGATCGAACCCACGGTTTTCACGCTATGATTTTTTTAAATGTGCTGCGCGGCGGAGAAAATGCGCGCGTCGGACGTCATTGCGGCTTAATATCTCTTGTCTCCTTGGGAGTAGAAAGTCTTTTCATGGTTCTTTGGAAAGGGCTGCATCTCCCCTGTAATCGCCTTCGTGCGGCACGCGGATCGGAACCATCGTTATCACGCTACGATTTTTTAATGCCGACAGGGACGGGCCGAAAGCTTGGCAGGTGGCGTTCGTTAGGAAAAGTCATGGACGTGATGCGGACCGAGTTGCAGGCCATTTGGACCTGGCCCGGCCTAGATGTGAGCCTTCAAAGTCAGCGCGTTTGTTTAAACTTTCTCCTCCAATTCGTTGCAATTGTACAAGCGTTTCTCGCTCATCCGACTGGAGCGTAACGCTTTATCTGTTAATATCTCTGGTCTCCTTGGGAGTAGAAAGTTTGTTCATGGCTCTTTGGAAAGGGATGCATCTCCCCTGTAATCGCCTTTAAGCGGCATGCGGATCGGACCCACCGTTCTCACGCTACGATTTTTTAAACGTGGTGCGCGTCGGAGAAAATGCGCGTAATATCTCTTGTCTCCTTGGGAGTAGAAAGTCTGTTCATGGCTCTTTGGAAAGGGCTGCATCTCCCCTGTAATCGCCTTCGAGCGACACGCGGATCGAACCCACGGTTTTCAAGCTATGATTTTTTTAAATGTGGTGCGCGGCGGAGGAAATGCGCGCGTCGGACGTCATTTCGGCTTAATATCTCTTGTCTCCTTGGGAGTAGAAAGTCTTTTCATGGTTCTTTGGAAAGGGTTGCATCTCCCCTGTAATCGCCTTTAAGCGGCACCCGGATCGGACCCACCGTTCTCACGCTACGATTTTTTAAACGTGGTGCGCGTCGGAGAAAATGCGCGTAATATCTCTTGTCTCCTTGGGAGTAGAAAGTCTGTTCATGGCCCTTTGGAAAGGGCTGTATCTCCCCTGTAATCGCCTTTGAGCTGCACGCGCATCGGAACCATCGTTATCACACTACGATTTTTTAATGCCGCCAGGGATAGGCCGAAAGCGTGGCAGGTGGCGTTCGTTAGCGACAGTCATGGAGGTGATGCGCACCGAGTTGCACGCCATTTGGAGTTGGCCCGGCCTAGATGTGAGCGTTCAAAGTCAGCGCGTTTGTTTAAACTTTCTCCTCCAATTCGTTGCAATTGTACAAGCGTTTCTCGTTCATCCGACTGGAGCGTAACGATTTATATGTTAATATTTCTGGTCTCCTTGGGAGTAGAAAGTCTGTTCATGGCTCTTTTGAAAGGGATGCATCTCCCCTGTAATCGCCTTCGAGCGGCACGCGGATCGAACCCACGTTTTTCACGCTACGATTTTTTTTAAATGTGTTGCGCGGCGGAGAAAAGACGCGCGCCGGACGTATTTGCGGCTTAATATCTCTTGTCTCCTTGGGAGTAGAAAGTCTGTTCATGGCTCTTTGGAAAGGGATGCATCTCCCCTGTAATCGCCTTTAAGCGGCACACGGATCGGACCCACCGTTCTCACGCTACGATTTTTTAAACGTGGTGCGCGTCGGAGAAAATGCGCGTAATATCTCTTGTCTCCTTGGGAGTAGAAAGTCTGTTCATGGCTCTTTGGAAAGGGCTGCATCTCCCCTGTAATCACCTTCGAGCGGCACGCGGATCGAACCCACGGTTTTCAAGCTATGATTTTTTTAAATGTGGTGCGCGGCGGAGGAAATGCGCGCGTCGGACGTCATTTCGGCTTAATATCTCTTGTCTCCTTGGGAGTAGAAAGTCTTTTCATGGCTCTTTGGAAAGGGCTGCATCTCCGCTGTAATCGCCTTCGAGCGGCACGCGGATCGAACCCACGGTTTTCACGCTATGATTTTTTTAAATGTGGTGCGCGGCGGAGAAAATGCGCGCGTCGGACGTCATTTCGGCTTAATATCTATTGTCTCCTTGGGAGTAGAAAGTCTTTTCATGGCTCTTTGGAAAGGTTTGCATCTCCCTTGTAATCGCCTTTAAGCGGCACGCGGATTGGACCCACCGTTCTTCCGATACGATTTTTTAAATGTGTTGCGCGGCGTAGAAAAGACGCGCGTAGGACGTATTTGCGGCTTAATATCTTTGGGCTCCTTGGGAGTAGGAAGTCTGTTCATGCCTCTTTGGAAAGGGCTGCATCTCCCCTGTAATCGCCTTCGAGCGGCACGCGTATCGAACCCACGGTTTTCACGCTATGATTTTTTTAAATGTGGTGCGCGGCGGAGGAAATGCGCGCGTCGGACGTCATTTCGGCTTAATATCTCTTGTCTCCTTGGGAGTAGAAAGTATTTTAATGGCTCTTTGGAAAGGGCTGCATCTCCCCTGTAATCGCCTTTAAGCGGCACGCGGATCGAACCCACGGTTTTCACGTTACGATTTTTTTTAAATGTGTTGCGCGGCGGAGAATAGACGCGCGCCAGACGTATTTGCGGCTTAATATCTCTTGTCTCATTGGGAGTAGAAAGTCTGTTCATGGCTCTTTGGAAAGGGCTGCATCTCCCCTGTAATCGCCTTTAAGCGGCACGCGGATCGGACCCACCGTTCTCACGCTACGATTTTTTAAACGTGGTGTGCGTCGGAGAAAATGCGCGTAATATCTCTTGTCTCCTTGGGAGTAGAAAGTCTGTTCATGGCTCTTTGGAAAGGGCTGTATCTCCCCTGTAATCGCCTTCGAGCGGCACGCGCATCGGAACCATCGTTATCACGCTACGATTTTTTAATGCCGCCAGGGATAGGCCGAAAGCGTGGCAGGTGGCGTTCGTTAGGGACAGTCATGGAGGTGATGCACACCGAGTTGCACGCCATTTGGAGTTGGCCCGGCCTAGATGTGAGCGTTCAAAGTCAGCGCGTTTGTTTAAACTTTCTCCTCCAATTCGTTGCAATTGTACAAGCGTTTCTCGTTCATCCGACTGGAGCGTAACGCTTTATATGTTAATATTTCTGGTCTCCTTGGGAGTAGAAAGTCTGTTCATGGCTCTTTTGAAAGGGATGCATCTCCCCTGTAATGGCCTTCGAGCGGCACGCGGATCGAACCCACGTTTTTCACGCTACGATTTTTTTAAAATGTGTTGCGCGGCGGAGAAAAGACGCGCGCCGGACGTATTTGCGGCTTAATATCTCTTGTCTCATTGGGAGTAGAAAGTCTGTTCATGGCTCTTTGGAAAGGTTTGCATCTTCCCTGTAATCGCCTTTAAGCGGCACGCGGATCGGACCCACCGTTCTCACGCTACGATTTTTTAAACGTTGTGCGCGTCGGAGAAAATGCGCGTAATATCTCTTGTCTCCTTGGGAGTAGAAAGTCTGTTCATGGCTCTTTGGAAAGGGCTGCATCTCCCCTGTAATCGCCTTTGAGCGGCACGCGGATCGAACCCACGGTTTTCAAGCTATGATTTTTTTAAATGTGGTGCGCGGCGGAGGAAATGCGCGCGTCGGACGTCATTTCGGCTTAATATCTCTTGTCTCCTTGGGAGTAGAAAGTCTTTTCATGGCTCTTTGGAAAGGGCTGCATCTCCGCTGTAATCGCCTTCGAGCGGCACGCGGATCGAACCCACGGTTTTCACGCTATGATTTTTTTAAATGTGGTGCGCGGCGGAGAAAATGCGCGCGTCGGACGTCATTTCGGCTTAATATCTATTGTCTCCTTGGGAGTAGAAAGTCTTTTCATGGCTCTTTGGAAAGGTTTGCATCTCCCTTGTAATCGCCTTTAAGCGGCACGCGGATTGGACCCACCGTTCTTCCGATACGATTTTTTAAATGTGGTGCGCGGCGTAGAAAAGACGCGCGTAGGACGTATTTGCGGCTTAATATCTTTGGGCTCCTTGGGAGTAGGAAGTCTGTTCATGCCTCTTTGGAAAGGGCTGCATCTCCCCTGTAATCGCCTTCGAGCGGCACGCGGATCGAACCCACGGTTTTCACGCTATGATTTTTTTAAATGTGGTGCGCGGCGGAGGAAATGCGCGCGTCGGACGTCATTTCGGCTTAATATCTCTTGTCTCCTTGGGAGTAGAAAGTATTTTAATGGCTCTTTGGAAAGGGCTGCATCTCCCCTGTAATCGCCTTTAAGCGGCACGCAGATCGAACCCACGGTTTTCACGTTACGATTTTTTTTAAATGTGTTGCGCGGCGGAGAATAGACGCGCGCCGGACGTATTTGCGGCTTGATATCTCTTGTCTCATTGGGAGTAGAAAGTCTGTTCATGGCTCTTTGGAAAGGGCTGCATCTCCCCTGTAATCGCCTTTAAGCGGCACGCGGATCGGACCCACCGTTCTCACGCTACGATTTTTTAAACGTGGTGCGCGTCGGAGAAAATGCGCGTAATATATCTTGTCTCCTTGGGAGTAGAAAGTCTGTTCATGGCTCTTTGGAAAGGGCTGTATCTCCCCTGTAATCGCCTTCGAGCGGCACGCGCATCGGAACCATCGTTATCACGCTACGATTTTTTAATGCCGCCAGGGATAGGCCGAAAGCGTGGCAGGTGGCGTTCGTTAGGGACAGTCATGGAGGTGATGCACACCGAGTTGCACGCCATTTGGAGTTGGCCCGGCCTAGATGTGAGCGTTCAAAGTCAGCGCGTTTGTTTAAACTTTCTCCTCCAATTCGTTGCAATTGTACAAGCGTTTCTCGTTCATCCGACTGGAGCGTAACGCTTTATATGTTAATATTTCTGGTCTCCTTGGGAGTAGAAAGTCTGTTCATGGCTCTTTTGAAAGGGATGCATCTCCCCTGTAATGGCCTTCGAGCGGCACGCGGATCGAACCCACGTTTTTCACGCTACGATTTTTTTAAAATGTGTTGCGCGGCGGAGAAAAGACGCGCGCCGGACGTATTTGCGGCTTAATATCTCTTGTCTCATTGGGAGTAGAAAGTCTGTTCATGGCTCTTTGGAAAGGTTTGCATCTTCCCTGTAATCGCCTTTAAGCGGCACGCGGATCGGACCCACCGTTCTTACGCTACGATTTTTTAAATGTGGTGCGCGGCGTAGAAAAGACTCGCGTAGGACGTATTTGCGGCTTAATATCTTTGGGCTCCTTGGGAGTAGGAAGTCTGTTCATGCCTCTTTGGAAAGGGCTCCATCTCCCCTGTAATCGCCTTCGAGCGGCACGCGGATCGAACCCACGGTTTTCACGCTATGATTTTTTTAAATGTGGTGCGCGGCGGAGGAAATGCGCGCGTCGGACGTCATTTCGGCTTAATATCTCTTGTCTCCTTGGGAGTAGAAAGTCTTTTCATGGCTCTTTGGAAAGGGCTGCATCTCCCCTGTAATCGCCTTTAAGCGGCACGCGGATCGAACCCACGGTTTTCACGCTACGATTTTTTTAAAATTTGTTGCGCGGCGGAGAATAGACGCGCGCCGGACGTATTTGCGGCTTGATATCTCTTGTCTCATTGGGAGTAGAAAGTCTGTTCATGGCTCTTTGGAAAGGTTTGCATCTCCCCTGTAATCGCCTTTAAGCGGCACGCGGATCGGACCCACTGTTCTTACGCTACGATTTTTTAAATGTGGTGCGCGGCGTAGAAAAGACTCGCGCCGGACGTATTTGCGGCTTAATATCTTTGGGCTCCTTGGGAGTAGGAAGTCTGTTCATGCCTCTTTGGAAAGGGCTCCATCTCCCCTGTAATCGCCTTCGAGCGGCACGCGGATCGAACCCACGGTTTTCACGCTATGATTTTTTTAAATGTGCTGCGCGGCGGAGAAAATGCGCGCGTCGGACGTCATTGCGGCTTAATATCTCTTGTCTCCTTGGGAGTAGAAAGTCTTTTCATGGTTCTTTGGAAAGGGTTGCATCTCCCCTGTAATCGCCTTTAAGCGGCACCCGGATCGGACCCACCGTTCTCACGCTACGATTTTTTAAACGTGGTGCGCGTCGGAGAAAATGCGCGTAATATCTCTTGTCTCCTTGGGAGTAGAAAGTCTGTTCATGGCTCTTTGGAAAGGGCTGTATCTCCCCTGTAATCGCCTTTGAGCTGCACGCGCATCGGAACCATCGTTATCACACTACGATTTTTTAATGCCGCCAGGGATAGGCCGAAAGCGTGGCAGGTGGCGTTCGTTAGCGACAGTCATGGAGGTGATGCGCACCGAGTTGCACGCCATTTGGAGTTGGCCCGGCCTAGATGTGAGCGTTCAAAGTCAGCGCGTTTGTTTAAACTTTCTCCTCCAATTCGTTGCAATTGTACAAGCGTTTCTCGTTCATCCGACTGGAGCGTAACGATTTATATGTTAATATTTCTGGTCTCCTTGGGAGTAGAAAGTCTGTTCATGGCTCTTTTGAAAGGGATGCATCTCCCCTGTAATCGCCTTCGAGCGGCACGCGGATCGAACCCACGTTTTTCACGCTACGATTTTTTTTAAATGTGTTGCGCGGCGGAGAAAAGGCGCGCCGGACGTATTTGCGGCTTAATATCTCTTGTCTCCTTGGGAGTAGAAAGTCTGTTCATGGCTCTTTGGAAAGGGATGCATCTCCCCTGTAATGGCCTTTAAGCGGCACGCGGATCGGACCCACCGTTCTCACGCTACGATTTTTTAAACGTGGTGCGCGTCGGAGAAAATGCGCGTAATATCTCTTGTCACCTTGGGAGTAGAAAGTCTGTTCATGGCTCTTTGGAAAGGGCTGCATCTCCCCTGTAATCGCCTTCGCGCGGCACGCGGATCGGAACCATCGTTATCACGCTACGATTTTTTAATGCCGACAGGGACGGGCCGAAAGCTTGGCAGGTGGCGTTCGTTAGGAAAAGTCATGGACGTGATGCGGACCGAGTTGCAGGCCATTTGGACCTGGCCCGGCCTAGATGTGAGCCTTCAAAGTCAGCGGGTTTGTTTAAACTTTCTCCTCCAATTCGTTGCAATTGTACAAGCGTTTCTCGCTCATCCGACTGGAGCGTAACGCTTTATCTGTTAATATCTCTGGTCTCCTTGGGAGTAGAAAGTTTGTTCATGGCTCTTTGGAAAGGGATGCATCTCCCCTGTAATCGCCTTTAAGCGGCATGCGGATCGGACCCACCGTTCTCACGCTACGATTTTTTAAACGTGGTGCGCGTCGGAGAAAATGCGCGTAATATCTCTTGTCTCCTTGGGAGTAGAAAGTCTGTTCATGGCTCTTTGGAAAGGGCTGTATCTCCCCTGTGATCACCTTCGAGTGGCACGCGGATCGAACCCACGTTTTTCACGCTACGATTTTTTTTAAATGTGTTGCGCGGCGGAGAAAAGACGCGCGCCGGACGTATTTGCGGCTTAATATCTCTTGTCTCATTGGGTGTAGAAAGTCTGTTCATGGCTCTTTGGAAAGGTTTGCATCTCCCTTGTAATCGCCTTTAAGCGGCACGCGGATTGGACCCACCGTTCTTCCGATACGATTTTTTAAATGTGGTGCGCGGCGTAGAAAAGACGCGCGTAGGACGTCATTTCGCCTTAATATCTCTTGTCTCCTTGGGAGTAGAAAGTCTTTTCATGGCTCTTTGGAAAGGGCTGCATCTCCGCTGTAATCGCCTTCGAGCGACACGCGGATCGAACCCACGGTTTTCAAGCTATGATTTTTTTAAATGTGGTGCGCGGCGGAGGAAATGCGCGCGTCGGACGTCATTTCGGCTTAATATCTCTTGTCTCCTTGGGAGTAGAAAGTCTTTTCATGGCTCTTTGGAAAGGGCTGCATCTCCCCTGTAATCGCCTTTAAGCGGCACGCGGATCGAACCCACGGTTTTCACGTTACGATTTTTTTTAAATGTCTTGCGCGGCGGAGAATAGACGCGCGCCGGACGTATTTGCGGCTTGATATCTCTTGTCTCATTGGGAGTAGAAAGTCTTTTCATGGCTCTTTGGAAAGGTTTGCATCTCCCCTGTAATCGCCTTTAAGCGGCACGCGGATCGGACCCACCGTTCTTACGCTACGATTTTTTTTAAATGTGTTGCGCGGCGGAGAAAAGACGCGCGCCGGACGTATTTGCGGCTTAATATCTCTTGTCTCATTGGGTGTAGAAAGTCTGTTCATGGCTCTTTGGAAAGGGCTGCATCTCCCCTGTAATCGCCTTCGAGCGGCACGCGGATCGAACCCACGGTTTTCACGCTATGATTTTTTTAAATGTGGTGCGCGGCGGAGGAAATGCGCGCGTCGGACGTCATTTCGGCTTAATATCTCTTGTCTCCTTGGGAGTAGAAAGTCTTTTCATGGCTCTTTGGAAAGGGCTGCATCTCCGCTGTAATCGCCTTCGAGCGGCACGCGGATCGAACCCACGGTTTTCACGCTATGATTTTTTTAAATGTGGTGCGCGGCGGAGAAAATGCGCGCGTCGGACGTCATTTCGGCTTAATATCTATTGTCTCCTTGGGAGTAGAAAGTCTTTTCATGGCTCTTTGGAAAGGTTTGCATCTCCCTTGTAATCGCCTTTAAGCGGCACGCGGATTGGACCCACCGTTCTTCCGATACGATTTTTTAAATGTGGTGCGCGGCGTAGAAAAGACGCGCGTAGGACGTATTTGCGGCTTAATATCTTTGGGCTCCTTGGGAGTAGGAAGTCTGTTCATGCCTCTTTGGAAAGGGCTGCATCTCCCCTGTAATCGCCTTCGAGCGGCACGCGGATCGAACCCACGGTTTTCACGCTATGATTTTTTTAAATGTGGTGCGCGGCGGAGGAAATGCGCGCTTCGGACGTCATTTCGGCTTAATATCTCTTGTCTCCTTGGGAGTAGAAAGTATTTTAATGGCTCTTTGGAAAAGGCTGCATCTCCCCTGTAATCGCCTTTAAGCGGCACGCGGATCGAACCCACGGTTTTCACGTTACGATTTTTTTTAAATGTGTTGCGCGGCGGAGAATAGACGCGCGCCGGACGTATTTGCGGCTTGATATCTCTTGTCTCATTGGGAGTAGAAAGTCTGTTCATGGCTCTTTGGAAAGGTTTGCATCTCCCCTGTAATCGCCTTTAAGCGGCACGCGGATCGGACCCACTGTTCTTACGCTACGATTTTTTAAATGTGGTGCGCGGCGTAGAAAAGACTCGCGCCGGACGTATTTGCGGCTTACTATCTTTGGGCTCCTTGGGAGTAGGAAGTCTGTTCATGCCTCTTTGGAAAGGGCTCCATCTCCCCTGTAATCGCCTTCGAGCGGCACGCGGATCGAACCCACGGTTTTCACGCTATGATTTTTTTAAATGTGCTGCGCGGCGGAGAAAATGCGCGTAATATCTCTTGTCTCCTTGGGAGTAGAAAGTCTGTTCATGGCTCTTTGGAAAGGGATGCATCTCCCCTGTAATGGCCTTTAAGCGGCACGCGGATCGGACCCACCGTTGTCACGCTACGATTTTTTAAACGTGGTGCGCGTCGGAGAAAATGCGCGTAATATCTCTTGTCACCTTGGGAGTAGAAAGTCTGTTCATGGCTCTTTGGAAAGGGCTTCATCTCCCCTGTAATCGCCTTCGAGCGGCACGCGGATCGAACCCACGGTTTTCAAGCTATGATTTTTTTAAATGTGGTGCGCGGCGGAGGAAATGCGCGCGTCGGACGTCATTTCGGCTTAATATCTCTTGTCTCCTTGGGAGTAGAAAGTCTTTTCATCCCTCTTTGGAAAGGGCTGCATCTCCGCTGTCATCGCCTTCGAGCGGCACGCGGATCGAACCCACGGTTTTCACGCTATGATTTTTTTAAATGTGGTGCGCGGCGGAGAAAATGCGCGCGTCGGACGTCATTTCGGCTTAATATCTATTGTCTCCTTGGGAGTAGAAAGTCTTTTCATGGCTCTTTGGAAAGGTTTGCATCTCCCTTGTAATCGCCTTTAAGCGGCACGCGGATTGGACCCACCGTTCTTCCGATACGATTTTTTAAATGTGGTGCGCGGCGTAGAAAAGACGCGCGTAGGACGTATTTGCGGCTTAATATCTTTGGGCTCCTTGGGAGTAGGAAGTCTGTTCATGCCTCTTTGGAAAGGGCTGCATCTCCCCTGTAATCGCCTTCGAGCGGCACGCGGATCGAACCCACGGTTTTCACGCTATGATTTTTTTAAATGTGGTGCGCGGCGGAGGAAATGCGCGCGTCGGACGTCATTTCGGCTTAATATCTCTTGTCTCCTTGGGAGTAGAAAGTATTTTAATGGCTCTTTGGAAAGGGCTGCATCTCCCCTGTAATCGCCTTTAAGCGGCACGCGGATCGAACCCACGGTTTTCACGTTACGATTTTTTTTAAATGTGTTGCGCGGCGGAGAATAGACGCGCGCCGGACGTATTTGCGGCTTGATATCTCTTGTCTCATTGGGAGTAGAAAGTCTGTTCATGGCTCTTTGGAAAGGGCTGCATCTCCCCTGTAATCGCCTTTAAGCGGCACGCGGATCGGACCCACCGTTCTCACGCTACGATTTTTTAAACGTGGTGCGCGTCGGAGAAAATGCGCGTAATATCTCTTGTCTCCTTGGGAGTAGAAAGTCTGTTCATGGCTCTTTGGAAAGGGCTGTATCTCCCCTGTAATCGCCTTCGAGCGGCACGCGCATCGGAACCATCGTTATCACGCTACGATTTTTTAATGCCGCCAGGGATAGGCCGAAAGCGTGGCAGGTGGCGTTCATTAGGGACAGTCATGGAGGTGATGCACACCGAGTTGCACGCCATTTGGAGTTGGCCCGGCCTAGATGTGACCGTTCAAAGTCAGCGCGTTTGTTTAAACTTTCTCCTCCAATTCGTTGCAATTGTACAAGCGTTTCTCGTTCATCCGACTGGAGCGTAACGCTTTATATGTTAATATTTCTGGTCTCCTTGGGAGTAGAAAGTCTGTTCATGGCTCTTTTGAAAGGGATGCATCTCCCCTGTAATGGCCTTCGAGCGGCACGCGGATCGAACCCACGTTTTTCACGCTACGATTTTTTTAAAATGTGTTGCGCGGCGGAGAAAAGACGCGCGCCGGACGTATTTGCGGCTTAATATCTCTTGTCTCATTGGGAGTAGAAAGTCTGTTCATGGCTCTTTGGAAAGGTTTGCATCTTCCCTGTAATCGCCTTTAAGCGGCATGCGGATCGGACCCACCGTTCTTACGCTACGATTTTTTAAATGTGGTGCGCGGTGTAGAAAAGACGCGCGTAGGACGTATTTGCGGCTTAATATCTTTGGGCTCCTTGGGAGTAGGAAGTCTGTTCATGCCTCTTTGGAAAGGGCTCCATCTCCCCTGTAATCGCCTTCGAGCGGCACGCGGATCGAACCCACGGTTTTCACGCTATGATTTTTTTAAATGTGCTGCGCGGCGGAGAAAATGCGCGCGTCGGACGTCATTGCGGCTTAATATCTCTTGTCTCCTTGGGAGTAGAAAGTCTTTTCATGGTTCTTTGGAAAGGGCTGCATCTCCCCTGTAATCGCCTTCGCGCGGCACGCGGATCGGAACCATCGTTATCACGCTACGATTTTTTAATGCCGACAGGGACGGGCCGAAAGCTTGGCAGGTGGCGTTCGTTAGGAAAAGTCATGGACGTGATGCGGACCGAGTTGCAGGCCATTTGGACCTGGCCCGGCCTAGATGTGAGCCTTCAAAGTCAGCGGGTTTGTTTAAACTTTCTCCTCCAATTCGTTGCAATTGTACAAGCGTTTCTCGCTCATCCGACTGGAGCGTAACGCTTTATCTGTTAATATCTCTGGTCTCCTTGGGAGTAGAAAGTTTGTTCATGGCTCTTTGGAAAGGGATGCATCTCCCCTGTAATCGCCTTTAAGCGGCATGCGGATCGGACCCACCGTTCTCACGCTACGATTTTTTAAACGTGGTGCGCGTCGGAGAAAATGCGCGTAATATCTCTTGTCTCCTTGGGAGTAGAAAGTCTGTTCATGGCTCTTTGGAAAGGGCTGTATCTCCCCTGTGATCACCTTCGAGCGGCACGCGGATCGAACCCACGTTTTTCACGCTACGATTTTTTTTAAATGTGTTGCGCGGCGGAGAAAAGACGCGCGCCGGACGTATTTGCGGCTTAATATCTCTTGTCTCATTGGGTGTAGAAAGTCTGTTCATGGCTCTTTGGAAAGGTTTGCATCTCCCTTGTAATCGCCTTTAAGCGGCACGCGGATTGGATCCACCGTTCTTCCGATACGATTTTTTAAATGTGGTGCGCGGCGTAGAAAAGACGCGCGTAGGACGTCATTTCGGCTTAATATCTCTTGTCTCCTTGGGAGTAGAAAGTCTTTTCATGGCTCTTTGGAAAGGGCTGCATCTCCCCTGTAATCGCCTTTAAGCCGCACGCGGATCGAACCCACGGTTTTCACGTTACGATTTTTTTTAAATGTGTTGCGCGGCGGAGAATAGACGCGCGCCGGACGTATTTGCGGCTTGATATCTCTTGTCTCATTGGGAGTAGAAAGTCTGTTCATGGCTCTTTGGAAAGGTTTGCATCTCCCCTGTAATCGCCTTTAAGCGGCACGCGGATCGGACCCACTGTTCTTACGCTACGATTTTTTAAATGTGGTGCGCGGCGTAGAAAAGACTCGCGCCGGACGTATTTGCGGCTTAATATCTTTGGGCTCCTTGGGAGTAGGAAGTCTGTTCATGCCTCTTTGGAAAGGGCTCCATCTCCCCTGTAATCGCCTTCGAGCGGCACGCGGATCGAACCCACGGTTTTCACGCTATGATTTTTTTAAATGTGGTGCGCGGCGGAGGAAATGCACGCGTCGGACGTCATTTCGGCTTAATATCTCTTGTCTCCTTGGGAGTAGAAAGTATTTTAATGGCTCTTTGGAAAGGGCTGCATCTCCCCTGTAATCGCCTTTAAGCGGCACGCGGATCGAACCCACGGTTTTCACGTTACGATTTTTTTTAAATGTGTTGCGCGGCGGAGAATAGACGCGCGCCGGACGTATTTGCGGCTTAATATCTCTTGTCTCATTGGGAGTAGAAAGTCTGTTCATGGCTCTTTGGAAAGGGCTGCATCTCCCCTGTAATCGCCTTTAAGCGGCACGCGGATCGGACCCACCGTTCTCACGCTACGATTTTTTAAACGTGGTGCGCGTCGGAGAAAATGCGCGTAATATCTCTTGTCTCCTTGGGAGTAGAAAGTCTGTTCATGGCTCTTTGGAAAGGGCTGTATCTCCCCTGTAATCGCCTTCGAGCGGCACGCGCATCGGAACCATCGTTATCACGCTACGATTTTTTAATGCCGCCAGGGATAGGCCGAAAGCGTGGCAGGTGGCGTTCGTTAGGGACAGTCATGGAGGTGATGCACACCGAGTTGCACGCCATTTGGACTTGGCCCGGCCTAGATGTGAGCGTTCAAAGTCAGCGCGTTTGTTTAAACTTTCTCCTCCAATTCGTTGCAATTGTACAAGCGTTTCTCGTTCATCCGACTGGAGCGTAACGCTTTATATGTTAATATTTCTGGTCTCCTTGGGAGTAGAAAGTCTGTTCATGGCTCTTTTGAAAGGGATGCATCTCCCCTGTAATGGCCTTCGAGCGGCACGCGGATCGAACCCACGTTTTTCACGCTACGATTTTTTTAAAATGTGTTGCGCGGCGGAGAAAAGACGCGCGCCGGACGTATTTGCGGCTTAATATCTCTTGTCTCATTGGGAGTAGAAAGTCTGTTCATGGCTCTTTGGAAAGGTTTGCATCTTCCCTGTAATCGCCTTTAAGCGGCACGCGGATCGGACCCACCGTTCTCACGCTACGATTTTTTAAACGTGGTGCGCGTCGGAGAAAATGCGCGTAATATCTCTTGTCTCCTTGGGAGTAGAAAGTCTGTTCATGGCTCTTTGGAAAGGGCTGCATCTCCCCTGTAATCGCCTTCGAGCGGCACGCGGATCGAACCCACGGTTTTCAAGCTATGATTTTTTTAAATGTGGTGCGCGGCGGAGGAAATGCGCGCGTCGGACGTCATTTCGGCTTAATATCTCTTGTTTCCTTGGGAGTAGAAAGTCTTTTCATGGCTCTTTGGAAAGGGCTGCATCTCCGCTGTAATCGCCTTCGAGCGGCACGCGGATCGAACCCACGGTTTTCACGCTATGATTTTTTTAAATGTGGTGCGCGGCGGAGAAAATGCGCGCGTCGGACGTCATTTCGGCTTAATATCTATTGTCTCCTTGGGAGTAGAAAGTCTTTTCATGGCTCTTTGGAAAGGTTTGCATCTCCCTTGTAATCGCCTTTAAGCGGCACGCGGATTGGACCCACCGTTCTTCCGATACGATTTTTTAAATGTGGTGCGCGGCGTAGAAAAGACGCGCGTAGGACGTATTTGCGGCTTAATATCTTTGGGCTCCTTGGGAGTAGGAAGTCTGTTCATGCCTCTTTGGAAAGGGCTGCATCTCCCCTGTAATCGCCTTCGAGCGGCACGCGGATCGAACCCACGGTTTTCACGCTATGATTTTTTTAAATGTGGTGCGCGGCGGAGGAAATGCGCGCGTCGGACGTCATTTCGGCTTAATATCTCTTGTCTCCTTGGGAGTAGAAAGTCTGTTCATGGCTCTTTGGAAAGGGCTGTATCTCCCCTGTAATCGCCTTCGAGCGGCACGCGCATCGGAACCATCGTTATCACGCTACGATTTTTTAATGCCGACAGGGACGGGCCGAAAGCTTGGCAGGTGGCGTTCTTTAGGAAAAGTCATGGACGTGATGCGGACCGAGTTGCAGGCCATTTGGACCTGGCCCGGCCTAGATGTGAGCCTTCAAAGTCAGCGCGTTTGTTTAAACTTTCTCCTCCAATTCGTTGCAATTGTACAAGCGTTTCTCGCTCATCCGACTGGAGCGTAACGCTTTATCTGTTAATATCTCTGGTCTCCTTGGGAGTAGAAAGTTTGTTCATGGCTCTTTGGAAAGGGATGCATCTCCCCTGTAATCGCCTTTAAGCGGCATGCGGATCGGACCCACCGTTCTCACGCTACGATTTTTTAAACGTGGTGCGCGTCGGAGAAAATGCGCGTAATATCTCTTGTCTCCTTGGGAGTAGAAAGTCTGTTCATGGCTCTTTGGAAAGGGCTGTATCTCCCCTGTAATCACCTTCGAGCGGCACGCGGATCGAACCCACGTTTTTCACGCTACGATTTTTTTTAAATGTGTTGCGCGGCGGAGAAAAGACGCGCGCCGGACGTATTTGCGGCTTAATATCTCTTGTCTCATTGGGTGTAGAAAGTCTGTTCATGGCTCTTTGGAAAGGTTTGCATCTCCCTTGTAATCGCCTTTAAGCGGCACGCGGATTGGACCCACCGTTCTTCCGATACGATTTTTTAAATGTGGTGCGCGGCGTAGAAAAGACGCGCGTAGGACGTCATTTCGGCTTAATATCTCTTGTCTCCTTGGGAGTAGAAAGTCTTTTCATGGCTCTTTGGAAAGGGCTGCATCTCCCCTGTAATCGCCTTCGAGCGGCACGCGGATCGAACCCACGCTTTTCACGCTATGATTTTTTTAAATGTGGTGCGCGGCGGAGAAAATGCGCGCGTCGGACGTCATTTCGGCTTAATATCTATTGTCTCCTTGGGAGTAGAAAGTCTTTTCATGGCTCTTTGGAAAGCTTTGCATCTCCCTTGTAATCGCCTTTAAGCGGCACGCGGATTGGACCCACCGTTCTTCCGATACGATTTTTTAAATGTGGTGCGCGGCGTAGAAAAGACGCGCGTAGGACGTATTTGCCGCTTAATATCTTTGGGCTCCTTGGGAGTAGGAAGTCTGTTCATGCCTCTTTGGAAAGGGCTGCATCTCCCCTGTAATCGCCTTCGAGCGGCACGCGGATCGAACCCACGGTTTTCATGCTATGATTTTTTTAAATGTGGTGCGCGGCGGAGGAAATGCGCGCGTCGGACGTCATTTCGGCTTAATATCTCTTGTCTCCTTGGGAGTAGAAAGTCTTTTCATGGCTCTTTGGAAAGGGCTGCATCTCCCCTGTAATCGCCTTTAAGCGGCACGCGGATCGAACCCACGGTTTTCACGTTACGATTTTTTTTAAATGTGTTGCGCGGCGGAGAATAGACGCGCGCCGGACGTATTTGCGGCTTGATATCTCTTGTCTCATTGGGAGTAGAAAGTCTGTTCATGGCTCTTTGGAAAGGGCTGCATCTCCCCTGTAATCGCCTTCGAGCGGCACGCGGATCGAACCCACGGTTTTCACGCTATGATTTTTTTAAATGTGTTGCGCGTCGGAGAAAATGCGCGCGTCGGACGTCATTGCGGCTTAATATCTCTTGTCTCCTTGGGAGTAGAAAGTCTTTTCATGGCTCTTTGGAAAGGGTTACATCTCCCCTGTAATCGCCTTTAAGCGCCACGCGGATCGGACCCACGGTTTTCACGCTACGATTTTTTTTAAATGTGTTGCGCGGCGGAGAATAGACGCGCGCCGGACGTATTTGCGGCTTGATATCTCTTGTCTCATTGGGAGTAGAAAGTCTGTTCATGGCTCTTTGGAAAGGGCTGCATCTCCCCTGTAATCGCCTTCGAGCGGCACGCGGATCGAACCCACGGTTTTCACGCTACGATTTTTTTTAAATGTGTTGCGCGGCGGAGAAAAGACGCGCGCCGGACGTATTTGCGGCTTAATATCTCTTGTCTCATTGGGTGTAGAAAGTCTGTTCATGGCTCTTTGGAAGGGCTGCATCTCCCCTGTAATCGCCTTCGAGCGGCACGCGGATCGAACCCACGGTTTTCACGCTATGATTTTTTTAAATGTGGTGCGCGGCGGAGGAAATGCGCGCGTCGGACGTCATTGCGGCTTAATATCTCTTGTCTCCTTGGGAGTAGAAAGTCTTTTCATGGCTCTTTGGAAAGGTTTGCATCTCCCCTGTAATCGCCTTTAAGCGGCACGCGGATCGGACCCACCGTTCTTACGCTACGATTTTTTAAATGTGGTGCGCGGCGTAGAAAAGACGCGCGTAGGACGTATTTGCGGCTTAATATCTTTGGGCTCCTTGGGAGTAGGAAGTCTGTTCATGCCTCTTTGGAAAGGGCTCCATCTCCCCTGTAATCGCCTTCGAGCGGCACGCGGATCGAACCCACGGTTTTCACGCTATGATTTTTTTAAATGTGCTGCGCGGCGGAGAAAATGCGCGCGTCGGACGTCATTGCGGCTTAATATCTCTTGTCTCCTTGGGAGTAGAAAGTCTTTTCATGGTTCTTTGGAAAGGGTTGCATCTCCCCTGTAATCGCCTTTAAGCGGCACGCGGATCGGACCCACCGTTCTCACGCTACGATTTTTTAAACGTGGTGCGCGTCGGAGAAAATGCGCGTAATATCTCTTGTCTCCTTGGGAGTAGAAAGTCTGTTCATGGCTCTTTGGAAAGGGCTGTATCTCCCCTGTAATCGCCTTCGAGCGGCACGCGCATCGGAACCATCGTTATCACGCTACGATTTTTTAATGCCGCCAGGGATAGGCCGAAAGCGTGGCAGGTGGCGTTCGTTAGGGACAGTCATGGAGGTGATGCACACCGAGTTGCACGCCATTTGGAGTTGGCCCGGCCTAGATGTGAGCGTTCAAAGTCAGCGCGTTTGTTTAAACTTTCTCCTCCAATTCGTTGCAATTGTACAAGCGTTTCTCGTTCATCCGACTGGAGCGTAACGCTTTATATGTTAATATTTCTGGTCTCCTTGGGAGTAGAAAGTCTGTTCATGGCTCTTTTGAAAGGGATGCATCTCCCCTGTAATCGCCTTCGAGCGGCACGCGGATCGAACCCACGTTTTTCACGCTACGATTTTTTTTAAATGTGTTGCGCGGCGGAGGAAATGCGCGCGTCGGACGTCATTTCGGCTTAATATCTCTTGTCTCCTTGGGAGTAGAAAGTCTTTTCATGGCTCTTTGGAAAGGGCTGCATCTCCGCTGTAATCGCCTTCGAGCGGCACGCGGATCGAACCCACGGTTTTCACGCTATGATTTTTTTAAATGTGGTGCGCGGCGGAGAAAATGCGCGCGTCGGACGTCATTTCGGCTTAATATCTATTGTCTCCTTGGGAGTAGAAAGTCTTTTCATGGCTCTTTGGAAAGGTTTGCATCTCCCTTGTAATCGCCTTTAAGCGGCACGCGGATTGGACCCACCGTTCTTCCGATACGATTTTTTAAATGTGGTGCGCGGCGTAGAAAAGACGCGCGTAGGACGTATTTGCGGCTTAATATCTTTGGGCTCCTTGGGAGTAGGAAGTCTGTTCATGCCTCTTTGGAAAGGGCTCCATCTCCCCTGTAATCGCCTTCGAGCGGCACGCGGATCGAACCCACGGTTTTCACGCTATGATTTTTTTAAATGTGCTGCGCGGCGGAGAACATGCGCGCGTCGGACGTCATTGCGGCTTAATATCTCTTGTCTCCTTGGGAGTAGAAAGTCTTTTCATGGTTCTTTGGAAAGGGTTGCATCTCCCCTGTAATCGCCTTTAAGCGGCACCCGGATCGGACCCACCGTTCTCACGCTACGATTTTTTAAACGTGGTGCGCGTCGGAGAAAATGCGCGTAATATCTCTTGTCTCCTTGGGAGTAGAAAGTCTGTTCATGGCTCTTTGGAAAGGGCTGTATCTCCCCTGTAATCGCCTTTGAGCTGCACGCGCATCGGAACCATCGTTATCACACTACGATTTTTTAATGCCGCCAGGGATAGGCCGAAAGCGTGGCAGGTGGCGTTCGTTAGCGACAGTCATGGAGGTGATGCGCACCGAGTTGCACGCCATTTGGAGTTGGCCCGGCCTAGATGTGAGCGTTCAAAGTCAGCGCGTTTGTTTAAACTTTCTCCTCCAATTCGTTGCAATTGTACAAGCGTTTCTCGTTCATCCGACTGGAGCGTAACGATTTATATGTTAATATTTCTGGTCTCCTTGGGAGTAGAAAGTCTGTTCATGGCTCTTTTGAAAGGGATGCATCTCCCCTGTAATCGCCTTCGAGCGGCACGCGGATCGAACCCACGTTTTTCACGCTACGATTTTTTTTAAATGTGTTGCGCGGCGGAGAAAAGACGCGCGCCGGACGTATTTGCGGCTTAATATCTCTTGTCTCCTTGGGAGTAGAAAGTCTGTTCATGGCTCTTTGGAAAGGGCTGCATCTCCCCTGTAATCGACTTCGAGCGGCACGCGGATCGAACCCACGGTTTTCACGCTATGATTTTTTTAAATGTGGTGCGCGGCGGAGGAAATGCGCGCGTCGGACGTCATTTCGGCTTAATATCTCTTGTCTCCTTGGGAGTAGAAAGTCTTTTCATGGCTCTTTGGAAAGGGCTGCATCTCCGCTGTAATCGACTTCGAGCGGCACGCGGATCGAACCCACGGTTTTCACGCTATGATTTTTTTAAATGTGGTGCGCGGCGGAGGAAATGCGCGCGTCGGACGTCATTTCGGCTTAATATCTCTTGTCTCCTTGGGAGTAGAAAGTCTTTTCATGGCTCTTTGGAAAGGTTTGCATCTCCCCTGTAATCGCCTTTAAGCGGCACGCGGATCGGACCCACCGTTCTTACGCTACGATTTTTTAAATGTGGTGCACGGCGTAGAAAAGACGCGCGTAGGACGTATTTGCGGCTTAATATCTTTGGCTCCTTGGGAGTAGGAAGTCTGTTCATGCCTCTTTGGAAAGGGTTCCATCTCCCCTGTAATCGCCTTCGAGCGGCACGCGGATCGAACCCACGGTTTTCACGCTATGACTTTTTTAAATGTGCTGCGCGGCGGAGAAAATGCGCGCGTCGGACGTCATTGCGGCTTAATATCTCTTGTCTCCTTGGGAGTAGAAAGTCTTTTCATGGTTCTTTGGAAAAGGTTGCATCTCCCCTGTAATCGCCTTTAAGCGGCACGCGGATCGGACCCACCGTTCTCACGCTACGATTTTTTAAACGTGGTGCGCGTCGGAGAAAATGCGCGTAATATCTCTTGTCTCCTTGGGAGTAGAAAGTCTGTTCATGGCTCTTTGGAAAGGGCTGTATCTCCCCTGTAATCGCCTTCGAGCGGCACGCGCATCGGAACCATCGTTATCACGCTACGATTTTTTAATGCCGCCAGGGACGGGCCGAAAGCGTGGCAGGTGGCGTTCGTTAGGGACAGTCATGGAGGTGATGCACACCGAGTTGCACGCCATTTGGAGTTGGCCCGGCCTAGATGTGAGCGTTCAAAGTCAGCGCGTTTGTTTAAACTTTCTCCTCCAATTCGTTGCAATTGTACAAGCGTTTCTCGTTCATCCGACTGGAGCGTAACGATTTATATGTTAATATTTCTGGTCTCCTTGGGAGTAGAAAGTCTGTTCATGGCTCTTTTGAAAGGGATGCATCTCCCCTGTAATCGCCTTCGAGCGGCACGCGGATCGAACCCACGTTTTTCACGCTACGATTTTTTTTAAATGTGTTGCGCGGCGGAGAAAAGACGCGCGCCGGACGTATTTGCGGCTTAATATCTCTTGTCTCATTGGGTGTAGAAAGTCTGTTCATGGCTCTTTGGAAAGGGCTGCATCTCCCCTGTAATCGCCTTCGAGCGGCACGCGGATCGAACCCACGGTTTTCACGCTATGATTTTTTTAAATGTGGTGCGCGGCGGAGGAAATGCGCGCGTCGGACGTCATTTCGGCTTAATATCTCTTGTCTCCTTGGGAGTAGAAAGTCTTTTCATGGCTCTTTGGAAAGGGCTGCATCTCCGCTGTAATCGCCTTCGAGCGGCACGCGGATCGAACCCACGGTTTTCACGCTATGATTTTTTTAAATGTGGTGCGCGGCGGAGAAAATGCGCGCGTCGGACGTCATTTCGGCTTAATATCTATTGTCTCCTTGGGAGTAGAAAGTCTTTTCATGGCTCTTTGGAAAGGTTTGCATCTCCCTTGTAATCGCCTTTAAGCGGCACGCGGATTGGACCCACCGTTCTTCCGATACGATTTTTTAAATGTGGTGCGCGGCGTAGAAAAGACGCGCGTAGGACATATTTGCGGCTTAATATCTTTGGGCTCCTTGGGAGTAGGAAGTCTGTTCATGCCTCTTTGGAAAGGGCTGCATCTCCCCTGTAATCGCCTTCGAGCGGCACGCGGATCGAACCCACGGTTTTCACGCTATGATTTTTTTAAATGTGGTGCGCGGCGGAGGAAATGCGCGCGTCGGACGTCATTTCGGCTTAATATCTCTTGTCTCCTTGGGAGTAGAAAGTCTTTTCATGGCTCTTTGGAAAGGGCTGCATCTCCCCTGTAATCGCCTTTAAGCGGCACGCGGATCGAACCCACGGTTTTCACGCTACGATTTTTTTTAAATGTGTTGCGCGGCGGAGAATAGACGCGCGCTGGACGTATTTGCGGCTTGATATCTCTTGTCTCATTGGGAGTAGAAAGTCTGTTCATGGCTCTTTGGAAAGGGCTGCATCTCCCCTGTAATCGCCTTCGAGCGGCACGCGGATCGAACCCACCGTTCTTCCGATACGATTTTTTAAATGTGGTGCGCGGCGGAGAAAATGCGCGCGTCGGACGTCATTGCGGCTTAATATCTCTTGTCTCCTTGGGAGTAGAAAGTCTTTTCATGGCTCTTTGGAAAGGTTTGCATCTCCCCTGTAATCGCCTTTAAGCGGCACGCGGATCGGACCCACCGTTCTTACGCTACGATTTTTTAAATGTGGTGCGCGGCGTAGAAAAGACGCGCGTAGGACGTATTTGCGGCTTAATATCTTTGGGCTCCTTGGGAGTAGGAAGTCTGTTCATGCCTCTTTGGAAAGGGCTCCATCTCCCCTGTAATCGCCTTCGAGCGGCACGCGGATCGAACCCACGGTTTTCACGCTATGATTTTTTTAAATGTGCTGCGCGGCGGAGAAAATGCGCGCGTCGGACGTCATTGCGGCTTAATATCTCTTGTCTCCTTGGGAGTAGAAAGTCTTTTCATGGTTCTTTGGAAAGGGTTGCATCTCCCCTGTAATCGCCTTTAAGCGGCACGCGGATCGGACCCACCGTTCTCACGCTACGATTTTTTAAACGTGGTGCGCGTCGGAGAAAATGCGCGTAATATCTCTTGTCTCCTTGGGAGTAGAAAGTCTGTTCATGGCTCTTTGGAAAGGGCTGTATCTCCCCTGTAATCGCCTTCGAGCGGCACGCGCATCGGAACCATCGTTATCACGCTACGATTTTTTAATGCCGCCAGGGATAGGCCGAAAGCGTGGCAGGTGGCGTTCGTTAGGGACAGTCATGGAGGTGATGCACACCGAGTTGCACGCCATTTGGAGTTGGCCCGGCCTAGATGTGAGCGTTCAAAGTCAGCGCGTTTGTTTAAACTTTCTCCTCCAATTCGTTGCAATTGTACAAGCGTTTCTCGTTCATCCGACTGGAGCGTAACGCTTTATATGTTAATATTTCTGGTCTCCTTGGGAGTAGAAAGTCTGTTCATGGCTCTTTTGAAAGGGATGCATCTCCCCTGTAATCGCCTTCGAGCGGCACGCGGATCGAACCCACGTTTTTCACGCTACGATTTTTTTTAAATGTGTTGCGCGGCGGAGGAAATGCGCGCGTCGGACGTCATTTCGGCTTAATATCTCTTGTCTCCTTGGGAGTAGAAAGTCTTTTCATGGCTCTTTGGAAAGGGCTGCATCTCCGCTGTAATCGCCTTCGAGCGGCACGCGGATCGAACCCACGGTTTTCACGCTATGATTTTTTTAAATGTGGTGCGCGGCGGAGAAAATGCGCGCGTCGGACGTCATTTCGGCTTAATATCTATTGTCTCCTTGGGAGTAGAAAGTCTTTTCATGGCTCTTTGGAAAGGTTTGCATCTCCCTTGTAATCGCCTTTAAGCGGCACGCGGATTGGACCCACCGTTCTTCCGATACGATTTTTTAAATGTGGTGCGCGGCGTAGAAAAGACGCGCGTAGGACGTATTTGCGGCTTAATATCTTTGGGCTCCTTGGGAGTAGGAAGTCTGTTCATGCCTCTTTGGAAAGGGCTGCATCTCCCCTGTAATCGCCTTCGAGCGGCACGCGGATCGAACCCACGGTTTTCACGCTATGATTTTTTTAAATGTGGTGCGCGGCGGAGGAAATGCGCGCGTCGGACGTCATTTCGGCTTAATATCTCTTGTCTCCTTGGGAGTAGAAAATCTTTTCATGGCTCTTTGGAAAGGGCTGCATCTCCCCTGTAATCGCCTTTAAGCGGCACGCGGATCGAACCCACGGTTTTCACGCTACGATTTTTTTAAAATTTGTTGCGCGGCGGAGAATAGACGCGCGCCGGACGTATTTGCGGCTTGATATCTCTTGTCTCATTGGGAGTAGAAAGTCTGTTCATGGCTCTTTGGAAAGGTTTGCATCTCCCCTGTAATCGCCTTTAAGCGGCAGGCGGATCGGACCCACTGTTCTTACGCTACGATTTTTTAAATGTGGTGCGCGGCGTAGAAAAGACTCGCGCCGGACGTATTTGCGGCTTAATATCTTTGGGCTCCTTGGGAGTAGGAAGTCTGTTCATGCCTCTTTGGAAAGGGCTCCATCTCCCCTGTAATCGCCTTCGAGCGGCACGCGGATCGAACCCACGGTTTTCACGCTATGATTTTTTTAAATGTGCTGCGCGGCGGAGAAAATGCGCGCGTCGGACGTCATTGCGGCTTAATATCTCTTGTCTCCTTGGGAGTAGAAAGTCTTTTCATGGTTCTTTGGAAAGGGTTGCATCTCCCCTGTAATCGCCTTTAAGCGGCACCCGGATCGGACCCACCGTTCTCACGCTACGATTTTTTAAACGTGGTGCGCGTCGGAGAAAATGCGCGTAATATCTCTTGTCTCCTTGGGAGTAGAAAGTCTGTTCATGGCTCTTTGGAAAGGGCTGTATCTCCCCTGTAATCGCCTTTGAGCTGCACGCGCATCGGAACCATCGTTATCACACTACGATTTTTTAATGCCGCCAGGGATAGGCCGAAAGCGTGGCAGGTGGCGTTCGTTAGCGACAGTCATGGAGGTGATGCGCACCGAGTTGCACGCCATTTGGAGTTGGCCCGGCCTAGATGTGAGCGTTCAAAGTCAGCGCGTTTGTTTAAACTTTCTCCTCCAATTCGTTGCAATTGTACAAGCGTTTCTCGTTCATCCGACTGGAGCGTAACGATTTATATGTTAATATTTCTGGTCTCCTTGGGAGTAGAAAGTCTGTTCATGGCTCTTTTGAAAGGGATGCATCTCCCCTGTAATCGCCTTCGAGCGGCACGCGGATCGAACCCACGTTTTTCACGCTACGATTTTTTTTAAATGTGTTGCGCGGCGGAGAAAAGACGCGCGCCGGACGTATTTGCGGCTTAATATCTCTTGTCTCCTTGGGAGTAGAAAGTCTGTTCATGGCTCTTTGGAAAGGGATGCATCTCCCCTGTAATCGCCTTTAAGCGGCACGCGGATCGGACCCACCGTTCTCACGCTACGATTTTTTAAACGTGGTGCGCGTCGGAGAAAATGCGCGTAATATCTCTTGTCACCTTGGGAGTAGAAAGTCTGTTCATGGCTCTTTGGAAAGGGCTGCATCTCCCCTGTAATCGCCTTCGAGCGGCACGCGGATTAACCCACGGTTTTCAAGCTATGATTTTTTTAAATGTGGTGCGCGGCGGAGGAAATGCGCGCGTCGGACGTCATTTCGGCTTAATATCTCTTGTCTCCTTGGGAGTAGAAAGTCTTTTCATGGCTCTTTGGAAAGGGCTGCATCTCCGCTGTAATCGCCTTCGAGCGGCACGCGGATCGAACCCACTGTTTTCACGCTATGATTTTTTTAAATGTGGTGCGCGGCGGAGAAAATGCGCGCGTCGGACGTCATTTCGGCTTAATATCTATTGTCTCCTTGGGAGTAGAAAGTCTTTTCATGGCTCTTTGGAAAGGTTTGCATCTCCCTTGTAATCGCCTTTAAGCGGCACGCGGATTGGACCCACCGTTCTTCCGATACGATTTTTTAAATGTGGTGCGCGGCGTAGAAAAGACGCGCGTAGGACGTATTTGCGGCTTAATATCTTTGGGCTCCTTGGGAGTAGGAAGTCTGTTCATGCCTCTTTGGAAAGGGCTGCATCTCCCCTGTAATCGCCTTCGAGCGGCACGCGGATCGAACCCACGGTTTTCACGCTATGATTTTTTTAAATGTGGTGCGCGGCGGAGGAAATGCACGCGTCGGACGTCATTTCGGCTTAATATCTCTTGTCTCCTTGGGAGTAGAAAGTATTTTAATGGCTCTTTGGAAAGGGCTGCATCTCCCCTGTAATCGCCTTTAAGCGGCACGCGGATCGAACCCACGGTTTTCACGTTACGATTTTTTTTAAATGTGTTGCGCGGCGGAGAATAGACGCGCGCCGGACGTATTTGCGGCTTAATATCTCTTGTCTCATTGGGAGTAGAAAGTCTGTTCATGGCTCTTTGGAAAGGGCTGCATCTCCCCTGTAATCGCCTTTAAGCGGCACGCGGATCGGACCCACCGTTCTCACGCTACGATTTTTTAAACGTGGTGCGCGTCGGAGAAAATGCGCGTAATATCTCTTGTCTCCTTGGGAGTAGAAAGTCTGTTCATGGCTCTTTGGAAAGGGCTGTATCTCCCCTGTAATCGCCTTCGAGCGGCACGCGCATCGGAACCATCGTTATCACGCTACGATTTTTTAATGCCGCCAGGGATAGGCCGAAAGCGTGGCAGGTGGCGTTCGTTAGGGACAGTCATGGAGGTGATGCACACCGAGTTGCACGCCATTTGGAGTTGGCCCGGCCTAGATGTGAGCGTTCAAAGTCAGCGCGTTTGTTTAAACTTTCTCCTCCAATTCGTTGCAATTGTACAAGCGTTTCTCGTTCATCCGACTGGAGCGTAACGCTTTATATGTTAATATTTCTGGTCTCCTTGGGAGTAGAAAGTCTGTTCATGGCTCTTTTGAAAGGGATGCATCTCCCCTGTAATGGCCTTCGAGCGGCACGCGGATCGAACCCACGTTTTTCACGCTAGGATTTTTTTAAAATGTGTTGCGCGGCGGAGAAAAGACGCGCGCCGGACGTATTTGCGGCTTAATATCTCTTGTCTCATTGGGAGTAGAAAGTCTGTTCATGGCTCTTTGGAAAGGTTTGCATCTTCCCTGTAATCGCCTTTAAGCGGCACGCGGATCGGACCCACCGTTCTCACGCTACGATTTTTTAAACGTGGTGCGCGTCGGAGAAAATGCGCGTAATATCTCTTGTCTCCTTGGGAGTAGAAAGTCTGTTCATGGCTCTTTGGAAAGGGCTGCATCTCCCCTGTAATCGCCTTCGAGCGGCACGCGGATCGAACCCACGGTTTTCAAGCTATGATTTTTTTAAATGTGGTGCGCGGCGGAGGAAATGCGCGCGTCGGACGTCATTTCGGCTTAATATCTCTTGTCTCCTTGGGAGTAGAAAGTCTTTTCATGGCTCTTTGGAAAGGGCTGCATCTCCGCTGTAATCGCCTTCGAGCGGCACGCGGATCGAACCCACGGTTTTCACGCTATGATTTTTTTAAATGTGGTGCGCGGCGGAGAAAATGCGCGCGTCGGACGTCATTTCGGCTTAATATCTATTGTCTCCTTGGGAGTAGAAAGTCTTTTCATGGCTCTTTGGAAAGGTTTGCATCTCCCTTGTAATCGCCTTTAAGCGGCACGCGGATTGGACCCACCGTTCTTCCGATACGATTTTTTAAATGTGGTGCGCGGCGTAGAAAAGACGCGCGTAGGACGTATTTGCGGCTTAATATCTTTGGGCTCCTTGGGAGTAGGAAGTCTGTTCATGCCTCTTTGGAAAGGGCTGCATCTCCCCTGTAATCGCCTTCGAGCGGCACGCGGATCGAACCCACGGTTTTCACGCTATGATTTTTTTAAATGTGGTGCGCGGCGGAGGAAATGCACGCGTCGGACGTCATTTCGGCTTAATATCTCTTGTCTCCTTGGGAGTAGAAAGTATTTTAA